>NW_025334856.1:1200000-2400000 GCF_020171115.1 Neogale vison
AACGATGCAAACCGTGATTGAAGTACAGGGTAAGCCTCGTAGGCCTCTATTATGCATACTGGTAGTTCAACACCGGAGATGTTCCACAGTGTCTACCTCTTCTCAAAACACTTCCATATATGAGGGAACTCTGCTACATTAAGTTCTCACGACAGAGATGCGTCTGTGCTCAGTTGGAAAGTGTAGGACGTGTCTGGGTAGCAACCAGTAAGTGTCTGATACAAGCCGCTAAGAGGGGATGCGGAGGAGGTATCTGCTCAGGGAAGCTACTTCAGGTGCGTACTCATTCATAAGAGTGTCTCTCCTTTGAGGATGAAGATAGAACAGGGAACGACTACGGGCACATTAGGTACTGTGAGTAAAGGGCATGCTAAGGCGCATAAGCCAGCCAAACACATATTGGATGTTCACCAAAAGTGCAGATCCGCACTTAGTTTCTGCGTCGAAAACGCTTCCTACACTGAGAGGGAAGTGTGCTTTAGGAGGGATTCACTGCAGTGTTACGTCTGTTAAAGAAGGATGCTTTTGGGACTGACTCTGTGGTAACCGCATTAGGCGCACATAGCTTTCCAGTCTCAGACGTCTAACCGTTAGACTATAGGAAGTTCTGTTTAAGGGAAACTCCTTCATGCGGAATGTCACTTCTCACAGTGTCTTTGCAGTGGAGAAAAGAAGATAGAACAAGGACGGACAGAGAGAACGATGCAAACCGTGATTGAAGTACAGGGTAAGCCTCGTAGGCCTCTATTATGCATACTGGTAGTTCAACACCGGAGATGTTCCACAGTGTCTACCTCTTCTCAAAACACTTCCAGTATATGAGGGAACTCTGCTACATTAAGTTCTCACGACAGAGATGCGTCTGTGCTCAGTTGGAAAGTGTAGGACGTGTCTGGGTAGCAACCAGTAAGTGTCTGATACAAGCCGCTAAGAGGGGATGCGGAGGAAGGTATCTGCTCAGGGAAGCTACTTCAGGTGCGTACTCATTCATAAGAGTGTCTCTCCTTTGAGGATGAAGATAGAACAGGGAACGACTACGGGCACATTAGGTACTGTGAGTAAAGGGCATGCTAAGGCGCTTAAGCCTGCCAAACACATATTGGATGTTCACCACCAGTGCAGATCCGCACTTAGTTTCTGCGTCGAAAACGCTTCCTACACTGAGAGGGAAGTGTGCTTTAGGAGGGATTCACTGCAGTGTTACGTCTGTTAAAGAAGGATGCTTTTGGGACTGACTCTGTGGTAACCGCATTAGGCGCACATAGCTTTCCAGTCTCAGACGTCTAACCGTTAGACTATAGGAAGTTCTGTTTAAGGGAAACTCCTTCATGCGGAATGTCACTTCTCACAGTGTCTTTGCAGTGGAGAAAAGAAGATAGAACAAGGACGGACAGAGAGAACGATGCAAACCGTGATTGAAGTACAGGGTAAGCCTCGTAGGCCTCTATTATGCATACTGGTAGTTCAACACCGGAGATGTTCCACAGTGTCTACCTCTTCTCAAAACACTTCCAGTATATGAGGGAACTCTGCTACATTAAGTTCTCACGACAGAGATGCGTCTGTGCTCCTTTGGAAAGTGTAGGACGTGTCTGGGTAGCAACCAGTAAGTGTCTGATACAAGCCGCTAAGAGGGGATGCGGAGGAAGGTATCTGCTCAGGGAAGCTACTTCAGGTGCGTACTCATTCATAACAGTGTCTCTCCTTTGAGGATGAAGATAGAACAGGGAACGACTACGGGCACATTAGGTACTGTGAGTAAAGGGCATGCTAAGGCGCTTAAGCCTGCCAAACACATATTGGATGTACACCACCAGTGCAGATCCGCACTTAGTTTCTGCGTCGAAAACGCTTCCTACACTGAGAGGGAAGTGTGCTTTAGTAGGGATTCACTGCAGTGTTACGTCTGTTAAAGAAGGAAGCTTTTGGGACTGACTCTGTGGTAACCCCAATAGGCGCACATTGCTTTCCAGTCTCAGCCGTCTATCCGTTGGACTATAGCAAGTTCTGTTTAAGGGAAACTCCTTCATGCGGAATGTCACTTCTCACAGTGTCTTTCCAGTGGAGGAAAGAAGATAGAACAACGACGGACAGAGAGAACGTTGCAACCCGTGAGTGAAGTACAGGGTAAGGCACCTAAGCCTCTATGATGCATACTGGATGTTAAACACCTGGGATTTTCCACAATGTCTACCACTTCTCAAAACACTTCCTATATAGGAGGGAACTGTGCTACCGTAAGATCTAATGACAGGGATGCATCTGTGCAAGGTTGAAAACTCGAGGATGTGTCTGGGTAGCAAACATGAAGTGTCTCATAAAGGCACCTTAGACTGGATGCGTAGGAGGTATCTGCTCAGGGAAGCTACTTCAGTTTTGTACTCATTCATAACAGTGCTTCTCCTTGGAGGAATGAAGGAAGAACACGGACGGACTAGGGGCACATTAGGTACTGTGAATAAAGGGCAGGCTATGAACCTTACGCCTGCCAACCACATATTGGATGTTCACCACCAGTGTTGATCCGCACATAGGTTCTGCGTCTAAAACGCTTCCAACACTGAGAGGGAAGTGTGCTTTAGGAGGGATTCACTGCAGTGTTACGTCTGTTAAAGAAGGATGCTTTTGGGACTGACTCTGTGGTAACCGCATTAGGCGCACATAGCTTTCCAGTCTCAGACGTCTAACCGTTAGACTATAGGAAGTTCTGTTTAAGGGAAACTCCTTCATGCGGAATGTCACTTCTCACAGTGTCTTTGCAGTGGAGAAAAGAAGATAGAACAAGGACGGACAGAGAGAACGATGCAAACCGTGATTGAAGTACAGGGTAAGCCTCGTAGGCCTCTATTATGCATACTGGTAGTTCAACACCGGAGATGTTCCACAGTGTCTACCTCTTCTCAAAACACTTCCAGTATATGAGGGAACTCTGCTACATTAAGTTCTCACGACAGAGATGCGTCTGTGCTCAGTTGGAAAGTGTAGGACGTGTCTGGGTAGCAACCAGTAAGTGTCTGATACAAGCCGCTAAGAGGGGATGCGGAGGAAGGTATCTGCTCAGGGAAGCTACTTCAGGTGCGTACTCATTCATAAGAGTGTCTCTCCTTTGAGGATGAAGATAGAACAGGGAACGACTACGGGCACATTAGGTACTGTGAGTAAAGGGCATGCTAAGGCGCTTAAGCCTGCCAAACACATATTGGATGTTCACCACCAGTGCAGATCCGCACTTAGTTTCTGCGTCGAAAACGCTTCCTACACTGAGAGGGAAGTGTGCTTTAGGAGGGATTCACTGCAGTGTTACGTCTGTTAAAGAAGGAAGCTTTTGGGACTGACTCTGTGGTAACCCCAATAGGCGCACATAGCTTTCCAGTCTCAGCCGTCTATCCGTTGGACTATAGCAAGTTCTGTTTAAGGGAAACTCCTTCATGCGGAATGTCACTTCTCACAGTGTCTTTCAAGTGGAGGAAAGAAGATAGAACAACGACGGACAGAGAGAACGTTGCAACCCGTGAGTGAAGTACAGGGTAAGGCACCTAAGCCTCCATGATGCATACTGGATGTTCAACACCTGGGATTTTCCACAATGTCTACCACTTCTCAAAACACTTCCAATATAGGAGGGAACTGTGCTACCGTAAGTTCTAATGACAGGGATGCATCTGTGCAAGGTTGAAAACTCGAGGATGTGTCTGGGTAGCAAACATGAAGTGTCTCATAAAGGCACCTTAGACTGGATGCGTAGTAGGTATCTGCTAGGGAAGCTACTTCAGTTTTGTACTCATTCATAACAGTGCTTCTCCTTGGAGGAATGAAGGAAGAACACGGACGGACTAGGGGCACATTAGGTACTGTGAATAAAGGGCAGGCTATGAACCTTACGCCTGCCAACCACATATTGGATGTTCACCACCAGTGTTGATCCGCACATAGGTTCTGCGTCTAAAACGCTTCCAACACTGAGAGGGAAGTGTGCTTTAGGAGGGATTCACTGCAGTGTTACGTCTGTTAAAGAAGGATGCTTTTGGGACTGACTCTGTGGTAACCGCATTAGGCGCACATAGCTTTCCAGTCTCAGACGTCTAACCGTTAGACTATAGGAAGTTCTGTTTAAGGGAAACTCCTTCATGCGGAATGTCACTTCTCACAGTGTCTTTGCAGTGGAGAAAAGAAGATAGAACAAGGACGGACAGAGAGAACGATGCAAACCGTGATTGAAGTACAGGGTAAGCCTCGTAGGCCTCTATTATGCATACGGGTAGTTCAACACCGGAGATGTTCCACAGTGTCTACCTCTTCTCAAAACACTTCCATATATGAGGGAACTCTGCTACATTAAGTTCTCACGACAGAGATGCGTCTGTGCTCAGTTGGAAAGTGTAGGACGTGTCTGGGTAGCAACCAGTAAGTGTCTGATACAAGCCGCTAAGAGGGGATGCGGAGGAAGGTATCTGCTCAGGGAAGCTACTTCAGGTGCGTACTCATTCATAAGAGTGTCTCTCCTTTGAGGATGAAGATAGAACAGGGAGCGACTACGGGCACATTAGGTACTGTGAGTAAAGGGCATGCTAAGGCGCTTAAGCCTGCCAAACACATATTGGATGTTCACCACCAGTGCAGATCCGCATTTAGTTTCTGCGTCGAAAACGCTTCCTACACTGAGAGGGAAGTGTGCTTTAGGAGGGATTCACTGCAGTGTTACGTCTGTTAAAGAAGGAAGCTTTTGGGACTGACTCTGTGGTAACCCCAATAGGCGCACATAGCTTTCCAGTCTCAGCCGTCTATCCGTTGGACTATAGCAAGTTCTGTTTAAGGGAAACTCCTTCATGCGGAATGTCACTTCTCACAGTGTCTTTCCAGTGGAGGAAAGAAGATAGAACAACGACGGACAGAGAGAACGTTGCAACCCGTGAGTGAAGTACAGGGTAAGGCACCTAAGCCTCTATGATGCATACTGGATGTTCAACACCTGGGATTTTCCACAATGTCTACCACTTCTCAAAACACTTCCAATATAGGAGGGAACTGTGCTACCGTAAGTTCTAATGATAGGGATGCATCTGTGCAAGGTTGAAAACTCTTGGATGTGTCTGGGTATCAAACATGAAGTGTCTCATAAAGGCACCTTAGACTGGATGCGTAGGAGGTATCTGCTCAGGGAAGCTACTTCAGTTTTGTACTCATTCATAACAGTGCTTCTCCTTGGAGGAATGAAGGAAGCACACGGACGGACTAGGGGCACAGTAGGTACTGTGAATAAAGGGCAGGCTATGAACCTTACGCCTGCCAACCACTTATTGGATGTTCACCACCAGTGTTGATCTGCACATAGGTTCTGCGTCTAAAACGCTTCCAACACTGAGAGGGAAGTGTGCTTTAGGAGGGATTCACTGCAGTTACGTCTGTCAAAGAAGGATGCTTTTGGGACTGACTCTGTGGTAACCGCATTAGGCGCACATAGCTTTCCAGTCTCAGACGTCTAACCGTTAGACTATAGGAAGTTCTGTTTAAGGGAAACTCCTTCATGCGGAATGTCACTTCTCACAGTGTCTTTGCAGTGGAGAAAAGAAGATAGAACAAGGACGGACAGAGAGAACGATGCAAACCGTGATTGAAGTACAGGGTAAGCCTCGTAGGCCTCTATTATGCATACTGCTAGTTCAACACCGCAGATGTTACGCAGTGTCTACCTCTTCTCAAAACACTTCCAGTATATCAGAGAACTCTGCTACATTAAGTTCTCACGACAGAGATGCGTCTGTGCTCAGTTGGAAAGTGTAGGACGTGTCTGGGTAGCAACCAGTAAGTGTCTGATACAAGCCGCTAAGAGGGGATGCGGAGGAAGGTATCTGCTCAGGGAAGCTACTTCAGGTGCGTACTCATTCATAAGAGTGTCTCTCCTTTGAGGATGAAGATAGAACAGGGAACGACTACGGGCACATTAGGTACTGTGAGTAAAGGGCATGCTAAGGCGCTTAAGCCTGCCAAACACATATTGGATGTTCACCACCAGTGCAGATCCGCACTTAGTTTCTGCGTCGAAAACGCTTCCTACACTGAGAGGGAAGTGTGCTTTAGGAGGGATTCACTGCAGTGTTACGTCTGTTAAAGAAGGAAGCTTTTGGGACTGATTCTGTGGTAACCCCAATAGGCGCACATAGCTTTCCAGTCTCAGCCGTCTATCCGTTGGACTATAGCAAGTTCTGTTTAAGGGAAACTCCTTCATGCGGAATGTCACTTCTCACAGTGTCTTTCCAGTGAAGGAAAGAAGATACAACAACGACGGACAGAGAGAACGTTGCAACCCGTGAGTGAAGTACAGGGTAAGGCACCTAAGCCTCTATGATGCATACTGGATGTTCAACACCTGGGATTTTCCACAATGTCTACCACTTCTCAAAACACTTCCAATATAGGAGGGAACTGTGCTACCGTAAGTTCTAATGACAGGGATGCATCTGTGCAAGGTTGAAAACTCGAGGATGTGTCTGGGTAGCAAACATGACGTGTCTCATAAAGGCACCTTAGACTGGATGCGTAGTAGGTATCTGCTAGGGAAGCTACTTCAGTTTTGTACTCATTCATAACAGTGCTTCTCCTTGGAGGAATGAAGGAAGAACACGGACGGACTAGGGGCACATTAGGTACTGTGAATAAAGGGCAGGCTATGAACCTTACGCCTGCCAACCACATATTGGATGTTCACCACCAGTGTTGATCCGCACATAGGTTCTGCGTCTAAAACGCTTCCAACACTGAGAGGGAAGTGTGCTTTAGGAGGGATTCACTGCAGTGTTACGTCTGTTAAAGAAGGATGCTTTTGGGACTGACTCTGTGGTAACCGCATTAGGCGCACATAGCTTTCCAGTCTCAGACGTCTAACCGTTAGACTATAGGAAGTTCTGTTTAAGGGAAACTCCTTCATGCGGAATGTCACTTCTCACAGTGTCTTTGCAGTGGAGAAAAGAAGATAGAACAAGGACGGACAGAGAGAACGATGCAAACCGTGATTGAAGTACAGGGTAAGCCTCGTAGGCCTCTATTATGCATACTGGTAGTTCAACACCGGAGATGTTCCACAGTGTCTACCTCTTCTCAAAACACTTCCATATATGAGGGAACTCTGCTACATTAAGTTCTCACGACAGAGATGCGTCTGTGCTCAGTTGGAAAGTGTAGGACGTGTCTGGGTAGCAACCAGTAAGTGTCTGATACAAGCCGCTAAGAGGGGATGCGGAGGAGGTATCTGCTCAGGGAAGCTACTTCAGGTGCGTACTCATTCATAAGAGTGTCTCTCCTTTGAGGATGAAGATAGAACAGGGAACGACTACGGGCACATTAGGTACTGTGAGTAAAGGGCATGCTAAGGCGCTTAAGCCAGCCAAACACATATTGGATGTTCACCAAAAGTGCAGATCCGCACTTAGTTTCTGCGTCGAAAACGCTTCCTACACTGAGAGGGAAGTGTGCTTTAGGAGGGATTCACTGCAGTGTTACGTCTGTTAAAGAAGGATGCTTTTGGGACTGACTCTGTGGTAACCGCATTAGGCGCACATAGCTTTCCAGTCTCAGACGTCTAACCGTTAGACTATAGGAAGTTCTGTTTAAGGGAAACTCCTTCATGCGGAATGTCACTTCTCACAGTGTCTTTGCAGTGGAGAAAAGAAGATAGAACAAGGACGGACAGAGAGAACGATGCAAACCGTGATTGAAGTACAGGGTAAGCCTCGTAGGCCTCTATTATGCATACTGGTAGTTCAACACCGGAGATGTTCCACAGTGTCTACCTCTTCTCAAAACACTTCCAGTATATGAGGGAACTCTGCTACATTAAGTTCTCACGACAGAGATGCGTCTGTGCTCAGTTGGAAAGTGTAGGACGTGTCTGGGTAGCAACCAGTAAGTGTCTGATACAAGCCGCTAAGAGGGGATGCGGAGGAAGGTATCTGCTCAGGGAAGCTACTTCAGGTGCGTACTCATTCATAAGAGTGTCTCTCCTTTGAGGATGAAGATAGAACAGGGAACGACTACGGGCACATTAGGTACTGTGAGTAAAGGGCATGCTAAGGCGCTTAAGCCTGCCAAACACATATTGGATGTTCACCACCAGTGCAGATCCGCACTTAGTTTCTGCGTCGAAAACGCTTCCTACACTGAGAGGGAAGTGTGCTTTAGGAGGGATTCACTGCAGTGTTACGTCTGTTAAAGAAGGATGCTTTTGGGACTGACTCTGTGGTAACCGCATTAGGCGCACATAGCTTTCCAGTCTCAGACGTCTAACCGTTAGACTATAGGAAGTTCTGTTTAAGGGAAACTCCTTCATGCGGAATGTCACTTCTCACAGTGTCTTTGCAGTGGAGAAAAGAAGATAGAACAAGGACGGACAGAGAGAACGATGCAAACCGTGATTGAAGTACAGGGTAAGCCTCGTAGGCCTCTATTATGCATACTGGTAGTTCAACACCGGAGATGTTCCACAGTGTCTACCTCTTCTCAAAACACTTCCAGTATATGAGGGAACTCTGCTACATTAAGTTCTCACGACAGAGATGCGTCTGTGCTCCGTTGGAAAGTGTAGGACGTGTCTGGGTAGCAACCAGTAAGTGTCTGATACAAGCCGCTAAGAGGGGATGCGGAGGAAGGTATCTGCTCAGGGAAGCTACTTCAGGTGCGTACTCATTCATAACAGTGTCTCTCCTTTGAGGATGAAGATAGAACAGGGAACGACTACGGGCACATTAGGTACTGTGAGTAAAGGGCATGCTAAGGCGCTTAAGCCTGCCAAACACATATTGGATGTACACCACCAGTGCAGATCCGCACTTAGTTTCTGCGTCGAAAACGCTTCCTACACTGAGAGGGAAGTGTGCTTTAGTAGGGATTCACTGCAGTGTTACGTCTGTTAAAGAAGGAAGCTTTTGGGACTGACTCTGTGGTAACCCCAATAGGCGCACATTGCTTTCCAGTCTCAGCCGTCTATCCGTTGGACTATAGCAAGTTCTGTTTAAGGGAAACTCCTTCATGCGGAATGTCACTTCTCACAGTGTCTTTCCAGTGGAGGAAAGAAGATAGAACAACGACGGACAGAGAGAACGTTGCAACCCGTGAGTGAAGTACAGGGTAAGGCACCTAAGCCTCTATGATGCATACTGGATGTTAAACACCTGGGATTTTCCACAATGTCTACCACTTCTCAAAACACTTCCTATATAGGAGGGAACTGTGCTACCGTAAGATCTAATGACAGGGATGCATCTGTGCAAGGTTGAAAACTCGAGGATGTGTCTGGGTAGCAAACATGAAGTGTCTCATAAAGGCACCTTAGACTGGATGCGTAGGAGGTATCTGCTAGGGAAGCTACTTCAGTTTTGTACTCATTCATAACAGTGCTTCTCCTTGGAGGAATGAAGGAAGAACACGGACGGACTAGGGGCACATTAGGTACTGTGAATAAAGGGCAGGCTATGAACCTTACGCCTGCCAACCACATATTGGATGTTCACCACCAGTGTTGATCCGCACATAGGTTCTGCGTCTAAAACGCTTCCAACACTGAGAGGGAAGTGTGCTTTAGGAGGGATTCACTGCAGTGTTACGTCTGTTAAAGAAGGATGCTTTTGGGACTGACTCTGTGGTAACCGCATTAGGCGCACATAGCTTTCCAGTCTCAGACGTCTAACCGTTAGACTATAGGAAGTTCTGTTTAAGGGAAACTCCTTCATGCGGAATGTCACTTCTCACAGTGTCTTTGCAGTGGAGAAAAGAAGATAGAACAAGGACGGACAGAGAGAACGATGCAAACCGTGATTGAAGTACAGGGTAAGCCTCGTAGGCCTCTATTATGCATACGGGTAGTTCAACACCGGAGATGTTCCACAGTGTCTACCTCTTCTCAAAACACTTCCATATATGAGGGAACTCTGCTACATTAAGTTCTCACGACAGAGATGCGTCTGTGCTCAGTTGGAAAGTGTAGGACGTGTCTGGGTAGCAACCAGTAAGTGTCTGATACAAGCCGCTAAGAGGGGATGCGGAGGAAGGTATCTGCTCAGGGAAGCTACTTCAGGTGCGTACTCATTCATAAGAGTGTCTCTCCTTTGAGGATGAAGATAGAACAGGGAGCGACTACGGGCACATTAGGTACTGTGAGTAAAGGGCATGCTAAGGCGCTTAAGCCTGCCAAACACATATTGGATGTTCACCACCAGTGCAGATCCGCATTTAGTTTCTGCGTCGAAAACGCTTCCTACACTGAGAGGGAAGTGTGCTTTAGGAGGGATTCACTGCAGTGTTACGTCTGTTAAAGAAGGAAGCTTTTGGGACTGACTCTGTGGTAACCCCAATAGGCGCACATAGCTTTCCAGTCTCAGCCGTCTATCCGTTGGACTATAGCAAGTTCTGTTTAAGGGAAACTCCTTCATGCGGAATGTCACTTCTCACAGTGTCTTTCCAGTGGAGGAAAGAAGATAGAACAACGACGGACAGAGAGAACGTTGCAACCCGTGAGTGAAGTACAGGGTAAGGCACCTAAGCCTCTATGATGCATACTGGATGTTCAACACCTGGGATTTTCCACAATGTCTACCACTTCTCAAAACACTTCCAATATAGGAGGGAACTGTGCTACCGTAAGTTCTAATGATAGGGATGCATCTGTGCAAGGTTGAAAACTCTTGGATGTGTCTGGGTATCAAACATGAAGTGTCTCATAAAGGCACCTTAGACTGGATGCGTAGGAGGTATCTGCTCAGGGAAGCTACTTCAGTTTTGTACTCATTCATAACAGTGCTTCTCCTTGGAGGAATGAAGGAAGCACACGGACGGACTAGGGGCACAGTAGGTACTGTGAATAAAGGGCAGGCTATGAACCTTACGCCTGCCAACCACATATTGGATGTTCACCACCAGTGTTGATCCGCACATAGGTTCTGCGTCTAAAACGCTTCCAACACTGAGAGGGAAGTGTGCTTTAGGAGGGATTCACTGCAGTTACGTCGGTCAAAGAAGGATGCTTTTGGGACTGACTCTGTGGTAACCGCATTAGGCGCACATAGCTTTCCAGTCTCAGCCGTCTATCCGTTGGACTATAGGAAGTTCTGTTTAAGGGAAACTCCTTCATGCGGAATGTCACTTCTCACAGTGTCTTTCCAGTGGAGGAAAGAAGATAGAACAACGACGGACAGAGAGAACGTTGCCACCCGTGAGTGAAGTACAGGGTAAGGCACCTAAGCCTCTATGATGCATACTGGATGTTCAACACCTGGGATTTTCCACAATGTCTACCACTTCTCAAAACACTTCCAATATAGGAGGGAACTGTGCTACCGTAAGTTCTAATGACAGGGATGCATCTGTGCAAGGTTGAAAACTCGAGGATGTGTCTGGGTCGCAAACATGAAGTGTCTCATAAAGGCACCTTAGACTGGATGCGTAGGAGGTATCTGCTCAGGGAAGCTACTTCAGTTTTGTACTCATTCATAACAGTGCTTCTCCTTGGAGGAATGAAGGAAGCACACGGACGGACTAGGGGCACAGTAGGTACTGTGAATAAAGGGCAGGCTATGAACCTTACGCCTGCCAACCACTTATTGGATGTTCACCACCAGTGTTGATCTGCACATAGGTTCTGCGTCTAAAACGCTTCCAACACTGAGAGGGAAGTGTGCTTTAGGAGGGATTCACTGCAGTTACGTCTGTCAAAGAAGGATGCTTTTGGGACTGACTCTGTGGTAACCGCATTAGGCGCACATAGCTTTCCAGTCTCAGACGTCTAACCGTTAGACTATAGGAAGTTCTGTTTAAGGGAAACTCCTTCATGCGGAATGTCACTTCTCACAGTGTCTTTGCAGTGGAGAAAAGAAGATAGAACAAGGACGGACAGAGAGAACGATGCAAACCGTGATTGAAGTACAGGGTAAGCCTCGTAGGCCTCTATTATGCATACTGCTAGTTCAACACCGCAGATGTTACGCAGTGTCTACCTCTTCTCAAAACACTTCCAGTATATCAGAGAACTCTGCTACATTAAGTTCTCACGACAGAGATGCGTCTGTGCTCAGTTGGAAAGTGTAGGACGTGTCTGGGTAGCAACCAGTAAGTGTCTGATACAAGCCGCTAAGAGGGGATGCGGAGGAAGGTATCTGCTCAGGGAAGCTACTTCAGGTGCGTACTCATTCATAAGAGTGTCTCTCCTTTGAGGATGAAGATAGAACAGGGAACGACTACGGGCACATTAGGTACTGTGAGTAAAGGGCATGCTAAGGCGCTTAAGCCTGCCAAACACATATTGGATGTTCACCACCAGTGCAGATCCGCACTTAGTTTCTGCGTCGAAAACGCTTCCTACACTGAGAGGGAAGTGTGCTTTAGGAGGGATTCACTGCAGTGTTACGTCTGTTAAAGAAGGAAGCTTTTGGGACTGATTCTGTGGTAACCCCAATAGGCGCACATAGCTTTCCAGTCTCAGCCGTCTATCCGTTGGACTATAGCAAGTTCTGTTTAAGGGAAACTCCTTCATGCGGAATGTCACTTCTCACAGTGTCTTTCCAGTGAAGGAAAGAAGATACAACAACGACGGACAGAGAGAACGTTGCAACCCGTGAGTGAAGTACAGGGTAAGGCACCTAAGCCTCTATGATGCATACTGGATGTTCAACACCTGGGATTTTCCACAATGTCTACCACTTCTCAAAACACTTCCAATATAGGAGGGAACTGTGCTACCGTAAGTTCTAATGACAGGGATGCATCTGTGCAAGGTTGAAAACTCGAGGATGTGTCTGGGTAGCAAACATGACGTGTCTCATAAAGGCACCTTAGACTGGATGCGTAGTAGGTATCTGCTAGGGAAGCTACTTCAGTTTTGTACTCATTCATAACAGTGCTTCTCCTTGGAGGAATGAAGGAAGAACACGGACGGACTAGGGGCACATTAGGTACTGTGAATAAAGGGCAGGCTATGAACCTTACGCCTGCCAACCACATATTGGATGTTCACCACCAGTGTTGATCCGCACATAGGTTCTGCGTCTAAAACGCTTCCAACACTGAGAGGGAAGTGTGCTTTAGGAGGGATTCACTGCAGTGTTACGTCTGTTAAAGAAGGATGCTTTTGGGACTGACTCTGTGGTAACCGCATTAGGCGCACATAGCTTTCCAGTCTCAGACGTCTAACCGTTAGACTATAGGAAGTTCTGTTTAAGGGAAACTCCTTCATGCGGAATGTCACTTCTCACAGTGTCTTTGCAGTGGAGAAAAGAAGATAGAACAAGGACGGACAGAGAGAACGATGCAAACCGTGATTGAAGTACAGGGTAAGCCTCGTAGGCCTCTATTATGCATACTGGTAGTTCAACACCGGAGATGTTCCACAGTGTCTACCTCTTCTCAAAACACTTCCATATATGAGGGAACTCTGCTACATTAAGTTCTCACGACAGAGATGCGTCTGTGCTCAGTTGGAAAGTGTAGGACGTGTCTGGGTAGCAACCAGTAAGTGTCTGATACAAGCCGCTAAGAGGGGATGCGGAGGAGGTATCTGCTCAGGGAAGCTACTTCAGGTGCGTACTCATTCATAAGAGTGTCTCTCCTTTGAGGATGAAGATAGAACAGGGAACGACTACGGGCACATTAGGTACTGTGAGTAAAGGGCATGCTAAGGCGCTTAAGCCAGCCAAACACATATTGGATGTTCACCAAAAGTGCAGATCCGCACTTAGTTTCTGCGTCGAAAACGCTTCCTACACTGAGAGGGAAGTGTGCTTTAGGAGGGATTCACTGCAGTGTTACGTCTGTTAAAGAAGGATGCTTTTGGGACTGACTCTGTGGTAACCGCATTAGGCGCACATAGCTTTCCAGTCTCAGACGTCTAACCGTTAGACTATAGGAAGTTCTGTTTAAGGGAAACTCCTTCATGCGGAATGTCACTTCTCACAGTGTCTTTGCAGTGGAGAAAAGAAGATAGAACAAGGACGGACAGAGAGAACGATGCAAACCGTGATTGAAGTACAGGGTAAGCCTCGTAGGCCTCTATTATGCATACTGGTAGTTCAACACCGGAGATGTTCCACAGTGTCTACCTCTTCTCAAAACACTTCCAGTATATGAGGGAACTCTGCTACATTAAGTTCTCACGACAGAGATGCGTCTGTGCTCAGTTGGAAAGTGTAGGACGTGTCTGGGTAGCAACCAGTAAGTGTCTGATACAAGCCGCTAAGAGGGGATGCGGAGGAAGGTATCTGCTCAGGGAAGCTACTTCAGGTGCGTACTCATTCATAAGAGTGTCTCTCCTTTGAGGATGAAGATAGAACAGGGAACGACTACGGGCACATTAGGTACTGTGAGTAAAGGGCATGCTAAGGCGCTTAAGCCTGCCAAACACATATTGGATGTTCACCACCAGTGCAGATCCGCACTTAGTTTCTGCGTCGAAAACGCTTCCTACACTGAGAGGGAAGTGTGCTTTAGGAGGGATTCACTGCAGTGTTACGTCTGTTAAAGAAGGATGCTTTTGGGACTGACTCTGTGGTAACCGCATTAGGCGCACATAGCTTTCCAGTCTCAGACGTCTAACCGTTAGACTATAGGAAGTTCTGTTTAAGGGAAACTCCTTCATGCGGAATGTCACTTCTCACAGTGTCTTTGCAGTGGAGAAAAGAAGATAGAACAAGGACGGACAGAGAGAACGATGCAAACCGTGATTGAAGTACAGGGTAAGCCTCGTAGGCCTCTATTATGCATACTGGTAGTTCAACACCGGAGATGTTCCACAGTGTCTACCTCTTCTCAAAACACTTCCAGTATATGAGGGAACTCTGCTACATTAAGTTCTCACGACAGAGATGCGTCTGTGCTCCGTTGGAAAGTGTAGGACGTGTCTGGGTAGCAACCAGTAAGTGTCTGATACAAGCCGCTAAGAGGGGATGCGGAGGAAGGTATCTGCTCAGGGAAGCTACTTCAGGTGCGTACTCATTCATAACAGTGTCTCTCCTTTGAGGATGAAGATAGAACAGGGAACGACTACGGGCACATTAGGTACTGTGAGTAAAGGGCATGCTAAGGCGCTTAAGCCTGCCAAACACATATTGGATGTACACCACCAGTGCAGATCCGCACTTAGTTTCTGCGTCGAAAACGCTTCCTACACTGAGAGGGAAGTGTGCTTTAGTAGGGATTCACTGCAGTGTTACGTCTGTTAAAGAAGGAAGCTTTTGGGACTGACTCTGTGGTAACCCCAATAGGCGCACATTGCTTTCCAGTCTCAGCCGTCTATCCGTTGGACTATAGCAAGTTCTGTTTAAGGGAAACTCCTTCATGCGGAATGTCACTTCTCACAGTGTCTTTCCAGTGGAGGAAAGAAGATAGAACAACGACGGACAGAGAGAACGTTGCAACCCGTGAGTGAAGTACAGGGTAAGGCACCTAAGCCTCTATGATGCATACTGGATGTTAAACACCTGGGATTTTCCACAATGTCTACCACTTCTCAAAACACTTCCTATATAGGAGGGAACTGTGCTACCGTAAGATCTAATGACAGGGATGCATCTGTGCAAGGTTGAAAACTCGAGGATGTGTCTGGGTAGCAAACATGAAGTGTCTCATAAAGGCACCTTAGACTGGATGCGTAGGAGGTATCTGCTAGGGAAGCTACTTCAGTTTTGTACTCATTCATAACAGTGCTTCTCCTTGGAGGAATGAAGGAAGAACACGGACGGACTAGGGGCACATTAGGTACTGTGAATAAAGGGCAGGCTATGAACCTTACGCCTGCCAACCACATATTGGATGTTCACCACCAGTGTTGATCCGCACATAGGTTCTGCGTCTAAAACGCTTCCAACACTGAGAGGGAAGTGTGCTTTAGGAGGGATTCACTGCAGTGTTACGTCTGTTAAAGAAGGATGCTTTTGGGACTGACTCTGTGGTAACCGCATTAGGCGCACATAGCTTTCCAGTCTCAGACGTCTAACCGTTAGACTATAGGAAGTTCTGTTTAAGGGAAACTCCTTCATGCGGAATGTCACTTCTCACAGTGTCTTTGCAGTGGAGAAAAGAAGATAGAACAAGGACGGACAGAGAGAACGATGCAAACCGTGATTGAAGTACAGGGTAAGCCTCGTAGGCCTCTATTATGCATACGGGTAGTTCAACACCGGAGATGTTCCACAGTGTCTACCTCTTCTCAAAACACTTCCATATATGAGGGAACTCTGCTACATTAAGTTCTCACGACAGAGATGCGTCTGTGCTCAGTTGGAAAGTGTAGGACGTGTCTGGGTAGCAACCAGTAAGTGTCTGATACAAGCCGCTAAGAGGGGATGCGGAGGAAGGTATCTGCTCAGGGAAGCTACTTCAGGTGCGTACTCATTCATAAGAGTGTCTCTCCTTTGAGGATGAAGATAGAACAGGGAGCGACTACGGGCACATTAGGTACTGTGAGTAAAGGGCATGCTAAGGCGCTTAAGCCTGCCAAACACATATTGGATGTTCACCACCAGTGCAGATCCGCATTTAGTTTCTGCGTCGAAAACGCTTCCTACACTGAGAGGGAAGTGTGCTTTAGGAGGGATTCACTGCAGTGTTACGTCTGTTAAAGAAGGAAGCTTTTGGGACTGACTCTGTGGTAACCCCAATAGGCGCACATAGCTTTCCAGTCTCAGCCGTCTATCCGTTGGACTATAGCAAGTTCTGTTTAAGGGAAACTCCTTCATGCGGAATGTCACTTCTCACAGTGTCTTTCCAGTGGAGGAAAGAAGATAGAACAACGACGGACAGAGAGAACGTTGCAACCCGTGAGTGAAGTACAGGGTAAGGCACCTAAGCCTCTATGATGCATACTGGATGTTCAACACCTGGGATTTTCCACAATGTCTACCACTTCTCAAAACACTTCCAATATAGGAGGGAACTGTGCTACCGTAAGTTCTAATGATAGGGATGCATCTGTGCAAGGTTGAAAACTCTTGGATGTGTCTGGGTATCAAACATGAAGTGTCTCATAAAGGCACCTTAGACTGGATGCGTAGGAGGTATCTGCTCAGGGAAGCTACTTCAGTTTTGTACTCATTCATAACAGTGCTTCTCCTTGGAGGAATGAAGGAAGCACACGGACGGACTAGGGGCACAGTAGGTACTGTGAATAAAGGGCAGGCTATGAACCTTACGCCTGCCAACCACATATTGGATGTTCACCACCAGTGTTGATCCGCACATAGGTTCTGCGTCTAAAACGCTTCCAACACTGAGAGGGAAGTGTGCTTTAGGAGGGATTCACTGCAGTTACGTCGGTCAAAGAAGGATGCTTTTGGGACTGACTCTGTGGTAACCGCATTAGGCGCACATAGCTTTCCAGTCTCAGCCGTCTATCCGTTGGACTATAGGAAGTTCTGTTTAAGGGAAACTCCTTCATGCGGAATGTCACTTCTCACAGTGTCTTTCCAGTGGAGGAAAGAAGATAGAACAACGACGGACAGAGAGAACGTTGCCACCCGTGAGTGAAGTACAGGGTAAGGCACCTAAGCCTCTATGATGCATACTGGATGTTCAACACCTGGGATTTTCCACAATGTCTACCACTTCTCAAAACACTTCCAATATAGGAGGGAACTGTGCTACCGTAAGTTCTAATGACAGGGATGCATCTGTGCAAGGTTGAAAACTCGAGGATGTGTCTGGGTCGCAAACATGAAGTGTCTCATAAAGGCACCTTAGACTGGATGCGTAGGAGGTATCTGCTCAGGGAAGCTACTTCAGTTTTGTACTCATTCATAACAGTGCTTCTCCTTGGAGGAATGAAGGAAGCACACGGACGGACTAGGGGCACAGTAGGTACTGTGAATAAAGGGCAGGCTATGAACCTTACGCCTGCCAACCACTTATTGGATGTTCACCACCAGTGTTGATCTGCACATAGGTTCTGCGTCTAAAACGCTTCCAACACTGAGAGGGAAGTGTGCTTTAGGAGGGATTCACTGCAGTTACGTCTGTCAAAGAAGGATGCTTTTGGGACTGACTCTGTGGTAACCGCATTAGGCGCACATAGCTTTCCAGTCTCAGACGTCTAACCGTTAGACTATAGGAAGTTCTGTTTAAGGGAAACTCCTTCATGCGGAATGTCACTTCTCACAGTGTCTTTGCAGTGGAGAAAAGAAGATAGAACAAGGACGGACAGAGAGAACGATGCAAACCGTGATTGAAGTACAGGGTAAGCCTCGTAGGCCTCTATTATGCATACTGCTAGTTCAACACCGCAGATGTTACGCAGTGTCTACCTCTTCTCAAAACACTTCCAGTATATCAGAGAACTCTGCTACATTAAGTTCTCACGACAGAGATGCGTCTGTGCTCAGTTGGAAAGTGTAGGACGTGTCTGGGTAGCAACCAGTAAGTGTCTGATACAAGCCGCTAAGAGGGGATGCGGAGGAAGGTATCTGCTCAGGGAAGCTACTTCAGGTGCGTACTCATTCATAAGAGTGTCTCTCCTTTGAGGATGAAGATAGAACAGGGAACGACTACGGGCACATTAGGTACTGTGAGTAAAGGGCATGCTAAGGCGCTTAAGCCTGCCAAACACATATTGGATGTTCACCACCAGTGCAGATCCGCACTTAGTTTCTGCGTCGAAAACGCTTCCTACACTGAGAGGGAAGTGTGCTTTAGGAGGGATTCACTGCAGTGTTACGTCTGTTAAAGAAGGAAGCTTTTGGGACTGATTCTGTGGTAACCCCAATAGGCGCACATAGCTTTCCAGTCTCAGCCGTCTATCCGTTGGACTATAGCAAGTTCTGTTTAAGGGAAACTCCTTCATGCGGAATGTCACTTCTCACAGTGTCTTTCCAGTGAAGGAAAGAAGATACAACAACGACGGACAGAGAGAACGTTGCAACCCGTGAGTGAAGTACAGGGTAAGGCACCTAAGCCTCTATGATGCATACTGGATGTTCAACACCTGGGATTTTCCACAATGTCTACCACTTCTCAAAACACTTCCAATATAGGAGGGAACTGTGCTACCGTAAGTTCTAATGACAGGGATGCATCTGTGCAAGGTTGAAAACTCGAGGATGTGTCTGGGTAGCAAACATGACGTGTCTCATAAAGGCACCTTAGACTGGATGCGTAGTAGGTATCTGCTAGGGAAGCTACTTCAGTTTTGTACTCATTCATAACAGTGCTTCTCCTTGGAGGAATGAAGGAAGAACACGGACGGACTAGGGGCACATTAGGTACTGTGAATAAAGGGCAGGCTATGAACCTTACGCCTGCCAACCACATATTGGATGTTCACCACCAGTGTTGATCCGCACATAGGTTCTGCGTCTAAAACGCTTCCAACACTGAGAGGGAAGTGTGCTTTAGGAGGGATTCACTGCAGTGTTACGTCTGTTAAAGAAGGATGCTTTTGGGACTGACTCTGTGGTAACCGCATTAGGCGCACATAGCTTTCCAGTCTCAGACGTCTAACCGTTAGACTATAGGAAGTTCTGTTTAAGGGAAACTCCTTCATGCGGAATGTCACTTCTCACAGTGTCTTTGCAGTGGAGAAAAGAAGATAGAACAAGGACGGACAGAGAGAACGATGCAAACCGTGATTGAAGTACAGGGTAAGCCTCGTAGGCCTCTATTATGCATACTGGTAGTTCAACACCGGAGATGTTCCACAGTGTCTACCTCTTCTCAAAACACTTCCATATATGAGGGAACTCTGCTACATTAAGTTCTCACGACAGAGATGCGTCTGTGCTCAGTTGGAAAGTGTAGGACGTGTCTGGGTAGCAACCAGTAAGTGTCTGATACAAGCCGCTAAGAGGGGATGCGGAGGAAGGTATCTGCTCAGGGAAGCTACTTCAGGTGCGTACTCATTCATAAGAGTGTCTCTCCTTTGAGGATGAAGATAGAACAGGGAACGACTACGGGCACATTAGGTACTGTGAGTAAAGGGCATGCTAAGGCGCTTAAGCCAGCCATACACATATTGGATGTTCACCAAAAGTGCAGATCCGCACTTAGTTTCTGCGTCGAAAACGCTTCCTACACTGAGAGGGAAGTGTGCTTTAGGAGGGATTCACTGCAGTGTTACGTCTGTTAAAGAAGGATGCTTTTGGGACTGACTCTGTGGTAACCGCATTAGGCGCACATAGCTTTCCAGTCTCAGACGTCTAACCGTTAGACTATAGGAAGTTCTGTTTAAGGGAAACTCCTTCATGCGGAATGTCACTTCTCACAGTGTCTTTGCAGTGGAGAAAAGAAGATAGAACAAGGACGGACAGAGAGAACGATGCAAACCGTGATTGAAGTACAGGGTAAGCCTCGTAGGCCTCTATTATGCATACTGGTAGTTCAACACCGGAGATGTTCCACAGTGTCTACCTCTTCTCAAAACACTTCCAGTATATGAGGGAACTCTGCTACATTAAGTTCTCACGACAGAGATGCGTCTGTGCTCAGTTGGAAAGTGTAGGACGTGTCTGGGTAGCAACCAGTAAGTGTCTGATACAAGCCGCTAAGAGGGGATGCGGAGGAAGGTATCTGCTCAGGGAAGCTACTTCAGGTGCGTACTCATTCATAAGAGTGTCTCTCCTTTGAGGATGAAGATAGAACAGGGAACGACTACGGGCACATTAGGTACTGTGAGTAAAGGGCATGCTAAGGCGCTTAAGCCTGCCAAACACATATTGGATGTTCACCACCAGTGCAGATCCGCACTTAGTTTCTGCGTCGAAAACGCTTCCTACACTGAGAGGGAAGTGTGCTTTAGGAGGGATTCACTGCAGTGTTACGTCTGTTAAAGAAGGATGCTTTTGGGACTGACTCTGTGGTAACCGCATTAGGCGCACATAGCTTTCCAGTCTCAGACGTCTAACCGTTAGACTATAGGAAGTTCTGTTTAAGGGAAACTCCTTCATGCGGAATGTCACTTCTCACAGTGTCTTTGCAGTGGAGAAAAGAAGATAGAACAAGGACGGACAGAGAGAACGATGCAAACCGTGATTGAAGTACAGGGTAAGCCTCGTAGGCCTCTATTATGCATACTGGTAGTTCAACACCGGAGATGTTCCACAGTGTCTACCTCTTCTCAAAACACTTCCAGTATATGAGGGAACTCTGCTACATTAAGTTCTCACGACAGAGATGCGTCTGTGCTCCGTTGGAAAGTGTAGGACGTGTCTGGGTAGCAACCAGTAAGTGTCTGATACAAGCCGCTAAGAGGGGATGCGGAGGAAGGTATCTGCTCAGGGAAGCTACTTCAGGTGCGTACTCATTCATAACAGTGTCTCTCCTTTGAGGATGAAGATAGAACAGGGAACGACTACGGGCACATTAGGTACTGTGAGTAAAGGGCATGCTAAGGCGCTTAAGCCTGCCAAACACATATTGGATGTACACCACCAGTGCAGATCCGCACTTAGTTTCTGCGTCGAAAACGCTTCCTACACTGAGAGGGAAGTGTGCTTTAGTAGGGATTCACTGCAGTGTTACGTCTGTTAAAGAAGGAAGCTTTTGGGACTGACTCTGTGGTAACCCCAATAGGCGCACATTGCTTTCCAGTCTCAGCCGTCTATCCGTTGGACTATAGCAAGTTCTGTTTAAGGGAAACTCCTTCATGCGGAATGTCACTTCTCACAGTGTCTTTCCAGTGGAGGAAAGAAGATAGAACAACGACGGACAGAGAGAACGTTGCAACCCGTGAGTGAAGTACAGGGTAAGGCACCTAAGCCTCTATGATGCATACTGGATGTTAAACACCTGGGATTTTCCACAATGTCTACCACTTCTCAAAACACTTCCTATATAGGAGGGAACTGTGCTACCGTAAGATCTAATGACAGGGATGCATCTGTGCAAGGTTGAAAACTCGAGGATGTGTCTGGGTAGCAAACATGAAGTGTCTCATAAAGGCACCTTAGACTGGATGCGTAGGAGGTATCTGCTCAGGGAAGCTACTTCAGTTTTGTACTCATTCATAACAGTGCTTCTCCTTGGAGGAATGAAGGAAGAACACGGACGGACTAGGGGCACATTAGGTACTGTGAATAAAGGGCAGGCTATGAACCTTACGCCTGCCAACCACATATTGGATGTTCACCACCAGTGTTGATCCGCACATAGGTTCTGCGTCTAAAACGCTTCCAACACTGAGAGGGAAGTGTGCTTTAGGAGGGATTCACTGCAGTGTTACGTCTGTTAAAGAAGGATGCTTTTGGGACTGACTCTGTGGTAACCGCATTAGGCGCACATAGCTTTCCAGTCTCAGACGTCTAACCGTTAGACTATAGGAAGTTCTGTTTAAGGGAAACTCCTTCATGCGGAATGTCACTTCTCACAGTGTCTTTGCAGTGGAGAAAAGAAGATAGAACAAGGACGGACAGAGAGAACGATGCAAACCGTGATTGAAGTACAGGGTAAGCCTCGTAGGCCTCTATTATGCATACTGGTAGTTCAACACCGGAGATGTTCCACAGTGTCTACCTCTTCTCAAAACACTTCCAGTATATGAGGGAACTCTGCTACATTAAGTTCTCACGACAGAGATGCGTCTGTGCTCAGTTGGAAAGTGTAGGACGTGTCTGGGTAGCAACCAGTAAGTGTCTGATACAAGCCGCTAAGAGGGGATGCGGAGGAAGGTATCTGCTCAGGGAAGCTACTTCAGGTGCGTACTCATTCATAAGAGTGTCTCTCCTTTGAGGATGAAGATAGAACAGGGAACGACTACGGGCACATTAGGTACTGTGAGTAAAGGGCATGCTAAGGCGCTTAAGCCAGCCAAACACATATTGGATGTTCACCACCAGTGCAGATCCGCACTTAGTTTCTGCGTCGAAAACGCTTCCTACACTGAGAGGGAAGTGTGCTTTAGGAGGGATTCACTGCAGTGTTACGTCTGTTAAAGAAGGAAGCTTTTGGGACTGACTCTGTGGTAACCCCAATAGGCGCACATAGCTTTCCAGTCTCAGCCGTCTATCCGTTGGACTATAGCAAGTTCTGTTTAAGGGAAACTCCTTCATGCGGAATGTCACTTCTCACAGTGTCTTTCAAGTGGAGGAAAGAAGATAGAACAACGACGGACAGAGAGAACGTTGCAACCCGTGAGTGAAGTACAGGGTAAGGCACCTAAGCCTCCATGATGCATACTGGATATTCAACACCTGGGATTTTCCACAATGTCTACCACTTCTCAAAACACTTCCAATATAGGAGGGAACTGTGCTACCGTAAGTTCTAATGACAGGGATGCATCTGTGCAAGGTTGAAAACTCGAGGATGTGTCTGGGTAGCAAACATGAAGTGTCTCATAAAGGCACCTTAGACTGGATGCGTAGTAGGTATCTGCTAGGGAAGCTACTTCAGTTTTGTACTCATTCATAACAGTGATTCTCCTTGGAGGAATGAAGGAAGAACACGGACGGACTAGGGGCACATTAGGTACTGTGAATAAAGGGCAGGCTATGAACCTTACGCCTGCCAACCACATATTGGATGTTCACCACCAGTGTTGATCCGCACATAGGTTCTGCGTCTAAAACGCTTCCAACACTGAGAGGGAAGTGTGCTTTAGGAGGGATTCACTGCAGTGTTACGTCTGTTAAAGAAGGATGCTTTTGGGACTGACTCTGTGGTAACCGCATTAGGCGCACATAGCTTTCCAGTCTCAGACGTCTAACCGTTAGACTATAGGAAGTTCTGTTTAAGGGAAACTCCTTCATGCGGAATGTCACTTCTCACAGTGTCTTTGCAGTGGAGAAAAGAAGATAGAACAAGGACGGACAGAGAGAACGATGCAAACCGTGATTGAAGTACAGGGTAAGCCTCGTAGGCCTCTATTATGCATACGGGTAGTTCAACACCGGAGATGTTCCACAGTGTCTACCTCTTCTCAAAACACTTCCATATATGAGGGAACTCTGCTACATTAAGTTCTCACGACAGAGATGCGTCTGTGCTCAGTTGGAAAGTGTAGGACGTGTCTGGGTAGCAACCAGTAAGTGTCTGATACAAGCCGCTAAGAGGGGATGCGGAGGAAGGTATCTGCTCAGGGAAGCTACTTCAGGTGCGTACTCATTCATAAGAGTGTCTCTCCTTTGAGGATGAAGATAGAACAGGGAGCGACTACGGGCACATTAGGTACTGTGAGTAAAGGGCATGCTAAGGCGCTTAAGCCTGCCAAACACATATTGGATGTTCACCACCAGTGCAGATCCGCATTTAGTTTCTGCGTCGAAAACGCTTCCTACACTGAGAGGGAAGTGTGCTTTAGGAGGGATTCACTGCAGTGTTACGTCTGTTAAAGAAGGAAGCTTTTGGGACTGACTCTGTGGTAACCCCAATAGGCGCACATAGCTTTCCAGTCTCAGCCGTCTATCCGTTGGACTATAGCAAGTTCTGTTTAAGGGAAACTCCTTCATGCGGAATGTCACTTCTCACAGTGTCTTTCCAGTGGAGGAAAGAAGATAGAACAACGACGGACAGAGAGAACGTTGCAACCCGTGAGTGAAGTACAGGGTAAGGCACCTAAGCCTCTATGATGCATACTGGATGTTCAACACCTGGGATTTTCCACAATGTCTACCACTTCTCAAAACACTTCCAATATAGGAGGGAACTGTGCTACCGTAAGTTCTAATGACAGGGATGCATCTGTGCAAGGTTGAAAACTCTTGGATGTGTCTGGGTATCAAACATGAAGTGTCTCATAAAGGCACCTTAGACTGGATGCGTAGGAGGTATCTGCTCAGGGAAGCTACTTCAGTTTTGTACTCATTCATAACAGTGCTTCTCCTTGGAGGAATGAAGGAAGCACACGGACGGACTAGGGGCACAGTAGGTACTGTGAATAAAGGGCAGGCTATGAACCTTACGCCTGCCAACCACATATTGGATGTTCACCACCAGTGTTGATCCGCACATAGGTTCTGCGTCTAAAACGCTTCCAACACTGAGAGGGAAGTGTGCTTTAGGAGGGATTCACTGCAGTTACGTCGGTCAAAGAAGGATGCTTTTGGGACTGACTCTGTGGTAACCGCATTAGGCGCACATAGCTTTCCAGTCTCAGCCGTCTATCCGTTGGACTATAGCAAGTTCTGTTTAAGGGAAACTCCTTCATGCGGAATGTCACTTCTCACAGTGTCTTTCCAGTGGAGGAAAGAAGATAGAACAACGACGGACAGAGAGAACGTTGCCACCCGTGAGTGAAGTACAGGGTAAGGCACCTAAGCCTCTATGATGCATACTGGATGTTCAACACCTGGGATTTTCCACAATGTCTACCACTTCTCAAAACACTTCCAATATAGGAGGGAACTGTGCTACCGTAAGTTCTAATGACAGGGATGCATCTGTGCAAGGTTGAAAACTCGAGGATGTGTCTGGGTCGCAAACATGAAGTGTCTCATAAAGGCACCTTAGACTGGATGCGTAGGAGGTATCTGCTCAGGGAAGCTACTTCAGTTTTGTACTCATTCATAACAGTGCTTCTCCTTGGAGGAATGAAGGAAGCACACGGACGGACTAGGGGCACAGTAGGTACTGTGAATAAAGGGCAGGCTATGAACCTTACGCCTGCCAACCACTTATTGGATGTTCACCACCAGTGTTGATCTGCACATAGGTTCTGCGTCTAAAACGCTTCCAACACTGAGAGGGAAGTGTGCTTTAGGAGGGATTCACTGCAGTTACGTCTGTCAAAGAAGGATGCTTTTGGGACTGACTCTGTGGTAACCGCATTAGGCGCACATAGCTTTCCAGTCTCAGACGTCTAACCGTTAGACTATAGGAAGTTCTGTTTAAGGGAAACTCCTTCATGCGGAATGTCACTTCTCACAGTGTCTTTGCAGTGGAGAAAAGAAGATAGAACAAGGACGGACAGAGAGAACGATGCAAACCGTGATTGAAGTACAGGGTAAGCCTCGTAGGCCTCTATTATGCATACTGCTAGTTCAACACCGCAGATGTTACGCAGTGTCTACCTCTTCTCAAAACACTTCCAGTATATCAGAGAACTCTGCTACATTAAGTTCTCACGACAGAGATGCGTCTGTGCTCAGTTGGAAAGTGTAGGACGTGTCTGGGTAGCAACCAGTAAGTGTCTGATACAAGCCGCTAAGAGGGGATGCGGAGGAAGGTATCTGCTCAGGGAAGCTACTTCAGGTGCGTACTCATTCATAAGAGTGTCTCTCCTTTGAGGATGAAGATAGAACAGGGAACGACTACGGGCACATTAGGTACTGTGAGTAAAGGGCATGCTAAGGCGCTTAAGCCAGCCAAACACATATTGGATGTTCACCAAAAGTGCAGATCCGCACTTAGTTTCTGCGTCGAAAACGCTTCCTACACTGAGAGGGAAGTGTGCTTTAGGAGGGATTCACTGCAGTGTTACGTCTGTTAAAGAAGGATGCTTTTGGGACTGACTCTGTGGTAACCGCATTAGGCGCACATAGCTTTCCAGTCTCAGACGTCTAACCGTTAGACTATAGGAAGTTCTGTTTAAGGGAAACTCCTTCATGCGGAATGTCACTTCTCACAGTGTCTTTGCAGTGGAGAAAAGAAGATAGAACAAGGACGGACAGAGAGAACGATGCAAACCGTGATTGAAGTACAGGGTAATCCTCGTAGGCCTCTATTATGCATACTGGTAGTTCAACACCGGAGATGTTCCACAGTGTCTACCTCTTCTCAAAACACTTCCAGTATATGAGGGAACTCTGCTACATTAAGTTCTCACGACAGAGATGCGTCTGTGCTCAGTTGGAAAGTGTAGGACGTGTCTGGGTAGCAACCAGTAAGTGTCTGATACAAGCCGCTAAGAGGGGATGCGGAGGAAGGTATCTGCTCAGGGAAGCTACTTCAGGTGCGTACTCATTCATAAGAGTGTCTCTCCTTTGAGGATGAAGATAGAACAGGGAACGACTACGGGCACATTAGGTACTGTGAGTAAAGGGCATGCTAAGGCGCTTAAGCCTGCCAAACACATATTGGATGTTCACCACCAGTGCAGATCCGCACTTAGTTTCTGCGTCGAAAACGCTTCCAACACTGAGAGGGAAGTGTGCTTTAGGAGGGATTCACTGCAGTGTTACGTCTGTTAAAGAAGGATGCTTTTGGGACTGACTCTGTGGTAACCGCATTAGGCGCACATAGCTTTCCAGTCTCAGACGTCTAACCGTTAGACTATAGGAAGTTCTGTTTAAGGGAAACTCCTTCATGCGGAATGTCACTTCTCACAGTGTCTTTGCAGTGGAGAAAAGAAGATAGAACAAGGACGGACAGAGAGAACGATGCAAACCGTGATTGAAGTACAGGGTAAGCCTCGTAGGCCTCTATTATGCATACTGGTAGTTCAACACCGGAGATGTTCCACAGTGTCTACCTCTTCTCAAAACACTTCCAGTATATGAGGGAACTCTGCTACATTAAGTTCTCACGACAGAGATGCGTCTGTGCTCAGTTGGAAAGTGTAGGACGTGTCTGGGTAGCAACCAGTAAGTGTCTGATACAAGCCGCTAAGAGGGGATGCGGAGGAAGGTATCTGCTCAGGGAAGCTACTTCAGGTGCGTACTCATTCATAACAGTGTCTCTCCTTTGAGGATGAAGATAGAACAGGGAACGACTACGGGCACATTAGGTACTGTGAGTAAAGGGCATGCTAAGGCGCTTAAGCCTGCCAAACACATATTGGATGTTCACCACCAGTGCAGATCCGCACTTAGTTTCTGCGTCAAAAACGCTTCCTACACTGAGAGGGAAGTGTGCTTTAGGAGGGATTCACTGCAGTGTTACGTCTGTTAAAGAAGGAAGCTTTTGGGACTGACTCTGTGGTAACCCCAATAGGCGCACATAGCTTTCCAGTCTCAGCCATCTATCCGTTGGACTATAGCAAGTTCTGTTTAAGGGAAACTCCTTCATGCGGAATGTCACTTCTCACAGTGTCTTTCCAGTGGAGGAAAGAAGATAGAACAACGACGGACAGAGAGAACGTTGCAACCCGTGAGTGAAGTACAGGGTAAGGCACCTAAGCCTCCATGATGCATACTGGATGTTCAACACCTGGGATTTTCCACAATGTCTACCACTTCTCAAAACACTTCCAATATAGGAGGGAACTGTGCTACCGTAAGTTCTAATGACAGGGATGCATCTGTGCAAGGTTGAAAACTCGAGGATGT
This sequence comes from Neogale vison, assembly GCF_020171115.1. Classification (NCBI taxonomy): domain Eukaryota; kingdom Metazoa; phylum Chordata; class Mammalia; order Carnivora; family Mustelidae; genus Neogale; species Neogale vison. Next base: position 1,228,161 of record NW_025334856.1, read on the forward strand.
GTCTGGGTAGCAAACATGAAGTGTCTCATAAAGGCACCTTAGACTGGATGCGTAGTAGGTATCTGCTAGGGAAGCTACTTCAGTTTTGTACTCATTCATAACAGTGCTTCTCCTTGGAGGAATGAAGGAAGAACACGGACGGACTAGGGGCACATTAGGTACTGTGAATAAAGGGCAGGCTATGAACCTTACGCCTGCCAACCACATATTGGATGTTCACCACCAGTGTTGATCCGCACATAGGTTCTGCGTCTAAAACGCTTCCAACACTGAGAGGGAAGTGTGCTTTAGGAGGGATTCACTGCAGTGTTACGTCTGTTAAAGAAGGATGCTTTTGGGACTGACTCTGTGGTAACCGCATTAGGCGCACATAGCTTTCCAGTCTCAGACGTCTAACCGTTAGACTATAGGAAGTTCTGTTTAAGGGAAACTCCTTCATGCGGAATGTCACTTCTCACAGTGTCTTTGCAGTGGAGAAAAGAAGATAGAACAAGGACGGACAGAGAGAACGATGCAAACCGTGATTGAAGTACAGGGTAAGCCTCGTAGGCCTCTATTATGCATACGGGTAGTTCAACACCGGAGATGTTCCACAGTGTCTACCTCTTCTCAAAACACTTCCATATATGAGGGAACTCTGCTACATTAAGTTCTCACGACAGAGATGCGTCTGTGCTCAGTTGGAAAGTGTAGGACGTGTCTGGGTAGCAACCAGTAAGTGTCTGATACAAGCCGCTAAGAGGGGATGCGGAGGAAGGTATCTGCTCAGGGAAGCTACTTCAGGTGCGTACTCATTCATAACAGTGTCTCTCCTTTGAGGATGAAGATAGAACAGGGAGCGACTACGGGCACATTAGGTACTGTGAGTAAAGGGCATGCTAAGGCGCTTAAGCCTGCCAAACACATATTGGATGTTCACCACCAGTGCAGATCCGCACTTAGTTTCTGTGTCGAAAACGCTTCCTACACTGAGAGGGAAGTGTGCTTTAGGAGGGATTCACTGCAGTGTTACGTCTGTTAAAGAAGGAAGCTTTTGGGACTGACTCTGTGGTAACCCCAATAGGCGCACATAGCTTTCCAGTCTCAGCCGTCTATCCGTTGGACTATAGCAAGTTCTGTTTAAGGGAAACTCCTTCATGCGGAATGTCACTTCTCACAGTGTCTTTCCAGTGGAGGAAAGAAGATAGAACAACGACGGACAGAGAGAACGTTGCAACCCGTGAGTGAAGTACAGGGTAAGGCACCTAAGCCTCTATGATGCATACTGGATGTTCAACACCTGGGATTTTCCACAATGTCTACCACTTCTCAAAACACTTCCAATATAGGAGGGAACTGTGCTACCGTAAGTTCTAATGACAGGGATGCATCTGTGCAAGGTTGAAAACTCTTGGATGTGTCTGGGTATCAAACATGAAGTGTCTCATAAAGGCACCTTAGACTGGATGCGTAGGAGGTATCTGCTCAGGGAAGCTACTTCAGTTTTGTACTCATTCATAACAGTGCTTCTCCTTGGAGGAATGAAGGAAGCACACGGACGGACTAGGGGCACAGTAGGTACTGTGAATAAAGGGCAGGCTATGAACCTTACGCCTGCCAACCACATATTGGATGTTCACCACCAGTGTTGATCCGCACATAGGTTCTGCGTCGAAAACGCTTCCAACACTGAGAGGGAAGTGTGCTTTAGGAGGGATTCACTGCAGTTACGTCGGTCAAAGAAGGATGCTTTTGGGACTGACTCTGTGGTAACCGCATTAGGCGCACATAGCTTTCCAGTCTCAGACGTCTAACCGTTAGACTATAGGAAGTTCTGTTTAAGGGAAACTCCTTCATGCGGAATGTCACTTCTCACAGTGTCTTTGCAGTGGGGAAAAGAAGATAGAACAAGGACGGACAGAGAGAACGATGCAAACCGTGATTGAAGTACAGGGTAAGCCTCGTAGGCCTCTATTATGCATACTGCTAGTTCAACACCGCAGATGTTACGCAGTGTCTACCTCTTCTCAAAACACTTCCAGTATATCAGAGAACTCTGCTACATTAAGTTCTCACGACAGAGATGCGTCTGTGCTCAGTTGGAAAGTGTAGGACGTGTCTGGGTAGCAACCAGTAAGTGTCTGATACAAGCCGCTAAGAGGGGATGCGGAGGAAGGTATCTGCTCAGGGAAGCTACTTCAGGTGCGTACTCATTCATAAGAGTGTCTCTCCTTTGAGGATGAAGATAGAACAGGGAACGACTACGGGCACATTAGGTACTGTGAGTAAAGGGCATGCTAAGGCGCTTAAGCCTGCCAAACACATATTGGATGTTCACCACCAGTGCAGATCCGCACTTAGTTTCTGTGTCGAAAACGCTTCCTACACTGAGAGGGAAGTGTGCTTTAGGAGGGATTCACTGCAGTGTTACGTCTGTTAAAGAAGGAAGCTTTTGGGACTGACTCTGTGGTAACCCCAATAGGCGCACATAGCTTTCCATTCTCAGCCCTATCCGTTGGACTATAGCAAGTTCTGTTTAAGGGAAACTCCTTCATGCGGAATGTCACTTCTCACAGTGTCTTTCCAGTGGAGGAAAGAAGGTAGAACAACGACGGACAGAGAGAACGTTGCAACCCGTGAGTGAAGTACAGGGTAAGGCACCTAAGCCTCTATGATGCATACTGGATGTTCAACACCTGGGATTTTCCACAATGTCTACCACTTCTCAAAACACTTCCAATATAGGAGGGAACTGTGCTACCGTAAGTTCTAATGACAGGGATGCATCTGTGCAAGGTTGAAAACTCGAGGATGTGTCTGGGTAGCAAACATGAAGTGTCTCATAAAGGCACCTTAGACTGGATGCGTAGTAGGTATCTGCTAGGGAAGCTACTTCAGTTTTGTACTCATTCATAACAGTGCTTCTCCTTGGAGGAATGAAGGAAGAACACGGACGGACTAGGGGCACATTAGGTACTGTGAATAAAGGGCAGGCTATGAACCTTACGCCTGCCAACCACATATTGGATGTTCACCACCAGTGTTGATCCGCACATAGGTTCTGCGTCTAAAACGCTTCCAACACTGAGAGGGAAGTGTGCTTTAGGAGGGATTCACTGCAGTGTTACGTCTGTTAAAGAAGGATGCTTTTGGGACTGACTCTGTGGTAACCGCATTAGGCGCACATAGCTTTCCAGTCTCAGACGTCTAACCGTTAGACTATAGGAAGTTCTGTTTAAGGGAAACTCCTTCATGCGGAATGTCACTTCTCACAGTGTCTTTGCAGTGGAGAAAAGAAGATAGAACAAGGACGGACAGAGAGAACGATGCAAACCGTGATTGAAGTACAGGGTAAGCCTCGTAGGCCTCTATTATGCATACTGGTAGTTCAACACCGGAGATGTTCCACAGTGTCTACCTATTCTCAAAACACTTCCATATATGAGGGAACTCTGCTACATTAAGTTCTCACGACAGAGATGCGTCTGTGCTCAGTTGGAAAGTGTAGGACGTGTCTGGGTAGCAACCAGTAAGTGTCTGATACAAGCCGCTAAGAGGGGATGCGGAGGAAGGTATCTGCTCAGGGAAGCTACTTCAGGTGCGTACTCATTCATAAGAGTGTCTCTTCTTTGAGGATGAAGATAGAACAGGGAACGACTACGGGCACATTAGGTACTGTGAGTAAAGGGCATGCTAAGGCGCTTAAGCCAGCCAAACACATATTGGATGTTCACCAAAAGTGCAGATCCGCACTTAGTTTCTGCGTCGAAAACGCTTCCTACACTGAGAGGGAAGTGTGCTTTAGGAGGGATTCACTGCAGTGTTACGTCTGTTAAAGAAGGATGCTTTTGGGACTGACTCTGTGGTAATCGCATTAGGCGCACATAGCTTTTCAGTCTCAGACGTCTAACCGTTAGATTATAGGAAGTTCTGTTTAAGGGAAACTCCTTCATGCGGAATGTCACTTCTCACAGTGTCTTTGCAGTGGAGAAAAGAAGATAGAACAAGGACGGACAGAGAGAACGATGCAAACCGTGATTGAAGTACAGGGTAAGCCTCGTAGGCCTCTATTATGCATACTGGTAGTTCAACACCGGAGATGTTCCACAGTGTCTACCTCTTCTCAAAACACTTCCAGTATATGAGGGAACTCTGCTACATTAAGTTCTCACGACAGAGATGCGTCTGTGCTCAGTTGGAAAGTGTAGGACGTGTCTGGGTAGCAACCAGTAAGTGTCTGTTACAAGCCGCTAAGAGGGGATGCGGAGGAAGGTATCTGCTCAGGGAAGCTACTTCAGGTGCGCACTCATTCATAAGAGTGTCTCTCCTTTGAGGATGAAGATAGAACAGGGAACGACTACGGGCACATTAGGTACTGTGAGTAAAGGGCATGCTAAGGCGCATAAGCCAGCCAAACACATATTGGATGTTCACCACCAGTGCAGATCCGCACTTATTTCTGCGTCGAAAACGCTTCCTACACTGAGAGGGAAGTGTGCTTTAGGAGGGATTCACTGCAGTGTTACGTCTGTTAAAGAAGGAAGCTTTTGGGACTGACTCTGTGGTAACCGCATTAGGCGCACATAGCTTTCCAGTCTCAGACGTCTAACCGTTAGACTATAGGAAGTTCTGTTTAAGGGAAACTCCTTCATGCGGAATGTCACTTCTCACAGTGTCTTTGCAGTGGAGAAAAGAAGATAGAACAAGGACGGACAGAGAGAACGATGCAAACCGTGATTGAAGTACAGGGTAAGCCTCGTAGGCCTCTATTATGCATACTGGTAGTTCAACACCGGAGATGTTCCACACTGTCTACCTCTTCTCAAAACACTTCCGGTATATGAGGGAACTCTGCTACATTAAGTTCTCACGACAGAGATGCGTCTGTGCTCAGTTGGAAAGTGTAGGACGTGTCTGGGTAGCAACCAGTAAGTGTCTGATACAAGCCGCTAAGAGGGGATGCGGAGGAAGGTATCTGCTCAGGGAAGGTACTTCAGGTGCGTACTCATTCATAAGAGTGTCTCTCCTTTGAGGATGAAGATAGAACAGGGAACGACTACGGGCACATTAGGTACTGTGTGTAAAGGGCATGCTAAGGCGCTTAAGCCTGCCAAACACATATTGGATGTTCACCACCAGTGCAGATCCGCACTTAGTTTCTGCGTCGAAAACGCTTCCTACACTGAGAGGGAAGTGTGCTTTAGGAGGGATTCACTGCAGTGTTACGTCTGTTAAAGAAGGAAGCTTTTGGGACTGACTCTGTGGTAACCCCAATAGGCGCACATAGATTTCCAGTCTCAGCCGTCTATCCGTTGGACTATAGCAAGTTCTGTTTAAGGGAAACTCCTTCATGCGGAATGTCACTTCTCACAGTGTCTTTCCAGTGGAGGAAAGAAGATAGAACAACGACGGACAGAGAGAACGTTGCAACCCGTGAGTGAAGTACAGGGTAAGGCACCTAAGCCTCTATGATGCATACTGGATGTTCAACACCTGGGATTTTCCACAATGTCTACCACTTCTCAAAACACTTCCAATATAGGAGGGAACTGTGCTACCGTAAGTTCTAATGACAGGGATGCATCTGTGCAAGGTTGAAAACTCGAGGATGTGTCTGGGTAGCAAACATGAAGTGTCTCATAAAGGCACCTTAGACTGGATGCGTAGTAGGTATCTGCTAGGGAAGCTACTTCAGTTTTGTACTCATTCATAACAGTGCTTCTCCTTGGAGGAATGAAGGAAGAACACGGACGGACTAGGGGCACATTAGGTACTGTGAATAAAGGGCAGGCTATGAACCTTACGCCTGCCAACCACATATTGGATGTTCACCACCAGTGTTGATCCGCACATAGGTTCTGCGTCTAAAACGCTTCCAACACTGAGAGGGAAGTGTGCTTTAGGAGGGATTCACTGCAGTGTTACGTCTGTTAAAGAAGGATGCTTTTGGGACTGACTCTGTGGTAACCGCATTAGGCGCACATAGCTTTCCAGTCTCAGACGTCTAACCGTTAGACTATAGGAAGTTCTGTTTAAGGGAAACTCCTTCATGCGGAATGTCACTTCTCACAGTGTCTTTGCAGTGGAGAAAAGAAGATAGAACAAGGACGGACAGAGAGAACGATGCAAACCGTGATTGAAGTACAGGGTAAGCCTCGTAGGCCTCTATTATGCATACTGGTAGTTCAACACCGGAGATGTTCCACAGTGTCTACCTCTTCTCAAAACACTTCCAGTATATGAGGGAACTCTGCTACATTAAGTTCTCACGACAGAGATGCGTCTGTGCTCAGTTGGAAAGTGTAGGACGTGTCTGGGTAGCAACCAGTAAGTGTCTGATACAAGCCGCTAAGAGGGGATGCGGAGGAAGGTATCTGCTCAGGGAAGCTACTTCAGGTGCGTACTCATTCATAACAGTGTCTCTCCTTTGAGGATGAAGATAGAACAGGGAACGACTACGGGCACATTAGGTACTGTGAGTAAAGGGCATGCTAAGGCGCTTAAGCCTGCCAAACACATATTGGATGTTCACCACCAGTGCAGATCCGCACTTAGTTTCTGCGTCGAAAACGCTTCCTACACTGAGAGGGAAGTGTGCTTTAGGAGGGATTCACTGCAGTGTTACGTCTGTTAAAGAAGGAAGCTTTTGGGACTGACTCTGTGGTAACCCCAATAGGCGCACATAGCTTTCCAGTCTCAGCCGTCTATCCGTTGGACTATAGCAAGTTCTGTTTAAGGGAAACTCCTTCATGCGGAATGTCACTTCTCACAGTGTCTTTCCAGTGGAGGAAAGAAGATAGAACAACGACGGACAGAGAGAACGTTGCAACCCGTGAGTGAAGTACAGGGTAAGGCACCTAAGCCTCCATGATGCATACTGGATGTTCAACACCTGGGATTTTCCACAATGTCTACCACTTCTCAAAACACTTCCAATATAGGAGGGAACTGTGCTACCGTAAGTTCTAATGACAGGGATGCATCTGTGCAAGGTTGAAAACTCGAGGATGTGTCTGGGTAGCAAACATGAAGTGTCTCATAAAGGCACCTTAGACTGGATGCGTAGTAGGTATCTGCTAGGGAAGCTACTTCAGTTTTGTACTCATTCATAACAGTGCTTCTCCTTGGAGGAATGAAGGAAGAACACGGACGGACTAGGGGCACATTAGGTACTGTGAATAAAGGGCAGGCTATGAACCTTACGCCTGCCAACCACATATTGGATGTTCACCACCAGTGTTGATCCGCACATAGGTTCTGCGTCTAAAACGCTTCCAACACTGAGAGGGAAGTGTGCTTTAGGAGGGATTCACTGCAGTGTTACGTCTGTTAAAGAAGGATGCTTTTGGGACTGACTCTGTGGTAACCGCATTAGGCGCACATAGCTTTCCAGTCTCAGACGTCTAACCGTTAGACTATAGGAAGTTCTGTTTAAGGGAAACTCCTTCATGCGGAATGTCACTTCTCACAGTGTCTTTGCAGTGGAGAAAAGAAGATAGAACAAGGACGGACAGAGAGAACGATGCAAACCGTGATTGAAGTACAGGGTAAGCCTCGTAGGCCTCTATTATGCATACGGGTAGTTCAACACCGGAGATGTTCCACAGTGTCTACCTCTTCTCAAAACACTTCCATATATGAGGGAACTCTGCTACATTAAGTTCTCACGACAGAGATGCGTCTGTGCTCAGTTGGAAAGTGTAGGACGTGTCTGGGTAGCAACCAGTAAGTGTCTGATACAAGCCGCTAAGAGGGGATGCGGAGGAAGGTATCTGCTCAGGGAAGCTACTTCAGGTGCGTACTCATTCATAACAGTGTCTCTCCTTTGAGGATGAAGATAGAACAGGGAGCGACTACGGGCACATTAGGTACTGTGAGTAAAGGGCATGCTAAGGCGCTTAAGCCTGCCAAACACATATTGGATGTTCACCACCAGTGCAGATCCGCACTTAGTTTCTGCGTCGAAAACGCTTCCTACACTGAGAGGGAAGTGTGCTTTAGGAGGGATTCACTGCAGTGTTACGTCTGTTAAAGAAGGAAGCTTTTGGGACTGACTCTGTGGTAACCCCAATAGGCGCACATAGCTTTCCAGTCTCAGCCGTCTATCCGTTGGACTATAGCAAGTTCTGTTTAAGGGAAACTCCTTCATGCGGAATGTCACTTCTCACAGTGTCTTTCCAGTGGAGGAAAGAAGATAGAACAACGACGGACAGAGAGAACGTTGCAACCCGTGAGTGAAGTACAGGGTAAGGCACCTAAGCCTCTATGATGCATACTGGATGTTCAACACCTGGGATTTTCCACAATGTCTACCACTTCTCAAAACACTTCCAATATAGGAGGGAACTGTGCTACCGTAAGTTCTAATGACAGGGATGCATCTGTGCAAGGTTGAAAACTCTTGGATGTGTCTGGGTATCAAACATGAAGTGTCTCATAAAGGCACCTTAGACTGGATGCGTAGGAGGTATCTGCTCAGGGAAGCTACTTCAGTTTTGTACTCATTCATAACAGTGCTTCTCCTTGGAGGAATGAAGGAAGCACACGGACGGACTAGGGGCACAGTAGGTACTGTGAATAAAGGGCAGGCTATGAACCTTACGCCTGCCAACCACATATTGGATGTTCACCACCAGTGTTGATCCGCACATAGGTTCTGCGTCTAAAACGCTTCCAACACTGAGAGGGAAGTGTGCTTTAGGAGGGATTCACTGCAGTTACGTCGGTCAAAGAAGGATGCTTTTGGGACTGACTCTGTGGTAACCGCATTAGGCGCACATAGCTTTCCAGTCTCAGACGTCTAACCGTTAGACTATAGGAAGTTCTGTTTAAGGGAAACTCCTTCATGCGGAATGTCACTTCTCACAGTGTCTTTGCAGTGGAGAAAAGAAGATAGAACAAGGACGGACAGAGAGAACGATGCAAACCGTGATTGAAGTACAGGGTAAGCCTCGTAGGCCTCTATTATGCATACTGCTAGTTCAACACCGCAGATGTTACGCAGTGTCTACCTCTTCTCAAAACACTTCCAGTATATCAGAGAACTCTGCTACATTAAGTTCTCACGACAGAGATGCGTCTGTGCTCAGTTGGAAAGTGTAGGACGTGTCTGGGTAGCAACCAGTAAGTGTCTGATACAAGCCGCTAAGAGGGGATGCGGAGGAAGGTATCTGCTCAGGGAAGCTACTTCAGGTGCGTACTCATTCATAAGAGTGTCTCTCCTTTGAGGATGAAGATAGAACAGGGAACGACTACGGGCACATTAGGTACTGTGAGTAAAGGGCATGCTAAGGCGCTTAAGCCTGCCAAACACATATTGGATGTTCACCACCAGTGCAGATCCGCACTTAGTTTCTGTGTCGAAAACGCTTCCTACACTGAGAGGGAAGTGTGCTTTAGGAGGGATTCACTGCAGTGTTACGTCTGTTAAAGAAGGAAGCTTTTGGGACTGACTCTGTGGTAACCCCAATAGGCGCACATAGCTTTCCATTCTCAGCCCTATCCGTTGGACTATAGCAAGTTCTGTTTAAGGGAAACTCCTTCATGCGGAATGTCACTTCTCACAGTGTCTTTCCAGTGGAGGAAAGAAGATAGAACAACGACGGACAGAGAGAACGTTGCAACCCGTGAGTGAAGTACAGGGTAAGGCACCTAAGCCTCTATGATGCATACTGGATGTTCAACACCTGGGATTTTCCACAATGTCTACCACTTCTCAAAACACTTCCAATATAGGAGGGAACTGTGCTACCGTAAGTTCTAATGACAGGGATGCATCTGTGCAAGGTTGAAAACTCGAGGATGTGTCTGGGTAGCAAACATGAAGTGTCTCATAAAGGCACCTTAGACTGGATGCGTAGTAGGTATCTGCTAGGGAAGCTACTTCAGTTTTGTACTCATTCATAACAGTGCTTCTCCTTGGAGGAATGAAGGAAGAACACGGACGGACTAGGGGCACATTAGGTACTGTGAATAAAGGGCAGGCTATGAACCTTACGCCTGCCAACCACATATTGGATGTTCACCACCAGTGTTGATCCGCACATAGGTTCTGCGTCTAAAACGCTTCCAACACTGAGAGGGAAGTGTGCTTTAGGAGGGATTCACTGCAGTGTTACGTCTGTTAAAGAAGGATGCTTTTGGGACTGACTCTGTGGTAACCGCATTAGGCGCACATAGCTTTCCAGTCTCAGACGTCTAACCGTTAGACTATAGGAAGTTCTGTTTAAGGGAAACTCCTTCATGCGGAATGTCATTTCTCACAGTGTCTTTGCAGTGGAGAAAAGAAGATAGAACAAGGACGGACAGAGAGAACGATGCAAACCGTGATTGAAGTACAGGGTAAGCCTCGTAGGCCTCTATTATGCATACTGGTAGTTCAACACCGGAGATGTTCCACAGTGTCTACCTCTTCTCAAAACACTTCCATATATGAGGGAACTCTGCTACATTAAGTTCTCACGACAGAGATGCGTCTGTGCTCAGTTGGAAAGTGTAGGACGTGTCTGGGTAGCAACCAGTAAGTGTCTGATACAAGCCGCTAAGAGGGGATGCGGAGGAAGGTATCTGCTCAGGGAAGCTACTTCAGGTGCGTACTCATTCATAAGAGTGTCTCTTCTTTGAGGATGAAGATAGAACAGGGAACGACTACGGGCACATTAGGTACTGTGAGTAAAGGGCATGCTAAGGCGCTTAAGCCAGCCAAACACATATTGGATGTTCACCACCAGTGCAGATCCGCACTTAGTTTCTGCGTCGAAAACGCTTCCTACACTGAGAGGGAAGTGTGCTTTAGGAGGGATTCACTGCAGTGTTACGTCTGTTAAAGAAGGATGCTTTTGGGACTGACTCTGTGGTAACCGCATTAGGCGCACATAGCTTTTCAGTCTCAGACGTCTAACCGTTAGACTATAGGAAGTTCTGTTTAAGGGAAACTCCTTCATGCGGAATGTCACTTCTCACAGTGTCTTTGCAGTGGAGAAAAGAAGATAGAACAAGGACGGACAGAGAGAACGATGCAAACCGTGATTGAAGTACAGGGTAAGCCTCGTAGGCCTCTATTATGCATACTGGTAGTTCAACACCGGAGATGTTCCACAGTGTCTACCTCTTCTCAAAACACTTCCAGTATATGAGGGAACTCTGCTACATTAAGTTCTCACGACAGAGATGCGTCTGTGCTCAGTTGGAAAGTGTAGGACGTGTCTGGGTAGCAACCAGTAAGTGTCTGATACAAGCCGCTAAGAGGGGATGCGGAGGAAGGTATCTGCTCAGGGAAGCTACTTCAGGTGCGCACTCATTCATAAGAGTGTCTCTCCTTTGAGGATGAAGATAGAACAGGGAACGACTACGGGCACATTAGGTACTGTGAGTAAAGGGCATGCTAAGGCGCATAAGCCAGCCAAACACATATTGGATGTTCACCACCAGTGCAGATCCGCACTTATTTCTGCGTCGAAAACGCTTCCTACACTGAGAGGGAAGTGTGCTTTAGGAGGGATTCACTGCAGTGTTACGTCTGTTAAAGAAGGAAGCTTTTGGGACTGACTCTGTGGTAACCGCATTAGGCGCACATAGCTTTCCAGTCTCAGACGTCTAACCGTTAGACTATAGGAAGTTCTGTTTAAGGGAAACTCCTTCATGCGGAATGTCACTTCTCACAGTGTCTTTGCAGTGGAGAAAAGAAGATAGAACAAGGACGGACAGAGAGAACGATGCAAACCGTGATTGAAGTACAGGGTAAGCCTCGTAGGCCTCTATTATGCATACTGGTAGTTCAACACCGGAGATGTTCCACAGTGTCTACCTCTTCTCAAAACACTTCCGGTATATGAGGGAACTCTGCTACATTAAGTTCTCACGACAGAGATGCGTCTGTGCTCAGTTGGAAAGTGTAGGACGTGTCTGGGTAGCAACCAGTAAGTGTCTGATACAAGCCGCTAAGAGGGGATGCGGAGGAAGGTATCTGCTCAGGGAAGGTACTTCAGGTGCGTACTCATTCATAACAGTGTCTCTCCTTTGAGGATGAAGATAGAACAGGGAACGACTACGGGCACATTAGGTACTGTGAGTAAAGGGCATGCTAAGGCGCTTAAGCCTGCCAAACACATATTGGATGTTCACCACCAGTGCAGATCCGCACTTAGTTTCTGCGTCGAAAACGCTTCCTACACTGAGAGGGAAGTGTGCTTTAGGAGGGATTCACTGCAGTGTTACGTCTGTTAAAGAAGGAAGCTTTTGGGACTGACTCTGTGGTAACCCCAATAGGCGCACATAGCTTTCCATTCTCAGCCGTCTATCCGTTGGACTATAGCAAGTTCTGTTTAAGGGAAACTCCTTCATGCGGAATGTCACTTCTCACAGTGTCTTTCCAGTGGAGGAAAGAAGATAGAACAACGACGGACAGAGAGAACGTTGCAACCCGTGAGTGAAGTACAGGGTAAGGCACCTAAGCCTCCATGATGCATACTGGATGTTCAACACCTGGGATTTTCCACAATGTCTACCACTTCTCAAAACACTTCCAATATAGGAGGGAACTGTGCTACCGTAAGTTCTAATGACAGGGATGCATCTGTGCAAGGTTGAAAACTCGAGGATGTGTCTGGGTAGCAAACATGAAGTGTCTCATAAAGGCACCTTAGACTGGATGCGTAGTAGGTATCTGCTAGGGAAGCTACTTCAGTTTTGTACTCATTCATAACAGTGCTTCTCCTTGGAGGAATGAAGGAAGAACACGGACGGACTAGGGGCACATTAGGTACTGTGAATAAAGGGCAGGCTATGAACCTTACGCCTGCCAACCACATATTGGATGTTCACCACCAGTGTTGATCCGCACATAGGTTCTGCGTCTAAAACGCTTCCAACACTGAGAGGGAAGTGTGCTTTAGGAGGGATTCACTGCAGTGTTACGTCTGTTAAAGAAGGATGCTTTTGGGACTGACTCTGTGGTAACCGCATTAGGCGCACATAGCTTTCCAGTCTCAGACGTCTAACCGTTAGACTATAGGAAGTTCTGTTTAAGGGAAACTCCTTCATGCGGAATGTCACTTCTCACAGTGTCTTTGCAGTGGAGAAAAGAAGATAGAACAAGGACGGACAGAGAGAACGATGCAAACCGTGATTGAAGTACAGGGTAAGCCTCGTAGGCCTCTATTATGCATACTGGTAGTTCAACACCGGAGATGTTCCACAGTGTCTACCTCTTCTCAAAACACTTCCAGTATATGAGGGAACTCTGCTACATTAAGTTCTCACGACAGAGATGCGTCTGTGCTCAGTTGGAAAGTGTAGGACGTGTCTGGGTAGCAACCAGTAAGTGTCTGATACAAGCCGCTAAGAGGGGATGCGGAGGAAGGTATCTGCTCAGGGAAGCTACTTCAGGTGCGTACTCATTCATAAGAGTGTCTCTCCTTTGAGGATGAAGATAGAACAGGGAACGACTACGGGCACATTAGGTACTGTGAGTAAAGGGCATGCTAAGGCGCTTAAGCCTGCCAAACACATATTGGATGTTCACCACCAGTGCAGATCCGCACTTAGTTTCTGCGTCGAAAACGCTTCCTACACTGAGAGGGAAGTGTGCTTTAGGAGGGATTCACTGCAGTGTTACGTCTGTTAAAGAAGGAAGCTTTTGGGACTGACTCTGTGGTAACCCCAAAGGCGCACATAGCTTTCCAGTCTCAGCCGTCTATCCGTTGGACTATATTAAGTTCTGTTTAAGGGAAACTCCTTCATGCGGAATGTCACTTCGCACAGTGTCTTTCCAGTGGAGGAAAGAAGATAGAACAACGACGGACAGAGAGAACGTTGCAACCCGTGAGTGAAGTACAGGGTAAGGCACCTAAGCCTCTATGATGCATACTGGATGTTCAACACCTGGGATTTTCCACAATGTCTACCACTTCTCAAAACACTTCCAATATAGGAGGGAACTGTGCTACCGTAAGTTCTAATGACAGGGATGCATCTGTGCAAGGTTGAAAACTCGAGGATGTGTCTGGGTAGCAAACATGAAGTGTCTCATAAAGGCACCTTAGACTGGATGCGTAGGAGGTATCTGCTCAGGGAAGCTACTTCAGTTTTGTACTCATTCATAACAGTGCTTCTCCTTGGAGGAATGAAGGAAGAACCCGGACGGTCTAGGGGCACATTAGGTACTGTGAATAAAGGGCAGGCTATGAACCTTACGCCTGCCAACCACATATTGGATGTTCACCACCAGTGTTGATCCGCACATAGGTTCTGCGTCTAAAACGCTTCCAACACTGAGAGGGAAGTGTGCTTTAGGAGGGATTCACTGCAGTGTTACGTCTGTTAAAGAAGGATGCTTTTGGGACTGACTCTGTGGTAACCGCTTTAGGCGCACATAGCTTTCCAGTCTCAGACGTCTAACCGTTAGACTATAGGAAATTCTGTTTAAGGGAAACTCCTTCATGCGGAATGTCACTTCTCACAGTGTCTTTGCAGTGGAGAAAAGAAGATAGAACAAGGACGGACAGAGAGAACGATGCAAACCGTGATTGAAGTACAGGGTAAGCCTCGTAGGCCTCTATTATGCATACTGGTAGTTCAACACCGGAGATGTTCCACAGTGTCTACCTCTTCTCAAAACACTTCCAGTATATGAGAAAACTCTGCTACAATAAGTTCTCACGACAGAGATGCGTCTGTGCTCAGTTGGAAAGTGTAGGACGTGTCTGGGTAGCAACCAGTAAGTGTCTGATACACCGCTAAGAGGGGATGCGGAGGAAGTTATATGCTCAGGGAAGCTACTTCAGGTGAGTACTCATTCATAACAGTGTCTCTCCTTTGAGGATGAAGATAGAACAGGGAACGACTACGGGCACATTAGGTACTGTGAGTAAAGGGCATGCTAAGGCGCTTAAGCCTGCCAAACACATATTGGATGTTCACCACCAGTGCAGTTCCGCACTTAGTTTCTGCGTCGATAACGCTTCCTACACTGAGAGGGAAGTGTGCTTTAGGAGGGATTCACTGCAGTGATACGTCTGTTAAAGAAGGAAGCTTTTGGGACTGACTCTGTGGTAACCCCAATAGGCGCACATAGCTTTCCAGTCTCAGCCGTCTATCCGTTGGACTATAGCAAGTTCTGTTTAAGGGAAACTCCTTCATGCGGAATGTCACTTCTCACAGTGTCTTTCCAGTGGAGGAAAGAAGATAGAACAACGACGGACAGAGAGAACGTTGCAACCCGTGAGTGAAGTACAGGGTAAGGCACCTAATCCTCTATGATGCATACTAGATGTTCAACACCTGGGATTTTCCACAATGTCTACCACTTCTCAAAACACTTCCAATATAGGAGGGAACTGTGCTACCGTAAGTTCTAATGACAGGGATGCATCTGTGCAAGTTTGAAAACTCGAGGATGTGTCTGGGTATCAAACATGAAGTGTCTCATAAAGGCACCTTAGACTGGATGCGTAGGAGGTATCTGCTCAGGGAAGCTACTTCAGTTTTGTACTCATTCATAACAGTGCTTCTCCTTGGAGGAATGAAGGAAGCACACGGACGGACTAGGGGCACAGTAGGTACTGTGAATAAAGGGCAGGCTATGAACCTTACGCCTGCCAACCACATATTGGATATTCACCACCAGTGTTGATCCGCACATAGGTTCTGCGTCTAAAACGCTTCCATCACTGAGAGGGAAGTGTGCTTTAGGAGGGATTCACTGCAGTGTTACGTCTGTTAAAGAAGGATGCTTTTGGGACTGACTCTGTGATAACCGCATTAGGCGCACATAGCTTTCCAGTCTCAGACGTCTAACCGTTAGACTATAGGAAGTTCTGTTTAAGGGAAACTCCTTCATGCGGATTGTCACTTCTCACAGTGTCTTTGCAGTGGAGAAAAGAAGATAGAACAAGGACGGACAGAGAGAACGATGCAAACCGAGATTGAAGTACAGGGTAAGCCTCGTAGGCCTCTATTATGCATACTGGTAGTTCAACACCGGAGATGTTCCACAGTGTCTACCTCTTCTCAAAACACTTCCAGTATATGAGGGAACTCTGCTACATTAAGTTCTCACGACAGAGATGCGTCTGTGCTCAGTTGGAAAGTGTAGGACGTGTCTGGGTAGCAACCAGTAAGTGTCTGATACAAGCCGCTAAGAGGGGATGCGGAGGAAGGTATCTGCTCAGGGAAGCTACTTCAGGTGCGTACTCATTCATAACAGTGTCTCTCCTTTGAGGATGAAGATAGAACAGGGAACGACTACGGGCACATTAGGTACTGTGAGTAAAGGGCATGCTAAGGCGCTTAAGCCTGCCAAACACATATTGGATGTTCACCACCAGTGCAGATCCGCACTTAGTTTCTGCGTCGAAAACGCTTCCTACACTGAGAGGGAAGTGTGCTTTAGGAGGGATTCACTGCAGTGTTACGTCTGTTAAAGAAGGAAGCTTTTGGGACTGACTCTGTGGTAACCGCATTAGACGCACATAGCTTTCCAGTCTCAGACGTCTAACCGTTAGACTATAGGAAGTTCTGTTTAAGGGAAACTCCTTCACGCGGAATGTCACTTCTCACAGTGTCTTTGCAGTGGAGAAAAGAAGATAGAACAAGGACAGACAGAGAGAGCGATGCAAACCGTGATTGAAGTACAGGGTAAGCCTCGTAGGCCTCTATTATGCATACTGGTAGTTCAACACCGGAGATGTTCCACAGTGTCTACCTCTTCTGAAAACACTTCCAGTATATGAGAAAACTCTGCTACTTTAAGTTCTCACGACAGAGATGCGTCTGTGCTCAGTTGGAAAGTGTAGGACGTGTCTGGGTAGCAACCAGTAAGTGTCTGATACAAGCCGCTAAGAGGGGATGCGGAGGAAGGTATCTGCTCAGGGAAGCTACTTCAGGTGCGTACTCATTCATAACAGTGTCTCTCCTTTGAGGATGAAGATAGAACAGGGAACGACTACGGGCACATTAGGTACTGTGAGTAAAGGGCATGCTAAGGCGCTTAAGCCTGCCAAACACATATTGGATGTTCACCACCAGTGCAGTTCCGCACTTAGTTTCTGCGTCGATAACGCTTCCTACACTGAGAGGGAAGTGTGCTTTAGGAGGGATTCACTGCAGTGTTACGTCTGTTCAAGAAGGAAGCTTTTGGGTCTGACTCTGTGGTAACCCCAATAGGCGCACATAGCTTTCCAGTCTCAGCCGTCTATCCGTTGGACTATAGCAAGTTCTGTTTAAGGGAAACTCCTTCATGCGGAATGTCACTTCTCACAGTGTCTTTGCAGTGGAGAAAAGAAGATAGAACAAGGACGGACAGAGAGAACGATGCAAACCGTGATTGAAGTACAGGGTAAGCCTCGTAGGCCTCTATTATGCATACTGGTAGTTCAACACCGGAGATGTTCCACAGTGTCTACCTCTTCTCAAAACACTTCCAGTATATGAGGGAACTCTGCTACATTAAGTTCTCACGACAGAGATGCGTCTGTGCTCAGTTGGAAAGTGTAGGACGTGTCTGGGTAGCAACCAGTAAGTGTCTGATACAAGCCGCTAAGAGGGGATGCGGAGGAAGGTATTTGCTCAGGGAAGCTACTTCAGGTGCGTACTCATTCATAACAGTGTCTCTCCTTTGAGGATGAAGATAGAACAGGGAACGACTACGGGCACATTAGGTACTGTGAGTAAAGGGCATGCTCAGGCGCTTAAGCCTGCCAAACACATATTGGATGTTCACCACCAGTGCAGATCCGCACTTAGTTTCTGCGTCGAAAACGCTTCCTACACTGAGAGGGAAGTGTGCTTTAGGAGGGATTCACTGCAGTGTTACGTCTGTTAAAGAAGGAAGCTTTTGGGACTGACTCTGTGGTAACCGCATTAGGCGCACATAGCTTTCCAGTCTCAGACGTCTAACCGTTAGACTATAGGAAGTTCTGTTTAAGGGAAACTCCTTCATGCGGAATGTCACTTCTCACAGTGTCTTTGCAGTGGAGAAAAGAAGATAGAACAAGGACGGACAGAGAGAGCGATGCAAACCGTGATTGAAGTACAGGGTAAGCCTCGTAGGCCTCTATTATGCATACTGGTATTTCAACACCGGAGATGTTCCACAGTGTCTACCTCTTCTCAAAACACTTCCAGTATATGAGGGAACTCTGCTACATTAAGTTCTCACGACAGAGATGCGTCTGTGCTCAGTTGGAAAGTGTAGGACGTGTCTGGGTAGCAACCAGTAAGTGTCTGATACAAGCCGCTAAGAGGGGATGCGGAGGAAGGTATCTGCTCAGGGAAGCTACTTCAGGTGCGTACTCATTCATAACAGTGTCTCTCCTTTGAGGATGAAGATAGAACAGGGAACGACTACGGGCACATTAGGTACTGTGAGTAAAGGGCATGCTAAGGCGCTTAAGCCTGCCAAACACATATTGGATGTTCACCACCAGTGCAGATCCGCACTTAGTTTCTGCGTCGAAAACGCTTCCTACACTGAGAGGGAAGTGTGCTTTAGGAGGGATTCACTGCAGTGTTACGTCTGTTAAAGAAGGAAGCTTTTGGGACTGACTCTGTGGTAACCCCAATAGGCGCACATAGCTTTCCAGTCTCAGCCGTCTATCCTTTGGACTATAGCAAGTTCTGTTTAAGGGAAACTCCTTCATGCGGAATGTCACTTCTCACAGTGTCTTTCCAGTGGAGGAAAGAAGACAGAACAACGACGGACAGAGAGAACGTTGCAACCCGTGAGTGAAGTACAGGGTAAGGCACCTAAGCCTCTATGATGCATACTGGATGTTCAACACCTGGGATTTTCCACAATGTCTACCACTTCTCAAAACACTTCCTATATAGGAGGGAACTGTGCTACCGTAAGATCTAATGACAGGGATGCATCTGTGCAAGGTTGAAAACTCGAGGATGTGTCTGGGTAGCAAACATGAAGTGTCTCATAAAGGCACCTTAGACTGGATGCGTAGGAGGTATCTGCTCAGGGAAGCTACTTCAGTTTTGTACTCATTCATAACAGTACTTCTCCTTGGAGGAATGAAGGAAGAACACGGACGGACTAGGGGCACATTAGGTACTGTGAATAAAGGGCAGGCTATGAACCTTACGCCTGCCAACCACATATTGGATGTTCACCACCAGTGTTGATCCGCACATAGGTTCTGCGTCTAAAACGCTTCCAACACTGAGAGGGAAGTGTGCTTTAGGAGGGATTCACTGCAGTGTTACGTCTGTTAAAGAAGGATGCTTTTGGGACTGACTCTGTGGTAACCGCATTAGGCGCACATAGCTTTCCAGTCTCAGACGTCTAACCGTTAGACTATAGGAAGTTCTGTTTAAGGGAAACCTCTTCATGCGGAATGTCATTTCTCACAGTGTCTTTGCAGTGGAGAAAAGAAGATAGAACAAGGACGGACAGAGAGAACGATGCAAACCGTGATTGAAGTACAGGGTAAGCCTCGTAGGCCTCTATTATGCATACTGGTAGTTCAACACCGGAGATGTTCCACAGTGTCTACCTCTTCTCAAAACACTTCCAGTATATGAGGGAACTCTGCTACATTAAGTTCTCACGACAGAGATGCGTCTGTGCTCAGTTGGAAAGTGTAGGACGTGTCTGGGTAGCAACCAGTAAGTGTCTGATACAAGCCACTAAGAGGGGATGCGGAGGAAGGTATCTGCTCAGGGAAGCTACTTCAGGTGCGTACTCATTCATAACAGTGTCTCTCCTTTGAGGATGAAGATAGAACAGGGAACGACTACGGGCACATTAGGTACTGTGAGTAAAGGGCATGCTAAGGCGCTTAAGCCTGCCAAACACATATTGGATGTTCACCACCAGTGCAGATCCGCACTTAGTTTCTGCGTCGAAAACGCTTCCTACACTGAGAGGGAAGTGTGCTTTAGGAGGGATTCACTGCAGTGTTACGTCTGTTAAAGAAGGAAGCTTTTGGGACTGACTCTGTGGTAACCCCAATAGGCGCACATAGCTTTCCAGTCTCAGCCGTCTATCCGTTGGACTATAGCAAGTTCTGTTTAAGGGAAACTCCTTCATGCGGAATGTCACTTCTCACAGTGTCTTTCCAGTGGAGGAAAGAAGATAGAACAACGACGGACAGAGAGAACGTTGCAACCCGTGAGTGAAGTACAGGGTAAGGCACCTAAGCCTCTATGATGCATACTGGATGTTCAACACCTGGGATTTTCCACAATGTCTACCACTTCTCAAAACACTTCCAATATAGGAGGGAACTGTGCTACCGTAAGTTCTAATGACAGGGATGCATCTGTGCAAGGTTGAAAACTCGAGGATGTGTCTGGGTAGCAAACATGAAGTGTCTCATAAAGGCACCTTAGACTGGATGCGTAGTAGGTATCTGCTAGGGAAGCTACTTCAGTTTTGTACTCATTCATAACAGTGCTTCTCCTTGGAGGAATGAAGGAAGAACACGGACGGACTAGGGGCACATTAGGTACTGTGAATAAAGGGCAGGCTATGAACCTTACGCCTGCCAACCACATATTGGATGTTCACCACCAGTGTTGATCCGCACATAGGTTCTGCGTCTAAAACGCTTCCAACACTGAGAGGGAAGTGTGCTTTAGGAGGGATTCACTGCAGTGTTACGTCTGTTAAAGAAGGATGCTTTTGGGACTGACTCTGTGGTAACCGCATTAGGCGCACATAGCTTTCCAGTCTCAGACGTCTAACCGTTAGACTATAGGAAGTTCTGTTTAAGGGAAACTCCTTCATGCGGAATGTCACTTCTCACAGTGTCTTTGCAGTGGAGAAAAGAAGATAGAACAAGGACGGACAGAGAGAACGATGCAAACCGTGATTGAAGTACAGGGTAAGCCTCGTAGGCCTCTATTATGCATACTGCTAGTTCAACACCGCAGATGTTCCACAGTGTCTACCTCTTCTCAAAACACTTCCAGTATATGAGGGAACTCTGCTACATTAAGTTCTCACGACAGAGATGCGTCTGTGCTCAGTTGGAAAGTGTAGGACGTGTCTGGGTAGCAACCAGTAAGTGTCTGATACAAGCCGCTAAGAGGGGATGCGGAGGAAGGTATCTGCTCAGGGAAGCTACTTCAGGTGCGTACTCATTCATAAGAGTGTCTCTCCTTTGAGGATGAAGATAGAACAGGGAACGACTACGGGCACATTAGGTACTGTGAGTAAAGGGCATGCTAAGGCGCTTAAGCCTGCCAAACACATATTGGATGTTCACCACCAGTGCAGATCCGCACTTAGTTTCTGCGTCGAAAACGCTTCCTACACTGAGAGGGAAGTGTGCTTTAGGAGGGATTCACTGCAGTGTTACGTCTGTTAAAGAAGGAAGCTTTTGGGACTGACTCTGTGGTAACCCCAAAGGCGCACATAGCTTTCCAGTCTCAGCCGTCTATCCGTTGGACTATATTAAGTTCTGTTTAAGGGAAACTCCTTCATGCGTAATGTCACTTCGCACAGTGTCTTTCCAGTGGAGGAAAGAAGATAGAACAACGACGGACAGAGAGAACGTTGCAACCCGTGAGTGAAGTACAGGGTAAGGCACCTAAGCCTCTATGATGCATACTGGATGTTCAACACCTGGGATTTTCCACAATGTCTACCACTTCTCAAAACACTTCCAATATAGGAGGGAACTGTTCTACCGTAAGTTCTAATGACAGGGATGCATCTGTGCAAGGTTGAAAACTCGAGGATGTGTCTGGGTAGCAAACATGAAGTGTCTCATAAAGGCACCTTAGACTGGATGCGTAGGAGGTATCTGCTCAGGGAAGCTACTTCAGTTTTGTACTCATTCATAACAGTGCTTCTCCTTGGAGGAATGAAGGAAGAACCCGGACGGTCTAGGGGCACATTAGGTACTGTGAATAAAGGGCAGGCTATGAACCTTACGCCTGCCAACCACATATTGGATGTTCACCACCAGTGTTGATCCGCACATAGGTTCTGCGTCTAAAACGCTTCCAACACTGAGAGGGAAGTGTGCTTTAGGAGGGATTCACTGCAGTGTTACGTCTGTTAAAGAAGGATGCTTTTGGGACTGACTCTGTGGTAACCGCTTTAGGCGCACATAGCTTTCCAGTCTCAGACGTCTAACCGTTAGACTATAGGAAATTCTGTTTAAGGGAAACTCCTTCATGCGGAATGTCACTTCTCACAGTGTCTTTGCAGTGGAGAAAAGAAGATAGAACAAGGACGGACAGAGAGAACGATGCAAACCGTGATTGAAGTACAGGGTAAGCCTCGTAGGCCTCTATTATGCATACTGGTAGTTCAACACCGGAGATGTTCCACAGTGTCTACCTCTTCTCAAAACACTTCCAGTATATGAGAAAACTCTGCTACAATAAGTTCTCACGACAGAGATGCGTCTGTGCTCAGTTGGAAAGTGTAGGACGTGTCTGGGTAGCAACCAGTAAGTGTCTGATACACCGCTAAGAGGGGATGCGGAGGAAGGTATCTGCTCAGGGAAGCTACTTCAGGTGAGTACTCATTCATAACAGTGTCTCTCCTTTGAGGATGAAGATAGAACAGGGAACGACTACGGGCACATTAGGTACTGTGAGTAAAGGGCATGCTAAAGCGCTTAAGCCTGCCAAACACATATTGGATGTTCACCACCAGTGCAGTTCCGCACTTAGTTTCTGCGTCGATAACGCTTCCTACACTGAGAGGGAAGTGTGCTTTAGGAGGGATTCACTGCAGTGATACGTCTGTTAAAGAAGGAAGCTTTTGGGACTGACTCTGTGGTAACCCCAATAGGCGCACATAGCTTTCCAGTCTCAGCCGTCTATCCGTTGGACTATAGCAAGTTCTGTTTAAGGGAAACTCCTTCATGCGGAATGTCACTTCTCACAGTGTCTTTCCAGTGGAGGAAAGAAGATAGAACAACGACGGACAGAGAGAACGTTGCAACCCGTGAGTGAAGTACAGGGTAAGGCACCTAATCCTCTATGATGCATACTAGATGTTCAACACCTGGGATTTTCCACAATGTCTACCACTTCTCAAAACACTTCCAATATAGGAGGGAACTGTGCTACCGTAAGTTCTAATGACAGGGATGCATCTGTGCAAGTTTGAAAACTCGAGGATGTGTCTGGGTATCAAACATGAAGTGTCTCATAAAGGCACCTTAGACTGGATGCGTAGGAGGTATCTGCTCAGGGAAGCTACTTCAGTTTTGTACTCATTCATAACAGTGCTTCTCCTTGGAGGAATGAAGGAAGCACACGGACGGACTAGGGGCACAGTAGGTACTGTGAATAAAGGGCAGGCTATGAACCTTACGCCTGCCAACCACATATTGGATGTTCACCACCAGTGTTGATCCGCACATAGGTTCTGCGTCTAAAACGCTTCCATCACTGAGAGGGAAGTGTGCTTTAGGAGGGATTCACTGCAGTGTTACGTCTGTTAAAGAAGGATGCTTTTGGGACTGACTCTGTGATAACCGCAATAGGCGCACATAGCTTTCCAGTCTCAGACGTCTAACCGTTAGACTATAGGAAGTTCTGTTTAAGGGAAACTCCTTCATGCGGATTGTCACTTCTCACAGTGTCTTTGCAGTGGAGAAAAGAAGATAGAACAAGGACGGACAGAGAGAACGATGCAAACCGAGATTGAAGTACAGGGTAAGCCTCGTAGGCCTCTATTATGCATACTGGTAGTTCAACACCGGAGATGTTCCACAGTGTCTACCTCTTCTCAAAACACTTCCAGTATATGAGGGAACTCTGCTACATTAAGTTCTCACGACAGAGATGCGTCTGTGCTCAGTTGGAAAGTGTAGGACGTGTCTGGGTAGCAACCAGTAAGTGTCTGATACAAGCCGCTAAGAGGGGATGCGGAGGAAGGTATCTGCTCAGGGAAGCTACTTCAGGTGCGTACTCATTCATAACAGTGTCTCTCCTTTGAGGATGAAGATAGAACAGGGAACGACTACGGGCACATTAGGTACTGTGAGTAAAGGGCATGCTAAGGCGCTTAAGCCTGCCAAACACATATTGGATGTTCACCACCAGTGCAGTTCCGCACTTAGTTTCTGCGTCGATAACGCTTCCTACACTGAGAGGGAAGTGTGCTTTAGGAGGGATTCACTGCAGTGTTATGTCTGTTCAAGAAGGAAGCTTTTGGGACTGACTCTGTGGTAACCCCAATAGGCGCACATAGCTTTCCAGTCTCAGCCGTCTATCCGTTGGACTATAGCAAGTTCTGTTTAAGGGAAACTCCTTCATGCGGAATGTCACTTCTCACAGTGTCTTTGCAGTGGAGAAAAGAAGATAGAACAAGGACGGACAGAGAGAACGATGCAAACCGTGATTGAAGTACAGGGTAAGCCTCGTAGGCCTCTATTATGCATACTGGTAGTTCAACACCGGAGATGTTCCACAGTGTCTACCTCTTCTCAAAACACTTCCAGTATATGAGGGAACTCTGCTACATTAAGTTCTCACGACAGAGATGCGTCTGTGCTCAGTTGGAAAGTGTAGGACGTGTCTGGGTAGCAACCAGTAAGTGTCTGATACAAGCCGCTAAGAGGGGATGCGGAGGAAGGTATTTGCTCAGGGAAGCTACTTCAGGTGCGTACTCATTCATAACAGTGTCTCTCCTTTGAGGATGAAGATAGAACAGGGAACGACTACGGGCACATTAGGTACTGTGAGTAAAGGGCATGCTAAGGCGCTTAAGCCTGCCAAACACATATTGGATGTTCACCACCAGTGCAGATCCGCACTTAGTTTCTGCGTCGAAAACGCTTCCTACACTGAGAGGGAAGTGTGCTTTAGGAGGGATTCACTGCAGTGTTACGTCTGTTAAAGAAGGAAGCTTTTGGGACTGACTCTGTGGTAACCGCATTAGGCGCACATAGCTTTCCAGTCTCAGACGTCTAACCGTTAGACTATAGGAAGTTCTGTTTAAGGGAAACTCCTTCATGCGGAATGTCACTTCTCATAGTGTCTTTGCAGTGGAGAAAAGAAGATAGAACAAGGACGGACAGAGAGAACGATGCAAACCGTGATTGAAGTACAGGGTAAGCCTCGTAGGCCTCTATTATGCATACTGGTAGTTCAACACCGGAGATGTTCCACAGTGTCTACCTCTTCTCAAAACACTTCCGGTATATGAGGGAACTCTGCTACATTAAGTTCTCACGACAGAGATGCGTCTGTGCTCAGTTGGAAAGTGTAGGACGTGTCTGGGTAGCAACCAGTAAGTGTCTGATACAAGCCGCTAAGAGGGGATGCGGAGGAAGGTATCTGCTCAGGGAAGCTACTTCAGGTGCGTACTCATTCATAACAGTGTCTCTCCTTTGAGGAAGAAGATAGAACAGGGAACGACTACGGGCACATTAGGTACTGTGAGTAAAGGGCATGCTAAGGCGCTTAAGCCTGCCAAACACATATTGGATGTTCACCACCAGTGCAGATCCGCACTTAGTTTCTGCGTCGAAAACGCTTCCTACACTGAGAGGGAAGTGTGCTTTAGGAGGGATTCACTGCAGTGTTACGTCTGTTAAAGAAGGATGCTTTTGGGACTGACTCTGTGGTAACCGCATTAGGCGCACATAGCTTTCCAGTCTCAGACGTCTAACCGTTAGACTATAGGAAGTTCTGTTTAAGGGAAACTCCTTCATGCGGAATGTCACTTCTCACAGTGTCTTTGCAGTGGAGAAAAGAAGATAGAACAAGGACGGACAGAGAGAGCGATGCAAACCGTGATTGAAGTACAGGGTAAGCCTCGTAGGCCTCTATTATGCATACTGGTAGTTCAACACCGGAGATGTTCCACAGTGTCTACCTCTTCTCAAAACACTTCCAGTATATGAGGGAACTCTGCTACATTAAGTTCTCACGACAGAGATGCGTCTGTGCTCAGTTGGAAAGTGTAGGACGTGTCTGGGTAGCAACCAGTAAGTGTCTGATACAAGCCGCTAAGAGGGGATGCGGAGGAAGGTATCTGCTCAGGGAAGCTACTTCAGGTGCGTACTCATTCATAAGAGTGTCTCTCCTTTGAGGATGAAGATAGAACAGGGAACGACTACGGGCACATTAGGTACTGTGAGTAAAGGGCATGCTAAGGCGCTTAAGCCTGCCAAACACATATTGGATGTTCACCACCAGTGCAGATCCGCACTTAGTTTCTGCGTCGAAAACGCTTCCTACACTGAGAGGGAAGTGTGCTTTAGGAGGGATTCACTGCAGTGTTACGTCTGTTAAAGAAGGAAGCTTTTGGGACTGACTCTGTGGTAACCCCAATAGGCGCACATAGCTTTCCAGTCTCAGCCGTCTATCCGTTGGACTATAGCAAGTTCTGTTTAAGGGAAACTCCTTCATGCGGAATGTCACTTCTCACAGTGTCTTTCCAGTGGAGGAAAGAAGATAGAACAACGACGGACAGAGAGAACGTTGCAACCCGTGAGTGAAGTACAGGGTAAGGCACCTAAGCCTCTATGATGCATACTGGATGTTCAACACCTGGGATTTTCCACAATGTCTACCACTTCTCAAAACACTTCCTATATAGGAGGGAACTGTGCTACCGTAAGATCTAATGACAGGGATGCATCTGTGCAAGGTTGAAAACTCGAGGATGTGTCTGGGTAGCAAACATGAAGTGTCTCATAAAGGCACCTTAGACTGGATGCGTAGGAGGTATCTGCTCAGGGAAGCTACTTCAGTTTTGTACTCATTCATAACAGTACTTCTCCTTGGAGGAATGAAGGAAGAACACGGACGGACTAGGGGCACATTAGGTACTGTGAATAAAGGGCAGGCTATGAACCTTACGCCTGCCAACCACATATTGGATGTTCACCACCAGTGTTGATCCGCACATAGGTTCTGCGTCTAAAACGCTTCCAACACTGAGAGGGAAGTGTGCTTTAGGAGGGATTCACTGCAGTGTTACGTCTGTTAAAGAAGGATGCTTTTGGGACTGACTCTGTGGTAACCGCATTAGGCGCACATAGCTTTCCAGTCTCAGACGTCTAACCGTTAGACTATAGGAAGTTCTGTTTAAGGGAAACTCCTTCATGCGGAATGTCATTTCTCACAGTGTCTTTGCAGTGGAGAAAAGAAGATAGAACAAGGACGGACAGAGAGAACGATGCAAACCGTGATTGAAGTACAGGGTAAGCCTCGTAGGCCTCTATTATGCATACTGGTAGTTCAACACCGGAGATGTTCCACAGTGTCTACCTCTTCTCAAAACACTTCCAGTATATGAGGGAACTCTGCTACATTAAGTTCTCACGACAGAGATGCGTCTGTGCTCAGTTGGAAAGTGTAGGACGTGTCTGGGTAGCAACCAGTAAGTGTCTGATACAAGCCACTAAGAGGGGATGCGGAGGAAGGTATCTGCTCAGGGAAGCTACTTCAGGTGCGTACTCATTCATAACAGTGTCTCTCCTTTGAGGATGAAGATAGAACAGGGAACGACTACGGGCACATTAGGTACTGTGAGTAAAGGGCATGCTAAGGCGCTTAAGCCTGCCAAACACATATTGGATGTTCACCACCAGTGCAGATCCGCACTTAGTTTCTGCGTCGAAAACGCTTCCTACACTGAGAGGGAAGTGTGCTTTAGGAGGGATTCACTGCAGTGTTACGTCTGTTAAAGAAGGAAGCTTTTGGGACTGACTCTGTGGTAACCCCAATAGGCGCACATAGCTTTCCAGTCTCAGCCGTCTATCCGTTGGACTATAGCAAGTTCTGTTTAAGGGAAACTCCTTCATGCGGAATGTCACTTCTCACAGTGTCTTTCCAGTGGAGGAAAGAAGATAGAACAACGACGGACAGAGAGAACGTTGCAACCCGTGAGTGAAGTACAGGGTAAGGCACCTAAGCCTCTATGATGCATACTGGATGTTCAACACCTGGGATTTTCCACAATGTCTACCACTTCTCAAAACACTTCCAATATAGGAGGGAACTGTGCTACCGTAAGTTCTAATGACAGGGATGCATCTGTGCAAGGTTGAAAACTCGAGGATGTGTCTGGGTAGCAAACATGAAGTGTCTCATAAAGGCACCTTAGACTGGATGCGTAGTAGGTATCTGCTAGGGAAGCTACTTCAGTTTTGTACTCATTCATAACAGTGCTTCTCCTTGGAGGAATGAAGGAAGAACACGGACGGACTAGGGGCACATTAGGTACTGTGAATAAAGGGCAGGCTATGAACCTTACGCCTGCCAACCACATATTGGATGTTCACCACCAGTGTTGATCCGCACATAGGTTCTGCGTCTAAAACGCTTCCAACACTGAGAGGGAAGTGTGCTTTAGGAGGGATTCACTGCAGTGTTACGTCTGTTAAAGAAGGATGCTTTTGGGACTGACTCTGTGGTAACCGCATTAGGCGCACATAGCTTTCCAGTCTCAGACGTCTAACCGTTAGACTATAGGAAGTTCTGTTTAAGGGAAACTCCTTCATGCGGAATGTCACTTCTCACAGTGTCTTTGCAGTGGAGAAAAGAAGATAGAACAAGGACGGACAGAGAGAACGATGCAAACCGTGATTGAAGTACAGGGTAAGCCTCGTAGGCCTCTATTATGCATACTGGTAGTTCAACACCGGAGATGTTCCACAGTGTCTACCTCTTCTCAAAACACTTCCATATATGAGGGAACTCTGCTACATTAAGTTCTCACGACAGAGATGCGTCTGTGCTCAGTTGGAAAGTGTAGGACGTGTCTGGGTAGCAACCAGTAAGTGTCTGATACAAGCCGCTAAGAGGGGATGCGGAGGAAGGTATCTGCTCAGGGAAGCTACTTCAGGTGCGTACTCATTCATAACAGTGTCTCTCCTTTGAGGATGAAGATAGAACAGGGAGCGACTACGGGCACATTAGGTACTGTGAGTAAAGGGCATGCTAAGGCGCTTAAGCCTGCCAAACACATATTGGATGTTCACCACCAGTGCAGATCCGCACTTAGTTTCTGCGTCGAAAACGCTTCCTACACTGAGAGGGAAGTGTGCTTTAGGAGGGATTCACTGCAGTGTTACGTCTGTTAAAGAAGGAAGCTTTTGGGACTGACTCTGTGGTAACCCCAATAGGCGCACATAGCTTTCCAGTCTCAGCCGTCTATCCGTTGGACTATAGCAAGTTCTGTTAAGGGAAACTCCTTCATGCGGAATGTCACTTCTCACAGTGTCTTTCCAGTGGAGGAAAGAAGATAGAACAACGACGGACAGAGAGAACGTTGCAACCCGTGTGTGAAGTACAGGGTAAGGCACCTAAGCCTCTATGATGCATACTGGATGTTCAACACCTGGGATTTTACACAATGTCCACCACTTCTCAAAACACTTCCAATATAGGAGGGAACTGTGCTACCGTAAGTTCTAATGACAGGGATGCATCTGTGCAAGGTTGAAAACTCTTGGATGTGTCTGGGTATCAAACAAGAAGTGTCTCATAAAGGCACCTTAGACTGGATGCGTAGGAGGTATCTGCTCAGGGAAGCTACTTCAGTTTTGTACTCATTCATAACAGTGCTTCTCCTTGGAGGAATGAAGGAAGCACACGGACGGACTAGGGGCACAGTAGGTACTGTGAATAAAGGGCAGGCTATGAACCTTACGCCTGCCAACCACATATTGGATGTTCACCACCAGTGTTGATCTGCACATAGGTTTTGCGTCTAAAACGCTTCCAACACTGAGAGGGAAGTGTGCTTTAGGAGGGATTCACTGCAGTTACGTCTGTCAAAGAAGGATGCTTTTGGGACTGACTCTGTGGTAACCGCATTAGGCGCACATAGCTTTCCAGTCTCAGCCGTCTATCCGTTGGACTATAGCAAGTTCTGTTTAAGGGAAACTCCTTCATGCGGAATGTCACTTCTCACAGTGTCTTTCCAGTGGAGGAAAGAAGATAGAACAACGACGGACAGAGAGAACGTTGCAACCCGTGAGTGAAGTACAGGGTAAGGCACATAAGCCTCTATGATGCATACTGGATGTTCAACACCTGGGATTTTCCACAATGTCTACCACTTCTCAAAACACTTCCAATATAGGAGGGAACTGTGCTACCGTAAGTTCTAATGACAGGGATGCATCTGTGCAAGGTTGAAAACTCTTGGATGTGTCTGGGTATCAAACATGAAGTGTCTCATAAAGGCACCTTAGACTGGATGCGTAGGAGGTATCTGCTCAGGGAAGCTACTTCAGTTTTGTACTCATTCATAACAGTGCTTCTCCTTGGAGGAATGAAGGAAGCACACGGACGGACTAGGGGCACAGTAGGTACTGTGAATAAAGGGCAGGCTATGAACCTTACGCCTGCCAACCACTTATTGGATGTTCACCACCAGTGTTGATCCGCACATAGGTTCTGCGTCTAAAACGCTTCCAACACTGAGAGGGAAGTGTGCTTTAGGAGGGATTCACTGCAGTTACGTCTGTCAAAGAAGGATGCTTTTGGGACTGACTCTGTGATAACCGCATTAGGCGCACATAGCTTTCCAGTCTCAGACGTCTAACCGTTAGACTATAGGAAGTTCTGTTTAAGGGAAACTCCTTCATGCGGAATGTCACTTCTCACAGTGTCTTTGCAGTGGAGAAAAGAAGATAGAACAAGGACGGACAGAGAGAACGATGCAAACCGTGATTGAAGTACAGGGTAAGCCTCGTAGGCCTCTATTATGCATACTGCTAGTTCAACACCGCAGATGTTACGCAGTGTCTACCTCTTCTCAAAACACTTCCAGTATATCAGAGAACTCTGCTACATTAAGTTCTCACGACAGAGATGCGTCTGTGCTCAGTTGGAAAGTGTAGGACGTGTCTGGGTAGCAACCAGTAAGTGTCTGATACAAGCCGCTAAGAGGGGATGCGGAGGAAGGTATCTGCTCAGGGAAGCTACTTCAGGTGCGTACTCATTCATAAGAGTGTCTCTCCTTTGAGGATGAAGATAGAACAGGGAACGACTACGGGCACATTAGGTACTGTGAGTAAAGGGCATGCTAAGGCGCTTAAGCCTGCCAAACACATATTGGATGTTCACCACCAGTGCAGATCCGCACTTAGTTTCTGCGTCGAAAACGCTTCCTACACTGAGAGGGAAGTGTGCTTTAGGAGGGATTCACTGCAGTGTTACGTCTGTTAAAGAAGGAAGCTTTTGGGACTGACTCTGTGGTAACCGCATTAGGCGCACATAGCTTTCCAGTCTCAGACGTCTAACCGTTAGACTATAGGAAGTTCTGTTTAAGGGAAACTCCTTCATGCGGAATGTCATTTCTCACAGTGTCTTTGCAGTGGAGAAAAGAAGATAGAACAAGGACGGACAGAGAGAACGATGCAAACCGTGATTGAAGTACAGGGTAAGCCTCGTAGGCCTCTATTATGCATACTGGTAGTTCAACACCGGAGATGTTCCACAGTGTCTACCTCTTCTCAAAACACTTCCAGTATATGAGGGAACTCTGCTACATTAAGTTCTCACGACAGAGATGCGTCTGTGCTCAGTTGGAAAGTGTAGGACGTGTCTGGGTAGCAACCAGTAAGTGTCTGATACAAGCCGCTAAGAGGGGATGCGGAGGAAGGTATCTGCTCAGGGAAGCTACTTCAGGTGCGTACTCATTCATAAGAGTGTCTCTCCTTTGAGGATGAAGATAGAACAGGGAACGACTACGGGCACATTAGGTACTGTGAGTAAAGGGCATGCTAAGGCGCTTAAGCCTGCCAAACACATATTGGATGTTCACCACCAGTGCAGATCCGCACTTAGTTTCTGCGTCGAAAACGCTTCCTACACTGAGAGGGAAGTGTGCTTTAGGAGGGATTCACTGCAGTGTTACGTCTGTTAAAGAAGGATGCTTTTGGGACTGACTCTGTGGTAACCGCATTAGGCGCACATAGCTTTCCAGTCTCAGCCGTCTATCCGTTGGACTATAGCAAGTTCTGTTTAAGGGAAACTCCTTCATGCGGAATGTCACTTCTCACAGTGTCTTTCCAGTGGAGGAAAGAAGATAGAACAACGACGGACAGAGAGAACGTTGCAACCCGTGAGTGAAGTATAGGGTAAGGCACTTAAGCCTCTATGATGCATACTGGATGTTCAACACCTGGGATTTTCCACAATGTCTACCACTTCTCAAAACACTTCCAATATAGGAGGGAACTGTGCTACCGTAAGTTCTAATGACAGGGATGCATCTGTGCAAGGTTGAAAACTCGAGGATGTGTCTGGGTAGCAAACATGAAGTGTCTCATAAAGGCACCTTAGACTGGATGCGTAGTAGGTATCTGCTAGGGAAGCTACTTCAGTTTTGTACTCATTCATAAAGGTGCTTCTCCTTGGAGGAATGAAGGAAGAACACGGACGGACTAGGGGCACATTAGGTACTGTGAATAAAGGGCAGGCTATGAACCTTACGCCTGCCAACCACATATTGGATGTTCACCACCAGTGTTGATCCGCACATAGGTTCTGCGTCTAAAACGCTTCCAACACTGAGAGGGAAGTGTGCTTTAGGAGGGATTCACTGCAGTGTTACGTCTGTTAAAGAAGGATGCTTTTGGGACTGACTCTGTGGTAACCGCATTAGGCGCACATAGCTTTCCAGTCTCAGACGTCTAACCGTTAGACTATAGGAAGTTCTGTTTAAGGGAAACTCCTTCATGCGGAATGTCACTTCTCACAGTGTCTTTGCAGTGGAGAAAAGAAGATAGAACAAGGACGGACAGAGAGAACGATGCAAACCGTGATTGAAGTACAGGGTAAGCCTCGTAGGCCTCTATTATGCATACTGGTAGTTCAACACCGGAGATGTTCCACAGTGTCTACCTCTTCTCAAAACACTTCCATATATGAGGGAACTCTGCTACATTAAGTTCTCACGACAGAGATGCGTCTGTGCTCAGTTGGAAAGTGTAGGACGTGTCTGGGTAGCAACCAGTAAGTGTCTGATACAAGCCGCTAAGAGGGGATGCGGAGGAAGGTATCTGCTCAGGGAAGCTACTTCAGGTGCGTACTCATTCATAACAGTGTCTCTCCTTTGAGGATGAAGATAGAACAGGGAGCGACTACGGGCACATTAGGTACTGTGAGTAAAGGGCATGCTAAGGCGCTTAAGCCTGCCAAACACATATTGGATGTTCACCACCAGTGCAGATCCGCACTTAGTTTCTGCGTCGAAAACGCTTCCTACACTGAGAGGGAAGTGTGCTTTAGGAGGGATTCACTGCAGTGTTACGTCTGTTAAAGAAGGAAGCTTTTGGGACTGACTCTGTGGTAACCCCAATAGGCGCACATAGCTTTCCAGTCTCAGCCGTCTATCCGTTGGACTATAGCAAGTTCTGTTAAGGGAAACTCCTTCATGCGGAATGTCACTTCTCACAGTGTCTTTCCAGTGGAGGAAAGAAGATAGAACAACGACGGACAGAGAGAACGTTGCAACCCGTGTGTGAAGTACAGGGTAAGGCACCTAAGCCTCTATGATGCATACTGGATGTTCAACACCTGGGATTTTCCACAATGTCTACCACTTCTCAAAACACTTCCAATATAGGAGGGAACTGTGCTACCGTAAGTTCTAATGACAGGGATGCATCTGTGCAAGGTTGAAAACTCTTGGATGTGTCTGGGTATCAAACATGAAGTGTCTCATAAAGGCACCTTAGACTGGATGCGTAGGAGGTATCTGCTCAGGGAAGCTACTTCAGTTTTGTACTCATTCATAACAGTGCTTCTCCTTGGAGGAATGAAGGAAGCACACGGACGGACTAGGGGCACAGTAGGTACTGTGAATAAAGGGCAGGCTATGAACCTTACGCCTGCCAACCACTTATTGGATGTTCACCACCAGTGTTGATCCGCACATAGGTTCTGCGTCTAAAACGCTTCCAACACTGAGAGGGAAGTGTGCTTTAGGAGGGATTCACTGCAGTTACGTCTGTCAAAGAAGGATGCTTTTGGGACTGACTCTGTGGTAACCGCATTAGGCGCACATAGCTTTCCAGTCTCAGACGTCTAACCGTTAGACTATAGGAAGTTCTGTTTAAGGGAAACTCCTTCATGCGGAATGTCACTTCTCACAGTGTCTTTGCAGTGGAGAAAAGAAGATAGAACAAGGACGGACAGAGAGAACGATGCAAACCGTGATTGAAGTACAGGGTAAGCCTCGTAGGCCTCTATTATGCATACTGCTAGTTCAACACCGCAGATGTTACGCAGTGTCTACCTCTTCTCAAAACACTTCCAGTATATCAGAGAACTCTGCTACATTAAGTTCTCACGACAGAGATGCGTCTGTGCTCAGTTGGAAAGTGTAGGACGTGTCTGGGTAGCAACCAGTAAGTGTCTGATACAAGCCGCTAAGAGGGGATGCGGAGGAAGGTATCTGCTCAGGGAAGCTACTTCAGGTGCGTACTCATTCATAACAGTGTCTCTCCTTTGAGGATGAAGATAGAACAGGGAACGACTACGGGCACATTAGGTACTGTGAGTAAAGGGCATGCTAAGGCGCTTAAGCCTGCCAAACACATATTGGATGTTCACCACCAGTGCAGATCCGCACTTAGTTTCTGCGTCGAAAACGCTTCCTACACTGAGAGGGAAGTGTGCTTTAGGAGGGATTCACTGCAGTGTTACGTCTGTTAAAGAAGGAAGCTTTTGGGACTGACTCTGTGGTAACCCCAATAGGCGCACATAGCTTTCCAGTCTCAGCCGTCTATCCGTTGGACTATAGCAAGTTCTGTTTAAGGGAAACTCCTTCATGCGGAATGTCACTTCTCACAGTGTCTTTCCAGTGGAGGAAAGAAGATAGAACAACGACGGACAGAGAGAACGTTGCAACCCGTGAGTGAAGTACAGGGTAAGGCACCTAAGCCTCTATGATGCATACTGGATGTTCAACACCTGGGATTTTCCACAATGTCTACCACTTCTCAAAACACTTCCAATATAGGAGGGAACTGTGCTACCGTAAGTTCTAATGACAGGGATGCATCTGTGCAAGGTTGAAAACTCGAGGATGTGTCTGGGTCGCAAACATGAAGTGTCTCATAAAGGCACCTTAGACTGGATGCGTAGTAGGTATCTGCTAGAGAAGCTACTTCAGTTTTGTACTCATTCATAACAGTGCTTCTCCTTGGAGGAATGAAGGAAGAACACGGACGGACAAGGGGCACATTAGGTACTGTGAATAAAGGGCAGGCTATGAACCTTACGCCTGCCAACCACATATTGGATGTTCACCACCAGTGTTGATCCGCACATAGGTTCCGCGTCTAAAACGCTTCCAACACTGAGAGGGAAGTGTGCTTTAGGAGGGATTCACTGCAGTGTTACGTCTGTTAAAGAAGGATGCTTTTGGGACTGACTCTGTGGTAACCGCATTAGGCGCACATAGCTTTCCAGTCTCAGACGTCTAACCGTTAGACTATAGGAAGTTCTGTTTAAGGGAAACTCCTTCATTCGGAATGTCACTTCTCACAGTGTCTTTGCAGTGGAGAAAAGAAGATAGAACAAGGACGGACAGAGAGAACGATGCAAACCGTGATTGAAGTACAGGGTAAGCCTCGTAGGCCTCTATTATGCATACTGGTAGTTCAACACCGGAGATGTTCCACAGTGTCTACCTCTTCTCAAAACACTTCCATATATGAGGGAACTCTGCTACATTAAGTTCTCACGACAGAGATGCGTCTGTGCTCAGTTGGAAAGTGTAGGACGTGTCTGGGTAGCAACCAGTAAGTGTCTGATACAAGCCGCTAAGAGGGGATGCGGAGGAAGGTATCTGCTCAGGGAAGCTACTTCAGGTGCGTACTCATTCATAAGAGTGTCTCTCCTTTGAGGATGAAGATAGAACAGGGAACGACTACGGGCACATTAGGTACTGTGAGTAAAGGGCATGCTAAGGCGCTTAAGCCAGCCAAACACATATTGGATGTTCACCAAAAGTGCAGATCCACACTTAGTTTCTGCGTCGAAAACGCTTCCTACACTGAGAGGGAAGTGTGCTTTAGGAGGGATTCACTGCAGTGTTACGTCTGTTAAAGAAGGATGCTTTTGGGACTGACTCTGTGGTTACCGCATTAGGCGCACATAGCTTTCCAGTCTCAGACGTCTAACCGTTAGACTATAGGAAGTTCTGTTTAAGGGAAACTCCTTCATGCGGAATGTCACTTCTCACAGTGTCTTTGCAGTGGAGAAAAGAAGATAGAACAAGGACGGACAGAGAGAACGATGCAAACCGTGATTGAAGTACAGGGTAAGCCTCGTAGGCCTCTATTATGCATACTGGTAGTTCAACACCGGAGATGTTCCACAGTGTCTACCTCTTCTCAAAACACTTCCAGTATATGAGGGAACTCTGCTACATTAAGTTCTCACGACAGAGATGCGTCTGTGCTCAGTTGGAAAGTGTAGGACGTGTCTGGGTAGCAACCAGTAAGTGTCTGATACAAGCCGCTAAGAGGGGATGCGGAGGAAGGTATCTGCTCAGGGAAGCTACTTCAGGTGCGTACTCATTCATAAGAGTGTCTCTCCTTTGAGGATGAAGATAGAACAGGGAACGACTACGGGCACATTAGGTACTGTGAGTAAAGGGCATGCTAAGGCGCTTAAGCCTGCCAAACACATATTGGATGTTCACCACCAGTGCAGATCCGCACTTAGTTTCTGCGTCGAAAACGCTTCCTACACTGAGAGGGAAGTGTGCTTTAGGAGGGATTCACTGCAGTGTTACGTCTGTTAAAGAAGGATGCTTTTGGGACTGACTCTGTGGTAACCGCATTAGGCGCACATAGCTTTCCAGTCTCAGACGTCTAACCGTTAGACTATAGGAAGTTCTTTTTAAGGGAAACTCCTTCATGCGGAATGTCACTTCTCACAGTGTCTTTGCAGTGGAGAAAAGAAGATAGAACAAGGACGGACAGAGAGAACGATGCAAACCGTGATTGAAGTACAGGGTAAGCCTCGTAGGCCTCTATTATGCATACTGGTAGTTCAACACCGGAGATGTTCCACAGTGTCTACCTCTTCTCAAAACACTTCCAGTATATGAGGGAACTCTGCTACATTAAGTTCTCACGACAGAGATGCGTCTGTGCTCAGTTGGAAAGTGTAGGACGTGTCTGGGTAGCAACCAGTAAGTGTCTGATACAAGCCGCTAAGAGGGGATGCGGAGGAAGGTATCTGCTCAGGGAAGCTACTTCAGGTGCGTACTCATTCATAACAGTGTCTCTCCTTTGAGGATGAAGATAGAACAGGGAACGACTACGGGCACATTAGGTACTGTGAGTAAAGGGCATGCTAAGGCGCTTAAGCCTGCCAAACACATATTGGATGTTCACCACCAGTGCAGATCCGCACTTAGTTTCTGCGTCGAAAACGCTTCCTACACTGAGAGGGAAGTGTGCTTTAGGAGGGATTCACTGCAGTGTTACGTCTGTTAAAGAAGGAAGCTTTTGGGACTGACTCTGTGGTAACCCCAATAGGCGCACATAGCTTTCCAGTCTCAGCCGTCTATTCGTTGGACTATAGCAAGTTCTGTTTAAGGGAAACTCCTTCATGCGGAATGTCACTTCTCACAGTGTCTTTCCAGTGGAGGAAAGAAGATAGAACAACGACGGACAGAGAGAACGTTGCAACCCGTGAGTGAAGTACAGGGTA
Source organism: Neogale vison (assembly GCF_020171115.1). NCBI lineage: Eukaryota > Metazoa > Chordata > Mammalia > Carnivora > Mustelidae > Neogale > Neogale vison. Next base: position 1,265,760 of record NW_025334856.1, read on the forward strand.
AGGCACCTAAGCCTCTATGATGCATACTGGATGTTCAACACCTGGGATTTTCCACAATGTCTACCACTTCTCAAAACACTTCCTATATAGGAGGGAACTGTGCTACCGTAAGATCTAATGACAGGGATGTATCTGTGCAAGGTTGAAAACTCGAGGATGTGTCTGGGTAGCAAACATGAAGTGTCTCATAAAGGCACCTTAGACTGGATGCGTAGGAGGTATCTGCTCAGGGAAGCTACTTCAGTTTTGTACTCATTCATAACAGTGCTTCTCCTTGGAGGAATGAAGGAAGAACACGGACGGACTAGGGGCACATTAGGTACTGTGAATAAAGGGCAGGCTATGAACCTTACGCCTGCCAACCACATATTGGATGTTCACCACCAGTGTTGATCCGCACATAGGTTCTGCGTCTAAAACGCTTCCAACACTGAGAGGGAAGTGTGCTTTAGGAGGGATTCACTGCAGTGTTACGTCTGTTAAAGAAGGATGCTTTTGGGACTGACTCTGTGGTAACCGCATTAGGCGCACATAGCTTTCCAGTCTCAGACGTCTAACCGTTAGACTATAGGAAGTTCTGTTTAAGGGAAACTCCTTCATGCGGAATGTCACTTCTCACAGTGTCTTTGCAGTGGAGAAAAGAAGATAGAACAAGGACGGACAGAGAGAACGATGCAAACCGTGATTGAAGTACAGGGTAAGCCTCGTAGGCCTCTATTATGCATACTGGTAGTTCAACACCGGAGATGTTCCACAGTGTCTACCTCTTCTCAAAACACTTCCAGTATATGAGGGAACTCTGCTACATTAAGTTCTCACGACAGAGATGCGTCTGTGCTCAGTTGGAAAGTGTAGGACGTGTCTGGGTAGCAACCAGTAAGTGTCTGATACAAGCCGCTAAGCGGGGATGCGGAGGAAGGTATCTGCTCAGGGAAGCTACTTCAGGTGCGTACTCATTCATAACAGTGTCTCTCCTTTGAGGATGAAGATAGAACAGGGAACGACTACGGGCACATTAGGTACTGTGAGTAAAGGGCATGCTAAGGCGCTTAAGCCTGCCAAACACATATTGGATGTTCACCACCAGTGCAGATCCGCACTTAGTTTCTGCGTCGAAAACGCTTCCTACACTGAGAGGGAAGTGTGCTTTAGGAGGGATTCACTGCAGTGTTACGTCTGTTAAAGAAGGAAGCTTTTGGGACTGACTCTGTGGTAACCCCAATAGGCGCACATAGCTTTCCAGTCTCAGCCGTCTATCCGTTGGACTATAGCAAGTTCTGTTTAAGGGAAACTCCTTCATGCGGAATGTCACTTCTCACAGTGTCTTTCCAGTGGAGGAAAGAAGATAGAACAACGACGGACAGAGAGAACGTTGCAACCCGTGAGTGAAGTACAGGGTAAGGCACCTAAGCTTCTATGATGCATACTGGATGTTCAACACCTGGGATTTTCCACAATGTCTACCACTTCTCAAAACACTTCCAATATAGGAGGGAACTGTGCTACCGTAAGTTCTAATGACAGGGATGCATCTGTGCAAGGTTGAAAACTCGAGGATGTGTCTGGGTAGCAAACATGAAGTGTCTCATAAAGGCACCTTAGACTGGATGCGTAGTAGGTATCTGCTAGGGAAGCTACTTCAGTTTTGTACTCATTCATAACAGTGCTTCTCCTTGGAGGAATGAAGGAAGAACACGGACGGACTAGGGGCACATTAGGTACTGTGAATAAAGGGCAGGCTATGAACCTTACGCCTGCCAACCACATATTGGATGTTCACCACCAGTGTTGATCCGCACATAGGTTCTGCGTCTAAAACGCTTCCAACACTGAGAGGGAAGTGTGCTTTAGGAGGGATTCACTGCAGTGTTACGTCTGTTAAAGAAGGATGCTTTTGGGACTGACTCTGTGGTAACCGCATTAGGCGCACATAGCTTTCCAGTCTCAGACGTCTAACCGTTAGACTATAGGAAGTTCTGTTTAAGGGAAACTCCTTCATGCGGAATGTCACTTCTCACAGTGTCTTTGCAGTGGAGAAAAGAAGATAGAACAAGGACGGACAGAGAGAACGATGCAAACCGTGATTGAAGTACAGGGTAAGCCTCGTAGGCCTCTATTATGCATACGGGTAGTTCAACCCCGGGATGTTCCACAGTGTCTACCTCTTCTCAAAACACTTCCATATATGAGGGAACTCTGCTACATTAAGTTCTCACGACAGAGATGCGTCTGTGCTCAGTTGGAAAGTGTAGGACGTGTCTGGGTAGCAACCAGTAAGTGTCTGATACAAGCCGCTAAGAGGGGATGCGGAGGAAGGTATCTGCTCAGGGAAGCTACTTCAGGTGCGTACTCATTCATAACAGTGTCTCTCCTTTGAGGATGAAGATAGAACAGGGAGCGACTACGGGCACATTAGGTACTGTGAGTAAAGGGCATGCTAAGGCGCTTAAGCCTGCCAAACACATATTGGATGTTCACCACCAGTGCAGATCCGCACTTAGTTTCTGCGTCGAAAACGCTTCCTACACTGAGAGGGAAGTGTGCTTTAGGAGGGATTCACTGCAGTGTTACGTCTGTTAAAGAAGGAAGCTTTTGGGACTGACTCTGTGGTAACCCCAATAGGCGCACATAGCTTTCCAGTCTCAGCCGTCTATCCGTTGGACTATAGCAAGTTCTGTTTAAGGGAAACTCCTTCATGCGGAATGTCACTTCTCACAGTGTCTTTCCAGTGGAGGAAAGAAGATAGAACAACGACGGACAGAGAGAACGTTGCAACCCGTGAGTGAAGTACAGGGTAAGGCACCTAAGCCTCTATGATGCATGCTGGATGTTCAACACCTGGGATTTTCCACAATGTCTAACACTTCTCAAAACACTTCCAATATAGGAGGGAACAGTGCTACCGTAAGTTCTAATGACAGGGATGCATCTGTGCAAGGTTGAAAACTCTTGGATGTGTCTGGGTATCAAACATGAAGTGTCTCATAAAGGCACCTTAGACTGGATGCGTAGGAGGTATCTGCTCAGGGAAGCTACTTCAGTTTTTTACTCATTCATAACAGTGCTTCTCCTTGGAAGAATGAAGGAAGCACACGGACGGACTAGGGGCACAGTAGGTACTGTGAATAAAGGGCAGGCTATGAACCTTACGCCTGCCAACCACATATTGGATGTTCACCACCAGTGTTGATCCGCACATAGGTTCTGCGTCTAAAACGCTTCCAACACTGAGAGGGAAGTGTGCTTTAGGAGGGATTCACTGCAGTTACGTCGGTCAAAGAAGGATGCTTTTGGGACTGACTCTGTGGTAACCGCATTAGGCGCACATAGCTTTCCAGTCTCAGACGTCTAACCGTTAGACTATAGGAAGTTCTGTTTAAGGGAAACTCCTTCATGCGGAATGTCACTTCTCACAGTGTCTTTGCAGTGGAGAAAAGAAGATAGAACAAGGACGGACAGAGAGAACGATGCAAACCGTGATTGAAGTACAGGGTAAGCCTCGTAGGCCTCTATTATGCATACTGCTAGTTCAACACCGCAGATGTTACGCAGTGTCTACCTCTTCTCAAAACACTTCCAGTATATGAGGGAACTCTGCTACATTAAGTTCTCACGACAGAGATGCGTCTGTGCTCAGTTGGAAAGTGTAGGACGTGTCTGGGTAGCAACCAGTAAGTGTCTGATACAAGCCGCTAAGAGGGGATGCGGAGGAAGGTATCTGCTCAGGGAAGCTACTTCAGGTGCGTACTCATTCATAAGAGTGTCTCTCCTTTGAGGATGAAGATAGAACAGGGAACGACTACGGGCACATTAGGTACTGTGAGTAAAGGGCATGCTAAGGCGCTTAAGCCTGCCAAACACATATTGGATGTTCACCACCAGTGCAGATCCGCACTTAGTTTCTGCGTCGAAAACGCGTCCTACACTGAGAGGGAAGTGTGCTTTAGGAGGGATTCACTGCAGTGTTACGTCTGTTAAAGAAGGAAGCTTTTGGGACTGACTCTGTGGTAACCCCAATAGGCGCACATAGCTTTCCATTCTCAGCCCTATCCGTTGGACTATAGCAAGTTCTGTTTAAGGGAAACTCCTTCATGCGGAATGTCACTTCTCACAGTGTCTTTCCAGTGGAGGAAAGAAGATAGAACAACGACGGACAGAGAGAACGTTGCAACCCGTGGGTGAAGTACAGGGTAAGGCACCTAAGCCTCTATGATGCATACTGGATGTTCAACACCTGGGATTTTCCACAATGTCTACCACTTCTCAAAACACTTCCAATATAGGAGGGAACTGTGCTACCGTAAGTTCTAATGACAGGGATGCATCTGTGCAAGGTTGAAAACTCGAGGATGTGTCTGGGTAGCAAACATGAAGTGTCTCATAAAGGCACCTTAGACTGGATGCGTAGTAGGTATCTGCTAGGGAAGCTACTTCAGTTTTGTACTCATTCATAACAGTGCTTCTCCTTGGAGGAATGAAGGAAGAACACGGACGGACTAGGGGCACATTAGGTACTGTGAATAAAGGGCAGGCTATGAACCTTACGCCTGCCAACCACATATTGGATGTTCACCACCAGTGTTGATCCGCACATAGGTTCTGCGTCTAAAACGCTTCCAACACTGAGAGGGAAGTGTGCTTTAGGAGGGATTCACTGCAGTGTTACGTCTGTTAAAGAAGGATGCTTTTGGGACTGACTCTGTGGTAACCGCATTAGGCGCACATAGCTTTCCAGTCTCAGACGTCTAACCGTTAGACTATAGGAAGTTCTGTTTAAGGGAAACTCCTTCATGCGGAATGTCACTTCTCACAGTGTCTTTGCAGTGGAGAAAAGAAGATAGAACAAGGACGGACAGAGAGAACGATGCAAACCGTGATTGAAGTACAGGGTAAGCCTCGTAGGCCTCTATTATGCATACTGGTAGTTCAACACCGGAGATGTTGCACAGTGTCTACCTCTTCTCAAAACACTTCCAGTATATGAGGGAACTCTGCTACATTAAGTTCTCACGACAGAGATGCGTCTGTGCTCAGTTGGAAAGTGTAGGACGTGTCTGGGTAGCAACCAGTAAGTGTCTGATACAAGCCGCTAAGAGGGGATGCGGAGGAAGGTATCTGCTCAGGGAAGCTACTTCAGGTGCGTACTCATTCATAACAGTGTCTCTCCTTTGAGGAAGAAGATAGAACAGGGAACGACTACGGGCACATTAGGTACTGTGTGTAAAGGGCATGCTAAGGCGCTTAAGCCTGCCAAACACATATTGGATTTTCACCACCAGTGCAGATCCGCACTTAGTTTCTGCGTCGAAAACGCTTCCTACACTGAGAGGGAAGTGTGCTTTAGGAGGGATTCACTGCAGTGTTACGTCTGTTAAAGAAGGAAGCTTTTGGGACTAACTCTGTGGTAACCCCAATAGGCGCACATAGCTTTCCAGTCTCAGCCGTCTATCCGATGGACTATAGCAAGTTCTGTTTAAGAGAAACTCCTTCATGCGGAATGTCACTTCTCACAGTGTCTTTCCAGTGCAGGAAAGAAGATAGAACAACGACGGACAGAGAGAACGTTGCATCCCGTGAGTGAAGTACAGGGTAAGGCACCTAAGCCTCTATGATGCATACTGGATGTTCAACACCTGGGATTTTCCACAATGTCTACCACTTCTCAAAACACTTCCAATATAGGAGGGAACTGTGCTACCGTAAGTTCTAATGACAGGGATGCATCTGTGCAAGGTTGAAAACTCTTGGATGTGTCTGGGTATCAAACATGAAGTGTCTCATAAAGGTACCTTAGACTGGATGCGTAGGAGGTATCTGCTCAGGGAAGCTACTTCAGTTTTGTACTCATTCATAACAGTGCTTCTCCTTGGAGCAATGAAGGAAGCACACGGACGGACTAGGGGCACAGTAGGTACTGTGAATAAAGGGCAGGCTATGAACCTTACGCCTGCCAACCACATATTGGATGTTCACCACCAGTGTTGATCTGCACATAGGTTCTGCGTCTAAAACGCTTCCAACACTGAGAGGGAAGTGTGCTTTAGGAGGGATTCACTGCAGTTACGTCGGTCAAAGAAGGATGCTTTTGGGACTGACTCTGTGGTAACCGCATTAGGCGCACATAGCTTTCCAGTCTCAGCCGTCTATCCGTTGGACTATAGCAAGTTCTGTTTAAGGGAAACTCCTTCATGCGGAATGTCACTTCTCACAGTGTCTTTCCAGTGGAGGAAAGAAGATAGAACAACGACGGACAGAGAGAACGTTGCAACCCGTGAGTGAAGTACAGGGTAAGGCACATAAGCCTCTATGATGCATACTGGATGTTCCACACCTGGGATTTTCCACAATGTCTACCACTTCTCAAAACACTTCCAATATAGGAGGGAACTGTGCTACCGTAAGTTCTAATGACAGGGATGCATCTGTGCAAGGTTGAAAACTCTTGGATGTGTCTGGGTATCTAACATGAAGTGTCTCATAAAGGCACCTTAGACTGGATGCGTAGGAGGTATCTGCTCAGGGAAGCTAATTCAGTTTTTTACTCATTCATAACAGTGCTTCTCCTTGGAGGAATGAAGGAAGCACACGGACGGACTAGGGGCACAGTAGGTACTGTGAATAAAGGGCAGGCTATGAACCTTACGCCTGCCAACCACTTATTGGATGTTCACCACCAGTGTTGATCCGCACATAGGTTCTGCGTCTAAAACGCTTCCAACACTGAGAGGGAAGTGTGCTTTAGGAGGGATTCACTGCAGTTACGTCTGTCAAAGAAGGATGCTTTTGGGACTGACTCTGTGGTAACCGCATTAGGCGCACATAGCTTTCCAGTCTCAGACGTCTAACCGTTAGACTATAGGAAGTTCTGTTTAAGGGAAACTCCTTCATGCGGAATGTCACTTCTCACAGTGTCTTTGCAGTGGAGAAAAGAAGATAGAACAAGGACGGACAGAGAGAACGATGCAAACCGTGATTGAAGTACAGGGTAAGCCTCGTAGGCCTCTATTATGCATACTGCTAGTTCAACACCGCAGATGTTATGCAGTGTCTACCTCTTCTCAAAACACTTCCAGTATATCAGAGAACTCTGCTACATTAAGTTCTCACGACAGAGATGCGTCTGTGCTCAGTTGGAAAGTGTAGGACGTGTCTGGGTAGCAACCAGTAAGTGTCTGATACAAGCCGCTAAGAGGGGATGCGGAGGAAGGTATCTGCTCAGGGAAGCTACTTCAGGTGCGTACTCATTCATAAGAGTGTCTCTCCTTTGAGGATGAAGATAGAACAGGGAACGACTACGGGCACATTAGGTACTGTGAGTAAAGGGCATGCTAAGGCGCTTAAGCCTGCCAAACACATATTGGATGTTCACCACCAGTGCAGATCCGCACTTAGTTTCTGCGTCGAAAACGCTTCCTACACTGAGAGGGAAGTGTGCTTTAGGAGGGATTCACTGCAGTGTTACGTCTGTTAAAGAAGGAAGCTTTTGGGACTGACTCTGTGGTAACCCCAATAGGCGCACATAGCTTTCCAGTCTCAGCCGTCTATCCGTTGGTCTATAGCAAGTTCTGTTTAAGGGAAACTCCTTCATGCGGAATGTCACTTCTCACAGTGTCTTTCCAGTGGAGGAAATAAGATAGAACAACGACGGACAGAGAGAACGTTGCAACCCGTGAGTGAAATACAGGGTAAGGCACCTAAGCCTCTATGATGCATACTGGATGTTCAACACCTGGGATTTTCCACAATGTCTACCACTTCTCAAAACACTTCCAATATAGGAGGGAACTGTGCTACCGTAAGATCTAATGACAGGGATGCATCTGTGCAAGGTTGAAAACTCGAGGATGTGTCTGGGTCGCAAACATGAAGTGTCTCATAAAGGCACCTTAGACTGGATGCGTAGTAGGTATCTGCTAGGGAAGCTACTTCAGTTTTGTACTCATTCATAACAGTGCTTCTCCTTGGAGGAATGAAGGAAGAACACGGACGGACAAGGGGCACATTAGGTACTGTGAATAAAGGGCAGGCTATGAACCTTACGCCTGCCAACCACATATTGGATGTTCACCACCAGTGTTGATCCGCACATAGGTTCCGCGTCTAAAACGCTTCCAACACTGAGAGGGAAGTGTGCTTTAGGAGGGATTCACTGCAGTGTTACGTCTGTTAAAGAAGGATGCTTTTGGGACTGACTCTGTGGTAACCGCATTAGGCGCACATAGCTTTCCAGTCTCAGACGTCTAACCGTTAGACTATAGGAAGTTCTGTTTAAGGGAAACTCCTTCATGCGGAATGTCACTTCTCACAGTGTCTTTGCAGTGGAGAAAAGAAGATAGAACAAGGACGGACAGAGAGAACGATGCAAACCGTGATTGAAGTACAGGGTAAGCCTCGTAGGCCTCTATTATGCATACTGGTAGTTCAACACCGGAGATGTTCCACAGTGTCTACCTCTTCTCAAAACACTTCCATATATGAGGGAACTCTGCTACATTAAGTTCTCACGACAGAGATGCGTCTGTGCTCAGTTGGAAAGTGTAGGACGTGTCTGGGTAGCAACCAGTAAGTGTCTGATACAAGCCGCTAAGAGGGGATGCAGAGGAAGGTATCTGCTCAGGGAAGCTACTTCAGGTGCGTACTCATTCATAAGAGTGTCTCTCCTTTGAGGATGAAGATAGAACAGGGAACGACTACGGGCACATTAGGTACTGTGAGTAAAGGGCATGCTAAGGCGCTTAAGCCAGCCAAACACATATTGGATGTTCACCAAAAGTGCAGATCCGCACTTAGTTTCTGCGTCGAAAACGCTTCCTACACTGAGAGGGAAGTGTGCTTTAGGAGGGATTCACTGCAGTGTTACGTCTGTTAAAGAAGGATGCTTTTGGGACTGACTCTGTGGTAACCGCATTAGGCGCACATAGCTTTCCAGTCTCAGACGTCTAACCGTTAGACTATAGGAAGTTCTGTTTAAGGGAAACTCCTTCATGCGGAATGTCACTTCTCACAGTGTCTTTGCAGTGGAGAAAAGAAGATAGAACAAGGACGGACAGAGAGAATGATGCAAACCGTGATTGAAGTACAGGGTAAGCCTCGTAGGCCTCTATTATGCATACTGGTAGTTCAACACCGGAGATGTTCCACAGTGTCTACCTCTTCTCAAAACACTTCCAGTATATGAGGGAACTCTGCTACATTAAGTTCTCACGACAGAGATGCGTCTGTGCTCAGTTGGAAAGTGTAGGACGTGTCTGGGTAGCAACCAGTAAGTGTCTGATACAAGCCGCTAAGAGGGGATGCGGAGGAAGGTATCTGCTCAGGGAAGCTACTTCAGGTGCGTACTCATTCATAAGAGTGTCTCTCCTTTGAGGATGAAGATAGAACAGGGAACGACTACGGGCACATTAGGTACTGTGAGTAAAGGGCATGCTAAGGCGCTTAAGCCTGCCAAACACATATTGGATGTTCACCACCAGTGCAGATCCGCACTTAGTTTCTGCGTCGAAAACGCTTCCTACACTGAGAGGGAAGTGTGCTTTAGGAGGGATTCACTGCAGTGTTACGTCTGTTAAAGAAGGATGCTTTTGGGACTGACTCTGTGGTAACCGCATTAGGCGCAGATAGCTTTCCAGTCTCAGACGTCTAACCGTTAGACTATAGGAAGTTCTGTTTAAGGGAAACTCCTTCATGCGGAATGTCACTTCTCACAGTGTCTTTGCAGTGGAGAAAAGAAGATAGAACAAGGACGGACAGAGAGAACGATGCAAACCGTGATTGAAGTACAGGATAAGCCTCGTAGGCCTCTATTATGCATACTGGTAGTTCAACACCGGAGATGTTCCACAGTGTCTACCTCTTCTCAAAACACTTCCAGTATATGAGGGAACTCTGCTACATTAAGTTCTCATACAGAGATGCGTCTGTGCTCAGTTGGAAAGTGTAGGACGTGTCTGGGTAGCAACCAGTAAGTGTCTGATACAAGCCGCTAAGAGGGGATGCGGAGGAAGGTATCTGCTCAGGGAAGCTACTTCAGGTGCGTACTCATTCATAACAGTGTCTCTCCTTTGAGGATGAAGATAGAACAGGGAACGACTACGGGCACATTAGGTACTGTGAGTAAAGGGCATGCTAAGGCGCTTAAGCCTGCCAAACACATATTGGATGTTCACCACCAGTGCAGATCCGCACTTAGTTTCTGCGTCGAAAACGCTTCCTACACTGAGAGGGAAGTGTGCTTTAGGAGGGATTCACTGCAGTGTTACGTCTGTTAAAGAAGGAAGCTTTTGGGACTGACTCTGTGGTAACCCCAATAGGCGCACATAGCTTTCCAGTCTCAGCCGTCTATCCGTTGGACTATAGCAAGTTCTGTTTAAGGGAAACTCCTTCATGCGGAATGTCACTTCTCACAGTGTCTTTCCAGTGGAGGAAAGAAGATAGAACAACGACGGACATAGAGAACGTTGCAACCCGTGTGTGAAGTACAGGGTAAGGCACCTAAGCCTCTATGATGCATACTGGATGTTCATCACCTGGGATTTTCCACAATGTCTACCACTTCTCAAAACACTTCCTATATAGGAGGGAACTGTGCTACCGTAAGATCTAATGACAGGGATGCATCTGTGCAAGGTTGAAAACTCGAGGATGTGTCTGGGTAGCAAACATGAAGTGTCTCATAAAGGCACCTTAGACTGGATGCGTAGGAGGTATCTGCTCAGGGAAGCTACTTCAGTTTTGTACTCATTCATAACAGTGCTTCTCCTTGGAGGAATGAAAGAAGAACACGGACGGACTAGGGGCACATTAGGTACTGTGAATAAAGGGCAGGCTATGAACCTTACGCCTGCCAACCACATATTGGATGTTCACCACCAGTGTTGATCCGCACATAGGTTCTGCGTCTAAAACGCTTCCAACACTGAGAGGGAAGTGTGCTTTAGGAGGGATTCACTGCAGTGTTACGTCTGTTAAAGAAGGATGCTTTTGGGACTGACTCTGTGGTAACCGCATTAGGCGCACATAGCTTTCCAGTCTCAGACGTCTAACCGTTAGACTATAGGAAGTTCTGTTTAAGGGAAACTCCTTCATGCGGAATGTCACTTCTCACAGTGTCTTTGCAGTGGAGAAAAGAAGATAGAACAAGGACGGACAGAGAGAACGATGCAAACCGTGATTGAAGTACAGGGTAAGCCTCGTAGGCCTCTATTATGCATACTGGTAGTTCAACACCGGAGATGTTCCACAGTGTCTACCTCTTCTCAAAACACTTCCAGTATATGAGGGAACTCTGCTACATTAAGTTCTCACGACAGAGATGCGTCTGTGCTCAGTTGGAAAGTGTAGGACGTGTCTGGGTAGCAACCAGTAAGTGTCTGATACAAGCCGCTAAGAGGGGATGCGGAGGAAGGTATCTGCTCAGGGAAGCTACTTCAGGTGCGTACTCATTCATAACAGTGTCTCTCCTTTGAGGATGAAGATAGAACAGGGAACGACTACGGGCACATTAGGTACTGTGAGTAAAGGGCATGCTAAGGCGCTTAAGCCTGCCAAACACATATTGGATGTTCACCACCAGTGCAGATCCGCACTTAGTTTCTGCGTCGAAAACGCTTCCTACACTGAGAGGGAAGTGTGCTTTAGGAGGGATTCACTGCAGTGTTACGTCTGTTAAAGAAGGAAGCTTTTGGGACTGACTCTGTGGTAACCCCAATAGGCGCACATAGCTTTCCAGTCTCAGCCGTCTATCCGTTGGACTATAGCAAGTTCTGTTTAAGGGAAACTCCTTCATGCGGAATGTCACTTCTCACAGTGTCTTTCCAGTGGAGGAAAGAAGATAGAACAACGACGGACAGAGAGAACGTTGCAACCCGTGAGTGAAGTACAGGGTAAGGCACCTAAGCCTCTATGATGCATACTGGATGTTCAACACCTGGGATTTTCCACAATGTCTACCACTTCTCAAAACACTTCCAATATAGGAGGGAACTGTGCTACCGTAAGTTCTAATGACAGGGATGCATCTGTGCAAGGTTGAAAACTCGAGGATGTGTCTGGGTAGCAAACATGAAGTGTCTCATAAAGGCACCTTAGACTGGATGCGTAGTAGGTATCTGCTAGGGAAGCTACTTCAGTTTTGTACTCATTCATAACAGTGCTTCTCCTTGGAGGAATGAAGGAAGAACACGGACGGACTAGGGGCACATTAGGTACTGTGAATAAAGGGCAGGCTATGAACCTTACGCCTGCCAACCACATATTGGATGTTCACCACCAGTGTTGATCCGCACATAGGTTCTGCGTCTAAAACGCTTCCAACACTGAGAGGGAAGTGTGCTTTAGGAGGGATTCACTGCAGTGTTACGTCTGTTAAAGAAGGATGCTTTTGGGACTGACTCTGAAGTAACCGCATTAGGTGCACATAGCTTTCCAGTCTCAGACGTCTAACCGTTAGACTATAGGAAGTTCTGTTTAAGGGAAACTCCTTCATGCGGAATGTCACTTCTCACAGTGTCTTTGCAGTGGAGAAAAGAAGATAGAACAAGGACGGACAGAGAGAACGATGCAAACCGTGATTGAAGTACAGGGTAAGCCTCGTAGGCCTCTATTATGCATACGGGTAGTTCAACACCGGAGATGTTCCACAGTGTCTACCTCTTCTCAAAACACTTCCATATATGAGGGAACTCTGCTACATTAAGTTCTCACGACAGAGATGCGTCTGTGCTCAGTTGGAAAGTGTAGGACGTGTCTGGGTAGCAACCAGTAAGTGTCTGATACAAGCCGCTAAGAGGGGATGCGGAGGAAGGTATCTGCTCAGGGAAGCTACTTCAGGTGCGTACTCATTCATAACAGTGTCTCTCCTTTGAGGATGAAGATAGAACAGGGAGCGACTACGGGCACATTAGGTACTGTGAGTAAAGGGCATGCTAAGGGGCTTAAGCCTGCCAAACACATATTGGATGTTCACCACCAGTGCAGATCCGCACTTAGTTTCTGCGTCGAAAACGCTTCCTACACTGAGAGGGAAGTGTGCTTTAGGAGGGATTCACTGCAGTGTTACGTCTGTTAAAGAAGGAAGCTTTTGGGACTGACTCGGTGGTAACCCCAATAGGCGCACATAGCTTTCCAGTCTCAGCCGTCTATCCGTTGGACTATAGCAAGTTCTGTTTAAGGGAAACTCCTTCATGCGGAATGTCACTACTCACAGTGTCTTTCCAGTGGAGGAAAGAAGATAGAACAACGACGGACAGAGAGAAGGATGCAACCCGTGAGTGAAGTACAGGGTAAGGCACCTAAGCCTCTATGATGCATACTGGATGTTCAACACCTGGGATTTTCCACAATGTCTACCACTTCTCAAAACACTTCCAATATAGGAGGGAACTGTGCTACCGTAAGTTCTAATGACAGGGATGCATCTGTGCAAGGTTGAAAACTCTTGGATGTGTCTGGGTATCAAACATGAAGTGTCTCATAAAGGCACCTTAGACTGGATGCGTAGGAGGTATCTGCTCAGGGAAGCTACTTCAGTTTTGTACTCATTCATAACAGTGCTTCTCCTTGGAAGAATGAAGGAAGCACACGGACGGACTAGGGGCACAGTAGGTACTGTGAATAAAGGGCAGGCTATGAACCTTACGCCTGCCAACCACATATTGGATGTTCACCACCAGTGTTGATCCGCACATAGGTTCTGCGTCTAAAACGCTTCCAACACTGAGAGGGAAGTGTGCTTTAGGAGGGATTCACTGCAGTTACGTCGGTCAAAGAAGGATGCTTTTGGGACTGACTCTGTGGTAACCGCATTAGGCGCACATAGCTTTCCAGTCTCAGACGTCTAACCGTTAGACTATAGGAAGTTCTGTTTAAGGGAAACTCCTTCATGCGGAGTGTCACTTCTCACAGTGTCTTTGCAGTGGAGAAAAGAAGATAGAACAAGGACGGACAGAGAGAACGATGCAAACCGTGATTGAAGTACAGGGTAAGCCTCGTAGGCCTCTATTATGCATACTGCTAGTTCAACACCGCAGATGTTACGCAGTGTCTACCTCTTCTCAAAACACTTCCAGTATATCAGAGAACTCTGCTACATTAAGTTCTCACGACAGAGATGCGTCTGTGCTCAGTTGGAAAGTGTAGGACGTGTCTGGGTAGCAAGCAGTAAGTGTCTGATACAAGCCGCTAAGAGGGGATGCGGAGGAAGGTATCTGCTCAGGGAAGCTACTTCAGGTGCGTACTCATTCATAAGAGTGTCTCTCCTTTGAGGATGAAGATAGAACAGGGAACGACTACGGGCACATTAGGTACTGTGAGTAAAGGGCATGCTAAGGCGCTTAAGCCTGCCAAACACATATTGGATGTTCACCACCAGTGCAGATCCGCACTTAGTTTCTGCGTCGAAAACGCGTCCTACACTGAGAGGGAAGTGTGCTTTATGAGGGATTCACTGCAGTGTTACGTCTGTTAAAGAAGGAAGCTTTTGGGACTGACTCTGTGGTAACCCCAATAGGCGCACATAGCTTTCCATTCTCAGCCCTATCCGTTGGACTATAGCAAGTTCTGTTTAAGGGAAACTCCTTCATGCGGAATGTCACTTCTCACAGTGTCTTTCCAGTGGAGGAAAGAAGATAGAACAACGACGGACAGAGAGAACGTTGCAACCCGTGGGTGAAGTTCAGGGTAAGGCACCTAAGCCTCTATGATGCATACTGGATGTTCAACACCTGGGATTTTCCACAATGTCTACCACTTCTCAAAACACTTCCAATATAGGAGGGAACTGTGCTACCGTAAGTTCTAATGACAGGGATGCATCTGTGCAAGGTTGAAAACTCGAGGATGTGTCTGGGTAGCAAACATGAAGTGTCTCATAAAGGCACCTTAGACTGGATGCGTAGTAGGTATCTGCTAGGGAAGCTACTTCAGTTTTGTACTCATTCATAACAGTGCTTCTCCTTGGAGGAATGAAGGAAGAACACGGACGGACTAGGGGCACATTAGGTACTGTGAATAAAGGGCAGGCTATGAACCTTACGCCTGCCAACCACATATTGGATGTTCACCACCAGTGTTGATCCGCACATAGGTTCTGCGTCTAAAACGCTTCCAACACTGAGAGGGAAGTGTGCTTTAGGAGGGATTCACTGCAGTGTTACGTCTGTTAAAGAAGGATGCTTTTGGGACTGACTCTGTGGTAACCGCATTAGGCGCACATAGCTTTCCAGTCTCAGACGTCTAACCGTTAGACTATAGGAAGTTCTGTTTAAGGGAAACTCCTTCATGCGGAATGTCACTTCTCACAGTGTCTTTGCAGTGGAGAAAAGAAGATAGAACAAGGACGGACAGAGAGAACGATGCAAACCGTGATTGAAGTACAGGGTAAGCCTCGTAGGCCTCTATTATGCATACTGGTAGTTCAACACCGGAGATGTTCCACAGTGTCTACCTCTTCTCAAAACACTTCCATATATGAGGGAACTCTGCTACATTAAGTTCTCACGACAGAGATGCGTCTGTGCTCAGTTGGAAAGTGTAGGACGTGTCTGGGTAGCAACCAGTAAGTGTCTGATACAAGCCGCTAAGAGGGGATGCGGAGGAAGGTATCTGCTCAGGGAAGCTACTTCAGGTGCGTACTCATTCATAAGAGTGTCTCTCCTTTGAGGATGAAGATAGAACAGGGAACGACTACGGGCACATTAGGTACTGTGAGTAAAGGGCATGCTAAGGCGCTTAAGCCAGCCAAACACATATTGGATGTTCACCAAAAGTGCAGATCCGCACTTAGTTTCTGCGTCGAAAACGCTTCCTACACTGAGAGGGAAGTGTGCTTTAGGAGGGATTCACTGCAGTGTTACGTCTGTTAAAGAAGGATGCTTTTGGGACTGACTCTGTGGTAACCGCATTAGGCGCACATAGCTTTCCAGTCTCAGACGTCTAACCGTTAGACTATAGGAAGTTCTGTTTAAGGGAAACTCATTCATGCGGAATGTCACTTCTCACAGTGTCTTTGCAGTCGAGAGAAGAAGATAGAACAAGGACGGACAGAGAGAACGATGCAAACCGTGATTGAAGTACAGGATAAGCCTCGTAGGCCTCTATTATGCATACTGGTAGTTCAACACCGGAGATGTTCCACAGTGTCTACCTCTTCTCAAAACACTTCCATATATGAGGGAACTCTGCTACATTAAGTTCTCACGACAGAGATGCGTCTGTGCTCAGTTGGAAAGTGTAGGACGTGTCTGGGTAGCAACCAGTAAGTGTCTGATACAAGCCGCTAAGAGGGGATGCGGAGGAAGGTATCTGCTCAGGGAAGCTACTTCAGGTGCGTACTCATTCATAAGAGTGTCTCTCCTTTGAGGATGAAGATAGAACAGGGAACGACTACGGGCACAAGAGGTACTGTGAGTAAAGGGCATGCTAAGGCGCTTAAGCCAGCCAAACACATATTGGATGTTCACCACCAGTGCAGATCCGCACTTAGTTTCTGCGTCGAAAACGCTTCCTACACTGAGAGGGAAGTGTGCTTTAGGAGGGATTCAATGCAGTGTTACGTCTGTTAAAGAAGGATGCTTTTGGGACTGACTCTGTGGTAACCGCATTAGGCGCACATAGCTTTCCAGTCTCAGACGTCTAACCGTTAGTCTATAGGAAGTTCTGTTTAAGGGAAACTCCTTCATGCGGAATGTCACTTCTCACAGTGTCTTTGCAGTGGAGAAAAGAAGATAGAACATGGACGGACAGAGAGAACGATGCAAACCGTGATTGAAGTATAGGGTAAGCCTCGTAGGCCTCTATTATGCATACTGGTAGTTCAACACCGGAGATGTTCCACAGAGTCTACCTCTTCTCAAAACACTTCCAGTATATGAGGGAACTCTGCTACATTAAGTTCTCACGACAGAGATGCGTCTGAACTCAGTTGGAAAGTGTAGGACGTGTCTGGGTAGCAACCAGTAAGTGTCTGATACAAGCCGCTAAGAGGGGATGCGGAGGAAGGTATCTGCTCAGGGAAGCTACTTCAGGTGCGTACTCATTCATAACAGTGTCTCTCCTTTGAGGATGAAGATAGAACAGGGAACGACTACGGGCACATTAGGTACTGTGAGTAAAGGGCATGCTAAGGCGCTTAAGCCAGCCAAACACATATTGGATGTTCACCACCAGTGCAGATCCGCACTTAGTTTCTGCGTCGGAAACGCTTCCTACACTGAGAGGGAAGTGTGCTTTAGGAGGGATTCACTGCAGTGTTACGTCTGTTAAAGAAGGATGCTTTTGGGACTGACTCTGTGGTAACCGCATTAGGCGCACATAGCTTTCCAGTCTCAGACGTCTAACCGTTAGACTATAGGAAGTTCTGTTTAAGGGAAACTCCTTCATGCGGAATGTCACTTCTCACAGTGTCTTTGCAGTGGAGAAAAGAAGATAGAACAAGGACGGACAGAGAGAACCATGCAAACCGTGATTGAAGTACAGGGTAAGCCTCGTAGGCCTCTATTATGCATACTGGTAGTTCAACACCGGAGATGTTCCACAGTGTCTACCTCTTCTCAAAACACTTCCGGTATATGAGGGAACTCTGCTACATTAAGTTCTCACGACAGAGATGCGTCTGTGCTCAGTTGGAAAGTGTAGGACGTGTCTGGGTAGCAACCAGTAAGTGTCTGATACAAGCCGCTAAGAGGGGATGCGGAGGAAGGTATCTGCTCAGGGAAGCTACTTCAGGTGCGTACTCATTCATAACAGTGTCTCTCCTTTGAGGATGAAGATAGAACAGGGAACGACTACGGGCACATTAGGTACTGTGAGTAAAGGGCATGCTAAGGCGCTTAAGCCTGCCAAACACATATTGGATGTTCACCACCAGTGCAGTTCCGCACTTAGTTTCTGCGTCGAAAACGCTTCCTACACTGAGAGGGAAGTGTGCTTTAGGAGGGATTCACTGCAGTGATACGTCTGTTAAAGAAGGAAGCTTTTGGACTGACTCTGTGGTAACCCCAATAGGCGCACATAGCTTTCCAGTCTCAGCCGTCTATCCGTTGGACTATAGCAAGTTCTGTTAAGGGAAACTCCTTCATGCGGAATGTCACTTCTCACAGTGTCTTTCCAGTGGAGGAAAGAAGATAGAACAACGACGGACAGAGAGAACGTTGCAACCCGTGTGTGAAGTACAGGGTAAGGCACCTAAGCCTCTATGATGCATACTGGATGTTCAACACCTGGGATTTTCCACAATGTCTACCACTTCTCAAAACACTTCCAATATAGGAGGGAACTGTGCTACCGTAAGTTCTAATGACAGGGATGCATCTGTGCAAGGTTGAAAACTCTTGGATGTGTCTGGGTATCAAACATGAAGTGTCTCATAAAGGCACCTTAGACTGGATGCGTAGGAGGTATCTGCTCAGGGAAGCTACTTCAGTTTTGTACTCATTCATAACAGTGCTTCTCCTTGGAAGAATGAAGGAAGCACACGGACGGACTAGGGGCACAGTAGGTACTGTGAATAAAGGGCAGGCTATGAACCTTACGCCTGCCAACCACATATTGGATGTTCACCACCAGTGTTGATCCGCACATAGGTTCTGCGTCTAAAACGCTTCCAACACTGAGAGGGAAGTGTGCTTTAGGAGGGATTCACTGCAGTTACGTCGGTCAAAGAAGGATGCTTTTGGGACTGACTCTGTGGTAACCGCATTAGGCGCACATAGCTTTCCAGTCTCAGACGTCTAACCGTTAGACTATAGGAAGTTCTGTTTAAGGGAAACTCCTTCATGCGGAATGTCACTTCTCACAGTGTCTTTGCAGTGGAGAAAAGAAGATAGAACAAGGACGGACAGAGAGAACGATGCAAACCGTGATTGAAGTACAGGGTAAGCCTCGTAGGCCTCTATTATGCATACTGCTAGTTCAACACCGCAGATGTTACGCAGTGTCTACCTCTTCTCAAAACACTTCCAGTATATGAGGGAACTCTGCTACATTAAGTTCTCACGACAGAGATGCGTCTGTGCTCAGTTGGAAAGTGTAGGACGTGTCTGGGTAGCAACCAGTAAGTGTCTGATACAAGCCGCTAAGAGGGGATGCGGAGGAAGGTATCTGCTCAGGGAAGCTACTTCAGGTGCGTACTCATTCATAAGAGTGTCTCTCCTTTGAGGATGAAGATAGAACAGGGAACGACTACGGGCACATTAGGTACTGTGAGTAAAGGGCATGCTAAGGCGCTTAAGCCTGCCAAACACATATTGGATGTTCACCACCAGTGCAGATCCGCACTTAGTTTCTGCGTCGAAAACGCGTCCTACACTGAGAGGGAAGTGTGCTTTAGGAGGGATTCACTGCAGTGTTACGTCTGTTAAAGAAGGAAGCTTTTGGGACTGACTCTGTGGTAACCCCAATAGGCGCACATAGCTTTCCATTCTCAGCCCTATCCGTTGGACTATAGCAAGTTCTGTTTAAGGGAAACTCCTTCATGCGGAATGTCACTTCTCACAGTGTCTTTCCAGTGGAGGAAAGAAGATAGAACAACGACGGACAGAGAGAACGTTGCAACCCGTGGGTGAAGTACAGGGTAAGGCACCTAAGCCTCTATGATGCATACTGGATGTTCAACACCTGGGATTTTCCACAATGTCTACCACTTCTCAAAACACTTCCAATATAGGAGGGAACTGTGCTACCGTAAGTTCTAATGACAGGGATGCATCTGTGCAAGGTTGAAAACTCGAGGATGTGTCTGGGTAGCAAACATGAAGTGTCTCATAAAGGCACCTTAGACTGGATGCGTAGTAGGTATCTGCTAGGGAAGCTACTTCAGTTTTGTACTCATTCATAACAGTGCTTCTCCTTGGAGGAATGAAGGAAGAACACGGACGGACTAGGGGCACATTAGGTACTGTGAATAAAGGGCAGGCTATGAACCTTACGCCTGCCAACCACATATTGGATGTTCACCACCAGTGTTGATCCGCACATAGGTTCTGCGTCTAAAACGCTTCCAACACTGAGAGGGAAGTGTGCTTTAGGAGGGATTCACTGCAGTGTTACGTCTGTTAAAGAAGGATGCTTTTGGGACTGACTCTGTGGTAACCGCATTAGGCGCACATAGCTTTCCAGTCTCAGACGTCTAACCGTTAGACTATAGGAAGTTCTGTTTAAGGGAAACTCCTTCATGCGGAATGTCACTTCTCACAGTGTCTTTGCAGTGGAGAAAAGAAGATAGAACAAGGACGGACAGAGAGAACGATGCAAACCGTGATTGAAGTACAGGGTAAGCCTCGTAGGCCTCTATTATGCATACTGGTAGTTCAACACCGGAGATGTTCCACAGTGTCTACCTCTTCTCAAAACACTTCCATATATGAGGGAACTCTGCTACATTAAGTTCTCACGACAGAGATGCGTCTGTGCTTAGTTGGAAAGTGTAGGACGTGTCTGGGTAGCAACCAGTAAGTGTCTGATACAAGCCGCTAAGAGGGGATGCGGAGGAAGGTATCTGCTCAGGGAAGCTACTTCAGGTGCGTACTCATTCATAAGAGTGTCTCTCCTTTGAGGATGAAGATAGAACAGGGAACGACTACGGGCACATTAGGTACTGTGAGTAAAGGGCATGCTAAGGCGCTTAAGCCAGCCAAACACATATTGGATGTTCACCAAAAGTGCAGATCCGCACTTAGTTTCTGCGTCGAAAACGCTTCCTACACTGAGAGGGAAGTGTGCTTTAGGAGGGATTCACTGCAGTGTTACGTCTGTTAAAGAAGGATTCTTTTGGGACTGACTCTGTGGTAACCGCATTAGGCGCACATAGCTTTCCAGTCTCAGACGTCTAACCGTTAGACTATAGGAAGTTCTGTTTAAGGGAAACTCCTTCATGCGGAATGTCACTTCTCACAGTGTCTTTGCAGTCGAGAGAAGAAGATAGAACAAGGACGGACAGAGAGAACGATGCAAACCGTGATTGAAGTACAGGATAAGCCTCGTAGGCCTCTATTATGCATACTGGTAGTTCAACACCGGAGATGTTGCACAGTGTCTACCTCTTCTCAAAACACTTCCAGTATATGAGGGAACTCTGCTACATTAAGTTCTCACGACAGAGATGCGTCTGTGCTCAGTTGGAAAGTGTAGGACGTGTCTGGGTAGCAACCAGTAAGTGTCTGATACAAGCCGCTAAGAGGGGATGCGGAGGAAGGTATCTGCTCAGGGAAGCTACTTCAGGTGCGTACTCATTCATAACAGTGTCTCTCCTTTGAGGAAGAAGATAGAACAGGGAACGACTACGGGCACATTAGGTACTGTGTGTAAAGGGCATGCTAAGGCGCTTAAGCCTGCCAAACACATATTGGATTTTCACCACCAGTGCAGATCCGCACTTAGTTTCTGCGTCGAAAACGCTTCCTACACTGAGAGGGAAGTGTGCTTTAGGAGGGATTCACTGCAGTGTTACGTCTGTTAAAGAAGGAAGCTTTTGGGACTAACTCTGTGGTAACCCCAATAGGCGCACATAGCTTTCCAGTCTCAGCCGTCTATCCGATGGACTATAGCAAGTTCTGTTTAAGAGAAACTCCTTCATGCGGAATGTCACTTCTCACAGTGTCTTTCCAGTGCAGGAAAGAAGATAGAACAACGACGGACAGAGAGAACGTTGCATCCCGTGAGTGAAGTACAGGGTAAGGCACCTAAGCCTCTATGATGCATACTGGATGTTCAACACCTGGGATTTTCCACAATGTCTACCACTTCTCAAAACACTTCCAATATAGGAGGGAACTGTGCTACCGTAAGTTCTAATGACAGGGATGCATCTGTGCAAGGTTGAAAACTCTTGGATGTGTCTGGGTATCAAACATGAAGTGTCTCATAAAGGTACCTTAGACTGGATGCGTAGGAGGTATCTGCTCAGGGAAGCTACTTCAGTTTTGTACTCATTCATAACAGTGCTTCTCCTTGGAGCAATGAAGGAAGCACACGGACGGACTAGGGGCACAGTAGGTACTGTGAATAAAGGGCAGGCTATGAACCTTACGCCTGCCAACCACATATTGGATGTTCACCACCAGTGTTGATCTGCACATAGGTTCTGCGTCTAAAACGCTTCCAACACTGAGAGGGAAGTGTGCTTTAGGAGGGATTCACTGCAGTTACGTCGGTCAAAGAAGGATGCTTTTGGGACTGACTCTGTGGTAACCGCATTAGGCGCACATAGCTTTCCAGTCTCAGCCGTCTATCCGTTGGACTATAGCAAGTTCTGTTTAAGGGAAACTCCTTCATGCGGAATGTCACTTCTCACAGTGTCTTTCCAGTGGAGGAAAGAAGATAGAACAACGACGGACAGAGAGAACGTTGCAACCCGTGAGTGAAGTACAGGGTAAGGCACATAAGCCTCTATGATGCATACTGGATGTTCCACACCTGGGATTTTCCACAATGTCTACCACTTCTCAAAACACTTCCAATATAGGAGGGAACTGTGCTACCGTAAGTTCTAATGACAGGGATGCATCTGTGCAAGGTTGAAAACTCTTGGATGTGTCTGGGTATCTAACATGAAGTGTCTCATAAAGGCACCTTAGACTGGATGCGTAGGAGGTATCTGCTCAGGGAAGCTAATTCAGTTTTTTACTCATTCATAACAGTGCTTCTCCTTGGAGGAATGAAGGAAGCACACGGACGGACTAGGGGCACAGTAGGTACTGTGAATAAAGGGCAGGCTATGAACCTTACGCCTGCCAACCACTTATTGGATGTTCACCACCAGTGTTGATCCGCACATAGGTTCTGCGTCTAAAACGCTTCCAACACTGAGAGGGAAGTGTGCTTTAGGAGGGATTCACTGCAGTTACGTCTGTCAAAGAAGGATGCTTTTGGGACTGACTCTGTGGTAACCGCATTAGGCGCACATAGCTTTCCAGTCTCAGACGTCTAACCGTTAGACTATAGGAAGTTCTGTTTAAGGGAAACTCCTTCATGCGGAATGTCACTTCTCACAGTGTCTTTGCAGTGGAGAAAAGAAGATAGAACAAGGACGGACAGAGAGAACGATGCAAACCGTGATTGAAGTACAGGGTAAGCCTCGTAGGCCTCTATTATGCATACTGCTAGTTCAACACCGCAGATGTTATGCAGTGTCTACCTCTTCTCAAAACACTTCCAGTATATCAGAGAACTCTGCTACATTAAGTTCTCACGACAGAGATGCGTCTGTGCTCAGTTGGAAAGTGTAGGACGTGTCTGGGTAGCAACCAGTAAGTGTCTGATACAAGCCGCTAAGAGGGGATGCGGAGGAAGGTATCTGCTCAGGGAAGCTACTTCAGGTGCGTACTCATTCATAAGAGTGTCTCTCCTTTGAGGATGAAGATAGAACAGGGAACGACTACGGGCACATTAGGTACTGTGAGTAAAGGGCATGCTAAGGCGCTTAAGCCTGCCAAACACATATTGGATGTTCACCACCAGTGCAGATCCGCACTTAGTTTCTGCGTCGAAAACGCTTCCTACACTGAGAGGGAAGTGTGCTTTAGGAGGGATTCACTGCAGTGTTACGTCTGTTAAAGAAGGAAGCTTTTGGGACTGACTCTGTGGTAACCCCAATAGGCGCACATAGCTTTCCAGTCTCAGCCGTCTATCCGTTGGTCTATAGCAAGTTCTGTTTAAGGGAAACTCCTTCATGCGGAATGTCACTTCTCACAGTGTCTTTCCAGTGGAGGAAATAAGATAGAACAACGACGGACAGAGAGAACGTTGCAACCCGTGAGTGAAATACAGGGTAAGGCACCTAAGCCTCTATGATGCATACTGGATGTTCAACACCTGGGATTTTCCACAATGTCTACCACTTCTCAAAACACTTCCAATATAGGAGGGAACTGTGCTACCGTAAGATCTAATGACAGGGATGCATCTGTGCAAGGTTGAAAACTCGAGGATGTGTCTGGGTCGCAAACATGAAGTGTCTCATAAAGGCACCTTAGACTGGATGCGTAGTAGGTATCTGCTAGGGAAGCTACTTCAGTTTTGTACTCATTCATAACAGTGCTTCTCCTTGGAGGAATGAAGGAAGAACACGGACGGACAAGGGGCACATTAGGTACTGTGAATAAAGGGCAGGCTATGAACCTTACGCCTGCCAACCACATATTGGATGTTCACCACCAGTGTTGATCCGCACATAGGTTCCGCGTCTAAAACGCTTCCAACACTGAGAGGGAAGTGTGCTTTAGGAGGGATTCACTGCAGTGTTACGTCTGTTAAAGAAGGATGCTTTTGGGACTGACTCTGTGGTAACCGCATTAGGCGCACATAGCTTTCCAGTCTCAGACGTCTAACCGTTAGACTATAGGAAGTTCTGTTTAAGGGAAACTCCTTCATGCGGAATGTCACTTCTCACAGTGTCTTTGCAGTGGAGAAAAGAAGATAGAACAAGGACGGACAGAGAGAACGATGCAAACCGTGATTGAAGTACAGGGTAAGCCTCGTAGGCCTCTATTATGCATACTGGTAGTTCAACACCGGAGATGTTCCACAGTGTCTACCTCTTCTCAAAACACTTCCATATATGAGGGAACTCTGCTACATTAAGTTCTCACGACAGAGATGCGTCTGTGCTCAGTTGGAAAGTGTAGGACGTGTCTGGGTAGCAACCAGTAAGTGTCTGATACAAGCCGCTAAGAGGGGATGCAGAGGAAGGTATCTGCTCAGGGAAGCTACTTCAGGTGCGTACTCATTCATAAGAGTGTCTCTCCTTTGAGGATGAAGATAGAACAGGGAACGACTACGGGCACATTAGGTACTGTGAGTAAAGGGCATGCTAAGGCGCTTAAGCCAGCCAAACACATATTGGATGTTCACCAAAAGTGCAGATCCGCACTTAGTTTCTGCGTCGAAAACGCTTCCTACACTGAGAGGGAAGTGTGCTTTAGGAGGGATTCACTGCAGTGTTACGTCTGTTAAAGAAGGATGCTTTTGGGACTGACTCTGTGGTAACCGCATTAGGCGCACATAGCTTTCCAGTCTCAGACGTCTAACCGTTAGACTATAGGAAGTTCTGTTTAAGGGAAACTCCTTCATGCGGAATGTCACTTCTCACAGTGTCTTTGCAGTGGAGAAAAGAAGATAGAACAAGGACGGACAGAGAGAATGATGCAAACCGTGATTGAAGTACAGGGTAAGCCTCGTAGGCCTCTATTATGCATACTGGTAGTTCAACACCGGAGATGTTCCACAGTGTCTACCTCTTCTCAAAACACTTCCAGTATATGAGGGAACTCTGCTACATTAAGTTCTCACGACAGAGATGCGTCTGTGCTCAGTTGGAAAGTGTAGGACGTGTCTGGGTAGCAACCAGTAAGTGTCTGATACAAGCCGCTAAGAGGGGATGCGGAGGAAGGTATCTGCTCAGGGAAGCTACTTCAGGTGCGTACTCATTCATAAGAGTGTCTCTCCTTTGAGGATGAAGATAGAACAGGGAACGACTACGGGCACATTAGGTACTGTGAGTAAAGGGCATGCTAAGGCGCTTAAGCCTGCCAAACACATATTGGATGTTCACCACCAGTGCAGATCCGCACTTAGTTTCTGCGTCGAAAACGCTTCCTACACTGAGAGGGAAGTGTGCTTTAGGAGGGATTCACTGCAGTGTTACGTCTGTTAAAGAAGGATGCTTTTGGGACTGACTCTGTGGTAACCGCATTAGGCGCAGATAGCTTTCCAGTCTCAGACGTCTAACCGTTAGACTATAGGAAGTTCTGTTTAAGGGAAACTCCTTCATGCGGAATGTCACTTCTCACAGTGTCTTTGCAGTGGAGAAAAGAAGATAGAACAAGGACGGACAGAGAGAACGATGCAAACCGTGATTGAAGTACAGGATAAGCCTCGTAGGCCTCTATTATGCATACTGGTAGTTCAACACCGGAGATGTTCCACAGTGTCTACCTCTTCTCAAAACACTTCCAGTATATGAGGGAACTCTGCTACATTAAGTTCTCATGACAGAGATGCGTCTGTGCTCAGTTGGAAAGTGTAGGACGTGTCTGGGTAGCAACCAGTAAGTGTCTGATACAAGCCGCTAAGAGGGGATGCGGAGGAAGGTATCTGCTCAGGGAAGCTACTTCAGGTGCGTACTCATTCATAACAGTGTCTCTCCTTTGAGGATGAAGATAGAACAGGGAACGACTACGGGCACATTAGGTACTGTGAGTAAAGGGCATGCTAAGGCGCTTAAGCCTGCCAAACACATATTGGATGTTCACCACCAGTGCAGATCCGCACTTAGTTTCTGCGTCGAAAACGCTTCCTACACTGAGAGGGAAGTGTGCTTTAGGAGGGATTCACTGCAGTGTTACGTCTGTTAAAGAAGGAAGCTTTTGGGACTGACTCTGTGGTAACCCCAATAGGCGCACATAGCTTTCCAGTCTCAGCCGTCTATCCGTTGGACTATAGCAAGTTCTGTTTAAGGGAAACTCCTTCATGCGGAATGTCACTTCTCACAGTGTCTTTCCAGTGGAGGAAAGAAGATAGAACAACGACGGACATAGAGAACGTTGCAACCCGTGTGTGAAGTACAGGGTAAGGCACCTAAGCCTCTATGATGCATACTGGATGTTCATCACCTGGGATTTTCCACAATGTCTACCACTTCTCAAAACACTTCCTATATAGGAGGGAACTGTGCTACCGTAAGATCTAATGACAGGGATGCATCTGTGCAAGGTTGAAAACTCGAGGATGTGTCTGGGTAGCAAACATGAAGTGTCTCATAAAGGCACCTTAGACTGGATGCGTAGGAGGTATCTGCTCAGGGAAGCTACTTCAGTTTTGTACTCATTCATAACAGTGCTTCTCCTTGGAGGAATGAAAGAAGAACACGGACGGACTAGGGGCACATTAGGTACTGTGAATAAAGGGCAGGCTATGAACCTTACGCCTGCCAACCACATATTGGATGTTCACCACCAGTGTTGATCCGCACATAGGTTCTGCGTCTAAAACGCTTCCAACACTGAGAGGGAAGTGTGCTTTAGGAGGGATTCACTGCAGTGTTACGTCTGTTAAAGAAGGATGCTTTTGGGACTGACTCTGTGGTAACCGCATTAGGCGCACATAGCTTTCCAGTCTCAGACGTCTAACCGTTAGACTATAGGAAGTTCTGTTTAAGGGAAACTCCTTCATGCGGAATGTCACTTCTCACAGTGTCTTTGCAGTGGAGAAAAGAAGATAGAACAAGGACGGACAGAGAGAACGATGCAAACCGTGATTGAAGTACAGGGTAAGCCTCGTAGGCCTCTATTATGCATACTGGTAGTTCAACACCGGAGATGTTCCACAGTGTCTACCTCTTCTCAAAACACTTCCAGTATATGAGGGAACTCTGCTACATTAAGTTCTCACGACAGAGATGCGTCTGTGCTCAGTTGGAAAGTGTAGGACGTGTCTGGGTAGCAACCAGTAAGTGTCTGATACAAGCCGCTAAGAGGGGATGCGGAGGAAGGTATCTGCTCAGGGAAGCTACTTCAGGTGCGTACTCATTCATAACAGTGTCTCTCCTTTGAGGATGAAGATAGAACAGGGAACGACTACGGGCACATTAGGTACTGTGAGTAAAGGGCATGCTAAGGCGCTTAAGCCTGCCAAACACATATTGGATGTTCACCACCAGTGCAGATCCGCACTTAGTTTCTGCGTCGAAAACGCTTCCTACACTGAGAGGGAAGTGTGCTTTAGGAGGGATTCACTGCAGTGTTACGTCTGTTAAAGAAGGAAGCTTTTGGGACTGACTCTGTGGTAACCCCAATAGGCGCACATAGCTTTCCAGTCTCAGCCGTCTATCCGTTGGACTATAGCAAGTTCTGTTTAAGGGAAACTCCTTCATGCGGAATGTCACTTCTCACAGTGTCTTTCCAGTGGAGGAAAGAAGATAGAACAACGACGGACAGAGAGAACGTTGCAACCCGTGAGTGAAGTACAGGGTAAGGCACCTAAGCCTCTATGATGCATACTGGATGTTCAACACCTGGGATTTTCCACAATGTCTACCACTTCTCAAAACACTTCCAATATAGGAGGGAACTGTGCTACCGTAAGTTCTAATGACAGGGATGCATCTGTGCAAGGTTGAAAACTCGAGGATGTGTCTGGGTAGCAAACATGAAGTGTCTCATAAAGGCACCTTAGACTGGATGCGTAGTAGGTATCTGCTAGGGAAGCTACTTCAGTTTTGTACTCATTCATAACAGTGCTTCTCCTTGGAGGAATGAAGGAAGAACACGGACGGACTAGGGGCACATTAGGTACTGTGAATAAAGGGCAGGCTATGAACCTTACGCCTGCCAACCACATATTGGATGTTCACCACCAGTGTTGATCCGCACATAGGTTCTGCGTCTAAAACGCTTCCAACACTGAGAGGGAAGTGTGCTTTAGGAGGGATTCACTGCAGTGTTACGTCTGTTAAAGAAGGATGCTTTTGGGACTGACTCTGAAGTAACCGCATTAGGTGCACATAGCTTTCCAGTCTCAGACGTCTAACCGTTAGACTATAGGAAGTTCTGTTTAAGGGAAACTCCTTCATGCGGAATGTCACTTCTCACAGTGTCTTTGCAGTGGAGAAAAGAAGATAGAACAAGGACGGACAGAGAGAACGATGCAAACCGTGATTGAAGTACAGGGTAAGCCTCGTAGGCCTCTATTATGCATACGGGTAGTTCAACACCGGAGATGTTCCACAGTGTCTACCTCTTCTCAAAACACTTCCATATATGAGGGAACTCTGCTACATTAAGTTCTCACGACAGAGATGCGTCTGTGCTCAGTTGGAAAGTGTAGGACGTGTCTGGGTAGCAACCAGTAAGTGTCTGATACAAGCCGCTAAGAGGGGATGCGGAGGAAGGTATCTGCTCAGGGAAGCTACTTCAGGTGCGTACTCATTCATAACAGTGTCTCTCCTTTGAGGATGAAGATAGAACAGGGAGCGACTACGGGCACATTAGGTACTGTGAGTAAAGGGCATGCTAAGGGGCTTAAGCCTGCCAAACACATATTGGATGTTCACCACCAGTGCAGATCCGCACTTAGTTTCTGCGTCGAAAACGCTTCCTACACTGAGAGGGAAGTGTGCTTTAGGAGGGATTCACTGCAGTGTTACGTCTGTTAAAGAAGGAAGCTTTTGGGACTGACTCTGTGGTAACCCCAATAGGCGCACATAGCTTTCCAGTCTCAGCCGTCTATCCGTTGGACTATAGCAAGTTCTGTTTAAGGGAAACTCCTTCATGCGGAATGTCACTACTCACAGTGTCTTTCCAGTGGAGGAAAGAAGATAGAACAACGACGGACAGAGAGAAGGATGCAACCCGTGAGTGAAGTACAGGGTAAGGCACCTAAGCCTCTATGATGCATACTGGATGTTCAACACCTGGGATTTTCCACAATGTCTACCACTTCTCAAAACACTTCCAATATAGGAGGGAACTGTGCTACCGTAAGTTCTAATGACAGGGATGCATCTGTGCAAGGTTGAAAACTCTTGGATGTGTCTGGGTATCAAACATGAAGTGTCTCATAAAGGCACCTTAGACTGGATGCGTAGGAGGTATCTGCTCAGGGAAGCTACTTCAGTTTTGTACTCATTCATAACAGTGCTTCTCCTTGGAAGAATGAAGGAAGCACACGGACGGACTAGGGGCACAGTAGGTACTGTGAATAAAGGGCAGGCTATGAACCTTACGCCTGCCAACCACATATTGGATGTTCACCACCAGTGTTGATCCGCACATAGGTTCTGCGTCTAAAACGCTTCCAACACTGAGAGGGAAGTGTGCTTTAGGAGGGATTCACTGCAGTTACGTCGGTCAAAGAAGGATGCTTTTGGGACTGACTCTGTGGTAACCGCATTAGGCGCACATAGCTTTCCAGTCTCAGACGTCTAACCGTTAGACTATAGGAAGTTCTGTTTAAGGGAAACTCCTTCATGCGGAATGTCACTTCTCACAGTGTCTTTGCAGTGGAGAAAAGAAGATAGAACAAGGACGGACAGAGAGAACGATGCAAACCGTGATTGAAGTACAGGGTAAGCCTCGTAGGCCTCTATTATGCATACTGCTAGTTCAACACCGCAGATGTTACGCAGTGTCTACCTCTTCTCAAAACACTTCCAGTATATCAGAGAACTCTGCTACATTAAGTTCTCACGACAGAGATGCGTCTGTGCTCAGTTGGAAAGTGTAGGACGTGTCTGGGTAGCAAGCAGTAAGTGTCTGATACAAGCCGCTAAGAGGGGATGCGGAGGAAGGTATCTGCTCAGGGAAGCTACTTCAGGTGCGTACTCATTCATAAGAGTGTCTCTCCTTTGAGGATGAAGATAGAACAGGGAACGACTACGGGCACATTAGGTACTGTGAGTAAAGGGCATGCTAAGGCGCTTAAGCCTGCCAAACACATATTGGATGTTCACCACCAGTGCAGATCCGCACTTAGTTTCTGCGTCGAAAACGCGTCCTACACTGAGAGGGAAGTGTGCTTTATGAGGGATTCACTGCAGTGTTACGTCTGTTAAAGAAGGAAGCTTTTGGGACTGACTCTGTGGTAACCCCAATAGGCGCACATAGCTTTCCATTCTCAGCCCTATCCGTTGGACTATAGCAAGTTCTGTTTAAGGGAAACTCCTTCATGCGGAATGTCACTTCTCACAGTGTCTTTCCAGTGGAGGAAAGAAGATAGAACAACGACGGACAGAGAGAACGTTGCAACCCGTGGGTGAAGTTCAGGGTAAGGCACCTAAGCCTCTATGATGCATACTGGATGTTCAACACCTGGGATTTTCCACAATGTCTACCACTTCTCAAAACACTTCCAATATAGGAGGGAACTGTGCTACCGTAAGTTCTAATGACAGGGATGCATCTGTGCAAGGTTGAAAACTCGAGGATGTGTCTGGGTAGCAAACATGAAGTGTCTCATAAAGGCACCTTAGACTGGATGCGTAGTAGGTATCTGCTAGGGAAGCTACTTCAGTTTTGTACTCATTCATAACAGTGCTTCTCCTTGGAGGAATGAAGGAAGAACACGGACGGACTAGGGGCACATTAGGTACTGTGAATAAAGGGCAGGCTATGAACCTTACGCCTGCCAACCACATATTGGATGTTCACCACCAGTGTTGATCCGCACATAGGTTCTGCGTCTAAAACGCTTCCAACACTGAGAGGGAAGTGTGCTTTAGGAGGGATTCACTGCAGTGTTACGTCTGTTAAAGAAGGATGCTTTTGGGACTGACTCTGTGGTAACCGCATTAGGCGCACATAGCTTTCCAGTCTCAGACGTCTAACCGTTAGACTATAGGAAGTTCTGTTTAAGGGAAACTCCTTCATGCGGAATGTCACTTCTCACAGTGTCTTTGCAGTGGAGAAAAGAAGATAGAACAAGGACGGACAGAGAGAACGATGCAAACCGTGATTGAAGTACAGGGTAAGCCTCGTAGGCCTCTATTATGCATACTGGTAGTTCAACACCGGAGATGTTCCACAGTGTCTACCTCTTCTCAAAACACTTCCATATATGAGGGAACTCTGCTACATTAAGTTCTCACGACAGAGATGCGTCTGTGCTCAGTTGGAAAGTGTAGGACGTGTCTGGGTAGCAACCAGTAAGTGTCTGATACAAGCCGCTAAGAGGGGATGCGGAGGAAGGTATCTGCTCAGGGAAGCTACTTCAGGTGCGTACTCATTCATAAGAGTGTCTCTCCTTTGAGGATGAAGATAGAACAGGGAACGACTACGGGCACATTAGGTACTGTGAGTAAAGGGCATGCTAAGGCGCTTAAGCCAGCCAAACACATATTGGATGTTCACCAAAAGTGCAGATCCGCACTTAGTTTCTGCGTCGAAAACGCTTCCTACACTGAGAGGGAAGTGTGCTTTAGGAGGGATTCACTGCAGTGTTACGTCTGTTAAAGAAGGATGCTTTTGGGACTGACTCTGCGGTAACCGCATTAGGCGCACATAGCTTTCCAGTCTCAGACGTCTAACCGTTAGACTATAGGAAGTTCTGTTTAAGGGAAACTCCTTCATGCGGAATGTCACTTCTCACAGTGTCTTTGCAGTCGAGAGAAGAAGATAGAACAAGGACGGACAGAGAGAACGATGCAAACCGTGATTGAAGTACAGGATAAGCCTCGTAGGCCTCTATTATGCATACTGGTAGTTCAACACCGGAGATGTTCCACAGTGTCTACCTCTTCTCAAAACACTTCCAGTATATGAGGGAACTCTGCTACATTAAGTTCTCACGACAGAGATGCGTCTGTGCTCAGTTGGAAAGTGTAGGACGTGTCTGGGTAGCAACCAGTAAGTGTCTGATACAAGCCGCTAAGAGGGGATGCGGAGGAAGGTATCTGCTCAGGGAAGCTACTTCAGGTGCGTACTCATTCATAAGAGTGTCTCTCCTTTGAGGATGAAGATAGAACAGGGAACGACTACGGGCACAAGAGGTACTGTGAGTAAAGGGCATGCTAAGGCGCTTAAGCCAGCCAAACACATATTGGATGTTCACCACCAGTGCAGATCCGCACTTAGTTTCTGCGTCGAAAACGCTTCCTACACTGAGAGGGAAGTGTGCTTTAGGAGGGATTCAATGCAGTGTTACGTCTGTTAAAGAAGGATGCTTTTGGGACTGACTCTGTGGTAACCGCATTAGGCGCACATAGCTTTCCAGTCTCAGACGTCTAACCGTTAGTCTATAGGAAGTTCTGTTTAAGGGAAACTCCTTCATGCGGAATGTCACTTCTCACAGTGTCTTTGCAGTGGAGAAAAGAAGATAGAACATGGACGGACAGAGAGAACGATGCAAACCGTGATTGAAGTATAGGGTAAGCCTCGTAGGCCTCTATTATGCATACTGGTAGTTCAACACCGGAGATGTTCCACAGAGTCTACCTCTTCTCAAAACACTTCCAGTATATGAGGGAACTCTGCTACATTAAGTTCTCACGACAGAGATGCGTCTGAACTCAGTTGGAAAGTGTAGGACGTGTCTGGGTAGCAACCAGTAAGTGTCTGATACAAGCCGCTAAGAGGGGATGCGGAGGAAGGTATCTGCTCAGGGAAGCTACTTCAGGTGCGTACTCATTCATAACAGTGTCTCTCCTTTGAGGATGAAGATAGAACAGGGAACGACTACGGGCACATTAGGTACTGTGAGTAAAGGGCATGCTAAGGCGCTTAAGCCAGCCAAACACATATTGGATGTTCACCACCAGTGCAGATCCGCACTTAGTTTCTGCGTCGGAAACGCTTCCTACACTGAGAGGGAAGTGTGCTTTAGGAGGGATTCACTGCAGTGTTACGTCTGTTAAAGAAGGATGCTTTTGGGACTGACTCTGTGGTAACCGCATTAGGCGCACATAGCTTTCCAGTCTCAGACGTCTAACCGTTAGACTATAGGAAGTTCTGTTTAAGGGAAACTCCTTCATGCGGAATGTCACTTCTCACAGTGTCTTTGCAGTGGAGAAAAGAAGATAGAACAAGGACGGACAGAGAGAACCATGCAAACCGTGATTGAAGTACAGGGTAAGCCTCGTAGGCCTCTATTATGCATACTGGTAGTTCAACACCGGAGATGTTCCACAGTGTCTACCTCTTCTCAAAACACTTCCGGTATATGAGGGAACTCTGCTACATTAAGTTCTCACGACAGAGATGCGTCTGTGCTCAGTTGGAAAGTGTAGGACGTGTCTGGGTAGCAACCAGTAAGTGTCTGATACAAGCCGCTAAGAGGGGATGCGGAGGAAGGTATCTGCTCAGGGAAGCTACTTCAGGTGCGTACTCATTCATAACAGTGTCTCTCCTTTGAGGATGAAGATAGAACAGGGAACGACTACGGGCACATTAGGTACTGTGAGTAAAGGGCATGCTAAGGCGCTTAAGCCTGCCAAACACATATTGGATGTTCACCACCAGTGCAGTTCCGCACTTAGTTTCTGCGTCGAAAACGCTTCCTACACTGAGAGGGAAGTGTGCTTTAGGAGGGATTCACTGCAGTGATACGTCTGTTAAAGAAGGAAGCTTTTGGGACTAACTCTGTGGTAACCCCAATAGGCGCACATAGCTTTCCAGTCTCAGCCGTCTATCCGATGGACTATAGCAAGTTCTGTTTAAGAGAAACTCCTTCATGCGGAATGTCACTTCTCACAGTGTCTTTCCAGTGCAGGAAAGAAGATAGAACAACGACGGACAGAGAGAACGTTGCATCCCGTGAGTGAAGTACAGGGTAAGGCACCTAAGCCTCTATGATGCATACTGGATGTTCAACACCTGGGATTTTCCACAATGTCTACCACTTCTCAAAACACTTCCAATATAGGAGGGAACTGTGCTACCGTAAGTTCTAATGACAGGGATGCATCTGTGCAAGGTTGAAAACTCGAGGATGTGTCTGGGTATCAAACATGAAGTGTCTCATAAAGGTACCTTAGACTGGATGCGTAGGAGGTATCTGCTCAGGGAAGCTACTTCAGTTTTGTACTCATTCATAACAGTGCTTCTCCTTGGAGCAATGAAGGAAGCACACGGACGGACTAGGGGCACAGTAGGTACTGTGAATAAAGGGCAGGCTATGAACCTTACGCCTGCCAACCACATATTGGATGTTCACCACCAGTGTTGATCTGCACATAGGTTCTGCGTCTAAAACGCTTCCAACACTGAGAGGGAAGTGTGCTTTAGGAGGGATTCACTGCAGTTACGTCGGTCAAAGAAGGATGCTTTTGGGACTGACTCTGTGGTAACCGCATTAGGCGCACATAGCTTTCCAGTCTCAGCCGTCTATCCGTTGGACTATAGCAAGTTCTGTTTAAGGGAAACTCCTTCATGCGGAATGTCACTTCTCACAGTGTCTTTCCAGTGGAGGAAAGAAGATAGAACAACGACGGACAGAGAGAACGTTGCAACCCGTGAGTGAAGTACAGGGTAAGGCACATAAGCCTCTATGATGCATACTGGATGTTCCACACCTGGGATTTTCCACAATGTCTACCACTTCTCAAAACACTTCCAATATAGGAGGGAACTGTGCTACCGTAAGTTCTAATGACAGGGATGCATCTGTGCAAGGTTGAAAACTCTTGGATGTGTCTGGGTATCTAACATGAAGTGTCTCATAAAGGCACCTTAGACTGGATGCGTAGGAGGTATCTGCTCAGGGAAGCTAATTCAGTTTTTTACTCATTCATAACAGTGCTTCTCCTTGGAGGAATGAAGGAAGCACACGGACGGACTAGGGGCACAGTAGGTACTGTGAATAAAGGGCAGGCTATGAACCTTACGCCTGCCAACCACTTATTGGATGTTCACCACCAGTGTTGATCCGCACATAGGTTCTGCGTCTAAAACGCTTCCAACACTGAGAGGGAAGTGTGCTTTAGGAGGGATTCACTGCAGTTACGTCTGTCAAAGAAGGATGCTTTTGGGACTGACTCTGTGGTAACCGCATTAGGCGCACATAGCTTTCCAGTCTCAGACGTCTAACCGTTAGACTATAGGAAGTTCTGTTTAAGGGAAACTCCTTCATGCGGAATGTCACTTCTCACAGTGTCTTTGCAGTGGAGAAAAGAAGATAGAACAAGGACGGACAGAGAGAACGATGCAAACCGTGATTGAAGTACAGGGTAAGCCTCGTAGGCCTCTATTATGCATACTGCTAGTTCAACACCGCAGATGTTATGCAGTGTCTACCTCTTCTCAAAACACTTCCAGTATATCAGAGAACTCTGCTACATTAAGTTCTCACGACAGAGATGCGTCTGTGCTCAGTTGGAAAGTGTAGGACGTGTCTGGGTAGCAACCAGTAAGTGTCTGATACAAGCCGCTAAGAGGGGATGCGGAGGAAGGTATCTGCTCAGGGAAGCTACTTCAGGTGCGTACTCATTCATAAGAGTGTCTCTCCTTTGAGGATGAAGATAGAACAGGGAACGACTACGGGCACATTAGGTACTGTGAGTAAAGGGCATGCTAAGGCGCTTAAGCCTGCCAAACACATATTGGATGTTCACCACCAGTGCAGATCCGCACTTAGTTTCTGCGTCGAAAACGCTTCCTACACTGAGAGGGAAGTGTGCTTTAGGAGGGATTCACTGCAGTGTTACGTCTGTTAAAGAAGGAAGCTTTTGGGACTGACTCTGTGGTAACCCCAATAGGCGCACATAGCTTTCCAGTCTCAGCCGTCTATCCGTTGGTCTATAGCAAGTTCTGTTTAAGGGAAACTCCTTCATGCGGAATGTCACTTCTCACAGTGTCTTTCCAGTGGAGGAAATAAGATAGAACAACGACGGACAGAGAGAACGTTGCAACCCGTGAGTGAAATACAGGGTAAGGCACCTAAGCCTCTATGATGCATACTGGATGTTCAACACCTGGGATTTTCCACAATGTCTACCACTTCTCAAAACACTTCCAATATAGGAGGGAACTGTGCTACCGTAAGATCTAATGACAGGGATGCATCTGTGCAAGGTTGAAAACTCGAGGATGTGTCTGGGTCGCAAACATGAAGTGTCTCATAAAGGCACCTTAGACTGGATGCGTAGTAGGTATCTGCTAGGGAAGCTACTTCAGTTTTGTACTCATTCATAACAGTGCTTCTCCTTGGAGGAATGAAGGAAGAACACGGACGGACAAGGGGCACATTAGGTACTGTGAATAAAGGGCAGGCTATGAACCTTACGCCTGCCAACCACATATTGGATGTTCACCACCAGTGTTGATCCGCACATAGGTTCCGCGTCTAAAACGCTTCCAACACTGAGAGGGAAGTGTGCTTTAGGAGGGATTCACTGCAGTGTTACGTCTGTTAAAGAAGGATGCTTTTGGGACTGACTCTGTGGTAACCGCATTAGGCGCACATAGCTTTCCAGTCTCAGACGTCTAACCGTTAGACTATAGGAAGTTCTGTTTAAGGGAAACTCCTTCATGCGGAATGTCACTTCTCACAGTGTCTTTGCAGTGGAGAAAAGAAGATAGAACAAGGACGGACAGAGAGAACGATGCAAACCGTGATTGAAGTACAGGGTAAGCCTCGTAGGCCTCTATTATGCATACTGGTAGTTCAACACCGGAGATGTTCCACAGTGTCTACCTCTTCTCAAAACACTTCCATATATGAGGGAACTCTGCTACATTAAGTTCTCACGACAGAGATGCGTCTGTGCTCAGTTGGAAAGTGTAGGACGTGTCTGGGTAGCAACCAGTAAGTGTCTGATACAAGCCGCTAAGAGGGGATGCAGAGGAAGGTATCTGCTCAGGGAAGCTACTTCAGGTGCGTACTCATTCATAAGAGTGTCTCTCCTTTGAGGATGAAGATAGAACAGGGAACGACTACGGGCACATTAGGTACTGTGAGTAAAGGGCATGCTAAGGCGCTTAAGCCAGCCAAACACATATTGGATGTTCACCAAAAGTGCAGATCCGCACTTAGTTTCTGCGTCGAAAACGCTTCCTACACTGAGAGGGAAGTGTGCTTTAGGAGGGATTCACTGCAGTGTTACGTCTGTTAAAGAAGGATGCTTTTGGGACTGACTCTGTGGTAACCGCATTAGGCGCACATAGCTTTCCAGTCTCAGACGTCTAACCGTTAGACTATAGGAAGTTCTGTTTAAGGGAAACTCCTTCATGCGGAATGTCACTTCTCACAGTGTCTTTGCAGTGGAGAAAAGAAGATAGAACAAGGACGGACAGAGAGAATGATGCAAACCGTGATTGAAGTACAGGGTAAGCCTCGTAGGCCTCTATTATGCATACTGGTAGTTCAACACCGGAGATGTTCCACAGTGTCTACCTCTTCTCAAAACACTTCCAGTATATGAGGGAACTCTGCTACATTAAGTTCTCACGACAGAGATGCGTCTGTGCTCAGTTGGAAAGTGTAGGACGTGTCTGGGTAGCAACCAGTAAGTGTCTGATACAAGCCGCTAAGAGGGGATGCGGAGGAAGGTATCTGCTCAGGGAAGCTACTTCAGGTGCGTACTCATTCATAAGAGTGTCTCTCCTTTGAGGATGAAGATAGAACAGGGAACGACTACGGGCACATTAGGTACTGTGAGTAAAGGGCATGCTAAGGCGCTTAAGCCTGCCAAACACATATTGGATGTTCACCACCAGTGCAGATCCGCACTTAGTTTCTGCGTCGAAAACGCTTCCTACACTGAGAGGGAAGTGTGCTTTAGGAGGGATTCACTGCAGTGTTACGTCTGTTAAAGAAGGATGCTTTTGGGACTGACTCTGTGGTAACCGCATTAGGCGCAGATAGCTTTCCAGTCTCAGACGTCTAACCGTTAGACTATAGGAAGTTCTGTTTAAGGGAAACTCCTTCATGCGGAATGTCACTTCTCACAGTGTCTTTGCAGTGGAGAAAAGAAGATAGAACAAGGACGGACAGAGAGAACGATGCAAACCGTGATTGAAGTACAGGATAAGCCTCGTAGGCCTCTATTATGCATACTGGTAGTTCAACACCGGAGATGTTCCACAGTGTCTACCTCTTCTCAAAACACTTCCAGTATATGAGGGAACTCTGCTACATTAAGTTCTCACGACAGAGATGCGTCTGTGCTCAGTTGGAAAGTGTAGGACGTGTCTGGGTAGCAACCAGTAAGTGTCTGATACAAGCCGCTAAGAGGGGATGCGGAGGAAGGTATCTGCTCAGGGAAGCTACTTCAGGTGCGTACTCATTCATAACAGTGTCTCTCCTTTGAGGATGAAGATAGAACAGGGAACGACTACGGGCACATTAGGTACTGTGAGTAAAGGGCATGCTAAGGCGCTTAAGCCTGCCAAACACATATTGGATGTTCACCACCAGTGCAGATCCGCACTTAGTTTCTGCGTCGAAAACGCTTCCTACACTGAGAGGGAAGTGTGCTTTAGGAGGGATTCACTGCAGTGTTACGTCTGTTAAAGAAGGAAGCTTTTGGGACTGACTCTGTGGTAACCCCAATAGGCGCACATAGCTTTCCAGTCTCAGCCGTCTATCCGTTGGACTATAGCAAGTTCTGTTTAAGGGAAACTCCTTCATGCGGAATGTCACTTCTCACAGTGTCTTTCCAGTGGAGGAAAGAAGATAGAACAACGACGGACATAGAGAACGT
Organism: Neogale vison; assembly: GCF_020171115.1. NCBI lineage: Eukaryota > Metazoa > Chordata > Mammalia > Carnivora > Mustelidae > Neogale > Neogale vison. The sequence goes on from NW_025334856.1 coordinate 1,304,881, forward strand.
TGCAACCCGTGTGTGAAGTACAGGGTAAGGCACCTAAGCCTCTATGATGCATACTGGATGTTCATCACCTGGGATTTTCCACAATGTCTACCACTTCTCAAAACACTTCCTATATAGGAGGGAACTGTGCTACCGTAAGATCTAATGACAGGGATGCATCTGTGCAAGGTTGAAAACTCGAGGATGTGTCTGGGTAGCAAACATGAAGTGTCTCATAAAGGCACCTTAGACTGGATGCGTAGGAGGTATCTGCTCAGGGAAGCTACTTCAGTTTTGTACTCATTCATAACAGTGCTTCTCCTTGGAGGAATGAAAGAAGAACACGGACGGACTAGGGGCACATTAGGTACTGTGAATAAAGGGCAGGCTATGAACCTTACGCCTGCCAACCACATATTGGATGTTCACCACCAGTGTTGATCCGCACATAGGTTCTGCGTCTAAAACGCTTCCAACACTGAGAGGGAAGTGTGCTTTAGGAGGGATTCACTGCAGTGTTACGTCTGTTAAAGAAGGATGCTTTTGGGACTGACTCTGTGGTAACCGCATTAGGCGCACATAGCTTTCCAGTCTCAGACGTCTAACCGTTAGACTATAGGAAGTTCTGTTTAAGGGAAACTCCTTCATGCGGAATGTCACTTCTCACAGTGTCTTTGCAGTGGAGAAAAGAAGATAGAACAAGGACGGACAGAGAGAACGATGCAAACCGTGATTGAAGTACAGGGTAAGCCTCGTAGGCCTCTATTATGCATACTGGTAGTTCAACACCGGAGATGTTCCACAGTGTCTACCTCTTCTCAAAACACTTCCAGTATATGAGGGAACTCTGCTACATTAAGTTCTCACGACAGAGATGCGTCTGTGCTCAGTTGGAAAGTGTAGGACGTGTCTGGGTAGCAACCAGTAAGTGTCTGATACAAGCCGCTAAGAGGGGATGCGGAGGAAGGTATCTGCTCAGGGAAGCTACTTCAGGTGCGTACTCATTCATAACAGTGTCTCTCCTTTGAGGATGAAGATAGAACAGGGAACGACTACGGGCACATTAGGTACTGTGAGTAAAGGGCATGCTAAGGCGCTTAAGCCTGCCAAACACATATTGGATGTTCACCACCAGTGCAGATCCGCACTTAGTTTCTGCGTCGAAAACGCTTCCTACACTGAGAGGGAAGTGTGCTTTAGGAGGGATTCACTGCAGTGTTACGTCTGTTAAAGAAGGAAGCTTTTGGGACTGACTCTGTGGTAACCCCAATAGGCGCACATAGCTTTCCAGTCTCAGCCGTCTATCCGTTGGACTATAGCAAGTTCTGTTTAAGGGAAACTCCTTCATGCGGAATGTCACTTCTCACAGTGTCTTTCCAGTGGAGGAAAGAAGATAGAACAACGACGGACAGAGAGAACGTTGCAACCCGTGAGTGAAGTACAGGGTAAGGCACCTAAGCCTCTATGATGCATACTGGATGTTCAACACCTGGGATTTTCCACAATGTCTACCACTTCTCAAAACACTTCCAATATAGGAGGGAACTGTGCTACCGTAAGTTCTAATGACAGGGATGCATCTGTGCAAGGTTGAAAACTCGAGGATGTGTCTGGGTAGCAAACATGAAGTGTCTCATAAAGGCACCTTAGACTGGATGCGTAGTAGGTATCTGCTAGGGAAGCTACTTCAGTTTTGTACTCATTCATAACAGTGCTTCTCCTTGGAGGAATGAAGGAAGAACACGGACGGACTAGGGGCACATTAGGTACTGTGAATAAAGGGCAGGCTATGAACCTTACGCCTGCCAACCACATATTGGATGTTCACCACCAGTGTTGATCCGCACATAGGTTCTGCGTCTAAAACGCTTCCAACACTGAGAGGGAAGTGTGCTTTAGGAGGGATTCACTGCAGTGTTACGTCTGTTAAAGAAGGATGCTTTTGGGACTGACTCTGAAGTAACCGCATTAGGTGCACATAGCTTTCCAGTCTCAGACGTCTAACCGTTAGACTATAGGAAGTTCTGTTTAAGGGAAACTCCTTCATGCGGAATGTCACTTCTCACAGTGTCTTTGCAGTGGAGAAAAGAAGATAGAACAAGGACGGACAGAGAGAACGATGCAAACCGTGATTGAAGTACAGGGTAAGCCTCGTAGGCCTCTATTATGCATACGGGTAGTTCAACACCGGAGATGTTCCACAGTGTCTACCTCTTCTCAAAACACTTCCATATATGAGGGAACTCTGCTACATTAAGTTCTCACGACAGAGATGCGTCTGTGCTCAGTTGGAAAGTGTAGGACGTGTCTGGGTAGCAACCAGTAAGTGTCTGATACAAGCCGCTAAGAGGGGATGCGGAGGAAGGTATCTGCTCAGGGAAGCTACTTCAGGTGCGTACTCATTCATAACAGTGTCTCTCCTTTGAGGATGAAGATAGAACAGGGAGCGACTACGGGCACATTAGGTACTGTGAGTAGAGGGCATGCTAAGGGGCTTAAGCCTGCCAAACACATATTGGATGTTCACCACCAGTGCAGATCCGCACTTAGTTTCTGCGTCGAAAACGCTTCCTACACTGAGAGGGAAGTGTGCTTTAGGAGGGATTCACTGCAGTGTTACGTCTGTTAAAGAAGGAAGCTTTTGGGACTGACTCTGTGGTAACCCCAATAGGCGCACATAGCTTTCCAGTCTCAGCCGTCTATCCGTTGGACTATAGCAAGTTCTGTTTAAGGGAAACTCCTTCATGCGGAATGTCACTACTCACAGTGTCTTTCCAGTGGAGGAAAGAAGATAGAACAACGACGGACAGAGAGAAGGATGCAACCCGTGAGTGAAGTACAGGGTAAGGCACCTAAGCCTCTATGATGCATACTGGATGTTCAACACCTGGGATTTTCCACAATGTCTACCACTTCTCAAAACACTTCCAATATAGGAGGGAACTGTGCTACCGTAAGTTCTAATGACAGGGATGCATCTGTGCAAGGTTGAAAACTCTTGGATGTGTCTGGGTATCAAACATGAAGTGTCTCATAAAGGCACCTTAGACTGGATGCGTAGGAGGTATCTGCTCAGGGAAGCTACTTCAGTTTTGTACTCATTCATAACAGTGCTTCTCCTTGGAAGAATGAAGGAAGCACACGGACGGACTAGGGGCACAGTAGGTACTGTGAATAAAGGGCAGGCTATGAACCTTACGCCTGCCAACCACATATTGGATGTTCACCACCAGTGTTGATCCGCACATAGGTTCTGCGTCTAAAACGCTTCCAACACTGAGAGGGAAGTGTGCTTTAGGAGGGATTCACTGCAGTTACGTCGGTCAAAGAAGGATGCTTTTGGGACTGACTCTGTGGTAACCGCATTAGGCGCACATAGCTTTCCAGTCTCAGACGTCTAACCGTTAGACTATAGGAAGTTCTGTTTAAGGGAAACTCCTTCATGCGGAATGTCACTTCTCACAGTGTCTTTGCAGTGGAGAAAAGAAGATAGAACAAGGACGGACAGAGAGAACGATGCAAACCGTGATTGAAGTACAGGGTAAGCCTCGTAGGCCTCTATTATGCATACTGCTAGTTCAACACCGCAGATGTTACGCAGTGTCTACCTCTTCTCAAAACACTTCCAGTATATCAGAGAACTCTGCTACATTAAGTTCTCACGACAGAGATGCGTCTGTGCTCAGTTGGAAAGTGTAGGACGTGTCTGGGTAGCAAGCAGTAAGTGTCTGATACAAGCCGCTAAGAGGGGATGCGGAGGAAGGTATCTGCTCAGGGAAGCTACTTCAGGTGCGTACTCATTCATAAGAGTGTCTCTCCTTTGAGGATGAAGATAGAACAGGGAACGACTACGGGCACATTAGGTACTGTGAGTAAAGGGCATGCTAAGGCGCTTAAGCCTGCCAAACACATATTGGATGTTCACCACCAGTGCAGATCCGCACTTAGTTTCTGCGTCGAAAACGCGTCCTACACTGAGAGGGAAGTGTGCTTTATGAGGGATTCACTGCAGTGTTACGTCTGTTAAAGAAGGAAGCTTTTGGGACTGACTCTGTGGTAACCCCAATAGGCGCACATAGCTTTCCATTCTCAGCCCTATCCGTTGGACTATAGCATGTTCTGTTTAAGGGAAACTCCTTCATGCGGAATGTCACTTCTCACAGTGTCTTTCCAGTGGAGGAAAGAAGATAGAACAACGACGGACAGAGAGAACGTTGCAACCCGTGGGTGAAGTTCAGGGTAAGGCACCTAAGCCTCTATGATGCATACTGGATGTTCAACACCTGGGATTTTCCACAATGTCTACCACTTCTCAAAACACTTCCAATATAGGAGGGAACTGTGCTACCGTAAGTTCTAATGACAGGGATGCATCTGTGCAAGGTTGAAAACTCGAGGATGTGTCTGGGTAGCAAACATGAAGTGTCTCATAAAGGCACCTTAGACTGGATGCGTAGTAGGTATCTGCTAGGGAAGCTACTTCAGTTTTGTACTCATTCATAACAGTGCTTCTCCTTGGAGGAATGAAGGAAGAACACGGACGGACTAGGGGCACATTAGGTACTGTGAATAAAGGGCAGGCTATGAACCTTACGCCTGCCAACCACATATTGGATGTTCACCACCAGTGTTGATCCGCACATAGGTTCTGCGTCTAAAACGCTTCCAACACTGAGAGGGAAGTGTGCTTTAGGAGGGATTCACTGCAGTGTTACGTCTGTTAAAGAAGGATGCTTTTGGGACTGACTCTGTGGTAACCGCATTAGGCGCACATAGCTTTCCAGTCTCAGACGTCTAACCGTTAGACTATAGGAAGTTCTGTTTAAGGGAAACTCCTTCATGCGGAATGTCACTTCTCACAGTGTCTTTGCAGTGGAGAAAAGAAGATAGAACAAGGACGGACAGAGAGAACGATGCAAACCGTGATTGAAGTACAGGGTAAGCCTCGTAGGCCTCTATTATGCATACTGGTAGTTCAACACCGGAGATGTTCCACAGTGTCTACCTCTTCTCAAAACACTTCCATATATGAGGGAACTCTGCTACATTAAGTTCTCACGACAGAGATGCGTCTGTGCTCAGTTGGAAAGTGTAGGACGTGTCTGGGTAGCAACCAGTAAGTGTCTGATACAAGCCGCTAAGAGGGGATGCGGAGGAAGGTATCTGCTCAGGGAAGCTACTTCAGGTGCGTACTCATTCATAAGAGTGTCTCTCCTTTGAGGATGAAGATAGAACAGGGAACGACTACGGGCACATTAGGTACTGTGAGTAAAGGGCATGCTAAGGCGCTTAAGCCAGCCAAACACATATTGGATGTTCACCAAAAGTGCAGATCCGCACTTAGTTTCTGCGTCGAAAACGCTTCCTACACTGAGAGGGAAGTGTGCTTTAGGAGGGATTCACTGCAGTGTTACGTCTGTTAAAGAAGGATGCTTTTGGGACTGACTCTGCGGTAACCGCATTAGGCGCACATAGCTTTCCAGTCTCAGACGTCTAACCGTTAGACTATAGGAAGTTCTGTTTAAGGGAAACTCCTTCATGCGGAATGTCACTTCTCACAGTGTCTTTGCAGTCGAGAGAAGAAGATAGAACAAGGACGGACAGAGAGAACGATGCAAACCGTGATTGAAGTACAGGATAAGCCTCGTAGGCCTCTATTATGCATACTGGTAGTTCAACACCGGAGATGTTCCACAGTGTCTACCTCTTCTCAAAACACTTCCAGTATATGAGGGAACTCTGCTACATTAAGTTCTCACGACAGAGATGCGTCTGTGCTCAGTTGGAAAGTGTAGGACGTGTCTGGGTAGCAACCAGTAAGTGTCTGATACAAGCCGCTAAGAGGGGATGCGGAGGAAGGTATCTGCTCAGGGAAGCTACTTCAGGTGCGTACTCATTCATAAGAGTGTCTCTCCTTTGAGGATGAAGATAGAACAGGGAACGACTACGGGCACAAGAGGTACTGTGAGTAAAGGGCATGCTAAGGCGCTTAAGCCAGCCAAACACATATTGGATGTTCACCACCAGTGCAGATCCGCACTTAGTTTCTGCGTCGAAAACGCTTCCTACACTGAGAGGGAAGTGTGCTTTAGGAGGGATTCAATGCAGTGTTACGTCTGTTAAAGAAGGATGCTTTTGGGACTGACTCTGTGGTAACCGCATTAGGCGCACATAGCTTTCCAGTCTCAGACGTCTAACCGTTAGTCTATAGGAAGTTCTGTTTAAGGGAAACTCCTTCATGCGGAATGTCACTTCTCACAGTGTCTTTGCAGTGGAGAAAAGAAGATAGAACATGGACGGACAGAGAGAACGATGCAAACCGTGATTGAAGTATAGGGTAAGCCTCGTAGGCCTCTATTATGCATACTGGTAGTTCAACACCGGAGATGTTCCACAGAGTCTACCTCTTCTCAAAACACTTCCAGTATATGAGGGAACTCTGCTACATTAAGTTCTCACGACAGAGATGCGTCTGAACTCAGTTGGAAAGTGTAGGACGTGTCTGGGTAGCAACCAGTAAGTGTCTGATACAAGCCGCTAAGAGGGGATGCGGAGGAAGGTATCTGCTCAGGGAAGCTACTTCAGGTGCGTACTCATTCATAACAGTGTCTCTCCTTTGAGGATGAAGATAGAACAGGGAACGACTACGGGCACATTAGGTACTGTGAGTAAAGGGCATGCTAAGGCGCTTAAGCCAGCCAAACACATATTGGATGTTCACCACCAGTGCAGATCCGCACTTAGTTTCTGCGTCGGAAACGCTTCCTACACTGAGAGGGAAGTGTGCTTTAGGAGGGATTCACTGCAGTGTTACGTCTGTTAAAGAAGGATGCTTTTGGGACTGACTCTGTGGTAACCGCATTAGGCGCACATAGCTTTCCAGTCTCAGACGTCTAACCGTTAGACTATAGGAAGTTCTGTTTAAGGGAAACTCCTTCATGCGGAATGTCACTTCTCACAGTGTCTTTGCAGTGGAGAAAAGAAGATAGAACAAGGACGGACAGAGAGAACCATGCAAACCGTGATTGAAGTACAGGGTAAGCCTCGTAGGCCTCTATTATGCATACTGGTAGTTCAACACCGGAGATGTTCCACAGTGTCTACCTCTTCTCAAAACACTTCCGGTATATGAGGGAACTCTGCTACATTAAGTTCTCACGACAGAGATGCGTCTGTGCTCAGTTGGAAAGTGTAGGACGTGTCTGGGTAGCAACCAGTAAGTGTCTGATACAAGCCGCTAAGAGGGGATGCGGAGGAAGGTATCTGCTCAGGGAAGCTACTTCAGGTGCGTACTCATTCATAACAGTGTCTCTCCTTTGAGGATGAAGATAGAACAGGGAACGACTACGGGCACATTAGGTACTGTGAGTAAAGGGCATGCTAAGGCGCTTAAGCCTGCCAAACACATATTGGATGTTCACCACCAGTGCAGTTCCGCACTTAGTTTCTGCGTCGAAAACGCTTCCTACACTGAGAGGGAAGTGTGCTTTAGGAGGGATTCACTGCAGTGATACGTCTGTTAAAGAAGGAAGCTTTTGGACTGACTCTGTGGTAACCCCAATAGGCGCACATAGCTTTCCAGTCTCAGCCGTCTATCCGTTGGACTATAGCAAGTTCTGTTTAAGGGAAACTCCTTCATGCGGAATGTCACTTCTCACAGTGTCTTTCCAGTGGAGGAAAGAAGATAGAACAACGACGGACAGAGAGAACGTTGCAACCCGTGAGTGAAGTACAGGGTAAGGCACCTAAGCCTCTATGATGCATACTGGATGTTCAACACCTGGGATTTTCCACAATGTCTACCACTTCTCAAAACACTTCCAATATTGGAGGGAACTGTGCTACCGTAAGTTCGAATGACAGGGATGCATCTGTGCAAGTTTGAAAACTCGAGGATGTGTCTGGGTATCAAACATGAAGTGTCTCATAAAGGCACCTTAGACTGGATGCGTAGGAGGTATCTGCTCAGGGAAGCTACTTCAGTTTTGTACTTTTTCATAACAGTGCTTCTCCTTAGAGGAATGAAGGAAGCACACGGACGGACTAGGGGCACAGTAGGTACTGTGAATAAAGGGCAGGCTATGAACCTTACGCCTGCCAACCACATATTGGATGTTCACCACCAGTGTTGATCCGCACATAGGTTCTGCGTCTAAAACGCTTCCAACACTGAGAGGGAAGTGTGCTTTAGGAGGGATTCACTGCAGTGTTACGTCTGTTAAAGAAGGATGCTTTTGGGACTGACTCTGTGGTAACCGCATTAGGCGCACATAGCTTTCCAGTCTCAGACGTCTAACCGTTAGACTATAGGAAGTTCTGTTTAAGGGAAACTCCTTCATGCGGAATGTCACTTTTCACAGTGTCTTTGCAGTGGAGAAAAGAAGATAGAACAAGGACGGACAGAGAGAACGATGCAAACCGTGATTGAAGTACAGGGTAAGCCTCGTAGGCCTCTATTATGCATACTGGTAGTTCAACACCGGAGATGTTCCACAGTGTCTACCTCTTCTCAAAACACTTCCAGTATATGAGGGAACTCTGCTACATTAAGTTCTCACGACAGAGATGCGTCTGTGCTCAGTTGGAAAGTGTAGGACTTGTCTGGGTAGCAACCAGTAAGTGTCTGATACAAGCCGCTAAGAGGGGATGCGGAGGAAGGTATCTGATCAGGGAAGCTACTTCAGGTGCGTACTCATTCATAACAGTGTCTCTCCTTTGAGGATGAAGATAGAACAGGGAACGACTACGGGCACATTAGGTACTGTGAGTAAAGGGCATGCTAAGGCGCTTAAGCCTGCCAAACACATATTGGATGTTCACCACCAGTGCAGATCCGCACTTAGTTTCTGCGTCGAAAACGCTTCCTACACTGAGAGGGAAGTGTGCTTTAGGAGGGATTCACTGCAGTGTTACGTCTGTTAAAGAAGGAAGCTTTTGGGACTGACTCTGTGGTAACCCCAATAGGCGCACATAGCTTTCCAGTCTCAGCCGTCTATACGTTGGACTATAGCAAGTTCTGTTTAAGGGAAACTCCTTCATGCGGAATGTCACTTCTCACAGTGTCTTTCCAGTGGAGGAAAGAAGATAGAACAACGAGGGACAGAGAGAACGTTGCAACCCGTGAGTGAAGTACAGGGTAAGGCACCTAAGCCTCTATGATGCATACTGGATGTTCAACACCTGGGATTTTCCACAATGTCTACCACTTCTCAAAACACTTCCAATATAGGAGGGAACTGTGCTACCGTAAGTTCTAATGACAGGGATGCATCTGTGCAAGGTTGAAAACTCTTGGATGTGTCTGGGTATCAAACATGAAGTGTCTCATAAAGGCACCTTAGACTGGATGCGTAGGAGGTATCTGCTCAGGGAAGCTACTTCAGTTTTGTACTCATTCATAACAGTGCTTCTCCTTGGAGGAATGAAGGAAGCACACGGACGGAATAGGGGCACAGTAGGTACTGTGAATAAAGGGCAGGCTATGAACCTTACGCCTGCCAACCACATATTGGATGTTCACCACCAGTGTTGATCCGCACATAGGTTCTGCGTCTAAAACGCTTCCAACACTGAGAGGGAAGTGTGCTTTAGGAGGGATTCACTGCAGTTACGTCTGTCAAAGAAGGATGCTTATGGGACTGACTCTGTGGTAACCGCATTAGGCGCACATAGCTTTCCAGTCTCACGTCTAACCGTTAGACTATAGGAAGTTCTGTTTAAGGGAAACTCCTTCATGCGGAATGTCACTTCTCACAGTGTCTTTGCAGTGGAGAAAAGAAGATAGAACAAGGACGGACAGAGAGAACGATGCAAACCGTGATTGAAGTACAGGGTAAGCCTCGTAGGCCTCTATTATGCATACTGGTAGTTCAACACCGCAGATGTTACGCAGTGTCTACCTCTTCTCAAAACACTTCCAGTATATCAGAGGACTCTGCTACATTAAGTTCTCACGACAGAGATGCGTCTGTACTCAGTTGGAAAGTGTAGGACGTGTCTGGGTAGCAACCAGTAAGTGTCTGATACAAGCCGCTAAGAGGGGATGCGGAGGAAGGTATCTGCTCAGGGAAGCTACTTCAGGTGCGTACTCATTCATAAGAGTGTCTCTCCTTTGAGGATGAAGATAGAACAGGGAACGACTACGGGCACATTAGGTACTGTGAGTAAAGGGCATGCTAAGGCGCTTAAGCCAGCCAAACACATATTGGATGTTCACCAAAAGTGCAGATCCGCACTTAGTTTCTGCGTCGAAAACGCTTCCTACACTGAGAGGGAAGTGTGCTTTAGGAGGGATTCACTGCAGTGTTACGTCTGTTAAAGAAGGATGCTTTTGGGACTGACTCTGCGGTAACCGCATTAGGCGCACATAGCTTTCCAGTCTCAGACGTCTAACCGTTAGACTATAGGAAGTTCTGTTTAAGGGAAACTCCTTCATGCGGAATGTCACTTCTCACAGTGTCTTTGCAGTCGAGAGAAGAAGATAGAACAAGGACGGACAGAGAGAACGATGCAAACCGTGATTGAAGTACAGGATAAGCCTCGTAGGCCTCTATTATGCATACTGGTAGTTCAACACCGGAGATGTTCCACAGTGTCTACCTCTTCTCAAAACACTTCCAGTATATGAGGGAACTCTGCTACATTAAGTTCTCACGACAGAGATGCGTCTGTGCTCAGTTGGAAAGTGTAGGACGTGTCTGGGTAGCAACCAGTAAGTGTCTGATACAAGCCGCTAAGAGGGGATGCGGAGGAAGGTATCTGCTCAGGGAAGCTACTTCAGGTGCGTACTCATTCATAAGAGTGTCTCTCCTTTGAGGATGAAGATAGAACAGGGAACGACTACGGGCACAAGAGGTACTGTGAGTAAAGGGCATGCTAAGGCGCTTAAGCCAGCCAAACACATATTGGATGTTCACCACCAGTGCAGATCCGCACTTAGTTTCTGCGTCGAAAACGCTTCCTACACTGAGAGGGAAGTGTGCTTTAGGAGGGATTCAATGCAGTGTTACGTCTGTTAAAGAAGGATGCTTTTGGGACTGACTCTGTGGTAACCGCATTAGGCGCACATAGCTTTCCAGTCTCAGACGTCTAACCGTTAGTCTATAGGAAGTTCTGTTTAAGGGAAACTCCTTCATGCGGAATGTCACTTCTCACAGTGTCTTTGCAGTGGAGAAAAGAAGATAGAACATGGACGGACAGAGAGAACGATGCAAACCGTGATTGAAGTATAGGGTAAGCCTCGTAGGCCTCTATTATGCATACTGGTAGTTCAACACCGGAGATGTTCCACAGAGTCTACCTCTTCTCAAAACACTTCCAGTATATGAGGGAACTCTGCTACATTAAGTTCTCACGACAGAGATGCGTCTGAACTCAGTTGGAAAGTGTAGGACGTGTCTGGGTAGCAACCAGTAAGTGTCTGATACAAGCCGCTAAGAGGGGATGCGGAGGAAGGTATCTGCTCAGGGAAGCTACTTCAGGTGCGTACTCATTCATAACAGTGTCTCTCCTTTGAGGATGAAGATAGAACAGGGAACGACTACGGGCACATTAGGTACTGTGAGTAAAGGGCATGCTAAGGCGCTTAAGCCAGCCAAACACATATTGGATGTTCACCACCAGTGCAGATCCGCACTTAGTTTCTGCGTCGGAAACGCTTCCTACACTGAGAGGGAAGTGTGCTTTAGGAGGGATTCACTGCAGTGTTACGTCTGTTAAAGAAGGATGCTTTTGGGACTGACTCTGTGGTAACCGCATTAGGCGCACATAGCTTTCCAGTCTCAGACGTCTAACCGTTAGACTATAGGAAGTTCTGTTTAAGGGAAACTCCTTCATGCGGAATGTCACTTCTCACAGTGTCTTTGCAGTGGAGAAAAGAAGATAGAACAAGGACGGACAGAGAGAACCATGCAAACCGTGATTGAAGTACAGGGTAAGCCTCGTAGGCCTCTATTATGCATACTGGTAGTTCAACACCGGAGATGTTCCACAGTGTCTACCTCTTCTCAAAACACTTCCGGTATATGAGGGAACTCTGCTACATTAAGTTCTCACGACAGAGATGCGTCTGTGCTCAGTTGGAAAGTGTAGGACGTGTCTGGGTAGCAACCAGTAAGTGTCTGATACAAGCCGCTAAGAGGGGATGCGGAGGAAGGTATCTGCTCAGGGAAGCTACTTCAGGTGCGTACTCATTCATAACAGTGTCTCTCCTTTGAGGATGAAGATAGAACAGGGAACGACTACGGGCACATTAGGTACTGTGAGTAAAGGGCATGCTAAGGCGCTTAAGCCTGCCAAACACATATTGGATGTTCACCACCAGTGCAGTTCCGCACTTAGTTTCTGCGTCGAAAACGCTTCCTACACTGAGAGGGAAGTGTGCTTTAGGAGGGATTCACTGCAGTGATACGTCTGTTAAAGAAGGAAGCTTTTGGACTGACTCTGTGGTAACCCCAATAGGCGCACATAGCTTTCCAGTCTCAGCCGTCTATCCGTTGGACTATAGCAAGTTCTGTTTAAGGGAAACTCCTTCATGCGGAATGTCACTTCTCACAGTGTCTTTCCAGTGGAGGAAAGAAGATAGAACAACGACGGACAGAGAGAACGTTGCAACCCGTGAGTGAAGTACAGGGTAAGGCACCTAAGCCTCTATGATGCATACTGGATGTTCAACACCTGGGATTTTCCACAATGTCTACCACTTCTCAAAACACTTCCAATATTGGAGGGAACTGTGCTACCGTAAGTTCGAATGACAGGGATGCATCTGTGCAAGTTTGAAAACTCGAGGATGTGTCTGGGTATCAAACATGAAGTGTCTCATAAAGGCACCTTAGACTGGATGCGTAGGAGGTATCTGCTCAGGGAAGCTACTTCAGTTTTGTACTTTTTCATAACAGTGCTTCTCCTTAGAGGAATGAAGGAAGCACACGGACGGACTAGGGGCACAGTAGGTACTGTGAATAAAGGGCAGGCTATGAACCTTACGCCTGCCAACCACATATTGGATGTTCACCACCAGTGTTGATCCGCACATAGGTTCTGCGTCTAAAACGCTTCCAACACTGAGAGGGAAGTGTGCTTTAGGAGGGATTCACTGCAGTGTTACGTCTGTTAAAGAAGGATGCTTTTGGGACTGACTCTGTGGTAACCGCATTAGGCGCACATAGCTTTCCAGTCTCAGACGTCTAACCGTTAGACTATAGGAAGTTCTGTTTAAGGGAAACTCCTTCATGCGGAATGTCACTTTTCACAGTGTCTTTGCAGTGGAGAAAAGAAGATAGAACAAGGACGGACAGAGAGAACGATGCAAACCGTGATTGAAGTACAGGGTAAGCCTCGTAGGCCTCTATTATGCATACTGGTAGTTCAACACCGGAGATGTTCCACAGTGTCTACCTCTTCTCAAAACACTTCCAGTATATGAGGGAACTCTGCTACATTAAGTTCTCACGACAGAGATGCGTCTGTGCTCAGTTGGAAAGTGTAGGACTTGTCTGGGTAGCAACCAGTAAGTGTCTGATACAAGCCGCTAAGAGGGGATGCGGAGGAAGGTATCTGATCAGGGAAGCTACTTCAGGTGCGTACTCATTCATAACAGTGTCTCTCCTTTGAGGATGAAGATAGAACAGGGAACGACTACGGGCACATTAGGTACTGTGAGTAAAGGGCATGCTAAGGCGCTTAAGCCTGCCAAACACATATTGGATGTTCACCACCAGTGCAGATCCGCACTTAGTTTCTGCGTCGAAAACGCTTCCTACACTGAGAGGGAAGTGTGCTTTAGGAGGGATTCACTGCAGTGTTACGTCTGTTAAAGAAGGAAGCTTTTGGGACTGACTCTGTGGTAACCCCAATAGGCGCACATAGCTTTCCAGTCTCAGCCGTCTATACGTTGGACTATAGCAAGTTCTGTTTAAGGGAAACTCCTTCATGCGGAATGTCACTTCTCACAGTGTCTTTCCAGTGGAGGAAAGAAGATAGAACAACGAGGGACAGAGAGAACGTTGCAACCCGTGAGTGAAGTACAGGGTAAGGCACCTAAGCCTCTATGATGCATACTGGATGTTCAACACCTGGGATTTTCCACAATGTCTACCACTTCTCAAAACACTTCCAATATAGGAGGGAACTGTGCTACCGTAAGTTCTAATGACAGGGATGCATCTGTGCAAGGTTGAAAACTCTTGGATGTGTCTGGGTATCAAACATGAAGTGTCTCATAAAGGCACCTTAGACTGGATGCGTAGGAGGTATCTGCTCAGGGAAGCTACTTCAGTTTTGTACTCATTCATAACAGTGCTTCTCCTTGGAGGAATGAAGGAAGCACACGGACGGAATAGGGGCACAGTAGGTACTGTGAATAAAGGGCAGGCTATGAACCTTACGCCTGCCAACCACATATTGGATGTTCACCACCAGTGTTGATCCGCACATAGGTTCTGCGTCTAAAACGCTTCCAACACTGAGAGGGAAGTGTGCTTTAGGAGGGATTCACTGCAGTTACGTCTGTCAAAGAAGGATGCTTATGGGACTGACTCTGTGGTAACCGCATTAGGCGCACATAGCTTTCCAGTCTCACGTCTAACCGTTAGACTATAGGAAGTTCTGTTTAAGGGAAACTCCTTCATGCGGAATGTCACTTCTCACAGTGTCTTTGCAGTGGAGAAAAGAAGATAGAACAAGGACGGACAGAGAGAACGATGCAAACCGTGATTGAAGTACAGGGTAAGCCTCGTAGGCCTCTATTATGCATACTGGTAGTTCAACACCGCAGATGTTACGCAGTGTCTACCTCTTCTCAAAACACTTCCAGTATATCAGAGGACTCTGCTACATTAAGTTCTCACGACAGAGATGCGTCTGTACTCAGTTGGAAAGTGTAGGACGTGTCTGGGTAGCAACCAGTAAGTGTCTGATACAAGCCGCTAAGAGGGGATGCGGAGGAAGGTATCTGCTCAGGGAAGCTACTTCAGGTGCGTACTCATTCATAACAGTGTCTCTCCTTTGAGGATGAAGATAGAACAGGGAACGACTATGGGCACATTAGGTACTGTGAGTAAAGGGCATGCTAAGGCACTTAAGCCTGCCAAACACATATTGGATGTTCACCACCAGTGCAGATCCGCACTTAGTTTCTGCGTCGAAAACGCTTCCTACACTGAGAGGGAAGTGTGCTTTAGGATGGATTCACTGCAGTGTTACGTCTGTTAAAGAAGGAAGCTTTTGGGACTGACTCGGTGGTAACCCCAATAGGCGCACATAGCTTTCCAGTCTCAGCCGTCTATCCGTTGGACTATAGCAAGTTCTGTTTAAGGGAAACTCCTTCATGCGGAATGTCACTTCTCACAGTGTCTTTGCAGTGGAGAAAAGAAGATAGAACAAGGACGGACAGAGAGAACGATGCAAACCGTGATTGAAGTACAGGGTAAGCCTCGTAGGCCTCTATTATGCATACTGGTAGTTCAACACCGGAGATGTTCCACAGTGTCTACCTCTTCTCAAAACACTTCCAGTATATGAGGGAACTCTGCTATATTAAGTTCTCACGACAGAGATGCGTCTGTGCTCAGTTGGAAAGTGTAGGACGTGTCTGGGTAGCAACCAGTAAGTGTCTGATACAAGCCGCTAAGAGGGGATGCGGAGGAAGGTATCTGCTCAGGGAAGCTACTTCAGGTGCGTACTCATTCATAAGAGTGTCTCTCCTTTGAGGATGAAGATAGAACAGGGAACGACTACGGGCACATTAGGTACTGTGAGTAAAGGGCATGCTAAGGCGCTTAAGCCTGCCAAACACATATTGGATGTTCACCACCAGTGCAGATCCGCACTTAGTTTCTGCGTCGAAAACGCTTCCTACACTGAGAGGGAAGTGTGCTTTAGGAGGGATTCACTGCAGTGTTACGTCTGTTAAAGAAGGAAGCTTTTGGGACTGACTCTGTGGT
The DNA here is from genome assembly GCF_020171115.1 of Neogale vison. Classification (NCBI taxonomy): domain Eukaryota; kingdom Metazoa; phylum Chordata; class Mammalia; order Carnivora; family Mustelidae; genus Neogale; species Neogale vison. Next base: position 1,320,804 of record NW_025334856.1, read on the forward strand.
AACCCCAATAGGCGCACATAGCTTTCCAGTCTCAGCCGTCTATCCGTTGGACTATAGCAAGTTCTGTTTAAGGGAAACTCCTTCATGCGGAATGTCACTTCTCACAGTGTCTTTCCAGTGGAGGAAAGAAGATAGAACAACGACGGACAGAGAGAACGTTGCAACCCGTGAGTGAAGTACAGGGTAAGGCACCTAAGCCTCTATGATGCATACTGGATGTTCAACACCTGGGATTTTCCACAATGTCTACCACTTCTCAAAACACTTCCAATATAGGAGGGAACTGTGCTACCGTAAGATCTAATGACAGGGATGCATCTGTGCAAGGTTGAAAACTCGAGGATGTGTCTGGGTAGCAAACATGAAGTGTCTCATAAAGGCACCTTAGACTGGATGCGTAGGACGTATCTGCTCAGGGAAGCTACTTCAGTTTTGTACTCATTCATAACAGTGCTTCTCCTTGGAGGAATGAAGGAAGAACACGGACGGACTAGGGGCACATTAGGTACTGTGAATAAAGGGCAGGCTATGAACCTTACGCCTGCCAACCACATATTGGATGTTCACCACCAGTGTTGATCCGCACATAGGTTCTGCCTCTAAAACGCTTCCAACACTGAGAGGGAAGTGTGCTTTAGGAGGGATTCACTGCAGTGTTACGTCTGTTAAAGAAGGATGCTTTTGGGACTGACTCTGTGGTAACCGCATTAGGCGCACATAGCTTTCCAGTCTCAGACGTCTAACCGTTAGACTATAGGAAGTTCTGTTTAAGGGAAACTCCTTCATGCGGAATGTCACTTCTCACAGTGTCTTTGCAGTGGAGAAAAGAAGATAGCACAAGGACGGACAGAGAGAACCATGCAAACCGTGATTGAAGTACAGGGTAAGCCTCGTAGGCCGCTATTATGCATACTGGTAGTTCAACACCGGAGATGTTCCACAGTGTCTACCTCTTCTCAAAACACTTCCAGTATATGAGGGAACTCTGCTACATTAAGTTCTCACGACAGAGATGCGTCTGTGCTCAGTTGGAAAGTATAGGACGTGTCTGGGTAGCAACCAGTAAGTGTCTGATACAAGCCGCTAAGAGGGGATGCGGAGGAAGGTATCTGCTCAGGGAAGCTTCTTCAGGTGCGTACTCATTCATAAGAGTGTCTCTCCTTTGAGGATGAAGATAGAACAGGGAACGACTACGGGCACATTAGGTACTGTGAGTAAAGGGCATGCTAAGGCGCTTAAGCCTGCCAAACACATATTGGATGTTCACCACCAGTGCAGATCCGCACTTAGTTTCTGCGTCGAAAACGCTTCCTACACTGAGAGGGAAGTGTGCTTTAGGAGGGATTCACTGCAGTGTTACGTCTGTTAAAGAAGGAAGCTTTTGGGACTGACTCTTTGGTAACCCCAATAGGCGCACATAGCTTTCCAGTCTCAGCCGTCTATCCGTTGGACTATAGCAAGTTCTGTTTAAGGGAAACTCCTTCATGCGGAATGTCACTTCTCACTGTGTCTTTCCAGTGGAGGAAAGAAGATAGAACAACGAGGGACAGAGAGAACGTTGCAACCCGTGAGTGAAGTACAGGGTAAGGCACCTAAGCCTCTATGATGCATACTGGATGTTCAACACCTGGGATTTTCCACAATGTCTAACACTTCTCAAAACACTTCCAATATAGGAGGGAACTGTGCTACCGTAAGTTCTAATGACAGGGATGCATCTGTGCAAGGTTGAAAACTCGAGGATGTGTCTGGGTAGCAAACATGAAGTGTCTCATAAAGGCACCTTAGACTGGATGCGTAGTAGGTATCTGCTAGGGAAGCTACTTCAGTTTTGTACTCATTCATAACAGTGCTTCTCCTTGGAGGAATGAAGGAAGCACACGGACGGACTAGGGGCACATTAGGTACTGTGAATAAAGGGCAGGCTATGAACCTTACGCCTGCCAACCACATATTGGATGTTCACCACCAGTGTTGATCCGCACATAGGTTCTGCGTCTAAAACGCTTCCAACACTGAGAGGGAAGTGTGCTTTAGGAGGGATTCACTGCAGTGTTACGTCTGTTAAAGAAGGATGCTTTGGGGACTGACTCTGTGGTAACCGCATTAGGCGCACATAGCTTTCCAGTCTCAGACGTCTAACCGTTAGACTATAGGAAGTTCTGTTTAAGGGAAACTCCTTCATGCGGAATGTCACTTCTCACAGTGTCTTTGCAGTGGAGAAAAGAAGATAGAACAAGGACGGACAGAGAGAACGATGCAAACCGTGATTGAAGTACAGGGTAAGCCTCGTAGGCCTCTATTATGCATACTGGTAGTTCAACACCGGAGATGTTCCACAGTGTCTACCTCTTCTCAAAACACTTCCAGTATATGAGGGAACTCTGCTACATTAAGTTCTCACGACAGAGATGCGTCTGTGCTCAGTTGGAAAGTGTAGGACGTGTCTGGGTAGCAACCAGTAAGTGTCTGATACAAGCCGCTAAGAGGGGATGCGGAGGAAGGTATCTGCTCAGGGAAGCTACTTCAGGTGCGTACTCATTCATAAGAGTGTCTCTCCTTCGAGGATGAAGATAGAACAGGGAACGACTACGGGCACATTAGGTACTGTGAGTAAAGGGCATGCTAAGGCGCTTAAGCCTGCCAAACACATATTGGATGTTCACCACCAGTGCAGATCCGCACTTAGTTTCTGCGTCGAAAACGCTTCCTACACTGAGAGGGAAGTGTGCTTTAGGAGGGATTCACTGCAGTGTTACGTCTGTTAAAGAAGGAAGCTTTTGGGACTGACTCTGTGGTAACCCCAATAGGCGCACATAGCTTTCCATTCTCAGCCGTCTATCCGTTGGACTATAGTAAGTTCTGTTTAAGGGAAACTCCTTCATGCGGAATGTCACTTCGCACAGTGTCTTTCCAGTGGAGGAAAGAAGATAGAACAAGGACGGACAGAGAGAGCGATGCAAACCGTGATTGAAGTACAGGGTAAGCCTCGTAGGCCTCTATTATGCATACTGGTAGTTCAACACCGGAGATGTTCCACAGTGTCTACCTCTTCTCAAAACACTTCCGGTATATGAGGGAACTCTGCTACATTAAGTTCTCACGACAGAGATGCGTCTGTGCTCAGTTGGAAAGTGTAGGACGTGTCTGGGTAGCAACCAGTAAGTGTCTGATACACCGCTAAGAGGGGATGCGGAGGAAGGTATCTGCTCAGGGAAGCTACTTCAGGTGAGTACTCATTCATAACAGTGTCTCTCCTTTGAGGATGAAGATAGAACAGGGAACGACTACGGGCACATTAGGTACTGTGAGTAAAGGGCATGCTAAGGCGCTTAAGCCTGCCAAACACATATTGGATGTTCACCACCAGTGCAGTTCCGCACTTAGTTTCTGCGTCGAAAACGCTTCCTACACTGAGAGTGAAGTGTGCTTTAGGAGGGATTCACTGCAGTGATACGTCTGTTAAAGAAGGAAGCTTTTGGGACTGACTCTTTGGTAACCCCAATAGGCGCACATAGCTTTCCAGTCTCAGCCGTCTATCCGTTGGACTATAGCAAGTTCTGTTTAAGGGAAACTCCTTCATGCGGAATGTCACTTCTCACAGTGTCTTTCCAGTGGAGGAAAGAAGATAGAACAACGACGGACGGAGAGAACGTTGCAACCCGTGAGTGAAGTACAGGGTAAGGCACCTAAGCCTCTATGATGCATACTGGATGTTCAACACCTGGGATTTTCCACAATGTCTACCACTTCTCAAAACACTTCCAATATAGGAGGGAACTGTGCTACCGTATGTTCGAATGACAGGGATGCATCTGTGCAAGTTTGATAACTCGAGGATGTGTCTGGGTATCAAACATGAAGTGTCTCATAAAGGCACCTTAGACTGGATGCGTAGGAGGTATCTGCTCAGGGAAGCTACTTCAGTTTTGTACTTTTTCATAACAGTGCTTCTCCTTGGAGGAATGAAGGAAGCACACGGACGGACTAGGGGCACAGTAGGTACTGTGAATAAAGGGCAGGCTATGAACCTTACGCCTGCCAACCACATATTGGAGGTTCACCACCAGTGTTGATCCGCACATAGGTTCTGCGTCTAAAACGCTTCAAACACTGAGAGGGAAGTGTGCTTTAGGAGGGATTCACTGCAGTGTTACGTCTGTTAAAGAAGGATGCTTTTGGGACTGACTCTGTGGTAACCGCATTAGGCGCACATAGCTTTCCAGTCTCAGACGTCTAACCGTTAGACTATAGGAAGTTCTGTTTAAGGGAAACTCCTTCATGCGGAATGTCACTTCTCACAGTGTCTTTGCAGTGGAGAAAAGAAGATAGAACAAGGACGGACAGAGAGAACGATGCAAACCGTGATTGAAGTACAGGGTAAGCCTCGTAGGCCTCTATTATGCATACTGGTAGTTCAACACCGGAGATGTTCCACAGTGTCTACCTCTTCTCAAAACACTTCCAGTATATGAGGGAACTCTGCTACATTAAGTTCTCACGACAGAGATGCGTCTGTGCTCAGTTGGAAAGTGTAGGACGTGTCTGGGTAGCAACCAGTAAGTGTCTGATACAAGCCGCTAAGAGGGGATGCGGAGGAAGGTATCTGCTCAGGGAAGCTACTTCAGGTGCGTACTCATTCATAACAGTGTCTCTCCTTTGAGGATGAAGATAGAACAGGGAACGACTACGGGCACATAGGTACTGTGAGTAAAGGGCATGCTAAGGCGCTTAAGCCTGCCAAACACATATTGGATGTTCACCACCAGTGCAGATCCGCACTTAGTTTCTGCGTCGAAAACGCTTCCTACACTGAGAGGGAAGTGTGCTTTAGGAGGGATTCACTGCAGTGTTACGTCTGTTAAAGAAGGAAGCTTTTGGGACTGACTCTGTGGTAACCCCAATAGGCGCACATAGCTTTCCAGTCTCAGCCGTCTATCCGTTGGACTATAGCAAGTTCTGTTTAAGGGAAACTCCTTCATGCGGAATGTCACTTCGCACAGTGTCTTTCCAGTGGAGGAAAGAAGATAGAACAACGACGGACAGAGAGAACGTTGCAACCCGTGAGTGAAGTACAGGGTAAGGCACCTAAGCCTCTATGATGCATACTGGATGTTCAACACCTGGGATTTTCCACAATGTCTACCACTTCTCAAAACACTTCCAATATAGGAGGGAACTGTGCTACCATAAGTTCTAATGACAGGGATGCATCTGTGCAAGGTTGAAAACTCGAGGATGTGTCTGGGTAGCAAACATGAAGTGTCTCATAAAGGCACCTTAGACTGGATGCGTAGGAGGTATCTGCTCAGGGAAGCTACTTCAGTTTTGTACTCATTCATAACAGTGCTTCTCCTTGGAGGAATGAAGGAAGAACACAGACGGACTAGAGGCACATTAGGTCCTGTGAATAAAGGGCAGGCTATGAACCTTACGCCTGCCAACCACATATTGGATGTTCACCACCAGTGTTGATCCGCACATAGGTTCTGCGTCTAAAACGCTTCCAACACTGAGAGGGAAGTGTGCTTTAGGAGGGATTCACTGCAGTGTTACGTCTGTTAAAGAAGGATGCTTTTGGGACTGACTCTGTGGTAACCGCATTAGGCGCACATAGCTTTCCAGTCTCAGACGTCTAACCGTTAGACTATAGGAAGTTCTGTTTAAAAACTCCTTCATGCGGAATGTCACTTCTCACTGTGTCTTTGCAGTGGAGAAAAGAAGATAGAACAAGGACGGACAGAGAGAACGATGCAAACCGTGATTGAAGTACAGGGTAAGCCTCGTAGGCCTCTATTATGCATACTGGTAGTTCAACACCGGAGATGTTCCACAGTGTCGACCTCTTCTCAAAACACTTCCAGTATATGAGGGAACTCTGCTACATTAAGTTCTCACGACAGAGATGCGTCTGTGCTCAGTTGGAAAGTGTAGGACGTGTCTGGGTAGCAACCAGTAAGTGTCTGATACAAGCCGCTAAGAGGGGATGCGGAGGAAGGTATCTGCTCAGGGAAGCTACTTCAGGTGCGTACTCATTCATAAGAGTGTCTCTCCTTTGAGGATGAAGATAGAACAGGGAACGACTACGGGCACAAGAGGTACTGTGAGTAAAGGGCATGCTAAGGCGCTTAAGCCAGCCAAACACATATTGGATGTTCACCACCAGTGCAGATCCGCACTTAGTTTCTGCGTCGAAAACGCTTCCTACACTGAGAGGGAAGTGTGCTTTAGGAGGGATTCACTGCAGTGTTACGTCTGTTAAAGAAGGATGCTTTTGGGACTGACTCTGTGGTAACCGCATTAGGCGCACATAGCTTTCCAGTCTCAGACGTCTAACCGTTAGACTATAGGAAGTTCTGTTTAAGGGAAACTCCTTCATGCGGAATGTCACTTCTCACAGTGTCTTTGCAGTGGAGAAAAGAAGATAGAACAAGGACGGACAGAGAGAAAGATGCAAACCGTGATTGAAGTACAGGGTAAGCCTCGTAGGCCTCTATTATGCATACTGGTAGTTCAACACCGGAGATGTTCCACAGTGTCTACCTCTTCTCAAAACACTTCCGGTATATGAGGGAACTCTGCTACATTAAGTTCTCACGACAGAGATGCGTCTGTGCTCAGTTGGAAAGTGTAGGACGTGTCTGGGTAGCAACCAGTAAGTGTCTGATACAAGCCGCTAAGAGGGGATGCGGAGGAAGGTATCTGCTCAGGGAAGCTACTTCAGGTGCGTACTCATTCATAACAGTGTCTCTCCTTTGAGGATGAAGATAGAACAGGGAACGACTACGGGCACATTAGGTACTGTGTGTAAAGGGCATGCTAAGGCGCTTAAGCCTGCCAAACACATATTGGATGTTCACCACCAGTGCAGATCCGCACTTAGTTTCTGCGTCGAAAACGCTTCCTACACTGAGAGGGAAGTGTGCTTTAGGAGGGATTCACTGCAGTGTTACGTCTGTTAAAGAAGGAAGCTTTTGGGACTGACTCTGTGGTAACCCCAATAGGCGCACATAGCTTTCCAGTCTCAGCCGTCTATCCGTTGGACTATAGCAAGTTCTGTTTAAGGGAAACTCCTTCATGCGGAATGTCACTTCTCACAGTGTCTTTCCAGTGGAGGAAAGAAGATAGAACAACGACGGACAGAGAGAACGTTGCAACCCGTGAGTGAAGTACAGGGTAAGGCACCTAAGCCTCTATGATGCATACTGGATGTTCAACACCTGGGATTTTCCACAATGTATACCACTTCTCAAAACACTTCCAATATAGGAGGGAACTGTGCTACCGTAAGTTCTAATGACAGGGATGCATCTGTGCAAGGTTGAAAACGCGAGGATGTGTCTGGGTAGCAAACATGAAGTGTCTCATAAAGGCACCTTAGACTGGATGCGTAGTAGGTATCTGCTAGGGAAGCTACTTCAGTTTTGTACTCATTCATAACAGTGCTTCTCCTTGGAGGAATGAAGGAAGAACACGGACGGACTAGGGGCACATTAGGTACTGTGAATAAAGGGCAGGCTATGAACCTTACGCCTGCCATCCACATATTGGATGTTCACCACCAGTGTTGATCCGCACATAGGTTCTGCGTCTAAAACGATTCCAACACTGAGAGGGAAGTGTGCTTTAGGAGGGATTCACTGCAGTGTTACGTCTGTTAAAGAAGGATGCTTTTGGGACTGACTCTGTGGTAACCGCATTAGGCGCACATAGCTTTCCAGTCTCAGACGTCTAACCGTTAGACTATAGGAAGTTCTGTTTAAGGGAAACTCCTTCATGCGGAATGTCACTTCTCACAGTGTCTTTGCAGTGGAGAAAAGAAGATAGAACAAGGACGGACAGAGAGAACGATGCAAACCATGATTGAAGTACAGGGTAAGCCTCGTAGGCCTCTATTATGCATACTGGTAGTTCAACACCGCAGATGTTCCACAGTGTCTACCTCTTCTCAAAACACTTCCAGTATATGAGGGAACTCTGCTACATTAAGTTCTCACGACAGAGATGCGTCTGTGCTCAGTTGGAAAGTGTAGGACGTGTCTGGGTAGCAACCAGTAAGTGTCTGATACAAGCCGCTAAGAGGGGATGCGGAGGAAGGTATCTGCTCAGGGAAGCTACTTCAGGTGCGTACTCATTCATAAGAGTGTCTCTCCTTTGAGGATGAAGATAGAACAGGGAACGACTACGGGCACATTAGGTACTGTGAGTAAAGGGCATGCTAAGGCGCTTAAGCCAGCCAAACACATATTGGATGTTCACCACCAGTGCAGATCCGCACTTAGTTTCTGCGTCGAAAACGCTTCCTACACTGAGAGGGAAGTGTGCTTTAGGAGGGATTCACTGCAGTGTTACGTCTGTTAAAGAAGGATGCTTTTGGGACTGACTCTGTGGTAACCGCATTAGGCGCACATAGCTTTCCAGTCTCAGACGTCTAACCGTTAGACTATAGGAAGTTCTGTTTAAGGGAAACTCCTTCATGCGGAATGTCACTTCTCACAGTGTCTTTGCAGTGGAGAAAAGAAGATAGAACAAGGACGGACAGAGAGAACCATGCAAACCGTGATTGAAGTACAGGGTAAGCCTCGTAGGCCTCTATTATGCATACTGGTAGTTCAACACCGGAGATGTTCCACAGTGTCTACCTCTTCTCAAAACACTTCCGGTATATGAGGGAACTCTGCTACATTAAGTTCTCACGACAGAGATGCGTCTGTGCTCAGTTGGAAAGTGTAGGACGTGTCTGGGTAGCAACCAGTAAGTGTCTGATACAAGCCGCTAAGAGGGGATGCGGAGGAAGGTATCTGCTCAGGGAAGCTACTTCAGGTGCGTACTCATTCATAAGAGTGTCTCTCCTTTGTGGATGAAGATAGAACAGGGAACGACTACGGGCACATTAGGTACTGTGAGTAAAGGGCATGCTAAGGCGCTTAAGCCTGCCAAACACATATTGGATGTTCACCACCAGTGCAGATCCGCACTTAGTTTCTGCGTCGAAAACGCTTCCTACACTGAGAGGGAAGTGTGCTTTAGGAGGGATTCACTGCAGTGTTACGTCTGTTAAAGAAGGAAGCTTTTGGGACTGACTCTGTGGTAACCCCAATAGGCGCACATAGCTTTCCAGTCTCAGCCGTCTATCCGTTGGACTATAGCAAGTTCTGTTTAAGGGAAACTCCTTCATGCGGAATGTCACTTCGCACAGTGTCTTTCCAGTGGAGGAAAGAAGATAGAACAACGACGGACAGAGAGAACGTTGCAACCCGTGAGTGAAGTACAGGGTAAGGCACCTAAGCCTCTATGATGCATACTGGATGTTCAACACCTGGGATTTTCCACAATGTCTACCACTTCTCAAAACACTTCCAATATAGGAGGGAACTGTGCTACCGTAAGTTCTAATGACAGGGATGCATCTGTGCAAGGTTGAAAACTCGAGGATGTGTCTGGGTAGGAAACATGAAGTGTCTCATAAAGGCACCTTAGACTGGATGCGTAGGAGGTATCTGCTCAGGGAAACTACTTCAGTTTTGTACTCATTCATAACAGTGCTTCTCCTTGGAGGAATGAAGGAAGAACACGGACGGACTAGGGGCACATTAGGTACTGTGAATAAAGGGCAGGCTATGAACCTTACGCCTGCCAACCACATATTGGATGTTCACCACCAGTGTTGATCCGCACATAGGTTCTGCGTCTAAAACGCTTCCAACACTGAGAGGGAAGTGTGCTTTAGGAGGGATTCACTGCAGTGTTACGTCTGTTAAAGAAGGATGCTTTTGGGACTGACTCTGTGGTAACCGCATTAGGCGCACATAGCTTTCCAGTCTCAGACGTCTAACCGTTAGACTATAGGAAGTTCTGTTTAAGGGAAACTCCTTCATGCGGAATGTCACTTCTCACAGTGTCTTTGCAGTGGAGAAAAGAAGATAGGACAAGGACGGACAGAGAGAAAGATGCAAACCGTGATTGAAGTACAGGGTAAGCCTCGTAGGCCTCTATTATGCATACTGGTAGTTCAACACCGGAGATGTTCCACAGTGTCTACCTCTTCTCAAAACACTTCCGGTATATGAGGGATCTCTGCTACATTAAGTTCTCACGACAGAGATGCGTCTGTGCTCAGTTGGAAAGTGTAGGACGTGTCTGGGTAGCAACCAGTAAGTGTCTGATACAAGCCGCTAAGAGGGGATGCGGAGGAAGGTATCTGCTCAGGGAAGCTACTTCAGGTGTGTACTCATTCATAAGAGTGTCTCTCCTTTGAGGATGAAGATAGAACAGGGAACGACTACGGGCACATTAGGTACTGTGAGTAAAGGGCATGCTAAGGCGCTTAAGCCTGCCAAACACATATTGGATGTTCACCACCAGTGCAGATCCGCACTTAGTTTCTGCGTCGAAAACGCTTCCTACACTGAGAGGGAAGTGTGCTTTAGGAGGGATTCACTGCAGTGTTACGTCTGTTAAAGAAGGAAGCTTTTGGGACTGACTCTGTGGTAACCCCAATAGGCGCACATAGCTTTCCAGTCTCAGCCGTCTATCCGTTGGACTATAGCAAGTTCTGTTTAAGGGAAACTCCTTCATGCGGAATGTCACTTCGCACAGTGTCTTTCCAGTGGAGGAAAGAAGATAGAACAACGACGGACAGAGAGAACGTTGCAACCCGTGAGTGAAGTACAGTGTAAGGCACCTAAGCCTCTATGATGCATACTGGATGTTCAACACCTGGGATTTTCCACAATGTCTACCACTTCTCAAAACACTTCCAATATAGGAGGGAACTGTGCTACCGTAAGTTCTAATGACAGGGATGCATCTGTGCAAGGTTGAAAACTCGAGGATGTGTCTGGGTAGCAAACATGAAGTGTCTCATAAAGGCACCTTAGACTGGATGCGTAGGAGGTATCTGCTCAGGGAAGCTACTTCAGTTTTGTACTCATTCATTACAGTGCTTCTCTTGGAGGAATGAAGGAAGAACCCGGACGGACTAGGGGCACATTAGGTACTGTGAATAAAGGGCAGGCTATGAACCTTACGCCTGCCAACCACATATTGGATGTTCACCACCAGTGTTGATCCGCACATAGGTTCTGCGTCTAAAACGCTTCCAACACTGAGAGGGAAGTGTGCTTTAGGAGGGATTCACTGCAGTGTTACGTCTGTTAAAGAAGGATGCTTTTGGGACTGACTCTGTGGTAACCGCATTAGGCGCACATAGCTTTCCAGTCTCAGACGTCTAACCGTTAGACTATAGGAAATTCTGTTTAAGGGAAACTCCTTCATGCGGAATGTCACTTCTCACAGTGTCTTTGCAGTGGAGAAAAGAAGATAGAACAAGGACGGACAGAGAGAACGATGCAAACCGTGATTGAAGTACAGGGTAAGCCTCGTAGGCCTCTATTATGCATACTGGTAGTTCAACACCGCAGATGTTCCACAGTGTCTACCTCTTCTCAAAACACTTCCAGTATATGAGGGAACTCTGCTACATTAAGTTCTCACGACAGAGATGCGTCTGTGCCCAGTTGGAAAGTGTAGGACGTGTCTGGGTAGCAACCAGTAAGTGTCTGATACACCGCTAAGAGGGGATGCGGAGGAAGGTATCTGCTCAGGGAAGCTACTTCAGGTGAGTACTCATTCATAACAGTGTCTCTCCTTTGAGGATGAAGAAGAACAGGGAACGACTACGGGCACATTAGGTACTGTGAGTAAAGGGCATGCTAAGGCGCTTAAGCCTGCCAAACACATATTGGATGTTCACCACCAGTGCAGATCCGCACTTAGTTTCTGCGTCGAAAACGCTTCCTACACTGAGAGGGAAGTGTGCTTTAGGAGGGATTCACTGCAGTGTTACGACTGTTAAAGAAGGAAGCTTTTGGGACTGACTCTGTGGTAACCGCATTAGGCGCACATAGCTTTCCAGTCTCAGACGTCTAACCGTTAGACTATAGGAAGTTCTGTTTAAGGGAAACTCCTTCATGCGGAATGTCACTTCTCACAGTGTCTTTGCAGTGGAGAAAAGAAGATAGAACAAGGACGGACAGAGAGAACGATGCAAACCGTGATTGAAGTACAGGGTAAGCCTCGTAGGCCTCTATTATGCATACTGGTAGTTCAACACCGGAGATGTTCCACAGTGTCTACCTCTTCTCAAAACACTTCCGGTATATGAGGGAACTCTGCTACATTAAGTTCTCACGACAGAGATGCGTCTGTGCTCAGTTGGAAAGTGTAGGACGTGTCTGGGTAGCAACCAGTAAGTGTCTGATACAAGCCGCTAAGAGGGGATGCGGAGGAAGGTATCTGCTCAGGGAAGCTACTTCAGGTGCGTACTCATTCATAACAGTGTCTCTCCTTTGAGGATGAAGATAGAACAGGGAACAACTACGGGCACATTAGGTACTGTGTGTAAAGGGCATGCTAAGGCGCTTAAGCCTGCCAAACACATATTGGATGTTCACCACCAGTGCAGATCCGCACTTAGTTTCTGCGTCGAAAACGCTTCCTACACTGAGAGGGAAGTGTGCTTTAGGAGGGATTCACTGCAGTGTTACGTCTGTTAAAGAAGGAAGCTTTTGGGACTGACTCTGTGGTAACCCTAATAGGCGCACATAGCTTTCCAGTCTCAGCCGTCTATCCGTTGGATTATAGCAAGTTCTGTTTAAGGGAAACTCCTTCATGCGGAATGTCACTTCTCACAGTGTCTTTCCAGTGGAGGAAAGAAGATAGAACAACGACGGACAGAGAGAACGTGGCAACCCGTGAGTGAAGTACAGGGTAAGGCACCTAAGCCTCTATGATGCATACTGGATGTTCAACACCTGGGATTTTCCACAATGTCTACCACTTCTCAAAACACTTCCAATATAGGAGGGAACTGTGCTACCGTAAGTTCTAATGACAGGGATGCATCTGTGCAAGGTTGAAAACTCGAGGATGTGTCTGGGTAGCAAAAATGAAGTGTCTCATAAAGGCACCTTAGACTGGATGCGTAGTAGGTATCTGCTAGGGAAGCTACTTCAGTTTTGTACTCATTCATAACATGCTTCTCCTTGGAGAAATGAAGGAAGAACACGGACGGACTAGGGGCACATTAGGTACTGTGAATAAAGGGCAGGCTATGAACCTTACGCCTGCCAACCACATATTGGATGTTCACCACCAGTGTTGATCCGCACATAGGTTCTGCGTCTAAAACGCTTCCAACACTGAGAGGGAAGTGTGCTTTAGGAGGGATTCAGTGCAGTGTTACGTCTGTTAAAGAAGGATGCTTTGGGGACTGACTCTGTGGTAACCGCATTAGGCGCACATAGCTTTCCAGTCTCAGACGTCTAACCGTTAGACTATAGGAAGTTCTGTTTAAGGGAAACTCCTTCATGCGGAATGTCACTTCTCACAGTGTCTTTGCAGTGGAGAAAAGAAGATAGAACAAGGACGGACAGAGAGAACGATGCAAACCGTGATTGAAGTACAGGGTAAGCCTCGTAGGCCTCTATTATGCATACTGGTAGTTCAACACCGGAGATGTTCCACAGTGTCTACCTCTTCTCAAAACACTTCCAGTATATGAGGGAACTCTGCTACATTAAGTTCTCACGACAGAGATGCGTCTGTGCTCAGTTGGAAAGTGTAGGACGTGTCTGGGTAGCAACCAGTAAGTGTCTGATACAAGCCGCTAAGAGGGGATGCGGAGGAAGGTATCTGCTCAGGGAAGCTACTTCAGGTGCGTACTCATTCATAAGAGTGTCTCTCCTTTGAGGATGAAGATAGAACAGGGAACGACTACGGGCACATTAGGTACTGTGAGTAAAGGGCATGCTAAGACGCTTAAGCCTGCCAAACACATATTGGATGTTCACCACCAGTGCAGATCCGCACTTAGTTTCTGCGTCGAAAACGCTTCCTACACTGAGAGGGAAGTGTGCTTTAGGAGGGATTCACTGCAGTGTTACGTCTGTTAAAGAAGGAAGCTTTTGGGACTGACTCTGTGGTAACCCCAATAGGCGCACATAGCTTTCCATTCTCAGCCGTCTATCCGTTGGACTATAGTAAGTTCTGTTTAAGGGAAACTCCTTCATGCGGAATGTCACTTCGCACAGTGTCTTTCCAGTGGAGGAAAGAAGATAGAACAAGGACGGACAGAGAGAGCGATGCAAACCGTGATTGAAGTACAGGGTAAGCCTCGTAGGCCTCTATTATGCATACTGGTAGTTCAACACCGGAGATGTTCCACAGTGTCTACCTCTTCTCAAAACACTTCCGGTATATGAGGGAACTCTGCTACATTAAGTTCTCACGACAGAGATGCGTCTGTGCTCAGTTGGAAAGTGTAGGACGTGTCTGGGTAGCAACCAGTAAGTGTCTGATACACCGCTAAGAGGGGATGCGGAGGAAGGTATCTGCTCAGGGAAGCTACTTCAGGTGAGTACTCATTCATAACAGTGTCTCTCCTTTGAGGATGAAGATAGAACAGGGAACGACTACGGGCACATTAGGTACTGTGAGTAAAGGGCATGCTAAGGCGCTTAAGCCTGCCAAACACATATTGGATGTTCACCACCAGTGCAGTTCCGCACTTAGTTTCTGCGTCGAAAACGCTTCCTACACTGAGAGGGAAGTGTGCTTTAGGAGGGATTCACTGCAGTGATACGTCTGTTAAAGAAGGAAGCTTTTGGGACTGACTCTTTGGTAACCCCAATAGGCGCACATAGCTTTCCAGTCTCAGCCGTCTATCCGTTGGACTATAGCAAGTTCTGTTTAAGGGAAACTCCTTCATGCGGAATGTCACTTCTCACAGTGTCTTTCCAGTGGAGGAAAGAAGATAGAACAACGACGGACGGAGAGAACGTTGCAACCCGTGAGTGAAGTACAGGGTAAGGCACCTAAGCCTCTATGATGCATACTGGATGTTCAACACCTGGGATTTTCCACAATGTCTACCACTTCTCAAAACACTTCCAATATAGGAGGGAACTGTGCTACCGTATGTTCGAATGACAGGGATGCATCTGTGCAAGTTTGATAACTCGAGGATGTGTCTGGGTATCAAACATGAAGTGTCTCATAAAGGCACCTTAGACTGGATGCGTAGGAGGTATCTGCTCAGGGAAGCTACTTCAGTTTTGTACTTTTTCATAACAGTGCTTCTCCTTGGAGGAATGAAGGAAGCACACGGACGGACTAGGGGCACAGTAGGTACTGTGAATAAAGGGCAGGCTATGAACCTTACGCCTGCCAACCACATATTGGAGGTTCACCACCAGTGTTGATCCGCACATAGGTTCTGCGTCTAAAACGCTTCCAACACTGAGAGGGAAGTGTGCTTTAGGAGGGATTCACTGCAGTGTTACGTCTGTTAAAGAAGGATGCTTTTGGGACTGACTCTGTGGTAACCGCATTAGGCGCACATAGCTTTCCAGTCTCAGACGTCTAACCGTTAGACTATAGGAAGTTATGTTTAAAAACTCCTTCATGCGGAATGTCACTTCTCACTGTGTCTTTGCAGTGGAGAAAAGAAGATAGAACAAGGACGGACAGAGAGAACGATGGAAACCGTGATTGAAGTACAGGGTAAGCCTCGTAGGCCTCTATTATGCATACTGGTAGTTCAACACCGGAGATGTTCCACAGTGTCTACCTCTTCTCAAAACACTTCCAGTATATGAGGGAACTCTGCTACATTAAGTTCTCACGACAGAGATGCGTCTGTGCTCAGTTGGAAAGTGTAGGACGTGTCTGGGTAGCAACCAGTAAGTGTCTGATACAAGCCGCTAAGAGGGGATGCGGAGGAAGGTATCTGCTCAGGGAAGCTACTTCAGGTGCGTACTCATTCATAAGAGTGTCTCTCCTTTGAGGATGAAGATAGAACAGGGAACGACTACGGGCACAAGAGGTACTGTGAGTAAAGGGCATGCTAAGGCGCTTAAGCCAGCCAAACACATATTGGATGTTCACCACCAGTGCAGATCCGCACTTAGTTTCTGCGTCGAAAACGCTTCCTACACTAAGAGGGAAGTGTGCTTTAGGAGGGATTCACTGCAGTGTTACGTCTGTTAAAGAAGGATGCTTTTGGGACTGACTCTGTGGTAACCGCATTAGGCGCACATAGCTTTCCAGTCTCAGACGTCTAACCGTTAGACTATAGGAAGTTCTGTTTAAGGGAAACTCCTTCATGCGGAATGTCACTTCTCACAGTGTCTTTCCAGTGGAGGAAAGAAGATAGAACAACGACGGACAGAGAGAACGTTGCAACCCGTGAGTGAAGTACAGGGTAAGGCACCTAAGCCTCTATGATGCATACTGGATGTTCAACACCTGGGATTTTCCACAATGTATACCACTTCTCAAAACACTTCCAATATAGGAGGGAACTGTGCTACCGTAAGTTCTAATGACAGGGATGCATCTGTGCAAGGTTGAAAACGCGAGGATGTGTCTGGGTAGCAAACATGAAGTGTCTCATAAAGGCACCTTAGACTGGATGCGTAGTAGGTATCTGCTAGGGAAGCTACTTCAGTTTTGTACTCATTCATAACAGTGCTTCTCCTTGGAGGAATGAAGGAAGAACACGGACGGACTAGGGGCACATTAGGTACTGTGAATAAAGGGCAGGCTATGAACCTTACGCCTGCCATCCACATATTGGATGTTCACCACCAGTGTTGATCCGCACATAGGTTCTGCGTCTAAAACGCTTCCAACACTGAGAGGGAAGTGTGCTTTAGGAGGGATTCACTGCAGTGTTACGTCTGTTAAAGAAGGATGCTTTTGGGACTGACTCTGTGGTAACCGCATTAGGCGCACATAGCTTTCCAGTCTCAGACGTCTAACCGTTAGACTATAGGAAGTTCTGTTTAAGGGAAACTCCTTCATGCGGAATGTCACTTCTCACAGTGTCTTTGCAGTGGAGAAAAGAAGATAGAACAAGGACGGACAGAGAGAACGATGCAAACCATGATTGAAGTACAGGGTAAGCCTCGTAGGCCTCTATTATGCATACTGGTAGTTCAACACCGCAGATGTTCCACAGTGTCTACCTCTTCTCAAAACACTTCCAGTATATGAGGGAACTCTGCTACATTAAGTTCTCACGACAGAGATGCGTCTGTGCTCAGTTGGAAAGTGTAGGACGTGTCTGGGTAGCAACCAGTAAGTGTCTGATACAAGCCGCTAAGAGGGGATGCGGAGGAAGGTATCTGCTCAGGGAAGCTACTTCAGGTGCGTACTCATTCATAAGAGTGTCTCTCCTTTGAGGATGAAGATAGAACAGGGAACGACTACGGGCACATTAGGTACTGTGAGTAAAGGGCATGCTAAGGCGCTTAAGCCAGCCAAACACATATTGGATGTTCACCACCAGTGCAGATCCGCACTTAGTTTCTGCGTCGAAAACGCTTCCTACACTGAGAGGGAAGTGTGCTTTAGGAGGGATTCACTGCAGTGTTACGTCTGTTAAAGAAGGATGCTTTTGGGACTGACTCTGTGGTAACCGCATTAGGCGCACATAGCTTTCCAGTCTCAGACGTCTAACCGTTAGACTATAGGAAGTTCTGTTTAAGGGAAACTCCTTCATGCGGAATGTCACTTCTCACAGTGTCTTTGCAGTGGAGAAAAGAAGATAGAACAAGGACGGACAGAGAGAACCATGCAAACCGTGATTGAAGTACAGGGTAAGCCTCGTAGGCCTCTATTATGCATACTGGTAGTTCAACACCGGAGATGTTCCACAGTGTCTACCTCTTCTCAAAACACTTCCGGTATATGAGGGAACTCTGCTACATTAAGTTCTCACGACAGAGATGCGTCTGTGCTCAGTTGGAAAGTGTAGGACGTGTCTGGGTAGCAACCAGTAAGTGTCTGATACAAGCCGCTAAGAGGGGATGCGGAGGAAGGTATCTGCTCAGGGAAGCTACTTCAGGTGCGTACTCATTCATAAGAGTGTCTCTCCTTTGTGGATGAAGATAGAACAGGGAACGACTACGGGCACATTAGGTACTGTGAGTAAAGGGCATGCTAAGGCGCTTAAGCCTGCCAAACACATATTGGATGTTCACCACCAGTGCAGATCCGCACTTAGTTTCTGCGTCGAAAACGCTTCCTACACTGAGAGGGAAGTGTGCTTTAGGAGGGATTCACTGCAGTGTTACGTCTGTTAAAGAAGGAAGCTTTTGGGACTGACTCTGTGGTAACCCCAATAGGCGCACATAGCTTTCCAGTCTCAGCCGTCTATCCGTTGGACTATAGCAAGTTCTGTTTAAGGGAAACTCCTTCATGCGGAATGTCACTTCGCACAGTGTCTTTCCAGTGGAGGAAAGAAGATAGAACAACGACGGACAGAGAGAACGTTGCAACCCGTGAGTGAAGTACAGGGTAAGGCACCTAAGCCTCTATGATGCATACTGGATGTTCAACACCTGGGATTTTCCACAATGTCTACCACTTCTCAAAACACTTCCAATATAGGAGGGAACTGTGCTACCGTAAGTTCTAATGACAGGGATGCATCTGTGCAAGGTTGAAAACTCGAGGATGTGTCTGGGTAGGAAACATGAAGTGTCTCATAAAGGCACCTTAGACTGGATGCGTAGGAGGTATCTGCTCAGGGAAACTACTTCAGTTTTGTACTCATTCATAACAGTGCTTCTCCTTGGAGGAATGAAGGAAGAACACGGACGGACTAGGGGCACATTAGGTACTGTGAATAAAGGGCAGGCTATGAACCTTACGCCTGCCAACCACATATTGGATGTTCACCACCAGTGTTGATCCTCACATAGGTTCTGCGTCTAAAACGCTTCCAACACTGAGAGGGAAGTGTGCTTTAGGAGGGATTCACTGCAGTGTTACGTCTGTTAAAGAAGGATGCTTTTGGGACTGACTCTGTGGTAACCGCATTAGGCGCACATAGCTTTCCAGTCTCAGACGTCTAACCGTTAGACTATAGGAAGTTCTGTTTAAGGGAAACTCCTTCATGCGGAATGTCACTTCTCACAGTGTCTTTGCAGTGGAGAAAAGAAGATAGAACAAGGACGGACAGAGAGAAAGATGCAAACCGTGATTGAAGTACAGGGTAAGCCTCGTAGGCCTCTATTATGCATACTGGTAGTTCAACACCGGAGATGTTCCACAGTGTCTACCTCTTCTCAAAACACTTCCGGTATATGAGGGATCTCTGCTACATTAAGTTCTCACGACAGAGATGCGTCTGTGCTCAGTTGGAAAGTGTAGGACGTGTCTGGGTAGCAACCAGTAAGTGTCTGATACAAGCCGCTAAGAGGGGATGCGGAGGAAGGTATCTGCTCAGGGAAGCTACTTCAGGTGCGTACTCATTCATAACAGTGTCTCTCCTTTGAGGATGAAGATAGAACAGGGAACGACTACGGGCACATTAGGTACTGTGAGTAAAGGGCATGCTAAGGCGCTTAAGCCTGCCAAACACATATTGGATGTTCACCACCAGTGCAGATCCGCACTTAGTTTCTGCGTCGAAAACGCTTCCTACACTGAGAGGGAAGTGTGCTTTAGGAGGGATTCACTGCAGTGTTACGTCTGTTAAAGAAGGAAGCTTTTGGGACTGACTCTGTGGTAACCCCAATAGGCGCACATAGCTTTCCAGTCTCAGCCGTCTATCCGTTGGACTATAGCAAGTTCTGTTTAAGGGAAACTCCTTCATGCGGAATGTCACTTCGCACAGTGTCTTTCCAGTGGAGGAAAGAAGATAGAACAACGACGGACAGAGAGAACGTTGCAACCCGTGAGTGAAGTACAGTGTAAGGCACCTAAGCCTCTATGATGCATACTGGATGTTCAACACCTGGGATTTTCCACAATGTCTACCACTTCTCAAAACACTTCCAATATAGGAGGGAACTGTGCTACCGTAAGTTCTAATGACAGGGATGCATCTGTGCAAGGTTGAAAACTCGAGGATGTGTCTGGGTAGCAAACATGAAGTGTCTCATAAAGGCACCTTAGACTGGATGCGTAGGAGGTATCTGCTCAGGGAAGCTACTTCAGTTTTGTACTCATTCATTACAGTGCTTCTCTTGGAGGAATGAAGGAAGAACCCGGACGGACTAGGGGCACATTAGGTACTGTGAATAAAGGGCAGGCTATGAACCTTACGCCAGCCAACCACATATTGGATGTTCACCACCAGTGTTGATCCGCACATAGGTTCTGCGTCTAAAACGCTTCCAACACTGAGAGGGAAGTGTGCTTTAGGAGGGATTCACTGCAGTGTTACGTCTGTTAAAGAAGGATGCTTTTGGGACTGACTCTGTGGTAACCGCATTAGGCGCACATAGCTTTCCAGTCTCAGACGTCTAACCGTTAGACTATAGGAAATTCTGTTTAAGGGAAACTCCTTCATGCGGAATGTCACTTCTCACAGTGTCTTTGCAGTGGAGAAAAGAAGATAGAACAAGGACGGACAGAGAGAACGATGCAAACCGTGATTGAAGTACAGGGTAAGCCTCGTAGGCCTCTATTATGCATACTGGTAGTTCAACACCGCAGATGTTCCACAGTGTCTACCTCTTCTCAAAACACTTCCAGTATATGAGGGAACTCTGCTACATTAAGTTCTCACGACAGAGATGCGTCTGTGCCCAGTTGGAAAGTGTAGGACGTGTCTGGGTAGCAACCAGTAAGTGTCTGATACACCGCTAAGAGGGGATGCGGAGGAAGGTATCTGCTCAGGGAAGCTACTTCAGGTGAGTACTCATTCATAACAGTGTCTCTCCTTTGAGGATGAAGAAGAACAGGGAACGACTACGGGCACATTAGGTACTGTGAGTAAAGGGCATGCTAAGGCGCTTAAGCCTGCCAAACACATATTGGATGTTCACCACCAGTGCAGTTCCGCACTTAGTTTCTGCGTCGAAAACGCTTCCTACACTGAGAGGGAAGTGTGCTTTAGGAGGGATTCACTGCAGTGATACGTCTGTTAAAGAAGGAAGCTTTTGGGACTGACTCTTTGGTAACCCCAATAGGCGCACATAGCTTTCCAGTCTCAGCCGTCTATCCGTTGGACTATAGCAAGTTCTGTTTAAGGGAAACTCCTTCATGCGGAATGTCACTTCTCACAGTGTCTTTCCAGTGGAGGAAAGAAGATAGAACAACGACGGACAGAGAGAACGTTGCAACCCGTGAGTGAAGTACAGGGTAAGGCACCTAAGCCTCTATGATGCATACTGGATGTTCAACACCTGGGATTTTCCACAATGTCTACCACTTCTCAAAACACTTCCAATATAGGAGGGAACTGTGCTACCGTATGTTCGAATGACAGGGATGCATCTGTGCAAGTTTGAAAACTCGAGGATGTGTCTGGGTATCAAACATGAAGTGTCTCATAAAGGCACCTTAGACTGGATGCGTAGGAGGTATCTGCTCAGGGAAGCTACTTCAGTTTTGTACTTTTTCATAACAGTGCTTCTCCTTGGAGGAATGATGGAAGCACACGGACGGACTAGGGGCACAGTAGGTACTGTGAATAAAGGGCAGGCTATGAACCTTACGCCTGCCAACCACATATTGGAGGTTCACCACCAGTGTTGATCCGCACATAGGTTCTGCGTCTAAAACGCTTCCAACACTGAGAGGGATGTGTGCTTTAGGAGGGATTCACTGCAGTGTTACGTCTGTTAAAGAAGGATGCTTTTGGGACTGACTCTGTGGTAACCGCATTAGGCGCACATAGCTTTCCAGTCTCAGACGTCTAACCGTTAGACTATAGGAAGTTCTGTTTAAGGGAAACTCCTTCATGCGGAATGTCACTTCTCACAGTGTCTTTGCAGTGGAGAAAAGAAGATAGAACAAGGACGGACAGAGAGAACGATGCAAACCGTGATTGAAGTACAGGGTAAGCCTCGTAGGCCTCTATTATGCATACTGGTAGTTCAACACCGGAGATGTTCCACCGTGTCTACCTCTTCTCAAAACACTTCCAGTATATGAGGGAACTCTGCTACATTAAGTTCTCACGACAGAGATGCGTCTGTGCTCAGTTGGAAAGTGTAGGACGTGTCTGGGTAGCAACCAGTAAGTGTCTGATACAAGCCGCTAAGAGGGGATGCGGAGGAAGGTATCTGCTCAGGGAAGCTACTTCAGGTGCGTACTCATTCATAACAGTGTCTCTCCTTTGAGGATGAAGATAGAACAGGGAACGACTACGGGCACATTAGGTACTGTGAGTAAAGGGCATGCTAAGGCGCTTAAGCCTGCCAAACACATATTGGATGTTCACCACCAGTGCAGATCCGCACTTAGTTTCTGCGTCGAAAACGCTTCCTACACTGAGAGGGAAGTGTGCTTTAGGAGGGATTCACTGCAGTGTTACGTCTGTTAAAGAAGGAAGCTTTTGGGACTGACTCTGTGGTAACCCCAATAGGCGCACATAGCTTTCCAGTCTCAGCCGTCTATCCGTTGGACTATAGCAAGTTCTGTTTAAGGGAAACTCCTTCATGCGGAATGTCACTTCTCACAGTGTCTTTCCAGTGGAGGAAAGAAGATAGAACAACGACGGACAGAGAGAACGTTGCAACCCGTGAGTGAAGTACAGGGTAAGGCACCTAAGCCTCTATGATGCATACTGGATGTTCAACACCTGGGATTTTCCACAATGTCTACCACTTCTCAAAACACTTCCAATATAGGAGGGAACTGTGCTACCATAAGGTCTAATGACATGGATGCATCTGTGCAAGGTTGAAAACTCGAGGATGTGTCTGGGTAGCAAACATGAAGTGTCTCATAAAGGCACCTTAGACTGGATGCGTAGGAGGTATCTGCTCAGGGAAGCTACTTCAGTTTTGTACTCATTCATAACAGTGCTTCTCCTTGGAGGAATGAAGGAAGAACACAGACGGACTAGGGGCACATTAGGTACTGTGAATAAAGGGCAGGCTATGAACCTTACGCCTGCCAACCACATATTGGATGTTCACCACCAGTGTTGATCCGCACATAGGTTCTGCGTCTAAAACGCTTCCAACACTGAGAGGGAAGTGTGCTTTAGGAGGGATTCACTGCAGTGTTACGTCTGTTAAAGAAGGATGCTTTTGGGACTGACTCTGTGGTAACCGCATTAGGCGCACATAGCTTTCCAGTCTCAGACGTCTAACCGTTAGACTATAGGAAGTTCTGTTTAAAAACTCCTTCATGCGGAATGTCACTTCTCACTGTGTCTTTGCAGTGGAGAAAAGAAGATAGAACAAGGACGGACAGAGAGAACGATGGAAACCGTGATTGAAGTACAGGGTAAGCCTCGTAGGCCTCTATTATGCATACTGGTAGTTCAACACCGGAGATGTTCCACAGTGTCTACCTCTTCTCAAAACACTTCCAGTATATGAGGGAACTCTGCTACATTAAGTTCTCACGACAGAGATGCGTCTGTGCTCAGTTGGAAAGTGTAGGACGTGTCTGGGTAGCAACCAGTAAGTGTCTGATACAAGCCGCTAAGAGGGGATGCGGAGGAAGGTATCTGCTCAGAGAAGCTACTTCAGGTGCGTACTCATTCATAAGAGTGTCTCTCCTTTGAGGATGAAGATAGAACAGGGAACGACTACGGGCACAAGAGGTACTGTGAGTAAAGGGCATGCTAAGGCGCTTAAGCCAGCCAAACACATATTGGATGTTCACCACCAGTGCAGATCCGCACTTAGTTTCTGCGTCGAAAACGCTTCCTACACTGAGAGGGAAGTGTGCTTTAGGAGGGATTCAATGCAGTGTTACGTCTGTTAAAGAAGGATGCTTTTGGGACTGACTCTGTGGTAACCGCATTAGGCGCACATAGCTTTCCAGTCTCAGACGTCTAACCGTTAGACTATAGGAAGTTCTGTTTAAGGGAAACTCCTTCATGCGGAATGTCACTTCTCACAGTGTCTTTGCGTGGAGAAAAGAAGATAGAACAAGGACGGACAGAGAGAAAAAAGCAAACCGTGATTGAAGTACAGGGTAAGCCTCGTAGGCCTCTATTATGCATACTGGTAGTTCAACACCGGAGATGTTCCACAGTGTCTACCTCTTCTCAAAACACTTCCGGTATATGAGGGAACTCTGCTACATTAAATTCTCACGACAGAGATGCGTCTGTGCTCAGTTGGAAAGTGTAGGACGTGTCTGGGTAGCAACCAGTAAGTGTCTGATACAAGCCGCTAAGAGGGGATGCGGAGGAAGGTATCTGCTCAGGGAAGCTGCTTCAGGTGCGTACTCATTCATAACAGTGTCTCTCCTTTGAGGATGAAGATAGAACAGGGAACGACTACGGGCACATTAGGTACTGTGTGTAAAGGGCATGCTAAGGCGCTTAAGCCTGCCAAACACATATTGGATGTTCACCACCAGTGCAGATCCGCACTTAGTTTCTGCGTCGAAAACGCTTCCTACACTGAGAGGGAAGTGTGCTTTAGGAGGGATTCACTGCAGTGATACGTCTGTTAAAGAAGGAAGCTTTTGGGACTGACTCTTTGGTAACCCCAATAGGCGCACATAGCTTTCCAGTCTCAGCCGTCTATCCTTTGGACTATAGCAAGTTCTGTTTAAGGGAAACTCCTTCATGCGGAATGTCACTTCTCACAGTGTCTTTCCAGTGGAGGAAAGAAGATAGAACAACGACGGACAGAGAGAACGTTGCAACCCGTGAGTGAAGTACAGGGTAAGGCACCTAAGCCTCTATGATGCATACTGGATGTTCAACACCTGGGATTTTCCACAATGTCTACCACTTCTCAAAACACTTCCAATATAGGAGGGAACTGTGCTACCGTATGTTCGAATGACAGGGATGCATCTGTGCAAGTTTGAAAACTCGAGGATGTGTCTGGGTATCAAACATGAAGTGTCTCATAAAGGCACCTTAGACTGGATGCGTAGGAGGTATCTGCTCAGGGAAGCTACTTCAGTTTTGTACTTTTTCATAACAGTGCTTCTCCTTGGAGGAATGAAGGAAGCACACGGACGGACTAGGGGCACAGTAGGTACTGTGAATAAAGGGCAGGCTATGAACCTTACGCCTGCCAACCACATATTGGAGGTTCACCACCAGTGTTGATCCGCACATAGGTTCTGCGTCTAAAACGCTTCCAACACTGAGAGGGAAGTGTGCTTTAGGAGGGATTCACTGCAGTGTTACGTCTGTTAAAGAAGGATGCTTTTGGGACTGACTCTGTGGTAACCGCATTAGGCGCACATAGCTTTCCAGTCTCAGACGTCTAACCGTTAGACTATAGGAAGTTCTGTTTAAGGGAAACTCCTTCATGCGGAATGTCACTTCTCACAGTGTCTTTGCAGTGGAGAAAAGAAGATAGAACAAGGACGGACAGAGAGAACGATGCAAACCGTGATTGAAGTACAGGGTAAGCCTCGTAGGCCTCTATTATGCATACTGGTAGTTCAACACCGGAGATGTTCCACCGTGTCTACCTCTTCTCAAAACACTTCCAGTATATGAGGGAACTCTGCTACATTAAGTTTTCACGACAGAGATGCGTCTGTGCTCAGTTGGAAAGTGTAGGACGTGTCTGGGTAGCAACCAGTAAGTGTCTGATACAAGCCGCTAAGAGGGGATGCGGAGGAAGGTATCTGCTCAGGGAAGCTACTTCAGGTGCGTACTCATTCATAACAGTGTCTCTCCTTTGAGGATGAAGATAGAACAGGGAACGACTACGGGCACATTAGGTACTGTGAGTAAAGGGCATGCTAAGGCGCTTAAGCCTGCCAAACACATATTGGATGTTCACCACCAGTGCAGATCCGCACTTAGTTTCTGCGTCGAAAACGCTTCCTACACTGAGAGGGAAGTGTGCTTTAGGAGGGATTCACTGCAGTGTTACGTCTGTTAAAGAAGGAAGCTTTTGGGACTGACTCTGTGGTAACCCCAATAGGCGCACATAGCTTTCCAGTCTCAGCCGTCTATCCGTTGGACTATAGCAAGTTCTGTTTAAGGGAAACTCCTTCATGCGGAATGTCACTTCTCACAGTGTCTTTCCAGTGGAGGAAAGAAGATAGAACAACGACGGACAGAGAGAACGTTGCAACCCGTGAGTGAAGTACAGGGTAAGGCACCTAAGCCTCTATGATGCATACTGGATGTTCAACACCTGGGATTTTCCACAATGTCTACCACTTCTCAAAACACTTCCAATATAGGAGGGAACTGTGCTACCATAAGGTCTAATGACAGGGATGCATCTGTGCAAGTTTGAAAACTCGAGGATGTGTCTGGGTAGCAAACATGAAGTGTCTCATAAAGGCACCTTAGACTGGATGCGTAGGAGGTATCTGCTCAGGGAAGCTACTTCAGTTTTGTACTCATTCATAACAGTGCTTCTCCTTGGAGGAATGAAGGAAGAACACAGACGGACTAGGGGCACATTAGGTACTGTGAATAAAGGGCAGGCTATGAACCTTACGCCTGCCAACCACATATTGGATGTTCACCACCAGTGTTGATCCGCACATAGTTTCTGCGTCTAAAACGCTTCCAACACTGAGAGGGAAGTGTGCTTTAGGAGGGATTCACTGCAGTGTTACGTCTGTTAAAGAAGGATGCTTTTGGGACTGACTCTGTGGTAACCGCATTAGGCGCACATAGCTTTCCAGTCTCAGACGTCTAACCGTTAGACTATAGGAAGTTCTGTTTAAAAACTCCTTCATGCGGAATGTCACTTCTCACTGTGTCTTTGCAGTGGAGAAAAGAAGATAGAACAAGGACGGACAGAGAGAACGATGGAAACCGTGATTGAAGTACAGGGTAAGCCTCGTAGGCCTCTATTATGCATACTGGTAGTTCAACACCGGAGATGTTCCACAGTGTCTACCTCTTCTCAAAACACTTCCAGTATATGAGGGAACTCTGCTACATTAAGTTCTCACGACAGAGATGCGTCTGTGCTCAGTTGGAAAGTGTAGGACGTGTCTGGGTAGCAACCAGTAAGTGTCTGATACAAGCCGCTAAGAGGGGATGCGGAGGAAGGTATCTGCTCAGGGAAGCTACTTCAGGTGCGTACTCATTCATAAGAGTGTCTCTCCTTTGAGGATGAAGATAGAACAGGGAACGACTACGGGCACAAGAGGTACTGTGAGTAAAGGGCATGCTAAGGCGCTTAAGCCAGCCAAACACATATTGGATGTTCACCACCAGTGCAGGTCCGCACTTAGTTTCTGCGTCGAAAACGCTTCCTACACTGAGAGGGAAGTGTGCTTTAGGAGGGATTCAATGCAGTGTTACGTCTGTTAAAGAAGGATGCTTTTGGGACTGACTCTGTGGTAACCGCATTAGGCGCACATAGCTTTCCAGTCTCAGACGTCTAACCGTTAGACTATAGGAAGTTCTGTTTAAGGGAAACTCCTTCATGCGGAATGTCACTTCTCACAGTGTCTTTGCAGTGGAGAAAAGAAGATAGAACAAGGACGGACAGAGAGAAAGATGCAAACCGTGATTGAAGTACAGGGTAAGCCTCGTAGGCCTCTATTATGCATACTGGTAGTTCAATACCGGAGATGTTCCACAGTGTCTACCTCTTCTCAAAACACTTCCGGTATATGAGGGAACTCTGCTACATTAAATTCTCACGACAGAGATGCGTCTGTGCTCAGTTGGAAAGTGTAGGACGTGTCTGGGTAGCAACCAGTAAGTGTCTGATACAAGCCGCTAAGAGGGGATGCGGAGGAAGGTATCTGCTCAGGGAAGCTACTTCAGGTGCGTACTCATTCATAACAGTGTCTCTCCTTTGAGGATGAAGATAGAACAGGGAACGACTACGGGCACATTAGGTACTGTGTGTAAAGGGCATGCTAAGGCGCTTAAGCCTGCCAAACACATATTGGATGTTCACCACCAGTGCAGATCCGCACTTAGTTTCTGCGTCGAAAACGCTTCCTACACTGAGAGGGAAGTGTGCTTTAGGAGGGATTCACTGCAGTGTTACGTCTGTTAAAGAAGGAAGCTTTTGGGACTGACTCTATGGTAACCCCAATAGGCGCACATAGCTTTCCAGTCTCAGCCGTCTATCCGTTGGACTATAGCAAGTTCTGTTTAAGGGAAACTCCTTCATGCGGAATGTCACTTCTCACAGTGTCTTTGCGTGGAGAAAAGAAGATAGAACAAGGACGGACAGAGAGAAAGATGCAAACCGTGATTGAAGTACAGGGTAAGCCTCGTAGGCCTCTATTATGCATACTGGTAGTTCAACACCGGAGATGTTCCACAGTGTCTACCTCTTCTCAAAACACTTCCGGTATATGAGGGAACTCTGCTACATTAAATTCTCACGACAGAGATGCGTCTGTGCTCAGTTGGAAAGTGTAGGACGTGTCTGGGTAGCAACCAGTAAGTGTCTGATACAAGCCGCTAAGAGGGGATGCGGAGGAAGGTATCTGCTCAGGGAAGCTGCTTCAGGTGCGTACTCATTCATAACAGTGTCTCTCCTTTGAGGATGAAGATAGAACAGGGAACGACTACGGGCACATTAGGTACTGTGTGTAAAGGGCATGCTAAGGCGCTTAAGCCTGCCAAACACATATTGGATGTTCACCACCAGTGCAGATCCGCACTTAGTTTCTGCGTCGAAAACGCTTCCTACACTGAGAGGGAAGTGTGCTTTAGGAGGGATTCACTGCAGTGATACGTCTGTTAAAGAAGGAAGCTTTTGGGACTGACTCTTTGGTAACCCCAATAGGCGCACATAGCTTTCCAGTCTCAGCCGTCTATCCGTTGGACTATAGCAAGTTCTGTTTAAGGGAAACTCCTTCATGCGGAATGTCACTTCTCACAGTGTCTTTCCAGTGGAGGAAAGAAGATAGAACAACGACGGACAGAGAGAACGTTGCAACCCGTGAGTGAAGTACAGGGTAAGGCACCTAAGCCTCTATGATGCATACTGGATGTTCAACACCTGGGATTTTCCACAATGTCTACCACTTCTCAAAACACTTCCAATATAGGAGGGAACTGTGCTACCGTATGTTCGAATGACAGGGATGCATCTGTGCAAGTTTGAAAACTCGAGGATGTGTCTGGGTATCAAACATGAAGTGTCTCATAAAGGCACCTTAGACTGGATGCGTAGGAGGTATCTGCTCAGGGAAGCTACTTCAGTTTTGTACTTTTTCATAACAGTGCTTCTCCTTGGAGGAATGAAGGAAGCACACGGACGGACTAGGGGCACAGTAGGTACTGTGAATAAAGGGCAGGCTATGAACCTTACGCCTGCCAACCACATATTGGAGGTTCACCACCAGTGTTGATCCGCACATAGGTTCTGCGTCTAAAACGCTTCCAACACTGAGAGGGAAGTGTGCTTTAGGAGGGATTCACTGCAGTGTTACGTCTGTTAAAGAAGGATGCTTTTGGGACTGACTCTGTGGTAACCGCATTAGGCGCACATAGCTTTCCAGTCTCAGACGTCTAACCGTTAGACTATAGGAAGTTCTGTTTAAGGGAAACTCCTTCATGCGGAATGTCACTTCTCACAGTGTCTTTGCAGTGGAGAAAAGAAGATAGAACAAGGACGGACAGAGAGAACGATGCAAACCGTGATTGAAGTACAGGGTAAGCCTCGTAGGCCTCTATTATGCATACTGGTAGTTCAACACCGGAGATGTTCCACCGTGTCTACCTCTTCTCAAAACACTTCCAGTATATGAGGGAACTCTGCTACATTAAGTTCTCACGACAGAGATGCGTCTGTGCTCAGTTGGAAAGTGTAGGACGTGTCTGGGTAGCAACCAGTAAGTGTCTGATACAAGCCGCTAAGAGGGGATGCGGAGGAAGGTATCTGCTCAGGGAAGCTACTTCAGGTGCGTACTCATTCATAACAGTGTCTCTCCTTTGAGGATGAAGATAGAACAGGGAACGACTACGGGCACATTAGGTACTGTGAGTAAAGGGCATGCTAAGGCGCTTAAGCCTGCCAAACACATATTGGATGTTCACCACCAGTGCAGATCCGCACTTAGTTTCTGCGTCGAAAACGCTTCCTACACTGAGAGGGAAGTGTGCTTTAGGAGGGATTCACTGCAGTGTTACGTCTGTTAAAGAAGGAAGCTTTTGGGACTGACTCTGTGGTAACCCCAATAGGCGCACATAGCTTTCCAGTCTCAGCCGTCTATCCGTTGGACTATAGCAAGTTCTGTTTAAGGGAAACTCCTTCATGCGGAATGTCACTTCTCACAGTGTCTTTCCAGTGGAGGAAAGAAGATAGAACAACGACGGACAGAGAGAACGTTGCAACCCGTGAGTGAAGTACAGGGTAAGGCACCTAAGCCTCTATGATGCATACTGGATGTTCAACACCTGGGATTTTCCACAATGTCTACCACTTCTCAAAACACTTCCAATATAGGAGGGAACTGTGCTACCATAAGGTCTAATGACAGGGATGCATCTGTGCAAGTTTGAAAACTCGAGGATGTGTCTGGGTAGCAAACATGAAGTGTCTCATAAAGGCACCTTAGACTGGATGCGTAGGAGGTATCTGCTCAGGGAAGCTACTTCAGTTTTGTACTCATTCATAACAGTGCTTCTCCTTGGAGGAATGAAGGAAGAACACAGACGGACTAGGGGCACATTAGGTACTGTGAATAAAGGGCAGGCTATGAACCTTACGCCTGCCAACCACATATTGGATGTTCACCACCAGTGTTGATCCGCACATAGGTTCTGCGTCTAAAACGCTTCCAACACTGAGAGGGAAGTGTGCTTTAGGAGGGATTCACTGCAGTGTTACGTCTGTTAAAGAAGGATGCTTTTGGGACTGACTCTGTGGTAACCGCATTAGGCGCACATAGCTTTACAGTCTCAGACGTCTATCCGTTGGACTATAGCAAGTTCTGTTTAAGGGAATCTCCTTCATGCGGAATGTCACTTCTCACAGTGTCTTTCCAGTGGAGGAAAGAAGATAGAACAACGACGGACAGAGAGAACGTTGCAACCCGTGAGTGAAGTACAGGGTAAGGCACCTAAGCCTCTATGATGCATACTGGATGTTCAACACCTGGGATTTTCCACAATGTCTACCACTTCTCAAAACACTTCCAATATAGGAGGGAACTGTGCTACCGTAAGTTCTAATGACAGGGATGCATCTGTGCAAGGTTGAAAACTCGAGGATGTGTCTGGGTAGCAAACATGAAGTGTCTCATAAAGGCACCTTAGACTGGATGCGTAGTAGGTATCTGCTAGGGAAGCTACTTCAGTTTTGTACTCATTCATAACAGTGCTTCTCCTTGGAGGAATGAAGGAAGAACACGGACGGACTAGGGGCACATTAGGTACTGTGAATAAAGGGCAGGCTATGAACCTTACGCCTGCCATCCACATATTGGATGTTCACCACCAGTGTTGATCCGCACATAGGTTCTGCGTCTAAAACGCTTCCAACACTGAGAGGGAAGTGTGCTTTAGGAGGGATTCACTGCAGTGTTACGTCTGTTAAAGAAGGATGCTTTTGGGACTGACTCTGTGGTAACCGCATTAGGCGCACATAGCTTTCCAGTCTCAGACGTCTAACCGTTAGACTATAGGAAGTTCTGTTTAAGGGAAACTCCTTCATGCGGAATGTCACTTCTCACAGTGTCTTTGCAGTGGAGAAAGAAGATAGAACAAGGACGGACAGAGAGAACGATGCAAACCGTGATTGAAGTACAGGGTAAGCCTCGTAGGCCTCTATTATGCATACTGGTAGTTCAACACCGCAGATGTTCCACAGTGTCTACCTCTTCTCAAAACACTTCCAGTATATGAGGGAACTCTGCTACATTAAGTTCTCACGACAGAGATGCGTCTGTGCTCAGTTGGAAAGTGTAGGACGTGTCTGGGTAGCAACCAGTAAGTGTCTGATACAAGCCGCTAAGAGGGGATCCGGAGGAAGGTATCTGCTCAGGGAAGCTACTTCAGGTGCGTACTCATTCATAACAGTGTCTCTCCTTTGAGGATGAAGATAGAACAGGGAACGACTACGGGCACATTAGGTACTGTGAGTAAAGGGCATGCTAAGGCGCTTAAGCCAGCCAAACACATATTGGATGTTCACCACCAGTGCAGATCCGCACTTAGTTTCTGCGTCGAAAACGCTTCCTACACTGAGAGGGAAGTGTGCTTTAGGAGGGATTCACTGCAGTGTTACGTCTGTTAAAGAAGGATGCTTTTGGGACTGACTCTGTGGTAACCGCATTAGGCGCACATAGCTTTCCAGTCTCAGACGTCTAACCATTAGACTATAGGAAGTTCTGTTTAAGGGAAACTCCTTCATGCGGAATGTCACTTCTCACAGTGTCTTTGCAGTGGAGAAAAGAAGATAGAACTAGGACGGACAGAGAGAACCATGTAAACCGTGATTGAAGTACAGGGTAAGCCTCGTAGGCCTCTATTATGCATACTGGTAGTTCAACACCGGAGATGTTCCACAGTGTCTACCTCTTCTCAAAACACTTCCGGTATATGAGGGAACTCTGCTACATTAAGTTCTCACGACAGAGATGCGTCTGTGCTCAGTTGGAAAGTGTAGGACGTGTCTGGGTAGCAACAAGTAAGTGTCTGATACAAGCCGCTAAGAGGGGATGCGGAGGAAGGTATCTGCTCAGGGAAGCTACTTCAGGTGCGTACTCATTCATAAGAGTGTCTCTCCTTTGAGGATGAAGATAGAACAGGGAACGACTACGGGCACATTAGGTACTGTGAGTAAAGGGCATGCTAAGGCGCTTAAGCCTGCCAAACACATATTGGATGTTCACCACCAGTGCAGATCCGCACTTAGTTTCTGCGTCGAAAACGCTTCCTACACTGAGAGGGAAGTGTGCTTTAGGAGGGATTCACTGCAGTGTTACGTCTGTTAAAGAAGGAAGCTTTTGGGACTGACTCTGTGGTAACCCCAATAGGCGCACATAGCTTTCCAGTCTCAGCCGTCTATCCGTTGGACTATAGCAAGTTCTGTTTAAGGGAAACTCCTTCATGCGGAATGTCACTTCTCACAGTGTCTTTCCAGTGGAGGAAAGAAGATAGAACAACGACGGACAGAGAGAACGTTGCAACCCGTGAGTGAAGTACAGTGTAAGGCACCTAAGCCTCTATGATGCATACTGGATGTTCAACACCTGGGATTTTCCACAATGTCTACCACTTCTCAAAACACTTCCAATATAGGAGGGAACTGTGCTACCGTAAGTTCTAATGACAGGGATGCATCTGTGCAAGGTTGAAAACTCGAGGATGTGTCTGGGTAGCAAACATGAAGTGTCTCATAAAGGCACCTTAGACTGGATGCGTAGGAGGTATCTGCTCAGGGAAGCTACTTCAGTTTTGTACTCATTCATAACAGTGCTTCTCCTTGGAGGAATGAAGGAAGAACCCGGACGGACTAGGGGCACATTAGCTACTGTGAATAAAGGGCAGGCTATGAACCTTACGCCTGCCAACCACATATTGGAGGTTCACCACCAGTGTTGATCCGCACATAGGTTCTGCGTCTAAAACGCTTCCAACACTGAGAGGGAAGTGTGCTTTAGGAGGGATTCATTGCAGTGTTACGTCTGTTAAAGAAGGATGCTTTTGGGACTGACTCTGTGGTAACCGCATTAGGCGCACATAGCTTTCCAGTTTCAGACGTCTAACCGTTAGACTATAGGAAGTTCTGTTTAAGGGAAACTCCTTCATGCGGAATGTCACTTCTCACAGTGTCTTTGCAGTGGAGAAAAGAAGATAGAACAAGGACGGACAGAGAGAACGATGCAAACCGTGATTGAAGTACAGGGTAAGCCTCGTAGGCCTCTATTATGCATACTGGTAGTTCAACACCGGAGATGTTCCACAGTGTCTACCTCTTCTCAAAACACTTCCAGTATATGAGGGAACTCTGCTACATTAAGTTCGCACGACAGAGATGCGTCTGTGCTCAGTTGGAAAGTGTAGGACGTGTCTGGGTAGCAACCAGTAAGTGTCTGATACAAGCCGCTAAGAGGGGATGCGGAGGAAGGTATCTGCTCAGGGAAGCTACTTCAGGTGCGTACTCATTCATAACAGTGTCTCTCCTTTGAGGATGAAGATAGAACAGGGAACGACTACGGGCACATTAGGTACTGTGAGTAAAGGGCATGCTAAGGCGCTTAAGCCTGCCAAACACATATTGGATGTTCACCACCAGTGCAGATCCGCACTTAGTTTCTGCGTCGAAAACGCTTCCTACACTGAGAGGGAAGTGTGCTTTAGGAGGGATTCACTGCAGTGTTACGTCTGTTAAAGAAGGAAGCTTTTGGGACTGACTCTGTGGTAACCCCAATAGGCGCACATAGCTTTCCAGTCTCAGCCGTCTATCCGTTGGACTATAGCAAGTTCTGTTTAAGGGAAACTCCTTCATGCGGAATGTCACTTCTCACAGTGTCTTTCCAGTGGAGGAAAGAAGATAGAACAACGACGGACAGAGAGAACGTTGCAACCCGTGAGTGAAGTACAGGGTAAGGCACCTAAGCCTCTATGATGCATACTGGATGTTCAACACCTGGGATTTTCCACAATGTCTACCACTTCTCAAAACACTTCCAATATAGGAGGGAACTGTGCTACCATAAGGTCTAATGACAGGGATGCATCTGTGCAAGGTTGAAAACTCGAGGATGTGTCTGGGTAGCAAACATGAAGTGTCTCATAAAGGCACCTTAGACTGGATGCGTAGGAGGTATCTGCTCAGGGAAGCTACTTCAGTTTTGTACTCATTCATAACAGTGCTTCTCCTTGGAGGAATGAAGGAAGAACACAGACGGACTAGGGGCACATTAGGTACTGTGAATAAAGGGCAGGCTATGAACCTTACGCCTGCCAACCACATATTGGATGTTCACCACCAGTGTTGATCCGCACATAGGTTCTGCGTCTAAAACGCTTCCAACACTGAGAGGGAAGTGTGCTTTAGGAGGGATTCACTGCAGTGTTACGTCTGTTAAAGAAGGATGCTTTTGGGACTGACTCTGTGGTAACCGCATTAGGCGCACATAGCTTTCCAGTCTCAGACGTCTAACCGTTAGACTATAGGAAGTTCTGTTTAAAAACTCCTTCATGCGGAATGTCACTTCTCACTGTGTCTTTGCAGTGGAGAAAAGAAGATAGAACAAGGACGGACAGAGAGAACGATGGAAACCGTGATTGAAGTACAGGGTAAGCCTCGTAGGCCTCTATTATGCATACTGGTAGTTCAACACCGGAGATGTTCCACAGTGTCTACCTCTTCTCAAAACACTTCCAGTATATGAGGGAACTCTGCTACATTAAGTTCTCACGACAGAGATGCGTCTGTGCTCAGTTGGAAAGTGTAGGACGTGTCTGGGTAGCAACCAGTAAGTGTCTGATACAAGCCGCTAAGAGGGGATGCGGAGGAAGGTATCTGCTCAGGGAAGCTACTTCAGGTGCGTACTCATTCATAAGAGTGTCTCTCCTTTGAGGATGAAGATAGAACAGGGAACGACTACGGGCACAAGAGGTACTGTGAGTAAAGGGCATGCTAAGGCGCTTAAGCCAGCCAAACACATATTGGATGTTCACCACCAGTGCAGATCCGCACTTAGTTTCTGCGTCGAAAACGCTTCCTACACTGAGAGGGAAGTGTGCTTTAGGAGGGATTCAATGCAGTGTTACGTCTGTTAAAGAAGGATGCTTTTGGGACTGACTCTGTGGTAACCGCATTAGGCGCACATAGCTTTCCAGTCTCAGACGTCTAACCGTTAGACTATAGGAAGTTCTGTTTAAGGGAAACTCCTTCATGCGGAATGTCACTTCTCACAGTGTCTTTGCAGTGGAGAAAAGAAGATAGAACAAGGACGGACAGAGAGAAAGATGCAAACCGTGATTGAAGTACAGGGTAAGCCTCGTAGGCCTCTATTATGCATACTGGTAGTTCAACACCGGAGATGTTCCACAGTGTCTACCTCTTCTCAAAACACTTCCGGTATATGAGGGAACTCTGCTACATTAAGTTCTCACGACAGAGATGCGTCTGTGCTCAGTTGGAAAGTGTAGGACGTGTCTGGGTAGCAACCAGTAAGTGTCTGATACAAGCCGCTAAGAGGGGATGCGGAGGAAGGTATCTGCTCAGGGAAGCTACTTCAGGTGCGTACTCATTCATAACAGTGTCTCTCCTTTGAGGATGAAGATAGAACAGGGAACGACTACGGGCACATTAGGTACTGTGTGTAAAGGGCATGCTAAGGCGCTTAAGCCTGCCAAACACATATTGGATGTTCACCACCAGTGCAGATCCGCACTTAGTTTCTGCGTCGAAAACGCTTCCTACACTGAGAGGGAAGTGTGCTTTAGGAGGGATTCACTGCAGTGTTACGTCTGTTAAAGAAGGAAGCTTTTGGGACTGACTCTGTGGTAACCCCAATAGGCGCACATAGCTTTCCAGTCTCAGCCGTCTATCCGTTGGACTATAGCAAGTTCTGTTTAAGGGAAACTCCTTCATGCGGAATGTCACTTCTCACAGTGTCTTTCCAGTGGAGGAAAGAAGATAGAACAACGACGGACAGAGAGAACGTTGCAACCCGTGAGTGAAGTACAGGGTAAGGCACCTAAGCCTCTATGATGCATACTGGATGTTCAACACCTGGGATTTTCCACAATGTCTACCACTTCTCAAAACACTTCCAATATAGGAGGGAACTGTGCTACCGTAAGTTCTAATGACAGGGATGCATCTGTGCAAGGTTGAAAACGCGAGGATGTGTCTGGGTAGCAAACATGAAGTGTCTCATAAAGGCACCTTAGACTGGATGCGTAGTAGGTATCTGCTAGGGAAGCTACTTCAGTTTTGTACTCATTCATAACAGTGCTTCTCCTTGGAGGAATGAAGGAAGAACACGGACGGACTAGGGGCACATTAGGTACTGTGAATAAAGGGCAGGCTATGAACCTTACGCCTGCCATCCACATATTGGATGTTCACCACCAGTGTTGATCCGCACATAGGTTCTGCGTCTAAAACGCTTCCAACACTGAGAGGGAAGTGTGCTTTAGGAGGGATTCACTGCAGTGTTACGTCTGTTAAAGAAGGATGCTTTTGGGACTGACTCTGTGGTAACCGCATTAGGCGCACATAGCTTTCCAGTCTCAGACGTCTAACCGTTAGACTATAGGAAGTTCTGTTTAAGGGAAACTCCTTCATGCGGAATGTCACTTCTCACAGTGTCTTTGCAGTGGAGAAAAGAAGATAGAACAAGGACGGACAGAGAGAACGATGCAAACCGTGATTGAAGTACAGGGTAAGCCTCGTAGGCCTCTATTATGCATACTGGTAGTTCAACACCGCAGATGTTCCACAGTGTCTACCTCTTCTCAAAACACTTCCAGTATATGAGGGAACTCTGCTACATTAAGTTCTCACGACAGAGATGCGTCTGTGCTCAGTTGGAAAGTGTAGGACGTGTCTGGGTAGCAACCAGTAAGTGTCTGATACAAGCCGCTAAGAGGGGATGCGGAGGAAGGTATCTGCTCAGGGAAGCTCCTTCAGGTGCGTACTCATTCATAAGAGTGTCTCTCCTTTGAGGATGAAGATAGAACAGGGAACGACTACGGGCACATTAGGTACTGTGAGTAAAGGGCATGCTAAGGCGCTTAAGCCAGCCAAACACATATTGGATGTTCACCACCAGTGCAGATCCGCACTTAGTTTCTGCGTCGAAAACGCTTCCTACACTGAGAGGGAAGTGTGCTTTAGGAGGGATTCACTGCAGTGTTACGTCTGTTAAAGAAGGATGCTTTTGGGACTGACTCTGTGGTAACCGCATTAGGCGCACATAGCTTTCCAGTCTCAGACGTCTAACCGTTAGACTATAGGAAGTTCTGTTTAAGGGAAACTCCTTCATGCGGAATGTCACTTCTCACAGTGTCTTTGCAGTGGAGAAAAGAAGATAGAACAAGGACGGACAGAGAGAACGATGCAAACCGTGATTGAAGTACAGGGTAAGCCTCGTAGGCCTCTATTATGCATACTGGTAGTTCAACACCGGAGATGTTCCACAGTGTCTACCTCTTCTCAAACACTTCCGGTATATGAGGGAACTCTGCTACATTAAGTTCTCACGACAGAGATGCGTCTGTGCTCAGTTGGAAAGTGTAGGACGTGTCTGGGTAGCAACCAGTAAGTGTCTGATACAAGCCGCTAAGAGGGGATGCGGAGGAAGGTATCTGCTCAGGGAAGCTACTTCAGGTGCGTACTCATTCATAACAGTGTCTCTCCTTTGAGGATGAAGATAGAACAGGGAACGACTACGGGCACATTAGGTACTGTGAGTAAAGGGCATGCTAAGGCGCTTAAGCCTGCCAAACACATATTGGATGTTCACCACCAGTGCAGATCCGCACTTAGTTTCTGCGTCGAAAACGCTTCCTACACTGAGAGGGAAGTGTGCTTTAGGAGGGATTCACTGCAGTGTTACGTCTGTTAAAGAAGGAAGCTTTTGGGACTGACTCTGTGGTAACCCCAATAGGCGCACATAGCTTTCCAGTCTCAGCCGTCTATCCGTTGGACTATAGCAAGTTCTGTTTAAGGGAAACTCCTTCATGCGGAATGTCACTTCGCACAGTGTCTTTCCAGTGGAGGAAAGAAGATAGAACAACGACGGACAGAGAGAACGTTGCAACCCGTGAGTGAAGTACAGGGTAAGGCACCTAAGCCTCTATGATGCATACTGGATGTTCAACACCTGGGATTTTCCACAATGTCTACCACTTCTCAAAACACTTCCAATATAGGAGGGAACTGTGCTACCGTAAGTTCTAATGACAGGGATGCATCTGTGCAAGGTTGAAAACTCGAGGATGTGTCTGGGTAGCAAACATGAAGTGTCTCATAAAGGCACCTTAGACTGGATGCGTAGGAGGTATCTGCTCAGGGAAGCTACTTCAGTTTTGTACTCATTCATTACAGTGCTTCTCTTGGAGGAATGAAGGAAGAACCCGGACGGACTAGGGGCACATTAGGTACTGTGAATAAAGGGCAGGCTATGAACCTTACGCCAGCCAACCACATATTGGATGTTCACCACCAGTGTTGATCCGCACATAGGTTCTGCGTCTAAAACGCTTCCAACACTGAGAGGGAAGTGTGCTTTAGGAGGGATTCACTGAAGTGTTACGTCTGTTAAAGAAGGATGCTTTTGGGACTGACTCTGTGGTAACCGCATTAGGCGCACATAGCTTTCCAGTCTCAGACGTCTAACCGTTAGACTATAGGAAATTCTGTTTAAGGGAAACTCCTTCATGCGGAATGTCACTTCTCACAGTGTCTTTGCAGTGGAGAAAAGAAGATAGAACAAGGACGGACAGAGAGAACGATGCAAACCGTGATTGAAGTACAGGGTAAGCCTCGTAGGCCTCTATTATGCATACTGGTAGTTCAACACCGCAGATGTTCCACAGTGTCTACCTCTTCTCAAAACACTTCCAGTATATGAGGGAACTCTGCTACATTAAGTTCTCACGACAGAGATGCGTCTGTGCCCAGTTGGAAAGTGTAGGACGTGTCTGGGTAGCAACCAGTAAGTGTCTGATACACCGCTAAGAGGGGATGCGGAGGAAGGTATCTGCTCAGGGAAGCTACTTCAGGTGAGTACTCATTCATAACAGTGTCTCTCCTTTGAGGATGAAGAAGAACAGGGAACGACTACGGGCACATTAGGTACTGTGAGTAAAGGGCATGCTAAGGCGCTTAAGCCTGCCAAACACATATTGGATGTTCACCACCAGTGCAGTTCCGCACTTAGTTTCTGCGTCGAAAACGCTTCCTACACTGAGAGGGAAGTGTGCTTTAGGAGGGATTCAATGCAGTGTTACGTCTGTTAAAGAAGGATGCTTTTGGGACTGACTCTGTGGTAACCGCATTAGGCGCACATAGCTTTCCAGTCTCAGACGTCTAACCGTTAGACTATAGGAAGTTCTGTTTAAGGGAAACTCCTTCATGCGGAATGTCACTTCTCACAGTGTCTTTGCGTGGAGAAAAGAAGATAGAACAAGGACGGACAGAGAGAACGATGCAAACCGTGATTGAAGTACAGGGTAAGCCTCGTAGGCCTCTATTATGCATACTGGTAGTTCAACACCGGAGATGTTCCACAGTGTCTACCTCTTCTCAAAACACTTCCGGTATATGAGGGAACTCTGCTACATTAAATTCTCACGACAGAGATGCGTCTGTGCTCAGTTGGAAAGTGTAGGACGTGTCTGGGTAGCAACCAGTAAGTGTCTGATACAAGCCGCTAAGAGGGGATGCGGAGGAAGGTATCTGCTCAGGGAAGCTGCTTCAGGTGCGTACTCATTCATAACAGTGTCTCTCCTTTGAGGATGAAGATAGAACAGGGAACGACTACGGGCACATTAGGTACTGTGTGTAAAGGGCATGCTAAGGCGCTTAAGCCTGCCAAACACATATTGGATGTTCACCACCAGTGCAGATCCGCACTTAGTTTCTGCGTCGAAAACGCTTCCTACACTGAGAGGGAAGTGTGCTTTAGGAGGGATTCACTGCAGTGATACGTCTGTTAAAGAAGGAAGCTTTTGGGACTGACTCTTTGGTAACCCCAATAGGCGCACATAGCTTTCCAGTCTCAGCCGTCTATCCGTTGGACTATAGCAAGTTCTGTTTAAGGGAAACTCCTTCATGCGGAATGTCACTTCTCACAGTGTCTTTCCAGTGGAGGAAAGAAGATAGAACAACGACGGACAAAGAGAACGTTGCAACCCGTGAGTGAAGTACAGGGTAAGGCACCTAAGCCTCTATGATGCATACTGGATGTTCAACACCTGGGATTTTCCACAATGTCTACCACTTCTCAAAACACTTCCAATATAGGAGGGAACTGTGCTACCGTATGTTCGAATGACAGGGATGCATCTGTGCAAGT
The DNA here is from genome assembly GCF_020171115.1 of Neogale vison. Taxonomy (NCBI): domain Eukaryota; kingdom Metazoa; phylum Chordata; class Mammalia; order Carnivora; family Mustelidae; genus Neogale; species Neogale vison. The sequence goes on from NW_025334856.1 coordinate 1,361,688, forward strand.
TTGAAAACTCGAGGATGTGTCTGGGTATCAAACATGAAGTGTCTCATAAAGGCACCTTAGACTGGATGCGTAGGAGGTATCTGCTCAGGGAAGCTACTTCAGTTTTGTACTTTTTCATAACATTGCTTCTCCTTGGAGGAATGAAGGAAGCACACGGACGGACTAGGGGCACAGTAGGTACTGTGAATAAAGGGCAGGCTATGAACCTTACGCCTGCCAACCACATATTGGAGGTTCACCACCAGTGTTGATCCGCACATAGGTTCTGCGTCTAAAACGCTTCCAACACTGAGAGGGAAGTGTGCTTTAGGAGGGATTCACTGCAGTGTTACGTCTGTTAAAGAAGGATGCTTTTGGGACTGACTCTGTGGTAACCGCATTAGGCGCACATAGCTTTCCAGTCTCAGACGTCTAACCGTTAGACTATAGGAAGTTCTGTTTAAGGGAAACTCCTTCATGCGGAATGTCACTTCTCACAGTGTCTTTGCAGTGGAGAAAAGAAGATAGAACAAGGACGGACAGAGAGAACGATGCAAACCGTGATTGAAGTACAGGGTAAGCCTCGTAGGCCTCTATTATGCATACTGGTAGTTCAACACCGGAGATGTTCCACCGTGTCTACCTCTTCTCAAAACACTTCCAGTATATGAGGGAACTCTGCTACATTAAGTTCTCACGACAGAGATGCGTCTGTGCTCAGTTGGAAAGTGTAGGACGTGTCTGGGTAGCAACCAGTAAGTGTCTGATACAAGCCGCTAAGAGGGGATGCGGAGGAAGGTATCTGCTCAGGGAAGCTACTTCAGGTGCGTACTCATTCATAACAGTGTCTCTCCTTTGAGGATGAAGATAGAACAGGGAACGACTACGGGCACATTAGGTACTGTGAGTAAAGGGCATGCTAAGGCGCTTAAGCCTGCCAAACACATATTGGATGTTCACCACCAGTGCAGATCCGCACTTAGTTTCTGCGTCGAAAACGCTTCCTACACTGAGAGGGAAGTGTGCTTTAGGAGGGATTCACTGCAGTGTTACGTCTGTTAAAGAAGGAAGCTTTTGGGACTGACTCTGTGGTAACCCCAATAGGCGCACATAGCTTTCCAGTCTCAGCCGTCTATCCGTTGGACTATAGCAAGTTCTGTTTAAGGGAAACTCCTTCATGCGGAATGTCACTTCTCACAGTGTCTTTCCAGTGGAGGAAAGAAGATAGAACAACGACGGACAGAGAGAACGTTGCAACCCGTGAGTGAAGTACAGGGTAAGGCACCTAAGCCTCTATGATGCATACTGGATGTTCAACACCTGGGATTTTCCACAATGTCTACCACTTCTCAAAACACTTCCAATATAGGAGGGAACTGTGCTACCATAAGGTCTAATGACAGGGATGCATCTGTGCAAGTTTGAAAACTCGAGGATGTGTCTGGGTAGCAAACATGAAGTGTCTCATAAAGGCACCTTAGACTGGATGCGTAGGAGGTATCTGCTCAGGGAAGCTACTTCAGTTTTGTACTCATTCATAACAGTGCTTCTCCTTGGAGGAATGAAGGAAGAACACAGACGGACTAGGGGCACATTAGGTACTGTGAATAAAGGGCAGGCTATGAACCTTACGCCTGCCAACCACATATTGGATGTTCACCACCAGTGTTGATCCGCACATAGGTTCTGCGTCTAAAACGCTTCCAACACTGAGAGGGAAGTGTGCTTTAGGAGGGATTCACTGCAGTGTTACGTCTGTTAAAGAAGGATGCTTTTGGGACTGACTCTGTGGTAACCGCATTAGGCGCACATAGCTTTCCAGTCTCAGACGTCTAACCGTTAGACTATAGGAAGTTCTGTTTAAAAACTCCTTCATGCGGAATGTCACTTCTCACTGTGTCTTTGCAGTGGAGAAAAGAAGATAGAACAAGGACGGACAGAGAGAACGATGGAAACCGTGATTGAAGTACAGGGTAAGCCTCGTAGGCCTCTATTATGCATACTGGTAGTTCAACACCGGAGATGTTCCACAGTGTCTACCTCTTCTCAAAACACTTCCAGTATATGAGGGAACTCTGCTACATTAAGTTCTCACGACAGAGATGCGTCTGTGCTCAGTTGGAAAGTGTAGGACGTGTCTGGGTAGCAACCAGTAAGTGTCTGATACAAGCCGCTAAGAGGGGATGCGGAGGAAGGTATCTGCTCAGGGAAGCTACTTCAGGTGCGTACTCATTCATAAGAGTGTCTCTCCTTTGAGGATGAAGATAGAACAGGGAACGACTACGGGCACAAGAGGTACTGTGAGTAAAGGGCATGCTAAGGCGCTTAAGCCAGCCAAACACATATTGGATGTTCACCACCAGTGCAGGTCCGCACTTAGTTTCTGCGTCGAAAACGCTTCCTACACTGAGAGGGAAGTGTGCTTTAGGAGGGATTCAATGCAGTGTTACGTCTGTTAAAGAAGGATGCTTTTGGGACTGACTCTGTGGTAACCGCATTTGGCGCACATAGCTTTCCAGTCTCAGACGTCTAACCGTTAGACTATAGGAAGTTCTGTTTAAGGGAAACTCCTTCATGCGGAATGTCACTTCTCACAGTGTCTTTGCAGTGGAGAAAAGAAGATAGAACAAGGACGGACAGAGAGAAAGATGCAAACCGTGATTGAAGTACAGGGTAAGCCTCGTAGGCCTCTATTATGCATACTGGTAGTTCAATACCGGAGATGTTCCACAGTGTCTACCTCTTCTCAAAACACTTCCGGTATATGAGGGAACTCTGCTACATTAAATTCTCACGACAGAGATGCGTCTGTGCTCAGTTGGAAAGTGTAGGACGTGTCTGGGTAGCAACCAGTAAGTGTCTGATACAAGCCGCTAAGAGGGGATGCGGAGGAAGGTATCTGCTCAGGGAAGCTACTTCAGGTGCGTACTCATTCATAACAGTGTCTCTCCTTTGAGGATGAAGATAGAACAGGGAACGACTACGGGCACATTAGGTACTGTGTGTAAAGGGCATGCTAAGGCGCTTAAGCCTGCCAAACACATATTGGATGTTCACCACCAGTGCAGATCCGCACTTAGTTTCTGCGTCGAAAACGCTTCCTACACTGAGAGGGAAGTGTGCTTTAGGAGGGATTCACTGCAGTGTTACGTCTGTTAAAGAAGGAAGCTTTTGGGACTGACTCTATGGTAACCCCAATAGGCGCACATAGCTTTCCAGTCTCAGCCGTCTATCCGTTGGACTATAGCAAGTTCTGTTTAAGGGAAACTCCTTCATGCGGAATGTCACTTCTCACAGTGTCTTTGCGTGGAGAAAAGAAGATAGAACAAGGACGGACAGAGAGAAAGATGCAAACCGTGATTGAAGTACAGGGTAAGCCTCGTAGGCCTCTATTATGCATACTGGTAGTTCAACACCGGAGATGTTCCACAGTGTCTACCTCTTCTCAAAACACTTCCGGTATATGAGGGAACTCTGCTACATTAAATTCTCACGACAGAGATGCGTCTGTGCTCAGTTGGAAAGTGTAGGACGTGTCTGGGTAGCAACCAGTAAGTGTCTGATACAAGCCGCTAAGAGGGGATGCGGAGGAAGGTATCTGCTCAGGGAAGCTGCTTCAGGTGCGTACTCATTCATAACAGTGTCTCTCCTTTGAGGATGAAGATAGAACAGGGAACGACTACGGGCACATTAGGTACTGTGTGTAAAGGGCATGCTAAGGCGCTTAAGCCTGCCAAACACATATTGGATGTTCACCACCAGTGCAGATCCGCACTTAGTTTCTGCGTCGAAAACGCTTCCTACACTGAGAGGGAAGTGTGCTTTAGGAGGGATTCACTGCAGTGATACGTCTGTTAAAGAAGGAAGCTTTTGGGACTGACTCTTTGGTAACCCCAATAGGCGCACATAGCTTTCCAGTCTCAGCCGTCTATCCGTTGGACTATAGCAAGTTCTGTTTAAGGGAAACTCCTTCATGCGGAATGTCACTTCTCACAGTGTCTTTCCAGTGGAGGAAAGAAGATAGAACAACGACGGACAGAGAGAACGTTGCAACCCGTGAGTGAAGTACAGGGTAAGGCACCTAAGCCTCTATGATGCATACTGGATGTTCAACACCTGGGATTTTCCACAATGTCTACCACTTCTCAAAACACTTCCAATATAGGAGGGAACTGTGCTACCGTATGTTCGAATGACAGGGATGCATCTGTGCAAGTTTGAAAACTCGAGGATGTGTCTGGGTATCAAACATGAAGTGTCTCATAAAGGCACCTTAGACTGGATGCGTAGGAGGTATCTGCTCAGGGAAGCTACTTCAGTTTTGTACTTTTTCATAACAGTGCTTCTCCTTGGAGGAATGAAGGAAGCACACGGACGGACTAGGGGCACAGTAGGTACTGTGAATAAAGGGCAGGCTATGAACCTTACGCCTGCCAACCACATATTGGAGGTTCACCACCAGTGTTGATCCGCACATAGGTTCTGCGTCGAAAACGCTTCCTACACTGAGAGGGAAGTGTGCTTTAGGAGGGATTCAATGCAGTGTTACGTCTGTTAAAGAAGGATGCTTTTGGGACTGACTCTGTGGTAACCGCATTTGGCGCACATAGCTTTCCAGTCTCAGACGTCTAACCGTTAGACTATAGGAAGTTCTGTTTAAGGGAAACTCCTTCATGCGGAATGTCACTTCTCACAGTGTCTTTGCAGTGGAGAAAAGAAGATAGAACAAGGACGGACAGAGAGAAAGATGCAAACCGTGATTGAAGTACAGGGTAAGCCTCGTAGGCCTCTATTATGCATACTGGTAGTTCAATACCGGAGATGTTCCACAGTGTCTACCTCTTCTCAAAACACTTCCGGTATATGAGGGAACTCTGCTACATTAAATTCTCACGACAGAGATGCGTCTGTGCTCAGTTGGAAAGTGTAGGACGTGTCTGGGTAGCAACCAGTAAGTGTCTGATACAAGCCGCTAAGAGGGGATGCGGAGGAAGGTATCTGCTCAGGGAAGCTACTTCAGGTGCGTACTCATTCATAAGAGTGTCTCTCCTTTGAGGATGAAGATAGAACAGGGAACGACTACGGGCACATTAGGTACTGTGTGTAAAGGGCATGCTAAGGCGCTTAAGCCTGCCAAACACATATTGGATGTTCACCACCAGTGCAGATCCGCACTTAGTTTCTGCGTCGAAAACGCTTCCTACACTGAGAGGGAAGTGTGCTTTAGGAGGGATTCACTGCAGTGTTACGTCTGTTAAAGAAGGAAGCTTTTGGGACTGACTCTATGGTAACCCCAATAGGCGCACATAGCTTTCCAGTCTCAGCCGTCTATCCGTTGGACTATAGCAAGTTCTGTTTAAGGGAAACTCCTTCATGCGGAATGTCACTTCTCACAGTGTCTTTGCGTGGAGAAAAGAAGATAGAACAAGGACGGACAGAGAGAAAGATGCAAACCGTGATTGAAGTACAGGGTAAGCCTCGTAGGCCTCTATTATGCATACTGGTAGTTCAACACCGGAGATGTTCCACAGTGTCTACCTCTTCTCAAAACACTTCCGGTATATGAGGGAACTCTGCTACATTAAATTCTCACGACAGAGATGCGTCTGTGCTCAGTTGGAAAGTGTAGGACGTGTCTGGGTAGCAACCAGTAAGTGTCTGATACAAGCCGCTAAGAGGGGATGCGGAGGAAGGTATCTGCTCAGGGAAGCTGCTTCAGGTGCGTACTCATTCATAACAGTGTCTCTCCTTTGAGGATGAAGATAGAACAGGGAACGACTACGGGCACATTAGGTACTGTGTGTAAAGGGCATGCTAAGGCGCTTAAGCCTGCCAAACACATATTGGATGTTCACCACCAGTGCAGATCCGCACTTAGTTTCTGCGTCGAAAACGCTTCCTACACTGAGAGGGAAGTGTGCTTTAGGAGGGATTCACTGCAGTGATACGTCTGTTAAAGAAGGAAGCTTTTGGGACTGACTCTTTGGTAACCCCAATAGGCGCACATAGCTTTCCAGTCTCAGCCGTCTATCCGTTGGACTATAGCAAGTTCTGTTTAAGGGAAACTCCTTCATGCGGAATGTCACTTCTCACAGTGTCTTTCCAGTGGAGGAAAGAAGATAGAACAACGACGGACAGAGAGAACGTTGCAACCCGTGAGTGAAGTACAGGGTAAGGCACCTAAGCCTCTATGATGCATACTGGATGTTCAACACCTGGGATTTTCCACAATGTCTACCACTTCTCAAAACACTTCCAATATAGGAGGGAACTGTGCTACCGTATGTTCGAATGACAGGGATGCATCTGTGCAAGTTTGAAAACTCGAGGATGTGTCTGGGTATCAAACATGAAGTGTCTCATAAAGGCACCTTAGACTGGATGCGTAGGAGGTATCTGCTCAGGGAAGCTACTTCAGTTTTGTACTTTTTCATAACAGTGCTTCTCCTTGGAGGAATGAAGGAAGCACACGGACGGACTAGGGGCACAGTAGGTACTGTGAATAAAGGGCAGGCTATGAACCTTACGCCTGCCAACCACATATTGGAGGTTCACCACCAGTGTTGATCCGCACATAGGTTCTGCGTCTAAAACGCTTCCAACACTGAGAGGGAAGTGTGCTTTAGGAGGGATTCACTGCAGTGTTACGTCTGTTAAAGAAGGATGCTTTTGGGACTGACTCTGTGGTAACCGCATTAGGCGCACATAGCTTTCCAGTCTCAGACGTCTAACCGTTAGACTATAGGAAGTTCTGTTTAAGGGAAACTCCTTCATGCGGAATGTCACTTCTCACTGTGTCTTTGCAGTGGAGAAAAGAAGATAGAACAAGGACGGACAGAGAGAACGATGCAAACCGTGATTGAAGTACAGGGTAAGCCTCGTAGGCCTCTATTATGCATACTGGTAGTTCAACACCGGAGATGTTCCACCGTGTCTACCTCTTCTCAAAACACTTCCAGTATATGAGGGAACTCTGCTACATTAAGTTCTCACGACAGAGATGCGTCTGTGCTCAGTTGGAAAGTGTAGGACGTGTCTGGGTAGCAACCAGTAAGTGTCTGATACAAGCCGCTAAGAGGGGATGCGGAGGAAGGTATCTGCTCAGGGAAGCTACTTCAGGTGCGTACTCATTCATAACAGTGTCTCTCCTTTGAGGATGAAGATAGAACAGGGAACGACTACGGGCACATTAGGTACTGTGAGTAAAGGGCATGCTAAGGCGCTTAAGCCTGCCAAACACATATTGGATGTTCACCACCAGTGCAGATCCGCACTTAGTTTCTGCGTCGAAAACGCTTCCTACACTGAGAGGGAAGTGTGCTTTAGGAGGGATTCACTGCAGTGTTACGTCTGTTAAAGAAGGAAGCTTTTGGGACTGACTCTGTGGTAACCCCAATAGGCGCACATAGCTTTCCAGTCTCAGCCGTCTATCCGTTGGACTATAGCAAGTTCTGTTTAAGGGAAACTCCTTCATGCGGAATGTCACTTCTCACAGTGTCTTTCCAGTGGAGGAAAGAAGATAGAACAACGACGGACAGAGAGAACGTTGCAACCCGTGAGTGAAGTACAGGGTAAGGCACCTAAGCCTCTATGATGCATACTGGATGTTCAACACCTGGGATTTTCCACAATGTCTACCACTTCTCAAAACACTTCCAATATAGGAGGGAACTGTGCTACCATAAGGTCTAATGACAGGGATGCATCTGTGCAAGGTTGAAAACTCGAGGATGTGTCTGGGTAGCAAACATGAAGTGTCTCATAAAGGCACCTTAGACTGGATGCGTAGGAGGTATCTGCTCAGGGAAGCTACTTCAGTTTTGTACTCATTCATAACAGTGCTTCTCCTTGGAGGAATGAAGGAAGAACACAGACGGACTAGGGGCACATTAGGTACTGTGAATAAAGGGCAGGCTATGAACCTTACGCCTGCCAACGACATATTGGATGTTCACCACCAGTGTTGATCCGCACATAGGTTCTGCGTCTAAAACGCTTCCAACACTGAGAGGGAAGTGTGCTTTAGGAGGGATTCACTGCAGTGTTACGTCTGTTAAAGAAGGATGCTTTTGGGACTGACTCTGTGGTAACCGCATTAGGCGCACATAGCTTTCCAGTCTCAGACGTCTAACCGTTAGACTATAGGAAGTTCTGTTTAAAAACTCCTTCATGCGGAATGTCACTTCTCACTGTGTCTTTGCAGTGGAGAAAAGAAGATAGAACAAGGACGGACAGAGAGAACGATGCAAACCGTGATTGAAGTACAGGGTAAGCCTCGTAGGCCTCTATTATGCATACTGGTAGTTCAACACCGGAGATGTTCCACAGTGTCTAACTCTTCTCAAAACACTTCCAGTATATGAGGGAACTCTGCTACATTAAGTTCTCACGACAGAGATGCGTCTGTGCTCAGTTGGAAAGTGTAGGACGTGTCTGGGTAGCAACCAGTAACTGTCTGATACAAGCCGCTAAGAGGGGATGCGGAGGAAGGTATCTGCTCAGGGAAGCTACTTCAGGTGCGTACTCATTCATAAGAGTGTCTCTCCTTTGAGGATGAAGATAGAACAGGGAACGACTACGGGCACAAGAGGTACTGTGAGTAAAGGGCATGCTAAGGCGCTTAAGCCAGCCAAACACATATTGGATGTTCACCACCAGTGCAGGTCCGCACTTAGTTTCTGCGTCGAAAACGCTTCCTACACTGAGAGGGAAGTGTGCTTTAGGAGGGATTCAATGCAGTGTTACGTCTGTTAAAGAAGGATGCTTTTGGGACTGACTTGTGGTAACCGCATTAGGCGCACATAGCTTTCCAGTCTCAGACGTCTAACCGTTAGACTATAGGAAGTTCTGTTTAAGGGAAACTCCTTCATGCGGAATGTCACTTCTCACAGTGTCTTTGCAGTGGAGAAAAGAAGATAGAACAAGGACGGACAGAGAGAAAGATGCAAACCGTGATTGAAGTACAGGGTAAGCCTCGTAGGCCTCTATTATGCATACTGGTAGTTCAATACCGGAGATGTTCCACAGTGTCTACCTCTTCTCAAAACACTTCCGGTATATGAGGGAACTCTGCTACATTAAATTCTCACGACAGAGATGCGTCTGTGCTCAGTTGGAAAGTGTAGGACGTGTCTGGGTAGCAACCAGTAAGTGTCTGATACAAGCCGCTAAGAGGGGATGCGGAGGAAGGTATCTGCTCAGGGAAGCTACTTCAGGTGCGTACTCATTCATAACAGTGTCTCTCCTTTGAGGATGAAGATAGAACAGGGAACGACTACGGGCACATTAGGTACTGTGTGTAAAGGGCATGCTAAGGCGCTTAAGCCTGCCAAACACATATTGGATGTTCACCACCAGTGCAGATCCGCACTTAGTTTCTGCGTCGAAAACGCTTCCTACACTGAGAGGGAAGTGTGCTTTAGGAGGGATTCACTGCAGTGTTACGTCTGTTAAAGAAGGAAGCTTTTGGGACTGACTCTATGGTAACCCCAATAGGCGCACATAGCTTTCCAGTCTCAGCCGTCTATCCGTTGGACTATAGCAAGTTCTGTTTAAGGGAAACTCCTTCATGCGGAATGTCACTTCTCACAGTGTCTTTCCAGTGGAGGAAAGAAGATAGAACAACGACGGACAGAGAGAACGTTGCAACCCGTGAGTGAAGTACAGGGTAAGGCACCTAAGCCTCTATGATGCATACTGGATGTTCAACACCTGGGATTTTCCACAATGTCTACCACTTCTCAAAACACTTCCAATATAGGAGGGAACTGTGCTACCGTAAGTTCTAATGACAGGGATGCATCTGTGCAAGGTTGAAAACTCGAGGATGTGTCTGGGTAGCAAACATGAAGTGTCTCATAAAGGCACCTTAGACTGGATGCGTAGTAGGTATCTGCTAGGGAAGCTACTTCAGTTTTGTACTCATTCATAACAGTGCTTCTCCTTGGAGGAATGAAGGAAGAACACGGACGGACTAGGGGCACATTAGGTACTGTGAATAAAGGGCAGGCTATGAACCTTACGCCTGCCATCCACATATTGGATGTTCACCACCAGTGTTGATCCGCACATAGGTTCTGCGTCTAAAACGCTTCCAACACTGAGAGGGAAGTGTGCTTTAGGAGGGATTCACTGCAGTGTTACGTCTGTTAAAGAAGGATGCTTTTGGGACTGACTCTGTGGTAACCGCATTAGGCGCACATAGCTTTCCAGTCTCAGACGTCTAACCGTTAGACTATAGGAAGTTCTGTTTAAGGGAAACTCCTTCATGCGGAATGTCACTTCTCACAGTGTCTTTGCAGTGGAGAAAGAAGATAGAACAAGGACGGACAGAGAGAACGATGCAAACCGTGATTGAAGTACAGGGTAAGCCTCGTAGGCCTCTATTATGCATACTGGTAGTTCAACACCGCAGATGTTCCACAGTGTCTACCTCTTCTCAAAACACTTCCAGTATATGAGGGAACTCTGCTACATTAAGTTCTCACGACAGAGATGCGTCTGTGCTCAGTTGGAAAGTGTAGGACGTGTCTGGGTAGCAACCAGTAAGTGTCTGATACAAGCCGCTAAGAGGGGATCCGGAGGAAGGTATCTGATCAGGGAAGCTACTTCAGGTGCGTACTCATTCATAACAGTGTCTCTCCTTTGAGGATGAAGATAGAACAGGGAACGACTACGGGCACATTAGGTACTGTGAGTAAAGGGCATGCTAAGGCGCTTAAGCCAGCCAAACACATATTGGATGTTCACCACCAGTGCAGATCCGCACTTAGTTTCTGCGTCGAAAACGCTTCCTACACTGAGAGGGAAGTGTGCTTTAGGAGGGATTCACTGCAGTGTTACGTCTGTTAAAGAAGGATGCTTTTGGGACTGACTCTGTGGTAACCGCATTAGGCGCACATAGCTTTCCAGTCTCAGACGTCTAACCATTAGACTATAGGAAGTTCTGTTTAAGGGAAACTCCTTCATGCGGAATGTCACTTCTCACAGTGTCTTTGCAGTGGAGAAAAGAAGATAGAACTAGGACGGACAGAGAGAACCATGTAAACCGTGATTGAAGTACAGGGTAAGCCTCGTAGGCCTCTATTATGCATACTGGTAGTTCAACACCGGAGATGTTCCACAGTGTCTACCTCTTCTCAAAACACTTCCGGTATATGAGGGAACTCTGCTACATTAAGTTCTCACGACAGAGATGCGTCTGTGCTCAGTTGGAAAGTGTAGGACGTGTCTGGGTAGCAACAAGTAAGTGTCTGATACAAGCCGCTAAGAGGGGATGCGGAGGAAGGTATCTGCTCAGGGAAGCTACTTCAGGTGCGTACTCATTCATAAGAGTGTCTCTCCTTTGAGGATGAAGATAGAACAGGGAACGACTACGGGCACATTAGGTACTGTGAGTAAAGGGCATGCTAAGGCGCTTAAGCCTGCCAAACACATATTGGATGTTCACCACCAGTGCAGATCCGCACTTAGTTTCTGCGTCGAAAACGCTTCCTACACTGAGAGGGAAGTGTGCTTTAGGAGGGATTCACTGCAGTGTTACGTCTGTTAAAGAAGGAAGCTTTTGGGACTGACTCTGTGGTAACCCCAATAGGCGCACATAGCTTTCCAGTCTCAGCCGTCTATCCGTTGGACTATAGCAAGTTCTGTTTAAGGGAAACTCCTTCATGCGGAATGTCACTTCTCACAGTGTCTTTCCAGTGGAGGAAAGAAGATAGAACAACGACGGACAGAGAGAACGTTGCAACCCGTGAGTGAAGTACAGTGTAAGGCACCTAAGCCTCTATGATGCATACTGGATGTTCAACACCTGGGATTTTCCACAATGTCTACCACTTCTCAAAACACTTCCAATATAGGAGGGAACTGTGCTACCGTAAGTTCTAATGACAGGGATGCATCTGTGCAAGGTTGAAAACTCGAGGATGTGTCTGGGTAGCAAACATGAAGTGTCTCATAAAGGCACCTTAGACTGGATGCGTAGGAGGTATCTGCTCAGGGAAGCTACTTCAGTTTTGTACTCATTCATAACAGTGCTTCTCCTTGGAGGAATGAAGGAAGAACCCGGACGGACTAGGGGCACATTAGCTACTGTGAATAAAGGGCAGGCTATGAACCTTACGCCTGCCAACCACATATTGGAGGTTCACCACCAGTGTTGATCCGCACATAGGTTCTGCGTCTAAAACGCTTCCAACACTGAGAGGGAAGTGTGCTTTAGGAGGGATTCATTGCAGTGTTACGTCTGTTAAAGAAGGATGCTTTTGGGACTGACTCTGTGGTAACCGCATTAGGCGCACATAGCTTTCCAGTTTCAGACGTCTAACCGTTAGACTATAGGAAGTTCTGTTTAAGGGAAACTCCTTCATGCGGAATGTCACTTCTCACAGTGTCTTTGCAGTGGAGAAAAGAAGATAGAACAAGGACGGACAGAGAGAACGATGCAAACCGTGATTGAAGTACAGGGTAAGCCTCGTAGGCCTCTATTATGCATACTGGTAGTTCAACACCGGAGATGTTCCACAGTGTCTACCTCTTCTCAAAACACTTCCAGTATATGAGGGAACTCTGCTACATTAAGTTCGCACGACAGAGATGCGTCTGTGCTCAGTTGGAAAGTGTAGGACGTGTCTGGGTAGCAACCAGTAAGTGTCTGATACAAGCCGCTAAGAGGGGATGCGGAGGAAGGTATCTGCTCAGGGAAGCTACTTCAGGTGCGTACTCATTCATAACAGTGTCTCTCCTTTGAGGATGAAGATAGAACAGGGAACGACTACGGGCACATTAGGTACTGTGAGTAAAGGGCATGCTAAGGCGCTTAAGCCTGCCAAACACATATTGGATGTTCACCACCAGTGCAGATCCGCACTTAGTTTCTGCGTCGAAAACGCTTCCTACACTGAGAGGGAAGTGTGCTTTAGGAGGGATTCACTGCAGTGTTACGTCTGTTAAAGAAGGAAGCTTTTGGGACTGACTCTGTGGTAACCCCAATAGGCGCACATAGCTTTCCAGTCTCAGCCGTCTATCCGTTGGACTATAGCAAGTTCTGTTTAAGGGAAACTCCTTCATGCGGAATGTCACTTCTCACAGTGTCTTTCCAGTGGAGGAAAGAAGATAGAACAACGACGGACAGAGAGAACGTTGCAACCCGTGAGTGAAGTACAGGGTAAGGCACCTAAGCCTCTATGATGCATACTGGATGTTCAACACCTGGGATTTTCCACAATGTCTACCACTTCTCAAAACACTTCCAATATAGGAGGGAACTGTGCTACCATAAGGTCTAATGACAGGGATGCATCTGTGCAAGGTTGAAAACTCGAGGATGTGTCTGGGTAGCAAACATGAAGTGTCTCATAAAGGCACCTTAGACTGGATGCGTAGGAGGTATCTGCTCAGGGAAGCTACTTCAGTTTTGTACTCATTCATAACAGTGCTTCTCCTTGGAGGAATGAAGGAAGAACACAGACGGACTAGGGGCACATTAGGTACTGTGAATAAAGGGCAGGCTATGAACCTTACGCCTGCCAACCACATATTGGATGTTCACCACCAGTGTTGATCCGCACATAGGTTCTGCGTCTAAAACGCTTCCAACACTGAGAGGGAAGTGTGCTTTAGGAGGGATTCACTGCAGTGTTACGTCTGTTAAAGAAGGATGCTTTTGGGACTGACTCTGTGGTAACCGCATTAGGCGCACATAGCTTTCCAGTCTCAGACGTCTAACCGTTAGACTATAGGAAGTTCTGTTTAAAAACTCCTTCATGCGGAATGTCACTTCTCACTGTGTCTTTGCAGTGGAGAAAAGAAGATAGAACAAGGACGGACAGAGAGAACGATGCAAACCGTGATTGAAGTACAGGGTAAGCCTCGTAGGCCTCTATTATGCATACTGGTAGGTCAACACCGGAGATGTTCCACAGTGTCTACCTCTTCTCAAAACACTTCCAGTATATGAGGGAACTCTGCTACATTAAGTTCTCACGACAGAGATGCGTCTGTGCTCAGTTGGAAAGTGTAGGACGTGTCTGGGTAGCAACCAGTAAGTGTCTGATACAAGCCGCTAAGAGGGGATGCGGAGGAAGGTATCTGCTCAGGGAAGCTACTTCAGGTGCGTACTCATTCATAAGAGTGTCTCTCCTTTGAGGATGAAGATAGAACAGGGAACGACTACGGGCACAAGAGGTACTGTGAGTAAAGGGCATGCTAAGGCGCTTAAGCCAGCCAAACACATATTGGATGTTCACCACCAGTGCAGATCCGCACTTAGTTTCTGCGTCGAAAACGCTTCCTACACTGAGAGGGAAGTGTGCTTTAGGAGGGATTCAATGCAGTGTTACGTCTGTTAAAGAAGGATGCTTTTGGGACTGACTCTGTGGTAACCGCATTAGGCGCACATATCTTTCCAGTCTCAGACGTCTAACCGTTAGACTATAGGAAGTTCTGTTTAAGGGAAACTCCTTCATGCGGAATGTCACTTCTCACAGTGTCTTTGCAGTGGAGAAAAGAAGATAGAACAAGGACGGACAGAGAGAAAGATGCAAACCGTGATTGAAGTACAGGGTAAGCCTCGTAGGCCTCTATTATGCATACTGGTAGTTCAACACCGGAGATGTTCCACAGTGTCTACCTCTTCTCAAAACACTTCCGGTATATGAGGGAACTCTGCTACATTAAGTTCTCACGACAGAGATGCGTCTGTGCTCAGTTGGAAAGTGTAGGACGTGTCTGGGTAGCAACCAGTAAGTGTCTGATACAAGCCGCTAAGAGGGGATGCGGAGGAAGGTATCTGCTCAGGGAAGCTACTTCAGGTGCGTACTCATTCATAACAGTGTCTCTCCTTTGAGGATGAAGATAGAACAGGGAACGACTACGGGCACATTAGGTACTGTGTGTAAAGGGCATGCTAAGGCGCTTAAGCCTGCCAAACACATATTGGATGTTCACCACCAGTGCAGATCCGCACTTAGTTTCTGCGTCGAAAACGCTTCCTACACTGAGAGGGAAGTGTGCTTTAGGAGGGATTCACTGCAGTGTTACGTCTGTTAAAGAAGGAAGCTTTTGGGACTGACTCTGTGGTAACCCCAATAGGCGCACATAGCTTTCCAGTCTCAGCCGTCTATCCGTTGGACTATAGCAAGTTCTGTTTAAGGGAAACTCCTTCATGCGGAATGTCACTTCTCACAGTGTCTTTCCAGTGGAGGAAAGAAGATAGAACAACGACGGACAGAGAGAACGTTGCAACCCGTGAGTGAAGTACAGGGTAAGGCACCTAAGCCTCTATGATGCATACTGGATGTTCAACACCTGGGATTTTCCACAATGTCTACCACTTCTCAAAACACTTCCAATATAGGAGGGAACTGTGCTACCGTAAGTTCTAATGACAGGGATGCATCTGTGCAAGGTTGAAAACGCGAGGATGTGTCTGGGTAGCAAACATGAAGTGTCTCATAAAGGCACCTTAGACTGGATGCGTAGTAGGTATCTGCTAGGGAAGCTACTTCAGTTTTGTACTCATTAATAACAGTGCTTCTCCTTGGAGGAATGAAGGAAGAACACGGACGGACTAGGGGCACATTAGGTACTGTGAATAAAGGGCAGGCTATGAACCTTACGCCTGCCATCCACATATTGGATGTTCACCACCAGTGTTGATCCGCACATAGGTTCTGCGTCTAAAACGCTTCCAACACTGAGAGGGAAGTGTGCTTTAGGAGGGATTCACTGCAGTGTTACGTCTGTTAAAGAAGGATGCTTTTGGGACTGACTCTGTGGTAACCGCATTAGGCGCACATAGCTTTCCAGTCTCAGACGTCTAACCGTTAGACTATAGGAAGTTCTGTTTAAGGGAAACTCCTTCATGCGGAATGTCACTTCTCACAGTGTCTTTGCAGTGGAGAAAAGAAGATAGAACAAGGACGGACAGAGAGAACGATGCAAACCGTGATTGAAGTACAGGGTAAGCCTCGTAGGCCTCTATTATGCATACTGGTAGTTCAACACCGCAGATGTTCCACAGTGTCTACCTCTTCTCAAAACACTTCCAGTATATGAGGGAACTCTGCTACATTAAGTTCTCACGACAGAGATGCGTCTGTGCTCAGTTGGAAAGTGTAGGACGTGTCTGGGTAGCAACCAGTAAGTGTCTGATACAAGCCGCTAAGAGGGGATGCGGAGGAAGGTATCTGCTCAGGGAAGCTCCTTCAGGTGCGTACTCATTCATAAGAGTGTCTCTCCTTTGAGGATGAAGATAGAACAGGGAACGACTACGGGCACATTAGGTACTGAGAGTAAAGGGCATGCTAAGGCGCTTAAGCCAGCCAAACACATATTGGATGTTCACCACCAGTGCAGATCCGCACTTAGTTTCTGCGTCGAAAACGCTTCCTACACTGAGAGGGAAGTGTGCTTTAGGAGGGATTCACTGCAGTGTTACGTCTGTTAAAGAAGGATGCTTTTGGGACTGACTCTGTGGTAACCGCATTAGGCGCACATAGCTTTCCAGTCTCAGACGTCTAACCGTTAGACTATAGGAAGTTCTGTTTAAGGGAAACTCCTTCATGCGGAATGTCACTTCTCACAGTGTCTTTGCAGTGGAGAAAAGAAGATAGAACAAGGACGGACAGAGAGAACGATGCAAACCGTGATTGAAGTACAGGGTAAGCCTCGTAGGCCTCTATTATGCATACTGGTAGTTCAACACCGGAGATGTTCCACAGTGTCTACCTCTTCTCAAAACACTTCCGGTATATGAGGGAACTCTGCTACATTAAGTTCTCACGACAGAGATGCGTCTGTGCTCAGTTGGAAAGTGTAGGACGTGTCTGGGTAGCAACCAGTAAGTGTCTGATACAAGCCGCTAAGAGGGGATGCGGAGGAAGGTATCTGCTCAGGGAAGCTACTTCAGGTGCGTACTCATTCATAAGAGTGTCTCTCCTTTGAGGATGAAGATAGAACAGGGAACGACTACGGGCACATTAGGTACTGTGAGTAAAGGGCATGCTAAGGCGCTTAAGCCTGCCAAACACATATTGGATGTTCACCACCAGTGCAGATCCGCACTTAGTTTCTGCGTCGAAAACGCTTCCTACACTGAGAGGGAAGTGTGCTTTAGGAGGGATTCACTGCAGTGTTACGTCTGTTAAAGAAGGAAGCTTTTGGGACTGACTCTGTGGTAACCCCAATAGGCGCACATAGCTTTCCAGTCTCAGCCGTCTATCCGTTGGACTATAGCAAGTTCTGTTTAAGGGAAACTCCTTCATGCGGAATGTCACTTCGCACAGTGTCTTTCCAGTGGAGGAAAGAAGATAGAACAACGACGGACAGAGAGAACGTTGCAACCCGTGAGTGAAGTACAGGGTAAGGCACCTAAGCCTCTATGATGCATACTGGATGTTCAACACCTGGGATTTTCCACAATGTCTACCACTTCTCAAAACACTTCCAATATAGGAGGGAACTGTGCTACCGTAAGTTCTAATGACAGGGATGCATCTGTGCAAGGTTGAAAACTCGAGGATGTGTCTGGGTAGCAAACATGAAGTGTCTCATAAAGGCACCTTAGACTGGATGCGTAGGAGGTATCTGCTCAGGGAAACTACTTCAGTTTTGTACTCATTCATAACAGTGCTTCTCCTTGGAGGAATGAAGGAAGAACCCGGACGGACTAGGGGCACATTAGGTACTGTGAATAAAGGGCAGGCTATGAACCTTACGCCTGCCAACCACATATTGGATGTTCACCACCAGTGTTGATCCGCACATAGGTTCTGCGTCTAAAACGCTTCCAACACTGAGAGGGAAGTGTGCTTTAGGAGGGATTCACTGCAGTGTTACGTCTGTTAAAGAAGGATGCTTTTGGGACTGACTCTGTGGTAACCGCATTAGGCGCACATAGCTTTCCAGTCTCAGACGTCTAACCGTTAGACTATAGGAAGTTCTGTTTAAGGGAAACTCCTTCATGCGGAATGTCACTTCTCACAGTGTCTTTGCAGTGGAGAAAAGAAGATAGAACAAGGACGGACAGAGAGAACGATGCAAACCGTGATTGAAGTACAGGGTAAGCCTCGTAGGCCTCTATTATGCATACTGGTAGTTCAACACCGGAGATGTTCCACAGTGTCTACCTCTTCTCAAAACACTTCCGGTATATGAGGGATCTCTGCTACATTAAGTTCTCACGACAGAGATGCGTCTGTGCTCAGTTGGAAAGTGTAGGACGTGTCTGGGTAGCAACCAGTAAGTGTCTCATACAAGCCGCTAAGAGGGGATGCGGAGGAAGGTATCTGCTCAGGGAAGCTACTTCAGGTGCGTACTCATTCATAAGAGTGTCTCTCCTTTGAGGATGAAGATAGAACAGGGAACGACTACGGGCACATTAGGTACTGTGAGTAAAGGGCATGCTAAGGCGCTTAAACCTGCCAAACACATATTGGATGTTCACCACCAGTGCAGATCCGCACTTAGTTTCTGCGTCGAAAACGCTTCCTACACTGAGAGGGAAGTGTGCTTTAGGAGGGATTCACTGCAGTGTTACGTCTGTTAAAGAAGGAAGCTTTTGGGACTGACTCTGTGGTAACCCCAATAGGCGCACATAGCTTTCCAGTCTCAGCCGTCTATCCGTTGGACTATAGCAAGTTCTGTTTAAGGGAAACTCCTTCATGCGGAATGTCACTTCACACAGTGTCTTTCCAGTGGAGGAAAGAAGATAGATCAACGACGGACAGAGAGAACGTTGCAACCCGTGAGTGAAGTACAGGGTAAGGCACCTAAGCCTCTATGATGCATACTGGATGTTCAACACCTGGGATTTTCCACAATGTCTACCACTTCTCAAAACACTTCCAATATAGGAGGGAACTGTGCTACCGTAAGTTCTAATGACAGGGATGCATCTGTGCAAGTTTGAAAACTCGAGGATGTGTCTGGGTATCAAACATGAAGTGTCTCATAAAGGCACCTTAGACTGGATGCGTAGGAGGTATCTACTCAGGGAAGCTACTTCAGTTTTGTACTCATTCATAACAGTGCTTCTCCTTGGAGGAATGAAGGAAGAACCCGGACGGACTAGGGGCACATTAGGTACTGTGAATAAAGGGCAGGCTATGAACCTTACGCCTGCCAACCACATATTGGATGTTCACCACCAGTGTTGATCCGCACATAGGTTCTGCGTCTAAAACGCTTCCAACACTGAGAGGGAAGTGTGCTTTAGGAGGGATTCACTGCAGTGTTACGTCTGTTAAAGAAGGATGCTTTTGGGACTGACTCTGTGGTAACCGCATTAGGCGCACATAGCTTTCCAGTCTCAGACGTCTAACCGTTAGACTATAGGAAGTTCTGTTTAAGGGAAACTCCTTCATGCGGAATGTCACTTCTCACAGTGTCTTTGCAGTGGAGAAAAGAAGATAGAACAAGGACGGACAGAGAGAACGATGCAAACCGTGATTGAAGTACAGGGTAAGCCTCGTAGGCCTCTATTATGCATACTGGTAGTTCAACACCGCAGATGTTCCACAGTGTCTACCTCTTCTCAAAACACTTCCAGTATATGAGGGAACTCTGCTACATTAAGTTCTCACGACAGAGATGCGTCTGTGCCCAGTTGGAAAGTGTAGGACGTGTCTGGGTAGCAACCAGTAAGTGTCTGATACACCGCTAAGAGGGGATGCGGAGGAAGGTATCTGCTCAGGGAAGCTACTTCAGGTGAGTACTCATTCATAACAGTGTCTCTCCTTTGAGGATGAAGATAGAACAGGGAACGACTACGGGCACATTAGGTACTGTGAGTAAAGGGCATGCTAAGGCGCTTAAGCCTGCCAAACACATATTGGATGTTCACCACCAGTGCAGTTCCGCACTTAGTTTCTGCGTCGAAAACGCTTCCTACACTGAGAGGGAAGTGTGCTTTAGGAGGGATTCACTGCAGTGATACGTCTGTTAAAGAAGGAAGCTTTTGGGACTGACTCTTTGGTAACCCCAATAGGCGCACATAGCTTTCCAGTCTCAGCCGTCTATCCGTTGGACTATAGCAAGTTCTGTTTAAGGGAAACTCCTTCATGCGGAATGTCACTTCTCACAGTGTCTTTCCAGTGGAGGAAAGAAGATAGAACAACGACGGACAGAGAGAACGTTGCAACCCGTGAGTGAAGTACAGGGTAAGGCACCTAAGCCTCTATGATGCATACTGGATGTTCAACACCTGGGATTTTCCACAATGTCTACCACTTCTCAAAACACTTCCAATATAGGAGGGAACTGTGCTACCGTATGTTCGAATGACAGGGATGCATCTGTGCAAGTTTGAAAACTCGAGGATGTGTCTGGGTATCAAACATGAAGTGTCTCATAAAGGCACCTTAGACTGGATGCGTAGGAGGTATCTGCTCAGGGAAGCTACTTCAGTTTTGTACTTTTTCATAACAGTGCTTCTCCTTGGAGGAATGAAGGAAGCACACGGACGGACTAGGGGCACAGTAGGTACTGTGAATAAAGGGCAGGCTATGAACCTTACGCCTGCCAACCACATATTGGAGGTTCACCACCAGTGTTGATCCGCACATAGGTTCTGCGTCTAAAACGCTTCCAACACTGAGAGGGAAGTGTGCTTTAGGAGGGATTCACTGCAGTGTTACGTCTGTTAAAGAAGGATGCTTTTGGGACTGACTCTGTGGTAACCGCATTAGGCGCACATAGCTTTCCAGTCTCAGACGTCTAACCGTTAGACTATAGGAAGTTCTGTTTAAGGGAAACTCCTTCATGCGGAATGTCACTTCTCACAGTGTCTTTGCAGTGGAGAAAAGAAGATAGAACAAGGACGGACAGAGAGAACGATGCAAACCGTGATTGAAGTACAGGGTAAGCCTCGTAGGCCTCTATTATGCATACTGGTAGTTCAACACCGCAGATGTTCCACAGTGTCTACCTCTTCTCAAAACACTTCCAGTATATGAGGGAACTCTGCTACATTAAGTTCTCACGACAGAGATGCGTCTGTGCTCAGTTGGAAAGTGTAGGACGTGTCTGGGTAGCAACCAGTAAGTGTCTGATACAAGCCGCTAAGAGGGGATGCGGAGGAAGGTATCTGCTCAGGGAAGCTACTTCAGGTGCGTACTCATTCATAACAGTGTCTCTCCTTGGAGGATGAAGATAGAACAGGGAACGACTACGGGCACATTAGGTATGTGAGTAAAGGGCATGCTAAGGCCCTTAAGCCTGCCAAACACATATTGGATGTTCACCACCAGTGCAGATCCGCACTTAGTTTCTGCGTCGAAAACGCTTCCTACACTGAGAGGGAAGTGTGCTTTAGGAGGGATTCACTGCAGTGTTACGTCTGTTAAAGAAGGAAGCTTTTGGGACTGACTCTGTGGTAACCCCAATAGGCGCACATAGCTTTCCAGTCTCAGCCGTCTATCCGTTGGACTATAGCAAGTTCTGTTTAAGGGAAACTCCTTCATGCGGAATGTCACTTCTCACAGTGTCTTTCCAGTGGAGGAAAGAAGATAGAACAACGACGGACAGAGAGAACGTTGCAACCCGTGAGTGAAGTACAGGGTAAGGCACCTAAGCCTCTATGATGCATACTGGATGTTCAACACCTGGGATTTTCCACAATGTCTACCACTTCTCAAAACACTTCCAATATAGGAGGGAACTGTGCTACCATAAGGTCTAATGACAGGGATGCATCTGTGCAAGGTTGAAAACTCGAGGATGTGTCTGGGTAGCAAACATGAAGTGTCTCATAAAGGCACCTTAGACTGGATGCGTAGGAGGTATCTGCTCAGGGAAGCTACTTCAGTTTTGTACTCATTCATAACAGTGCTTCTCCTTGGAGGAATGAAGGAAGAACACAGACGGACTAGGGGCACATTAGGTACTGTGAATAAAGGGCAGGCTATGAACCTTACGCCTGCCAACGACATATTGGATGTTCACCACCAGTGTTGATCCGCACATAGGTTCTGCGTCTAAAACGCTTCCAACACTGAGAGGGAAGTGTGCTTTAGGAGGGATTCACTGCAGTGTTACGTCTGTTAAAGAAGGATGCTTTTGGGACTGACTCTGTGGTAACCGCATTAGGCGCACATAGCTTTCCAGTCTCAGACGTCTAACCGTTAGACTATAGGAAGTTCTGTTTAAAAACTCCTTCATGCGGAATGTCACTTTTCACTGTGTCTTTGCAGTGGAGAAAAGAAGATAGAACAAGGACGGACAGAGAGAACGATGGAAACCGTGATTGAAGTACAGGGTAAGCCTCGTAGGCCTCTATTATGCATACTGGTAGTTCAACACCGGAGATGTTCCACAGTGTCTACCTCTTCTCAAAACACTTCCAGTATATGAGGGAACTCTGCTACATTAAGTTCTCACGACAGAGATGCGTCTGTGCTCAGTTGGAAAGTGTAGGACGTGTCTGGGTAGCAACCAGTAAGTGTCTGATAAAGCCGCTAAGAGGGGATGCGGAGGAAGGTATCTGCTCAGGGAAGCTACTTCAGGTGCGTACTCATTCATAAGAGTGTCTCTCCTTTGAGGATGAAGATAGAACAGGGAACGACTACGGGCACAAGAGGAACTGTGAGTAAAGGGCATGCTAAGGCGCTTAAGCCAGCCAAACACATATTGGATGTTCACCACCAGTGCAGATCCGCACTTAGTTTCTGCGTCGAAAACGCTTCCTACACTGAGAGGGAAGTGTGCTTTAGGAGGGATTCACTGCAGTGTTACGTCTGTTAAAGAAGGATGCTTTTGGGACTGACTCTGTGGTAACCGCATTAGGCGCACATAGCTTTCCAGTCTCAGACGTCTAACCGTTAGACTATAGGAAGTTCTGTTTAAGGGAAACTCCTTCATGCGGAATGTCACTTCTCACAGTGTCTTTGCAGTGGAGAAAAGAAGATAGAACAAGGACGGACAGAGAGAACGATGCAAACCGTGATTGAAGTACAGGGTAAGCCTCGTAGGCCTCTATTATGCATACTGGTAGTTCAACACCGGAGATGTTCCACAGTGTCTACCTCTTCTCAAAACACTTCCGGTATATGAGGGAACTCTGCTACATTAAGTTCTCACGACAGAGATGCGTCTGTGCTCAGTTGGAAAGTGTAGGACGTGTCTGGGTAGCAACCAGTAAGTGTCTGATACAAGCCGCTAAGAGGGGATGCGGAGGAAGGTATCTGCTCAGGGAAGCTACTTCAGGTGCGTACTCATTCATAAGAGTGTCTCTCCTTTGAGGATGAAGATAGAACAGGGAACGACTACGGGCACATTAGGTACTGTGAGTAAAGGGCATGCTAAGGCGCTTAAGCCTGCCAAACACATATTGGATGTTCACCACCAGTGCAGATCCGCACTTAGTTTCTGCGTCGAAAACGCTTCCTACACTGAGAGGGAAGTGTGCTTTAGGAGGGATTCACTGCAGTGTTACATCTGTTAAAGAAGGATGCTTTTGGGACTGACTCTGTGGTAACCCCAATAGGCGCACATAGCTTTCCAGTCTCAGCCGTCTATCCGTTGGACTATAGCAAGTTCTGTTTAAGGGAAACTCCTTCATGCGGAATGTCACTTCTCACAGTGTCTTTCCAGTGGAGGAAAGAAGATAGAACAACGACGGACAGAGAGAACGTTGCAACCCGTGAGTGAAGTACAGGGTAAGGCACCTAAGCCTCTATGATGCATACTGGATGTTCAACACCTGGGATTTTCCACAATGTCTACCACTTCTCAAAACACTTCCAATATAGGAGGGAACTGTGCTACCGTAAGTTCTAATGACAGGGATGCATCTGTGCAAGGTTGAAAACGCGAGGATGTGTCTGGGTAGCAAACATGAAGTGTCTCATAAAGGCACCTTAGACTGGATGCGTAGTAGGTATCTGCTAGGGAAGCTACTTCAGTTTTGTACTCATTCATAACAGTGCTTCTCCTTGGAGGAATGAAGGAAGAACACGGACGGACTAGGGGCACATTAGGTACTGTGAATAAAGGGCAGGCTATGAACCTTACGCCTGCCATCCACATATTGGATGTTCACCACCAGTGTTGATCCGCACATAGGTTCTGCGTCTAAAACGCTTCCAACACTGAGAGGGAAGTGTGCTTTAGGAGGGATTCACTGCAGTGTTACGTCTGTTAAAGAAGGATGCTTTTGGGACTGACTCTGTGGTAACCGCATTAGGCGCACATAGCTTTCCAGTCTCAGACGTCTAACCGTTAGACTATAGGAAGTTCTGTTTAAGGGAAACTCCTTCATGCGGAATGTCACTTCTCACAGTGTCTTTGCAGTGGAGAAAAGAAGATAGAACAAGGACGGACAGAGAGAACGATGCAAACCGTGATTGAAGTACAGGGTAAGCCTCGTAGGCCTCTATTATGCATACTGGTAGTTCAACACCGCAGATGTTCCACAGTGTCTACCTCTTCTCAAAACACTTCCAGTATATGAGGGAACTCTGCTACATTAAGTTCTCACGACAGAGATGCGTCTGTGCTCAGTTGGAAAGTGTAGGACGTGTCTGGGTAGCAACCAGTAAGTGTCTGATACAAGCCGCTAAGAGGGGATGCGGAGGAAGGTATCTGCTCAGGGAAGCTCCTTCATGTGCGTACTCATTCATAAGAGTGTCTCTCCTTTGAGGATGAAGATAGAACAGGGAACGACTACGGGCACATTAGGTACTGTGAGTAAAGGGCATGCTAAGGCGCTTAAGCCAGCCAAACACATATTGGATGTTCACCACCAGTGCAGATCCGCACTTAGTTTCTGCGTCGAAAACGCTTCCTACACTGAGAGGGAAGTGTGCTTTAGGAGGGATTCACTGCAGTGTTACGTCTGTTAAAGAAGGATGCTTTTGGGACTGACTCTGTGGTAACCGCATTAGGCGCACATAGCTTTCCAGTCTCAGACGTCTAACCGTTAGACTATAGGAAGTTCTGTTTAAGGGAAACTCCTTCATGCGGAATGTCACTTCTCACAGTGTCTTTGCAGTGGAGAAAAGAAGATAGAACAAGGACGGACAGAGAGAACGATGCAAACCGTGATTGAAGTACAGGGTAAGCCTCGTAGGCCTCTATTATGCATACTGGTAGTTCAACACCGCAGATGTTCCACAGTGTCTACCTCTTCTCAAAACACTTCCGGTATATGAGGGAACTCTGCTACATTAAGTTCTCACGACAGAGATGCGTCTGTGCTCAGTTGGAAAGTGTAGGACGTGTCTGGGTAGCAACCAGTAAGTGTCTGATACAAGCCGCTAAGAGGGGATGCGGAGGAAGGTATCTGCTCAGGGAAGCTACTTCAGGTGCGTACTCATTCATAAGAGTGTCTCTCCTTTGAGGATGAAGATAGAACAGGGAACGACTACGGGCACATTAGGTACTGTGAGTAAAGGGCATGCTAAGGTGCTTAAGCCTGCCAAACACATATTGGATGTTCACCACCAGTGCAGATCCGCACTTAGTTTCTGCGTCGAAAACGCTTCCTACACTGAGAGGGAAGTGTGCTTTAGGAGGGATTCACTGCAGTGTTACGTCTGTTAAAGAAGGAAGCTTTTGGGACTGACTCTGTGGTAACCCCAATAGGCGCACATAGCTTTCCAGTCTCAGCCGTCTATCCGTTGGACTATAGCAAGTTCTGTTTAAGGGAAACTCCTTCATGCGGAATGTCACTTCGCACAGTGTCTTTCCAGTGGAGGAAAGAAGATAGAACAACGACGGACAGAGAGAACGTTGCAACCCGTGAGTGAAGTACAGGGTAAGGCACCTAAGCCTCTATGATGCATACTGGATGTTCAACACCTGGGATTTTCCACAATGTCTACCACTTCTCAAAACACTTCCAATATAGGAGGGAACTGTGCTACCGTAAGTTCTAATGACAGGGATGCATCTGTGCAAGGTTGAAAACTCGAGGATGTGTCTGGGTAGCAAACATGAAGTGTCTCATAAAGGCACCTTAGACTGGATGCGTAGGAGGTATCTGCTCAGGGAAACTACTTCAGTTTTGTACTCATTCATAACAGTGCTTCTCCTTGGAGGAATGAAGGAAGAACCCGGACGGACTAGGGGCACATTAGGTACTGTGAATAAAGGGCAGGCTATGAACCTTACGCCTGCCAACCACATATTGGATGTTCACCACCAGTGTTGATCCGCACATAGGTTCTGCGTCTAAAACGCTTCCAACACTGAGAGGGAAGTGTGCTTTAGGAGGGATTCACTGCAGTGTTACGTCTGTTAAAGAAGGATGCTTTTGGGACTGACTCTGTGGTAACCGCATTAGGTGCACATAGCTTTCCAGTCTCAGACGTCTAACCGTTAGACTATAGGAAGTTCTGTTTAAGGGAAACTCCTTCATGCGGAATGTCACTTCTCACAGTGTCTTTGCAGTGGAGAAAAGAAGATAGAACAAGGACGGACAGAGAGAACGATGCAAACCGTGATTGAAGTACAGGGTAAGCCTCGTAGGCCTCTATTATGCATACTGGTAGTTCAACACCGGAGATGTTCCACAGTGTCTACCTCTTCTCAAAACACTTCCGGTATATGAGGGATCTCTGCTACATTAAGTTCTCACGACAGAGATGCGTCTGTGCTCAGTTGGAAAGTGTAGGACGTGTCTGGGTAGCAACCAGTAAGTGTCTCATACAAGCCGCTAAGAGGGGATGCGGAGGAAGGTATCTGCTCAGGGAAGCTACTTCAGGTGCGTACTCATTCATAAGAGTGTCTCTCCTTTGAGGATGAAGATAGAACAGGGAACGACTACGGGCACATTAGGTACTGTGAGTAAAGGGCATGCTAAGGCGCTTAAACCTGCCAAACACATATTGGATGTTCACCACCAGTGCAGATCCGCACTTAGTTTCTGCGTCGAAAACGCTTCCTACACTGAGAGGGAAGTGTGCTTTAGGAGGGATTCACTGCAGTGTTACGTCTGTTAAAGAAGGAAGCTTTTGGGACTGACTCTGTGGTAACCCCAATAGGCGCACATAGCTTTCCAGTCTCAGCCGTCTATCCGTTGGACTATAGCAAGTTCTGTTTAAGGGAAACTCCTTCATGCGGAATGTCACTTCACACAGTGTCTTTCCAGTGGAGGAAAGAAGATAGAACAACGACGGACAGAGAGAACGTTGCAACCCGTGAGTGAAGTACAGGGTAAGGCACCTAAGCCTCTATGATGCATACTGGATGTTCAACACCTGGGATTTTCCACAATGTCTACCACTTCTCAAAACACTTCCAATATAGGAGGGAACTGTGCTACCGTAAGTTCTAATGACAGGGATGCATCTGTGCAAGTTTGAAAACTCGAGGATGTGTCTGGGTATCAAACATGAAGTGTCTCATAAAGGCACCTTAGACTGGATGCGTAGGAGGTATCTGCTCAGGGAAGCTACTTCAGTTTTGTACTCATTCATAACAGTGCTTCTCCTTGGAGGAATGAAGGAAGAACCCGGACGGACTAGGGGCACATTAGCTACTGTGAATAAAGGGCAGGCTATGAACCTTACGCCTGCCAACCACATATTGGATGTTCACCACCAGTGTTGATCCGCACATAGGTTCTGCGTCTAAAACGCTTCCAACACTGAGAGGGAAGTGTGCTTTAGGAGGGATTCACTGCAGTGTTACGTCTGTTAAAGAAGGATGCTTTTGGGACTGACTCTGTGGTAACCGCATTAGGCGCACATAGCTTTCCAGTCTCAGACGTCTAACCGTTAGACTATAGGAAGTTCTGTTTAAGGGAAACTCCTTCATGCGGAATGTCACTTCTCACAGTGTCTTTGCAGTGGAGAAAAGAAGATAGAACAAGGACGGACAGAGAGAACGATGCAAACCGTGATTGAAGTACAGGGTAAGCCTCGTAGGCCTCTATTATGCATACTGGTAGTTCAACACCGGAGATGTTCCACAGTGTCTACCTCTTCTCAAAACACTTCCAGTATATGAGGGAACTCTGCTACATTAAGTTCTCACGACAGAGATGCGTCTGTGCCCAGTTGGAAAGTGTAGGACGTGTCTGGGTAGCAACCAGTAAGTGTCTGATACACCGCTAAGAGGGGATGCGGAGGAAGGTATCTGCTCAGGGAAGCTACTTCAGGTGAGTACTCATTCATAACAGTGTCTCTCCTTTGAGGATGAAGATAGAACAGGGAACGACTACGGGCACATTAGGTACTGTGAGTAAAGGGCATGCTAAGGCGCTTAAGCCTGCCAAACACATATTGGATGTTCACCACCAGTGCAGTTCCGCACTTAGTTTCTGCGTCGAAAACGCTTCCTACACTGAGAGGGAAGTGTGCTTTAGGAGGGATTCACTGCAGTGTTACGTCTGTTAAAGAAGGAAGCTTTTGGGACTGACTCTGTGGTAACCCCAATAGGCGCACATAGCTTTCCAGTCTCAGCCGTCTATCCGTTGGACTATAGCAAGTTCTGTTTAAGGGAAACTCCTTCATGCGGAATGTCACTTCGCACAGTGTCTTTCCAGTGGAGGAAAGAAGATAGAACAACGACGGACAGAGAGAACGTTGCAACCCGTGAGTGAAGTACAGGGTAAGGCACCTAAGCCTCTATGATGCATACTGGATGTTCAACACCTGGGATTTTCCACAATGTCTACCACTTCTCAAAACACTTCCAATATAGGAGGGAACTGTGCTACCGTATGTTCGAATGACAGGGATGCATCTGTGCAAGTTTGAAAACTCGAGGATGTGTCTGGGTATCAAACATGAAGTGTCTCATAAAGGCACCTTAGACTGGATGCGTAGGAGGTTTCTGCTCAGGGAAGCTACTTCAGTTTTGTACTTTTTCATAACAGTGCTTCTCCTTGGAGGAATGAAGGAAGCACACGGACGGACTAGGGGCACAGTAGGTACTGTGAATAAAGGGCAGGCTATGAACCTTACGCCTGCCAACCACATATTGGAGGTTCACCACCAGTGTTGATCCGCACATAGGTTCTGCGTCTAAAACGCTTCCAACACTGAGAGGGAAGTGTGCTTTAGGAGGGATTCACTGCAGTGTTACGTCTGTTAAAGAAGGATGCTTTTGGGACTGACTCTGTGGTAACCGCATTAGGCGCACATAGCTTTCCAGTCTCAGACGTCTAACCGTTAGACTATAGGAAGTTCTGTTTAAGGGAAACTCCTTCATGCGGAATGTCACTTCTCACAGTGTCTTTGCAGTGGAGAAAAGAAGATAGAACAAGGACGGACAGAGAGAACGATGCAAACCGTGATTGAAGTACAGGGTAAGCCTCGTAGGCCTCTATTATGCATACTGGTAGTTCAACACCGCAGATGTTCCACAGTGTCTACCTCTTCTCAAAACACTTCCAGTATATGAGGGAACTCTGCTACATTAAGTTCTCACGACAGAGATGCATCTGTGCTCAGTTGGAAAGTGTAGGACGTGTCTGGGTAGCAACCAGTAAGTGTCTGATACAAGCCGCTAAGAGGGGATGCGGAGGAAGGTATCTGCTCAGGGAAGCTACTTCAGGTGCGTACTCATTCATAACAGTGTCTCTCCTTTGAGGATGAAGATAGAACAGGGAACGACTACGGGCACATTAGGTACTGTGAGTAAAGGGCATGCTAAGGCGCTTAAGCCTGCCAAACACATATTGGATGTTCACCACCAGTGCAGATCCGCACTTAGTTTCTGCGTCGAAAACGCTTCCTACACTGAGAGGGAAGTGTGCTTTAGGAGGGATTCACTGCAGTGTTACGTCTGTTAAAGAAGGAAGCTTTTGGGACTGACTCTGTGGTAACCCCAATAGGCGCACATAGCTTTCCAGTCTCAGCCGTCTATCCGTTGGACTATAGCAAGTTCTGTTTAAGGGAAACTCCTTCATGCGGAATGTCACTTCTCACAGTGTCTTTCCAGTGGAGGAAAGAAGATAGAACAACGACGGACAGAGAGAACGTTGCAACCCGTGAGTGAAGTACAGGGTAAGGCACCTAAGCCTCTATGATGCATACTGGATGTTCAACACCTGGGATTTTCCACAATGTCTACCACTTCTCAAAACACTTCCAATATAGGAGGGAACTGTGCTACCATAAGGTCTAATGACAGGGATGCATCTGTGCAAGGTTGAAAACGCGAGGATGTGTCTGGGTAGCAAACATGAAGTGTCTCATAAAGGCACCTTAGAGTGGATGCGTAGGAGGTATCTGCTCAGGGAAGCTACTTCAGTTTTGTACTCATTCATAACAGTGCTTCTCCTTGGAGGAATGAAGGAAGAACACAGACGGACTAGGGGCACATTAGGTACTGTGAATAAAGGGCAGGCTATGAACCTTACGCCTGCCAACCACATATTGGATGTTCACCACCAGTGTTGATCCGCACATAGGTTCTGCGTCTAAAACGCTTCCAACACTGAGAGGGAAGTGTGCTTTAGGAGGGATTCACTGCAGTGTTACGTCTGTTAAAGAAGGATGCTTTTGGGACTGACTCTGTGGTAACCGCATTAGGCGCACATAGCTTTCCAGTCTCAGACGTCTAACCGTTAGACTATAGGAAGTTCTGTTTAAAAACTCCTTCATGCGGAATGTCACTTTTCACTGTGTCTTTGCAGTGGAGAAAAGAAGATAGAACAAGGACGGACAGAGAGAACGATGGAAACCGTGATTGAAGTACAGGGTAAGCCTCGTAGGCCTCTATTATGCATACTGGTAGTTCAACACCGGAGATGTTCCACAGTGTCTACCTCTTCTCAAAACACTTCCAGTATATGAGGGAACTCTGCTACATTAAGTTCTCACGACAGAGATGCGTCTGTGCTCAGTTGGAAAGTGTAGGACGTGTCTGGGTAGCAACCAGTAAGTGTCTGATACAAGCCGCTAAGAGGGGATGCGGAGGAAGGTATCTGCTCAGGGAAGCTACTTCAGGTGCGTACTCATTCATAAGAGTGTCTCTCCTTTGAGGATGAAGATAGAACAGGGAACGACTACGGGCACAAGAGGTACTGTGAGTAAAGGGCATGCTAAGGCGCTTAAGCCAGCCAAACACATATTGGATGTTCACCACCAGTGCAGATCCGCACTTAGTTTCTGCGTCGAAAAAGCTTCCTACACTGAGAGGGAAGTGTGCTTTAGGAGGGATTCACTGCAGTGTTACGTCTGTTAAAGAAGGATGCTTTTGGGACTGACTCTGTGGTAACCGCATTAGGCGCACATAGCTTTCCAGTCTCAGACGTCTAACCGTTAGACTATAGGAAGTTCTGTTTAAGGGAAACTCCTTCATGCGGAATGTCACTTCTCACAGTGTCTTTGCAGTGGAGAAAAGAAGATAGAACAAGGACGGACAGAGAGAACGATGCAAACCGTGATTGAAGTACAGGGTAAGCCTCGTAGGCCTCTATTATGCATACTGGTAGTTCAACACCGGAGATGTTCCACAGTGTCTACCTCTTCTCAAAACACTTCCGGTATATGAGGGAACTCTGCTACATTAAGTTCTCACGACAGAGATGCGTCTGTGCTCAGTTGGAAAGTGTAGGACGTGTCTGGGTAGCAACCAGTAAGTGTCTGATACAAGCCGCTAAGAGGGGATGCGGAGGAAGGTATCTGCTCAGGGAAGCTACTTCAGGTGCATACTCATTCATAAGAGTGTCTCTCCTTTGAGGATGAAGATAGAACAGGGAACGACTACGGGCACATTAGGTACTGTGAGTAAAGGGCATGCTAAGGCGCTTAAGCCTGCCAAACACATATTGGATGTTCACCACCAGTGCAGATCCGCACTTAGTTTCTGCGTCGAAAACGCTTCCTACACTGAGAGGGAAGTGTGCTTTAGGAGGGATTCACTGCAGTGTTACGTCTGTTAAAGAAGGAAGCTTTTGGGACTGACTCTGTGGTAACCCCAATAGGCGCACATAGCTTTCCAGTCTCAGCCGTCTATCCGTTGGACTATAGCAAGTTCTGTTTAAGGGAAACTCCTTCATGCGGAATGTCACTTCGCACAGTGTCTTTCCAGTGGAGGAAAGAAGATAGAACAACGACGGACAGAGAGAACGTTGCAACCCGTGAGTGAAGTACAGGGTAAGGCACCTAAGCCTCTATGATGCATACTGGATGTTCAACACCTGGGATTTTCCACAATGTCTACCACTTCTCAAAACACTTCCAATATAGGAGGGAACTGTGCTACCGTAAGTTCTAATGACAGGGATGCATCTGTGCAAGGTTGAAAACTCGAGGATGTGTCTGGGTAGCAAACATGAAGTGTCTCATAAAGGCACCTTAGACTGGATGCGTAGGAGGTATCTGCTCAGGGAAACTACTTCAGTTTTGTACTCATTCATAACAGTGCTTCTCCTTCGAGGAATGAAGGAAGAACCCGGACGGACTAGGGGCACGTTAGGTACTGTGAATAAAGGGCAGGCTATGAACCTTACGCCTGCCAACCACATATTGGATGTTCACCACCAGTGTTGATCCGCACATAGGTTCTGCGTCTAAAACGCTTCCAACACTGAGAGGGAAGTGTGCTTTAGGAGGGATTCACTGCAGTGTTACGTCTGTTAAAGAAGGATGCTTTTGGGACTGACTCTGTGGTAACCGCATTAGGCGCACATAGCTTTCCAGTCTCAGACGTCTAACCGTTAGACTATAGGAAGTTCTGTTTAAGGGAAACTCCTTCATGCGGAATGTCACTTCTCACAGTGTCTTTGCAGTGGAGAAAAGAAGATAGAACAAGGACGGACAGAGAGAACGATGCAAACCGTGATTGAAGTACAGGGTAAGCCTCGTAGGCCTCTATTATGCATACTGGTAGTTCAACACCGCAGATGTTCCACAGTGTCTACCTCTTCTCAAAACACTTCCAGTATATGAGGGAACTCTGCTACATTAAGTTCTCACGACAGAGATGCGTCTGTGCCCAGTTGGAAAGTGTAGGACGTGTCTGGGTAGCAACCAGTAAGTGTCTGATACACCGCTAAGAGGGGATGCGGAGGAAGGTATCTGCTCAGGGAAGCTACTTCAGGTGAGTACTCATTCATAACAGTGTCTCTCCTTTGAGGATGAAGATAGAACAGGGAACGACTACGGGCACATTAGGTACTGTGAGTAAAGGGCATGCTAAGGCGCTTAAGCCTGCCAAACACATATTGGATGTTCACCACCAGTGCAGTTCCGCACTTAGTTTCTGCGTCGAAAACGCTTCCTACACTGAGAGGGAAGTGTGCTTTAGGAGGGATTCACTGCAGTGATACGTCTGTTAAAGAAGGAAGCTTTTGGGACTGACTCTTTGGTAACCCCAATAGGCGCACATAGCTTTCCAGTCTCAGCCGTCTATCCGTTGGACTATAGCAAGTTCTGTTTAAGGGAAACTCCTTCATGCGGAATGTCACTTCTCACAGTGTCTTTCCAGTGGAGGAAAGAAGATAGAACAACGACGGACAGAGAGAACGTTGCAACCCGTGTGTGAAGTACAGGGTAAGGCACCTAAGCCTCTATGATGCATACTGGATGTTCAACACCTGGGATTTTCCACAATGTCTACCACTTCTCAAAACACTTCCAATATAGGAGGGAACTGTGCTACCGTATGTTCGAATGACAGGGATGCATCTGTGCAAGTTTGAAAACTCGAGGATGTGTCTGGGTATCAAACATGAAGTGTCTCATAAAGGCACCTTAGACTGGATGCGTAGGAGGTATCTGCTCAGGGAAGCTACTTCAGTTTTGTACTTTTTCATAACAGTGCTTCTCCTTGGAGGAATGAAGGAAGCACACGGACGGACTAGGGGCACAGTAGGTACTGTGAATAAAGGGCAGGCTATGAACCTTACGCCTGCCAACCACATATTGGAGGTTCACCACCAGTGTTGATCCGCACATAGGTTCTGCGTCTAAAACGCTTCCAACACTGAGAGGGAAGTGTGCTTTAGGAGGGATTCACTGCAGTGTTACGTCTGTTAAAGAAGGATGCTTTTGGGACTGACTCTGTGGTAACCGCATTAGGCGCACATAGCTTTCCAGTCTCAGACGTCTAACCGTTAGACTATAAGAAGTTCTGTTTAAGGGAAACTCCTTCATGCGGAATGTCACTTCTCACAGTGTCTTTGCAGTGGAGAAAAGAAGATAGAACAAGGACGGACAGAGAGAACGATGCAAACCGTGATTGAAGTACAGGGTAAGCCTCGTAGGCCTCTATTATGCATACTGGTAGTTCAACACCGCAGATGTTCCACAGTGTCTACCTCTTCTCAAAACACTTCCAGTATATGAGGGAACTCTGCTACATTAAGTTCTCACGACAGAGATGCGTCTGTGCTCAGTTGGAAAGTGTAGGACGTGTCTGGGTAGCAACCAGTAAGTGTCTGATACAAGCCGCTAAGAGGGGATGCGGAGGAAGGTATCTGCTCAGGGAAGCTACTTCAGGTGCGTACTCATTCATAACAGTGTCTCTCCTTTGAGGATGAAGATAGAACAGGGAACGACTACGGGCACATTAGGTACTGTGAGTAAAGGGCATGCTAAGGCGCTTAAGCCTGCCAAACACATATTGGATGTTCACCACCAGTGCAGATCCGCACTTAGTTTCTGCGTCGAAAACGCTTCCTACACTGAGAGGGAAGTGTGCTTTAGGAGGGATTCACTGCAGTGTTACGTCTGTTAAAGAAGGAAGCTTTTGGGACTGACTCTGTGGTAACCCCAATAGGCGCACATAGCTTTCCAGTCTCAGCCGTCTATCCGTTGGACTATAGCAAGTTCTGTTTAAGGGAAACTCCTTCATGCGGAATGTCACTTCTCACAGTGTCTTTCCAGTGGAGGAAAGAAGATAGAACAACGACGGACAGAGAGATCGTTGCAACCCGTGAGTGAAGTACAGGGTAAGGCACCTAAGCCTCTATGATGCATACTGGATGTTCAACACCTGGGATTTTCCACAATGTCTACCACTTCTCAAAACACTTCCAATATAGGAGGGAACTGTGCTACCATAAGGTCTAATGACAGGGATGCATCTGTGCAAGGTTGAAAACTCGAGGATGTGTCTGGGTAGCAAACATGAAGTGTCTCATAAAGGCACCTTAGAGTGGATGCGTAGGAGGTATCTGCTCAGGGAAGCTACTTCAGTTTTGTACTCATTCATAACAGTGCTTCTCCTTGGAGGAATGAAGGAAGAACACAGACGGACTAGGGGCACATTAGGTACTGTGAATAAAGGGCAGGCTATGAACCTTACGCCTGCCAACCACATATTGGATGTTCACCACCAGTGTTGATCCGCACATAGGTTCTGCGTCTAAAACGCTTCCAACACTGAGAGGGAAGTGTGCTTTAGGAGGGATTCACTGCAGTGTTACGTCTGTTAAAGAAGGATGCTTTTGGGACTGACTCTGTGGTAACGGCATTAGGCGCACATAGCTTTCCAGTCTCAGACGTCTAACCGTTAGACTATAGGAAGTTCTGTTTAAAAACTCCTTCATGCGGAATGTCACTTCTCACTGTGTCTTTGCAGTGGAGAAAAGAAGATAGAACAAGGACGGACAGAGAGAACGATGGAAACCGTGATTGAAGTACAGGGTAAGCCTCGTAGGCCTCTATTATGTATACTGGTAGTTCAACACCGGAGATGTTCCACAGTGTCTACCTCTTCTCAAAACACTTCCAGTATATGAGGGAACTCTGCTACATTAAGTTCTCACGACAGAGATGCGTCTGTGCTCAGTTGGAAAGTGTAGGACGTGTCTGGGTAGCAACCAGTAAGTGTCTGATACAAGCCGCTAAGAGGGGATGCGGAGGAAGGTATCTGCTCAGGGAAGCTACTTCAGGTGCGTACTCATTCATAACAGTGTCTCTCCTTTGAGGATGAAGATAGAACAGGGAACGACTACGGGCACAAGAGGTACTGTGAGTAAAGGGCATGCTAAGGCGCTTAAGCCAGCCAAACACATATTGGATGTTCACCACCAGTGCAGATCCGCACTTAGTTTCTGCGTCGAAAACGCTTCCTACACTGAGAGGGAAGTGTGCTTTAGGAGGGATTCAATGCAGTGTTACGTCTGTTAAAGAAGGATGCTTTTGGGACTGACTCTGTGGTAACCGCATTAGGCGCACATAGCTTTCCAGTCTCAGACGTCTAACCGTTAGACTATAGGAAGTTCTGTTTAAGGGAAACTCCTTCATGCGGAATGTCACTTCTCACAGTGTCTTTGCAGTGGAGAAAAGAAGATAGAACAAGGACGGACAGAGAGAAAGATGCAAACCGTGATTGAAGTACAGGGTAAGCCTCGTAGGCCTCTATTATGCATACTGGTAGTTCAACACCGGAGATGTTCCACAGTGTCTACCTCTTCTCAAAACACTTCCGGTATATGAGGGAACTCTGCTACATTAAGTTCTCACGACAGAGATGCGTCTGTGCTCAGTTGGAAAGTGTAGGACGTGTCTGGGTAGCAACCAGTAAGTGTCTGATACAAGCCGCTAAGAGGGGATGCGGAGGAAGGTATCTGCTCAGGGAAGCTACTTCAGGTGCGTACTCATTCATAACAGTGTCTCTCCTTTGAGGATGAAGATAGAACAGGGAACGACTACGGGCACATTAGGTACTGTGTGTAAAGGGCATGCTAAGGCGCTTAAGCCTGCCAAACACATATTGGATGTTCACCACCAGTGCAGATCCGCACTTAGTTTCTGCGTCGAAAACGCTTCCTACACTGAGAGGGAAGTGTGCTTTAGGAGGGATTCACTGCAGTGTTACGTCTGTTCAAGAAGGAAGCTTTTGGGACTGACTCTGTGGTAACCCCAATAGGCGCACATAGCTTTCCAGTCTCAGCCGTCTATCCGTTGGACTATAGCAAGTTCTGTTTAAGGGAAACTCCTTCATGCGGAATGTCACTTCTCACAGTGTCTTTCCAGTGGAGGAAAGAAGATAGAACAACGACGGACAGAGAGAACGTTGCAACCCGTGAGTGAAGTACAGGGTAAGGCACCTAAGCCTCTATGATGCATACTGGATGTTCAACACCTGGGATTTTCCACAATGTCTACCACTTCTCAAAACACTTCCAATATAGGAGGGAACTGTGCTACCGTAAGTTCTAATGACAGGGATGCATCTGTGCAAGGTTGAAAACGCGAGGATGTGTCTGGGTAGCAAACATGAAGTGTCTCATAAAGGAACCTTAGACTGGATGCGTAGTAGGTATCTGCTAGGGAAGCTACTTCAGTTTTGTACTCATTCATAACAGTGCTTCTCCTTGGAGGAATGAAGGAAGAACACGGACGGACTAGGGGCACATTAGGTACTGTGAATAAAGGGCAGGCTATGAACCTTACGCCTGCCATCCACATATTGGATGTTCACCACCAGTGTTGATCCGCACATAGGTTCTGCGTCTAAAACGCTTCCAACACTGAGAGGGAAGTGTGCTTTAGGAGGGATTCACTGCAGTGTTACGTCTGTTAAAGAAGGATGCTTTTGGGACTGACTCTGTGGTAACCGCATTAGGCGCACATAGCTTTCCAGTCTCAGACGTCTAACCGTTAGACTATAGGAAGTTCTGTTTAAGGGAAACTCCTTCATGCGGAATGTCACTTCTCACAGTGTCTTTGCAGTGGAGAAAAGAAGATAGAACAAGGACGGACAGAGAGAACGATGCAAACCGTGATTGAAGTACAGGGTAAGCCTCGTAGGCCTCTATTATGCATACTGGTAGTTCAACACCGCAGATGTTCCACAGTGTCTACCTCTTCTCAAAACACTTCCAGTATATGAGGGAACTCTGCTACATTAAGTT
This sequence comes from Neogale vison, assembly GCF_020171115.1. Lineage (NCBI taxonomy): Eukaryota > Metazoa > Chordata > Mammalia > Carnivora > Mustelidae > Neogale > Neogale vison. The sequence goes on from NW_025334856.1 coordinate 1,399,426, forward strand.
CTCACGACAGAGATGCGTCTGTGCTCAGTTGGAAAGTGTAGGACGTGTCTGGGTAGCAACCAGTAAGTGTCTGATACAAGCCGCTAAGAGGGGATGCGGAGGAAGGTATCTGCTCAGGGAAGCTACTTCAGGTGCGTACTCATTCATAAGAGTGTCTCTCCTTTGAGGATGAAGGTAGAACAGGGAACGACTACGGGCACATTAGGTACTGTGAGTAAAGGGCATGCTAAGGCGCTTAAGCCAGCCAAACACTTATTGGATGTTCACCACCAGTGCAGATCCGCACTTAGTTTCTGCGTCGAAAACGCTTCCTACACTGAGAGGGAAGTGTGCTTTAGGAGGGATTCACTGCAGTGTTACGTCTGTTAAAGAAGGATGCTTTTGGGACTGACTCTGTGGTAACCGCATTAGGCGCACATAGCTTTCCAGTCTCAGACGTCTAACCGTTAGACTATAGGAAGTTCTGTTTAAGGGAAACTCCTTCATGCGGAATGTCACTTCTCACAGTGTCTTTGCAGTGGAGAAAAGAAGATAGAACAAGGACGGACAGAGAGAACCATGCAAACCGTGATTGAAGTACAGGGTAAGCCTCGTAGGCCTCTATTATGCATACTGGTAGTTCAACACCGGAGATGTTCCACAGTGTCTACCTCTTCTCAAAACACTTCCGGTATATGAGGGAACTCTGCTACATTAAGTTCTCACGACAGAGATGCGTCTGTGCTCAGTTGGAAAGTGTAGGACGTGTCTGGGTAGCAACCAGTAAGTGTCTGATACAAGCCGCTAAGAGGGGATGCGGAGGAAGGTATCTGCTCAGGGAAGCTACTTCAGGTGCGTACTCATTCATAAGAGTGTCTCTCCTTTGAGGATGAAGATAGAACCGGGAACGACTACGGGCACATTAGGTACTGTGAGTAAAGGGCATGCTAAGGCGCTTAAGCCTGCCAAACACATATTGGATGTTCACCACCAGTGCAGATCCGCACTTAGTTTCTGCGTCGAAAACGCTTCCTACACTGAGAGGGAAGTGTGCTTTAGGAGGGATTCACTGCAGTGTTACGTCTGTTAAAGAAGGAAGCTTTTGGGACTGACTCTGTGGTAACCCCAATAGGCGCACATAGCTTTCCAGTCTCAGCCGTCTATCCGTTGGACTATAGCAAGTTCTGTTTAAGGGAAACTCCTTCATGCGGAATGTCACTTCGCACAGTGTCTTTCCAGTGGAGGAAAGAAGATAGAACAACGATGGACAGAGAGAACGTTGCAACCCGTGAGTGAAGTACAGGGTAAGGCACCTAAGCCTCTATGATGCATACTGGATGTTCAACACCTGGGATTTTCCACAATGTCTACCACTTCTCAAAACACTTCCAATATAGGAGGGAACTGTGCTACCGTAAGTTCTAATGACAGGGATGCATCTGTGCAAGGTTGAAAACTCGAGGATGTGTCTGGGTAGCAAACATGAAGTGTCTCATAAAGGCACCTTAGACTGGATGCGTAGGAGGTATCTGCTCAGGGAAACTACTTCAGTTTTGTACTCATTCATAACAGTGCTTCTCCTTGGAGGAATGAAGGAAGAACCCGGACGGACTAGGGGCACATTAGGTACTGTGAATAAAGGGCAGGCTATGAACCTTACGCCTGCCAACCACATATTGCATGTTCACCACCAGTGTTGATCCGCACATAGGTTCTGCGTCTAAAACGCTTCCAACACTGAGAGGGAAGTGTGCTTTAGGAGGGATTCACTGCAGTGTTACTTCTGTTAAAGAAGGATGCTTTTGGGACTGACTCTGTGTTAACCGCATTAGGCGCACATAGCTTTCCAGTCTCAGACGTCTAACCGTTAGACTATAGGAAGTTCTGTTTAAGGGAAACTCCTTCATGCGGAATGTCACTTCTCACAGTGTCTTTGCAGTGGAGAAAAGAAGATAGAACAAGGACGGACAGAGAGAAAGATGCAAACCGTGATTGAAGTACAGGGTAAGCCTCGTAGGCCTCTATTATGCATACTGGTAGTTCAACACCGGAGATGTTCCACAGTGTCTACCTCTTCTCAAAACACTTCCGGTATATGAGGGATCTCTGCTACATTAAGTTCTCACGACAGAGATGCGTCTGTGCTCAGTTGGAAAGTGTAGGACGTGTCTGGGTAGCAACCAGTAAGTGTCTGATACAAGCCGCTAAGAGGGGATGCGGAGGAAGGTATCTGCTCAGGGAAGCTACTTCAGGTGCGTACTCATTCATAACAGTGTCTCTCCTTTGAGGATGAAGATAGAACAGGGAACGACTACGGGCACATTAGGTACTGTGTGTAAAGGGCATGCTAAGGCGCTTAAGCCTGCCAAACACATATTGGATGTTCACCACCAGTGCAGATCCGCACTTAGTTTCTGCGTCGAAAACGCTTCCTACACTGAGAGGGAAGTGTGCTTTAGGAGGGATTCACTGCAGTGTTACGTCTGTTAAAGAAGGAAGCTTTTGGGACTGACTCTGTGGTAACCCTAATAGGCGCACATAGCTTTCCAGTCTCAGCCGTCTATCCGTTGGACTATAGCAAGTTCTGTTTAAGGGAAACTCCTTCATGCGGAATGTCACTTCTCACAGTGTCTTTCCAGTGGAGGAAAGAAGATAGAACAACGACGGACAGAGAGAACGTTGCAACCCGTGAGTGAAGTACAGGGTAAGGCACCTAAGCCTCTATGATGCATACTGGATGTTCAACACCTGGGATTTTCCACAATGTCTACCACTTCTCAAAACACTTCCAATATAGGAGGGAACTGTGCTACCGTAAGTTCTAATGACAGGGATGCATCTGTGCAAGGTTGAAAACGCGAGGATGTGTCTGGGTAGCAAACATGAAGTGTCTCATAAAGGCACCTTAGACTGGATGCGTAGTAGGTATCTGCTAGGGAAGCTACTTCAGTTTTGTACTCATTCATAACAGTGCTTCTCCTTGGAGGAATGAAGGAAGAACACGGACGGACTAGGGGCCCATTAGGTACTGTGAATAAAGGGCAGGCTATGAACCTTACGCCTGCCATCCACATATTGGATGTTCACCACCAGTGTTGATCCGCACATAGGTTCTGCGTCTAAAACGCTTCCAACACTGAGAGGGAAGTGTGCTTTAGGAGGGATTCACTGCAGTGTTACGTCTGTTAAAGAAGGATGCTTTTGGGACTGACTCTGTGGTAACCGCATTAGGCGCACATAGCTTTCCAGTCTCAGACGTCTAACCGTTAGACTATAGGAAGTTCTGTTTAAGGGAAACTCCTTCATGCGGAATGTCACTTCTCACAGTGTCTTTGCAGTGGAGAAAAGAAGATAGAACAAGGACGGACAGAGAGAACCATGCAAACCGTGATTGAAGTACAGGGTAAGCCTCGTAGGCCTCTATTATGCATACTGGTAGTTCAACACCGGAGATGTTCCACAGTGTCTACCTCTTCTCAAAACACTTCCGGTATATGAGGGAACTCTGCTACATTAAGTTCTCACGACAGAGATGCGTCTGTGCTCAGTTGGAAAGTGTAGGACGTGTCTGGATAGCAACCAGTAAGTGTCTGATACAAGCCGCTAAGAGGGGATGCGGAGGAAGGTATCTGCTCAGGGAAGCTACTTCAGGTGCGTACTCATTCATAACAGTGTCTCTCCTTTGAGGATGAAGATAGAACAGGGAACGACTACGGGCACATTAGGTACTGTGAGTAAAGGGCATGCTAAGGCGCTTAAGCCTGCCAAACACATATTGGATGTTCACCACCAGTGCAGATCCGCACTTAGTTTCTGCGTCGAAAACGCTTCCTACACTGAGAGGGAAGTGTGCTTTAGGAGGGATTCACTGCAGTGTTACGTCTGTTAAAGAAGGAAGCTTTTGGGACTGACTCTGTGGTAACCCCAATAGGCGCACATAGCTTTCCAGTCTCAGCCGTCTATCCGTTGGACTATAGCAAGTTCTGTTTAAGGGAAACTCCTTCATGCGGAATGTCACTTCGCACAGTGTCTTTCCAGTGGAGGAAAGAAGATAGAACAACGACGGACAGAGAGAACGTTGCAACCCGTGAGTGAAGTACAGGGTAAGGCACCTAAGCCTCTATGATGCATACTGGATGTTCAACACCTGGGATTTTCCACAATGTCTACCACTTCTCAAAACACTTCCAATATAGGAGGGAACTGTGCTACCGTAAGTTCTAATGACAGGGATGCATCTGTGCAAGGTTGAAAACTCGAGGATGTGTCTGGGTAGCAAACATGAAGTGTCTCATAAAGGCACCTTAGACTGGATGCGTAGGAGGTATCTGCTCAGGGAAACTACTTCAGTTTTGTACTCATTCATAACAGTGCTTCTCCTCGGAGGAATGAAGGAAGAACCCGGACGGACTAGGGGCACATTAGGTACTGTGAATAAAGGGCAGGCTATGAACCTTACGCCTGCCAACCACATATTGGATGTTCACCACCAGTGTTGATCCGCACATAGGTTCTGCGTCTAAAACGCTTCCAACACTGAGAGGGAAGTGTGCTTTAGGAGGGATTCACTGCAGTGTTACGTCTGTTAAAGAAGGATGCTTTTGGGACTGACTCTGTGGTAACCGCATTAGGCGCACATAGCTTTCCAGTCTCAGACGTCTAACCGTTAGACTATAGGAAATTCTGTTTAAGGGAAACTCCTTCATGCGGAATGTCACTTCTCACAGTGTCTTTGCAGTGGAGAAAAGAAGATAGAACAAGGACGGACAGAGAGAACGATGCAAACCGTGATTGAAGTACAGGGTAAGCCTCGTAGGCCTCTATTATGCATACTGGTAGTTCAACACCGGAGATGTTCCACAGTGTCTACCTCTTCTCAAAACACTTCCAGTATATGAGGGAACTCTGCTACATTAAGTTCTCACGACAGAGATGCGTCTGTGCTCAGTTGGAAAGTGTAGGACGTGTCTGGGTAGCAACCAGTAAGTGTCTGATACACCGCTAAGAGGGGATGCGGAGGAAGGTATCTGCTCAGGGAAGCTACTTCAGGTGAGTACTCATTCATAACAGTGTCTCTCCTTTGAGGATGAAGATAGAACAGGGAACGACTACGGGCACATTAGGTACTGTGAGTAAAGGGCATGCTAAGGTGCTTAAGCCTGCCAAACACATATTGGATGTTCACCACCACTGCAGTTCCGCACTTAATTTCTGCGTCGAAAACGCTTCCTACACTGAGAGGGAAGTGTGCTTTAGGAGGGATTCACTGCAGTGATACGTCTGTTAAAGAAGGAAGCTTTTGGGACTGACTCTGTGGTAACCCCAATAGGCGCACATAGCTTTCCAGTCTCAGCCGTCTATCCGTTGGACTATAGCAAGTTCTGTTTAAGGGAAACTCCTTCATGCGGAATGTCACTTCTCACAGTGTCTTTCCAGTGGAGGAAAGAAGATAGAACAACGACGGAAAGAGAGAACGTTGCAACTCGTGAGTGAAGTACAGGGTAAGGCACCTAAGCCTCTATGATGCATACTGGATGTTCAACACCTGGGATTTTCCACAATGTCTACCACTTCTCAAAACACTTCCAATATAGGAGGGAACTGTGCTACCGTATGTTCGAATGACAGGGATGCATCTGTGCAAGTTTGAAAACTCGAGGATGTGTCTGGGTAGCAAACATGAAGTGTCTCATAAAGGCACCTTAGACTGGATGCGTAGGAGGTATCTGCTCAGGGAAGCTACTTCAGTTTTGTACTTTTTCATAACAGTGCTTCTCCTTGGAGGAATGAAGGAAGCACACGGACGGACTAGGGGCACAGTAGGTACTGTGAATAAAGGGCAGGCTATGAACCTTACGCCTGCCAACCACATATTGGATGTTCACCACCAGTGTTGATCCGCACATAGGTTCTGCGTCTAAAACGCTTCCAACACTGAGAGGGAAGTGTGCTTTAGGAGGGATTCACTGCAGTGTTACGTCTGTTAAAGAAGGATGCTTTTGGGACTGACTCTGTGGTAACCGCATTAGGCGCACATAGCTTTCCAGTCTCAGACGTCTAACCGTTAGACTATAGGAAGTTCTGTTTAAGGGAAACTCCTTCATGCGGAATGTCACTTCTCACAGTGTCTTTGCAGTGGAGAAAAGAAGATAGAACAAGGAAGGACAGAGAGAACGATGCAAACCGTGATTGAAGTACAGGGTAAGCCTCGTAGGCCTCTATTATGCATACTGGTAGTTCAACACCGGAGATGTTCCACAGTGTCTACCTCTTCTCAAAACACTTCCGGTATATGAGGGAACTCTGCTACATTAAGTTCTCACGACAGATATGCGTCTGTGCTCAGTTGGAAAGTGTAGGACGTGTCTGGGTAGCAACCCGTAAGTGTCTGATACAAGCCGCTAAGAGGGGATGCGGAGGAAGGTATCTGCTCAGGGAAGCTACTTCAGGTGCGTACTCATTCATAAGAGTGTCTCTCCTTTGAGGATGAAGATAGAACAGGGAACGACTACGGGCACATTAGGTACTGTGAGTAAAGGGCATGCTAAGGCGCTTAAGCCTGCCAAACACATATTGGATGTTCACCACCAGTGCAGATCCGCACTTAGTTTCTGCGTCGAAAACGCTTCCTACACTGAGAGGGAAGTGTGCTTTAGGAGGGATTCACTGCAGTGTTACGTCTGTTAAAGAAGGAAGCTTTTGGGACTGACTCTGTGGTAACCCCAATAGGCGCACATAGCTTTCCAGTCTCAGCCGTCTATCCGTTGGACTATAGCAAGTTCTGTTTAAGGGAAACTCCTTCATGCGGAATGTCACTTCTCACAGTGTCTTTCCAGTGGAGGAAAGAAGATAGAACAACGACGGACAGAGAGAACGTTGCAACCCGTGAGTGAAGTACAGGGTAAGGCACCTAAGCCTCTATGATGCATACTGGATGTTCAACACCTGGGATTTTCCACAATGTCTACCACTTCTCAAAACACTTCCAATATAGGAGGGAACTGTGCTACCGTATGTTCGAATGACAGGGATGCATCTGTGCAAGTTTGAAAACTCGAGGATGTGTCTGGGTAGCAAACATGAAGTGTCTCATAAAGGCACCTTAGACTGGATGCGTAGGAGGTATCTGCTCAGGGAAGCTACTTCAGTTTTGTACTTTTTCATAACAGTGCTTCTCCTTGGAGGAATGAAGGAAGCACACGGACGGACTAGGGGCACAGTAGGTACTGTGAATAAAGGGCAGGCTATGAACCTTACGCCTGCCAACCACATATTGGATGTTCACCACCAGTGTTGATCCGCACATAGGTTCTGCGTCTAAAACGCTTCCAACACTGAGAGGGAAGTGTGCTTTAGGAGGGATTCACTGCAGTGTTACGTCTGTTAAAGAAGGATGCTTTTGGGACTGACTCTGTGGTAACCGCATTAGGCGCACATAGCTTTCCAGTCTCAGACGTCTAACCGTTAGACTATAGGAAGTTCTGTTTAAGGGAAACTCCTTCATGCGGAATGTCACTTCTCACAGTGTCTTTGCAGTGGAGAAAAGAAGATAGAACAAGGACGGACAGAGAGAACGATGCAAACCGTGATTGAAGTACAGGGTAAGCCTCGTAGGCCTCTATTATGCATACTGGTAGTTCAACACCGGAGATGTTCCACAGTGTCTACCTCTTCTCAAAACACTTCCGGTATATGAGGGAACTCTGCTACATTAAGTTCTCACGACAGATATGCGTCTGTGCTCAGTTGGAAAGTGTAGGACGTGTCTGGGTAGCAACCCGTAAGTGTCTGATACAAGCCGCTAAGAGGGGATGCGGAGGAAGGTATCTGCTCAGGGAAGCTACTTCAGGTGCGTACTCATTCATAAGAGTGTCTCTCCTTTGAGGATGAAGATAGAACAGGGAACGACTACGGGCACATTAGGTACTGTGAGTAAAGGGCATGCTAAGGCGCTTAAGCCTGCCAAACACATATTGGATGTTCACCACCAGTGCAGATCCGCACTTAGTTTCTGCGTCGAAAACGCTTCCTACACTGAGAGGGAAGTGTGCTTTAGGAGGGATTCACTGCAGTGTTACGTCTGTTAAAGAAGGAAGCTTTTGGGACTGACTCTGTGGTAACCCCAATAGGCGCACATAGCTTTCCAGTCTCAGCCGTCTATCCGTTGGACTATAGCAAGTTCTGTTTAAGGGAAACTCCTTCATGCGGAATGTCACTTCTCACAGTGTCTTTCCAGTGGAGGAAAGAAGATAGAACAACGACGGACAGAGAGAACGTTGCAACCCGTGAGTGAAGTACAGGGTAAGGCACCTAAGCCTCTATGATGCATACTGGATGTTCAACACCTGGGATTTTCCACAATGTCTACCACTTCTCAAAACACTTCCAATATAGGAGGGAACTGTGCTACCATAAGGTCTAATGACAGGGATGCATCTGTGCAAGGTTGAAAACTCGAGGATGTGTCTGGGTAGCAAACATGAAGTGTCTCATAAAGGCACCTTAGACTGGACGCGTAGGAGGTATCTGCTCAGGGAAGATACTTCAGTTTTGTACTCATTCATAACAGTGCTTCTCCTGGAGGAATGAAGGAAGAACACAGACGGACTAGGGGCACATTAGGTACTGTGAATAAAGGGCAGGCTATGAACCTTACGCCTGCCAACCACATATTGGATGTTCACCACCAGTGTTGATCCGCACATAGGTTCTGCGTCTAAAACGCTTCCAACACTGAGAGGGAAGTGTGCTTTAGGAGGGATTCACTGCAGTGTTACGTCTGTTAAAGAAGGATGCTTTTGGGACTGACTCTGTGGTAACCGCATTAGGCGCACATAGCTTTCCAGTCTCAGACGTCTAACCGTTAGACTATAGGAAGTTCTGTTTAAAAACTCCTTCATGCGGAATGTCACTTCTCACTGTGTCTTTGCAGTGGAGAAAAGAAGATAGAACAAGGACGGACAGAGAGAACGATGGAAACCGTGATTGAAGTACAGGGTAAGCCTCGTAGGCCTCTATTATGCATACTGGTAGTTCAACACCGGAGATGTTCCACAGTGTCTACCTCTTCTCAAAACACTTCCAGTATATGAGGGAACTCTGCTACATTAAGTTCTCGCGACAGAGATGCGTCTGTGCTCAGTTGGAAAGTGTAGGACGTGTCTGGGTAGCAACCAGTAAGTGTCTGATTCAAGCCACTAAGAGGGGATGCGGAGGAAGGTATCTGCTCAGGGAAGCTACTTCAGGTGCGTACTCATTCATAAGAGTGTCTCTCCTTTGAGGATGAAGATAGAACAGGGAACGACTACGGGCACATTAGGTACTGTGAGTAAAGGGCATGCTAAGGCGCTTAAGCCTGCCAAACACATATTGGATGTTCACCACCAGTGCAGATCCGCACTTAGTTTCTGTGTCGAAAACGCTTCCTACTCTGAGAGGGAAGTGTGCTTTTGGAGGGATTCGCTGCAGTGTTACGTCTGTTAAAGAAGGAAGCTTTTGGGACTGACTCTGTGGTAACCCCAATAGGCGCACATAGCTTTCCAGTCTCAGCCGTCTATCCGTTGGACTATAGCAAGTTCTGCTTAAGGGAAACTCCTTCATGCGGAATGTCACTTCTCACAGTGTCTTTCCAGTGGAGGAAAGAAGATAGAACAACGACGGACAGAGAGAACGTTGCAACCCGTGAGTGAAGTACAGGGTAAGGCACCTAAGCCTCTATGATGCATACTGGATGTTCAACACCTGGGATTTTCCACAATGTCTACCACTTCTCAAAACACTTCCAATATAGGAGGGAACTGTGCTACCGTAAGTTCTAATGACAGGGATGCATCTGTGCAAGGTTGAAAACTCGAGGATGTGTCTGGGTAGCAAACATGAAGTGTCTCCTAAAGGCACCTTAGACTGGATGCGTAGGAGGTATCTGCTCAGGGAAGCTACTTCAGTTTTGTACTCATTCATAACAGTGCTTCTCCTTGGAGGAATGAAGGAAGAACCCGGACGGACTAGGGGCACATTAGGTACTGTGAATAAAGGGCAGGCTATGAACCTTACGCCTGCCAACCACATATTGGATGTTCACCACCAGTGTTGATCCGCACATAGGTTCTGCGTCTAAAACGCTTCCAACACTGAGAGGGAAGTGTGCTTTAGGAGGGATTCACCGCAGTGTTACGTCTGTTAAAGAAGGATGCTTTTGGGACTGACTCGGTGGTAACCGCATTAGGCGCACATAGCTTTCCAGTCTCAGACGTCTAACCGTTAGACTATAGGCAATTCTGTTTAAGGAAACTCCTTCATGTGGAATGTCACTTCTCACAGTGTGTTTGCAGTGGAGAAAAGAAGATAGAACAAGGACGGACAGAGAGAGCGATGCAAACCGTGATTGAAGTACAGGGTAAGCATCGTAGGCCTCTATTATGCATACTGGTAGTTCAACACCGGAGATGTTCCACAGTGTCTACCTCTTCTCAAAACACTTCCAGTATATGAGAAAACTCTGCTACATTAAGTTCTCACGACAGAGATGCGTCTGTGCTCAGTTGGTAAGTGTAGGACGTGTCTGGGTAGCAACCAGTAAGTGTCTGATACAAGCCGCTAAGAGGGGATGCGGAGGAAGGTATCTGCTCAGGGAATCTACTTCAGGTGCGTACTCATTCATAACAGTGTCTCTCCTTTGAGGATGAAGATAGAACAGGGAACTACTACGGGCACATTAGGTACTGTGAGTAAAGGGCATGCTAAGGCGCTTAAGCCTGCCAAACACATATTGGATGTTCACCACCAGTGCAGTTCCGCACTTAGTTTCTGCGTCGAAAACGCTTCCTACACTGAGAGGGAAGTGTGCTTTAGGAGGGATTCACTGCAGTGTTACGTCTGTTAAAGAAGGAAGCTTTTGGGACTGACTCTGTGGTAACTCCAATAGGCGCACATAGCTTTCCAGTCTCAGCCGTCTATCCGTTGGACTATAGCAAGTTCTGTTTAAGGGAAACTCCTTCATGCGGAATGTCACTTCTCACAGTGTCTTTGCAGTGTAGGAAAGAAGATAGAACAACGACGGACAGAGAGAACGTTGCAACCCATGAGTGAAGTACAGGGTAAGGCACCTAAGCCTCTATGATGCATACTGGATGTTCAACACCTGGGATCCGCACTTAGTTTCTGCGTCGAAAACGCTTCCTACACTGAGAGGGAAGTGTGCTTTAGGAGGGATTCACTGCAGTGTTACGTCTGTTAAAGAAGGAAGCTTTTGGGACTGACTCTGTGGTAACCGCATTAGGCGCACATAGCTTTCCAGTCTCAGACGTCTAACCGTTAGACTATAGGAAGTTCTGTTTAAGGGAAACTCCTTCATGCGGAATGTCACTTCTCACAGTGTCTTTGCAGTGGAGAAAAGAAGATAGAACAAGGACGGACAGAGAGAACGATGCAAACCGTGATTGAAGTACAGGGTAAGCCTCGTAGGCCTCTATTATGCATACTGGTAGTTCAACACCGGAGATGTTCCACAGTGTCTACCTCTTCTCAAAACACTTCCGGTATATGAGGGAACTCTGCTACATTAAGTTCTCACGACAGAGATGCGTCTGTGCTCAGTTGGAAAGTGTAGGACGTGTCTGGGTAGCAACCAGTAAGTGTCTGATACAAGCCACTAAGAGGGGATGCGGAGGAAGGTATCTGCTCAGGGAAACTACTTCAGGTGCGTACTCATTCATAAGAGTGTCTCTCCTTTGAGGATGAAGATAGAACAGGGAACGACTATGGGCACATTAGGTACTGTGAGTAAAGGGCATGCTAAGGCGCTTAAGCCTGCCAAACACATATTGGATGTTCACCACCAGTGCAGATCCGCACTTAGTTTCTGCGTCGGAAACGCTTCCTACACTGAGAGGGAAGTGTGCTTTAGGAGGGATTCACTGCAGTGTTACGTCTGTTAAAGAAGGAAGCTTTTGGGACTGACTCTGTGGTAACCCCAATAGGCGCACATAGCTTTCCAGTCTCAGCCGTCTATCCGTTGGACTATAGCACGTTCTGTTTAAGGGAAACTCCTTCATGCGGAATGTCACTTCGCACAGTGTCTTTCCAGTGGAGGAAAGAAGATAGAACAACGACGGACAGAGAGAACGTTGCAACCCGTGAGTGAAGTACAGTGTAAGGCACCTAAGCCTCTACGATGCATACTGGATGTTCAACACCTGGGATTTTCCACAATGTCTAACACTTCTCAAAACACTTCCTATATAGGAGGGAACTGTGCTACCGTAAGTTCTAATGACAGGGATGCATCTGTGCAAGGTTGAAAACTCGAGGATGTGTCTGGGTAGCAAACATGAAGTGTCTCATAAAGGCACCTTAGACTGGATGCGTAGGAGGTATCTGATCAGGGAAGCTACTTCAGTTTTGTACTCATTCATAACAGTGCTTCTCCTTGGAGGAATGAAGGAAGAACCCGGACGGACTAGGGGCACATTAGGTACTGTGAATAAAGGGCAGGCTATGAACCTTACGCCTGCCAACCACATATTGGATGTTCACCACCAGTGTTGATCCGCACATAGGTTCTGCGTCTAAAACGCTTCCAACACTGAGAGGGAAGTGTGCTTTAGGAGGGATTCACTGCAGTGTTACGTCTGTTAAAGAAGGATGCTTTTGGGACTGACTCTGTGGTAACCGCATTAGGCGCACATAGCTTTCCAGTCTCAGACGTCTAACCGTTAGACTATAGGAAATTCTGTTTAAGGGAAACTCCTTCATGCGGAATGTCACTTCTCACAGTGTCTTTGCAGTGGAGAAAAGAAGATAGAACAAGGACGGACAGAGAGAACGATGCAAACCGTGATTGAAGTACAGGGTAAGCCTCGTAGGCCTCTATTATGCATACTGGTAGTTCAACACCGGAGATGTTCCACAGTGTCTACCTCTTCTCAAAACATTTCCAGTATATGAGGGAACTCTGCTACATTAAGTTCTCACGACAGAGAGGCGTCTGTGCTCAGTTGGAAAGTGTAGGACGTGTCTGGGTAGCAACCAGTAAGTGTCTGATACAAGCCGCTATGAGGGGATGCGGAGGAAGGTATCTGCTCAGGGAAGCTACTTCAGGTGAGTACTCATTCATAACAGTGTCTCTCCTTTGAGGATGAAGATAGAACAGGGAACGACTACGGGCACATTAGGTACTGTGAGTAAAGGGCATGCTAAGGCGCTTAAGCCTGCCAAACACATATTGGATGTTCACCACCAGTGCAGTTCCGCACTTAGTTTCTGCGTCGAAAACGCTTCCTACACTGAGAGGGAAGTGTGCTTTAGGAGGGATTCACTGCAGTGATACGTCTGTTAAAGAAGGAAGCTTTTGGGACTGACTCTGTGGTAACCCCAATAGGCGCACATAGCTTTCCAGTCTCAGCCGTCTATCCGTTGGACTATAGCAAGTTCTGTTTAAGGGAAACTCCTTCATGCGGAATGTCACTTCTCACAGTGTCTTTCCAGTGGAGGAAAGAAGATAGAACAACAACGGACAGAGAGAACGTTGCAACCCGTGAGTGAAGTACAGGGTAAGGCACCTAAGCCTCTATGATGCATACTGGATGTTCAACACCTGGGATTTTCCACAATGTCTACCACTTCTCAAAACACTTCCAATATAGGAGGGAACTGTGCTACCGTATGTTCGAATGACAGGGATGCATCTGTGCAAGTTTGAAAACTCGAGGATGTGTCTGGGTAGCAAACATGAAGTGTCTCATAAAGGCACCTTAGACTGGATGCGTAGGAGGTATCTGATCAGGGAAGCTACTTCAGTTTTGTACTTTTTCATAACAGTGCTTCTCCTTGGAGGAATGAAGGAAGCACACGGACGGACTAGGGGCACAGTAGGTACTGTGAATAAAGGGCAGGCTATGAACCTTACGCCTGCCAACCACATTTTGGATGTTCACCACCAGTGTTGATCCGCACATAGGTTCTGCGTCTAAAACGCTTCCAACACTGAGAGGGAAGTGTGCTTTAGGAGGGATTCACTGCAGTGTTACGTCTGTTAAAGAAGGATGCTTTTGGGACTGACTCTGTGGTAACCGCATTAGGCGCACATAGCTTTCCAGTCTCAGACGTCTAACCGTTAGACTATAGGAAGTTCTGTTTAAGGGAAACTCCTTCATGCGGAATGTCACTTCTCACAGTGTCTTTGCAGTGGAGAAAAGAAGATAGAACAAGGACGGACAGAGAGAACGATGCAAACCGTGATTGAAGTACAGGGTAAGCCTCGTAGGCCTCTATTATGCATACTGGTAGTTCAACACCGGAGATGTTCCACAGTGTCTACCTCTTCTCAAAACACTTCCAGTATATGAGGGAACTCTGCTACATTAAGTTCTCACGACAGAGATGCGTCTGTGCTCAGTTGGAAAGTGTAGGACGTGTCTGGGTAGCAACCAGTAAGTGTCTGATACAAGCCGCTAAGAGGGGATGCGGAGGAAGGTATCTGCTCAGGGAAGCTACTTCAGGTGCGTACTCATTCATAACAGTGTCTCTCCTTTGAGGATGAAGATAGAACAGGGAACGACTACGGGCACATTAGGTACTGTGAGTAAAGGGCATGCTAAGGCGCTTAAGCCTGCCAAACACATATTGGATGTTCACCACCAGTGCAGATCCGCACTTAGTTTCTGCGTCGAAAACGCTTCCTACTCTGAGAGGGAAGTGTGCTTTTGGAGGGATTCGCTGCAGTGTTACGTCTGTTAAAGAAGGAAGCTTTTGGGACTGACTCTGTGGTAACCCCAATAGGCGCACATAGCTTTCCAGTCTCAGCCGTCTATCCGTTGGACTATAGCAAGTTCTGCTTAAGGGAAACTCCTTCATGCGGAATGTCACTTCTCACAGTGTCTTTCCAGTGGAGGAAAGAAGATAGAACAACGACGGACAGAGAGAACGTTGCAACCCGTGAGTGAAGTACAGGGTAAGGCACCTAAGCCTCTATGATGCATACTGGATGTTCAACACCTGGGATTTTCCACAATGTCTACCACTTCTCAAAACACTTCCAATATAGGAGGGAACTGTGCTACCGTAAGTTCTAATGACAGGGATGCATCTGTGCAAGGTTGAAAACTCGAGGATGTGTCTGGGTAGCAAACATGAAGTGTCTCCTAAAGGCACCTTAGACTGGATGCGTAGGAGGTATCTGCTCAGGGAAGCTACTTCAGTTTTGTACTCATTCATAACAGTGCTTCTCCTTGGAGGAATGAAGGAAGAACCCGGACGGACTAGGGGCACATTAGGTACTGTGAATAAAGGGCAGGCTATGAACCTTACGCCTGCCAACCACATATTGGATGTTCACCACCAGTGTTGATCCGCACATAGGTTCTGCGTCTAAAACGCTTCCAACACTGAGAGGGAAGTGTGCTTTAGGAGGGATTCACCGCAGTGTTACGTCTGTTAAAGAAGGATGCTTTTGGGACTGACTCGGTGGTAACCGCATTAGGCGCACATAGCTTTCCAGTCTCAGACGTCTAACCGTTAGACTATAGGCAATTCTGTTTAAGGAAACTCCTTCATGTGGAATGTCACTTCTCACAGTGTGTTTGCAGTGGAGAAAAGAAGATAGAACAAGGACGGACAGAGAGAGCGATGCAAACCGTGATTGAAGTACAGGGTAAGCATCGTAGGCCTCTATTATGCATACTGGTAGTTCAACACCGGAGATGTTCCACAGTGTCTACCTCTTCTCAAAACACTTCCAGTATATGAGAAAACTCTGCTACATTAAGTTCTCACGACAGAGATGCGTCTGTGCTCAGTTGGTAAGTGTAGGACGTGTCTGGGTAGCAACCAGTAAGTGTCTGATACAAGCCGCTAAGAGGGGATGCGGAGGAAGGTATCTGCTCAGGGAATCTACTTCAGGTGCGTACTCATTCATAACAGTGTCTCTCCTTTGAGGATGAAGATAGAACAGGGAACTACTACGGGCACATTAGGTACTGTGAGTAAAGGGCATGCTAAGGCGCTTAAGCCTGCCAAACACATATTGGATGTTCACCACCAGTGCAGTTCCGCACTTAGTTTCTGCGTCGAAAACGCTTCCTACACTGAGAGGGAAGTGTGCTTTAGGAGGGATTCACTGCAGTGTTACGTCTGTTAAAGAAGGAAGCTTTTGGGACTGACTCTGTGGTAACTCCAATAGGCGCACATAGCTTTCCAGTCTCAGCCGTCTATCCGTTGGACTATAGCAAGTTCTGTTTAAGGGAAACTCCTTCATGCGGAATGTCACTTCTCACAGTGTCTTTGCAGTGTAGGAAAGAAGATAGAACAACGACGGACAGAGAGAACGTTGCAACCCATGAGTGAAGTACAGGGTAAGGCACCTAAGCCTCTATGATGCATACTGGATGTTCAACACCTGGGATCCGCACTTAGTTTCTGCGTCGAAAACGCTTCCTACACTGAGAGGGAAGTGTGCTTTAGGAGGGATTCACTGCAGTGTTACGTCTGTTAAAGAAGGAAGCTTTTGGGACTGACTCTGTGGTAACCGCATTAGGCGCACATAGCTTTCCAGTCTCAGACGTCTAACCGTTAGACTATAGGAAGTTCTGTTTAAGGGAAACTCCTTCATGCGGAATGTCACTTCTCACAGTGTCTTTGCAGTGGAGAAAAGAAGATAGAACAAGGACGGACAGAGAGAACGATGCAAACCGTGATTGAAGTACAGGGTAAGCCTCGTAGGCCTCTATTATGCATACTGGTAGTTCAACACCGGAGATGTTCCACAGTGTCTACCTCTTCTCAAAACACTTCCGGTATATGAGGGAACTCTGCTACATTAAGTTCTCACGACAGAGATGCGTCTGTGCTCAGTTGGAAAGTGTAGGACGTGTCTGGGTAGCAACCAGTAAGTGTCTGATACAAGCCACTAAGAGGGGATGCGGAGGAAGGTATCTGCTCAGGGAAACTACTTCAGGTGCGTACTCATTCATAAGAGTGTCTCTCCTTTGAGGATGAAGATAGAACAGGGAACGACTATGGGCACATTAGGTACTGTGAGTAAAGGGCATGCTAAGGCGCTTAAGCCTGCCAAACACATATTGGATGTTCACCACCAGTGCAGATCCGCACTTAGTTTCTGCGTCGGAAACGCTTCCTACACTGAGAGGGAAGTGTGCTTTAGGAGGGATTCACTGCAGTGTTACGTCTGTTAAAGAAGGAAGCTTTTGGGACTGACTCTGTGGTAACCCCAATAGGCGCACATAGCTTTCCAGTCTCAGCCGTCTATCCGTTGGACTATAGCACGTTCTGTTTAAGGGAAACTCCTTCATGCGGAATGTCACTTCGCACAGTGTCTTTCCAGTGGAGGAAAGAAGATAGAACAACGACGGACAGAGAGAACGTTGCAACCCGTGAGTGAAGTACAGTGTAAGGCACCTAAGCCTCTATGATGCATACTGGATGTTCAACACCTGGGATTTTCCACAATGTCTAACACTTCTCAAAACACTTCCTATATAGGAGGGAACTGTGCTACCGTAAGTTCTAATGACAGGGATGCATCTGTGCAAGGTTGAAAACTCGAGGATGTGTCTGGGTAGCAAACATGAAGTGTCTCATAAAGGCACCTTAGACTGGATGCGTAGGAGGTATCTGATCAGGGAAGCTACTTCAGTTTTGTACTCATTCATAACAGTGCTTCTCCTTGGAGGAATGAAGGAAGAACCCGGACGGACTAGGGGCACATTAGGTACTGTGAATAAAGGGCAGGCTATGAACCTTACGCCTGCCAACCACATATTGGATGTTCACCACCAGTGTTGATCCGCACATAGGTTCTGCGTCTAAAACGCTTCCAACACTGAGAGGGAAGTGTGCTTTAGGAGGGATTCACTGCAGTGTTACGTCTGTTAAAGAAGGATGCTTTTGGGACTGACTCTGTGGTAACCGCATTAGGCGCACATAGCTTTCCAGTCTCAGACGTCTAACCGTTAGACTATAGGAAATTCTGTTTAAGGGAAACTCCTTCATGCGGAATGTCACTTCTCACAGTGTCTTTGCAGTGGAGAAAAGAAGATAGAACAAGGACGGACAGAGAGAACGATGCAAACCGTGATTGAAGTACAGGGTAAGCCTCGTAGGCCTCTATTATGCATACTGGTAGTTCAACACCGGAGATGTTCCACAGTGTCTACCTCTTCTCAAAACACTTCCAGTATATGAGGGAACTCTGCTACATTAAGTTCTCACGACAGAGAGGCGTCTGTGCTCAGTTGGAAAGTGTAGGACGTGTCTGGGTAGCAACCAGTAAGTGTCTGATACAAGCCGCTATGAGGGGATGCGGAGGAAGGTATCTGCTCAGGGAAGCTACTTCAGGTGAGTACTCATTCATAACAGTGTCTCTCCTTTGAGGATGAAGATAGAACAGGGAACGACTACGGGCACATTAGGTACTGTGAGTAAAGGGCATGCTAAGGCGCTTAAGCCTGCCAAACACATATTGGATGTTCACCACCAGTGCAGTTCCGCACTTAGTTTCTGCGTCGAAAACGCTTCCTACACTGAGAGGGAAGTGTGCTTTAGGAGGGATTCACTGCAGTGATACGTCTGTTAAAGAAGGAAGCTTTTGGGACTGACTCTGTGGTAACCCCAATAGGCGCACATAGCTTTCCAGTCTCAGCCGTCTATCCGTTGGACTATAGCAAGTTCTGTTTAAGGGAAACTCCTTCATGCGGAATGTCACTTCTCACAGTGTCTTTCCAGTGGAGGAAAGAAGATAGAACAACAACGGACAGAGAGAACGTTGCAACCCGTGAGTGAAGTACAGGGTAAGGCACCTAAGCCTCTATGATGCATACTGGATGTTCAACACCTGGGATTTTCCACAATGTCTACCACTTCTCAAAACACTTCCAATATAGGAGGGAACTGTGCTACCGTATGTTCGAATGACAGGGATGCATCTGTGCAAGTTTGAAAACTCGAGGATGTGTCTGGGTAGCAAACATGAAGTGTCTCATAAAGGCACCTTAGACTGGATGCGTAGGAGGTATCTGATCAGGGAAGCTACTTCAGTTTTGTACTTTTTCATAACAGTGCTTCTCCTTGGAGGAATGAAGGAAGCACACGGACGGACTAGGGGCACAGTAGGTACTGTGAATAAAGGGCAGGCTATGAACCTTACGCCTGCCAACCACATTTTGGATGTTCACCACCAGTGTTGATCCGCACATAGGTTCTGCGTCTAAAACGCTTCCAACACTGAGAGGGAAGTGTGCTTTAGGAGGGATTCACTGCAGTGTTACGTCTGTTAAAGAAGGATGCTTTTGGGACTGACTCTGTGGTAACCGCATTAGGCGCACATAGCTTTCCAGTCTCAGACGTCTAACCGTTAGACTATAGGAAGTTCTGTTTAAGGGAAACTCCTTCATGCGGAATGTCACTTCTCACAGTGTCTTTGCAGTGGAGAAAAGAAGATAGAACAAGGACGGACAGAGAGAACGATGCAAACCGTGATTGAAGTACAGGGTAAGCCTCGTAGGCCTCTATTATGCATACTGGTAGTTCAACACCGGAGATGTTCCACAGTGTCTACCTCTTCTCAAAACACTTCCAGTATATGAGGGAACTCTGCTACATTAAGTTCTCACGACAGAGATGCGTCTGTGCTCAGTTGGAAAGTGTAGGACGTGTCTGGGTAGCAACCAGTAAGTGTCTGATACAAGCCGCTAAGAGGGGATGCGGAGGAAGGTATCTGCTCAGGGAAGCTACTTCAGGTGCGTACTCATTCATAACAGTGTCTCTCCTTTGAGGATGAAGATAGAACAGGGAACGACTACGGGCACATTAGGTACTGTGAGTAAAGGGCATGCTAAGGCGCTTAAGCCTGCCAAACACATATTGGATGTTCACCACCAGTGCAGATCCGCACTTAGTTTCTGCGTCGAAAACGCTTCCTACACTGAGAGGGAAGTGTGCTTTAGGAGGGATTCACTGCAGTGTTACGTCTGTTAAAGAAGGAAGCTTTTGGGACTGACTCTGTGGTAACCCCAATAGGCGCACATAGCTTTCCAGTCTCAGCCGTCTATCCGTTGGACTATAGCAAGTTCTGTTTAAGGGAAACTCCTTCATGCGGAATGTCACTTCTCACAGTGTCTTTCCAGTGGAGGAAAGAAGATAGAACAACGACGGACAGAGAGAACGTTGCAACCCGTGAGTGAAGTACAGGGGAAGGCACCTAAGCCTCTATGATGCATACTGGATGTTCAACACCTGGGATTTTCCACAATGTCTACCACTTCTCAAAACACTTCCAATATAGGAGGGAACTGTGCTACCGTAAGTTCTAATGACAGGGATGCATCTGTGCAAGGTTGAAAACTCGAGGATGTGTCTGGGTAGCAAACATGAAGTGTCTCCTAAAGGCACCTTAGACTGGATGCGTAGGAGGTATCTGCTAGGGAAGCTACTTCAGTTTTGTACTCATTCATAACAGTGCTTCTCCTTGCAGGAATGAAGGAAGCACACGGACGGACTAGGGGCACAGTAGGTACTGTGAATAAAGGGCAGGCTATGAACCTTACGCCTGCCAACCACATATTGGATGTTCACCACCAGTGTTGATCCGCACATAGGTTCTGCGTCTAAAACGCTTCCAACACTGAGAGGGAAGTGTGCTTTAGGAGGGATTCACTGCAGTGTTACGTCTGTTAAAGAAGGATGCTTTTGGGACTGACTCTGTGGTAACCGCATTAGGCGCACATAGCTTTCCAGTCTCAGACGTCTAACCGTTAGACTATAGGAAGTTCTGTTTAAGGGAAACTCCTTCATGCGGAATGTCACTTCTCACAGTGTCTTTGCAGTCGAGAGAAGAAGATAGAACAAGGACGGACAGAGAGAACGATGCAAACCGTGATTGAAGTACAGGGTAAGCCTCGTAGGCCTCTATTATGCATACTGGTAGTTCAACACCGGAGATGTTCCACAGTGTCTACCTCTTCTCAAAACACTTCCAGTATATGAGGGAACTCTGCTACATTAAGTTCTCACGACAGAGATGCGTCTGTGCTCAGTTGGAAAGTGTAGGACGTGTCTGGGTAGCAACCAGTAAGTGTCTGATACAAGCCGCTAAGAGGGGATGCGGAGGAAGGTATCTGCTCAGGGAAGCTACTTCAGGTGCGTACTCATTCATAAGAGTGTCTCTCCATTGAGGATGAAAATAGAACAGGGAACGACTACGGGCACAAGAGGTACTGTGAGTAAAGGGCATGCTAAGGCGCTTAAGCCAGCCAAACACATATTGGATGTTCACCACCAGTGCAGATCCGCACTTAGTTTCTGCGTCGAAAACGCTTCCTACACTGAGAGGGAAGTGTGCTTTAGGAGGGATTCAATGCAGTGTTACGTCTGTTAAAGAAGGATGCTTTTGGGACTGACTCTGTGGTAACCGCATTAGGCGCACATAGCTTTCCAGTCTCAGACGTCTAACCGTTAGACTATAGGAAGTTCTGTTTAAGGGAATCTCCTTCATGCGGATTGTCACTTCTCACAGTGTCTTTGCAGTGGAGAAAAGAAGATAGAACAAGGACGGACAGAGAGAACGATGCAAACCGTGATTGAAGTACAGGGTAAGCCTCGTAAGCCTCTATTATGCATACTGGTAGTTCAACACCGGAGATGTTCCACAGTGTCTACCTCTTCTCAAAACACTTCCGGTATATGAGGGAACTCTGCTACATTAAGTTCTCACGACAGAGATGCGTCTGTGCTCAGTTGGAAAGTGTAGGACGTGTCTGGGTAGCAACCAGTAAGTGTCTGATACAAGCCGCTAAGTGGGGATGCGGAGGAAGGTATCTGCTCAGGGAAGCTACTTCAGGTGCGTACTCATTCATAACAGTGTCTCTCCTTTGAGGAAGAAGATAGAACAGGGAACGACTACGGGCACATTAGGTACTGTGAGTAAAGGGCATGCTAAGGCGCTTAAGCCTGCCAAACACATATTGGATGTTCACCACCAGTGCAGATCCGCACTTAGTTTCTGCGTCGAAAACGCTTCCTACACTGAGAGGGAAGTGTGCTTTAGGAGGGATTCACTGCAGTGTTACGTCTGTTAAAGAAGGAAGCTTTTGGGACTGACTCTGTGGTAACCGCATTAGGCGCACATAGCTTTCCAGTCTCAGACGTCTAACCGTTAGACTATAGGAAGTTCTGTTTAAGGGAAACTCCTTCATGCGGAATGTCACTTCTCACAGTGTCTTTGCAGTGGAGAAAAGAAGATAGAACAAGGACGGACAGAGAGAGCGATGCAAACCGTGATTGAAGTACAGGGTAAGCCTCGTAGGCCTCTATTATGCATACTGGTAGTTCAACACCGGAGATGTTCCACAGTGTCTACCTCTTCTCAAAACACTTCCAGTATATGAGAGAACTCTGCTACATTAAGTTCTCACGACAGAGATGCGTCTGTGCTCAGTTGGAAAGTGTAGGACGTGTCTGGGTAGCAACCAGTAAGTGTCTGATACAAGCCGCTAAGAGGGGATGCGGAGGAAGGTATCTGCTCAGGGAAGCTACTTCAGGTGCGTACTCATTCATAACAGTGTCTCTCCTTTGAGGATGAAGATAGAACAGGGAACGACTACGGGCACATTAGGTACTGTGAGTAAAGGGCATGCTAAGGCGCTTAAGACTGCCAAACACATATTGGATGTTCACCACCAGTGCAGATCCGCACTTAGTTTCTGCGTCGAAAACGCTTCCTACACTGAGAGGGAAGTGTGCTTTAGGAGGGATTCACTGCAGTGTTACGTCTGTTAAAGAAGGAAGCTTTTGGGACTGACTCTGTGGTAACCCCAATAGACGCACATAGCTTTACAGTCTCAGCCGTCTATCTGTTGGACTATAGCAAGTTCTGTTTAAGGGAAACTCCTTCATGCGGAATGTCACTTCTCACAGTGTCTTTCCAGTGGAGGAAAGAAGATAGAACAACGACGGACAGAGAGAACGTTGCAACCCGTGAGTGAAGTACAGGGGAAGGCACCTAAGCCTCTATGATGCATACTGGATGTTCAACACCTGGGATTTTCCACAATGTCTACCACTTCTCAAAACACTTCCAATATAGGAGGGAACTGTGCTACCGTAAGTTCTAATGACAGGGATGCATCTGTGCAAGGTTGAAAACTCGAGGATGTGTCTGGGTAGCAAACATGAAGTGTCTCCTAAAGGCACCTTAGACTGGATGCGTAGGAGGTATCTGCTAGGGAAGCTACTTCAGTTTTGTACTCATTCATAACAGTGCTTCTCCTTGGAGGAATGAAGGAAGAACACGGACGGACTAGGGGCACAGTAGGTACTGTGAATAAAGGGCAGGCTATGAACCTTAGGCCTGCCAACCACATATTGGATGTTCACCACCAGTGTTGATCCGCACATAGGTTCTGCGTCTAAAACGCTTCCAACACTGAGAGGGAAGTGTGCTTTAGGAGGGATTCACTGCAGTGTTACGTCTGTTAAAGAAGGATGCTTTTGGGACTGACTCTGTGGTAACCGCATTAGGCGCACATAGCTTTCCAGTCTCAGACGTCTAACCGTTAGACTATAGGAAGTTCTGTTTAAGGGAAACTCCTTCATGCGGAATGTCACTTCTCACAGTGTCTTTGCAGTCGAGAGAAGAAGATAGAACAAGGACGGACAGAGAGAACGATGCAAACCGTGATTGAAGTACAGGGTAAGCCTCGTAGGCCTCTATTATGCATACTGGTAGTTCAACACCGGAGATGTTCCACAGTGTCTACCTCTTCTCAAAACACTTCCAGTATATGAGGGAACTCTGCTACATTAAGTTCTCACGACAGAGATGCGTCTGTGCTCAGTTGGAAAGTGTAGGACGTGTCTGGGTAGCAACCAGTAAGTGTCTGATACAAGCCGCTAAGAGGGGATGCGGAGGAAGGTATCTGCTCAGGGAAGCTACTTCAGGTGCGTACTCATTCATAAGAGTGTCTCTCCATTGAGGATGAAAATAGAACAGGGAACGACTACGGGCACAAGAGGTACTGTGAGTAAAGGGCATGCTAAGGCGCTTAAGCCAGCCAAACACATATTGGATGTTCACCACCAGTGCAGATCCGCTCTTAGTTTCTGCGTCGAAAACGCTTCCTACACTGAGAGGGAAGTGTGCTTTAGGAGGGATTCAATGCAGTGTTACGTCTGTTAAAGAAGGATGCTTTTGGGACTGACTCTGTGGTAACCGCATTAGGCGCACATAGCTTTCCAGTCTCAGACGTCTAACCGTTAGACTATAGGAAGTTCTGTTTAAGGGAATCTCCTTCATGCGGATTGTCACTTCTCACATTGTCTTTGCAGTGGAGAAAAGAAGATAGAACAAGGACGGACAGAGAGAACGATGCAAACCGTGATTGAAGTACAGGGTAAGCCTCGTAAGCCTCTATTATGCATACTGGTAGTTCAACACCGGAGATGTTCCACAGTGTCTACCTCTTCTCAAAACACTTCCGGTATATGAGGGAACTCTGCTACATTAAGTTCTCACGACAGAGATGCGTCTGTGCTCAGTTGGAAAGTGTAGGACGTGTCTGGGTAGCAACCAGTAAGTGTCTGATACAAGCCGCTAAGTGGGGATGCGGAGGAAGGTATCTGCTCAGGGAAGCTACTTCAGGTGCGTACTCATTCATAACAGAGTCTCTCCTTTGAGGAAGAAGATAGAACAGGGAACGACTACGGGCACATTAGGTACTGTGAGTAAAGGGCATGCTAAGGCGCTTAAGCCTGCCAAACACATATTGGATGTTCACCACCAGTGCAGATCCGCACTTAGTTTCTGCGTCGAAAACGCTTCCTACACTGAGAGGGAAGTGTGCTTTAGGAGGGATTCACTGCAGTGTTACGTTTGTTAAAGAAGGAAGCTTTTGGGACTGACTCTGTGGTAACCGCATTAGGCGCACATAGCTTTCCAGTCTCAGACGTCTAACCGTTAGACTATAGGAAGTTCTGTTTAAGGGAAACTCCTTCATGCGGAATGTCACTTCTCACAGTGTCTTTGCAGTGGAGAAAAGAAGATAGAACAAGGACGGACAGAGAGAGCGATGCAAACCGTGATTGAAGTACAGGGTAAGCCTCGTAGGCCTCTATTATGCATACTGGTAGTTCAACACCGGAGATGTTCCACAGTGTCTACCTCTTCTCAAAACACTTCCAGTATATGAGAGAACTCTGCTACATTAAGTTCTCACGACAGAGATGCGTCTGTGCTCAGTTGGAAAGTGTAGGACGTGTCTGGGTAGCAACCAGTAAGTGTCTGATACAAGCCGCTAAGAGGGGATGCGGAGGAAGGTATCTGCTCAGGGAAGCTACTTCAGGTGCGTACTCATTCATAACAGTGTCTCTCCTTTGAGGATGAAGATAGAACAGGGAACGACTACGGGCACATTAGGTACTGTGAGTAAAGGGCATGCTAAGGCGCTTAAGCCTGCCAAACACATATTGGATGTTCACCAACAGTGCAGTTCCGCACTTAGTTTCTGCGTCGAAAACGCTTCCTACACTGAGAGGGAAGTGTGCTTTAGGAGGGATTCACTGCAGTGTTACATCTGTTCAAGAAGGAAGCTTTTGGGACTGACTCTGTGGTAACCCCAATAGGCGCACATAGCTTTCCAGTCTCAGCCGTCTATCCGTTGGACTATAGCAAGTTCTGTTTAAGGGAAACTCCTTCATGCGGAATGTCACTTCTCACAGTATCTTTGCCGTGGAGGAAAGAAGATAGAACAACGACGGACAGAGAGAACGTTGCAACCCGTGAGTGAAGTACAGGGTAAGGCACCTAAGCCTCTATGATGCATACTGGATGTTCAACACCTGGGATTTTCCACAATGTCTACCACTTCTCAAAACACTTCCAATATAGGAGGGAACTGTGCTACCCTAAGTTCTAATGACAGGGATGCATCTGTGCAAGGTTGAAAACTCGAGGATGTGTCTGGGTAGCAAACATTAAGTGTCTCATAAAGATACCTTAGACTGGATACGTAATAGGTATCTGCTCAGGGAAGCTACTTCAGTTTTGTACTCATTCATAACAGTGCTTCTCCTTGGAGGAATGAAGGAAGAACCCGGACGGACAAGGGGCACATTAGGTACTGTGAATAAAGGGCAGGCTATGAACCTTACGCCTGCCATCCACATATTGGATGTTCACCACCAGTGTTGATCCGCACATAGTTTCTGCGTCTAAAACCCTTCCAACACTGAGAGGGAAGTGTGCTTTAGGAGGGATTCAATGCAGTGTTACGTCTGTTAAAGAAGGATGCTTTTGGGACTGACTCTGTGGTAACCGCATTAGGCGCACATAGCTTTCCAGTCTCAGACGTCTAACCGTTAGACTATAGGAAGTTCTGTTTAAGGGAAACTCCTTCATGCGGAATGTCACTTCTCACAGTGTCTTTGCAGTGGAGAAAAGAAGATAGAACAAGGACGGACAGAGAGAACGATGCAAACCGTGATTGAAGTACAGGGTAAGCCTCGTAGGCCTCTATTATGCATACTGGTAGTTCAACACCGGAGATGTTCCACAGTGTCTACCTCTTCTCAAAACACTTCCAGTATATGAGGGAACTCTGCTACATTAAGTTCTCACGACAGAGATGCGTCTGTGCTCAGTTGGAAAGTGTAGGACGTGTCTGGGTAGCAACCAGTAAGTGTCTGATACAAGCCGCTAAGAGGGGATGCGGAGGAAGGTATCTGCTCAGGGAAGCTACTTCAGGTGCGTACTCATTCATAACAGTGTCTCTCCTTTGAGGATGAAGATAGAACAGGGAACGACTACGGGCACATTAGGTACTGTGAGTAAAGGGCATGCTAAGGCGCTTAAGCCAGCCAAACACATATTGGATGTTCACCACCAGTGCAGATCCGCACTTAGTTTCTGCGTCGGAAACGCTTCCTACACTGAGAGGGAAGTGTGCTTTAGGAGGGATTCACTGCAGTGTTACGTCTGTTAAAGAAGGAAGCTTTTGGGACTGACTCTGTGGTAACTCCAATAGGCGCACATAGCTTTCCAGTCTCAGCCGTCTATCCGTTGGACTATAGCAAGTTCTGTTTAAGGGAAACTCCTTCATGCGGAATGTCACTTCTCACAGTGTCTTTGCAGTGTAGGAAAGAAGATAGAACAACGACGGACAGAGAGAACGTTGCAACCCATGAGTGAAGTACAGGGTAAGGCACCTAAGCCTCTATGATGCATACTGGATGTTCAACACCTGGGATCCGCACTTAGTTTCTGCGTCGAAAACGCTTCCTACACTGAGAGGGAAGTGTGCTTTAGGAGGGATTCACTGCAGTGTTACGTCTGTTAAAGAAGGAAGCTTTTGGGACTGACTCTGTGGTAACCGCATTAGGCGCACATAGCTTTCCAGTCTCAGACGTCTAACCGTTAGACTATAGGAAGTTCTGTTTAAGGGAAACTCCTTCATGCGGAATGTCACTTCTCACAGTGTCTTTGCAGTGGAGAAAAGAAGATAGAACAAGGACGGACAGAGAGAACGATGCAAACCGTGATTGAAGTACAGGGTAAGCCTCGTAGGCCTCTATTATGCATACTGGTAGTTCAACACCGGAGATGTTCCACAGTGTCTACCTCTTCTCAAAACACTTCCGGTATATGAGGGAACTCTGCTACATTAAGTTCTCACGACAGAGATGCGTCTGTGCTCAGTTGGAAAGTGTAGGACGTGTCTGGGTAGCAACCAGTAAGTGTCTGATACAAGCCACTAAGAGGGGATGCGGAGGAAGGTATCTGCTCAGGGAAACTACTTCAGGTGCGTACTCATTCATAAGAGTGTCTCTCCTTTGAGGATGAAGATAGAACAGGGAACGACTATGGGCACATTAGGTACTGTGAGTAAAGGGCATGCTAAGGCGCTTAAGCCTGCCAAACACATATTGGATGTTCACCACCAGTGCAGATCCGCACTTAGTTTCTGCGTCGGAAACGCTTCCTACACTGAGAGGGAAGTGTGCTTTAGGAGGGATTCACTGCAGTGTTACGTCTGTTAAAGAAGGAAGCTTTTGGGACTGACTCTGTGGTAACCCCAATAGGCGCACATAGCTTTCCAGTCTCAGCCGTCTATCCGTTGGACTATAGCACGTTCTGTTTAAGGGAAACTCCTTCATGCGGAATGTCACTTCGCACAGTGTCTTTCCAGTGGAGGAAAGAAGATAGAACAACGACGGACAGAGAGAACGTTGCAACCCGTGAGTGAAGTACAGTGTAAGGCACCTAAGCCTCTATGATGCATACTGGATGTTCAACACCTGGGATTTTCCACAATGTCTAACACTTCTCAAAACACTTCCTATATAGGAGGGAACTGTGCTACCGTAAGTTCTAATGACAGGGATGCATCTGTGCAAGGTTGAAAACTCGAGGATGTGTCTGGGTAGCAAACATGAAGTGTCTCATAAAGGCACCTTAGACTGGATGCGTAGGAGGTATCTGATCAGGGAAGCTACTTCAGTTTTGTACTCATTCATAACAGTGCTTCTCCTTGGAGGAATGAAGGAAGAACCCGGACGGACTAGGGGCACATTAGGTACTGTGAATAAAGGGCAGGCTATGAACCTTACGCCTGCCAACCACATATTGGATGTTCACCACCAGTGTTGATCCGCACATAGGTTCTGCGTCTAAAACGCTTCCAACACTGAGAGGGAAGTGTGCTTTAGGAGGGATTCACTGCAGTGTTACGTCTGTTAAAGAAGGATGCTTTTGGGACTGACTCTGTGGTAACCGCATTAGGCGCACATAGCTTTCCAGTCTCAGACGTCTAACCGTTAGACTATAGGAAATTCTGTTTAAGGGAAACTCCTTCATGCGGAATGTCACTTCTCACAGTGTCTTTGCAGTGGAGAAAAGAAGATAGAACAAGGACGGACAGAGAGAACGATGCAAACCGTGATTGAAGTACAGGGTAAGCCTCGTAGGCCTCTATTATGCATACTGGTAGTTCAACACCGGAGATGTTCCACAGTGTCTACCTCTTCTCAAAACATTTCCAGTATATGAGGGAACTCTGCTACATTAAGTTCTCACGACAGAGAGGCGTCTGTGCTCAGTTGGAAAGTGTAGGACGTGTCTGGGTAGCAACCAGTAAGTGTCTGATACAAGCCGCTATGAGGGGATGCGGAGGAAGGTATCTGCTCAGGGAAGCTACTTCAGGTGAGTACTCATTCATAACAGTGTCTCTCCTTTGAGGATGAAGATAGAACAGGGAACGACTACGGGCACATTAGGTACTGTGAGTAAAGGGCATGCTAAGGCGCTTAAGCCTGCCAAACACATATTGGATGTTCACCACCAGTGCAGTTCCGCACTTAGTTTCTGCGTCGAAAACGCTTCCTACACTGAGAGGGAAGTGTGCTTTAGGAGGGATTCACTGCAGTGATACGTCTGTTAAAGAAGGAAGCTTTTGGGACTGACTCTGTGGTAACCCCAATAGGCGCACATAGCTTTCCAGTCTCAGCCGTCTATCCGTTGGACTATAGCAAGTTCTGTTTAAGGGAAACTCCTTCATGCGGAATGTCACTTCTCACAGTGTCTTTCCAGTGGAGGAAAGAAGATAGAACAACAACGGACAGAGAGAACGTTGCAACCCGTGAGTGAAGTACAGGGTAAGGCACCTAAGCCTCTATGATGCATACTGGATGTTCAACACCTGGGATTTTCCACAATGTCTACCACTTCTCAAAACACTTCCAATATAGGAGGGAACTGTGCTACCGTATGTTCGAATGACAGGGATGCATCTGTGCAAGTTTGAAAACTCGAGGATGTGTCTGGGTAGCAAACATGAAGTGTCTCATAAAGGCACCTTAGACTGGATGCGTAGGAGGTATCTGATCAGGGAAGCTACTTCAGTTTTGTACTTTTTCATAACAGTGCTTCTCCTTGGAGGAATGAAGGAAGCACACGGACGGACTAGGGGCACAGTAGGTACTGTGAATAAAGGGCAGGCTATGAACCTTACGCCTGCCAACCACATTTTGGATGTTCACCACCAGTGTTGATCCGCACATAGGTTCTGCGTCTAAAACGCTTCCAACACTGAGAGGGAAGTGTGCTTTAGGAGGGATTCACTGCAGTGTTACGTCTGTTAAAGAAGGATGCTTTTGGGACTGACTCTGTGGTAACCGCATTAGGCGCACATAGCTTTCCAGTCTCAGACGTCTAACCGTTAGACTATAGGAAGTTCTGTTTAAGGGAAACTCCTTCATGCGGAATGTCACTTCTCACAGTGTCTTTGCAGTGGAGAAAAGAAGATAGAACAAGGACGGACAGAGAGAACGATGCAAACCGTGATTGAAGTACAGGGTAAGCCTCGTAGGCCTCTATTATGCATACTGGTAGTTCAACACCGGAGATGTTCCACAGTGTCTACCTCTTCTCAAAACACTTCCAGTATATGAGGGAACTCTGCTACATTAAGTTCTCACGACAGAGATGCGTCTGTGCTCAGTTGGAAAGTGTAGGACGTGTCTGGGTAGCAACCAGTAAGTGTCTGATACAAGCCGCTAAGAGGGGATGCGGAGGAAGGTATCTGCTCAGGGAAGCTACTTCAGGTGCGTACTCATTCATAACAGTGTCTCTCCTTTGAGGATGAAGATAGAACAGGGAACGACTACGGGCACATTAGGTACTGTGAGTAAAGGGCATGCTAAGGCGCTTAAGCCTGCCAAACACATATTGGATGTTCACCACCAGTGCAGATCCGCACTTAGTTTCTGCGTCGAAAACGCTTCCTACACTGAGAGGGAAGTGTGCTTTAGGAGGGATTCACTGCAGTGTTACGTCTGTTAAAGAAGGAAGCTTTTGGGACTGACTCTGTGGTAACCCCAATAGGCGCACATAGCTTTCCAGTCTCAACCGTCTATCCGTTGGACTATAGCAAGTTCTGTTTAAGGGAAACTCCTTCTTGCGGAATGTCACTTCTCACAGTGTCTTTCCAGTGGAGGAAAGAAGATAGAACAACGACGGACAGAGAGAACGTTGCAACCCGTGAGTGAAGTACAGGGGAAGGCACCTAAGCCTCTATGATGCATACTGGATGTTCAACACCTGGGATTTTCCACAATGTCTACCACTTCTCAAAACACTTCCAATATAGGAGGGAACTGTGCTACCGTAAGTTCTAATGACAGGGATGCATCTGTGCAAGGT
This sequence comes from Neogale vison, assembly GCF_020171115.1. Taxonomy (NCBI): domain Eukaryota; kingdom Metazoa; phylum Chordata; class Mammalia; order Carnivora; family Mustelidae; genus Neogale; species Neogale vison. Next base: position 1,430,606 of record NW_025334856.1, read on the forward strand.
TGAAAACTCGAGGATGTGTCTGGGTAGCAAACATGAAGTGTCTCCTAAAGGCACCTTAGACTGGATGCGTAGGAGGTATCTGCTAGGGAAGCTACTTCAGTTTTGTACTCATTCATAACAGTGCTTCTCCTTGCAGGAATGAAGGAAGCACACGGACGGACTAGGGGCACAGTAAGTACTGTGAATAAAGGGCAGGCTATGAACCTTACGCCTGCCAACCACATATTGGATGTTCACCACCAGTGTTGATCCGCACATAGGTTCTGCGTCTAAAACGCTTCCAACACTGAGAGGGAAGTGTGCTTTAGGAGGGATTCACTGCAGTGTTACGTCTGTTAAAGAAGGATGCTTTTGGGACTGACTCTGTGGTAACCGCATTAGGCGCACATAGCTTTCCAGTCTCAGACGTCTAACCGTTAGACTATAGGAAGTTCTGTTTAAGGGAAACTCCTTCATGCGGAATGTCACTTCTCACAGTGTCTTTGCAGTCGAGAGAAGAAGATAGAACAAGGACGGACAGAGAGAACGATGCAAACCGTGATTGAAGTACAGGGTAAGCCTCGTAGGCCTCTATTATGCATACTGGTAGTTCAACACCGGAGATGTTCCACAGTGTCTACCTCTTCTCAAAACACTTCCAGTATATGAGGGAACTCTGCTACATTAAGTTCTCACGACAGAGATGCGTCTGTGCTCAGTTGGAAAGTGTAGGACGTGTCTGGGTAGCAACCAGTAAGTGTCTGATACAAGCCGCTAAGAGGGGATGCGGAGGAAGGTATCTGCTCAGGGAAGCTACTTCAGGTGCGTACTCATTCATAAGAGTGTCTCTCCATTGAGGATGAAAATAGAACAGGGAACGACTACGGGCACAAGAGGTACTGTGAGTAAAGGGCATGCTAAGGCGCTTAAGCCAGCCAAACACATATTGGATGTTCACCACCAGTGCAGATCCGCACTTAGTTTCTGCGTCGAAAACGCTTCCTACACTGAGAGGGAAGTGTGCTTTAGGAGGGATTCAATGCAGTGTTACGTCTGTTAAAGAAGGATGCTTTTGGGACTGACTCTGTGGTAACCGCATTAGGCGCACATAGCTTTCCAGTCTCAGACGTCTAACCGTTAGACTATAGGAAGTTCTGTTTAAGGGAATCTCCTTCATGCGGATTGTCACTTCTCACAGTGTCTTTGCAGTGGAGAAAAGAAGATAGAACAAGGACGGACAGAGAGAACGATGCAAACCGTGATTGAAGTACAGGGTAAGCCTCGTAAGCCTCTATTATGCATACTGGTAGTTCAACACCGGAGATGTTCCACAGTGTCTACCTCTTCTCAAAACACTTCCGGTATATGAGGGAACTCTGCTACATTAAGTTCTCACGACAGAGATGCGTCTGTGCTCAGTTGGAAAGTGTAGGACGTGTCTGGGTAGCAACCAGTAAGTGTCTGATACAAGCCGCTAAGTGGGGATGCGGAGGAAGGTATCTGCTCAGGGAAGCTACTTCAGGTGCGTACTCATTCATAACAGAGTCTCTCCTTTGAGGAAGAAGATAGAACAGGGAACGACTACGGGCACATTAGGTACTGTGAGTAAAGGGCATGCTAAGGCGCTTAAGCCTGCCAAACACATATTGGATGTTCACCACCAGTGCAGATCCGCACTTAGTTTCTGCGTCGAAAACGCTTCCTACACTGAGAGGGAAGTGTGCTTTAGGAGGGATTCACTGCAGTGTTACGTCTGTTAAAGAAGGAAGCTTTTGGGACTGACTCTGTGGTAACCGCATTAGGCGCACATAGCTTTCCAGTCTCAGACGTCTAACCGTTAGACTATAGGAAGTTCTGTTTAAGGGAAACTCCTTCATGCGGAATGTCACTTCTCACAGTGTCTTTGCAGTGGAGAAAAGAAGATAGAACAAGGACGGACAGAGAGAGCGATGCAAACCGTGATTGAAGTACAGGGTAAGCCTCGTAGGCCTCTATTATGCATACTGGTAGTTCAACACCGGAGATGTTCCACAGTGTCTACCTCTTCTCAAAACACTTCCAGTATATGAGAGAACTCTGCTACATTAAGTTCTCACGACAGAGATGCGTCTGTGCTCAGTTGGAAAGTGTAGGACGTGTCTGGGTAGCAACCAGTAAGTGTCTGATACAAGCCGCTAAGAGGGGATGCGGAGGAAGGTATCTGCTCAGGGAAGCTACTTCAGGTGCGTACTCATTCATAACAGTGTCTCTCCTTTGAGGATGAAGATAGAACAGGGAACGACTACGGGCACATTAGGTACTGTGAGTAAAGGGCATGCTAAGGCGCTTAAGCCTGCCAAACACATATTGGATGTTCACCAACAGTGCAGTTCCGCACTTAGTTTCTGCGTCGATAACGCTTCCTACACTGAGAGGGAAGTGTGCTTTAGGAGGGATTCACTGCAGTGTTACATCTGTTCAAGAAGGAAGCTTTTGGGACTGACTCTGTGGTAACCCCAATAGGCGCACATAGCTTTCCAGTCTCAGCCGTCTATCCGTTGGACTATAGCAAGTTCTGTTTAAGGGAAACTCCTTCATGCGGAATGTCACTTCTCACAGTGTCTTTCCAGTGGAGGAAAGAAGATAGAACAACAACGGACAGAGAGAACGTTGCAACCCGTGAGTGAAGTACAGGGTAAGGCACCTAAGCCTCTATGATGCATACTGGATGTTCAACACCTGGGATTTTCCACAATGTCTACCACTTCTCAAAACACTTCCAATATAGGAGGGAACTGTGCTACCGTATGTTCGAATGACAGGGATGCATCTGTGCAAGTTTGAAAACTCGAGGATGTGTCTGGGTAGCAAACATGAAGTGTCTCATAAAGGCACCTTAGACTGGATGCGTAGGAGGTATCTGATCAGGGAAGCTACTTCAGTTTTGTACTTTTTCATAACAGTGCTTCTCCTTGGAGGAATGAAGGAAGCACACGGACGGACTAGGGGCACAGTAGGTACTGTGAATAAAGGGCAGGCTATGAACCTTACGCCTGCCAACCACATTTTGGATGTTCACCACCAGTGTTGATCCGCACATAGGTTCTGCGTCTAAAACGCTTCCAACACTGAGAGGGAAGTGTGCTTTAGGAGGGATTCACTGCAGTGTTACGTCTGTTAAAGAAGGATGCTTTTGGGACTGACTCTGTGGTAACCGCATTAGGCGCACATAGCTTTCCAGTCTCAGACGTCTAACCGTTAGACTATAGGAAGTTCTGTTTAAGGGAAACTCCTTCATGCGGAATGTCACTTCTCACAGTGTCTTTGCAGTGGAGAAAAGAAGATAGAACAAGGACGGACAGAGAGAACGATGCAAACCGTGATTGAAGTACAGGGTAAGCCTCGTAGGCCTCTATTATGCATACTGGTAGTTCAACACCGGAGATGTTCCACAGTGTCTACCTCTTCTCAAAACACTTCCAGTATATGAGGGAACTCTGCTACATTAAGTTCTCACGACAGAGATGCGTCTGTGCTCAGTTGGAAAGTGTAGGACGTGTCTGGGTAGCAACCAGTAAGTGTCTGATACAAGCCGCTAAGAGGGGATGCGGAGGAAGGTATCTGCTCAGGGAAGCTACTTCAGGTGCGTACTCATTCATAACAGTGTCTCTCCTTTGAGGATGAAGATAGAACAGGGAACGACTACGGGCACATTAGGTACTGTGAGTAAAGGGCATGCTAAGGCGCTTAAGACTGCCAAACACATATTGGATGTTCACCACCAGTGCAGATCCGCACTTAGTTTCTGCGTCGAAAACGCTTCCTACACTGAGAGGGAAGTGTGCTTTAGGAGGGATTCACTGCAGTGTTACGTCTGTTAAAGAAGGAAGCTTTTGGGACTGACTCTGTGGTAACCCCAATAGACGCACATAGCTTTCCAGTCTCAGCCGTCTATCTGTTGGACTATAGCAAGTTCTGTTTAAGGGAAACTCCTTCATGCGGAATGTCACTTCTCACAGTGTCTTTCCAGTGGAGGAAAGAAGATAGAACAACGACGGACAGAGAGAACGTTGCAACCCGTGAGTGAAGTACAGGGGAAGGCACCTAAGCCTCTATGATGCATACTGGATGTTCAACACCTGGGATTTTCCACAATGTCTACCACTTCTCAAAACACTTCCAATATAGGAGGGAACTGTGCTACCGTAAGTTCTAATGACAGGGATGCATCTGTGCAAGGTTGAAAACTCGAGGATGTGTCTGGGTAGCAAACATGAAGTGTCTCCTAAAGGCACCTTAGACTGGATGCGTAGGAGGTATCTGCTAGGGAAGCTACTTCAGTTTTGTACTCATTCATAACAGTGCTTCTCCTTGCAGGAATGAAGGAAGCACACGGACGGACTAGGGGCACAGTAGGTACTGTGAATAAAGGGCAGGCTATGAACCTTAGGCCTGCCAACCACATATTGGATGTTCACCACCAGTGTTGATCCGCACATAGGTTCTGCGTCTAAAACGCTTCCAACACTGAGAGGGAAGTGTGCTTTAGGAGGGATTCACTGCAGTGTTACGTTTGTTAAAGAAGGAAGCTTTTGGGACTGACTCTGTGGTAACCGCATTAGGCGCACATAGCTTTCCAGTCTCAGACGTCTAACCGTTAGACTATAGGAAGTTCTGTTTAAGGGAAACTCCTTCATGCGGAATGTCACTTCTCACAGTGTCTTTGCAGTGGAGAAAAGAAGATAGAACAAGGACGGACAGAGAGAGCGATGCAAACCGTGATTGAAGTACAGGGTAAGCCTCGTAGGCCTCTATTATGCATACTGGTAGTTCAACACCGGAGATGTTCCACAGTGTCTACCTCTTCTCAAAACACTTCCAGTATATGAGAGAACTCTGCTACATTAAGTTCTCACGACAGAGATGCGTCTGTGCTCAGTTGGAAAGTGTAGGACGTGTCTGGGTAGCAACCAGTAAGTGTCTGATACAAGCCGCTAAGAGGGGATGCGGAGGAAGGTATCTGCTCAGGGAAGCTACTTCAGGTGCGTACTCATTCATAACAGTGTCTCTCCTTTGAGGATGAAGATAGAACAGGGAACGACTACGGGCACATTAGGTACTGTGAGTAAAGGGCATGCTAAGGCGCTTAAGCCTGCCAAACACATATTGGATGTTCACCAACAGTGCAGTTCCGCACTTAGTTTCTGCGTCGAAAACGCTTCCTACACTGAGAGGGAAGTGTGCTTTAGGAGGGATTCACTGCATTGTTACATCTGTTCAAGAAGGAAGCTTTTGGGACTGACTCTGTGGTAACCCCAATAGGCGCACATAGCTTTCCAGTCTCAGCCGTCTATCCGTTGGACTATAGCAAGTTCTGTTTAAGGGAAACTCCTTCATGCGGAATGTCACTTCTCACAGTATCTTTGCCGTGGAGGAAAGAAGATAGAACAACGACGGACAGAGAGAACGTTGCAACCCGTGAGTGAAGTACAGGGTAAGGCACCTAAGCCTCTATGATGCATACTGGATGTTCAACACCTGGGATTTTCCACAATGTCTACCACTTCTCAAAACACTTCCAATATAGGAGGGAACTGTGCTACCCTAAGTTCTAATGACAGGGATGCATCTGTGCAAGGTTGAAAACTCGAGGATGTGTCTGGGTAGCAAACATTAAGTGTCTCATAAAGATACCTTAGACTGGATACGTAATAGGTATCTGCTCAGGGAAGCTACTTCAGTTTTGTACTCATTCATAACAGTGCTTCTCCTTGGAGGAATGAAGGAAGAACCCGGACGGACAAGGGGCACATTAGGTACTGTGAATAAAGGGCAGGCTATGAACCTTACGCCTGCCATCCACATATTGGATGTTCACCACCAGTGTTGATCCGCACATAGTTTCTGCGTCTAAAACCCTTCCAACACTGAGAGGGAAGTGTGCTTTAGGAGGGATTCAATGCAGTGTTACGTCTGTTAAAGAAGGATGCTTTTGGGACTGACTCTGTGGTAACCGCATTAGGCGCACATAGCTTTCCAGTCTCAGACGTCTAACCGTTAGACTATAGGAAGTTCTGTTTAAGGGAAACTCCTTCATGCGGAATGTCACTTCTCACAGTGTCTTTGCAGTGGAGAAAAGAAGATAGAACAAGGACGGACAGAGAGAACGATGCAAACCGTGATTGAAGTACAGGGTAAGCCTCGTAGGCCTCTATTATGCATACTGGTAGTTCAACACCGGAGATGTTCCACAGTGTCTACCTCTTCTCAAAACACTTCCAGTATATGAGGGAACTCTGCTACATTAAGTTCTCACGACAGAGATGCGTCTGTGCTCAGTTGGAAAGTGTAGGACGTGTCTGGGTAGCAACCAGTAAGTGTCTGATACAAGCCGCTAAGAGGGGATGCGGAGGAAGGTATCTGCTCAGGGAAGCTACTTCAGGTGCGTACTCATTCATAACAGTGTCTCTCCTTTGAGGATGAAGATAGAACAGGGAACGACTACGGGCACATTAGGTACTGTGAGTAAAGGGCATGCTAAGGCGCTTAAGCCAGCCAAACACATATTGGATGTTCACCACCAGTGCAGATCCGCACTTAGTTTCTGCGTCGGAAACGCTTCCTACACTGAGAGGGAAGTGTGCTTTAGGAGGGATTCACTGCAGTGTTACGTCTGTTAAAGAAGGATGCTTTTGGGACTGACTCTGTGGTAACCGCATTAGGCGCACATAGCTTTCCAGTCTCAGACGTCTAACCGTTAGACTATAGGAAGTTCTGTTTAAGGGAAACTCCTTCATGCGGAATGTCACTTCTCACAGTGTCTTTGCAGTGGAGAAAAGAAGATAGAACAAGGACGGACAGAGAGAACGATGCAAACCGTGATTGAAGTACAGGGTAAGCCTCGTAGGCCTCTATTATGCATACTGGTAGTTCAACACCGGAGATGTTCCACAGTGTCTACCTCTTCTCAAAACACTTCCGGTATATGAGGGAACTCTGCTACATTAAGTTCTCACGACAGAGATGCGTCTGTGCTCAGTTGGAAAGTGTAGGACGTGTCTGGGTAGCAACCAGTAAGTGTCTGATACAAGCCGCTAAGAGGGGATGCGGAGGAAGGTATCTGCTCAGGGAAGCTACTTCAGGTGCGTACTCATTCATAAGAGTGTCTCGCCTTGAGGATGAAGATAGAACAGGGAACGACTACGGGCACATTAGGTACTGTGAGTAAAGGGCATGCTAAGGCGCTTAAGCCTGCCAAACACATATTGGATGTTCACCACCAGTGCAGTTCCGCACTTAGTTTCTGCGTCGAAAACGCTTCCTACACTGAGAGGGAAGTGTGCTTTAGGAGGGATTCACTGCAGTGATACGTCTGTTAAAGAAGGAAGCTTTTGGGACTGACTCTGTGGTAACCCCAATAGGCGCACATAGCTTTCCAGTCTCAGCCGTCTATCCGTTGGACTATAGCAAGTTCTGTTTAAGGGAAACTCCTTCATGCGGAATGTCACTTCTCACAGTGTCTTTCCAGTGGAGGAAAGAAGATAGAACAACGACGGACAGAGAGAACGTTGCAACCCGTGAGTGAAGTACAGGGTAAGGCACCTAAGCCTCTATGATGCATACTGGATGTTCAACACCTGGGATTTTCCACAATGTCTACCACTTCTCAAAACACTTCCAATATAGGAGGGAACTGTGCTACCGTAAGTTCTAATGACAGGGATGCATCTGTGCAAGGTTGAAAACTCTTGGATGTGTCTGGGTAGCAAACATGAAGTGTCTCATAAAGGCACCTTAGACTGGATGCGTAGGAGGTATCTGCTCAGGGAAGCTACTTCAGTGTTGTACTCATTCATAACAGTGCTTCTCCTTGGAGGAATGAAGGAAGCACACGGACGGACTAGGGGCACAGTAGGTACTGTGAATAAAGGGCAGGCTATGAACCTTACGCCTGCCAACCACATATTGGATGTTCACCACCAGTGTTGATCCGCACATAGGTTCTGCGTCTAAAACGCTTCCAACACTGAGAGGGAAGTGTGCTTTAGGAGGGATTCACTGCAGTTACGTCTGTCAAAGAAGGATGCTTTTGGGACTGACTCTGTGGTAACCGCATTAGGCGCACATAGCTTTCCAGTCTCACGTCTAACCGTTAGACTATAGGAAGTTCTGTTTAAGGGAAACTCCTTCATGCGGAATGTCACTTCTCACAGTGTCTTTGCAGTGGAGAAAAGAAGATAGAACAAGGACGGACAGAGAGAACGATGCAAACCGTGATTGAAGTACAGGGTAAGCCTCGTAGGCCTCTATTATGCATACTGGTAGTTCAACACCGCAGATGTTACGCAGTGTCTACCTCTTCTCAAAACACTTCCAGTATATCAGAGAACTCTGCTACATTAAGTTCTCACGACAGAGATGCGTCTGTACTCAGTTGGAAAGTGTAGGACGTGTCTGGTTAGCAACCAGTAAGTGTCTGATACAAGCCGTAAGAGGGGATGCGGAGGAAGGTATCTGCTCAGGGAAGCTACTTCAGGTGCGTACTCATTCATAACAGTGTCTCTCCTTTGAGGATGAAGATAGAACAGGGAACGACTATGGGCACATTAGGTACTGTGAGTAAAGGGCATGCTAAGGCGCTTAAGCCTGCCAAACACATATTGGATGTTCACCACCAGTGCAGATCAGCACTTAGTTTCTGCGTCGAAAACGCTTCCTACACTGAGAGGGAAGTGTGCTTTAGGAGGGATTCACTGCAGTGTTACGTCTGTTAAAGAAGGAAGCTTTTGGGACTGACTCTGTGGTAACCCCAATAGGCGCACATAGCTTTCCAGTCTCAGCCGTCTATCCGTTGGACTATAGCAAGTTCTGTTTAAGGGAAACTCCTTCATGCGGAATGTCACTTCTCACAGTGTCTTTCCAGTGGAGGAAAGAAGATAGAACAACGACGGACAGAGAGAACGTTGCAACCCGTGAGTGAAGTACAGGGTAAGGCACCTAAGCCTCTATGATGCATACTGGATGTTCAACACCTGGGATTTTCCACAATGTCTACCACTTCTCAAAACACTTCCAATATAGGAGGGAACTGTGCTACCGTAAGTTCTAATGACAGGGATGCATCTGTGCAAGGTTGAAAACTCGATGATGTGTCTGGGTAGCAAACATGAAGTGTCTCATAAAGGCACCTTAGACTGGATGCGTAGTAGGTATCTGCTAGGGAAGCTACTTCAGTTTTGTACTCATTCATAACAGTGCTTCTCCTTGGAGGAATGAAGGAAGAACACGGACGGACTAGGGGCACATTAGGTACTGTGAATAAATGGCAGGCTATGAACCTTACGACTGCCAACCACATATTGTATGTTCACCACCAGTGTTGATCCGCACATAGGTTCTGCGTCTAAAACGCTTCCAACACTGAGAGGGAAGTGTGCTTTAGGAGGGATTCACTGCAGTGTTACGTCTGTTAAAGAAGGATGCTTTTGGGACTGACTCTGTGGTAACCGCATTAGGCGCACATAGCTTTCCAGTCTCAGACGTCTAACCGTTAGACTATAGGAAGTTCTGTTTAAGGGAAACTCCTTCATGCGGAATGTCACTTCTCACAGTGTCTTTGCAGTGGAGAAAAGAAGATAGAACAAGGACGGACAGAGAGAACGATTCAAACCGTGATTGAAGTACAGGGTAAGCCTCGTAGGCCTCTATTATGCATACTGGTAGTTCAACACCGGAGATGTTCCACAGTGTCTACCTCTTCTCAAAACACTTCCATATATGAGGGAACTCTGCTACATTAAGTTCTCACGACAGAGATGCGTCTGTGCTCAGTTGGAAAGTGTAGGACGTGTCTGGGTAGCAACCAGTAAGTGTCTGATACAAGCCGCTAAGAGGGGATGCGGAGGAAGGTATCTGCTCAGGGAAGCTACTTCAGGTGCGTACTCATTCATAAGAGTGTCTCTCCTTTGAGGATGAAGATAGAACAGGGAACGACTACGGGCACATTAGGTACTGTGAGTAAAGGGCATGCTAAGGCGCTTAAGCCAGCCAAACACATATTGGATGTTCACCAAAAGTGCAGATCCGCACTTAGTTTCGGCGTCGAAAACACTTCCTACACTGAGAGGGAAGTGTGCTTTAGGAGGGATTCACTGCAGTGTTACGTCTGTTAAAGAAGGATGCTTTTGGGACTGACTCTGTGGTAACCGCATTAGGCGCACATAGCTTTCCAGTCTCAGACGTCTAACCGTTAGACTATAGGAAGTTCTGTTTAAGGGAAACTCCTTCATGCGGAATGTCACTTCTCACAGTGTCTTTGCAGTGGAGAAAAGAAGATAGAACAAGGACGGACAGAGAGAACGATGCAAACCGTGATTGAAGTACAGGGTAAGCCTCTTAGGCCTCTATTATGCATACTGGTAGTTCAACACCGGAGATGTTCCACAGTGTCTACCTCTTCTCAAAACACTTCCAGTATACGAGGGAACTCTGCTACATTAAGTTCTCACGACAGAGATGTGTCTGTGCTCAGTTGGAAAGTGTAGGACGTGTCTGGGTAGCAACCAGTAAGTGTCTGATACAAGCCGCTAAGAGGGGATGCGGAGGAAGGTATCTGCTCAGGGAAGCTACTTCAGGTGCGTACTCATTCATAAGAGTGTCTCTCCTTTGAGGATGAAGATAGAACAGGGAACGACTACGGGCACATTAGGTACTGTGAGTAAAGGGCATGCTAAGGCGCTTAAGCCTGCCAAACACATATTGGATGTTCACCACCAGTGCAGATCCGCACTTAGTTTCTGCGTCGAAAACGCTTCCAACACTGAGAGGGAAGTGTGCTTTAGGAGGGATTCAATGCAGTGTTACGTCTGTTAATGAAGGATGCTTTTGGGACTGACTCTGTGGTAACCGCATTAGGCGCACATAGCTTTCCAGTCTCAGACGTCTAACCGTTAGACTATAGGAAGTTCTGTTTAAGGGAAACTCCTTCATGCGGAATGTCACTTCTCACAGTGTCTTTGCAGTGGAGAAAAGAAGATAGAACAAGGACGGACAGAGAGAACGATGCAAACCGTGATTGAAGTACAGGGTAAGCCTCGTAGGCCTCTATTATGCATACTGGTAGTTCAACACCGGAGATGTTCCACAGTGTCTACCTCTTCTCAAAACACTTCCAGTATATGAGGGAACTCTGCTACATTAAGTTCTCACGACAGAGATGCGTCTGTGCTCAGTTGGAAAGTGTAGGACGTGTCTGGGTAGCAACCAGTAAGTGTCTGATACAAGCCGCTAAGAGGGGATGCGGAGGAAGGTATCTGCTCAGGGAAGCTACTTCAGGTGCGTACTCATTCATAAGAGTGTCTCTCCTTTGAGGATGAAGATAGAACAGGGAACGACTACGGGCACATTAGGTACTGTGAGTAAAGGGCATGCTAAGGCGCTTAAGCCTGCCAAACACATATTGGATGTTCACCACCAGTGCAGATCCGCACTTAGTTTCTGCGTCGAAAACGCTTCCTACACTGAGAGGGAAGTGTGCTTTAGGAGGGATTCACTGCAGTGTTACGTCTGTTAAAGAAGGAAGCTTTTGGGACTGACTCTGTGGTAACCGCATTAGGCGCACATAGCTTTCCAGTCTCAGACGTCTAACCGTTAGACTATAGGAAGTTCTGTTTAAGGGAAACTCCTTCATGCGGAATGTCACTTCTCACAGTGTCTTTGCAGTGGAGAAAAGAAGATAGAACAAGGACGGACAGAGAGAGCGATGCAAACCGTGATTGAAGTACAGGGTAAGCCTCGTAGGCCTCTATTATGCATACTGGTAGTTCAACACCGGAGATGTTCCACAGTGTCTACCTCTTCTCAAAACACTTCCAGTATATGAGAAAACTCTGCTACATTAAGTTCTCACGACAGAGATGCGTCTGTGCTCAGTTGGAAAGTGTAGGACGTGTCTGGGTAGCAACCAGTAAGTGTCTGATACAAGCCGCTAAGAGGGGATGCGGAGGAAGGTATCTGCTCAGGGAATCTACTTCAGGTGCGTACTCATTCATAACAGTGTCTCTCCTTTGAGGATGAAGATAGAACAGGGAACGACTACGGGCACATTAGGTACTGTGAGTAAAGGGCATGCTAAGGCGCTTAAGCCTGCCAAACACATATTGGATGTTCACCACCAGTGCAGTTCCGCACTTAGTTTCTGCGTCGATAACGCTTCCTACACTGAGAGGGAAGTGTGCTTTAGGAGGGATTCACTGCAGTGTTACGTCTGTTCAAGAAGGAAGCTTTTGGGACTGACTCTGTGGTAACCCCAATAGGCGCACATAGCTTTCCAGTCTCAGCCTTCTATCCGTTGGACTATAGCAAGTTCTGTTTAAGGGAAACTCCTTCATGCGGAATGTCACTTCTCACAGTGTCTTTGCAGTGGAGGAAAGAAGATAGAATAACGACGGACAGAGAGAACGTTGCAACCCGTGAGTGAAGTACAGGGTAAGGCACCTAAGCCTCTATGATGCATACTGGATGTTCAACACCTGGGATTTTCCACAATGTCTACCACTTCCCAAAACACTTCTAATATAGGAGGGAACTGTGCTACCGTAAGTTCTAATGACAGGGATGCATCTGTGCAAGGTTGAAAACTCGAGGATGTGTCTGGGTAGCAAACATGAAGTGTCTCATAAAGGCACCTTAGACTGGATGCGTAGTAGGTATCTGCTAGGGAAGCTACTTCAGTTTTGAACTCATTCATAACAGTGCTTCTCCTTGGAGGAATGAAGGAAGCACACGGACGGACTGGGGGCACAGTAGGTACTGTGAATAAAGGGCAGGCTATGAACCTTACGCCTGCCAACCACATATTGGATGTTCACCACCAGTGTTGATCCGCACATAGGTTCTGCGTCTAAAACGCTTCCAACACTGAGAGGGAAGTGTGCTTTAGGAGGGATTCACTGCAGTGTTACGTCTGTTAAAGAAGGATGCTTTTGGGACTGACTCTGTGGTAACCGCATTAGGCGCACATAGCTTTCCAGTCTCAGACGTCTAACCGTTAGACTATAGGAAGTTCTGTTTAAGGGAAACTCCTTCATGCGGAATGTCACTTCTCACAGTGTCTTTGCAGTGGAGAAAAGAAGATAGAACAAGGACGGACAGAGAGAACGATGCAAACCGTGATTGAAGTACAGGGTAAGCCTCGTAGGCCTCTATTATGCATACTGGTAGTTCAACACCGGAGATGTTCCACAGTGTCTACCTCTTCTCAAAACACTTCCATATATGAGGGAACTCTGCTACATTAAGTTCTCACGACAGAGATGCGTCTGTGCTCAGTTGGAAAGTGTAGGACGTGTCTGGGTAGCAACCAGTAAGTGTCTGATACAAGCCGCTAAGAGGGGATGCGGAGGAAGGTATCTGCTCAGGGAAGCTACTTCAGGTGCGTACTCATTCATAAGAGTGTCTCTCCTTTGAGGATGAAGATAGAACAGGGAACGACTACGGGCACATTAGGTACTGTGAGTAAAGGGCATGCTAAGGCGCTTAAGCCAGCCAAACACATATTGGATGTTCACCAAAAGTGCAGATCCGCACTTAGTTTCGGCGTCGAAAACACTTCCTACACTGAGAGGGAAGTGTGCTTTAGGAGGGATTCACTGCAGTGTTACGTCTGTTAAAGAAGGATGCTTTTGGGACTGACTCTGTGGTAACCGCATTAGGCGCACATAGCTTTCCAGTCTCAGACGTCTAACCGTTAGACTATAGGAAGTTCTGTTTAAGGGAAACTCCTTCATGCGGAATGTCACTTCTCACAGTGTCTTTGCAGTGGAGAAAAGAAGATAGAACAAGGACGGACAGAGAGAACGATGCAAACCGTGATTGAAGTACAGGGTAAGCCTCTTAGGCCTCTATTATGCATACTGGTAGTTCAACACCGGAGATGTTCCACAGTGTCTACCTCTTCTCAAAACACTTCCAGTATACGAGGGAACTCTGCTACATTAAGTTCTCACGGCAGAGATGTGTCTGTGCTCAGTTGGAAAGTGTAGGACGTGTCTGGGTAGCAACCAGTAAGTGTCTGATACAAGCCGCTAAGAGGGGATGCGGAGGAAGGTATCTGCTCAGGGAAGCTACTTCAGGTGCGTACTCATTCATAAGAGTGTCTCTCCTTTGAGGATGAAGATAGAACAGGGAACGACTACGGGCACATTAGGTACTGTGAGTAAAGGGCATGCTAAGGCGCTTAAGCCTGCCAAACACATATTGGATGTTCACCACCAGTGCAGATCCGCACTTAGTTTCTGCGTCGAAAACGCTTCCTACACTGAGAGGGAAGTGTGCTTTAGGAGGGATTCAATGCAGTGTTACGTCTGTTAATGAAGGATGCTTTGGGACTGACTCTGTGGTAACCGCATTAGGCGCACATAGCTTTCCAGTCTCAGACGTCTAACCGTTAGACTATAGGAAGTTCTGTTTAAGGGAAACTCCTTCAAGCGGAATGTCACTTCTCACAGTGTCTTTGCAGTGGAGAAAAGAAGATAGAACAAGGACGGACAGAGAGAACGATGCAAACCGTGATTGAAGTATAGGGTAAGCCTCGTAGGCCTCTATTATGCATACTGGTAGTTCAACACCGGAGATGTTCCACAGTGTCTACCTCTTCTCAAAACACTTCCGGTATATGAGGGAACTCTGCTACATTAAGTTCTCACGACAGAGATGCGTCTGTGCTCAGTTGGAAAGTGTAGGACGTGTCTGGGTAGCAACCAGTAAGTGTCTGATACAAGCCGCTAAGAGGGGATGCGGAGGAAGGTATCTGCTCAGGGAAGCTACTTCAGGTGCGTACTCATTCATAACAGTGTCTCTCCTTTGAGGATGAAGATAGAACAGGGAACGACTACGGGCACATTAGGTACTGTGTGTAAAGGGCATGCTAAGGCGCTTAAGCCTGCCAAACACATATTGGATTTTCACCACCAGTGCAGATCCGCACTTAGTTTCTGCGTCGAAAACGCTTCCTACACTGAGAGGGAAGTGTGCTTTAGGAGGGATTCACTGCAGTGTTACGTCTGTTAAAGAAGGAAGCTTTTGGGACTGACTCTGTGGTAACCCCAATAGGCGCACATAGCTTTCCAGTCTCAGCCGTCTATCCGTTGGACTATAGCAAGTTCTGTTTAAGGGAAACTCCTTCATGCGGAATGTCACTTCTCACAGTGTCTTTCCAGTGGAGGAAAGAAGATAGAACAACGACGGACAGAGAGAACGTTGCAACCCGTGAGTGAAGTACAGGGTAAGGCACCTAAGCCTCTATGATGCATACTGGATGTTCAACACCTGGGATTTTCCACAATGTCTACCACTTCTCAAAACACTTCCAATATAGGAGGGAACTGTGCTACCGTAAGTTCTAATGACAGGGATGCATCTGTGCAAGGTTGAAAACTCGAGGATGTGTCTGGGTAGCAAACATGAAGTGTCTCATAAAGGCACCTTAGACTGGATGCGTAGTAGGTATCTGCTAGGGAAGCTACTTCAGTTTTGTACTCATTCATAACAGTGCTTCTCCTTGGAGGAATGAAGGAAGAACACGGACGGACTAGGGGTACATTAGGTACTGTGAATAAAGGGCAGGCTATGAACCTTACGCCTGCCATCCACATATTGGATGTTCACCACCAGTGTTGATCCGCACATAGTTTCTGCGTCTAAAACGCTTCCTACACTGAGAGGGAAGTGTGCTTTAGGAGGGATTCACTGCAGTGTTACGTCTGTTAAAGAAGGATGCTTTTGGGACTGACTCTGTGGTAACCGCATTAGGCGCACATAGCTTTCCAGTCTCAGACGTCTAACCGTTAGACTATAGGAAGTTCTGTTTAAGGGAAACTCTTTCATGCGGTATGTCACTTCTCACAGTGTCTTTGCAGTGGAGAAAAGAAGATAGAACAAGGACGGACAGAGAGAACGATGCAAACCGTGATTGAAGTACAGGGTAAGCCTCGTAGGCCTCTATTATGTATACTGGTAGTTCAACACCGGAGATGTTCCACAGTGTCTACCTCTTCTCAAAACACTTCCAGTATATGAGGGAACTCTGCTACATTAAGTTCTCACGACAGAGATGCGTCTGTGCTCAGTTGGAAAGTGTAGGACGTGTCTGGGTAGCAACCAGAAAGTGTCTGATACAAGCCGCTAAGAGGGGATGCGGAGGAAGGTATCTGCTCAGGGAAGCTACTTCAGGTGCGTACTCATTCATAAGAGTGTCTCTCCTTTGAGGATGAAGATAGAACAGGGAACGACTACGGGCACATTAGGTACTGTGAGTAAAGGGCATGCTAAGGCGCTTAGCCAGCCAAACACATATTGGATGTTCACCACCAGTGCAGATCCGCACTTAGTTTCTGCGTCGGAAACGCTTCCTACACTGAGAGGGAAGTGTGCTTTAGGAGGGATTCACTGCAGTGTTACGTCTGTTAAAAAGGATGCTTTTGGGACTGACTCTGTGGTAACCGCATTAGGCGCACATAGCTTTCCAGTCTCAGACGTCTAACCGTTAGACTATAGGAAGTTCTGTTTAAGGGAAACTCCTTCATGCGGAATGTCACTTCTCACAGTGTCTTTGCAGTGGAGAAAAGAAGATAGAACAAGGACGGACAGAGAGAACGATGCAAACCGTGATTGAAGTACAGGGTAAACCTCGTAGGCCTCTATTATGCATACTGGTAGTTCAACACCGGAGATGTTCCACAGTGTCTACCTCTTCTCAAAACACTTCCGGTATATGAGGGAACTCTGCTACATTAAGTTCTCACGACAGAGATGCGTCTGTGCTCAGTTGGAAAGTGTAGGACGTGTCTGGGTAGCAACCAGTAAGTGTCTGATACAAGCCGCTAAGAGGGGATGCGGTGGAAGGTATCTGCTCAGGGAAGCTACTTCAGGTGCGTACTCATTCATAAGAGTGTCTCGCCTTTGAGGATGAAGATAGAACAGGGAACGACTACGGGCACATTAGGTACTGTGAGTAAAGGGCATGCTAAGGCGCTTAAGCCTGCCAAACACATATTGGATGTTCACCACCAGTGCAGTTCCGCACTTAGTTTCTGCGTCGAAAACGCTTCCTACACTGAGAGGGAAGTGTGCTTTAGGAGGGATTCACTGCAGTGATACGTCTGTTAAAGAAGGAAGCTTTTGGGACTGACTCTGTGGTAACCCCAATAGGCGCACATAGCTTTCCAGTCTCAGCCGTCTATCCGTTGGACTATAGCAAATTCTGTTTAAGGGAAACTCCTTCATGCGGAATGTCACTTCTCACAGTGTCTTTCCAGTGGAGATAAGAAGATAGAACAACGACGGACAGAGAGAACGTTGCAACCCGTGAGTGAAGTACAGGGTAAGGCACATAAGCCTCTATGATGCATACTGGATGTTCAACACCTGGGATTTTCCACAATGTCTACCACTTCTCAAAACACTTCCAATATTGGAGGGAACTGTGCTACCGTAAGTTCGAATGACAGGGATGCATCTGTGCAAGTTTGAAAACTCGAGGATGTGTCTGGGTATCACACATGAAGTGTCTCATAAAGGCACCTTAGACTGGATGCGTAGGACGTATCTGCTCAGGGAAGCTACTTCAGTTTTGTAATTTTTCATAACAGTGCTTCTCCTTGGAGGAATGAAGGAAGCACACGGACGGACTAGGGGCACAGTAGGTACTGTGAATAAAGGGCAGGCTATGAAACTTACGCCTGCCAACCACATATTGGCTGTTCACCACCAGTGTTGATCCGCACATAGGTTCTGCGTCTAAAACGCTTCCAACACTGAGAGGGAAGTGTGCTTTAGGAGGGATTCACTGCAGTGTTACGTCTGTTAAAGAAGGATGCCTTTGGGACTGACTCTGTGGTAACCGCATTAGGCGCACATAGCTTTCCAGTCTCAGACGTCTAACCGTTAGACTATAGGAAGTTCTGTTTAAGGGAAACTCCTTCATGCGGAATGTCACTTCTCACAGTGTCTTTGCAGTGGAGAAAAGAAGATAGAACAAGGACGGACAGAGAGAACGATGCAAACCGTGATTGAAGTACAGGGTAAGCCTCGTAGGCCTCTATTATGCATACTGGTAGTTCAACACCGGAGATGTTCCACAGTGTCTACCTCTTCTCAAAACACTTCCAGTATATGAGGGAACTCTGCTACATTAAGTTCTCGCGACAGAGATGCGTCTGTGCTCAGTTGGAAAGTGTAGGACGTGTCTGGGTAGCAACCAGTAAGTGTCTGATACAAGCCGCTAAGAGGGGATGCGGAGGAAGGTATCTGCTCAGGGAAGCTACTTCAGGTGCGTACTCATTCATAACAGTGTCTCTCCTTTGAGGATGAAGATAGAACAGGGAACGACTACGGGCACATTAGGTACTGTGAGTAAAGGGGATGCTAAGGCGCTTAAGCCTGCCAAACACATATTGGATGTTCACCACCAGTGCAGATCCGCACTTAGTTTCTGCGTCGAAAACGCTTCCTACACTGAGAGGGAAGTGTGCTTTAGGAGGGATTCACTGCAGTGTTACGTCTGTTAAAGAAGGAAGCTTTTGGGACTGACTCTGTGGTAACCCCAATAGGCGCACATAGCTTTCCAGTCTCAGCCGTCTATACGTTGGACTATAGCAAGTTCTGTTTAAGGGAAACTCCTTCATGCGGAATGTCACTTCTCACAGTGTCTTTCCAGTGGAGGAAAGAAGATAGAACAACGACGGACAGAGAGAACATTGCAACCCGTGAGTGAAGTACAGGGTAAGGCACCTAAGCCTCTATGATGCATACTGGATGTTCAACACCTGCGATTTTCCACTATGTCTACCACTTCTCAAAACACTTCCAATATAGGAGGGAACTGTGCTACCGTAAGTTCTAATGACAGGGATGCATCTGTGCAAGGTTGAAAACTCTTGGATGTGTCTGGGTATCAAACATGAAGTGTCTCATAAAGGCACCTTAGACTGGATGCGTAGGAGGTATCTGCTCAGGGAAGCTACTTCAGTTTTGTACTCATTCATAACAGTGCTTCTCCTTGGAGGAATGAAGGAAGCACACGGACGGACTAGGGGCACAGTAGGTACTGTGAATAAAGGGCAGGCTATGAACCTTACGCCTGCCAACCACATATTGGATGTTCACCACCAGTGTTGATCCGCACATAGGTTCTGCGTCTAAAACGCTTCCAACACTGAGAGGGAAGTGTGCTTTAGGAGGGATTCACTGCAGTTACGTCTGTCAAAGAAGGATGCTTATGGGACTGACTCTGTGGTAACCGCATTAGGCGCACATAGCTTTCCAGTCTCACGTCTAACCGTTAGACTATAGGAAGTTCTGTTTAAGGGAAACTCCTTCATGCGGAATGTCACTTCTCACAGTGTCTTTGCAGTGGAGAAAAGAAGATAGAACAAGGACGGACAGAGAGAACGATGCAAACCGTGATTGAAGTACAGGGTAAGCCTCGTAGGCCTCTATTATGCATACTGGTAGTTCAACACCGCAGATGTTACGCAGTGTCTACCTCTTCTCAAAACACTTCCAGTATATCAGAGAACTCTGCTACATTAAGTTCTCACGACAGAGATGCGTCTGTACTCAGTTGGAAAGTGTAGGACGTGTCTGGGTAGCAACCAGTAAGTGTCTGATACAAGCCGCTAAGAGGGGATGCGGAGGAAGGTATCTGCTCAGGGAAGCTACTTCAGGTGCGTACTCATTCATAACAGTGTCTCTCCTTTGAGGATGAAGATAGAACAGGGAACGACTATGGGCACATTAGGTACTGTGAGTAAAGGGCATGCTAAGGCACTTAAGCCTGCCAAACACATATTGGATGTTCACCACCAGTGCAGATCCGCACTTAGTTTCTGCGTCGAAAACGCTTCCTACACTGAGAGGGAAGTGTGCTTTAGGAGGGATTCACTGCAGTGTTACGTCTGTTAAAGAAGGAAGCTTTTGGGACTGACTCTGTGGAACCCCAATAGGCGCACATAGCTTTCCAGTCTCAGCCGTCTATCCGTTGGACTATAGCAAGTTCTGTTTAAGGGAAACTCCTTCATGCGGAATGTCACTTCTCACAGTGTCTTTGCAGTGGAGAAAAGAAGATAGAACAAGGACGGACAGAGAGAACGATGCAAACCGTGATTGAAGTACAGGGTAAGCCTCGTAGGCCTCTATTATGCATACTGGTAGTTCAACACCGGAGATGTTCCACAGTGTCTACCTCTTCTCAAAACACTTCCAGTATATGAGGGAACTCTGCTACATTAAGTTCTCACGACAGAGATGTGTCTGTGCTCAGTTGGAAAGTGTAGGACGTGTCTGGGTAGCAACCAGTAAGTGTCTGATACAAGCCGCTAAGAGGGGATGCGGAGGAAGGTATCTGCTCAGGGAAGCTACTTCAGGTGCGTACTCATTCATAAGAGTGTCTCTCCTTTGAGGATGAAGATAGAACAGGGAACGACTACGGGCACATTAGGTACTGTGAGTAAAGGGCATGCTAAGGCGCTTAAGCCTGCCAAACACATATTGGATGTTCACCACCAGTGCAGATCCGCACTTAGTTTCTGCGTCGAAACGCTTCCTACACTGAGAGGGAAGTGTGCTTTAGGAGGGATTCACTGCAGTGTTACGTCTGTTAAAGAGGGATGCTTTTGGGACTGACTCTGTGGTAACCGCATTAGGCGCACATAGCTTTCCAGTCTCAGACGTCTAACCGTTAGACTATAGGAAGTTCTGTTTAAGGGAAACTCCTTCATGCGGAATGTCACTTCTCACAGTGTCTTTGCAGTGGAGAAAAGAAGATAGAACAAGGACGGACAGAGAGAACGATGCAAACCGTGATTGAAGTACAGGGTAAGCCTCGTAGGCCTCTATTATGCATACTGGTAGTTCAACACCGGAGATGTTCCACAGTGTCTACCTCTTCTCAAAACACTTCCAGTATATGAGGGAACTCTGCTATATTAAGTTCTCACGACAGAGATGCGTCTGTGCTCAGTTGGAAAGTGTAGGACGTGTCTGGGTAGCAACCAGTAAGTGTCTGATACAAGCCGCTAAGAGGGGATGCGGAGGAAGGTATCTGCTCAGGGAAGCTACTTCAGGTGCGTACTCATTCATAACAGTGTCTCTCCTTTGAGGATGAAGATAGAACAGGGAACGACTACGGGCACATTAGGTACTGTGAGTAAAGGGCATGCTAAGGCGCTTAAGCCTGCCAAACACATATTGGATGTTCACCACCAGTGCAGATCCGCACTTAGTTTCTGCGTCGAAAACGCTTCCTACACTGAGAGGGAAGTGTGCTTTAGGAGGGATTCACTGCAGTGTTACGTCTGTTAAAGAAGGAAGCTTTTGGGACTGACTCTGTGGTAACCCCAATAGGCGCACATAGCTTTCCAGTCTCAGCCGTCTATCCGTTGGACTATAGCAAGTTCTGTTTAAGGGAAACTCCTTCATGCGGAATGTCACTTCTCACAGTGTCTTTCCAGTGGAAGAAAGAAGATAGAACAACGACGGACAGAGAGAACGTTGCAACCCGTGAGTGAAGTACAGGGTAAGGCACCTAAGCCTCTATGATGCATACTGGATGTTCAACACCTGGGATTTTCCACAATGTCTACCACTTCTCAAAACACTTCCAATATAGGAGGGAACTGTGCTACCGTAAGATCTAATGACAGGGATGCATCTGTGCAAGGTTGAAAACTCGAGGATGTGTCTGGGTAGCAAACATGAAGTGTCTCATAAAGGCACCTTAGACTGGATGCGTAGGACGTATCTGCTCAGGGAAGCTACTTCAGTTTTGTACTCATTCATAACAGTGCTTCTCCTTGGAGGAATGAAGGAAGCACACGGACGGACTAGGGGCACATTAGGTACTGTGAATAAAGGGCAGGCTATGAACCTTACGCCTGCCAACCACATATTGGATGTTCACCACCAGTGTTGATCCGCACATAGGTTCTGCGTCTAAAACGCTTCCAACACTGAGAGGGAAGTGTGCTTTAGGAGGGATTCACTGCAGTGTTACGTCTGTTAAAGAAGGATGCTTTTGGGACTGACTCTGTGGTAACCGCATTAGGCGCACATAGCTTTCCAGTCTCAGACGTCTAACCGTTAGACTATAGGAAGTTCTGTTTAAGGGAAACTCCTTCATGCGGAATGTCACTTCTCACAGTGTCTTTGCAGTGGAGAAAAGATGATAGAACAAGGACGGACAGAGAGAACGATGCAAACCGTGATTGAAGTACAGGGTAAGCCTCGTAGGCCTCTATTATGCATACTGGTAGTTCAACACCGGAGATGTTCCACAGTGTCTACCTCTTCTCAAAACACTTCCAGTATATGAGGGAACTCTGCTACATTAAGTTCTCACGACAGAGATGCGTCTGTGCTCAGTTGGAAAGTGTAGGACGTGTCTGGGTAGCAACCAGTAAGTGTCTGATACAAGCCGCTAAGAGGGGATGCGGAGGAAGGTATCTGCTCAGGGAAGCTACTTCAGGTGCGTACTCATTCATAAGAGTGTCTCTCCTTTGAGGATGAAGATAGAACAGGGAACGACTACGGGCACATTAGGTACTGTGAGTAAAGGGCATGCTAAGGCGCTTAAGCCAGCCAAACACATATTGGATGTTCACCAAAAGTGCAGATCCGCACTTAGTTTCTGCGTCGAAAACGCTTCCTACACTGAGAGGGAAGTGTGCTTTAGGAGGGATTCACTGCAGTGTTACGTCTGTTAAAGAAGGATGCTTTTGGGACTGACTCTGTGGTAACCGCATTATGCGTACTTAGCTTTCCAGTCTCAGACGTCTAACCGTTAGACTATAGGAAGTTCTGTTTAAGGGAAACTCCTTCATGCGGAATGTCACTTCTCACAGTGTCTTTGCAGTGGAGAAAAGAAGATAGAACAAGGACGGACAGAGAGAACGAAGCAAACCGTGATTGAAGTACAGGGTAAGCCTCGTAGGCCTCTATTATGCATACTGGTAGTTCAACACCGGAGATGTTCCACAGTGTCTACCTCTTCTCAAAACACTTCCAGTATATGAGGGAACTCTGCTACATTAAGTTCTCACGACAGAGATGCATCTGTGCTCAGTTGGAAAGTGTAGGACGTGTCTGGGTAGCAACCAGTAAGTGTCTGATACAAGCCGCTAAGAGGGGATGCGGAGGAAGGTATCTGCTCAGGGAAGCTACTTCAGGTGCGTACTCATTCATAAGAGTGTCTCTCCTTTGAGGATGAAGATAGAACAGGGAACGACTACGGGCACATTAGGTACTGTGAGTAAAGGGCATGCTAAGGCGCTTAAGCCTGCCAAACGTATATTGGATGTTCACCACCAGTGCAGATCCGCACTTAGTTTCTGCGTCGAAAACGCTTCCTACACTGAGAGGGAAGTGTGCTTTAGGAGGGATTCACTGCAGTGTTACGTCTGTTAAAGAAGGATTTTTTTGGGACTGACTCTGTGGTAACCGCATTAGGCGCACATAGCTTTCCAGTCTTAGACGTCTAACCGTTAGACTATAGGAAGTTCTGTTTAAGGGAAACTCCTTCATGCGGAATGTCACTTCTCACAGTGTCTTTGCAGTGGAGAAAAGAAGATAGAACAAGGACGGACAGAGAGAACGATGCAAACCGTGATTGAAGTACAGGGTAAGCCTCGTAGGCCTCTATTATGCATACTGGTAGTTCAACACCGGAGATGTTCCACAGTGTCTACCTCTTCTCAAAACACTTCCAGTATATGAGGGAACTCTGCTACATTAAGTTCTCACGACAGAGATGCGTCTGTGCTCAGTTGGAAAGTGTAGGACGTGTCTGGGTAGCAACCAGTAAGTGTCTGATACAAGCCGCTAAGAGGGGATGCGGAGGAAGGTATCTGCTCAGGGAAGCTACTTCAGGTGCGTACTCATTCATAAGAGTGTCTCTCCTTTGAGGATGAAGATAGAACAGGGAACGACTACGGGCACATTAGGTACTGTGAGTAAACGGCATGCTAAGGCGCTTAAGCCTGCCAAACACATATTGGATGTTCACCACCAGTGCAGATCCGCACTTAGTTTCTGCGTCGAAAACGCTTCCTACACTGAGAGGGAAGTGTGCTTTAGGAGGGATTCACTGCATTGTTACGTCTGTTAAAGAAGGAAGCTTTTGGGACTGACTCTGTGGTAACCCCAATAGGCGCACATAGCTTTCCAGTCTCAGCCGTCTATCCGTTGGACTATAGCAAGTTCTGTTTAAGGGAAACTCCTTCATGCGGAATGTCACTTCTCATTGTGTCTTTCCACTGGAGGAAAGAAGATAGAACAACGAGGGACAGAGAGAACGTTGCAACCCGTGAGTGAAGTACAGGGTAAGGCACCTAAGCCTCTATGATGCATACTGGATGTTCAACACCTGGGATTTTCCACAATGTCTACCACTTCTCAAAACACTTCCAATATAGGAGGGAACTGTGCTACCGTAAGTTCTAATGACAGGGATGCATCTGTGCAAGGTTGAAAACTCGATGATGTGTCTGGGTAGCAAACATGAAGTGTCTCATAAAGGCACCTTAGACTGGATGCGTAGGAGGTATCTGCTCAGGGAAGCTACTTCAGTTTTGTACTCATTCATAACAGTGCTTCTCCTTGGAGGAATGAAGGAAGAACACGGACGGACTAGGGGCACATTAGGTACTGTGAATAAAGGGCAGGCTATGAACCTTACGCCTGCCAACCACATATTGGATGTTCACCACCAGTGTTGATCCGCACATAGGTTCTGCGTCTAAAACGCTTCCAACACTGAGAGGGAAGTGTGCTTTAGGAGGGATTCACTGCAGTGTTACGTCTGTTAAAGAAGGATGCTTTTGGGACTGACTCTGTGGTAACCGCATTAGGCGCACATAGCGTTCCAGTCTCAGACGTCTAACCGTTAGACTATAGGAAGTTCTGTTTAAGGGAAACTCCTTCATGCGGAATGTCACTTCTCACAGTGTCTTTGCAGTGGAGAAAAGAAGATAGAACAAGGACGGACAGAGAGAACGATGCAAACCGTGATTGAAGTACAGGGTAAGCCTCGTAGGCCTCTATTATGCATACTGGTAGTTCAACACCGTAGATGTTCCACAGTGTCTACCTCTTCTCAAAACACTTCCAGTATATGAGGGAACTCTGCTACATTAAGTTCTCACGACAGAGATGCGTCTGTGCTCAGTTGGAAAGTGTAGGACGTGTCTGGGTAGCAACCAGTAAGTGTCTGATACAAGCCGCTAAGAGGGGATGCGGAGGAAGGTATCTGCTCAGGGAAGCTACTTCAGGTGCGTACTCATTCATAAGAGTGTCTCTCCTTTGAGGATGAAGATAGAACAGGGAACGACTACGGGCACATTAGGTACTGTGAGTAAAGGGCATGCTAAGGCGCTTAAGCCTGCCAAACACATATTGGATGTTCACCACCAGTGCAGATCCGCACTTAGTTTCTGCGTCGAAAACGCTTCCTACACTGAGAGGGAAGTGTGCTTTAGGAGGGATTCACTGCAGTGTTACGTCTGTTAAAGAAGGAAGCTTTTGGGACTGACTCTGTGGTAACCCCAATAGGCGCACATAGCTTTCCAGTCTCAGCCGTCTATCCGTTGGACTATAGTAAGTTCTGTTTAAGGGAAACTCCTTCATGCGGAATGTCACTTCTCACAGTGTCTTTCTAGTGGAGGAAAGAAGATAGAACAACGACGGACAGAGAGAACGTTGCAACCCGTGAGTGAAGTACAGGGTAAGGCACCTAAGCCTCTATGATGCATACTGGATGTTCAACACCTGGGATTTTCCACAATGTCTACCACTTCTCAAAACACTTCCAATATAGGAGGGAACTGTGCTACCGTAAGTTCTAATGACGGGGATGCATCTGTGCAAGGTTGAAAACTCGAGGATGTGTCTGGGTAGCAAACATGAAGTGTCTCATAAAGGCACCTTAGACTGGATGCGTAGTAGGTATCTGCTAGGGAAGCTACTTCAGTTTTGTACTCATTCATAACAGTGCTTCTCCTTGGAGGAATGAAGGAAGCACACGGACGGACTAGGGGCACATTAGGTACTGTGAATAAAGGGCAGGCTATGAACCTTACGCCTGCCAACCACATATTGGCTGTTCACCACCAGTGTTGATCCGCACATAAGTTCTGCGTCTAAAACGCTTCCAACACTGAGAGGGAAGTGTGCTTTAGGAGGGATTCAGTGCAGTGTTACGTCTGTTAAAGAAGGATGCTTTGGGGACTGACTCTGTGGTAACCGCATTAGGCGCACATAGCTTTCCAGTCTCAGACGTCTAACCGTTAGACTATAGGAAGTTCTGTTTAAGGGAAACTCCTTCATGCGGAATGTCACTTCTCACAGTGTCTTTGCAGTGGAGAAAAGAAGATAGAACAAGGACGGACAGAGAGAACGATGCAAACCGTGATTGAAGTACAGGGTAAGCCTCGTAGGCCTCTATTATGCATACTGGTAGTTCAACACCGGAGATGTTCCACAGTGTCTACCTCTTCTCAAAACACTTCCAGTATATGAGGGAACTCTGCTACATTAAGTTCTCACGACAGAGATGCGTCTGTGCTCAGTTGGAAAGTGTAGGACGTGTCTGGGTAGCAACCAGTAAGTGTCTGATACAAGCCGCTAAGAGGGGATGCGGAGGAAGGTATCTGCTCAGGGAAGCTACTTCAGGTGCGTACTCATTCATAACAGTGTCTCTCCTTTGAGGATGAAGATAGAACAGGGAACGACTACGGGCACATTAGGTACTGTGAGTAAAGGGCATGCTAAGGCGCTTAAGCCAGCCAAACACATATTGGATGTTCACCACCAGTGCAGATCCGCACTTAGTTTCTGCGTCGAAAACGCTTCCTACACTGAGAGGGAAGTGTGCTTTAGGAGGGATTCACTGCAGTGTTACGTCTGTTAAAGAAGGATGCTTTTGGGACTGACTCTGTGGTAACCGCATTAGGCGCACATAGCTTTCCAGTCTCAGACGTCTAACCGTTAGACTATAGGAAGTTCTGTTTAAGGGAAACTCCTTCATGCGGAATGTCACTTCTCACAGTGTCTTTGCAGTGGAGAAAAGAAGATAGAACAAGGACGGACAGAGAGAACGATGCAAACCGTGATTGAAGTACAGGGTAAGCCTCGTAGGCCTCTATTATGCATACTGATAGTTCAACACCGGAGATGTTCCACAGTTTCTACCTCTTCTCAAAACACTTCCGGTATATGAGGGAACTCTGCTACATTAAGTTCTCACGACAGAGATGCGTCTGTGCTCAGTTGGAAAGTGTAGGACGTGTCTGGGTAGCAACCAGTAAGTGTCTGATACAAGCCGCTAAGAGGGGATGCGGAGGAAGGTATCTGCTCAGGGAAGCTACTTCAGGTGCGTACTCATTCATAAGAGTGTCTCTCCTTTGAGGATGAAGATAGAACCGGGAACGACTACGGGCACATTAGGTACTGTGAGTAAAGGGCATGCTAAGGCGCTTAAGCCTGCCAAACACATATTGGATGTTCACCACCAGTGCAGATCCGCACTTAGTTTCTGCGTCGAAAACGCTTCCTACACTGAGAGGGAAGTGTGCTTTAGGAGGGATTCACTGCAGTGTTACGTCTGTTAAAGAAGGAAGCTTTTGGGACTGACTCTGTGGTAACCCCAATAGGCGCACATAGCTTTCCTGTCTCAGCCGTCTATCCGTTGGACTATAGTAAGTTCTGTTTAAGGGAAACTCCTTCATGCGGAATGTCACTTCGCACAGTGTCTTTCCAGTGGAGGAAAGAAGATAGAACAACGACGGACAGAGAGAACGTTGCAACCCGTGAGTGAAGTACAGTTTAAGGCACCTAAGCCTCTATGATGCATACTAGATGTTCAACACCTGGGATTTTCCACAATGTCTACCACTTCTCAAAACACTTCCAAATTAGGAGGGAACTGTGCTACCGTAAGTTCTAATGACAGGGATGCATCTGTGCAAGGTTGAAAACTCGAGGATGTGTCTGGGTAGCAAACATGAAGTGTCTCATAAAGGCACCTTAGACTGGATGCGTAGGAGGTATCTGCTAAGGGAAGCTACTTCAGTTTTGTACTCATTCATAACAGTGCTTCTCCTTGGAGGAATGAAGGAAGAACCCGGACGGACTAGGGGCACATTAGGTACTGTGAATAAAGGGCAGGCTATGAACCTTACGCCTGCCAACCACATATTGGATGTTCACCACCAGTGTTGATCCGCACATAGGTTCTGCGTCTAAAACGCTTCCAACACTGAGAGGGAAGTGTGCTTTAGGAGGGATTCACTGCACGTCTGTTAAAGAAGGATGCTTTTGGGACTGACTCTGTGGTAACCGCATTAGGCGCACATAGCTTTCCAGTCTCAGACGTCTAACCGTTAGACTATAGGAAATTCTGTTTAAGGGAAACTCCTTCATGCGGAATGTCACTTCTCACAGTGTCTTTGCAGTGGAGAAAAGAAGATAGAACAAGGACGGACAGAGAGAGAGATGCAAAACGTGATTGAAGTACAGGGTAAGCCTCGTAGGCCTCTATTATGCATACTGGTAGTTCAACACCGGAGATGTTCCACAGTGTCTACCTCTTCTCAAAACACTTCCGGTATATGAGGGAACTCTGCTACATTAAGTTCTCACGACAGAGATGCGTCTGTGCTCAGTTGGAAAGTGTAGGACGTGTCTTGGTAGCAACCAGTAAGTGTCTGATACAAGCCGCTAAGAGGGGATGCGGAGGAAGGTATCTGCTCAGGGAATCTACTTCAGGTGCGTACTCATTCATAACAGTGTCTCTCCTTTGAGGATGAAGATAGAACAGGGAACGACTACGGGCACATTA
Source organism: Neogale vison (assembly GCF_020171115.1). Taxonomy (NCBI): domain Eukaryota; kingdom Metazoa; phylum Chordata; class Mammalia; order Carnivora; family Mustelidae; genus Neogale; species Neogale vison. The sequence continues at coordinate 1,459,452 of NW_025334856.1, forward strand.
GGTACTGTGAGTAAAGGGCATGCTAAGGCGCTTAAGCCTGCCAAACACATATTGGATGTTCACCACCAGTGCAGTTCCGCACTTAGTTTCTGCGTCGAATACGCTTCCTACACTGAGAGGGAAGTGTGCTTTAGGAGGGATTCACTGCAGTGTTACGTCTGTTAAAGAAGGAAGCTTTTGGGACTGACTCTGTGGTAACCCCAATAGGCGCACATAGCTTTCCAGTCTCAGCCGTCTATCCGTTGGACTATAGCAAGTTCTGTTTAAGGGAAACTCCTTCATGCGGAATGTCACTTCGCACAGTGTCTTTCCAGTGGAGGAAAGAAGATAGAACAACGACGGACAGAGAGAACGTTGCAACCCGTGAGTGAAGTACAGGGTAAGGCACCTAAGCCTCTATGATGCATACTGGATGTTCAACACCTGGGATTTTCCACAATGTCTACCACTTCTCAAAACACTTCCTATATAGGAGGGAACTGTGCTACCGTAAGTTCTAATGACAGGGATGCATCTGTGCAAGTTTGAAAACTCGAGGATGTGTCTGGGTATCAAACATGAAGTGTCTCATAAAGGCACCTTAGACTGGATGCGTAGGAGGTATCTGCTCAGGGAAGCTACTTCAGTTTTGTACTCATTCATAACAGTGCTTCTCCTTGGAGGAATGAAGGAAGCACACGGACGGACTACTGGCACAGTAGGTACTGTGAATAAAGGGCAGGCTATGAACCTTACGCCTGCCAACCACATATTGGATGTTCACCACCAGTGTTGATCCGCACATAGGTTCTGCGTCTAAAACGCTTCCATCACTGAGAGGGAAGTGTGCTTTAGGAGGGATTCACTGCAGTGTTACGTCTGTTAAAGAAGGATGCTTTTGGGACTGACTCTGTGGTAACCGCATTAGGCGCACATAGCTTTCCAGTCTCAGACGTCTAACCGTTAGACTATAGGAAATTCTGTTTAAGGGAAACTCCTTCATGCGGAATGTCACTTCTCACAGTGTCTTTGCAGTGGAGAAAAGAAGATAGAACAAGGACGGACAGAGAGAGCGATGCAAACGGTGATTGAAGTACAGGGTAAGCCTCGTAGGCCTCTATTATGCATACTGGTAGTTCAACACCGGAGATGTTCCACAGTGTCTACCTCTTCTCAAAACACTTCCAGTATATGAGGGAACTCTGCTACATTCAGTTCTCACGACAGAGATGCGTCTGTGCTCAGTTGGAAAGTGTAGGACGTGTCTGGGTAGCAACCAGTAAGTGTCTGATACAAGCCGCTAAGAGGGGATGCGGAGGAAGGTATCTGCTCAGGGAAGCTACTTCAGGTGCGTACTCATTCATAAGAGTGTCTCTCCTTTGAGGATGAAGATAGAACAGGGAACGACTACGGGCACAAGAGGTACTGTGAGTAAAGGGCATGCTAAGGCGCTTAAGCCAGCCAAACACATATTGGATGTTCACCACCAGTGCAGATCCGCACTTAGTTTCTGCGTCGAAAACGCTTCCTACACTGAGAGGGAAGTGTGCTTTAGGAGGGATTCAATGCAGTGTTACGTCTGTTAAAGAAGGATGCTTTTGGGACTGACTCTGTGGTAACCGCATTAGGCGCACATAGCTTTCCAGTCTCAGACGTCTAACCGTTAGACTATAGGAAGTTCTGTTTTAGGGAAACTCCTTCATGCGGAATGTCACTTCTCACAGTGTCTTTGCAGTGGAGAAAAGAAGATAGAACAAGGACGGACAGAGAGAAAGATGCAAACCGTGATTGAAGTACAGGGTAAGCCTCGTAGGCCTCTATTATGCATACTGGTAGTTCAACACCGGAGATGTTCCACAGTGTCTACCTCTTCTCAAAACACTTCCGGTATATGAGGGAACTCTGCTACATTAAGTTCTCACGACAGAGATGCGTCTGTGCTCAGTTGGAAAGTGTAGGACGTGTCTGGGTAGCAACCAGTAAGTGTCTGATACAAGCCGCTAAGAGGGGATGCGGAGGAAGGTATCTGCTCAGGGAAGCTACTTCAGGTGCGTACTCATTCATAAGAGTGTCTCTCCTTTGAGGATGAAGATAGAACAGGGAACGACTACGGGCACATTAGGTACTGTGAGTAAAGGGCATGCTAAGGCGCTTAAGCCTGCCAAACACATATTGGATGTTCACCACCAGTGCAGATCCGCACTTAGTTTCTGCGTCGAAAACGCTTCCTACACTGAGAGGGAAGTGTGCTTTAGGAGGGATTCACTGCAGTGTTACGTCTGTTAAAGAAGGAAGCTTTTGGGACTGACTCTGTGGTAACCCCAATAGGCGCACATAGCTTTCCAGTCTCAGCCGTCTATCCGTTGGACTATAGCAAGTTCTGTTTAAGGGAAACTCCTTCATGCAGAATGTCACTTCGCACAGTGTCTTTCCAGTGGAGGAAAGAAGATAGAACAACGACGGACAGAGAGAACGTTGCAACCCGTGAGTGAAGTACAGTGTAAGGCACCTAAGCCTCTATGATGCATACTGGATGTTCAACACCTGGGATTTTCCACAATGTCTACCACTTCTCAAAACACTTCCAATATAGGAGGGAACTGTGCTACCGTAAGTTCTAATGACAGGGATGCATCTGTGCAAGGTTGAAAACTCGAGGATGTGTCTGGGTAGCAAACATGAAGTGTCTCATAAAGGCACCTTAGACTGGATGCGTAGGAGGTATCTGCTCAGGGAAGCTACTTCAGTTTTGTACTCATTCATAACAGTGCTTCTCCTTGGAGGAATGAAGGAAGAACCCGGACGGACTAGGGGCACATTAGGTACTGTGAATAAAGGGCAGGCTATGAACCTTACGCCTGCCAACCACATATTGGATGTTCACCACCAGTGTTGATCCGCACATAGGTTCTGCGTCTAAAACGCTTCCAACACTGAGAGGGAAGTGTGCTTTAGGAGGGATCCACTGCAGTGTTACGTCTGTTAAAGAAGGATGCTTTTGGGACTGACTCTGTGGTAACCGCATTAGGCGCACATAGCTTTCCAGTCTCAGACGTCTAACCGTTAGACTATAGGAAATTCTGTTTAAGGGAAACTCCTTCATGCGAATTGTCACTTCTCACAGTGTCTTTACAGTGGAGAAAAGAAGATAGAACAAGGACGGACAGAGAGAACGATGCAAACCGTGATTGAAGTACAGGGTAAGCCTCGTAGGCCTCTATTATGCATACTGGTAGTTCAACACCGCAGATGTTCCACAGTGTCTACCTCTTCTCAAAACACTTCCAGTATATGAGGGAACTCTGCTACATTAAGTTCTCACGACAGAGATGCGTCTGTGCTCAGTTGGAAAGTGTAGGACGTGTCTGGGTAGCAACCAGTAAGTGTCTGATACACCGCTAAGAGGGGATGCGGAGGAAGGTATCTGCTCAGGGAAGCTACTTCAGGTGAGTACTCATTCATAAGAGTGTCTCTCCTTTGAGGATGAAGATAGAACAGGGAACGACTACGGGCACATTAGGTACTGTGAGTAAAGGGCATGCTAAGGCGCTTAAGCCTGCCAAACACATATTGGATGTTCACCACCAGTGCAGTTCCGCACTTAGTTTCTGCGTCGAAAACGCTTCCTACACTGAGAGGGAAGTGTGCTTTAGGAGGGATTCACTGCAGTGATACGTCTGTTAAAGAAGGATGCTTTTGGGACTGACTCTGTGGTAACCCCAGTAGGCGCACATAGCTTTCCAGTCTCAGCCGTCTATCCGTTGGACTATAGCAAGTTCTGTTTAAGGGAAACTCCTTCATGCGGAATGTCACTTCTCACAGTGTCTTTCCAGTGGAGGAAAGAAGATAGAACAACGACGGACAGAGAGAACGTTGCAACCCGTGAGTGAAGTACAGGGTAAGGCACCTAAGCCTCTATGATGCATACTGGATGTTCAACACCTGGGATTTTCCACAATGTCTACCACTTCTCAAAACACTTCCAATATAGGAGGGAACTGTGCTACCGTATGTTCGAATGACAGGGATGCATCTGTGCAAGTTTGAAAACTCGAGGATGTGTCTGGGTATCAAACATGAAGTGTCTCATAAAGGCACCTTAGACTGGATGCGTAGGAGGTATCTGCTCAGGGAAGCTACTTCAGTTTTGTACTCATTCATAACAGTGCTTCTCCTTGGAGGAATGAAGGAAGCACACGGACGGACTAGGGGCACAGTAGGTACTGTGAATAAAGGGTAGGCTATGAACCTTACGCCTGCCAACCACATATTGGAGGTTCACCACCAGTGTTGATCCGCACATAGGTTCTGCGTCTAAAACGCTTCCAACACTGAGAGGGAAGTGTGCTTTAGGAGGGATTCACTGCAGTGTTACGTCTGTTAAAGAAGGATGCTTTTGGGACTGACTCTGTGGTAACCGCATTAGGCGCACATAGCTTTCCAGTCTCAGACGTCTAACCGTTAGACTATAGGAAGTTCTGTTTAAGGGAAACTCCTTCATGCGGAATGTCACTTCTCACAGTGTCTTTGCAGTGGAGAAAAGAAGATAGAACAAGGACGGACAGAGAGAACGATGCAAACCGTGATTGAAGTACAGGGTAAGCCTCGTAGGCCTCTATTATGCATACTGGTAGTTCAACACCGGAGATGTTCCACAGTGTCTACCTCTTCTCAAAACACTTCCAGTATATGAGGGAACTCTGCTACATTAAGTTCTCACGACAGAGATGCGTCTGTACTCAGTTGGAAAGTGTAGGACGTGTCTGGGTAGCAACCAGTAAGTGTCTGATACAAGCCGCTAAGAGGGGATGCGGAGGAAGGTATCTGCTCAGGGAAGCTACTTCAGGTGCGTACTCATTCATAACAGTGTCTCTCCTTTGAGGATGAAGATAGAACAGGGAACGACTACGGGCACATTAGGTACTGTGAGTAAAGGGCATGCTAAGGCGCTTAAGGGTGCCAAACACATATTGGATGTTCACCACCAGTGCAGATCCGCACTTAGTTTCTGCGTCGAAAACGCTTCCTACACTGAGAGGGAAGTGTGCTTTAGGAGGGATTCACTGCAGTGTTACGTCTGTTAAAGAAGGAAGCTTTTGGGACTGACTCTGTGGTAACCCCAATAGGCGCACATAGCTTTCCAGTCTCAGCCGTCTATCCGTTGGACTATAGCAAGTTCTGTTTAAGGGAAACTCCTTCATGCGGAATGTCACTTCTCACAGTGTCTTTCCAGTGGAGGAAAGAAGATAGAACAACGACGGACAGAGAGAACGTTGCAACCCGTGAGTGAAGTACAGGGTAATGCACCTAAGCCTCTATGATGCATACTGGATGTTCAACACCTGGGATTTTCCACAATGTCTACCACTTCTCAAAACACTTCCAATATAGGAGGGAACTGTGCTACCATAAGGTCTAATGACAGGGATGCATCTGTGCAAGGTTGAAAACTCGAGGATGTGTCTGGGTAGCAAACATGAAGTGTCTCATAAAGGCACCTTAGACTGGATGCGTAGGAGGTATCTGCTCAGGGAAGCTACTTCAGTTTTGTACTCATTCATAACAGTGCTTCTCCTTGGAGGAATGAAGGAAGAACACAGACGGACTAGGGGCACATTAGGTACTGTGAATAAAGGGCAGGCTATGAACCTTACGCCTGCCAACCACATATTGGATGTTCACCACCAGTGTTGATCCGCACATAGGTTCTGCGTCTGAAACGCTTCCAACACTGAGAGGGAAGTGTGCTTTAGGAGGGATTCACTGCAGTGTTACGTCTGTTAAAGAAGGATGCTTTTGGGACTGACTCTGTGGTAACCGCATTAGGCGCACATAGCTTTCCAGTCTCAGACGTCTAACCGTTAGACTATAGGAAGTTCTGTTTAAAAACTCCTTCATGCGGAATGTCACTTCTCACTGTGTCTTTGCAGTGGAGAAAAGAAGATAGAACAAGGACGGACAGAGAGAACGATGGAAACCGTGATTGAAGTACAGGGTAAGCCTCGTAGGCCTCTATTATGCATACTGGTAGTTCAACACCGGAGATGTTCCACAGTGTCTACCTCTTCTCAAAACACTTCCAGTATATGAGGGAACTCTGCTACATTAAGTTCTCACGACAGAGATGCGTCTGTGCTCAGTTGGAAAGTGTAGGACGTGTCTGGGTAGCAACCAGTAAGTGTCTGATACAAGCCGCTAAGAGGGGATGCGGAGGAAGGTATCTGCTCAGGGAAGCTACTTCAGGTGCGTACTCATTCATAAGAGTGTCTCTCCTTTGAGGATGAAGATAGAACAGGGAACGACTACGGGCACAAGAGGTACTGTGAGTAAAGGGCATGCTAAGGCGCTTAAGCCAGCCAAACACATATTGGATGTTCACCACCAGTGCAGATCCGCACTTAGTTTCTGCGTCGAAAACGCTTCCTACACTGAGAGGGAAGTGTGCTTTAGGAGGGATTCAATGCAGTGTTACGTCTGTTAAAGAAGGATGCTTTTGGGACTGACTCTGTGGTAACCGCATTAGGCGCACATAGCTTTCCAGTCTCAGACGTCTAACCGTTAGACTATAGGAAGTTCTGTTTAAGGGAAACTCCTTCATGCGGAATGTCACTTCTCACAGTGTCTTTGCAGTGGAGAAAAGAAGATAGAACAAGGACGGACAGAGAGAAAGATGCAAACCGTGATTGAAGTACAGGGTAAGCCTCGTAGGCCTCTATTATGCATACTGGTAGTTCAACACCGGAGATGTTCCACAGTGTCTACCTCTTCTCAAAACACTTCCAGTATATGAGGGAACTCTGCTACATTAAGTTCTCACGACAGAGATGCGTCTGTGCTCAGTTGGAAAGTGTAGGACGTGTCTGGGTAGCAACCAGTAAGTGTCTGATACAAGCCGCTAAGAGGGGATGCGGAGGAAGGTATCTGCTCAGGGAAGCTACTTCAGGTGCGTACTCATTCATAACAGTGTCTCTCCTTTGAGGATGAAGATAGAACAGGGAACGACTACGGGCACATTAGGTACTGTGTGTAAAGGGCATGCTAAGGCGCTTAAGCCTGCCAAACACATATTGGATGTTCACCACCAGTGCAGATCCGCACTTAGTTTCTGCGTCGAAAACGCTTCCTACACTGAGAGGGAAGTGTGCTTTAGGAGGGATTCACTGCAGTGTTACGTCTGTTAAAGAAGGAAGCTTTTGGGACTGACTCTGTGGTAACCCCAATAGGCGCACATAGCTTTCCAGTCTCAGCCGTCTATCCGTTGGACTATACCAAGTTCTGTTTAAGGGAAACTCCTTCATGCGGAATGTCACTTCTCACAGTGTCTTTCCAGTGGAGGAAAGAAGATAGAACAACGACGGACAGAGAGAACGTTGCAACCCGTGAGTGAAGTACAGGGTAAGGCACCTAAGCCTCTTTGATGCATACTGGATGTTCAACACCTGGGATTTTCCACAATGTCTACCACTTCTCAAAACACTTCCAATATAGGAGGGAACTGTGCTACCGTAAGTTCTAATGACAGGGATGCATCTGTGCAAGGTTGAAAACGCGAGGATGTGTCTGGGTAGCAAACATGAAGTGTCTCATAAAGGCACCTTAGACTGGATGCGTAGTAGGTATCTGCTAGGGAAGCTACTTCAGTTTTGTACTCATTCATAACAGTGCTTCTCCTTGGAGGAATGAAGGAAGAACACGGACGGACTAGGGGCACATTAGGTACTGTGAATAAAGGGCAGGCTATGAACCTTACGCCTGCCTTCCACATATTGGATGAGCACCACCAGTGTTGATCCGCACATAGGTTCTGCGTCTAAAACGCTTCCAACACTGAGAGGGAAGTGTGCTTTAGGAGGGATTCACTGCAGTGTTACGTCTGTTAAAGAAGGATGCTTTTGGGACTGACTCTGTGGTAACCGCATTAGGCGCACATAGCTTTCCAGTCTCAGACGTCTAACCGTTAGACTATAGGAAGTTCTGTTTAAGGGAAACTCCTTCATGCGGAATGTCACTTCTCACAGTGTCTTTGCAGTGGATAAAAGAAGATAGAACAAGGACGGACAGAGAGAACGATGCAAACCGTGATTGAAGTACAGGGTAAGCCTCGTAGGCCTCTATTATGCATACTGGTAGTTCAACACCGCAGATGTTCCACAGTGTCTACCTCTTCTCAAAACACTTCCAGTATATGAGGGAACTCTGCTACATTAAGTTCTCACGACAGAGATGCATCTGTGCTCAGTTGGAAAGTGTAGGACGTGTCTGGGTAGCTACCAGTAAGTGTCTGATACAAGCCGCTAAGAGGGGATGCGGAGGAAGGTATCTGCTCAGGGAAGCTACTTCAGGTGCGTACTCATTCATAACAGTGTCTCTCCTTTGAGGATGAAGATAGAACAGGGAACGACTACGGGCACATTAGGTACTGTGAGTAAAGGGCATGCTAAGGCGCTTAAGCCAGCCAAACACATATTGGATGTTCACCACCAGTGCAGATCCGCACTTAGTTTCTGCGTCGAAAACGCTTCCTACACTGAGAGGGAAGTGTGCTTTAGGAGGGATTCACTGCAGTGTTACGTCTGTTAAAGAAGGAAGCTTTTGGGACTGACTCTGTGGTAACCCCAATAGGCGCACATAGCTTTCCAGTCTCAGCCGTCTATCCGTTGGACTATAGCAAGTTCTGTTTAAGGGAAACTCTTTTATGCGGAATGTCACTTCGCACAGTGTCTTTCCAGTGGAGGAAAGAAGATAGAACAACGACGGACAGAGAGAACGTTGCAACCCGTGAGTGAAGTACAGGGTAAGGCACCTAAGCCTCTATGATGCATACTGGATGTTCAACACCTGGGATTTTCCACAATGTCTACCACTTCTCAAAACACTTCCAATATAGGAGGGAACTGTGCTACCGTAAGTTCTAATGACAGGGATGCATCTGTGCAAGGTTGAAAACTTGAGGATGTGTCTGGGTAGCAAACATGAAGTGTCTCATAAAGGCACCTTAGACTGGATGCGTAGGAGGTATCTGCTCAGGGAAACTACTTCAGTTTTGTACTCATTCATAACAGTGCTTCTGCTCGGAGGAATGAAGGAAGAACCCGGACGGACTAGGGGCACATTAGGTACTGTGAATAAAGGGCAGGCTCTGAACCTTACGCCTGCCAACCACATATTGGATGTTCACCACCAGTGTTGATCCGCACATAGGTTCTGCGTCTAAAACGCTTCCAACACTGAGAGGGAAGTGTGCTTTAGGAGGGATTCACTGCAGTGTTACGTCTGTTAAAGAAGGATGCTTTTGGGACTGACTCTGTGGTAACCGCATTAGGCGCACATAGCTTTCCAGTCTCAGACGTCTAACCTTTAGACTATAGGAAATTCTGTTTAAGGGAAACTCCTTCATGCGGAATGTCACTTCTCACAGTGTCTTTGCAGTGGAGAAAAGAAGATAGAACAAGGACGGACAGAGAGAACGATGCAAACCGTGATTGAAGTACAGGGTAAGCCTCGTAGGCCTCTATTATGCATACTGGTAGTTCAACACCGGAGATGTTCCACAGTGTCTACCTCTTCTCAAAACACTTCCAGTATATGAGGGAACTCTGCTACATTAAGTTCTCACGACAGAGATGCGTCTGTGCTCAGTTGGAAAGTGTAGGACGTGTCTGGGTAGCAACCAGTAAGTGTCTGATACACCGCTAAGAGGGGATGCGGAGGAAGGTATCTGCTCAGGGAAGCTACTTCAGGTGAGTACTCATTCATAACAGTGTCTCTCCTTTGAGGATGAAGATAGAACAGGGAACGACTACGGGCACATTAGGTACTGTGAGTAAAGGGCATGCTAAGGCGCTTAAGCCTGCCAAACACATATTGGATGTTCACCACCACTGCAGTTCCGCACTTAGTTTCTGCGTCGAAAACGCTTCCTACACTGAGAGGGAAGTGTGCTTTAGGAGGGATTCACTGCAGTGATACGTCTGTTAAAGAAGGAAGCTTTTGGGACTGACTATGTGGTAACCCCAATAGGCGCACATAGCTTTCCAGTCTCAGACGTCTATCCGTTGGACTATAGCAAGTTCTGTTTAAGGGAAACTCCTTCATGCGGAATGTCACTTCTCACAGTGTCTTTCCAGTGGAGGAAAGAAGATAGAACAACGACGGACAGAGAGAACGTTGCAACCCGTGAGTGAAGTACAGGGTAAGGCACCTAAGCCTCTATGATGCATACTGGATGTTCAACACCTGGGATTTTCCACAATGTCTACCACTTCTCAAAACACTTCCAATATAGGAGGGAACTGTGCTACCGTAAGGTCTAATGACAGGGATGCATCTGTGCAAGGTTGAAAACTCGAGGATGTGTCTGGGTAGCAAACATGAAGTGTCTCATAAAGGCACCTTAGACTGGATGCGTAGGAGGTATCTGCTCAGGGAAGCTACTTCAGTTTTGTACTCATTCATAACAGTGCTTCTCCTTGGAGCAATGAAGGAAGCACACGGACGGACTAGGGGCACATTAGGTACTGTGAATAAAGGGCAGGCTATGAACCTTACGCCTGCCAACCACATATTGGATGTTCACCACCAGTGTTGATCCGCACATAGGTTCTGCGTCTAAAACGCTTCCAACACTGAGAGGGAAGTGTGCTTTAGGAGGGATTCACTGCAGTGTTACGTCTGTTAAAGAAGGATGCTTTTGGGACTGACTCTGTGGTAACCGCATTAGGCGCACATAGCTTTCCAGTCTCAGACGTCTAACCGTTAGACTATAGGAAGTTCTGTTTAAGGGAAACTCCTTCATGCGGAATGTCACTTCTCACAGTGTCTTTGCAGTGGAGAAAAGAAGATAGAACAAGGACGGACAGAGAGAACAATGCAAACCGTGATTGAAGTACAGGGTAAGCCTCGTAGGCCTCTATTATGCATACTGGTAGTTCAACACCGGAGATGTTCCACAGTGTCTACCTCTTCTCAAAACACTTCCAGTATATGAAGGAACTCTGCTACATTAAGTTCTCACGACAGAGATGCGTCTGTGCTCAGTTGGAAAGTGTAGGACGTGTCTGGGTAGCAACCAGTAAGTGTCTGATACAAGCCCCTAAGAGGGGATGCGGAGGAAGGTATCTGCTCAGGGAAGCTACTTCAGGTGCGTACTCATTCATAACAGTGTCTCTCCTTTGAGGATGAAGATAGAACAGGGAACGACTACGGGCACATTAGGTACTGTGAGTAAAGGGCATGCTAAGGCGCTTAAGCCTGCCAAACACATATTGGATGTTCACCACCAGTGCAGATCCGCACTTAGTTTCTGCGTCGAAAACGCTTCCTACACTGAGAGGGAAGTGTGCTTTAGGAGGGATTCACTGCAGTGTTACGTCTGTTAAAGAAGGAAGCTTTTGGGACTGACTCTGTGGGAACCCCAATAGACGCACATAGCTTTCCAGTCTCAGCCGTCTATCTGTTGGACTATAGCAAGTTCTGTTTAAGGGAAACTCCTTCATGCGGAATGTCACTTCTCACAGAGTCTTTCCAGTGGAGGAAAGAAGATAGAACAACGACGGACAGAGAGAACGTTGCAACCCGTGAGTGAAGTACAGGGTAAGGCACCTAAGCCTCTATGATGCATACTGGATGTTCAACACCTGGGATTTTCCACAATGTCTACCACTTCTCAAAACACTTCCAATATAGGAGGGAACTGTGCTACCATAAGGTCTAATGACAGGGATGCATCTGTGCAAGGTTGAAAACTCGAGGATGTGTCTGGGTAGCAAACATGAAGTGTCTCATAAAGGCACCTTAGACTGGATGCGTAGGAGGTATCTGCTCAGGGAAGCTACTTCAGTTTTGTACTCATTCATAACAGTGCTTCTCCTTGGAGGAATGAAGGAAGAACACGGACGGACTAGGGGCACATTAGGTACTGTGAATAAAGGGCAGGCTATGAACCTTACGCCTGCCAACCACATATTGGATGTTCACCACCAGTGTTGATCCGCACATAGGTTCTGCGTTTAAAACGCTTCCAACACTGAGAGGGAAGTGTTCTTTAGGAGGGATTCACTGCAGTGTTACGTCTGTTAAAGAAGGATGCTTTTGGGACTGACTCTGTGGTAACCGCATTAGGCGCACATAGCTTTCCAGTCTCAGACGTCTAACCGTTAGACTATAGGAAGTTCTGTTTAAAAACTCCTTCATGCGGAATGTCACTTCTCACTGTGTCTTTGCAGTGGAGAAAAGAAGATAGAATAAGGACGGACAGAGAGAACGATGGAAACCGTGATTGAAGTACAGGGTAAGCCTCGTAGGCCTCTATTATGCATACTGGTAGTTCAACAACGGAGATGTTCCACAGTGTCTACCTCTTCTCAAAACACTTCCAGTATATGAGGGAACTCTGCTACATTAAGTTCTCGCGACAGAGATGCGTCTGTGCTCAGTTGGAAAGTGTAGGACGTGTCTGGGTAGCAACCAGTAAGTGTCTGATTCAAGCCACTAAGAGGGGATGCGTAGGAAGGTATCTGCTCAGGGAAGCTACTTCAGGTGCGTACTCATTCATAAGAGTGTCTCTCCTTTGAGGATGAAGATAGAACAGGGAACGACTACGGGCACATTAGGTACTGTGAGTAAAGGGCATGCTAAGGCGCTTAAGCCTGCCAAACACATATTGGATGTTCACCACCAGTGCAGATCCGCACTTAGTTTCTGCGTCGAAAACGCTTCCTACTCTGAGAGGGAAGTGTGCTTTTGGAGGGATTCACTGCAGTGTTACGTCTGTTAAAGAAGGAAGCTTTTGGGACTGACTCTGTGGTAACCCCAATAGGCGCACATAGCTTTCCAGTCTCAGCCGTCTATCCGTTGGACTATAGCAAGTTCTGTTTAAGGGAAACTCCTTCATGCGGAATGTCACTTCTCACAGTGTCTTTCCAGTGGAGGAAAGAAGATAGAACAACGACGGACAGAGAGAACGTTGCAACCCGTGAGTGAAGTACAGGGTAAGGCACCTAAGCCTCTATGATGCATACTGGATGTTCAACACCTGGGATTTTCCACAATGTCTACCACTTCTCAAAACACTTCCAATATAGGAGGGAACTGTGCTACCGTAAGTTCTAATGACAGGGATGCATCTGTGCAAGGTTGAAAACTCGAGGATGTGTCTGGGTAGCAAACATGAAGTGTCTCCTAAAGGCACCTTAGACTGGATGCGTAGGAGGTATCTGCTCAGGGAAGCTACTTCAGTTTTGTACTCATTCATAACAGTGCTTCTCCTTGGAGGAATGAAGGAAGAACCCGGACGGACTAGGGGCACATTAGGTACTGTGAATAAAGGGCAGGCTATGAACCTTACGCCTGCCAACCACATATTGGATGTTCACCACCAGTGTTGATCCGCACATAGGTTCTGCGTCTAAAACGCTTCCAACACTGAGAGGGAAGTGTGCTTTAGGAGGGATTCACTGCAGTGTTACGTCTGTTAAAGAAGGATGCTTTTGGGACTGACTCTGTGGTAACCGCATTAGGCGCACATAGCTTTCCAGTCTCAGACGTCTAACCGTTAGACTATAGGAAGTTCTGTTTAAGGGAAACTCCTTCATGCGGAATGTCACTTCTCACAGTGTCTTTGCAGTGGAGAAAAGAAGATAGAACAAGGACGGACAGAGAGAACGATGCAAACCGTGATTGAAGTACAGGGTAAGCCTCGTAGGCCTCTATTATGCATACTGGTAGTTCAACACCGGAGATGTTCCACAGTGTCTACCTCTTCTCAAAACACTTCCAGTATATGAAGGAACTCTGCTACATTAAGTTCTCACGACAGAGATGCGTCTGTGCTCAGTTGGAAAGTGTAGGACGTGTCTGGGTAGCAACCAGTAAGTGTCTGATACAAGCCCCTAAGAGGGGATGCGGAGGAAGGTATCTGCTCAGGGAAGCTACTTCAGGTGCGTACTCATTCATAACAGTGTCTCTCCTTTGAGGATGAAGATAGAACAGGGAACGACTACGGGCACATTAGGTACTGTGAGTAAAGGGCATGCTAAGGCGCTTAAGCCTGCCAAACACATATTGGATGTTCACCACCAGTGCAGATCCGCACTTAGTTTCTGCGTCGAAAACGCTTCCTACACTGAGAGGGAAGTGTGCTTTAGGAGGGATTCACTGCAGTATTACGTCTGTTAAAGAAGGAAGCTTTTGGGACTGACTCTGTGGTAACCCCAATAGGCGCACATAGCTTTCCAGTCTCAGCCGTCTATCTGTTGGACTATAGCAAGTTCTGTTTAAGGGAAACTCCTTCATGCGGAATGTCACTTCTCACAGAGTCTTTCCAGTGGAGGAAAGAAGATAGAACAACGACGGACAGAGAGAACGTTGCAACCCGTGAGTGAAGTACAGGGTAAGGCACCTAAGCCTCTATGATGCATACTGGATGTTCAACACCTGGGATTTTCCACAATGTCTACCACTTCTCAAAACACTTCCAATATAGGAGGGAACTGTGCTACCATAAGGTCTAATGACAGGGATGCATCTGTGCAAGGTTGAAAACTCGAGGATGTGTCTGGGTAGCAAACATGAAGTGTCTCATAAAGGCACCTTAGACTGGATGCGTAGGAGGTATCTGCTCAGGGAAGCTACTTCAGTTTTGTACTCATTCATAACAGTGCTTCTCCTTGGAGGAATGAAGGAAGAACACGGACGGACTAGGGGCACATTAGGTACTGTGAATAAAGGGCAGGCTATGAACCTTACGCCTGCCAACCACATATTGGATGTTCACCACCAGTGTTGATCCGCACATAGGTTCTGCGTTTAAAACGCTTCCAACACTGAGAGGGAAGTGTGCTTTAGGAGGGATTCACTGCAGTGTTACGTCTGTTAAAGAAGGATGCTTTTGGGACTGACTCTGTGGTAACCGCATTAGGCGCACATAGCTTTCCAGTCTCAGACGTCTAACCGTTAGACTATAGGAAGTTCTGTTTAAAAACTCCTTCATGCGGAATGTCACTTCTCACTGTGTCTTTGCAGTGGAGAAAAGAAGATAGAATAAGGACGGACAGAGAGAACGATGGAAACCGTGATTGAAGTACAGGGTAAGCCTCGTAGGCCTCTATTATGCATACTGGTAGTTCAACAACGGAGATGTTCCACAGTGTCTACCTCTTCTCAAAACACTTCCAGTATATGAGGGAACTCTGCTACATTAAGTTCTCGCGACAGAGATGCGTCTGTGCTCAGTTGGAAAGTGTAGGACGTGTCTGGGTAGCAACCAGTAAGTGTCTGATTCAAGCCACTAAGAGGGGATGCGTAGGAAGGTATCTGCTCAGGGAAGCTACTTCAGGTGCGTACTCATTCATAAGAGTGTCTCTCCTTTGAGGATGAAGATAGAACAGGGAACGACTACGGGCACATTAGGTACTGTGAGTAAAGGGCATGCTAAGGCGCTTAAGCCTGCCAAACACATATTGGATGTTCACCACCAGTGCAGATCCGCACTTAGTTTCTGCGTCGAAAACGCTTCCTACTCTGAGAGGGAAGTGTGCTTTTGGAGGGATTCACTGCAGTGTTACGTCTGTTAAAGAAGGAAGCTTTTGGGACTGACTCTGTGGTAACCCCAATAGGCGCACATAGCTTTCCAGTCTCAGCCGTCTATCCGTTGGACTATAGCAAGTTCTGTTTAAGGGAAACTCCTTCATGCGGAATGTCACTTCTCACAGAGTCTTTCCAGTGGAGGAAAGAAGATAGAACAACGACGGACAGAGAGAACGTTGCAACCCGTGAGTGAAGTACAGTGTAAGGCACCTAAGCCTCTATGATGCATACTGGATGTTCAACACCTGGGATTTTCCACAATGTCTACCACTTCTCAAAACACTTCCAATATAGGAGGGAACTGTGCTACCGTAAGTTCTAATGACAGGGATGCATCTGTGCAAGGTTGAAAACTCGAGGATGTGTCTGGGTAGCAAACAAGAAGTGTCTCATAAAGGCACCTTAGACTGGATGCGTAGGAGGTATCTGCTCAGGGAAGCTACTTCAGTTTTGTACTCATTCATAACAGTGCTTCTCCTTGGAGGAATGAAGGAAGAACCCGGACGGACTAGGGGCACATTAGGTACTGTGAATAAAGGGCAGGCTATGAACCTTACGCCTGCCAACCACATATTGGATGTTCACCACCAGTGTTGATCCGCACATAGGTTCTGCGTCTAAAACGCTTCCAACACTGAGAGGGAAGTGTGCTTTAGGAGGGATCCACTGCAGTGTTACGTCTGTTAAAGAAGGATGCTTTTGGGACTGACTCTGTGGTAACCGCATTAGGCGCACATAGCTTTCCAGTCTCAGACGTCTAACCGTTAGACTATAGGAAATTCTGTTTAAGGGAAACTCCTTCATGCGAATTGTCACTTCTCACAGTGTCTTTACAGTGGAGAAAAGAAGATAGAACAAGGACGGACAGAGAGAACGATGCAAACCGTGATTGAAGTACAGGGTAAGCCTCGTAGGCCTCTATTATGCATACTGGTAGTTCAACACCGCAGATGTTCCACAGTGTCTACCTCTTCTCAAAACACTTCCAGTATATGAGGGAACTCTGCTACATTAAGTTCTCACGACAGAGATGCGTCTGTGCTCAGTTGGAAAGTGTAGGACGTGTCTGGGTAGCAACCAGTAAGTGTCTGATACACCGCTAAGAGGGGATGCGGAGGAAGGTATCTGCTCAGGGAAGCTACTTCAGGTGAGTACTCATTCATAAGAGTGTCTCTCCTTTGAGGATGAAGATAGAACAGGGAACGACTACGGGCACATTAGGTACTGTGAGTAAAGGGCATGCTAAGGCGCTTAAGCCTGCCAAACACATATTGGATGTTCACCACCAGTGCAGTTCCGCACTTAGTTTCTGCGTCGAAAACGCTTCCTACACTGAGAGGGAAGTGTGCTTTAGGAGGGATTCACTGCAGTGATACGTCTGTTAAAGAAGGATGCTTTTGGGACTGACTCTGTGGTAACCCCAGTAGGCGCACATAGCTTTCCAGTCTCAGCCGTCTATCCGTTGGACTATAGCAAGTTCTGTTTAAGGGAAACTCCTTCATGCGGAATGTCACTTCTCACAGTGTCTTTCCAGTGGAGGAAAGAAGATAGAACAACGACGGACAGAGAGAACGTTGCAACCCGTGAGTGAAGTACAGGGTAAGGCACCTAAGCCTCTATGATGCATACTGGATGTTCAACACCTGGGATTTTCCACAATGTCTACCACTTCTCAAAACACTTCCAATATAGGAGGGAACTGTGCTACCGTATGTTCGAATGACAGGGATGCATCTGTGCAAGTTTGAAAACTCGAGGATGTGTCTGGGTATCAAACATGAAGTGTCTCATAAAGGCACCTTAGACTGGATGCGTAGGAGGTATCTGCTCAGGGAAGCTACTTCAGTTTTGTACTCATTCATAACAGTGCTTCTCCTTGGAGGAATGAAGGAAGCACACGGACGGACTAGGGGCACAGTAGGTACTGTGAATAAAGGGTAGGCTATGAACCTTACGCCTGCCAACCACATATTGGAGGTTCACCACCAGTGTTGATCCGCACATAGGTTCTGCGTCTAAAACGCTTCCAACACTGAGAGGGAAGTGTGCTTTAGGAGGGATTCACTGCAGTGTTACGTCTGTTAAAGAAGGATGCTTTTGGGACTGACTCTGTGGTAACCGCATTAGGCGCACATAGCTTTCCAGTCTCAGACGTCTAACCGTTAGACTATAGGAAGTTCTGTTTAAGGGAAACTCCTTCATGCGGAATGTCACTTCTCACAGTGTCTTTGCAGTGGAGAAAAGAAGATAGAACAAGGACGGACAGAGAGAACGATGCAAACCGTGATTGAAGTACAGGGTAAGCCTCGTAGGCCTCTATTATGCATACTGGTAGTTCAACACCGGAGATGTTCCACAGTGTCTACCTCTTCTCAAAACACTTCCAGTATATGAGGGAACTCTGCTACATTAAGTTCTCACGACAGAGATGCGTCTGTACTCAGTTGGAAAGTGTAGGACGTGTCTGGGTAGCAACCAGTAAGTGTCTGATACAAGCCGCTAAGAGGGGATGCGGAGGAAGGTATCTGCTCAGGGAAGCTACTTCAGGTGCGTACTCATTCATAACAGTGTCTCTCCTTTGAGGATGAAGATAGAACAGGGAACGACTACGGGCACATTAGGTACTGTGAGTAAAGGGCATGCTAAGGCGCTTAAGGGTGCCAAACACATATTGGATGTTCACCACCAGTGCAGATCCGCACTTAGTTTCTGCGTCGAAAACGCTTCCTACACTGAGAGGGAAGTGTGCTTTAGGAGGGATTCACTGCAGTGTTACGTCTGTTAAAGAAGGAAGCTTTTGGGACTGACTCTGTGGTAACCCCAATAGGCGCACATAGCTTTCCAGTCTCAGCCGTCTATCCGTTGGACTATAGCAAGTTCTGTTTAAGGGAAACTCCTTCATGCGGAATGTCACTTCTCACAGTGTCTTTCCAGTGGAGGAAAGAAGATAGAACAACGACGGACAGAGAGAACGTTGCAACCCGTGAGTGAAGTACAGGGTAATGCACCTAAGCCTCTATGATGCATACTGGATGTTCAACACCTGGGATTTTCCACAATGTCTACCACTTCTCAAAACACTTCCAATATAGGAGGGAACTGTGCTACCATAAGGTCTAATGACAGGGATGCATCTGTGCAAGGTTGAAAACTCGAGGATGTGTCTGGGTAGCAAACATGAAGTGTCTCATAAAGGCACCTTAGACTGGATGCGTAGGAGGTATCTGCTCAGGGAAGCTACTTCAGTTTTGTACTCATTCATAACAGTGCTTCTCCTTGGAGGAATGAAGGAAGAACACAGACGGACTAGGGGCACATTAGGTACTGTGAATAAAGGGCAGGCTATGAACCTTACGCCTGCCAACCACATATTGGATGTTCACCACCAGTGTTGATCCGCACATAGGTTCTGCGTCTGAAACGCTTCCAACACTGAGAGGGAAGTGTGCTTTAGGAGGGATTCACTGCAGTGTTACGTCTGTTAAAGAAGGATGCTTTTGGGACTGACTCTGTGGTAACCGCATTAGGCGCACATAGCTTTCCAGTCTCAGACGTCTAACCGTTAGACTATAGGAAGTTCTGTTTAAAAACTCCTTCATGCGGAATGTCACTTCTCACTGTGTCTTTGCAGTGGAGAAAAGAAGATAGAACAAGGACGGACAGAGAGAACGATGGAAACCGTGATTGAAGTACAGGGTAAGCCTCGTAGGCCTCTATTATGCATACTGGTAGTTCAACACCGGAGATGTTCCACAGTGTCTACCTCTTCTCAAAACACTTCCAGTATATGAGGGAACTCTGCTACATTAAGTTCTCAAGACAGAGATGCGTCTGTGCTCAGTTGGAAAGTGTAGGACGTGTCTGGGTAGCAACCAGTAAGTGTCTGATACAAGCCGCTAAGAGGGGATGCGGAGGAAGGTATCTGCTCAGGGAAGCTACTTCAGGTGCGTACTCATTCATAAGAGTGTCTCTCCTTTGAGGATGAAGATAGAACAGGGAACGACTACGGGCACAAGAGGTACTGTGAGTAAAGGGCATGCTAAGGCGCTTAAGCCAGCCAAACACATATTGGATGTTCACCACCAGTGCAGATCCGCACTTAGTTTCTGCGTCGAAAACGCTTCCTACACTGAGAGGGAAGTGTGCTTTAGGAGGGATTCAATGCAGTGTTACGTCTGTTAAAGAAGGATGCTTTTGGGACTGACTCTGTGGTAACCGCATTAGGCGCACATAGCTTTCCAGTCTCAGACGTCTAACCGTTAGACTATAGGAAGTTCTGTTTAAGGGAAACTCCTTCATGCGGAATGTCACTTCTCACAGTGTCTTTGCAGTGGAGAAAAGAAGATAGAACAAGGACGGACAGAGAGAAAGATGCAAACCGTGATTGAAGTACAGGGTAAGCCTCGTAGGCCTCTATTATGCATACTGGTAGTTCAACACCGGAGATGTTCCACAGTGTCTACCTCTTCTCAAAACACTTCCAGTATATGAGGGAACTCTGCTACATTAAGTTCTCACGACAGAGATGCGTCTGTGCTCAGTTGGAAAGTGTAGGACGTGTCTGGGTAGCAACCAGTAAGTGTCTGATACAAGCCGCTAAGAGGGGATGCGGAGGAAGGTATCTGCTCAGGGAAGCTACTTCAGGTGCGTACTCATTCATAACAGTGTCTCTCCTTTGAGGATGAAGATAGAACAGGGAACGACTACGGGCACATTAGGTACTGTGTGTAAAGGGCATGCTAAGGCGCTTAAGCCTGCCAAACACATATTGGATGTTCACCACCAGTGCAGATCCGCACTTAGTTTCTGCGTCGAAAACGCTTCCTACACTGAGAGGGAAGTGTGCTTTAGGAGGGATTCACTGCAGTGTTACGTCTGTTAAAGAAGGAAGCTTTTGGGACTGACTCTGTGGTAACCCCAATAGGCGCACATAGCTTTCCAGTCTCAGCCGTCTATCCGTTGGACTATACCAAGTTCTGTTTAAGGGAAACTCCTTCATGCGGAATGTCAGTTCTCACAGTGTCTTTCCAGTGGAGGAAAGAAGATAGAACAACGACGGACAGAGAGAACGTTGCAACCCGTGAGTGAAGTACAGGGTAAGGCACCTAAGCCTCTTTGATGCATACTGGATGTTCAACACCTGGGATTTTCCACAATGTCTACCACTTCTCAAAACACTTCCAATATAGGAGGGAACTGTGCTACCGTAAGTTCTAATGACAGGGATGCATCTGTGCAAGGTTGAAAACGCGAGGATGTGTCTGGGTAGCAAACATGAAGTGTCTCATAAAGGCACCTTAGACTGGATGCGTAGTAGGTATCTGCTAGGGAAGCTACTTCAGTTTTGTACTCATTCATAACAGTGCTTCTCCTTGGAGGAATGAAGGAAGAACACGGACGGACTAGGGGCACATTAGGTACTGTGAATAAAGGGCAGGCTATGAACCTTACGCCTGCCTTCCACATATTGGATGAGCACCACCAGTGTTGATCCGCACATAGGTTCTGCGTCTAAAACGCTTCCAACACTGAGAGGGAAGTGTGCTTTAGGAGGGATTCACTGCAGTGTTACGTCTGTTAAAGAAGGATGCTTTTGGGACTGACTCTGTGGTAACCGCATTAGGCGCACATAGCTTTCCAGTCTCAGACGTCTAACCGTTAGACTATAGGAAGTTCTGTTTAAGGGAAACTCCTTCATGCGGAATGTCACTTCTCACAGTGTCTTTGCAGTGGATAAAAGAAGATAGAACAAGGACGGACAGAGAGAACGATGCAAACCGTGATTGAAGTACAGGGTAAGCCTCGTAGGCCTCTATTATGCATACTGGTAGTTCAACACCGCAGATGTTCCACAGTGTCTACCTCTTCTCAAAACACTTCCAGTATATGAGGGAACTCTGCTACATTAAGTTCTCACGACAGAGATGCATCTGTGCTCAGTTGGAAAGTGTAGGACGTGTCTGGGTAGCTACCAGTAAGTGTCTGATACAAGCCGCTAAGAGGGGATGCGGAGGAAGGTATCTGCTCAGGGAAGCTACTTCAGGTGCGTACTCATTCATAACAGTGTCTCTCCTTTGAGGATGAAGATAGAACAGGGAACGACTACGGGCACATTAGGTACTGTGAGTAAAGGGCATGCTAAGGCGCTTAAGCCAGCCAAACACATATTGGATGTTCACCACCAGTGCAGATCCGCACTTAGTTTCTGCGTCGAAAACGCTTCCTACACTGAGAGGGAAGTGTGCTTTAGGAGGGATTCACTGCAGTGTTACGTCTGTTAAAGAAGGAAGCTTTTGGGACTGACTCTGTGGTAACCCCAATAGGCGCACATAGCTTTCCAGTCTCAGCCGTCTATCCGTTGGACTATAGCAAGTTCTGTTTAAGGGAAACTCTTTTATGCGGAATGTCACTTCGCACAGTGTCTTTCCAGTGGAGGAAAGAAGATAGAACAACGACGGACAGAGAGAACGTTGCAACCCGTGAGTGAAGTACAGGGTAAGGCACCTAAGCCTCTATGATGCATACTGGATGTTCAACACCTGGGATTTTCCACAATGTCTACCACTTCTCAAAACACTTCCAATATAGGAGGGAACTGTGCTACCGTAAGGTCTAATGACAGGGATGCATCTGTGCAAGGTTGAAAACTTGAGGATGTGTCTGGGTAGCAAACATGAAGTGTCTCATAAAGGCACCTTAGACTGGATGCGTAGGAGGTATCTGCTCAGGGAAACTACTTCAGTTTTGTACTCATTCATAACAGTGCTTCTGCTTGGAGGAATGAAGGAAGAACCCGGACGGACTAGGGGCACATTAGGTACTGTGAATAAAGGGCAGGCTCTGAACCTTACGCCTGCCAACCACATATTGGATGTTCACCACCAGTGTTGATCCGCACATAGGTTCTGCGTCTAAAACGCTTCCAACACTGAGAGGGAAGTGTGCTTTAGGAGGGATTCACTGCAGTGTTACGTCTGTTAAAGAAGGATGCTTTTGGGACTGACTCTGTGGTAACCGCATTAGGCGCACATAGCTTTCCAGTCTCAGACGTCTAACCTTTAGACTATAGGAAATTCTGTTTAAGGGAAACTCCTTCATGCGGAATGTCACTTCTCACAGTGTCTTTGCAGTGGAGAAAAGAAGATAGAACAAGGACGGACAGAGAGAACGATGCAAACCGTGATTGAAGTACAGGGTAAGCCTCGTAGGCCTCTATTATGCATACTGGTAGTTCAACACCGGAGATGTTCCACAGTGTCTACCTCTTCTCAAAACACTTCCAGTATATGAGGGAACTCTGCTACATTAAGTTCTCACGACAGAGATGCGTCTGTGCTCAGTTGGAAAGTGTAGGACGTGTCTGGGTAGCAACCAGTAAGTGTCTGATACACCGCTAAGAGGGGATGCGGAGGAAGGTATCTGCTCAGGGAAGCTACTTCAGGTGAGTACTCATTCATAACAGTGTCTCTCCTTTGAGGATGAAGATAGAACAGGGAACGACTACGGGCACATTAGGTACTGTGAGTAAAGGGCATGCTAAGGCGCTTAAGCCTGCCAAACACATATTGGATGTTCACCACCACTGCAGTTCCGCACTTAGTTTCTGCGTCGAAAACGCTTCCTACACTGAGAGGGAAGTGTGCTTTAGGAGGGATTCACTGCAGTGATACGTCTGTTAAAGAAGGAAGCTTTTGGGACTGACTATGTGGTAACCCCAATAGGCGCACATAGCTTTCCAGTCTCAGACGTCTATCCGTTGGACTATAGCAAGTTCTGTTTAAGGGAAACTCCTTCATGCGGAATGTCACTTCTCACAGTGTCTTTCCAGTGGAGGAAAGAAGATAGAACAACGACGGACAGAGAGAACGTTGCAACCCGTGAGTGAAGTACAGGGTAAGGCACCTAAGCCTCTATGATGCATACTGGATGTTCAACACCTGGGATTTTCCACAATGTCTACCACTTCTCAAAACACTTCCAATATAGGAGGGAACTGTGCTACCGTAAGGTCTAATGACAGGGATGCATCTGTGCAAGGTTGAAAACTCGAGGATGTGTCTGGGTAGCAAACATGAAGTGTCTCATAAAGGCACCTTAGACTGGATGCGTAGGAGGTATCTGCTCAGGGAAGCTACTTCAGTTTTGTACTCATTCATAACAGTGCTTCTCCTTGGAGCAATGAAGGAAGCACACGGACGGACTAGGGGCACATTAGGTACTGTGAATAAAGGGCAGGCTATGAACCTTACGCCTGCCAACCACATATTGGATGTTCACCACCAGTGTTGATCCGCACATAGGTTCTGCGTCTAAAACGCTTCCAACACTGAGAGGGAAGTGTGCTTTAGGAGGGATTCACTGCAGTGTTACGTCTGTTAAAGAAGGATGCTTTTGGGACTGACTCTGTGGTAACCGCATTAGGCGCACATAGCTTTCCAGTCTCAGACGTCTAACCGTTAGACTATAGGAAGTTCTGTTTAAGGGAAACTCCTTCATGCGGAATGTCACTTCTCACAGTGTCTTTGCAGTGGAGAAAAGAAGATAGAACAAGGACGGACAGAGAGAACAATGCAAACCGTGATTGAAGTACAGGGTAAGCCTCGTAGGCCTCTATTATGCATACTGGTAGTTCAACACCGGAGATGTTCCACAGTGTCTACCTCTTCTCAAAACACTTCCAGTATATGAAGGAACTCTGCTACATTAAGTTCTCACGACAGAGATGCGTCTGTGCTCAGTTGGAAAGTGTAGGACGTGTCTGGGTAGCAACCAGTAAGTGTCTGATACAAGCCCCTAAGAGGGGATGCGGAGGAAGGTATCTGCTCAGGGAAGCTACTTCAGGTGCGTACTCATTCATAACAGTGTCTCTCCTTTGAGGATGAAGATAGAACAGGGAACGACTACGGGCACATTAGGTACTGTGAGTAAAGGGCATGCTAAGGCGCTTAAGCCTGCCAAACACATATTGGATGTTCACCACCAGTGCAGATCCGCACTTAGTTTCTGCGTCGAAAACGCTTCCTACACTGAGAGGGAAGTGTGCTTTAGGAGGGATTCACTGCAGTGTTACGTCTGTTAAAGAAGGAAGCTTTTGGGACTGACTCTGTGGGAACCCCAATAGACGCACATAGCTTTCCAGTCTCAGCCGTCTATCTGTTGGACTATAGCAAGTTCTGTTTAAGGGAAACTCCTTCATGCGGAATGTCACTTCTCACAGAGTCTTTCCAGTGGAGGAAAGAAGATAGAACAACGACGGACAGAGAGAACGTTGCAACCCGTGAGTGAAGTACAGGGTAAGGCACCTAAGCCTCTATGATGCATACTGGATGTTCAACACCTGGGATTTTCCACAATGTCTACCACTTCTCAAAACACTTCCAATATAGGAGGGAACTGTGCTACCATAAGGTCTAATGACAGGGATGCATCTGTGCAAGGTTGAAAACTCGAGGATGTGTCTGGGTAGCAAACATGAAGTGTCTCATAAAGGCACCTTAGACTGGATGCGTAGGAGGTATCTGCTCAGGGAAGCTACTTCAGTTTTGTACTCATTCATAACAGTGCTTCTCCTTGGAGGAATGAAGGAAGAACACGGACGGACTAGGGGCACATTAGGTACTGTGAATAAAGGGCAGGCTATGAACCTTACGCCTGCCAACCACATATTGGATGTTCACCACCAGTGTTGATCCGCACATAGGTTCTGCGTTTAAAACGCTTCCAACACTGAGAGGGAAGTGTTCTTTAGGAGGGATTCACTGCAGTGTTACGTCTGTTAAAGAAGGATGCTTTTGGGACTGACTCTGTGGTAACCGCATTAGGCGCACATAGCTTTCCAGTCTCAGACGTCTAACCGTTAGACTATAGGAAGTTCTGTTTAAAAACTCCTTCATGCGGAATGTCACTTCTCACTGTGTCTTTGCAGTGGAGAAAAGAAGATAGAATAAGGACGGACAGAGAGAACGATGGAAACCGTGATTGAAGTACAGGGTAAGCCTCGTAGGCCTCTATTATGCATACTGGTAGTTCAACAACGGAGATGTTCCACAGTGTCTACCTCTTCTCAAAACACTTCCAGTATATGAGGGAACTCTGCTACATTAAGTTCTCGCGACAGAGATGCGTCTGTGCTCAGTTGGAAAGTGTAGGACGTGTCTGGGTAGCAACCAGTAAGTGTCTGATTCAAGCCACTAAGAGGGGATGCGTAGGAAGGTATCTGCTCAGGGAAGCTACTTCAGGTGCGTACTCATTCATAAGAGTGTCTCTCCTTTGAGGATGAAGATAGAACAGGGAACGACTACGGGCACATTAGGTACTGTGAGTAAAGGGCATGCTAAGGCGCTTAAGCCTGCCAAACACATATTGGATGTTCACCACCAGTGCAGATCCGCACTTAGTTTCTGCGTCGAAAACGCTTCCTACTCTGAGAGGGAAGTGTGCTTTTGGAGGGATTCACTGCAGTGTTACGTCTGTTAAAGAAGGAAGCTTTTGGGACTGACTCTGTGGTAACCCCAATAGGCGCACATAGCTTTCCAGTCTCAGCCGTCTATCCGTTGGACTATAGCAAGTTCTGTTTAAGGGAAACTCCTTCATGCGGAATGTCACTTCTCACAGTGTCTTTCCAGTGGAGGAAAGAAGATAGAACAACGACGGACAGAGAGAACGTTGCAACCCGTGAGTGAAGTACAGGGTAAGGCACCTAAGCCTCTATGATGCATACTGGATGTTCAACACCTGGGATTTTCCACAATGTCTACCACTTCTCAAAACACTTCCAATATAGGAGGGAACTGTGCTACCGTAAGTTCTAATGACAGGGATGCATCTGTGCAAGGTTGAAAACTCGAGGATGTGTCTGGGTAGCAAACATGAAGTGTCTCCTAAAGGCACCTTAGACTGGATGCGTAGGAGGTATCTGCTCAGGGAAGCTACTTCAGTTTTGTACTCATTCATAACAGTGCTTCTCCTTGGAGGAATGAAGGAAGAACCCGGACGGACTAGGGGCACATTAGGTACTGTGAATAAAGGGCAGGCTATGAACCTTACGCCTGCCAACCACATATTGGATGTTCACCACCAGTGTTGATCCGCACATAGGTTCTGCGTCTAAAACGCTTCCAACACTGAGAGGGAAGTGTGCTTTAGGAGGGATTCACTGCAGTGTTACGTCTGTTAAAGAAGGATGCTTTTGGGACTGACTCTGTGGTAACCGCATTAGGCGCACATAGCTTTCCAGTCTCAGACGTCTAACCGTTAGACTATAGGAAGTTCTGTTTAAGGGAAACTCCTTCATGCGGAATGTCACTTCTCACAGTGTCTTTGCAGTGGAGAAAAGAAGATAGAACAAGGACGGACAGAGAGAACGATGCAAACCGTGATTGAAGTACAGGGTAAGCCTCGTAGGCCTCTATTATGCATACTGGTAGTTCAACACCGGAGATGTTCCACAGTGTCTACCTCTTCTCAAAACACTTCCAGTATATGAAGGAACTCTGCTACATTAAGTTCTCACGACAGAGATGCGTCTGTGCTCAGTTGGAAAGTGTAGGACGTGTCTGGGTAGCAACCAGTAAGTGTCTGATACAAGCCCCTAAGAGGGGATGCGGAGGAAGGTATCTGCTCAGGGAAGCTACTTCAGGTGCGTACTCATTCATAACAGTGTCTCTCCTTTGAGGATGAAGATAGAACAGGGAACGACTACGGGCACATTAGGTACTGTGAGTAAAGGGCATGCTAAGGCGCTTAAGCCTGCCAAACACATATTGGATGTTCACCACCAGTGCAGATCCGCACTTAGTTTCTGCGTCGAAAACGCTTCCTACACTGAGAGGGAAGTGTGCTTTAGGAGGGATTCACTGCAGTGTTACGTCTGTTAAAGAAGGAAGCTTTTGGGACTGACTCTGTGGTAACCCCAATAGGCGCACATAGCTTTCCAGTCTCAGCCGTCTATCTGTTGGACTATAGCAAGTTCTGTTTAAGGGAAACTCCTTCATGCGGAATGTCACTTCTCACAGAGTCTTTCCAGTGGAGGAAAGAAGATAGAACAACGACGGACAGAGAGAACGTTGCAACCCGTGAGTGAAGTACAGGGTAAGGCACCTAAGCCTCTATGATGCATACTGGATGTTCAACACCTGGGATTTTCCACAATGTCTACCACTTCTCAAAACACTTCCAATATAGGAGGGAACTGTGCTACCATAAGGTCTAATGACAGGGATGCATCTGTGCAAGGTTGAAAACTCGAGGATGTGTCTGGGTAGCAAACATGAAGTGTCTCATAAAGGCACCTTAGACTGGATGCGTAGGAGGTATCTGCTCAGGGAAGCTACTTCAGTTTTGTACTCATTCATAACAGTGCTTCTCCTTGGAGGAATGAAGGAAGAACACGGACGGACTAGGGGCACATTAGGTACTGTGAATAAAGGGCAGGCTATGAACCTTACGCCTGCCAACCACATATTGGATGTTCACCACCAGTGTTGATCCGCACATAGGTTCTGCGTTTAAAACGCTTCCAACACTGAGAGGGAAGTGTGCTTTAGGAGGGATTCACTGCAGTGTTACGTCTGTTAAAGAAGGATGCTTTTGGGACTGACTCTGTGGTAACCGCATTAGGCGCACATAGCTTTCCAGTCTCAGACGTCTAACCGTTAGACTATAGGAAGTTCTGTTTAAAAACTCCTTCATGCGGAATGTCACTTCTCACTGTGTCTTTGCAGTGGAGAAAAGAAGATAGAATAAGGACGGACAGAGAGAACGATGGAAACCGTGATTGAAGTACAGGGTAAGCCTCGTAGGCCTCTATTATGCATACTGGTAGTTCAACAACGGAGATGTTCCACAGTGTCTACCTCTTCTCAAAACACTTCCAGTATATGAGGGAACTCTGCTACATTAAGTTCTCGCGACAGAGATGCGTCTGTGCTCAGTTGGAAAGTGTAGGACGTGTCTGGGTAGCAACCAGTAAGTGTCTGATTCAAGCCACTAAGAGGGGATGCGTAGGAAGGTATCTGCTCAGGGAAGCTACTTCAGGTGCGTACTCATTCATAAGAGTGTCTCTCCTTTGAGGATGAAGATAGAACAGGGAACGACTACGGGCACATTAGGTACTGTGAGTAAAGGGCATGCTAAGGCGCTTAAGCCTGCCAAACACATATTGGATGTTCACCACCAGTGCAGATCCGCACTTAGTTTCTGCGTCGAAAACGCTTCCTACTCTGAGAGGGAAGTGTGCTTTTGGAGGGATTCACTGCAGTGTTACGTCTGTTAAAGAAGGAAGCTTTTGGGACTGACTCTGTGGTAACCCCAATAGGCGCACATAGCTTTCCAGTCTCAGCCGTCTATCCGTTGGACTATAGCAAGTTCTGTTTAAGGGAAACTCCTTCATGCGGAATGTCACTTCTCACAGTGTCTTTCCAGTGGAGGAAAGAAGATAGAACAACGACGGACAGAGAGAACGTTGCAACCCGTGAGTGAAGTACAGGGTAAGGCACCTAAGCCTCTATGATGCATACTGGATGTTCAACACCTGGGATTTTCCACAATGTCTACCACTTCTCAAAACACTTCCAATATAGGAGGGAACTGTGCTACCGTAAGTTCTAATGACAGGGATGCATCTGTGCAAGGTTGAAAACTCGAGGATGTGTCTGGGTAGCAAACATGAAGTGTCTCCTAAAGGCACCTTAGACTGGATGCGTAGGAGGTATCTGCTCAGGGAAGCTACTTCAGTTTTGTACTCATTCATAACAGTGCTTCTCCTTGGAGGAATGAAGGAAGAACCCGGACGGACTAGGGGCACATTAGGTACTGTGAATAAAGGGCAGGCTATGAACCTTACGCCTGCCAACCACATATTGGATGTTCACCACCAGTGTTGATCCGCACATAGGTTCTGCGTCTAAAACGCTTCCAACACTGAGAGGGAAGTGTGCTTTAGGAGGGATTCACTGCAGTGTTACGTCTGTTAAAGAAGGATGCTTTTGGGACTGACTCGGTGGTAACCGCATTAGGCGCACATAGCTTTCCAGTCTCAGACGTCTAACCGTTAGACTATAGGAAATTCTGTTTAAGGAAACTCCTTCATGTGGAATGTCACTTCTCACAGTGTCTTTGCAGTGGAGAAAAGAAGATAGAACAAGGACGGACAGAGAGAGCGATGCAAACCGTGATTGAAGTACAGGGTAAGCCTCGTAGGCCTCTATTATGCATACTGGTACTTCAACACCGGAGATGTTCCACAGTGTCTACCTCTTCTCAAAACACTTCCAGTATATGAGAAAACTCTGCTACATTAAGTTCTCACGACAGAGATGCGTCTGTGCTCAGTTGGAAAGTGTAGGACGTGTCTGGGTAGCAACCAGTAAGTGTCTGATACAAGCCGCTAAGAGGGGATGCGGAGGAAGGTATCTGCTCAGGGAATCTACTTCAGGTGCGTACTCATTCATAACAGTGTCTCTCCTTTGAGGATGAAGATAGAACAGGGAACGACTACGGGCACATTAGGTACTGTGAGTAAAGGGCATGCTAAGGCGCTTAAGCCTGCCAAACACATATTGGATGTTCACCACCAGTGCAGTTCCGCACTTAGTTTCTGCGTCGAAAATGCTTCCTACACTGAGAGGGAAGTGTGCTTTAGGAGGGATTCACTGCAGTGTTACGTCTGTTAAAGAAGGAAGCTTTTGGGACTGACTCTGTGGTAACCCCAATAGGCGCACATAGCTTTCCAGTCTCAGCCGTCTATCCGTTGGACTATAGCAAGTTCTGTTTAAGGGAAACTCCTTCATGCGGAATGTCACTTCTCACAGTGTCTTTGCAGTGGAGGAAAGAAGATAGAACAACGACGGACAGAGAGAACGTTGCAACCCGTGAGTGAAGTACAGGGTAAGGCACCTAAGCCTCTATGATGCATACTGGATGTTCAACACCTGGGATCCGCACTTAGTTTCTGCGTCGAAAACGCTTCCTACACTGAGAGGGAAGTGTGCTTTAGGAGGGATTCACTGCAGTGTTACGTCTGTTAAAGAAGGAAGCTTTTGGGACTGACTCTGTGGTAACCGCATTAGGCGCACATAGCTTTCCAGTCTCAGACGTCTAACCGTTAGACTATAGGAAGTTCTGTTTAAGGGAAACTCCTTCATGCGGAATGTCACTTCTCACAGTGTCTTTGCAGTGGAGAAAAGAAGATAGAACAAGGACGGACAGAGAGAACGATGCAAACCGTGATTGAAGTACAGGGTAAGCCTCGTAGACCTCTATTATGCATACTGGTAGTTCAACACCGGAGATGTTCCACAGTGTCTACCTCTTCTCAAAACACTTCCAGTATATGAGGGAACTCTGCTACATTAAGTTCTCACGACAGAGATGCGTCTGTGCTCAGTTGGAAAGTGTAGGACGTGTCTGGGTAGCAACCAGTAAGTGTCTGATACAAGCCGCTAAGAGGGGATGCGGAGGAAGGTATCTGCTCAGGGAAGCTACTTCAGGTGCGTACTCATTCATAACAGTGTCTCTCCTTTGAGGATGAAGATAGAACAGGGAACGACTACGGGCACATTAGGTACTGTGAGTAAAGGGCATGCTAAGGCGCTTAAGCCTGCCAAACACATATTGGATGTTCACCACCAGTGCAGTTCCGCACTTAGTTTCTGCGTCGAAAACGCTTCCTACACTGAGAGGGAAGTGTGCTTTAGGAGGGATTCACTGCAGTGTTACGTCTGTTAAAGAAGGATGCTTTTGGGACTGACTCTGTGGTAACCGCAATAGGCGCACATAGCTTTCCAGTCTCAGCCGTCTATCCGATGGACTATAGCAAGTTCTGTTTAAGGGAAACTCCTTCATGCGGAATGTCACTTCTCACAGTGTCTTTCCAGTGGAGGAAAGAAGATAGAACAACGACGGACAGAGAGCACGTTGCAACCCGTGAGTGAAGTACAGGGTAAGGCACCTAAGCCTCTATGATGCATACTGGATGTTCAACCCCTGGGATTTTCCACAATGTCTAACACTTCTCAAAACACTTCCAATATAGGAGGGAACTGTGCTACCGTAAGTTCTAATGACAGGGATGCATCTGTGCAAGTTTGAAACTCGAGGATGTATCTGGGTAGCAAACATGAAGTGTCTCATAAAGGCACCTTAGACTGGATGCGTAGGAGGTATCTGCTCAGGGAAGCTACTTCAGTTTTGTACTCATTCATAACAGTGCTTCACCTTGAAGGAATGAAGGAAGAACACGGACGGACTAGAGGCACAGTAGGTACTGTGAATAAAGGGCAGGCTATGAACCTTACGCCTGCCAACCACATATTGGATGTTCACCACCAGTGTTGATCCGCACATAGGTTCTGCGTCTAAAACACTTCCAACACTGAGAGGGAAGTGTGCTTTAGGAGGGATTCACTGCAGTGTTACGTCTGTTAAAGAAGGATGCTTTTGGGACTGACTCTGTGGTAACCGCATTAGGCGCACATAGCTTTCCAGTCTCAGACGTCTAACTGTTAGACTATAGGAAGTTCTGTTTAAGGGAAACTCCTTCATGCGGAATGTCACTTCTCACAGTGTCTTTGCAGTGGAGAAAAGAAGATAGAACAAGGACGGACAGAGAGAACGATGCAAACCGTGATTGAAGTACAGGGTAAGCCTCGTAGGCCTCTATTATGCATACTGGTAGTTCAACACCGGAGATGTTCCACAGTGTCTACCTCTTCTCAAAACACTTCCAGTATATGAGAATACTCTGCTACATTAAGTTCTCACGACAGAGATGCGTCTGTGCTCAGTTGGAAAGTGTAGGACGTGTCTGGGTAGCAACCAGTAAGTGTCTGATACAAGCCGCTAAGAGGGGATGCGGAGGAAGGTATCTGCTCAGGGAAGCTATTTCAGGTGCGTACTCATTCATAACAGTGTCTCTCCTTTGAGGATGAAGATAGAACAGGGAACGACTACGGGCACATTAGGTACTGTGAGTAAAGGGCATGCTAAGGCGCTTAAGCCTGCCAAACACATATTGGATGTTCACCACCAGTGCAGTTCCGCACTTAGTTTCTGCGTCGAAAACGCTTCCTACACTGAGAGGGAAGTGTGCTTTAGGAGGGATTCACTGCAGTGATACGTCTGTTAAAGAAGGAAGCTTTTGGGACTGACTCTGTGGTAACCCCAATAGGCGCACATAGCTTTCCAGTCTCAGCCGTCTATCCGTTGGACTATAGCAAGTTCTGTTTAAGGGAAACTCCTTCATGCGGAATGTCACTTCTCACAGTGTCTTTCCAGTGGAGGAAAGAAGATAGAACAACGACGGACAGAGAGAACGTTGCAACCCGTGAGTGAAGTACAGGGTAAGGCACCTAAGCCTCTATGATGCATACTGGATGTTCAACACCTGGGATTTTCCACAATGTCTACCACTTCTCAAAACACTTCCAATATAGGAGGGAACTGTGCTACCGTAAGTTCGAATGACAGGGATGCATCTGTGCAAGTTTGAAAACTCGAGGATGTGTCTGGGTATCAAACATGAAGTGTCTCATAAAGGCACCTTAGACTGGATGCGTAGGAGGTATCTGCTCAGGGAAGCTACTTCAGTTTTGTACTTTTTCATAACAGTGCTTCTCCTTGGAGGAATGAAGGAAGCACACGGACGGACTAGGGGCACAGTAGGTACTGTGAATAAAGGGCAGGCTATGAACCTTACGCCTGCCAACCACATATTGGATGTTCACCACCAGTGTTGATCCGCACATAGGTTCTGCGTCTAAAACGCTTCCAACACTGAGAGGGAAGTGTGCTTTAGGAGGGATTCACTGCAGTGTTACGTCTGTTAAAGAAGGATGCTTTTGGGACTGACTCTGTGGTAACCGCATTAGGCGCACATAGCTTTCCAGTCTCAGACGTCTAACCGTTAGACTATAGGAAGTTCTGTTTAAGGGAAACTCCTTCATGCGGAATGTCACTTCTCACAGTGTCTTTGCAGTGGAGAAAAGAAGATAGAACAAGGACGGACAGAGAGAACGAAGCAAACCGTGATTGAAGTACAGGGTAAGCCTCGTAGGCCTCTATTATGCATACTGGTAGTTCAACACCGGAGATGTTCCACAGTGTCTACCTCTTCTCAAAACACTTCCAGTATATGAGGGAACTCTGCTACATTAAGTTCTCGCGACAGAGATGCGTCTGTGCTCAGTTGGAAAGTGTAGGACGTGTCTGGGTAGCAACCAGTAAGTGTCTGATACAAGCCACTAAGAGGGGATGCGGAGGAAGGTATCTGCTCAGGGAAGCTACTTCAGGTGCGTACTCATTCATAACAGTGTCTCTCCTTTGAGGATGAAGATAGAACAGGGAACGACTACGGGCACATTAGGTACTGTGAGTAAAGGGCATGCTAAGGCGCTTAAGCCTGCCAAACACATATTGGATGTTCACCACCAGTGCAGATCCGCACTTAGTTTCTGCGTCGAAAATGCTTCCTACTCTGAGAGGGAAGTGTGCTTTAGGAGGGATTCACTGCAGTGTTACGTCTGTTAAAGAAGGAAGCCTTTGGGACTGACTCTGTGGTAACCCCAATAGGCGCACATAGCTTTCCAGTCTCAGCCGTCTATCCGTTGGACTATAGCAAGTTCTGTTTAAGGGAAACTCCTTCATGCGGAATGTCACTTCTCACAGTGTCTTTCCAGTGGAGGAAAGAAGATAGAACAACGACGGACAGAGAGAACGTTGCAACCCGTGAGTGAAGTACAGGGTAAGGCACCTAAGCCTCTATGATGCATACTGGATGTTCAACACCTGGGATTTTCCACAATGTCTACCACTTCTCAAAACCCTTCCAATATAGGAGGGAACTGTGCTACCGTAAGTTCTAATGACAGGGATGCATCTGTGCAAGGTTGAAAACTCGAGGATGTGTCTGGGTAGCAAACATGAAGTGTCTCCTAAAGGCACCTTAGACTGGATGCGTAGGACGTATCTGCTCAGGGAAGCTACTTCAGTTTTGTACTCATTCATAACAGTGCTTCTCCTTGGAGGAATGAAGGAAGAACACGGACGGATTAGGGGCACAGTAGGTACTGTGAATAAAGGGCAGGCTATGAACCTTACGCCTGCCAACCACATATTGGATGTTCACCACCAGTGTTGATCCGCACATAGGTTCTGCGTCTAAAACGCTTCCAACACTGAGAGGGAAGTGTGCTTTAGGAGGGATTCACTGCAGTGTTACGTCTGTTAAAGAAGGATGCTTTTGGGACTGACTCTGTGGTAACCGCATTAGGCGCACATAGCTTTCCAGTCTCAGACGTCTAACCGTTAGACTATAGGAAATTCTGTTTAAGGAAACTCCTTCATGTGGAATGTCACTTCTCACAGTGTCTTTGCAGTGGAGAAAAGAAGATAGAACAAGGACGGACAGAGAGAGCGATGCAAACCGTGATTGAAGTACAGGGTAAGCCTCGTAGGCCTCTATTATGCATACTGGTAGTTCAACACCGGAGATGTTCCACAGTGTCTACCTCTTCTCAAAACACTTCCAGTATATGAGAAAACTCTGCTACATTAAGTTCTCACGACAGAGATGCATCTGTGCTCAGTTGGAAAGTGTAGGACGTGTCTGGGTAGCAACCAGTAAGTGTCTGATACAAGCCGCTAAGAGGGGATGCGGAGGAAGGTATCTGCTCAGGGAATCTACTTCAGGTGCGTACTCATTCATAACAGTGTCTCTCCTTTGAGGATGAAGATAGAACAGGGAACGACTACGGGCACATTAGGTACTTGAGTAAAGGGCATGCTAAGGCGCTTAAGCCTGCCAAACACATATTGGATGTTCACCACCAGTGCAGTTCCGCACTTAGTTTCTGCGTCGATAACGCTTCCTACACTGAGAGGGAAGTGTGCTTTAGGAGGGATTCACTGCAGTGTTACGTCTGTTAAAGAAGGAAGCTTTTGGGACTGACTCTGTGGTAACCCCAATAGGCGCACATAGCTTTCCAGTCTCAGCCGTCTATCCGTTGGACTATAGCAAGTTCTGTTTAAGGGAAACTCCTTCATGCGGAATGTCACTTCTCACAGTGTCTTTCCAGTGGAGGAAAGAAGATAGAACAACGACGGACAGAGAGAACGTTGCAACCCGTGAGTGAAGTACAGGGTAAGGCACCTAAGCCTCTATGATGCATACTGGATGTTCAACACCTGGGATTTTCCACAATGTCTACCACTTCTCAAAACACTTCCAATATAGGAGGGAACTGTGCTACCGTAAGGTCTAATGACAGGGATGCATCTGTGCAAGGTTGAAAACTCGAGGATGTGTCTGGGTAGCAAACATGAAGTGTCTCATAAAGGCACCTTAGACTGGATGCGTAGGAGGTATCTGCTCAGGGAAGCTACTTCAGTTTTGTACTCATTCATAACAGTGCTTCTCCTTGGAGCAATGAAGGAAGCACACGGACGGACTAGGGGCACATTAGGTACTGTGAATAAAGGGCAGGCTATGAACCTTACGCCTGCCAACCACATATTGGATGTTCACCACCAGTGTTGATCCGCACATAGGTTCTGCGTCTAAAACGCTTCCAACACTGAGAGGGAAGTGTGCTTTAGGAGGGATTCACTGCAGTGTTACGTCTGTTAAAGAAGGATGCTTTTGGGACTGACTCTGTGGTAACCGCATTAGGCGCACATAGCTTTCCAGTCTCAGACGTCTAACCGTTAGACTATAGGAAGTTCTGTTTAAGGGAAACTCCTTCATGCGGAATGTCACTTCTCACAGTGTCTTTGCAGTGGAGAAAAGAAGATAGAACAAGGACGGACAGAGAGAACAATGCAAACCGTGATTGAAGTACAGGGTAAGCCTCGTAGGCCTCTATTATGCATACTGGTAGTTCAACACCGGAGATGTTCCACAGTGTCTACCTCTTCTCAAAACACTTCCAGTATATGAAGGAACTCTGCTACATTAAGTTCTCACGACAGAGATGCGTCTGTGCTCAGTTGGAAAGTGTAGGACGTGTCTGGGTAGCAACCAGTAAGTGTCTGATACAAGCCCCTAAGAGGGGATGCGGAGGAAGGTATCTGCTCAGGGAAGCTACTTCAGGTGCGTACTCATTCATAACAGTGTCTCTCCTTTGAGGATGAAGATAGAACAGGGAACGACTACGGGCACATTAGGTACTGTGAGTAAAGGGCATGCTAAGGCGCTTAAGCCTGCCAAACACATATTGGATGTTCACCACCAGTGCAGATCCGCACTTAGTTTCTGCGTCGAAAACGCTTCCTACACTGAGAGGGAAGTGTGCTTTAGGAGGGATTCACTGCAGTGTTACGTCTGTTAAAGAAGGAAGCTTTTGGGACTGACTCTGTGGGAACCCCAATAGACGCACATAGCTTTCCAGTCTCAGCCGTCTATCTGTTGGACTATAGCAAGTTCTGTTTAAGGGAAACTCCTTCATGCGGAATGTCACTTCTCACAGAGTCTTTCCAGTGGAGGAAAGAAGATAGAACAACGACGGACAGAGAGAACGTTGCAACCCGTGAGTGAAGTACAGGGTAAGGCACCTAAGCCTCTATGATGCATACTGGATGTTCAACACCTGGGATTTTCCACAATGTCTACCACTTCTCAAAACACTTCCAATATAGGAGGGAACTGTGCTACCATAAGGTCTAATGACAGGGATGCATCTGTGCAAGGTTGAAAACTCGAGGATGTGTCTGGGTAGCAAACATGAAGTGTCTCATAAAGGCACCTTAGACTGGATGCGTAGGAGGTATCTGCTCAGGGAAGCTACTTCAGTTTTGTACTCATTCATAACAGTGCTTCTCCTTGGAGGAATGAAGGAAGAACACGGACGGACTAGGGGCACAGTAGGTACTGTGAATAAAGGGCAGGCTATGAACCTTACGCCTGCCAACCACATATTGGATGTTCACCACCAGTGTTGATCCGCACATAGGTTCTGCGTTTAAAACGCTTCCAACACTGAGAGGGAAGTGTTCTTTAGGAGGGATTCACTGCAGTGTTACGTCTGTTAAAGAAGGATGCTTTTGGGACTGACTCTGTGGTAACCGCATTAGGCGCACATAGCTTTCCAGTCTCAGACGTCTAACCGTTAGACTATAGGAAGTTCTGTTTAAAAACTCCTTCATGCGGAATGTCACTTCTCACTGTGTCTTTGCAGTGGAGAAAAGAAGATAGAATAAGGACGGACAGAGAGAACGATGGAAACCGTGATTGAAGTACAGGGTAAGCCTCGTAGGCCTCTATTATGCATACTGGTAGTTCAACAACGGAGATGTGCCACAGTGTCTACCTCTTCTCAAAACACTTCCAGTATATGAGGGAACTCTGCTACATTAAGTTCTCGCGACAGAGATGCGTCTGTGCTCAGTTGGAAAGTGTAGGACGTGTCTGGGTAGCAACCAGTAAGTGTCTGATTCAAGCCACTAAGAGGGGATGCGTAGGAAGGTATCTGCTCAGGGAAGCTACTTCAGGTGCGTACTCATTCATAAGAGTGTCTCTCCTTTGAGGATGAAGATAGAACAGGGAACGACTACGGGCACATTAGGTACTGTGAGTAAAGGGCATGCTAAGGCGCTTAAGCCTGCCAAACACATATTGGATGTTCACCACCAGTGCAGATCCGCACTTAGTTTCTGCGTCGAAAACGCTTCCTACTCTGAGAGGGAAGTGTGCTTTTGGAGGGATTCACTGCAGTGTTACGTCTGTTAAAGAAGGAAGCTTTTGGGACTGACTCTGTGGTAACCCCAATAGGCGCACATAGCTTTCCAGTCTCAGCCGTCTATCCGTTGGACTATAGCAAGTTCTGTTTAAGGGAAACTCCTTCATGCGGAATGTCACTTCTCACAGTGTCTTTCCAGTGGAGGAAAGAAGATAGAACAACGACGGACAGAGAGAACGTTGCAACCCGTGAGTGAAGTACAGGGTAAGGCACCTAAGCCTCTATGATGCATACTGGATGTTCAACACCTGGGATTTTCCACAATGTCTACCACTTCTCAAAACACTTCCAATATAGGAGGGAACTGTGCTACCGTAAGTTCTAATGACAGGGATGCATCTGTGCAAGGTTGAAAACTCGAGGATGTGTCTGGGTAGCAAACATGAAGTGTCTCCTAAAGGCACCTTAGACTGGATGCGTAGGAGGTATCTGCTCAGGGAAGCTACTTCAGTTTTGTACTCATTCATAACAGTGCTTCTCCTTGGAGGAATGAAGGAAGAACCCGGACGGACTAGGGGCACATTAGGTACTGTGAATAAAGGGCAGGCTATGAACCTTACGCCTGCCAACCACATATTGGATGTTCACCACCAGTGTTGATCCGCACATAGGTTCTGCGTCTAAAACGCTTCCAACACTGAGAGGGAAGTGTGCTTTAGGAGGGATTCACTGCAGTGTTACGTCTGTTAAAGAAGGATGCTTTTGGGACTGACTCTGTGGTAACCGCATTAGGCGCACATAGCTTTCCAGTCTCAGACGTCTAACCGTTAGACTATAGGAAGTTCTGTTTAAGGGAAACTCCTTCATGCGGAATGTCACTTCTCACAGTGTCTTTGCAGTGGAGAAAAGAAGATAGAACAAGGACGGACAGAGAGAACGATGCAAACCGTGATTGAAGTACAGGGTAAGCCTCGTAGGCCTCTATTATGCATACTGGTAGTTCAACACCGGAGATGTTCCACAGTGTCTACCTCTTCTCAAAACACTTCCAGTATATGAAGGAACTCTGCTACATTAAGTTCTCACGACAGAGATGCGTCTGTGCTCAGTTGGAAAGTGTAGGACGTGTCTGGGTAGCAACCAGTAAGTGTCTGATACAAGCCCCTAAGAGGGGATGCGGAGGAAGGTATCTGCTCAGGGAAGCTACTTCAGGTGCGTACTCATTCATAACAGTGTCTCTCCTTTGAGGATGAAGATAGAACAGGGAACGACTACGGGCACATTAGGTACTGTGAGTAAAGGGCATGCTAAGGCGCTTAAGCCTGCCAAACACATATTGGATGTTCACCACCAGTGCAGATCCGCACTTAGTTTCTGCGTCGAAAACGCTTCCTACACTGAGAGGGAAGTGTGCTTTAGGAGGGATTCACTGCAGTGTTACGTCTGTTAAAGAAGGAAGCTTTTGGGACTGACTCTGTGGTAACCCCAATAGGCGCACATAGCTTTCCAGTCTCAGCCGTCTATCTGTTGGACTATAGCAAGTTCTGTTTAAGGGAAACTCCTTCATGCGGAATGTCACTTCTCACAGAGTCTTTCCAGTGGAGGAAAGAAGATAGAACAACGACGGACAGAGAGAACGTTGCAACCCGTGAGTGAAGTACAGGGTAAGGCACCTAAGCCTCTATGATGCATACTGGATGTTCAACACCTGGGATTTTCCACAATGTCTACCACTTCTCAAAACACTTCCAATATAGGAGGGAACTGTGCTACCATAAGGTCTAATGACAGGGATGCATCTGTGCAAGGTTGAAAACTCGAGGATGTGTCTGGGTAGCAAACATGAAGTGTCTCATAAAGGCACCTTAGACTGGATGCGTAGGAGGTATCTGCTCAGGGAAGCTACTTCAGTTTTGTACTCATTCATAACAGTGCTTCTCCTTGGAGGAATGAAGGAAGAACACGGACGGACTAGGGGCACATTAGGTACTGTGAATAAAGGGCAGGCTATGAACCTTACGCCTGCCAACCACATATTGGATGTTCACCACCAGTGTTGATCCGCACATAGGTTCTGCGTTTAAAACGCTTCCAACACTGAGAGGGAAGTGTGCTTTAGGAGGGATTCACTGCAGTGTTACGTCTGTTAAAGAAGGATGCTTTTGGGACTGACTCTGTGGTAACCGCATTAGGCGCACATAGCTTTCCAGTCTCAGACGTCTAACCGTTAGACTATAGGAAGTTCTGTTTAAAAACTCCTTCATGCGGAATGTCACTTCTCACTGTGTCTTTGCAGTGGAGAAAAGAAGATAGAATAAGGACGGACAGAGAGAACGATGGAAACCGTGATTGAAGTACAGGGTAAGCCTCGTAGGCCTCTATTATGCATACTGGTAGTTCAACAACGGAGATGTTCCACAGTGTCTACCTCTTCTCAAAACACTTCCAGTATATGAGGGAACTCTGCTACATTAAGTTCTCGCGACAGAGATGCGTCTGTGCTCAGTTGGAAATTGTAGGACGTGTCTGGGTAGCAACCAGTAAGTGTCTGATTCAAGCCACTAAGAGGGGATGCGTAGGAAGGTATCTGCTCAGGGAAGCTACTTCAGGTGCGTACTCATTCATAAGAGTGTCTCTCCTTTGAGGATGAAGATAGAACAGGGAACGACTACGGGCACATTAGGTACTGTGAGTAAAGGGCATGCTAAGGCGCTTAAGCCTGCCAAACACATATTGGATGTTCACCACCAGTGCAGATCCGCACTTAGTTTCTGCGTCGAAAACGCTTCCTACTCTGAGAGGGAAGTGTGCTTTTGGAGGGATTCACTGCAGTGTTACGTCTGTTAAAGAAGGAAGCTTTTGGGACTGACTCTGTGGTAACCCCAATAGGCGCACATAGCTTTCCAGTCTCAGCCGTCTATCCGTTGGACTATAGCAAGTTCTGTTTAAGGGAAACTCCTTCATGCGGAATGTCACTTCTCACAGTGTCTTTCCAGTGGAGGAAAGAAGATAGAACAACGACGGACAGAGAGAACGTTGCAACCCGTGAGTGAAGTACAGGGTAAGGCACCTAAGCCTCTATGATGCATACTGGATGTTCAACACCTGGGATTTTCCACAATGTCTACCACTTCTCAAAACACTTCCAATATAGGAGGGAACTGTGCTACCGTAAGTTCTAATGACAGGGATGCATCTGTGCAAGGTTGAAAACTCGAGGATGTGTCTGGGTAGCAAACATGAAGTGTCTCCTAAAGGCACCT
Organism: Neogale vison; assembly: GCF_020171115.1. Classification (NCBI taxonomy): domain Eukaryota; kingdom Metazoa; phylum Chordata; class Mammalia; order Carnivora; family Mustelidae; genus Neogale; species Neogale vison. The sequence continues at coordinate 1,500,949 of NW_025334856.1, forward strand.
TAGACTGGATGCGTAGGAGGTATCTGCTCAGGGAAGCTACTTCAGTTTTGTACTCATTCATAACAGTGCTTCTCCTTGGAGGAATGAAGGAAGAACCCGGACGGACTAGGGGCACATTAGGTACTGTGAATAAAGGGCAGGCTATGAACCTTACGCCTGCCAACCACATATTGGATGTTCACCACCAGTGTTGATCCGCACATAGGTTCTGCGTCTAAAACGCTTCCAACACTGAGAGGGAAGTGTGCTTTAGGAGGGATTCACTGCAGTGTTACGTCTGTTAAAGAAGGATGCTTTTGGGACTGACTCTGTGGTAACCGCATTAGGCGCACATAGCTTTCCAGTCTCAGACGTCTAACCGTTAGACTATAGGAAATTCTGTTTAAGGAAACTCCTTCATGTGGAATGTCACTTCTCACAGTGTCTTTGCAGTGGAGAAAAGAAGATAGAACAAGGACGGACAGAGAGAGCGATGCAAACCGTGATTGAAGTACAGGGTAAGCCTCGTAGGCCTCTATTATGCATACTGGTACTTCAACACCGGAGATGTTCCACAGTGTCTACCTCTTCTCAAAACACTTCCAGTATATGAGAAAACTCTGCTACATTAAGTTCTCACGACAGAGATGCGTCTGTGCTCAGTTGGAAAGTGTAGGACGTGTCTGGGTAGCAACCAGTAAGTGTCTGATACAAGCCGCTAAGAGGGGATGCGGAGGAAGGTATCTGCTCAGGGAATCTACTTCAGGTGCGTACTCATTCATAACAGTGTCTCTCCTTTGAGGATGAAGATAGAACAGGGAACGACTACGGGCACATTAGGTACTGTGAGTAAAGGGCATGCTAAGGCGCTTAAGCCTGCCAAACACATATTGGATGTTCACCACCAGTGCAGTTCCGCACTTAGTTTCTGCGTCGAAAATGCTTCCTACACTGAGAGGGAAGTGTGCTTTAGGAGGGATTCACTGCAGTGTTACGTCTGTTAAAGAAGGAAGCTTTTGGGACTGACTCTGTGGTAACCCCAATAGGCGCACATAGCTTTCCAGTCTCAGCCGTCTATCCGTTGGACTATAGCAAGTTCTGTTTAAGGGAAACTCCTTCATGCGGAATGTCACTTCTCACAGTGTCTTTGCAGTGGAGGAAAGAAGATAGAACAACGACGGACAGAGAGAACGTTGCAACCCGTGAGTGAAGTACAGGGTAAGGCACCTAAGCCTCTATGATGCATACTGGATGTTCAACACCTGGGATCCGCACTTAGTTTCTGCGTCGAAAACGCTTCCTACACTGAGAGGGAAGTGTGCTTTAGGAGGGATTCACTGCAGTGTTACGTCTGTTAAAGAAGGAAGCTTTTGGGACTGACTCTGTGGTAACCGCATTAGGCGCACATAGCTTTCCAGTCTCAGACGTCTAACCGTTAGACTATAGGAAGTTCTGTTTAAGGGAAACTCCTTCATGCGGAATGTCACTTCTCACAGTGTCTTTGCAGTGGAGAAAAGAAGATAGAACAAGGACGGACAGAGAGAACGATGCAAACCGTGATTGAAGTACAGGGTAAGCCTCGTAGACCTCTATTATGCATACTGGTAGTTCAACACCGGAGATGTTCCACAGTGTCTACCTCTTCTCAAAGCACTTCCAGTATATGAGGGAACTCTGCTACATTAAGTTCTCACGACAGAGATGCGTCTGTGCTCAGTTGGAAAGTGTAGGACGTGTCTGGGTAGCAACCAGTAAGTGTCTGATACAAGCCGCTAAGAGGGGATGCGGAGGAAGGTATCTGCTCAGGGAAGCTACTTCAGGTGCGTACTCATTCATAACAGTGTCTCTCCTTTGAGGATGAAGATAGAACAGGGAACGACTACGGGCACATTAGGTACTGTGAGTAAAGGGCATGCTAAGGCGCTTAAGCCTGCCAAACACATATTGGATGTTCACCACCAGTGCAGTTCCGCACTTAGTTTCTGCGTCGAAAACGCTTCCTACACTGAGAGGGAAGTGTGCTTTAGGAGGGATTCACTGCAGTGTTACGTCTGTTAAAGAAGGATGCTTTTGGGACTGACTCTGTGGTAACCGCAATAGGCGCACATAGCTTTCCAGTCTCAGCCGTCTATCCGATGGACTATAGCAAGTTCTGTTTAAGGGAAACTCCTTCATGCGGAATGTCACTTCTCACAGTGTCTTTCCAGTGGAGGAAAGAAGATAGAACAACGACGGACAGAGAGCACGTTGCAACCCGTGAGTGAAGTACAGGGTAAGGCACCTAAGCCTCTATGATGCATACTGGATGTTCAACCCCTGGGATTTTCCACAATGTCTAACACTTCTCAAAACACTTCCAATATAGGAGGGAACTGTGCTACCGTAAGTTCTAATGACAGGGATGCATCTGTGCAAGTTTGAAACTCGAGGATGTATCTGGGTAGCAAACATGAAGTGTCTCATAAAGGCACCTTAGACTGGATGCGTAGGAGGTATCTGCTCAGGGAAGCTACTTCAGTTTTGTACTCATTCATAACAGTGCTTCACCTTGAAGGAATGAAGGAAGAACACGGACGGACTAGAGGCACAGTAGGTACTGTGAATAAAGGGCAGGCTATGAACCTTACGCCTGCCAACCACATATTGGATGTTCACCACCAGTGTTGATCCGCACATAGGTTCTGCGTCTAAAACACTTCCAACACTGAGAGGGAAGTGTGCTTTAGGAGGGATTCACTGCAGTGTTACGTCTGTTAAAGAAGGATGCTTTTGGGACTGACTCTGTGGTAACCGCATTAGGCGCACATAGCTTTCCAGTCTCAGACGTCTAACTGTTAGACTATAGGAAGTTCTGTTTAAGGGAAACTCCTTCATGCGGAATGTCACTTCTCACAGTGTCTTTGCAGTGGAGAAAAGAAGATAGAACAAGGACGGACAGAGAGAACGATGCAAACCGTGATTGAAGTACAGGGTAAGCCTCGTAGGCCTCTATTATGCATACTGGTAGTTCAACACCGGAGATGTTCCACAGTGTCTACCTCTTCTCAAAACACTTCCAGTATATGAGAATACTCTGCTACATTAAGTTCTCACGACAGAGATGCGTCTGTGCTCAGTTGGAAAGTGTAGGACGTGTCTGGGTAGCAACCAGTAAGTGTCTGATACAAGCCGCTAAGAGGGGATGCGGAGGAAGGTATCTGCTCAGGGAAGCTATTTCAGGTGCGTACTCATTCATAACAGTGTCTCTCCTTTGAGGATGAAGATAGAACAGGGAACGACTACGGGCACATTAGGTACTGTGAGTAAAGGGCATGCTAAGGCGCTTAAGCCTGCCAAACACATATTGGATGTTCACCACCAGTGCAGTTCCGCACTTAGTTTCTGCGTCGAAAACGCTTCCTACACTGAGAGGGAAGTGTGCTTTAGGAGGGATTCACTGCAGTGATACGTCTGTTAAAGAAGGAAGCTTTTGGGACTGACTCTGTGGTAACCCCAATAGGCGCACATAGCTTTCCAGTCTCAGCCGTCTATCCGTTGGACTATAGCAAGTTCTGTTTAAGGGAAACTCCTTCATGCGGAATGTCACTTCTCACAGTGTCTTTCCAGTGGAGGAAAGAAGATAGAACAACGACGGACAGAGAGAACGTTGCAACCCGTGAGTGAAGTACAGGGTAAGGCACCTAAGCCTCTATGATGCATACTGGATGTTCAACACCTGGGATTTTCCACAATGTCTACCACTTCTCAAAACACTTCCAATATAGGAGGGAACTGTGCTACCGTAAGTTCGAATGACAGGGATGCATCTGTGCAAGTTTGAAAACTCGAGGATGTGTCTGGGTATCAAACATGAAGTGTCTCATAAAGGCACCTTAGACTGGATGCGTAGGAGGTATCTGCTCAGGGAAGCTACTTCAGTTTTGTACTTTTTCATAACAGTGCTTCTCCTTGGAGGAATGAAGGAAGCACACGGACGGACTAGGGGCACAGTAGGTACTGTGAATAAAGGGCAGGCTATGAACCTTACGCCTGCCAACCACATATTGGATGTTCACCACCAGTGTTGATCCGCACATAGGTTCTGCGTCTAAAACGCTTCCAACACTGAGAGGGAAGTGTGCTTTAGGAGGGATTCACTGCAGTGTTACGTCTGTTAAAGAAGGATGCTTTTGGGACTGACTCTGTGGTAACCGCATTAGGCGCACATAGCTTTCCAGTCTCAGACGTCTAACCGTTAGACTATAGGAAGTTCTGTTTAAGGGAAACTCCTTCATGCGGAATGTCACTTCTCACAGTGTCTTTGCAGTGGAGAAAAGAAGATAGAACAAGGACGGACAGAGAGAACGAAGCAAACCGTGATTGAAGTACAGGGTAAGCCTCGTAGGCCTCTATTATGCATACTGGTAGTTCAACACCGGAGATGTTCCACAGTGTCTACCTCTTCTCAAAACACTTCCAGTATATGAGGGAACTCTGCTACATTAAGTTCTCGCGACAGAGATGCGTCTGTGCTCAGTTGGAAAGTGTAGGACGTGTCTGGGTAGCAACCAGTAAGTGTCTGATACAAGCCACTAAGAGGGGATGCGGAGGAAGGTATCTGCTCAGGGAAGCTACTTCAGGTGCGTACTCATTCATAAGAGTGTCTCTCCTTTGAGGATGAAGATAGAACAGGGAACGACTACGGGCACATTAGGTACTGTGAGTAAAGGGCATGCTAAGGCGCTTAAGCCTGCCAAACACATATTGGATGTTCACCACCAGTGCAGATCCGCACTTAGTTTCTGCGTCGAAAATGCTTCCTACTCTGAGAGGGAAGTGTGCTTTAGGAGGGATTCACTGCAGTGTTACGTCTGTTAAAGAAGGAAGCCTTTGGGACTGACTCTGTGGTAACCCCAATAGGCGCACATAGCTTTCCAGTCTCAGCCGTCTATCCGTTGGACTATAGCAAGTTCTGTTTAAGGGAAACTCCTTCATGCGGAATGTCACTTCTCACAGTGTCTTTCCAGTGGAGGAAAGAAGATAGAACAACGACGGACAGAGAGAACGTTGCAACCCGTGAGTGAAGTACAGGGTAAGGCACCTAAGCCTCTATGATGCATACTGGATGTTCAACACCTGGGATTTTCCACAATGTCTACCACTTCTCAAAACCCTTCCAATATAGGAGGGAACTGTGCTACCGTAAGTTCTAATGACAGGGATGCATCTGTGCAAGGTTGAAAACTCGAGGATGTGTCTGGGTAGCAAACATGAAGTGTCTCCTAAAGGCACCTTAGACTGGATGCGTAGGAGGTATCTGCTCAGGGAAGCTACTTCAGTTTTGTACTCATTCATAACAGTGCTTCTCCTTGGAGGAATGAAGGAAGAACACGGACGGATTAGGGGCACAGTAGGTACTGTGAATAAAGGGCAGGCTATGAACCTTACGCCTGCCAACCACATATTGGATGTTCACCACCAGTGTTGATCCGCACATAGGTTCTGCGTCTAAAACGCTTCCAACACTGAGAGGGAAGTGTGCTTTAGGAGGGATTCACTGCAGTGTTACGTCTGTTAAAGAAGGATGCTTTTGGGACTGACTCTGTGGTAACCGCATTAGGCGCACATAGCTTTCCAGTCTCAGACGTCTAACCGTTAGACTATAGGAAATTCTGTTTAAGGGAAACTCCTTCATGCGAATTGTCACTTCTCACAGTGTCTTTGCAGTGGAGAAAAGAAGATAGAACAAGGACGGACAGAGAGAGCGATGCAAACCGTGATTGAAGTACAGGGTAAGCCTCGTAGGCCTCTATTATGCATACTGGTAGTTCAACACCGGAGATGTTCCACAGTGTCTACCTCTTCTCAAAACACTTCCAGTATATGAGAAAACTCTGCTACATTAAGTTCTCACGACAGAGATGCATCTGTGCTCAGTTGGAAAGTGTAGGACGTGTCTGGGTAGCAACCAGTAAGTGTCTGATACAAGCCGCTAAGAGGGGATGCGGAGGAAGGTATCTGCTCAGGGAATCTACTTCAGGTGCGTACTCATTCATAACAGTGTCTCTCCTTTGAGGATGAAGATAGAACAGGGAACGACTACGGGCACATTAGGTACTTGAGTAAAGGGCATGCTAAGGCGCTTAAGCCTGCCAAACACATATTGGATGTTCACCACCAGTGCAGTTCCGCACTTAGTTTCTGCGTCGATAACGCTTCCTACACTGAGAGGGAAGTGTGCTTTAGGAGGGATTCACTGCAGTGTTACGTCTGTTAAAGAAGGAAGCTTTTGGGACTGACTCTGTGGTAACCCCAATAGGCGCACATAGCTTTCCAGTCTCAGCCGTCTATCCGTTGGACTATAGCAAGTTCTGTTTAAGGGAAACTCCTAAATGCGGAATTTCATTTCTCACAGTGTCTTTGCAGTGGAGGAAAGAAGATAGAACAACGACGGACAGAGAGAACGTTGCAACCCGTGAGTGAAGTACAGGGTAAGGCACCTAAGCCTCTATGATGCATACTGGATGTTCAACACCTGGGATTTTCCACAATGTCTACCACTTCTCAAAACACTTCCTATATAGGAGGGAACTGTGCTACCGTAAGTTCTAATGACAGGGATGCATCTGTGCAAGTTTGAAAACTCGAGGATGTGTCTGGGTAGCAAACATGAAGTGTCTCATAAAGGCACCTTAGACTGGATGCGTAGGAGGTATCTGCTCAGGGAAGCTACTTCAGTTTTGTACTCATTCATAACAGTGCTTCTCCTTGGAGGAATGAAGGAAGAACACGGACGGACTAGGGGCACAGTAGGTACTGTGAATAAAGGGCAGGCTATGAACCTTACGCCTGCCAACCACATATTGGATGTTCACCACCAGTGCTGATCCGCACATAGGTTCTGCGTCTAAAACGCTTCCAACACTGAGAGGGAAGTGTGCTTTAGGAGGGATTCACTGCAGTGTTACATCTGTTAAAGAAGGATGCTTTTGGGACTGACTCTGTGGTAACCGCATTAGGCGCACATAGCTTTCCAGTCTCAGACGTCTAACCGTTAGACTATAGGAAGTTCTGTTTAAGGGAAACTCCTTCATGCGGAATGTCACTTCTCACAGTGTCTTTGCAGTGGAGAAAAGAAGATAGAACAAGGACGGACAGAGAGAACGATGCAAACCGTGATTGAAGTACAGGGTAAGCCTCGTAGGCCTCTATTATGCATACTGGTAGTTCAACACCGGAGATGTTCCACAGTGTCTACCTCTTCTCAAAACACTTCCAGTATATGAGGGAACTCTGCTACATTAAGTTCTCACGACAGAGAGGCGTCTGTGCTCAGTTGGAAAGTGTAGGACGTGTCTGGGTAGCAACCAGTAAGTGTCTGATACAGGCCCCTAAGAGGGGATGCGGAGGAAGGTATCTGCTCAGGGAAGCTACTTCAGGTGCGTACTCATTCATAAGAGTGTCTCTCCTTTGAGGATGAAGATAGAACAGGGAACGACTACGGGCACATTAGGTACTGTGAGTAAAGGGCATGCTAAGGCGCTTAAGCCTGCCAAACACATATTGGATGTTCTCCACCAGTGCAGATCCGCACTTAGTTTCTGCGTCGAAAACGCTTCCTACACTGAGAGGGAAGTGTGCTTTAGGAGGGATTCACTGCAGTGTTACGTCTGTTAAAGAAGGAAGCTTTTGGGACTGACTCTGTGGTAACCCCAATAGGCGCACATAGCTTTCCAGTCTCAGACGTCTATCCGTTGGACTATAGCAAGTTCTGTTTAAGGGAAACTCCTTCATGCAGAATGTCACTTCTCACAGTGTCTTTCCAGTGGAGGAAAGAAGATAGAACAACGACGGACAGAGAGAACGTTGCAACCCGTGAGTGAAGTACAGGGTAAGTCACCTAAGCCTCTATGATGCATACTGGATGTTCAACACCTGGGATTTTCCACAATGTCTACCACTTCTCAAAACACTTCCAATATAGGAGGGAACTGTGCTACCGTAAGTTCTAATGACAGGGATGCGTCTGTGCAAGTTTGAAAACTCGAGGATGTGTCTGGGTATCAAACAAGAAGTGTCTCATAAAGGCACCTTAGACTGGATGCGTAGGAGGTATCTGCTCAGGGAAGCTACTTCAGTTTTGTACTCATTCATAACAGTGCTTCTCCTTGGAGGAATGAAGGAAGAACACGGACGGACTAGGGGCACAGTAGGTACTGTGAATAAAGGGCAGGCTATGAACCTACGCCTGCCAACCACATATTGGATGTTCACCACCAGTGTTGATCCGCACATAGGTTCTGCGTCTAAAACGCTTCAAACACTGAGAGGGAAGTGTGCTTTAGGAGGGATTCACTGCAGTGTTACGTCTGTTAAAGAAGGATTCTTTTGGGACTGACTCTGTGGTAACCGCATTAGGCGCACATAGCTTTCCAGTCTCAGACGTCTAACCGTTAGACTATAGGAAGTTCTGTTTAAGGGAAACTCCTTCATGCGGAATGTCACTTCTCACAGTATCTTTGCAGTGGAGAAAAGAAGATAGAACAAGGACGGACAGAGAGAACGATGCAAACCGTGATTGAAGTACAGGGTAAGCCTCGTAGGCCTCTATTATGCATACTGGTAGTTCAACACCGGAGATGTTCCACAGTGTCTACCTCTTCTCAAAACACTTCCAGTATATGAGGGAACTCTGCTACATTAAGTTCTCGCGACAGAGATGCGTCTGTGCTCAGTTGGAAAGCGTAGGACGTGTCTGGGTAGCAACCAGTAAGTGTCTGATACAAGCCGCTAAGAGGGGATGCGGAGGAAGGTATCTGCTCAGGGAAGCTACTTCAGGTGCGTACTCATTCATAACAGTGTCTCTCCTTTGAGGATGAAGATAGAACAGGGAACGACTACGGGCACATTAGGTACTGTGAGTAAAGGGCATGCTAAGGCGCTTAAGCCTGCCAATCACATATTGGATGTTCACCACCAGTGCAGATCCGCACTTAGTTTCTGCGTCGAAAATGCTTCCTACTCTGAGAGGGAAGTGTGCTTTAGGAGGGATTCACTGCAGTGTTACGTCTGTTAAAGAAGGAAGCTTTTGGGACTGACTCTGTGGTAACCCCGATAGGCGCACATAGCTTTCCAGTCTCAGCCGTCTATCCGTTGGACTATAGCAAGTTCTGTTTAAGGGAAACTCCTTCATGCGGAATGTCACTTCTCACAGTGTCTTTCCAGTGGAGGAAAGAAGATAGAACAACGACGGACAGAGAGAACGTTGCAACCCGTGAGTGAAGTACAGGGTAAGGCACCTAAGCCTCTATGATGCATACTGGATGTTCAACACCTGGGATTTTCCACAATGTCTACCACTTCTCAAAACACTTCCAATATAGGAGGGAACTGTGCTACCGTAAGTTCTAATGACAGGGATGCATCTGTGCAAGGTTGAAAACTCGAGGATGTGTCTGGGTAGCAAACATGAAGTGTCTCCTAAAGGCACCTTAGACTGGATGCGTAGGAGGTATCTGCTCAGGGAAGCTACTTCAGTTTTGTACTCATTCATAACAGTGCTTCTCCTTGGAGGAATGAAGGAAGCACACGGACGGACTAGGGGCACAGTAGGTACTGTGAATAAAGGGCAGGCTATGAACCTTACGCCTGCCAACCACATATTGGATGTTCACCACCAGTGTTGATCCGCACATAGGTTCTGCGTCTAAAACGCTTCCAACACTGAGAGGGAAGTGTGCTTTAGGAGGGATTCACTGCAGTGTTACGTCTGTTAAAGAAGGATGCTTTTGGGACTGACTCTGTGGTAACCGCATTAGGCGCACATAGCTTTCCAGTCTCAGACGTCTAACCGTTAGACTATAGGAAATTCTGTTTAAGGAAACTCCTTCATGTGGAATGTCACTTCTCACAGTGTCTTTGCAGTGGAGAAAAGAAGATAGAACAAGGACGGACAGAGAGAGCGATGCAAACCGTGATTGAAGTACAGGGTAAGCCTCGTAGGCCTCTATTATGCATACTGGTAGTTCAACACCGGAGATGTTCCACAGTGTCTACCTCTTCTCAAAACACTTCCAGTATATGAGAAAACTCTGCTACATTAAGTTCTCACGACAGAGATGCATCTGTGCTCAGTTGGAAAGTGTAGGACGTGTCTGGGTAGCAACCAGTAAGTGTCTGATACAAGGCGCTAAGAGGGGATGCGGAGGAAGGTATCTGCTCAGGGAATCTACTTCAGGTGCGTACTCATTCATAACAGTGTCTCTCCTTTGAGGATGAAGATAGAACAGGGAACGACTACGGGCACATTAGGTACTGTGAGTAAAGGGCATGCTAAGGCGCTTAAGCCTGCCAAACACATATTGGATGTTCACCACCAGTGCAGTTCCGCACTTAGTTTCTGCGTCGATAACGCTTCCTACACTGAGAGGGAAGTGTGCTTTAGGAGGGATTCACTGCAGTGTTACGTCTGTTAAAGAAGGAAGCTTTTGGGACTGACTCTGTGGTAACCCCAATAGGCGCACATAGCTTTCCAGTCTCAGCCGTCTATCCGTTGGACTATAGCAAGTTCTGTTTAAGGGAAACTCCTTCATGCGGAATGTCATTTCTCACAGTGTCTTTGCAGTGGAGGAAAGAAGATAGAAAAACGACGGACAGAGAGAACGTTGCAACCCGTGAGTGAAGTACAGGGTAAGGCACCTAAGCCTCTATGATGCATACTGGATGTTCAACACCTGGGATTTTCCACAATGTCTACCACTTCTCAAAACACTTCCAATATAGGAGGGAACTGTGCTACCGTAAGTTCTAATGACAGGGATGCATCTGTGCAAGTTTGAAAACTCGAGGATGTGTCTGGGTAGCAAACATGAAGTGTCTCATAAAGGCACCTTAGACTGGATGCGTAGGAGGTATCTGCTCAGGGAAGCTACTTCAGTTTTGTACTCATTCATAACAGTGCTTCTCCTTGGAGGAATGAAGGAAGCACACGGACGGACTAGGGGCACAGTAGGTACTGTGAATAAAGGGCAGGCTATGAACCTTACGCCTGCCAACCACATATTGGATGTTCACCACCAGTGCTGATCCGCACATAGGTTCTGCGTCTAAAACGCTTCCAACACTGAGAGGGAAGTGTGCTTTAGGAGGGATTCACTGCAGTGTTACGTCTGTTAAAGAAGGATGCTTTTGGGACTGACTCTGTGGTAACCGCATTAGGCGCACATAGCTTTCCAGTCTCAGACGTCTAACCGTTAGACTATAGGAAGTTCTGTTTAAGGGAAACTCCTTCATGCGGAATGTCACTTCTCACAGTGTCTTTGCAGTGGAGAAAAGAAGATAGAACAAGGACGGACAGAGAGAACGATGCAAACCGTGATTGAAGTACAGGGTAAGCCTCGTAGGCCTCTATTATGCATACTGGTAGTTCAACACCGGAGATGTTCCACAGTGTCTACCTCTTCTCAAAACACTTCCAGTATATGAGGGAACTCTGCTACATTAAGTTCTCACGACAGAGAGGCGTCTGTGCTCAGTTGGAAAGTGTAGGACGTGTCTGGGTAGCAACCAGTAAGTGTCTGATACAGGCCCCTAAGAGGGGATGCGGAGGAAGGTATCTGCTCAGGGAAGCTACTTCAGGTGCGTACTCATTCATAAGAGTGTCTCTCCTTTGAGGATGAAGATAGAACAGGGAACGACTACGGGCACATTAGGTACTGTGAGTAAAGGGCATGCTAAGGCGCTTAAGCCTGCCAAACACATATTGGATGTTCTCCACCAGTGCAGATCCGCACTTAGTTTCTGCGTCGAAAACGCTTCCTACACTGAGAGGGAAGTGTGCTTTAGGAGGGATTCACTGCAGTGTTACGTCTGTTAAAGAAGGAAGCTTTTGGGACTGACTCTGTGGTAACCCCAATAGGCGCACATAGCTTTCCAGTCTCAGCCGTCTATCCGTTGGACTATAGCAAGTTCTGTTTAAGGGAAACTCCTTCATGCAGAATGTCACTTCTCACAGTGTCTTTCCAGTGGAGGAAAGAAGATAGAACAACGACGGACAGAGAGAACGTTGCAACCCGTGAGTGAAGTACAGGGTAAGTCACCTAAGCCTCTATGATGCATACTGGATGTTCAACACCTGGGATTTTCCACAATGTCTACCACTTCTCAAAACACTTCCAATATAGGAGGGAACTGTGCTACCGTAAGTTCTAATGACAGGGATGCGTCTGTGCAAGTTTGAAAACTCGAGGATGTGTCTGGGTATCAAACAAGAAGTGTCTCATAAAGGCACCTTAGACTGGATGCGTAGGAGGTATCTGCTCAGGGAAGCTACTTCAGTTTTGTACTCATTCATAACAGTGCTTCTCCTTGGAGGAATGAAGGAAGAACACGGACGGACTAGGGGCACAGTAGGTACTGTGAATAAAGGGCAGGCTATGAACCTACGCCTGCCAACCACATATTGGATGTTCACCACCAGTGTTGATCCGCACATAGGTTCTGCGTCTAAAACGCTTCAAACACTGAGAGGGAAGTGTGCTTTAGGAGGGATTCACTGCAGTGTTACGTCTGTTAAAGAAGGATTCTTTTGGGACTGACTCTGTGGTAACCGCATTAGGCGCACATAGCTTTCCAGTCTCAGACGTCTAACCGTTAGACTATAGGAAGTTCTGTTTAAGGGAAACTCCTTCATGCGGAATGTCACTTCTCACAGTATCTTTGCAGTGGAGAAAAGAAGATAGAACAAGGACGGACAGAGAGAACGATGCAAACCGTGATTGAAGTACAGGGTAAGCCTCGTAGGCCTCTATTATGCATACTGGTAGTTCAACACCGGAGATGTTCCACAGTGTCTACCTCTTCTCAAAACACTTCCAGTATATGAGGGAACTCTGCTACATTAAGTTCTCGCGACAGAGATGCGTCTGTGCTCAGTTGGAAAGCGTAGGACGTGTCTGGGTAGCAACCAGTAAGTGTCTGATACAAGCCGCTAAGAGGGGATGCGGAGGAAGGTATCTGCTCAGGGAAGCTACTTCAGGTGCGTACTCATTCATAACAGTGTCTCTCCTTTGAGGATGAAGATAGAACAGGGAACGACTACGGGCACATTAGGTACTGTGAGTAAAGGGCATGCTAAGGCGCTTAAGCCTGCCAATCACATATTGGATGTTCACCACCAGTGCAGATCCGCACTTAGTTTCTGCGTCGAAAATGCTTCCTACTCTGAGAGGGAAGTGTGCTTTAGGAGGGATTCACTGCAGTGTTACGTCTGTTAAAGAAGGAAGCTTTTGGGACTGACTCTGTGGTAACCCCGATAGGCGCACATAGCTTTCCAGTCTCAGCCGTCTATCCGTTGGACTATAGCAAGTTCTGTTTAAGGGAAACTCCTTCATGCGGAATGTCACTTCTCACAGTGTCTTTCCAGTGGAGGAAAGAAGATAGAACAACGACGGACAGAGAGAACGTTGCAACCCGTGAGTGAAGTACAGGGTAAGGCACCTAAGCCTCTATGATGCATACTGGATGTTCAACACCTGGGATTTTCCACAATGTCTACCACTTCTCAAAACACTTCCAATATAGGAGGGAACTGTGCTACCGTAAGTTCTAATGACAGGGATGCATCTGTGCAAGGTTGAAAACTCGAGGATGTGTCTGGGTAGCAAACATGAAGTGTCTCCTAAAGGCACCTTAGACTGGATGCGTAGGAGGTATCTGCTCAGGGAAGCTACTTCAGTTTTGTACTCATTCATAACAGTGCTTCTCCTTGGAGGAATGAAGGAAGCACACGGACGGACTAGGGGCACAGTAGGTACTGTGAATAAAGGGCAGGCTATGAACCTTACGCCTGCCAACCACATATTGGATGTTCACCACCAGTGTTGATCCGCACATAGGTTCTGCGTCTAAAACGCTTCCAACACTGAGAGGGAAGTGTGCTTTAGGAGGGATTCACTGCAGTGTTACGTCTGTTAAAGAAGGATGCTTTTGGGACTGACTCTGTGGTAACCGCATTAGGCGCACATAGCTTTCCAGTCTCAGACGTCTAACCGTTAGACTATAGGAAATTCTGTTTAAGGAAACTCCTTCATGTGGAATGTCACTTCTCACAGTGTCTTTGCAGTGGAGAAAAGAAGATAGAACAAGGACGGACAGAGAGAGCGATGCAAACCGTGATTGAAGTACAGGGTAAGCCTCGTAGGCCTCTATTATGCATACTGGTAGTTCAACACCGGAGATGTTCCACAGTGTCTACCTCTTCTCAAAACACTTCCAGTATATGAGAAAACTCTGCTACATTAAGTTCTCACGACAGAGATGCATCTGTGCTCAGTTGGAAAGTGTAGGACGTGTCTGGGTAGCAACCAGTAAGTGTCTGATACAAGGCGCTAAGAGGGGATGCGGAGGAAGGTATCTGCTCAGGGAATCTACTTCAGGTGCGTACTCATTCATAACAGTGTCTCTCCTTTGAGGATGAAGATAGAACAGGGAACGACTACGGGCACATTAGGTACTGTGAGTAAAGGGCATGCTAAGGCGCTTAAGCCTGCCAAACACATATTGGATGTTCACCACCAGTGCAGTTCCGCACTTAGTTTCTGCGTCGATAACGCTTCCTACACTGAGAGGGAAGTGTGCTTTAGGAGGGATTCACTGCAGTGTTACGTCTGTTAAAGAAGGAAGCTTTTGGGACTGACTCTGTGGTAACCCCAATAGGCGCACATAGCTTTCCAGTCTCAGCCGTCTATCCGTTGGACTATAGCAAGTTCTGTTTAAGGGAAACTCCTTCATGCGGAATGTCATTTCTCACAGTGTCTTTGCAGTGGAGGAAAGAAGATAGAAAAACGACGGACAGAGAGAACGTTGCAACCCGTGAGTGAAGTACAGGGTAAGGCACCTAAGCCTCTATGATGCATACTGGATGTTCAACACCTGGGATTTTCCACAATGTCTACCACTTCTCAAAACACTTCCAATATAGGAGGGAACTGTGCTACCGTAAGTTCTAATGACAGGGATGCATCTGTGCAAGTTTGAAAACTCGAGGATGTGTCTGGGTAGCAAACATGAAGTGTCTCATAAAGGCACCTTAGACTGGATGCGTAGGAGGTATCTGCTCAGGGAAGCTACTTCAGTTTTGTACTCATTCATAACAGTGCTTCTCCTTGGAGGAATGAAGGAAGCACACGGACGGACTAGGGGCACAGTAGGTACTGTGAATAAAGGGCAGGCTATGAACCTTACGCCTGCCAACCACATATTGGATGTTCACCACCAGTGCTGATCCGCACATAGGTTCTGCGTCTAAAACGCTTCCAACACTGAGAGGGAAGTGTGCTTTAGGAGGGATTCACTGCAGTGTTACGTCTGTTAAAGAAGGATGCTTTTGGGACTGACTCTGTGGTAACCGCATTAGGCGCACATAGCTTTCCAGTCTCAGACGTCTAACCGTTAGACTATAGGAAGTTCTGTTTAAGGGAAACTCCTTCATGCGGAATGTCACTTCTCACAGTGTCTTTGCAGTGGAGAAAAGAAGATAGAACAAGGACGGACAGAGAGAACGATGCAAACCGTGATTGAAGTACAGGGTAAGCCTCGTAGGCCTCTATTATGCATACTGGTAGTTCAACACCGGAGATGTTCCACAGTGTCTACCTCTTCTCAAAACACTTCCAGTATATGAGGGAACTCTGCTACATTAAGTTCTCACGACAGAGAGGCGTCTGTGCTCAGTTGGAAAGTGTAGGACGTGTCTGGGTAGCAACCAGTAAGTGTCTGATACAGGCCCCTAAGAGGGGATGCGGAGGAAGGTATCTGCTCAGGGAAGCTACTTCAGGTGCGTACTCATTCATAAGAGTGTCTCTCCTTTGAGGATGAAGATAGAACAGGGAACGACTACGGGCACATTAGGTACTGTGAGTAAAGGGCATGCTAAGGCGCTTAAGCCTGCCAAACACATATTGGATGTTCTCCACCAGTGCAGATCCGCACTTAGTTTCTGCGTCGAAAACGCTTCCTACACTGAGAGGGAAGTGTGCTTTAGGAGGGATTCACTGCAGTGTTACGTCTGTTAAAGAAGGAAGCTTTTGGGACTGACTCTGTGGTAACCCCAATAGGCGCACATAGCTTTCCAGTCTCAGACGTCTATCCGTTGGACTATAGCAAGTTCTGTTTAAGGGAAACTCCTTCATGCGGAATGTCACTTCTCACAGTGTCTTTCCAGTGGAGGAAAGAAGATAGAACAACGACGGACAGAGAGAACGTTGCAACCCGTGAGTGAAGTACAGGGTAAGTCACCTAAGCCTCTATGATGCATACTGGATGTTCAACACCTGGGATTTTCCACAATGTCTACCACTTCTCAAAACACTTCCAATATAGGAGGGAACTGTGCTACCGTAAGTTCTAATGACAGGGATGCATCTGTGCAAGTTTGAAAACTCGAGGATGTGTCTGGGTATCAAACAAGAAGTGTCTCATAAAGGCACCTTAGACTGGATGCGTAGGAGGTATCTGCTCAGGGAAGCTACTTCAGTTTTGTACTCATTCATAACAGTGCTTCTCCTTGGAGGAATGAAGGAAGAACACGGACGGACTAGGGGCACAGTAGGTACTGTGAATAAAGGGCAGGCTATGAACCTACGCCTGCCAACCACATATTGGATGTTCACCACCAGTGTTGATCCGCACATAGGTTCTGCGTCTAAAACGCTTCAAACACTGAGAGGGAAGTGTGCTTTAGGAGGGATTCACTGCAGTGTTACGTCTGTTAAAGAAGGATGCTTTTGGGACTGACTCTGTGGTAACCGCATTAGGCGCACATAGCTTTCCAGTCTCAGACTTCTAACCGTTAGAGTATAGGAAGTTCTGTTTAAGGGAAACTCCTTCATGCGGAATGTCACTTCTCACAGTGTCTTTGCAGTGGAGAAAAGAAGATAGAACAAGGACGGACAGAGAGAACGATGCAAACCGTGATTGAAGTACAGGGTAAGCCTCGTAGGCCTCTATTATGCATACTGGTAGTTCAACACCGGAGATGTTCCACAGTGTCTACCTCTTCTCAAAACACTTCCAGTATATGAGGGAACTCTGCTACATTAAGTTCTCACGACAGAGAGGCGTCTGTGCTCAGTTGGAAAGTGTAGGACGTGTCTGGGTAGCAACCAGTAAGTGTCTGATACAGGCCCCTAAGAGGGGATGCGGAGGAAGGTATCTGCTCAGGGAAGCTACTTCAGGTGCGTACTCATTCATAAGAGTGTCTCTCCTTTGAGGATGAAGATAGAACAGGGAACGACTACGGGCACATTAGGTACTGTGAGTAAAGGGCATGCTAAGGCGCTTAAGCCTGCCAAACACATATTGGATGTTCTCCACCAGTGCAGATCCGCACTTAGTTTCTGCGTCGAAAACGCTTCCTACACTGAGAGGGAAGTGTGCTTTAGGAGGGATTCACTGCAGTGTTACGTCTGTTAAAGAAGGAAGCTTTTGGGACTGACTCTGTGGTAACCCCAATAGGCGCACATAGCTTTCCAGTCTCAGACGTCTATCCGTTGGACTATAGCAAGTTCTGTTTAAGGGAAACTCCTTCATGCGGAATGTCACTTCTCACAGTGTCTTTCCAGTGGAGGAAAGAAGATAGAACAACGACGGACAGAGAGAACGTTGCAACCCGTGAGTGAAGTACAGGGTAAGGCACCTAAGCCTCTATGATGCATACTGGATGTTCAACACCTGGGATTTTCCACAATGTCTACCACTTCTCAAAACACTTCCAATATAGGAGGGAACTGTGCTACCGTAAGTTCTAATGACAGGGATGCATCTGTGCAAGTTTGAAAACTCGAGGATGTGTCTGGGTATCAAACAAGAAGTGTCTCATAAAGGCACCTTAGACTGGATGCGTAGGAGGTATCTGCTCAGGGAAGCTACTTCAGTTTTGTACTCATTCATAACAGTGCTTCTCCTTGGAGGAATGAAGGAAGAACACGGACGGACTAGGGGCACAGTAGGTACTGTGAATAAAGGGCAGGCTATGAACCTACGCCTGCCAACCACATATTGGATGTTCACCACCAGTGTTGATCCGCACATAGGTTCTGCGTCTAAAACGCTTCCAACACTGAGAGGGAAGTGTGCTTTAGGAGGGATTCACTGCAGTGTTACGTCTGTTAAAGAAGGATGCTTTTGGGACTGACTCTGTGGTAACCGCATTAGGCGCACATAGCTTTCCAGTCTCAGACGTCTAACCGTTAGACTATAGGAAGTTCTGTTTAAGGGAAACTCCTTCATGCGGAATGTCACTTCTCACAGTGTCTTTGCAGTGGAGAAAAGAAGATAGAACAAGGACGGACAGAGAGAACGATGCAAACCGTGATTGAAGTACAGGGTAAGCCTCGTAGGCCTCTATTATGCATACTGGTAGTTCAACACCGGAGATGTTCCACAGTGTCTACCTCTTCTCAAAACACTTCCAGTATATGAGGGAACTCTGCTACATTAAGTTCTCGCGACAGAGATGCGTCTGTGCTCAGTTGGAAAGTGTAGGACGTGTCTGGGTAGCAACCAGTAAGTGTCTGATACAAGCCGCTAAGAGGGGATGCGGAGGAAGGTATCTGCTCAGGGAAGCTACTTCAGGTGCGTACTCATTCATAAGAGTGTCTCTCCTTTGAGGATGAAGATAGAACAGGGAACGACTACGGGCACATTAGGTACTGTGAGTAAAGGGCATGCTAAGGCGCTTAAGCCTGCCAAACACATATTGGATGTTCACCACCAGTGCAGTTCCGCACTTAGTTTCTGCGTCGAAAACGCTTCCTACACTGAGAGGGAAGTGTGCTTTAGGAGGGATTCACTGCAGTGTTACGTCTGTTAAAGAAGGATGCTTTTGGGACTGACTCTGTGGTAACCCCAATAGGCGCACATAGCTTTCCAGTCTCAGCCGTCTATCCGATGGACTATAGCAAGTTCTGTTTAAGGGAAACTCCTTCATGCGGAATGTCACTTCTCACAGTGTCTTTCCAGTGCAGGAAAGAAGATAGAACAACGACGGACAGAGAGAACGTTGCAACCCGTGAGTGAAGTACAGGGTAAGGCACCTAAGCCTCTATGATGCATACTGGATGTTCAACCCCTGGGATTTTCCACAATGTCTAACACTTCTCAAAACACTTCCAATATAGGAGGGAACTGTGCTACCGTAAGTTCTAATGACAGGGATGCATCTGTGCAAGTTTGAAAACTCGAGGATGTGTCTGGGTAGCAAACATGAAGTGTCTACTAAAGGCACCTTAGACTGGATGCGTAGGAGGTATCTGCTCAGGGAAGCTACTTCAGTTTTGTACTCATTCATAACAGTGCTTCACCTTGGAGGAATGAAGGAAGAACACGGACGGACTAGAGGCACAGTAGGTACTGTGAATAAAGGGCAGGCTATGAACCTTACGCCTGCCAACCACATATTGGATGTTCACCACCAGTGTTGATCCGCACATAGGTTCTGCGTCTAAAACACTTCCAACACTGAGAGGGAAGTGTGCTTTAGGAGGGATTCACTGCAGTGTTACGTCTGTTAAAGAAGGATGCTTTTGGGACTGACTCTGTGGTAACCGCATTAGGCGCACATAGCTTTCCAGTCTCAGACGTCTAACTGTTAGACTATAGGAAGTTCTGTTTAAGGGAAACTCCTTCATGCGGAATGTCACTTCTCACAGTGTCTTTGCAGTGGAGAAAAGAAGATAGAACAAGGACGGACAGAGAGAACGATGCAAACCGTGATTGAAGTACAGGGTAAGCCTCGTAGGCCTCTATTATGCATACTGGTAGTTCAACACCGGAGATGTTCCACAGTGTCTACCTCTTCTCAAAACACTTCCAGTATATGAGAATACTCTGCTGCATTAAGTTCTCACGACAGAGATGCGTCTGTGCTCAGTTGGAAAGTGTAGGACGTGTCTGGGTAGCAACCAGTAAGTGTCTGATACAAGCCACTAAGAGGGGATGCGGAGGAAGGTATCTGCTCAGGGAAGCTACTTCAGGTGCGTACTCATTCATAACAGTGTCTCTCCTTTGAGGATGAAGATAGAACAGGGAACGACTACGGGCACATTAGGTACTGTGAGTAAAGGGCATGCTAAGGCGCTTAAGCCTGCCAATAACATATTGGATGTTCACCACCAGTGCAGATCCGCACTTAGTTTCTGCGTCGAAAAGGCTTCCTACTCTGAGAGGGAAGTGTGCTTTAGGAGGGATTCACTGCAGTGTTACGTCTGTTAAAGAAGGAAGCTTTTGGGACTGACTCTGTGGTAACCCCAATAGGCGCACATAGCTTTCCAGTCTCAGCCGTCTATCCGTTGGACTATAGCAAGTTCTGTTTAAGGGAAACTCCTTCATGCGGAATGTCACTTCTCACAGTGTCTTTCCAGTGGAGGAAAGAAGATAGAACAACGACGGACAGAGAGAACGTTGCAACCCGTGAGTGAAGTACAGGGTAAGGCACCTAAGCCTCTATGATGCATACTGGATGTTCAACACCTGGGATTTTCCACAATGTCTACCACTTCTCAAAACACTTCCAATATAGGAGGGAACTGTGCTACCATAAGGTCTAATGACAGGGATGCATCTGTGCAAGGTTGAAAACTCGAGGATGTGTCTGGGTAGCAAACATGAAGTGTCTCATAAAGGCACCTTAGACTGGATGCGTAGGAGGTATCTGCTCAGGGAAGCTACTTCAGTTTTGTACTCATTCATAACAGTGCTTCTCCTTGGAGGAATGAAGGAAGAACACGGACGGACTAGGGGCACAGTAGGTACTGTGAATAAAGGGCAGGCTATGAACCTTACGCCTGCCAACCACATATTGGATGTTCACCACCAGTGTTGATCCGCACATAGGTTCTGCGTCTAAAACGCTTCCAACACTGAGAGGGAAGTGTGCTTTAGGAGGGATTCACTGCAGTGTTACGTCTGTTAAAGAAGGATGCTTTTGGGACTGACTCTGTGGTAACCGCATTAGGCGCACATAGCTTTCCAGTCTCAGACGTCTAACCGTTAGACTATAGGAAATTCTGTTTAAGGAAACTCCTTCATGTGGAATGTCACTTCTCACAGTGTCTTTGCAGTGGAGAAAAGAAGATAGAACAAGGACGGACAGAGAGAGCGATGCAAACCGTGATTGAAGTACAGGGTAAGCCTCGTAGGCCTCTATTATGCATACTGGTAGTTCAACACCGGAGATGTTCCACAGTGTCTACCTCTTCTCAAAACACTTCCAGTATATGAGAAAACTCTGCTACATTAAGTTCTCACGACAGAGATGCATCTGTGCTCAGTTGGAAAGTGTAGGACGTGTCTGGGTAGCAACCAGTAAGTGTCTGATACAAGCCGCTAAGAGGGGATGCGGAGGAAGGTATCTGCTCAGGGAATCTACTTCAGGTGCGTACTCATTCATAACAGTGTCTCTCCTTTGAGGATGAAGATAGAACAGGGAACGACTACGGGCACATTAGGTACTGTGAGTAAAGGGCATGCTAAGGCGCTTAAGCCTGCCAAACACATATTGGATGTTCACCACCAGTGCAGTTCCGCACTTAGTTTCTGCGTCGATAACGCTTCCTACACTGAGAGGGAAGTGTGCTTTAGGAGGGATTCACTGCAGTGTTACGTCTGTTAAAGAAGGAAGCTTTTGGGACTGACTCTGTGGTAACCCCAATAGGCGCACATAGCTTTCCAGTCTCAGCCGTCTATCCATTGGACTATAGCAAGTTCTGTTTAAGGGAAACTCCTTCATGCGGAATGTCACTTCTCACAGTGTCTTTCCAGTGGAGGAAAGAAGATAGAACAACGACGGACAGAGAGAACGTTGCAACCCGTGAGTGAAGTACAGGGTAAGGCACCTAAGCCTCTATGATGCATACTGGATGTTCAACACCTGGGATTTTCCACAATGTCTACCACTTCTCAAAACACTTCCAATATAGGAGGGAACTGTGCTACCGTAAGTTCTAATGACAGGGATGCATCTGTGCAAGGTTGAAAACTCGAGGATGTGTCTGGGTAGCAAACATGAAGTGTCTCCTAAAGGCACCTTAGACTGGATGCGTAGGAGGTATCTGCTCAGGGAAGCTACTTCAGTTTTGTACTCATTCATAACAGTGCTTCTCCTTGGAGGAATGAAGGAAGAACCCGGACGGACAAGGGGCACATTAGGTACTGTGAATAAAGGGCAGGCTATGAACCTTACGCCTGCCAACCACATATTGGATGTTCACCACCAGTGTTGATCCGCACATAGGTTCTGCGTCTAAAACGCTTCCAACACTGAGAGGGAAGTGTGCTTTAGGAGGGATTCACTGCAGTGTTACGTCTGTTAAAGAAGGATGCTTTTGGGACTGACTCTGTGGTAACCGCATTAGGCGCACATAGCTTTCCAGTCTCAGACGTCTAACCGTTAGACTATAGGAAATTCTGTTTAAGGAAACACCTTCATGTGGAATGTCACTTCTCACAGTGTCTTTGCAGTGGAGAAAAGAAGATAGAACAAGGACCGACAGAGAGAGCGATGCAAACCGTGATTGAAGTACAGGGTAAGCCTCGTAGGCCTCTATTATGCATACTGGTAGTTCAACACCGGAGATGTTCCACAGTGTCTACCTCTTCTCAAAACACTTCCAGTATATGAGAAAACTCTGCTACATTAAGTTCTCACGACAGAGATGCGTCTGTGCTCAGTTGGAAAGTGTAGGACGTGTCTGGGTAGCAACCAGTAAGTGTCTGATACAAGCCGCTAAGAGGGGATGCGGAGGAAGGTATCTGCTCAGGGAATCTACTTCAGGTGCGTACTCATTCATAACAGTGTCTCTCCTTTGAGGATGAAGATAGAACAGGGAACGACTACGGGCACATTAGGTACTGTGAGTAAAGGGCATGCTAAGGCGCTTAAACCTGCCAAACACATATTGGATGTTCACCACCAGTGCAGTTCCGCACTTAGTTTCTGCGGTAACGCTTCCTACACTGAGAGGGAAGTGTGCTTTAGGAGGGATTCACTGCAGTGTTACGTCTGTTAAAGAAGGAAGCTTTTGGGACTGACTCTGTGGTAACCCCAATAGGCGCACATAGCTTTCCAGTCTCAGCCGTCTATCCGTTGGACTATAGCAAGTTCTGTTTAAGGGAAACTCCTTCATGCGGAATGTCACTTCTCACAGTGTCTTTGCAGTGGAGGAAAGAAGATAGAACAACGACGGACAGAGAGAACGTTGCAACCCGTGAGTGAAGTACAGGGTAAGGTACCTAAGCCTCTATGATGCATACTGGATGTTCAACACCTGGGATTTTCCACAATGTCTACCACTTCTCAAAACACTTCCAATATAGGAGGGAACTGTGCTACCCCATGTTCTAATGACAGGGATGCATCTGTGCAAGTTTGAAAACTCGAGGATGTGTCTGGGTAGCATACATGAAGTGTCTCATAAAGGCACCTTAGACTGGATGCGTAGGAGGTATCTGCTCAGGGAAGCTACTTCAGTTTTGTACTCATTCATAACAGTGCTTCTCCTTGGAGGAATGAAGGAAGCACACGGACGGACTAGGGGCACAGTAGGTACTGTGAATAAAGGGCAGGCTATGAACCTTACGCCTGCCAACCACATATTGGATGTTCACCACCAGTGTTGATCCGCACATAGGTTCTGCGTCTAAAACGCTTCCAACACTGAGAGGGAAGTGTGCTTTAGGAGGGATTCACTGCAGTGTTACGTCTGTTAAAGAAGGATGCTTTTGGGACTGACTCTGTGGTAACCGCTTTAGGCGCACATAGCTTTCCAGTCTCAGACGTCTAACCGTTAGAATATAGGAAGTTCTGTTTAAGGGAAACTCCTTCATGCGGAATGTCACTTCTCACAGTGTCTTTGCAGTGGAGAAAAGAAGATAGAACAAGGACGGACAGAGAGAACGATGCAAACCGTGATTGAAGTACAGGGTAAGCCTCGTAGGCCTCTATTATGCATACTGGTAGTTCAACACCGGAGATGTTCCACAGTGTCTACCTCTTCTCAAAACACTTCCAGTATATGAGGGAACTCTGCTACATTAAGTTCTCACGACAGAGAGGCGTCTGTGCTCAGTTGGAAAGTGTAGGACGTGTCTGGGTAGCAACCAGTAAGTGTCTGATACAGGCCCCTAAGAGGGGATGCGGAGGAAGGTATCTGCTCAGGGAAGCTACTTCAGGTGCGTACTCATTCATAAGAGTGTCTCTCCTTTGAGGATGAAGATAGAACAGGGAACGACTACGGGCACATTAGGTACTGTGAGTAAAGGGCATGCTAAGGCGCTTAAGCCTGCCAAACACATATTGGATGTTCACCACCAGTGCAGATCCGCACTTAGTTTCTGCGTCGAAAACGCTTCCTACACTGAGAGGGAAGTGTGCTTTAGGAGGGATTCACTGCAGTGTTACGTCTGTTAAAGAAGGAAGCTTTTGGGACTGACTCTGTGGTAACCCCAATAGGCGCACATAGCTTTCCAGTCTCAGCCGTCTATCCGTTGGACAATAGCAAGTTCTGTTTAAGGGAAACTCCTTCATGCGGAATGTCACTTCTCACAGTGTCTTTCCAGTGGAGGAAAGAAGATAGAACAACGACGGACAGAGAGAACGTTGCAACCCGTGAGTGAAGTACAGGGTAAGGCACCTAAGCCTCTATGATGCATACTGGATGTTCAACACCTGGGATTTTCCACAATGTCTACCACTTCTCAAAACACTTCCAATATAGGAGGGAACTGTGCTACCATAAGGTCTAATGACAGGGATGCATCTGTGCAAGTTTGAAAACTCGAGGATGTGTCTGGGTAGCAAACATGAAGTGTCTCATAAAGGCACCTTAGACTGGATGCGTAGGAGGTATCTGCTCAGGGAAGCTACTTCAGTTTTGTAATCATTCATAACAGTGCTTCTCCTTGGAGGAATGAAGGAAGAACACGGACGGACTAGGGGCACATTAGGTACTGTGAATAAAGGGCAGGCTATGAACCTTACGCCTGCCAACCACATATTGGATGTTCACCACCAGTGTTGATCCGCACATAGGTTCTGCGTCTAAAACGCTTCCAACACTGAGAGGGAAGTGTGCTTTAGGAGGGATTCACTGCAGTGTTACGTCTGTTAAAGAAGGATGCTTTTGGGACTGACTCTGTGGTAACCGCATTAGGCGCACATAGCTTTCCAGTCTCAGACGTCTAACCGTTAGACTATAGGAAGTTCTGTTGAGGAAACTCCTTCATGCGGAATGTCACTTCTCACTGTGTCTTTTAGTGGAGAAAAGAAGATAGAACAAGGACGGACAGAGAGAACGATGGAAACCGTGATTGAAGTACAGGGTAAGCCTCGTAGGCCTCTATTATGCATACTGGTAGTTCAACACCGGAGATGTTCCACACTGTCTACCTCTTCTCAAAACACTTCCAGTATATGAGGGAACTCTGCTACATTAAGTTCTCGCGACAGAGATGCGTCTGTGTTCAGTTGGAAAGTGTAGGACGTGTCTGGGTAGCAACCAGTAAGTGTCTGATACAAGCCACTAAGAGGGGATGCGGAGGAAGGTATCTGCTCAGGGAAGCTACTTCAGGTGCGTACTCATTCATAAGAGTGTCTCTCCTTTGAGGATGAAGATAGAACAGGGAACGACTACGGGCACATTAGGTACTGTGAGTAAAGGGCATGCTAAGGCGCTTAAGCCTGCCAAACACATATTGGATGTTCACCACCAGTGCAGATCCGCACTTAGTTTCTGCGTCGAAAACGCTTCCTACTCTGAGAGGGAAGTGTGCTTTTGGAGGGATTCACTGCAGTGTTACGTCTGTTAAAGAAGGAAGCTTTTGGGACTGACTCTGTGTTAACCCCAATAGGCGCACATAGCTTTCCAGTCTCAGCCGTCTATCCGTTGGACTATAGCAAGTTCTGTTTAAGGGAAACTCCTTCATGCGGAATGTCACTTCTCACAGTGTCTTTCCAGTGGAGGAAAGAAGATAGAACAGCGACGGACAGAGAGAACGTTGCAACCCGTGAGTGAAGTACAGGGTAAGGCACCTAAGCCTCTATGATGCATACTGGATGTTCAACACCTGGGATTTTCCACAATGTCTACCACTTCTCAAAACACTTCCAATATAGGAGGGAACTGTGCTACCGTAAGTTCTAATGACAGGGATGCATCTGTGCAAGGTTGAAAACTCGAGGATGTGTCTGGGTAGCAAACATGAAGTGTCTCCTAAACGTACCTTAGACTGGATGCGTAGGAGGTATCTGCTCAGGGAAGCTACTTCAGTTTTGTACTCATTCATAACAGTGCTTCTCCTTGGAGGAATGAAGGAAGAACCCGGACGGACTAGGGGCACATTAGGTACTGTGAATAAAGGGCAGGCTATGAACCTTACGCCTGCCAACCACATATTGGATGTTCACCACCAGTGTTGATCCGCACATAGGTTCTGCGTCTAAAACGCTTCCAACACTGAGAGGGAAGTGTGCTTTAGGAGGGATTCACTGCAGTGTTACGTCTGTTAAAGAAGGATGCTTTTGGGACTGACTCTGTGGTAACCGCATTAGGCGCACATAGCTTTCCAGTCTCAGACGTCTAACCGTTAGACTATAGGAAATTCTGTTTAAGGAAACTCCTTCATGTGGAATGTCACTTCTCACAGTGTCTTTGCAGTGGAGAAAAGAAGATAGAACAAGGACGGACAGAGAGAGCGATGCAAACCGTGATTGAAGTACAGGGTAAGCCTCGTAGGCCTCTATTATGCATACTGGTAGTTCAACACCGGAGATGTTCCACAGTGTCTACCTCTTCTCAAAACACTTCCAGTATATGAGAAAACTCTGCTACATTAAGTTCTCACGACAGAGATGCGTCTGTGCTCAGTTGGAAAGTGTAGGACGTGTCTGGGTAGCAACCAGTAAGTGTCTGATACAAGCCGCTAAGAGGGGATGCGGAGGAAGGTATCTGCTCAGGGAATCTACTTCAGGTGCGTACTCATTCATAACAGTGTCTCTCCTTTGAGGATGAAGATAGAACAGGGAACGACTACGGGCACATTAGGTACTGTGAGTAAAGGGCATGCTAAGGCGCTTAAGCCTGCCAAACACATATTGGATGTTCACCACCAGTGCAGTTCCGCACTTAGTTTCTGCGTCGATAACGCTTCCTACACTGAGAGGGAAGTGTGCTTTAGGAGGGATTCACTGCAGTGTTACGTCTGTTAAAGAAGGAAGCTTTTGGGACTGACTCTGTGGTAACCCCAATAGGCGCACATAGCTTTCCAGTCTCAGCTTTCTATCCGTTGGACTATAGCAAGTTCTGTTTAAGGGATACTCCTTCATGCGGAATGTCACTTCTCACAGTGTCTTTGCAGTGGAGGAAAGAAGATAGAACAACGACGGACAGAGAGAACGTTGCAACCCGTGAGTGAAGTACAGGGTAAGGCACCTAAGCCTCTATGATGCATACTGGATGTTCAACACCTGGGATTTTCCACAATGTCTACCACTTCTCAAAACACTTCCAATATAGGAGGGAACTGTGCTACCCTACGTTCTAATGACAGGGATGCATCTGTGCAAGTTTGAAAACTCGAGGATGTGTCTGGGTAGCATACATGAAGTGTCTCCTAAAGGCACCTTAGACTAGATGCGTAGGAGGTATCTGCTCAGGGAAGCTACTTCAGTTTTGTACTCATTCATAACAGTGCTTCTCCTTGGAGGAATGAAGGAAGCACACGGACGGACTAGGGGCACAGTAGGTACTTGAATAAAGGGCAGGCTATGAACCTTACGCCTGCCAACCACATATTGGATGTTCACCACCAGTGTTGATCCGCACATAGGTTCTGCGTCTAAAACGCTTCCAACACTGAGAGGGAAGTGTGCTTTAGGAGGGATTCACTGCAGTGTTACGTCTGTTAAAGAAGGATGCTTTTGGGACTGACTCTGTGGTAACCGCATTAGGCGCACATAGCTTTCCAGTCTCAGACGTCTAACCGTTAGACTATAGGAAGTTCTGTTTAAGGGAAACTCCTTCATGCGGAATGTCACTTCTCACAGTGTCTTTGCAGTGGAGAAAAGAAGATAGAACAAGGACGGACAGAGAGAACGATGCAAACCGTGATTGAAGTACAGGGTAAGCCTCGTAGGCCTCTATTATGCATACTGGTAGTTCAACACCGGAGATGTTCCACAGTGTCTACCTCTTCTCAAAACACTTCCAGTATATGAGGGAACTCTGCTACATTAAGTTCTCCCGACAGAGAGGCGTCTGTGCTCAGTTGGAAAGTGTAGGACGTGTCTGGGTAGCAACCAGTAAGTGTCTGATACAGGCCCCTAAGAGGGGATGCGGAGGAAGGTATCTGCTCAGGGAAGCTACTTCAGGTGCGTACTCATTCATAAGAGTGTCTCTCCTTTGAGGATGAAGATAGAACAGGGAACGACTACGGGCACATTAGGTACTGTGAGTAAAGGGCATGCTAAGGCGCTTAAGCCTGCCAAACACATATTGGATGTTCTCCACCAGTGCAGATCCACACTTAGTTTCTGCGTCGAAAACGCTTCCTACACTGAGAGGGAAGTGTGCTTTAGGAGGGATTCACTGCAGTGTTACGTCTATTAAAGAAGGAAGCTTTTGGGACTGACTCTGTGGTAACCCCAATAGGCGCACATAGCTTTCCAGTCTCAGCCGTCTATCCGTTGGACTATAGCAAGTTCTGTTTAAGGGAAACTCCTTCATGCGGAATGACACTTCGCACAGTGTATTTCCAGTGGAGGAAAGAAGATAGAACAACGACGGACAGAGAGAACGTTGCAACCCGTGAGTGAAGTACAGTGTAAGGCACCTAAGCCTCTATGATGCATACTGGATGTTCAACACCTGGGATCCGCACTTAGTTTCTGCGTCGAAAACGCTTCCTACACTGAGAGGGAAGTGTGCTTTAGGAGGGATTCACTGCAGTGTTACGTCTGTTAAAGAAGGATGCTTTTGGGACTGACTCTGTGGTAACCGCATTAGGCGCACATAGCTTTCCAGTCTCAGACGTCTAACCGTTAGACTATAGGAAGTTCTGTTTAAGGGAAACTCCTTCATGCGGAATGTCACTTCTCACAGTGTCTTTGCAGTGGAGAAAAGAAGATAGAACAAGGACGGACAGAGAGAACGATGCAAACCGTGATTGAAGTACAGGGTAAGCCTCGTAGGCCTTTATTGTGCATACTGGTAGTTCAACACCGGAGATGTTCCACAGTGTCTACCTCTTCTCAAAACACTTCCAGTATATGAGGGAACTCTGCTACATTAAGTTCTCACGACAGAGATGCGTCTGTGCTCAGTTGGAAAGTGTAGGACGTGTCTGGGTAGCAACCATTAAGTGTCTGAGACAAGCCGCTAAGAGGGGATGCGGAGGAAGGTATCTGCTCAGGGAAGCTACTTCAGGTGCCTACTCATTCATAACAGTGTCTCTCCTTTGAGGATGAAGATAGAACAGGGAACGACTACGGGCACATTAGGTACTGTGAGTAAAGGGCATGCTAAGGCGCTTAAGCCTGCCAAACACATATTGGATGTTCACCACCAGTGCAGTTCCGCACTTAGTTTCTGCATCGAAAACGCTTCCTACACTGAGAGGGAATTGTGCTTTAGAAGGGATTCACTGCAGTGTTACGTCTGTTAAAGAAGGATGCTTTTGGGACTGACTCTGTGGTAACCCCAATAGGCGCACATAGCTTTCCAGTCTCAGCCGTCTATCCGATGGACTATAGCAAGTTCTGTTTAAGGGAAACTCCTTCATGCGGAATGTCACTTCTCACAGTGTCTTTCCAGTGGAGGAAAGAAGATAGAACAACGACGGACAGAGAGAACGTTGCAACCCGTGAGTGAAGTACAGGGTAAGGCACCTAAGCCTCTATGATGCATACTGGATGTTCAACCCCTGGGATTTTCCACAATGTCTACCACTTCTCAAAACACTTCCAATATAGGAGGGAACTGTGCTACCCTAAGTTCTAATGACAGGGTTGCATCTTTGCAAGTTTGAAAACTCGAGGATGTGTCTGGGTAGCAAACATGAAGTGTCTCATAAAGGCACCTTAGACTGGATGCGTAGGAGGTATCTGCTCAGGGAAGCTACTTCAGTTTTGTACTCATTCATAACAGTGCTTCACCTTGGAGGAATGAAGGAAGAACACGGACGGACTAGAGGCACAGTAGGTACTGTGAATAAAGGGCAGGCTATGAACCTTACGCCTGCCAACCACATATTGGATGTTCACCACCAGTGTTGATCCGCACATAGGTTCTGCGTCTAAAACGCTTCCAACACTGAGAGGGAAGTGTGCTTTAGGAGGGATTCACTGCAGTGTTACGTCTGTTAAAGAAGGATGCTTTTGGGACTGACTCTGTGGTAACCGCATTAGGCGCACATAGCTTTCCAGTCTCAGACGTCTAACCGTTAGACTATAGGAAGTTCTGTTTAAGGAAACTCCTTCATGCGGAATGTCACTTCTCACTGTGTCTTTGCGTGGAGAAAAGAAGATAGAACAAGGACGGACAGAGAGAACGATGGAAACCGTGATTGAAGTACAGGGTAAGCCTCGTAGGCCTCTATTATGCATACTGGTAGTTCAACACCGGAGATGTTCCACAGTGTCTACCTCTTCTCAAAACACTTCCAGTATATGAGGGAACTCTGCTACATTAAGTTCTCGCGACAGAGATGCGTCTGTGCTCAGTTGGAAAGTGTAGGACGTGTCTGGGTAGCAACCAGTAAGTGTCTGATACAAGCCACTAAGAGGGGATGCGGAGGAAGGTATCTGCTCAGGGAAGCTACTTCAGGTGCGTACTCATTCATAAGAGTGTCTCTCCTTTGAGGATGAAGATAGAACAGGGAACGACTACGGGCACATTAGGTACTGTGAGTAAAGGGCATGCTAAGGCGCTTAAGCCTGCCAAACACATATTGGATGTTCACCACCAGTGCAGATCCGCACTTAGTTTCTGCGTCGAAAACGCTTCCTACTCTGAGAGGGAAGTGTGCTTTAGGAGGGATTCACTGCAGTGTTACGTCTGTTAAAGAAGGAAGCTTTTGGGACTGACTCTGTGGTAACCCCAATAGGCGCACATAGCTTTCCAGTCTCAGCCGTCTATCCGTTGGACTATAGCAAGTTCTGTTTAAGGGAAACTCCTTCATGCGGAATGTCACTTCTCACAGTGTCTTTCCAGTGGAGGAAAGAAGATAGAACAACGACGGACAGAGAGAACGTTGCAACCCGTGAGTGAAGTACAGGGTAAGGCACCTAAGCCTCTATGATGCATACTGGATGTTCAACACCTGGGATTTTCCACAATGTCTACCACTTCTCAAAACACTTCCAATATAGGAGGGAACTGTGCTACCGTAAGTTCTAATGACAGGGATGCATCTGTGCAAGTTTGAAAACTCGAGGATGTGTCTGGGTAGCAAACATGAAGTGTCTCCTAAAGGCACCTTAGACTGGATGCGTAGGAGGTGTCTGCTCAGGGAAGCTACTTCAGTTTTGTACTCATTCATAACAGTGCTTCTCCTTGGAGGAATGAAGGAAGAACCCGGACGGACAAGGGGCACATTAGGTACTGTGAATAAAGGGCAGGCTATGAACCTTACGCCTGCCAACCACATATTGGATGTTCACCACCAGTGTTGATCCGCACATAGGTTCTGCGTCTAAAACGCTTCCAACACTGAGAGGGAAGTGTGCTTTAGGAGGGATTCACTGCAGTGTTACGTCTGTTAAAGAAGGATGCTTTTGGGACTGACTCTGTGGTAACCGCATTAGGCGCACATAGCTTTCCAGTCTCAGACGTCTAACCGTTAGACTATAGGAAATTCTGTTTAAGGAAACACCTTCATGTGGAATGTCACTTCTCACAGTGTCTTTGCAGTGGAGAAAAGAAGATAGAACAAGGACCGACAGAGAGAGCGATGCAAACCTTGATTGAAGTACAGGGTAAGCCTCGTAGGCCTCTATTATGCATACTGGTAGTTCAACACCGGAGATGTTCCACAGTGTCTACCTCTTCTCAAAACACTTCCAGTATATGAGAAAACTCTGATACATTAAGTTCTCACGACAGAGATGCGTCTGTGCTCAGTTGGAAAGTGTAGGACGTGTCTGGGTAGCAACCAGTAAGTGTCTGATACAAGCCGCTAAGAGGGGATGCGGAGGAAGGTATCTGCTCAGGGAATCTACTTCAGGTGCGTACTCATTCATAAGAGTGTCTCTCCTTTGAGGATGAAGATAGAACTGGGAACGACTACGGGCACATTAGGTACTGTGAGTAAAGGGCATGCTAAGGCGCTTAAGCCTGCCAAACACATATTGGATGTTCACCACCAGTGCAGTTCCGCACTTAGTTTCTGCGTCGATAACGCTTCCTACACTGAGAGGGAAGTGTGCTTTAGGAGGGATTCACTGCAGTGTTACGTCTGTTAAAGAAGGAAGCTTTTGGGACTGACTCTGTGGTAACCCCAATAGGCGCACATAGCTTTCCAGTCTCAGCCTTCTATCCGTTGGACTATAGCAAGTTCTGTTTAAGGGAAACTCCTTCATGCGGAATGTCACTTCTCACAGTGTCTTTGCAGTGGAGGAAAGAAGATAGAACAACGACGGACAGAGAGAACGTTGCAACCCGTGAGTGAAGTACAGGGTAAGGCACCTAAGCCTCTATGATGCATACTGGATGTTCAACACCTGGGATTTTCCACAATGTCTACCACTTCTCAAAACACTTCCAATATAGGAGGGAACTGTGCTACCATAAGGTCTAATGACAGGGATGCATCTGTGCAAGGTTGAAAACTCGAGGATGTGTCTGGGTAGCAAACATGAAGTGTCTCATAAAGGCACCTTAGACTGGATGCGTAGGAGGTATCTGCTCAGGGAAGCTACTTCAGTTTTGTACTCATTCATAACAGTGCTTCTCCTTGGAGGAATGAAGGAAGAACACAGACGGACTAGGGGCACATTAGGTACTGTGAATAAAGGGCAGGCTATGAACCTTACGCCTGCCAACCACATATTGGATGTTCACCACCAGTGTTGATCCGCACATAGGTTCTGCGTCTAAAACGCTTCCAACACTGAGAGGGAAGTGTGCTTTAGGAGGGATTCACTGCAGTGTTACGTCTGTTAAAGAAGGATGCTTTTGGGACTGACTCTGTGGTAACCGCATTAGGCGCACATAGCTTTCCAGTCTCAGACGTCTAACCGTTAGACTATAGGAAGTTCTGTTGAGGAAACTCCTTCATGCGGAATGTCACTTCTCACTGTGTCTTTGCAGTGGAGAAAAGAAGATAAAACAAGGACGGACAGAGAGAACGATGGAAACCGTGATTGAAGTACAGGGTAAGCCTCGTAGGCCTCTATTATGCATACTGGTAGTTCAACACCGGAGATGTTCCACAGTGTCTACCTCTTCTCAAAACACTTCCAGTATATGAGGGAACTCTGCTACATTAAGTTCTCGCGACAGAGATGCGTCTGTGTTCAGTTGGAAAGTGTAGGACGTGTCTGGGTAGCAACCAGTAAGTGTCTGATACAAGCCACTAAGAGGGGATGCGGAGGAAGGTATCTGCTCAGGGAAGCTACTTCAGGTGCGTACTCATTCATAACAGTGTCTCTCCTTTGAGGATGAAGATAGAACAGGGAACGACTACGGGCACATTAGGTACTGTGAGTAAAGGGCATGCTAAGGCGCTTAAGCCTGCCAAACACATATTGGATGTTCACCACCAGTGCAGATCCGCACTTAGTTTCTGCGTCGAAAACGCTTCCTACTCTGAGAGGGAAGTGTGCTTTTGGAGGGATTCACTGCAGTGTTACGTCTGTTAAAGAAGGAAGCTTTTGGGACTGACTCTGTGTTAACCCCAATAGGCGCACATAGCTTTCCAGTCTCAGCCGTCTATCCGTTGGACTATAGCAAGTTCTGTTTAAGGGAAACTCCTTCATGCGGAATGTCACTTCTCACAGTGTCTTTCCAGTGGAGGAAAGAAGATAGAACAACGACGCACAGAGAGAACGTTGCAACCCGTGAGTGAAGTACAGGGTAAGGCACCTAAGCCTCTATGATGCATACTGGATGTTCAACACCTGGGATTTTCCACAATGTCTACCACTTCTCAAAACACTTCCAATATAGGAGGGAACTGTGCTACCGTAAGTTCGAATGACAGGGATGCATCTGTGCAAGGTTGAAAACTCGAGGATGTGTCTGGGTAGCAAACATGAAGTGTCTCCTAAAGGCACCTTAGACTGGATACGTAGGAGGTATCTGCTCAGGGAAGCTACTTCAGTTTTGTACTCATTCATAACAGTGCTTCGCCTTGGAGGAATGAAGGAAGAACCCGGACGGACTAGGGGCACATTAGGTACTGTGAATAAAGGGCAGGCTATGAACCTTACGCCTGCCAACCACATATTGGATGTTCACCACCAGTGTTGATCCGCACATAGGTTCTGCGTCTAAAACGCTTCCAACACTGAGAGGGAAGTGTGCTTTAGGAGGGATTCACTGCAGTGTTACGTCTGTTAAAGAAGGATGCTTTTGGGACTGACTCTGTGGTAACCGCAATAGGCGCACATAGCTTTCCAGTCTCAGACGTCTAACCGTTAGACTATAGGAAGTTCTGTTTAAGGGAAACTCCTTCATGCGGAATGTCACTTCTCACAGTGTCTTTGCAGTGGAGAAAAGAAGATAGAACAAGGACGGACAGAGAGAACGATGCAAACCGTGATTGAAGTACAGGGTAAGCCTCGTAGGCCTCTATTATGCATACTGGTAGTTCAACACCGGAGATGTTCCACAGTGTCTACCTCTTCTCAAAACACTTCCAGTATATGAGGGAACTCTGCTACATTAAGTTCTCACGACAGAGAGGCGTCTGTGCTCAGTTGGAAAGTGTAGGACGTGTCTGGGTAGCAACCAGTAAGTGTCTGATACAGGCCCCTAAGAGGGGATGCGGAGGAAGGTATCTGCTCAGGGAAGCTACTTCAGGTGCGTACTCATTCATAAGAGTGTCTCTCCTTTGAGGATGAAGATAGAACAGGGAACGACTACGGGCACATTAGGTACTGTGAGTAAAGGGCATGCTAAGGCGCTTAAGCCTGCCAAACACATATTGGATGTTCTCCACCAGTGCAGATCCGCACTTAGTTTCTGCGTCGAAAACGCTTCCTACACTGAGAGGGAAGTGTCCTTTAGGAGGGATTCACTGCAGTGTTACATCTGTTAAAGAAGGAAGCTTTTGGGACTGACTCTGTGGTAACCCCAATAGGCGCACATAGCTTTCCAGTCTCAGCCGTCTATCCGTTGGACTATAGCAAGTTCTGTTTAAGGGAAACTCCTTCATGCGGAATGTCACTTCGCACAGTGTATTTCCAGTGGAGGAAAGAAGATAGAACAACGACGGACAGAGAGAACGTTGCAACCCGTGAGTGAAGTACAGTGTAAGGCACCTAAGCCTCTATGATGCATACTGGATGTTCAACACCTGGGATCCGCACTTAGTTTCTGCGTCGAAAACGCTTCCTACACTGAGAGGGAAGTGTGCTTTAGGAGGGATTCACTGCAGTGTTACGTCTGTTAAAGAAGGATGCTTTTGGGACTGACTCTGTGGTAACCGCATTAGGCGCACATAGCTTTCCAGTCTCAGACGTCTAACCGTTAGACTATAAGAAGTTCTGTTTAAGGGAAACTCCTTCATGCGGAATGTCACTTCTCACAGTGTCTTTGCAGTGGAGAAAAGAAGATAGAACAAGGACGGACAGAGAGAACGATGCAAACCGTGATTGAAGTACAGGGTAAGCCTCGTAGGCCTCTATTATGCATACTGGTAGTTCAACACCGGAGATGTTCCACAGTGTCTACCTCTTCTCAAAACACTTCCAGTATATGAGGGAACTCTGCTACATTAAGTTCTCACGACAGAGAGGCGTCTGTGCTCAGTTGGAAAGTGTAGGACGTGTCTGGGTAGCAACCAGTAAGTGTCTGATACAGGCCCCTAAGAGGGGATGCGGAGGAAGGTATCTGCTCAGGGAAGCTACTTCAGGTGCGTACTCATTCATAAGAGTGTCTCTCCTTTGAGGATGAAGATAGAACAGGGAACGACTACGGGCACATTAGGTACTGTGAGTAAAGGGCATGCTAAGGCGCTTAAGCCTGCCAAACACATATTGGATGTTCTCCACCAGTGAAGATCCGCACTTAGTTTCTGCGTCGAAAACGCTTCCTACACTGAGAGGGAAGTGTGCTTTAGGAGGGATTCACTGCAGTGTTACGTCTGTTAAAGAAGGATGCTTTTGGGACTGACTCTGTGGTAACCGCAATAGGCGCACATAGCTTTCCAGTCTCAGACGTCTAACCGTTAGACTATAGGAAGTTCTGTTTAAGGGAAACTCCTTCATGCGGAATGTCACTTCTCACAGTGTCTTTGCAGTGGAGAAAAGAAGATAGAACAAGGACGGACAGAGAGAACGATGCAAACCGTGATTGAAGTACAGGGTAAGCCTCGTAGGCCTCTATTATGCATACTGGTAGTTCAACACCGGAGATGTTCCACAGTGTCTACCTCTTCTCAAAACACTTCCAGTATATGAGGGAACTCTGCTACATTAAGTTCTCACGACAGAGATGCGTCTGTGCTCAGTTGGAAAGTGTAGGACGTGTCTGGGTAGCAACCAGTAAGTGTCTGATACAAGCCGCTAAGAGGGGATGCGGAGGAAGGTATCTGCTCAGGGAAGCTACTTCAGGTGCGTACTCATTCATAACAGTGTCTCTCCTTTGAGGATGAAGATAGAACAGGGAACGACTATGGGCACATTAGGTACTGTGAGTAAAGGGCATGCTAAGGCGCTTAAGCCTGCCAAACACATATTGGATGTTCACTACCAGTGCAGTTCCGCACTTAGTTTCTGCGTCGAAAACGCTTCCTACACTGAGAGGGAAGTGTGCTTTAGGAGGGATTCACTGCAGTGTTACGTCTGTTAAAGAAGGATGCTTTTGGGACTGACTCTGTGGTAACCCCAATAGGCGCACATAGCTTTCCAGTCTCAGCCGTCTATCCGATGGACTATAGCAAGTTCTGTTTAAGGGAAACTCCTTCATGCGGAATGTCACTTCTCACAGTGTCTTTCCAGTGGAGGAAAGAAGATAGAACAACGACGGACAGAGAGAACGTTGCAACCCGTGAGTGAAGTACAGGGTAAGGCACCTAAGCCTCTATGATGCATACTGGATGTTCAACGCCTGGGATTTTCCACAATGTCTACCACTTCTCAAAACACTTCCAATATAGGAGGGAACTGTGCTACCGTAAGTTCTAATGACAGGGATGCATCTGTGCAAGTTTGAA
Organism: Neogale vison; assembly: GCF_020171115.1. Lineage (NCBI taxonomy): Eukaryota > Metazoa > Chordata > Mammalia > Carnivora > Mustelidae > Neogale > Neogale vison. Next base: position 1,538,335 of record NW_025334856.1, read on the forward strand.
AACTCGAGGATGTGTCTGGGTAGCAAACATGAAGTGTCTCATAAACGCACCTTAGACTGGATGCGTAGGAGGTATCTGCTCAGGGAAGCTACTTCAGTTTTGTACTCATTCATAACAGTGCTTCACCTTGGAGGAATGAAGGAAGAACACGGACGGACTAGAGGCACAGTAGGTACTGTGAATAAAGGGCAGGCTATGAACCTTACGCCTGCCAACCACATATTGGATGTTCACCACCAGTGTTGATCCGCACATAGGTTCTGCGTCTAAAACGCTTCCAACACTGAGAGGGAAGTGTGCTTTAGGAGGGATTCACTGCAGTGTTACGTCTGTTAAAGAAGGATGCTTTTGGGACTGACTCTGTGGTAACCGCATTAGGCGCACATAGCTTTCCAGTCTCAGACATCAACCTTAGACTATAGGAAGTTCTGTTTAAGGGAAACTCCTTCATGCGGAATGTCACTTCTCACAGTGTCTTTCCAGTGGAGGAAAGAAGATAGAACAATGACGGACAGAGAGAACGTTGCAACCCGTGAGTGAAGTACAGGGTAATGCACCTAAGCCTCTATGATGCATACTGGATGTTCAACACCTGGGATTTTCCACAATGTCTACCACTTCTCAAAACACTTCCAATATAGGAGGGAACTGTGCTACCATAAGGTCTAATGACAGGGATGCATCTGTGCAAGGTGGAAAACTCGAGGATGTGTCTGGGTAGCAAACATGAAGTGTCTCATAAAGGCACCTTAGACTGGATGCGTAGAAGGTATCTGCTCAGGGAAGCTACTTCAGTTTTCTACTCATTCATAACAGTGCTTCTCCTTGGAGGAATGAAGGAAGAACACAGACGGACTAGGGGCACATTAGGTACTGTGAATAAAGGGCAGGCTATGAACCTTACGCCTGCCAACGACATATTGGATGTTCACCACCAGTGTTGATCCGCACATAGGTTCTGCGTCTAAAACGCTTCCAACACTGAGAGGGAAGTGTGCTTTAGGAGGGATTCACTGCAGTGTTACGTCTGTTAAAGAAGGATGCTTTTGGGACTGACTCTGTGGTAACCGCATTAGGCGCACATAGCTTTCCAGTCTCAGACGTCTAACCGTTAGACTATAGGAAGTTCTGTTTAAGGGAAACTCCTTCATGCGGAATGTCACTTCTCACTGTGTCTTTGCAGTGGAGAAAAGAAGATAGAACAAGGACGGATAGAGAGAACGATGGAAACCGTGATTGAAGTACAGGGTAAGCCTCGTAGGCCTCTATTATGCATACTGGTAGTTCAACACCGGAGATTTTCCACAGTGTCTACCTCTTCTCAAAACACTTCCAGTATATGAGGGAACTCTGCTACATTAAGTTCTCGTGACAGAGATGCATCTGTGCTCAGTTGGAAAGTGTAGGACGTGTCTGGGTAGCAACCAGTAAGTGTCTGATACAAGCCACTAAGAGGGGATGCGGAGGAAGGTATCTGCTCAGGGAAGCTACTTCAGGTGCGTACTCATTCATAACAGTGTCTCTCCTTTGAGGATGAAGATAGAACAGGGAACGACTACGGGCACATTAGGTACTGTGAGTAAAGGGCATGCTAAGGCGCTTAAGCCTGCCAAACACATATTGGATGTTCACCACCAGTGCAGATCCGCACTTAGTTTCTGCGTCGAAAACGCTTCCTACACTGAGAGGGAAGTGTGCTTTAGGAGGGATTCACTGCAGTGTTACGTCTGTTAAAGAAGGAAGCTTTTGGGACTGACTCTGTGGTAACCCCAATAGGCGCACGTAGCTTTCCAGTCTCAGTCGTCTATCCGTTGGACTATAGCAAGTTCTGTTTAAGGGAAACTCCTTCATGCGGAATGTCACTTCTCACAGTGTCTTTCCAGTGGAGGAAAGAAGATAGAACAACGACGGACAGAGAGAACGTTGCAACCCGTGAGTGAAGTACAGGGTAAGGCACCTAAGCCTCTATGATGCATACTGGATGTTCAACACCTGGGATTTTCCACAATGTCTACCACTTCTCAAAACACTTCCAATATAGGAGGGAACTGTGCTACCGTAAGTTCTAATGACAGGAATGCATCTGTGCAAGGTTGAAAACTCGAGGATGTGTCTGGGTAGCAAACATGAAGTGTCTCCTAAAGGCACCTTAGACTGGATGCGTAGGAGGTATCTGCTCAGGGAAGCTACTTCAGTTTTGTACTCATTCATAACAGTGCTTCTCCTTGGAGGAATGAAGGAAGAATCCGGACGGACTAGGGGCACATTAGGTACTGTGAATAAAGGGCAGGCTATGAACCTTACGCCGGCCAACCACATATTGGATGTTCACCACCAGTGTTGATCCGCACATAGGTTCTGCGTCTAAAACGCTTCCAACACTGAGAGGGAAGTGTGCTTTAGGAGGGATTCACAGCAGTGTTACGTCTGTTAAAGAAGGATGCTTTTGGGACTGACTCTGTGGTAACCGCATTAGGCGCACATAGCTTTCCAGTCTCACACGTCTAACCGTTAGACTATAGGAAATTCTGTTTAAGGAAACTCCTTCATGTGGAATGTCACTTCTCACAGTGTCTTTGCAGTGGAGAAAAGAAGATAGAACATGGACGGACAGAGAGAGCGATGCAAACCGTGATTGAAGTACAGGGTAAGCCTCGTAGGCCTCTATTATGCATACTGGTAGTTCAACACCGGAGATGTTCCACAGTGTTTACCTCTTCTCAAAACACTTCCAGTATATGAGAAAACTCTGCTACATTAAGTTCTCACGACAGAGATGCGTCTGTGCTCAGTTGGAAAGTGTAGGACGTGTCTGGGTAGCAACCAGTAAGTGTCTGATACAAGCCGCTAAGAGGGGATGCGGAGGAAGGTATCTGCTCAGGGAATCTACTTCAGGTGCGTACTCATTCATAACAGTGTCTCTCCTTTGAGGATGAAGATAGAACAGGGAACGACTACGGGCACATTAGGTACTGTGAGTAAAGGGCATGCTAAGGCGTTTAAGCCTGCCAAACACATATTGGATGTTCACCACCAGTGCAGTTCCGCACTTAGTTTCTGCGTCGAAAACGCTTCCTACACTGAGAGGGAAGTGTGCTTTAGGAGGGATTCACTGCAGTGTTACGTCTGTTAAAGAAGGAAGCTTTTGGGACTGACTCTGTGGTAACCCCAATAGGCGCACATAGCTTTCCAGTCTCAGCCGTCTATCCGTTGGACTATAGCAAGTTCTGTTTAAGGGAAACTCCTTCATGCGGAATGTCACTTCTCACAGTGTCTTTGCAGTGGAGGAAAGAAGATAGAACAACGACGGACAGAGAGAACGTTGCAACCCGTGAGTGAAGTACAGGGTAAGGTACCTAAGCCTCTATGATGCATACTGGATGTTCAACACCTGGGATTTTCCACAATGTCTACCACTTCTCAAAACACTTCCAATATAGGAGGGAACTGTGCTACCGTAAGTTCTAATGACAGGGATGCATCTGTGCAAGTTTGAAAACTCGAGGATGTGTCTGGGTAGCATACATGAAGTGTCTCATAAAGGCACCTTAGACTGGATGCGTAGGAGGTATCTGCTCAGGGAAGCTACTTCAGTTTTGTAGTCATTCATAACAGTGCTTCTCCTTGGAGGAATGAAGGAAGCACACGGACGGACTAGGGGCACAGTAGGTACTGTGAATAAAGGGCAGGCTATGAACCTTACGCCTGCCAACCACATATTGGATGTTCACCACCAGTGTTGATCCGCACATAGGTTCTGCGTCTAAAACGCTTCCAACACTGAGAGGGAAGTGTGCTTTAGGAGGGATTCACTGCAGTGTTACGTCTGTTAAAGAAGGATGCTTTTGGGACTGACTCTGTGGTAACCGCTTTAGGCGCACATAGCTTTCCAGTCTCAGACGTCTAACCGTTAGACTATAGGAAGTTCTGTTTAAGGGAAACTCCTTCATGCGGAATGTCACTTCTCACAGTGTCTTTGCAGTGGAGAAAAGAAGATAGAACAAGGACGGACAGAGAGAACGATGCAAACCGTGATTGAAGTACAGGGTAAGCCTCGTAGGCCTCTATTATGCATACTGGTAGTTCAACACCGGAGATGTTCCACAGTGTCTACCTCTTCTCAAAACACTTCCAATATATGAGGGAACTCTGCTACATTAAGTTCTCACGACAGAGAGGCGTCTGTGCTCAGTTGGAAAGTGTAGGACGTGTCTGGGTAGCAACCAGTAAGTGTCTGATACAGGCCCCTAAGAGGGGATGCGGAGGAAGGTATCTGCTCAGGGAAGCTACTTCAGGTGCGTACTCATTCATAAGAGTGTCTCTCCTTTGAGGATGAAGATAGAACAGGGAACGACTACGGGCACATTAGGTACTGTGAGTAAAGGGCATGCTAAGGCGCTTAAGCCTGCCAAACACATATTGGATGTTCACCACCAGTGCAGATCCGCACTTAGTTTCTGCGTCGAAAACGCTTCCTACACTGAGAGGGAAGTGTGCTTTAGGAGGGATTCACTGCAGTGTTACGTCTGTTAAAGAAGGAAGCTTTTGGGACTGACTCTGTGGTAACCCCAATAGGCGCACATAGCTTTCCAGTCTCAGCCGTCTATCCGTTGGACAATAGCAAGTTCTGTTTAAGGGAAACTCCTTCATGCGGAATGTCACTTCTCACAGTGTCTTTCCAGTGGAGGAAAGAAGATAGAACAACGACGGACAGAGAGAACGTTGCAACCCGTGAGTGAAGTACAGGGTAAGGCACCTAAGCCTCTATGATGCATACTGGATGTTCAACACCTGGGATTTTCCACAATGTCTACCACTTCTCAAAACACTTCCAATATAGGAGGGAACTGTGCTACCGTAAGTTCTAATGACAGGGATGCATCTGTGCAAGGTTGAAAACTCGAGGATGTGTCTGGGTAGCAAACATGAAGTGTCTCATAAAGGCACCTTAGACTGTATGCGTAGGAGGTATCTGCTCAGGGAAGCTACTTCAGTTTTGTACTCATTCATAACAGTGCTTCTCCTTGGAGGAATGAAGGAAGAACACAGACGGTTTAGGGGCACATTAGGTACAGTGAATAAAGGGCAGGCTATGAACCTTACGCCTGCCAACCACATATTGGATGTTCACCACCAGTGTTGATCCGCACATAGGTTCTGCGTCTAAAACGCTTCCAACACTGAGAGGGAAGTGTGCTTTAGGAGGGATTCACTGCAGTGTTACGTCTGTTAAAGAAGGATGCTTTTGGGACTGACTCTGTGGTAACCGCATTAGGCGCACATAGCTTTCCAGTCTCAGACGTCTAACCGTTAGACTATAGGAAGTTCTGTTTAAGGGAAACTCCTTCATGCGGAATGTCACTTCTCACAGTGTCTTTGCAGTGGAGAAAAGAAGATAGAACAAGGACGGACAGAGAGAGCGATGCAAACCGTGATTGAAGTACAGGGTAAGCCTCGTAGGCCTCTATTATGCATACTGGTAGTTCAACACCGGAGATGTTCCACAGTGTCTACCTCTTCTCAAAACACTTCCAGTATATGAGAAAACTCTGCTACATTAAGTTCTCACGACAGAGATGCGTCTGTGCTCAGTTGGAAAGTGTAGGACGTGTCTGGGTAGCAACCAGTAAGTGTCTGATACAAGCCGCTAAGAGGGGATGCGGAGGAAGGTATCTGCTCAGGGAAGCTACTTCAGGTGCGTACTCATTCATAACAGTGTCTCTCCTTTGAGGATGAAGATAGAACAGGGAACGACTACGGGCACATTAGGTACTGTGAGTAAAGGGCATGCTAAGGCGCTTAAGCCTGCCAAACACATATTGGATGTTCACCACCAGTGCAGATCCGCACTTAGTTTCTGCGTCGAAAACGCTTCCTACACTGAGAGGGAAGTGTGCTTTAGGAGGGATTCACTGCAGTGTTACGTCTGTTAAAGAAGGAAGCTTTTGGGACTGACTCTGTGGTAACCCCAATAGGCGCACATAGCTTTCCAGTCTCAGCCGTCTATCCGTTGGACTATAGCAAGTTCTGTTTAAGGGATACTCCTTCATGCGGAATGTCACTTCTCACAGTGTCTTTGCAGTGGAGGAAAGAAGATAGAACAACGACGGACAGAGAGAACGTTGCAACCCGTGAGTGAAGTACAGGGTAAGGCACCTAAGCCTCTATGATGCATACTGGATGTTCAACACCTGGGATTTTCCACAATGTCTACCACTTCTCAAAACACTTCCAATATAGGAGGGAACTGTGCTACCCTAAGTTCTAATGACAGGGATGCATCTGTGCAAGTTTGAAAACTCGAGGATGTGTCTGGGTAGCATACATGAAGTGTCTCCTAAAGGCACCTTAGACTAGATGCGTAGGAGGTATCTGCTCAGGGAAGCTACTTCAGTTTTGTACTCATTCATAACAGTGCTTCTCCTTGGAGGAATGAAGGAAGCACACGGACGGACTAGGGGCACAGTAGGTACTTGAATAAAGGGCAGGCTATGAACCTTACGCCTGCCAACCACATATTGGATGTTCACCACCAGTGTTGATCCGCACATAGGTTCTGCGTCTAAAACGCTTCCAACACTGAGAGGGAAGTGTGCTTTAGGAGGGATTCACTGCAGTGTTACGTCTGTTAAAGAAGGATGCTTTTGGGACTGACTCTGTGGTAACCGCTTTAGGCGCACATAGCTTTCCAGTCTCAGACGTCTAACCGTTAGACTATAGGAAGTTCTGTTTAAGGGAAACTCCTTCATGCGGAATGTCACTTCTCACAGTGTCTTTGCAGTGGAGAAAAGAAGATAGAACAAGGACGGACAGAGAGAACGATGCAAACCGTGATTGAAGTACAGGGTAAGCCTCGTAGGCCTCTATTATGCATACTGGTAGTTCAACACCGGAGATGTTCCACAGTGTCTACCTCTTCTCAAAACACTTCCAGTATATGAGGGAACTCTGCTACATTAAGTTCTCACGACAGAGAGGCGTCTGTGCTCAGTTGGAAAGTGTAGGACGTGTCTGGGTAGCAACCAGTAACTGTCTGATACAGGCCCCTAAGAGGGGATGCGGAGGAAGGTATCTGCTCAGGGAAGCTACTTCAGGTGCGTACTCATTCATAAGAGTGTCTCTCCTTTGAGGATGAAGATAGAACAGGGAACGACTACGGGCACATTAGGTACTGTGAGTAAAGGGCATGCTAAGGCGCTTAAGCCTGCCAAACACATATTGGATGTTCTCCACCAGTGCAGATCCGCACTTAGTTTCTGCGTCGAAAACGCTTCCTACACTGAGAGGGAAGTGTGCTTTAGGAGGGATTCACTGCAGTGTTACGTCTGTTAAAGAAGGAAGCTTTTGGGACTGACTCTGTGGTAACCCCAATAGGCGCACATAGCTTTCCAGTCTCAGCCGTCTATCCGTTGGACTATAGCAAGTTCTGTTTAAGGGAAACTCCTTCATGCGGAATGTCACTTCGCACAGTGTATTTCCAGTGGAGGAAAGAAGATAGAACAACGACGGACAGAGAGAACGTTGCAACCTGTGAGTGAAGTACAGTGTAAGGCACCTAAGCCTCTATGATGCATACTGGATGTTCAACACCTGGGATCCGCACTTAGTTTCTGCGTCGAAAACGCTTCCTACACTGAGAGGGAAGTGTGCTTTAGGAGGGATTCACTGCAGTGTTACGTCTGTTAAAGAAGGAAGCTTTTGGGACTGACTCTGTGGTAACCGCATTAGGCGCACATAGCTTTCCAGTCTCAGACGTCTAACCGTTAGACTATAGGAAGTTCTGTTTAAGGGAAACTCCTTCATGCGGAATGTCACTTCTCACAGTGTCTTTGCAGTGGAGAAAAGAAGATAGAACAAGGACGGACAGAGAGAACGATGCAAACCGTGATTGAAGTACAGGGTAAGCCTCGTAGGCCTCTATTATGCATACTGGTAGTTCAACACCGGAGATGTTCCACAGTGTCTACCTCTTCTCAAAACACTTCCAGTATATGAGGGAACTCTGCTACATTAAGTTCTCACGACAGAGATGCGTCTGTGCTCAGTTGGAAAGTGTAGGACGTGTCTGGGTAGCAACCAGTAAGTGTCTGATACAAGCCGCTAAGAGGGGATGCGGAGGAAGGTATCTGCTCAGGGAAGCTACTTCAGGTGCGTACTCATTCATAACAGTGTCTCTCCTTTGAGGATGAAGATAGAACAGGGAACGACTACGGGCACATTAGGTACTGTGAGTAAAGGGCATGCTAAGGCGCTTAAGCCTGCCAAACACATATTGGATGTTCACCACCAGTGCAGTTCCGCACTTAGTTTCTGCGTCGAAAACGCTTCCTACACTGAGAGGGAAGTGTGCTTTAGGAGGGATTCACTGCAGTGTTACGTCTGTTAAAGAAGGAAGCTTTTGGGACTGACTCTGTGGTAACCCCAATAGGCGCACATAGCTTTCCAGTCTCAGCCGTCTATCCGTTGGACTATAGCAAGTTCTGTTTAAGGGAAACTCCTTCATGCGGAATGTCACTTCGCACAGTGTATTTCCAGTGGAGGAAAGAAGATAGAACAACGACGGACAGAGAGAACGTTGCAACCCGTGAGTGAAGTACAGTGTAAGGCACCTAAGCCTCTTTGATGCATACTGGATGTTCAACACCTGGGATCCGCACTTAGTTTCTGCGTCGAAAACGCTTCCTACACTGAGAGGGAAGTGTGCTTTAGGAGGGATTCACTGCAGTGTTACGTCTGTTAAAGAAGGAAGCTTTTGGGACTGACTCTGTGGTAACCGCATTAGGCGCACATAGCTTTCCAGTCTCAGACGTCTAACCGTTAGACTATAGGAAGTTCTGTTTAAGGGAAACTCCTTCATGCGGAATGTCACTTCTCACAGTGTCTTTGCAGTGGAGAAAAGAAGATAGAACAAGGACGGACAGAGAGAACGATGCAAACCGTGATTGAAGTACAGGGTAAGCCTCGTAGGCCTCTATTATGCATACTGGTAGTTCAACACCGGAGATGTTCCACAGTGTCTACCTCTTCTCAAAACACTTCCAGTATATGAGGGAACTCTGCTACATTAAGTTCTCACGACAGAGATGCGTCTGTGCTCAGTTGGAAAGTGTAGGACGTGTCTGGGTAGCAACCAGTAAGTGTCTGATACAAGCCGCTAAGAGGGGATGCGGAGGAAGGTATCTGCTCAGGGAAGCTACTTCAGGTGCGTACTCATTCATAACAGTGTCTCTCCTTTGAGGATGAAGATAGAACAGGGAACGACTACGGGCACATTAGGTACTGTGAGTAAAGGGCATGCTAAGGCGCTTAAGCCTGCCAAACACATATTGGATGTTCACTACCAGTGCAGTTCCGCACTTAGTTTCTGCGTCGAAAACGCTTCCTACACTGAGAGGGAAGTGTGCTTTAGGAGGGATTCACTGCAGTGTTACGTCTGTTAAAGAAGGATGCTTTTGGGACTGACTCTGTGGTAACCCCAATAGGCGCACATAGCTTTCCAGTCTCAGCCGTCTATCCGTTGGACTATAGCAAGTTCTGTTTAAGGGAAACTCCTTCATGCGGAATGTCACTTCTCACAGTGTCTTTCCAGTGGAGGAAAGAAGATAGAACAACGACGGACAGAGAGAACGTTGCAACCCGTGAGTGAAGTACAGGGTAAGGCACCTAAGCCTCTATGATGCATACTGGATGTTCAACGCCTGGGATTTTCCACAATGTCTACCACTTCTCAAAACACTTCCAATATAGGAGGGAACTGTGCTACCGTAAGTTCGAATGACAGGGATGCATCTGTGCAAGTTTGAAAACTCGAGGATGTGTCTGGGTAGCAAACATGAAGTGTCTCATAAAGGCACCTTAGACTGGATGCGTAGGAGGTATCTGCTCAGGGAAGCTACTTCAGTTTTGTACTCATTCATAACAGTGCTTCACCTTGGAGGAATGAAGGAAGAACACGGACGGACTAGAGGCACAGTAGGTACTGTGAATAAAGGGCAGGCTATGAACCTTACGCCTGCCAACCACATATTGGATGTTCACCACCAGTGTTGATCCGCACATAGGTTCTGCGTCTAAAACACTTCCAACACTGAGAGGGAAGTGTGCTTTAGGAGGGATTCACTGCAGTGTTACGTCTGTTAAAGAAGGATGCTTTTGGGACTGACTCTGTGGTAACCGCATTAGGCGCACATAGCTTTCCAGTCTCAGACATCTAACCTTAGACTATAGGAAGTTCTGTTTAAGGGAAACTCCTTCATGCGGAATGTCACTTCTCACAGTGTCTTTGCAGTGGAGAAAAGAAGATAGAACAAGGACGGACAGAGAGAACGATGCAAACCGTGATTGAAGTACAGGGCAAGCCTCGTAGGCCTCTATTATGCATACTGGTAGTTCAACACCGGAGATGTTCCACAGTGTCTACCTCTTCTCAAAACACTTCCAGTATATGAGAAAACTCTGCTACATTAAGTTCTCACGACAGAGATGCGTCTGTGCTCAGTTGGAAAGTGTAGGACGTGTCTGGGTAGCAACCAGTAAGTGTCTGATACAAGCCGCTAAGAGGGGATGCGGAGGAAGGTATCTGCTCAGGGAAGCTATTTCAGGTGCGTACTCATTCATAACAGTGTCTCTCCTTTGAGGATGAAGATAGAACAGGGAACGACTACGGGCACATTAGGTACTGTGAGTAAAGGGCATGCTAAGGCGCTTAAGCCTGCCAAACACATATTGGATGTTCACCACCAGTGCAGATCCGCACTTAGTTTCTGCGTCGAAAACGCTTCCTACACTGAGAGGGAAGTGTGCTTTAGGAGGGATTCACTGCAGTGATACGTCTGTTAAAGAAGGAAGCTTTTGGGACTGACTCTGTGATAACACCAATAGGCGCACATAGCTTTCCAGTCTCAGCCGTCTATCCGTTGGACTATAGCAAGTTCTGTTTAAGGGAAACTCCTTCATGCGGAATGTCACTTCTCACAGTGTCTTTCCAGTGGAGGAAAGAAGATAGCACAACGACGTACAGAGAGAACGTTGCAACCCGTGAGTGAAGTACAGGGTAAGGCACCTAAGCCTCTATGATGCATACTGGATGTTCAACACCTGGGATTTTCCACAATGTCTACCACTTCTCAAAACACTTCCAATATAGGAGGGAACTGTGCTACCGTAAGTTCGAATGACAGGGATGCATCTGTGCAAGTTTGAAAACTCGAGGATGTGTCTGGGTATCAAACATGAAGTGTCTCATAAAGGCACCTTAGACTGGATGCGTAGGAGGTATCTGCTCAGGGAAGCTACTTCAGTTTTGTACTTTTTCATAACAGTGCTTCTCCTTGGAGGAATGAAGGAAGAACACAGACGGACTAGTGGCACATTAGGTACTGTGAATAAAGGGCAGGCTATGAACCTTACGCCTGCCAACCACATATTGGATGTTCACCACCAGTGTTGATCCGCACATAGGTTCTGCGTCTAAAACGCTTCCAACACTGAGAGGGAAGTGTGCTTTAGGAGGGATTCACTGCAGTGTTACGTCTGTTAAAGAAGGATGCTTTTGGGACTGACTCTGTGGTAACCGCATTAGGCGCACATAGCTTTCCAGTCTCAGACGTCTAACCGTTAGACTATAGGAAGTTCTGTTTAAGGGAAACTCCTTCATGCGGAATGTCACTTCTCACTGTGTCTTTGCAGTGGAGAAAAGAAGATAGAACAAGGACGGACAGAGAGAACGATGGAAACCGTGATTGAAGTACAGGGTAAGCCTCGTAGGCCTCTATTATGCATACTGGTAGTTCAACACCGGAGATGTTCCACAGTGTCTACCTCTTCTCAAAACACTTCCAGTATATGAGGGAACTCTGCTACATTAAGTTCTCGCGACAGAGATGCATCTGTGCTCAGTTGGAAAGTGTAGGACGTGTCTGGGTAGCAACCAGTAAGTGTCTGATACAAGCCACTAAGAGGGGATGCGGAGGAAGGTATCTGCTCAGGGAAGCTACTTCAGGTGCGTACTCATTCATAACAGTGTCTCTCCTTTGAGGATGAAGATAGAACAGGGAACGACTACGGGCACATTAGGTACTGTGAGTAAAGGGCATGCTAAGGCGCTTAAGCCTGCCAAACACATATTGGATGTTCACCACCAGTGCAGTTCCGCACTTAGTTTCTGCGTCGAAAACGCTTCCTACACTGAGAGGGAAGTGTGCTTTAGGAGGGATTCACTGCAGTGTTACGTCTGTTCAAGAAGGAAGCTTTTGGGACTGACTCTGTGGTAACCCCAATAGGCGCACATAGCTTTCCAGTCTCAGCCGTCTATCCGTTGGACTATAGCAAGTTCTGTTTAAGGGAAACTCCTTCATGCGGAATGTCACTTCTCACAGTGTCTTTGCAGTGGAGGAAAGAAGATAGAACAACGACGGACAGAGAGAACGTTGCAACCCGTGAGTGAAGTACAGGGTAAGGTACCTAAGCCTCTATGATGCATACTGGATGTTCAACACCTGGGATTTTCCACAATGTCTACCACTTCTCAAAACACTTCCAATATAGGAGGGAACTGTGCTACCGTAAGTTCTAATGACAGGGATGCATCTGTGCAAGTTTGAAAACTCGAGGATGTGTCTGGGAAGCATACATGAAGTGTCTCATAAAGGCACCTTAGACTGGATGCGTAGGAGGTATCTGCTCAGGGAAGCTACTTCAGTTTTGTACTCATTCATAACAGTGCTTCTCCTTGGAGGAATGAAGGAAGCACACGGACGGACTAGGGGCACAGTAGGTACTGTGAATAAAGGGCAGGCTATGAACCTTACGCCTGCCAACCACATATTGGATGTTCACCACCAGTGTTGATCCGCACATAGGTTCTGCGTCTAAAACGCTTCCAACACTGAGAGGGAAGTGTGCTTTAGGAGGGATTCACTGCAGTGTTACGTCTGTTAAAGAAGGATGCTTTTGGGACTGACTCTGTGGTAACCGCTTTAGGCGCACATAGCTTTCCAGTCTCAGACGTCTAACCGTTAGACTATAGGAAGTTCTGTTTAAGGGAAACTCCTTCATGCGGAATGTCACTTCTCACAGTGTCTTTGCAGTGGAGAAAAGAAGATAGAACAAGGACGGACAGAGAGAACGATGCAAACCGTGATTGAAGTACAGGGTAAGCCTCGTAGGCCTCTATTATGCATACTGGTAGTTCAACACCGGAGATGTTCCACAGTGTCTACCTCTTCTCAAAACACTTCCAGTATATGAGGGAACTCTGCTACATTAAGTTCTCACGACAGAGAGGCGTCTGTGCTCAGTTGGAAAGTGTAGGACGTGTCTGGGTAGCAACCAGTAAGTGTCTGATACAGGCCCCTAAGAGGGGATGCGGAGGAAGGTATCTGCTCAGGGAAGCTACTTCAGGTGCGTACTCATTCATAAGAGTGTCTCTCCTTTGAGGATGAAGATAGAACAGGGAACGACTACGGGCACATTAGGTACTGTGAGTAAAGGGCATGCTAAGGCGCTTAAGCCTGCCAAACACATATTGGATGTTCACCACCAGTGCAGATCCGCACTTAGTTTCTGCGTCGAAAACGCTTCCTACACTGAGAGGGAAGTGTGCTTTAGGAGGGATTCACTGCAGTGTTACGTCTGTTAAAGAAGGAAGCTTTTGGGACTGACTCTGTGGTAACCCCAATAGGCGCACATAGCTTTCCAGTCTCAGCCGTCTATCCGTTGGACAATAGCAAGTTCTGTTTAAGGGAAACTCCTTCATGCGGAATGTCACTTCTCACAGTGTCTTTCCAGTGGAGGAAAGAAGATAGAACAACGACGGACAGAGAGAACGTTGCAACCCGTGAGTGAAGTACAGGGTAAGGCACCTAAGCCTCTATGATGCATACTGGATGTTCAACACCTGGGATTTTCCACAATGTCTACCACTTCTCAAAACACTTCCAATATAGGAGGGAACTGTGCTACCGTAAGTTCTAATGACAGGGATGCATCTGTGCAAGGTTGAAAACTCGAGGATGTGTCTGGGTAGCAAACATGAAGTGTCTCATAAAGGCACCTTAGACTGGATGTGTAGGAGGTATCTGCTCAGGGAAGCTACTTCAGTTTTGTACTCATTCATAACAGTGCTTCTCCTTGGAGGAATGAAGGAAGAACACAGACGGACTAGGGGCACATTAGGTACAGTGAATAAAGGGCAGGCTATGAACCTTACGCCTGCCAACCACATATTGGATGTTCACCACCAGTGTTGATCCGCACATAGGTTCTGCGTCTAAAACGCTTCCAACACTGAGAGGGAAGTGTGCTTTAGGAGGGATTCACTGCAGTGTTACGTCTGTTAAAGAAGGATGCTTTTGGGACTGACTCTGTGGTAACCGCATTAGGCGCACATAGCTTTCCAGTCTCAGACGTCTAACCGTTAGACTATAGGAAGTTCTGTTTAAGGGAAACTCCTTCATGCGGAATGTCACTTCTCACAGTGTCTTTGCAGTGTAGAAAAGAAGATAGAACAAGGACGGACAGAGAGAGCGATGCAAACCGTGATTGAAGTACAGGGTAAGCCTCGTAGGCCTCTATTATGCATACTGGTAGTTCAACACCGGAGATGTTCCACAGTGTCTACCTCTTCTCAAAACACTTCCAGTATATGAGAAAACTCTGCTACATTAAGTTCTCACGACAGAGATGCGTCTGTGCTCAGTTGGAAAGTGTAGGACGTGTCTGGGTAGCAACCAGTAAGTGTCTGATACAAGCCGCTAAGAGGGGATGCGGAGGAAGGTATCTGCTCAGGGAAGCTACTTCAGGTGCGTACTCATTCATAACAGTGTCTCTCCTTTGAGGATGAAGATAGAACAGGGAACGACTACGGGCACATTAGGTACTGTGAGTAAAGGGCATGCTAAGGCGCTTAAGCCTGCCAAACACATATTGGATGTTCACCACCAGTGCAGATCCGCACTTAGTTTCTGCGTCGAAAACGCTTCCTACACTGAGAGGGAAGTGTGCTTTAGGAGGGATTCACTGCAGTGTTACGTCTGTTAAAGAAGGAAGCTTTTGGGACTGACTCTGTGGTAACCCCAATAGGCGCACATAGCTTTCCAGTCTCAGCCGTCTATCCGTTGGACTATAGCAAGTTCTGTTTAAGGGATACTCCTTCATGCGGAATGTCACTTCTCACAGTGTCTTTGCAGTGGAGGAAAGAAGATAGAACAACGACGGACAGAGAGAACGTTGCAACCCGTGAGTGAAGTACAGGGTAAGGCACCTAAGCCTCTATGATGCATACTGGATGTTCAACACCTGGGATTTTCCACAATGTCTACCACTTCTCAAAACACTTCCAATATAGGAGGGAACTGTGCTACCCTAAGTTCTAATGACAGGGATGCATCTGTGCAAGTTTGAAAACTCGAGGATGTGTCTGGGTAGCATACATGAAGTGTCTCCTAAAGGCACCTTAGACTAGATGCGTAGGAGGTATCTGCTCAGGGAAGCTACTTCAGTTTTGTACTCATTCATAACAGTGCTTCTCCTTGGAGGAATGAAGGAAGCACACGGACGGACTAGGGGCACAGTAGGTACTTGAATAAAGGGCAGGCTATAAACCTTACGCCTGCCAACCACATATTGGATGTTCACCACCAGTGTTGATCCGCACATAGGTTCTGCGTCTAAAACGCTTCCAACACTGAGAGGGAAGTGTGCTTTAGGAGGGATTCACTGCAGTGTTACGTCTGTTAAAGAAGGATGCTTTTGGGACTGACTCTGTGGTAACCGCATTAGGCGCACATAGCTTTCCAGTCTCAGACGTCTAACCGTTAGACTATAGGAAGTTCTGTTTAAGGGAAACTCCTTCATGCGGAATGTCACTTCTCACAGTGTCTTTGCAGTGGAGAAAAGAAGATAGAACAAGGACGGACAGAGAGAACGATGCATACCGTGATTGAAGTACAGGGTAAGCCTCGTAGGCCTCTATTATGCATACTGGTAGTTCAACACCGGAGATGTTCCACAGTGTCTACCTCTTCTCAAAACACTTCCAGTATATGAGGGAACTCTGCTACATTAAGTTCTCACGACAGAGAGGCGTCTGTGCTCAGTTGGAAAGTGTAGGACGTGTCTGGGTAGCAACCAGTAAGTGTCTGATACAGGCCCCTAAGAGGGGATGCGGAGGAAGGTATCTGCTCAGGGAAGCTACTTCAGGTGCGTACTCATTCATAACAGTGTCTCTCCTTTGAGGATGAAGATAGAACAGGGAACGACTACGGGCACATTAGGTACTGTGAGTAAAGGGCATGCTAAGGCGCTTAAGCCTGCCAAACACATATTGGATGTTCTCCACCAGTGCAGATCCGCACTTAGTTTCTGCGTCGAAAACGCTTCCTACACTGAGAGGGAAGTGTGCTTTAGGAGGGATTCACTGCAGTGTTACGTCTGTTAAAGAAGGAAGCTTTTGGGACTGACTCTGTGGTAACCCCAATAGGCGCACATAGCTTTCCAGTCTCAGCCGTCTATCCGTTGGACTATAGCAAGTTCTGTTTAAGGGAAACTCCTTCATGCGGAATGTCACTTCGCACAGTGTATTTCCAGTGGAGGAAAGAAGATAGAACAACGACGGACAGAGAGAACGTTGCAACCCGTGAGTGAAGTACAGTGTAAGGCACCTAAGCCTCTATGATGCATACTGGATGTTCAACACCTGGGATCCGCACTTAGTTTCTGCGTCGAAAACGCTTCCTACACTGAGAGGGAAGTGTGCTTTAGGAGGGATTCACTGCAGTGTTACGTCTGTTAAAGAAGGAAGCTTTTGGGACTGACTCTGTGGTAACCGCATTAGGCGCACATAGCTTTCCAGTCTCAGACGTCTAACCGTTAGACTATAGGAAGTTCTGTTTAAGGGAAACTCCTTCATGCGGAATGTCACTTCTCACAGTGTCTTTGCAGTGGAGAAAAGAAGATAGAACAAGGACGGACAGAGAGAACGATGCAAACCGTGATTGAAGTACAGGGTAAGCCTCGTAGGCCTCTATTATGCATACTGGTAGTTCAACACCGGAGATGTTCCACAGTGTCTACCTCTTCTCAAAACACTTCCAGTATATGAGGGAACTCTGCTACATTAAGTTCTCACGACAGAGATGCGTCTGTGCTCAGTTGGAAAGTGTAGGACGTGTCTGGGTAGCAACCAGTAAGTGTCTGATACAAGCCGCTAAGAGGGGATGCGGAGGAAGGTATCTGCTCAGGGAAGCTACTTCAGGTGCGTACTCATTCATAACAGTGTCTCTCCTTTGAGGATGAAGATAGAACAGGGAACGACTACGGGCACATTAGGTACTGTGAGTAAAGGGCATGCTAAGGCGCTTAAGCCTGCCAAACACATATTGGATGTTCACCACCAGTGCAGTTCCGCACTTAGTTTTTGCGTCGAAAACGCTTCCTACACTGAGAGGGAAGTGTGCTTTAGGAGGGATTCACTGCAGTGTTACGTCTGTTAAAGAAGGATGCTTTTGGGACTGACTCTGTGGTAACCCCAATAGGCACACATAGCTTTCCAGTCTCAGCCGTCTATCCGATGGACTATAGCAAGTTCTGTTTAAGGGAAACTCCTTCATGCGGAATGTCACTTCTCACAGTGTCTTTCCAGTGGAGGAAAGAAGATAGAACAACGACGGACAGAGAGAACGTTGCAACCCGTGAGTGAAGTACAGGGTAAGGCACCTAAGCCTCTATGATGCATACTGGATGTTCAACGCCTGGGATTTTCCACAATGTCTACCACTTCTCAAAACACTTCCAATATAGGAGGGAACTGTGCTACCGTAAGTTCTAATGACAGGGATGCATCTGTGCAAGTTTGAAAACTCGAGGATGTGTCTGGGTAGCAAACATGAAGTGTCTCATAAAGGCACCTTAGACTGGATGCGTAGGAGGTATCTGCTCAGGGAAGCTACTTCAGTTTTGTACTCATTCATAACAGTGCTTCACCTTGGAGGAATGAAGGAAGAACACGGACGGAGTAGAGGCACAGTAGGTACTGTGAATAAAGGGCAGGCTATGAACCTTACGCCTGCCAACCACATATTGGATGTTCACCACCAGTGTTAATCCGCACATAGGTTCTGCTTCTAAAACACTTCCAACACTGAGAGGGAAGTGTGCTTTAGGAGGGATTCACTGCAGTGTTACGTCTGTTAAAGAAGGATGCTTTTGGGACTGACTCTGTGGTAACCGCATTAGGCGCACATAGCTTTCCAGTCTCAGACATCTAACCTTAGACTATAGGAAGTTCTGTTTAAGGGAAACTCCTTCATGCGGAATGTCACTTCTCACAGTGTCTTTGCAGTGGAGAAAAGAAGATAGAACAAGGACGGACAGAGAGAACGATGCAAACCGTGATTGAAGTACAGGGTAAGCCTCGTAGGCCTCTATTATGCATACTGGTAGTTCAACACCGGAGATGTTCCACAGTGTCTACCTCTTCTCAAAACACTTCCAGTATATGAGAAAACTCTGCTACATTAAGTTCTCACGACAGAGATGCGTCTGTGCTCAGTTGGAAAGTGTAGGACGTGTCTGGGTAGCAACCAGTAAGTGTCTGATACAAGCCGCTAAGAGGGGATGCGGAGGAAGGTATCTGCTCAGGGAAGCTATTTCAGGTGCGTACTCATTCATAAGAGTGTCTCTCCTTTGAGGATGAAGATAGAACAGGGAACGACTACGGGCACATTAGGTACTGTGAGTAAAGGGCATGCTAAGGCGCTTAAGCCTGCCAAACACATATTGGATGTTCACCACCAGTGCAGATCCGCACTTAGTTTCTGCGTCGAAAACGCTTCCTACACTGAGAGGGAAGTGTGCTTTAGGAGGGATTCACTGCAGTGATACGTCTGTTAAAGAAGGAAGCTTTTGGGACTGACTCTGTGATAACACCAATAGGCGCACATAGCTTTCCAGTCTCAGCCGTCTATCCGTTGGACTATAGCAAGTTCTGTTTAAGGGAAACTCCTTCATGCGGAATGTCACTTCTCACAGTGTCTTTCCAGTGGAGGAAAGAAGATAGCACAACGACGGACAGAGAGAACGTTGCAACCCGTGAGTGAAGTACAGGGTAAGGCACCTAAGCCTCTATGATGCATACTGGATGTTCAACACCTGGGATTTTCCACAATGTCTACCACTTCTCAAAACACTTCCAATATAGGAGGGAACTGTGCTACCGTAAGTTCGAATGACAGGGATGCATCTGTGCAAGTTTGAAAACTCGAGGATGTGTCTGGGTATCAAACATGAAGTGTCTCATAAAGGCACCTTAGACTGGATGCGTAGGAGGTATCTGCTCAGGGAAGCTACTTCAGTTTTGTACATTTTCATAACAGTGCTTCTCCTTGGAGGAATGCAGGAAGCACACGGACGGACCAGGGGCACAGTAGGTACTGTGAATAAAGGGCAGGCTATGAACCTTACGCCTGCCAACCACATATTGGATGTTCACCACCAGTGTTGATCCGCACATATGTTCTGCGTCTAAAACGCTTCCAACACTGAGAGGGAAGTGTGCTTTAGGAGGGATTCACTGCAGTGTTACGTCTGTTAAAGAAGGATGCTTTTGGGACTGACTCTGTGGTAACCGCATTAGGCGCACATAGCTTTCCAGTCTCAGACGTCTAACCGTTAGACTATAGGAAGTTCTGTTTAAGGGAAACTCCTTCATGCGGAATGTCACTTCTCACAGTGTCTTTGCAGTGGAGAAAAGAAGATAGAACAAGGACGGACAGAGAGAACGATGCAAACCGTGATTGAAGTACAGGGTAAGCCTCGTAGGCCTCTATTATGCATACTGGTAGTTCAACACCGGAGATGTTCCACAGTGTCTACCTCTTCTCAAAACACTTCCAGTATATGAGGGAACTCTGCTACATTAAGTTCTCACGACAGAGATGCGTCTGTGCTCAGTTGGAAAGTGTAGGACGTGTCTGGGTAGCAACCAGTAAGTGTCTGATACAAGCCGCTAAGAGGGGATGCGGAGGAAGGTATCTGCTCAGGGAAGCTACTTCAGGTGCGTACTCATTCATAACAGTGTCTCTCCTTTGAGGATGAAGATAGAACAGGGAACGACTACGGGCACATTAGGTACTGTGAGTAAAGGGCATGCTAAGGCGCTTAAGCCTGCCAAACACATATTGGATGTTCACCACCAGTGCAGATCCGCACTTAGTTTCTGCGTCGAAAACGCTTCCTACACTGAGAGGGAAGTGTGCTTTAGGAGGGATTCACTGCAGTGTTAGGTCTGTTAAAGAAGGATGCTTTTGGGACTGACTCTGTGGTAACCCCAATAGGCGCACATAGCTTTCCAGTCTCAGCCGTCTATCCGATGGACTATAGCAAGTTCTGTTTAAGGGAAACTCCTTCATGCGGAATGTCACTTCTCACAGTGTCTTTCCAGTGGAGGAAAGAAGATAGAACAACGACGGACAGAGAGAACGTTGCAACCCTTGAGTGAAGTACAGTGTAAGGCACCTAAGCCTCTATGATACATACTGGATGTTCAACACCTGGGATATTCCACAATGTCTACCACTTCTCAAAACACTTCCAATATAGGAGGGAACTGTGCTACCGTAAGTTCTAATGACAGGGATGCATCTGTGCAAGGTTGAAAACTCGAGGATGTGTCTGGGTAGCAAACATGAAGTGTCTCATAAAGGCACCTTAGACTGGATGCGTAGTAGGTATCTGCTCAGGGAAGCTACTTCAGTTTTGTACTCATTCATAACAGTGCTTCTCCTTGGAGGAATGAAGGAAGAACACGGACGGACTAGGGGCACAGTAGGTACTGTGAATAACGGGCAGGCTATGAACATTACGCCTGCCAACCACATATTGGATGTTCACCACCAGTGTTGATCCGCACATAGGTTCTGCGTCTAAAACGCTTCCAGCACTGAGAGGGAAGTGTGCTTTAGGAGGGATTCACTGCAATGTTACGTCTGTTAAGAAGGATGCTTTTGGGACTGACTCTGTGGTAACCGCATTAGGCGCACTTAGCTTTCCAGTCTCAGACGTCTAACCGTTAGACTATAGGAAGTTCTGTTTAAGGGAAACTCCTTCATGCGGAATGTCACTTCTCACAGTGTCTTTGCAGTGGAGAAAAGAAGATAGAATAAGGACGGACAGAGAGAACGATGCAAACCGTGATTGAAGTACAGGGTAAGCCTCGTAGGCCTCTATTATGCATACTGGTAGTTCAACACCGGAGATGTTCCACAGTGTCTACCTCTTCTCAAAACACTTCCAGTATACGAGGGAACTCTGCTACATTAAGTTCTCACGACAGAGATGCGTCTGTGCTCAGTTGGAAAGTGTAGGACGTGTCTGGGTAGCAACCAGTAAGTGTCTGATACAAGCCGCTAAGAGGGGATGCGGAGGAAGTTATCTGCTCAGGGAAGCTACTTCAGGTGCGTACTCTTTCATAACAGTGTCTCTCCTTTGAGGATGAAGTTAGAACAGGGAACGACTACGGGCACATTAGGTACTGTGAGTAAAGGGCATGCTAAGGCGCTTAAGCCTGCCAAACACATATTGGATGTTCACCACCAGTGCAGATCCGCACTTAGTTTCTGCGTCGAAAACGCTTCCTACACTGAGAGGGAAGTGTGCTTTAGGAGGGATTCACTGCAGTGTTACGTCTGTTAAAGAAGGAAGCTTTTGGGACTGACTCTGTGGTAACCCCAATAGGCGCA
This sequence comes from Neogale vison, assembly GCF_020171115.1. Lineage (NCBI taxonomy): Eukaryota > Metazoa > Chordata > Mammalia > Carnivora > Mustelidae > Neogale > Neogale vison. The sequence continues at coordinate 1,560,072 of NW_025334856.1, forward strand.
CATAGCTTTCCAGTCTCAGCCGTCTATCCGATGGACTATAGCAAGTTCTGTTTAAGGGAAACTCCTTCATGCGGAATGTCACTTCTCACAGTGTCTTTCCAGTGGAGGAAAGAAGATAGAACAACGACGGACAGAGAGAACGTTGCAACCCTTGAGTGAAGTACAGGGTAAGGCACCTAAGCCTCTATGATGCATACTGGATGTTCAACACCTGGGATTTTCCACAATGTCTACCACTTCTCAAAACACTTCCAATATAGGAGGGAACTGTGCTACCGTAAGTTCTAATGACAGGGATGCATCTGTGCAAGGTTGAAAACTCGAGGATGTGTCTGGGTAGCAAACATGAAGTGTCTCATAAAGGCACCTTAGACTGGATGCGTAGGAGGTATCTGCTAGGGAAGCTACTTCAGTTTTGTACTCATTCATAACAGTGCTTCTCCTTGGAGGAATGAAGGAAGAACACGGACGGACTAGGGGCACAGTAGGTACTGTGAATAAAGGGCAGGCTATGAACCTTACGCCTGCCAACCACATATTGGATGTTCACCACCAGTGTTGATCCGCACATAGGTTCTGCGTCTAAAACGCTTCCAACACTGAGAGGGAAGTGTGCTTTAGGAGGGATTCACTGCAGTGTTACGTCTGTTAAAGAAGGATGCTTTGGGGACTGACTCTGTGGTAACCGCATTAGGCGCACATAGCTTTCCAGTCTCAGACGTCTAACCGTTAGACTATAGGAAGTTCTGTTTAAGGGAAACTCCCTCATGCGGAATATCACTTCTCACAGTGTCTTTGCAGTGGAGAAAAGAAGATAGAACAAGGACGGACAGAGAGAACGATGCAAACCGTGATTGAAGTACAGGGTAAGCCTCGTAGGCCTCTATTATGCATACTGGTAGTTCAACACCGGAGATGTTCCACAGTGTCTACCTCTTCTCAAAACACTTCCAGTATACGAGGGAACTCTGCTACATTAAGTTCTCACGACAGAGATGCGTCTGTGCTCAGTTGGAAAGTGTAGGACGTGTCTGGGTAGCAACCAGTAAGTGTCTGATACAAGCCGCTAAGAGGGGATGCGGAGGAAGTTATCTGCTCAGGGAAGCTACTTCAGGTGCGTACTCTTTCATAACAGTGTCTCTCCTTTGAGGATGAAGTTAGAACAGGGAACGACTACGGGCACATTAGGTACTGTGAGTAAAGGGCATGCTAAGGCGCTTAAGCCTGCCAAACACATATTGGATGTTCACCACCAGTGCAGATCCGCACTTAGTTTCTGCGTCGAAAACGCTTCCTACACTGAGAGGGAAGTGTGCTTTAGGAGGGATTCACTGCAGTGTTACGTCTGTTAAAGAAGGAAGCTTTTGGGACTGACTCTGTGGTAACCCCAATAGGCGCACATAGCTTTCCAGTCTCAGCCGTCTATCCGATGGACTATAGCAAGTTCTGTTTAAGGGAAACTCCTTCATGCGGAATGTCACTTCTCACAGTGTCTTTCCAGTGGAGGAAAGAAGATAGAACAACGACGGACAGAGAGAACGTTGCAACCCTTGAGTGAAGTACAGGGTAAGGCACCTAAGCCTCTATGATGCATACTGGATGTTCAACACCTGGGATTTTCCACAATGTCTACCACTTCTCAAAACACTTCCAATATAGGAGGGAACTGTGCTACCGTAAGTTCTAATGACAGGGATGCATCTGTGCAAGGTTGAAAACTCGAGGATGTGTCTGGGTAGCAAACATGAAGTGTCTCATAAAGGCACCTTAGACTGGATGCGTAGGAGGTATCTGCTAGGGAAGCTACTTCAGTTTTGTACTCATTCATAACAGTGCTTCTCCTTGGAGGAATGAAGGAAGCACACGGACGGACTAGGGGCACAGTAGGTACTGTGAATAAAGGGCAGGCTATGAACCTTACGCCTGCCAACCACATATTGGATGTTCACCACCAGTGTTGATCCGCACATAGGTTCTGCGTCTAAAACGCTTCCAACACTGAGAGGGAAGTGTGCTTTAGGAGGGATTCACTGCAGTGTTACGTCTGTTAAAGAAGGATGCTTTGGGGACTGACTCTGTGGTAACCGCATTAGGCGCACATAGCTTTCCAGTCTCAGACGTCTAACCGTTAGACTATAGGAAGTTCTGTTTAAGGGAAACTCCCTCATGCGGAATATCACTTCTCACAGTGTCTTTGCAGTGGAGAAAAGAAGATAGAACAAGGACGGACAGAGAGAACGATGCAAACCGTGATTGAAGTACAGGGTAAGCCTCGTAGGCCTCTATTATGCATACTGGTAGTTCAACACCGGAGATGTTCCACAGTGTCTACCTCTTCTCAAAACACTTCCAGTATATGAGGGAACTCTGCTACATTAAGTTCTCACGACAGAGATGCGTCTGTGCTCAGTTGGAAAGTGTAGGACGTGTCTGGGTAGCAACCAGTAAGTGTCTGATACAAGCCGCTAAGAGGGGATGCGGAGGAAGGTATCTGCTCAGGGAAGCTACTTCAGGTGCGTACTCATTCATAACAGTGTCTCTCCTTTGAGGATGAAGTTAGAACAGGGAACGACTACGGGCACATTAGGTACTGTGAGTAAAGGGCATGCTAAGGCGCTTAAGCCTGCCAAACACATATTGGATGTTCACCACCAGTGCAGATCCGCACTTAGTTTCTGCGTCGAAAACGCTTCCTACACTGAGAGGGAAGTGTGCTTTAGGAGGGATTCACTGCAGTGTTACGTCTGTTAAAAAGGAAGCTTTTGGGACTGACTCTGTGGTAACCCCAATAGGCGCACATAGCTTTCCAGTCTCAGCCGTCTATCCGATGGACTATAGCAAGTTCTGTTTAAGGGAAACTCCTTCATGCGGAATGTCACTTCTCACAGTGTCTTTCCAGTGGAGGAAAGAAGATAGAACAACGACGGACAGAGAGAACGTTGCAACCCGTGAGTGAAGTACAGGGTAAGGCACCTAAGCCTCTATGATGCATACTGGATGTTAACACCTGGGATTTTCCACAATGTCTACCACTTCTCAAAACACTTCCAATATAGGAGGGAACTGTGCTACCGTAAGTTCTAATGACAGGGATGCATCTGTGCAAGGTTGAAAACTCGAGGATGTGTCTGGGTAGCAAACATGAAGTGTCTCATAAAGGCACCTTAGACTGGATGCGTAGTAGGTATCTGCTAGGGAAGCTACTTCAGTTTTGTACTCATTCATAACAGTGCTTCTCCTTGGAGGAATGAAGGAAGAACACGGACGGACTACGGGCACAGTAGGTACTGTGAATAAAGGGCAGGCTATGAACCTTACGCCTGCCAACCACATATTGGATGTTCACCACCAGTGTTGATCCGCACATAGGTTCTGCGTCTAAAACGCTTCCAACACTGAGAGGGAAGTGTGCTTTAGGAGGGATTCACTGCAGTGTTACGTCTGTTAAAGAAGGATGCTTTTGGGACTGACTCTGTGGTAACCGCATTAGGCGCACATAGCTTTCCAGTCTCAGACGTCTAACCGTTAGACTATAGGAAATTCTGTTTAAGGAAACTCCTTCATGTGGAATGTCACTTCTCACAGTGTCTTTGCAGTGGAGAAAAGAAGATAGAACAAGGACGGACAGAGAGAGCGATGCAAACCGTGATTGAAGTACAGGGTAAGCCTCGTAGGCCTCTATTATGCATACTGGTAGTTCAACACCGGAGATGTTCCACAGTGTCTACCTCTTCTCAAAACACTTCCAGTATATGAGAAAACTCTGCTACATTAAGTTCTCACGACAGAGATGCGTCTGTGCTCAGTTGGAAAGTGTAGGACGTGTCTGGGTAGCAACCAGTAAGTGTCTGATACAAGCCGCTAAGAGGGGATGCGGAGGAAGGTATCTGCTCAGGGAATCTACTTCAGGTGCGTACTCATTCATAACAGTGTCTCTCCTTTGAGGATGAAGATAGAACAGGGAACGACTACGGGCACATTAGGTACTGTGAGTAAAGGGCATGCTAAGGCGCTTAAGCCTGCCAAACACATATTGGATGTTCACCACCAGTGCAGTTCCGCACTTAGTTTCTGCGTCGATAACGCTTCCTACACTGAGAGGGAAGTGTGCTTTAGGAGGGATTCACTGCAGTGATACGTCTGTTACAGAAGGAAGCTTTTGGGACTGACTCTGTGGTAACCCCAATAGGCGCACATAGCTTTCCAGTCTCAGCCGTCTATCCGTTGGACTATAGCAAGTTCTGTTTAAGGGAAACTCCTTCATGCGGAATGTCACTTCTCACAGTGTCTTTGCAGTGGAGGAAAGAAGATAGAACAACGACGGACAGAGAGAACGTTGCAACCAGTGAGAGAAGTACAGGGTAAGGCACCTAAGCCTCTATGATGCATACTGGATGTTCAACACCTGGGATTTTCCACAATGTCTACCACTTCTCAAAACACTTCCAATATAGGAGGGAACTGTGCTACCCTAAGTTCTAATGACAGGGATGCATCTGTGCAAGTTTGAAAACTCGAGGACGTGTCTGGGTAGCATACATGAAGTGTCTCATAAAAGCACCTCAGACTGGATGCGTAGGAGGTATCTGCTCAGGGAAGCTACTTCAGTTTTGTACTCATTCATAACAGTGCTTCTCCTTGGAGGAATGAAGGAAGAACTCGGACGGACTAGGGGCACAGTAGGTACTGTGAATAAAGGGCAGGCTATGAACCTTACGCCTGCCAACCACATATTGGATGTTCACCACCAGTGTTGATCCGCACATAGGTTCTGCGTCTAAAACGCTTCCAACACTGAGAGGGAAGTGTGCTTTAGGAGGGATTCACTGCAGTGTTACGTCTGTTAAAGAAGGATGCTTTTGGGACTGACTCTGTGGTAACCGCATTAGGCGCACATAGCTTTCCAGTCTCAGACGTCTAACCGTTAGACTATAGGAAGTTCTGTTTAAGGGAAACTCCTTCATGCGGAATGTCACTTCTCACAGTGTCTTTGCAGTGGAGAAAAGAAGATAGAACAAGGAAGGACAGAGAGAACGATGATAACCGTGATTGAAGTACAGGGTAAGCCTCGTAGGCCTCTATTATGCATACTGGTAGTTCAACACCGGAGATGTTCCACAGTGTCTACCTCTTCTCAAAACACTTCCAGTATATGAGGGAACTCTGCTACATTAAGTTCTCACGACAGAGATGCGTCTGTGCTCAGTTGGAAAGTGTAGGACGTGTCTGGGTAGCAACCAGTAAGTGTCTGATACAAGCCGCTACGAGGGGATGCGGAGGAAGGTTTCTGCTCAGGGAAGCTACTTCAGGTGCGTACTCATTCATAACAGTGTCTCTCCTTTGAGGATGAAGATAGAACAGGGAACGACTACGGGCACATTAGGTACTGTGAGTAAAGGGCATGCTAAGGCGCTTAAGCCTGCCAAACACATATTGGATGTTCACCACCAGTGCAGTTCCGCACTTAGTTTCTGCGTCGAAAACGCTTCCTACACTGAGAGGGAAGTGTGCTTTAGGAGGGATTCACTGCAGTGTTACATCTGTTAAAGAAGGATGCTTTTGGGACTGACTCTGTGGTAACCCCAATAGGCGCACATAGCTTTCCAGTCTCAGCCGTCTATCCGATGGACTATAGCAAGTTCTGTTTAAGGGAAACTCCTTCATGCGGAATGTCACTTCTCACAGTGTCTTTCCAGTGGAGGAAAGAAGATAGAACAACGACGGACAGAGAGAACGTTGCAACCCGTGAGTGAAGTACAGGGTAAGGCACCTAAGCCTCTATGATGCATACTGGATGTTCAATACCTGGGATTTTCCACAATGTCTACCACTTCTCAAAACACTTCCAATATAGGAGGGAACTGTGCTACCGTAAGTTCTAATGACAGGGATGCATCTGTGCAAGTTTGAAAACTCGAGGATGTGTCTGGGTAGCAAACATGAAGTGTCTCATAAAGGCACCTTAGACTGGATGCGTAGGAGGTATCTGCTCAGGGAAGCTACTTCAGTTTTGTACTCATTCATAACAGTGCTTCTCCTTGGAGGAATGAAGGAAGAACACGGACGGACTAGGGGCACAGTAGGTACTGTGAATGAAGGGCAGGCTATGAACCTTACGCCTGCCAACCACATATTGGATGTTCACCACCAGTGTTGATCCGCACATAGGTTCTGCGTCTAAAACGCTTCCAACACTGAGAGGGAAGTGTGCTTTAGGAGGGATTCACTGCAGTGTTACGTCTGTTAAAGAAGGATGCTTTTGGGACTGACTCTGTGGTAACCGCATTAGGCGCACATAGCTTTCCAGTCTCAGACGTCTAACCGTTAGACTATAGGAAGTTCTGTTTAAGGGAAACTCCTTCATGCGGAATGTCACTTCTCACAGTGTCTTTGCAGTGGAGAAAAGAAGATAGAACAAGGACGGACAGAGAGAACGATGCAAACCGTGATTGAAGTACAGGGTAAGCCTCGTAGGCCTCTATTATGCATACTGGTAGTTCAACACCGGAGATGTTCCACAGTGTCTAACTCTTCTCAAAACACTTCCAGTATATGAGGGAACTCTGCTACATCAAGTTCTCGCTACAGAGATGCGTCTGTGCTCAGTTGGAAAGTGTAGGACGTGTCTGGGTAGCAACCCGTAAGTGTCTGATACAAGCCACTAAGAGGGGATGCGGAGGAAGGTATCTGCTCAGGGAAGCTACTTCAGGTGCGTACTCATTCATAAGAGTGTCTCTCCTTTGAGGATGAAGATAGAACAGGGAACGACTACGGGCACATTAGGTACTGTGAGTAAAGGGCATGCTAAGGCGCTTAAGCCTGCCAAACACATATTGGATGTTCACAACCAGTGCAGTTCCGCACTTAGTTTCTGCATCGAAAACGCTTCCTACACTGAGAGGGAAGTGTGCTTTAGGAGGGATTCACTGCAGTGTTACGTCTGTTAAAGAAGGAAGCTTTTGGGACTGACTCTGTGGTAACCCCAATAGGCGCACATAGCTTTCCAGTCTCAGCCGTCTATCCGTTGGACTATAGCAAGTTCTGTTTAAGGGAAACTCCTTCATGCGGAATGTCACTTCTCACAGTGTCTTTCCAGTGGAGGAAAGAAGATAGAACAACGACGGACAGAGAGAACGTTGCAACCCGTGAGTGAAGTACAGGGTAAGGCACCTAAGCCTCTATGATGCATACTGGATGTTCAACACCTGGGATTTTCCACAATGTCTACCACTTCTCAAAACACTTCCAATATAGGAGGGAACTGTGCTACCGTAAGTTCTAATGACAGGGATGCATCAGTGCAAGTTTGAAAACTCGAGGATGTGTCTGGGTAGCAAACATGAAGTGTCTCATATAGGCACCTTAGACTGGATGCGTAGGAGGTATCTGCTCAGGGAAGCTACTTCAGTTTTGTACTCATTCATAACAGTGCTTCTCCTTGGAGGAATGAAGGAAGAACCCGGACGGACTAGGGGCACATTAGGTACTGTGAATAAAGGGCAGGCTATGAACCTTACGCCTGCCAACCACATATTGGATGTTCACCACCAGTGTTGATCCGCACATAGGTTCTGCGTCTAAAACGCTTCCAACACTGAGAGGGAAGTGTGCTTTAGGAGGGATTCACTGCAGTGTTACGTCTGTTAAAGAAGGATGCTTTTGGGACTGACTCTGTGGTAACCGCATTAGGCGCACATAGCTTTCCAGTCTCAGACGTCTAACCGTTAGACTATAGGAAGTTCTGTTTAAGGGAAACTCCCTCATGCGGAATATCACTTCTCACAGTGTCTTTGCAGTGGAGAAAAGAAGATAGAACAAGGACGGACAGAGAGAACGATGCAAACCGTGATTGAAGTACAGGGTAAGCCTCGTAGGCCTCTATTATGCATACTGGTAGTTCAACACCGGAGATGTTCCACAGTGTCTACCTCTTCTCAAAACACTTCCAGTATATGAGGGAACTCTGCTACATTAAGTTCTCACGACAGAGATGCGTCTGTGCTCAGTTGGAAAGTGTAGGACGTGTCTGGGTAGCAACCAGTAAGTGTCTGATACAAGCCGCTAAGAGGGGATGCGGAGGAAGGTATCTGCTCAGGGAAGCTACTTCAGGTGCGTACTCATTCATAACAGTGTCTCTCCTTTGAGGATGAAGTTAGAACAGGGAACGACTACGGGCACATTAGGTACTGTGAGTAAAGGGCATGCTAAGGCGCTTAAGCCTGCCAAACACATATTGGATGTTCACCACCAGTGCAGATCCGCACTTAGTTTCTGCGTCGAAAACGCTTCCTACACTGAGAGGGAAGTGTGCTTTAGGAGGGATTCACTGCAGTGTTACGTCTGTTAAAAAGGAAGCTTTTGGGACTGACTCTGTGGTAACCCCAATAGGCGCACATAGCTTTCCAGTCTCAGCCGTCTATCCGATGGACTATAGCAAGTTCTGTTTAAGGGAAACTCCTTCATGCGGAATGTCACTTCTCACAGTGTCTTTCCAGTGGAGGAAAGAAGATAGAACAACGACGGACAGAGAGAACGTTGCAACCCGTGAGTGAAGTACAGGGTAAGGCACCTAAGCCTCTATGATGCATACTGGATGTTAACACCTGGGATTTTCCACAATGTCTACCACTTCTCAAAACACTTCCAATATAGGAGGGAACTGTGCTACCGTAAGTTCTAATGACAGGGATGCATCTGTGCAAGGTTGAAAACTCGAGGATGTGTCTGGGTAGCAAACATGAAGTGTCTCATAAAGGCACCTTAGACTGGATGCGTAGGAGGTATCTGCTCAGGGATGCTACTTCAGTTTTGTACTCATTCATAACAGTGCTTCTCCTTGGAGGAATGAAGGAAGAACACGGACGGACTAGGGACACAGTAGGTACTGTGAATAAAGGGCAGGCTATGAACCTTACGCCTGCCAACCACATATTGGATGTTCACCACCAGTGTTGATCCGCACATAGGTTCTGCGTCTAAAACGCTTTCAACACTGAGAGGGAAGTGTGCTTTAGGAGGGATTCACTGCAGTGTTACGTCTGTTAAAGAAGGATGCTTTTGGGACTGACTCTGTGGTAACCGCATTAGGCGCACATAGCTTTCCAGTCTCAGACGTCTAACCGTTAGACTATAGGAAGTTCTGTTTAAGGGAAACTCCTTCATGCAGAATGTCACTTCTCACAGTGTCTTTGCAGTGGAGAAAAGAAGATAGAACAAGGACGGACAGAGAGAACGATGCAAACCGTGATTGAAGTACAGGGTAAGCCTCGTAGGCCTCTATTATGCATACTGGTAGTTCAACACCGGAGATGTTCCACAGTGTCTACCTCTTCTCAAAACACTTCCAGTATATGAGGAACTCTGCTACATTAAGTTCTCACGACAGAGATGCGTCTGTGCTCAGTTGGAAAGTGTAGGACGTGTCTGGGTAGCAACCAGTAAGTGTCTGATACAAGCCGCTAAGAGGGGATGCGGAGGAAGGTATCTGCTCAGGGAAGCTACTTCAGGTGCGTACTCATTCATAACAGTGTCTCTCCTTTGAGGATGAAGATAGAACAGGGAATGACTACGGGCACATTAGGTACTGTGAGTAAAGGGCATGCTAAGGCGCTTAAGCCTGCCAAACACATATTGGATGTTCACCACCAGTGCAGATCCGCACTTAGTTTCTGCGTCGAAAACGCTTCCTACACTGAGAGGGAAGTGTGCTTTAGGAGGGATTCACTGCAGTGTTACGTCTGTTAAAGAAGGAAGCTTTTGGGACTGACTCTGTGGTAACCCCAATAGGCGCACATAGCTTTCCAGTCTCAGCCGTCTATCCGTTGGACTATAGCAAGTTCTGTTTAAGGGAAACTCCTTCATGCGGAATGTCACTTCTCACAGTGTCTTTCCAGTGGAGGAAAGAAGATAGAACAACGATGGACAGAGAGAACGTTGCAACCCGTGAGTGAAGTACAGGGTAAGGCACCTAAGCCTCTATGATGCATACTGGATGTTCAACACCTGGGATTTTCCACAATGTCTACCACTTCTCAAAACACTTCCAATATAGGAGGGAACTGTGCTACCGTAAGTTCTAATGACAGGGATGCATCTGTGCAAGGTTGAAAACTCGAGGATGTGTCTGGGTAGCAAACATGAAGTGTCTCATAAAGGCACCTTAGACTGGATGCGTAGGAGGTATCTGCTCAGGGATGCTACTTCAGTTTTGTACTCATTCATAACAGTGCTTCTCCTTGGAGGAATGAAGGAAGAACACGGACGGACTAGGGACACAGTAGGTATTGTGAATAAAGGGCAGGCTATGAACCTTACGCCTGCCAACCACATATTGGATGTTCACCACCAGTGTTGATCCGCACATAGGTTCTGCGTCTAAAACGCTTTCAACACTGAGAGGGAAGTGTGCTTTAGGAGGGATTCACTGCAGTGTTACGTCTGTTAAAGAAGGATGCTTTTGGGACTGACTCTGTGGTAACCGCATTAGGCGCACATAGCTTTCCAGTCTCAGACGTCTAACTGTTAGACTATAGGAAGTTCTGTTTAAGGGAAACTCCTTCATGCAGAATGTCACTTCTCACAGTGTCTTTGCAGTGGAGAAAAGAAGATAGAACAAGGACGGACAGAGAGAACGATGCAAACCGTGATTGAAGTACAGGGTAAGCCTCGTAGGCCTCTATTATGCATACTGGTAGTTCAACACCGGAGATGTTCCACAGTGTCTACCTCTTCTCAAAACACTTCCAGTATATGAGGACCTCTGCTACATTAAGTTCTCACGACAGAGATGCGTCTGTGCTCAGTTGGAAAGTGTAGGACGTGTCTGGGTAGCAACCAGTAAGTGTCTGATACAAGCCGCTAAGAGGGGATGCGGAGGAAGGTATCTGCTCAGGGAAGCTACTTCAGGTGCGTACTCATTCATAACAGTGTCTCTCCTTTGAGGATGAAGATAGAACAGGGAACGACTATGGGCACATTAGGTACTGTGAGTAAAGGGCATGCTAATGCGCTTAAGCCTGCCAATCACATATTGGATGTTCACCACCAGTGCAGATCCGCACTTAGTTTCTGCGTCGAAAACGCTTCCTACACTGAGAGGGAAGTGTGCTTTAGGAGGGATTCACTGCAGTGTTAGGTCTGTTAAAGAAGGATGCTTTTGGGACTGACTCTGTGGTAACCCCAATAGGCGCACATAGCTTTCCAGTCTCAGCCGTCTATCCGATGGACTATAGCAAGTTCTGTTTAAGGGAAACTCCTTCATGCGGAATGTCACTTCTCACAGTGTCTTTCCAGTGGAGGAAAGAAGATAGAACAACGACGGACAGAGAGAACGTTGCAACCCTTGAGTGAAGTACAGTGTAAGGCACCTAAGCCTCTATGATACATACTGGATGTTCAACACCTGGGATATTCCACAATGTCTACCACTTCTCAAAACACTTCCAATATAGGAGGGAACTGTGCTACCGTAAGTTCTAATGACAGGGATGCATCTGTGCAAGGTTGAAAACTCGAGGATGTGTCTGGGTAGCAAACATGAAGTGTCTCATAAAGGCACCTTAGACTGGATGCGTAGTAGGTATCTGCTCAGGGAAGCTACTTCAGTTTTGTACTCATTCATAACAGTGCTTCTCCTTGGAGGAATGAAGGAAGAACACGGACGGACTAGGGGCACAGTAGGTACTGTGAATAACGGGCAGGCTATGAACATTACGCCTGCCAACCACATATTGGATGTTCACCACCAGTGTTGATCCGCACATAGGTTCTGCGTCTAAAACGCTTCCAGCACTGAGAGGGAAGTGTGCTTTAGGAGGGATTCACTGCAATGTTACGTCTGTTAAAGAAGGATGCTTTTGGGACTGACTCTGTGGTAACCGCATTAGGCGCACTTAGCTTTCCAGTCTCAGACGTCTAACCGTTAGACTATAGGAAGTTCTGTTTAAGGGAAACTCCTTCATGCGGAATGTCACTTCTCACAGTGTCTTTGCAGTGGAGAAAAGAAGATAGAATAAGGACGGACAGAGAGAACGATGCAAACCGTGATTGAAGTACAGGGTAAGCCTCGTAGGCCTCTATTATGCATACTGGTAGTTCAACACCGGAGATGTTCCACAGTGTCTACCTCTTCTCAAAACACTTCCAGTATACGAGGGAACTCTGCTACATTAAGTTCTCACGACAGAGATGCGTCTGTGCTCAGTTGGAAAGTGTAGGACGTGTCTGGGTAGCAACCAGTAAGTGTCTGATACAAGCCGCTAAGAGGGGATGCGGAGGAAGTTATCTGCTCAGGGAAGCTACTTCAGGTGCGTACTCTTTCATAACAGTGTCTCTCCTTTGAGGATGAAGTTAGAACAGGGAACGACTACGGGCACATTAGGTACTGTGAGTAAAGGGCATGCTAAGGCGCTTAAGCCTGCCAAACACATATTGGATGTTCACCACCAGTGCAGATCCGCACTTAGTTTCTGCGTCGAAAACGCTTCCTACACTGAGAGGGAAGTGTGCTTTAGGAGGGATTCACTGCAGTGTTACGTCTGTTAAAGAAGGAAGCTTTTGGGACTGACTCTGTGGTAACCCCAATAGGCGCACATAGCTTTCCAGTCTCAGCCGTCTATCCGATGGACTATAGCAAGTTCTGTTTAAGGGAAACTCCTTCATGCGGAATGTCACTTCTCACAGTGTCTTTCCAGTGGAGGAAAGAAGATAGAACAACGACGGACAGAGAGAACGTTGCAACCCTTGAGTGAAGTACAGGGTAAGGCACCTAAGCCTCTATGATGCATACTGGATGTTCAACACCTGGGATTTTCCACAATGTCTACCACTTCTCAAAACACTTCCAATATAGGAGGGAACTGTGCTACCGTAAGTTCTAATGACAGGGATGCATCTGTGCAAGGTTGAAAACTCGAGGATGTGTCTGGGTAGCAAACATGAAGTGTCTCATAAAGGCACCTTAGACTGGATGCGTAGGAGGTATCTGCTAGGGAAGCTACTTCAGTTTTGTACTCATTCATAACAGTGCTTCTCCTTGGAGGAATGAAGGAAGAACACGGACGGACTAGGGGCACAGTAGGTACTGTGAATAAAGGGCAGGCTATGAACCTTACGCCTGCCAACCACATATTGGATGTTCACCACCAGTGTTGATCCGCACATAGGTTCTGCGTCTAAAACGCTTCCAACACTGAGAGGGAAGTGTGCTTTAGGAGGGATTCACTGCAGTGTTACGTCTGTTAAAGAAGGATGCTTTGGGGACTGACTCTGTGGTAACCGCATTAGGCGCACATAGCTTTCCAGTCTCAGACGTCTAACCGTTAGACTATAGGAAGTTCTGTTTAAGGGAAACTCCCTCATGCGGAATATCACTTCTCACAGTGTCTTTGCAGTGGAGAAAAGAAGATAGAACAAGGACGGACAGAGAGAACGATGCAAACCGTGATTGAAGTACAGGGTAAGCCTCGTAGGCCTCTATTATGCATACTGGTAGTTCAACACCGGAGATGTTCCACAGTGTCTACCTCTTCTCAAAACACTTCCAGTATACGAGGGAACTCTGCTACATTAAGTTCTCACGACAGAGATGCGTCTGTGCTCAGTTGGAAAGTGTAGGACGTGTCTGGGTAGCAACCAGTAAGTGTCTGATACAAGCCGCTAAGAGGGGATGCGGAGGAAGTTATCTGCTCAGGGAAGCTACTTCAGGTGCGTACTCTTTCATAACAGTGTCTCTCCTTTGAGGATGAAGTTAGAACAGGGAACGACTACGGGCACATTAGGTACTGTGAGTAAAGGGCATGCTAAGGCGCTTAAGCCTGCCAAACACATATTGGATGTTCACCACCAGTGCAGATCCGCACTTAGTTTCTGCGTCGAAAACGCTTCCTACACTGAGAGGGAAGTGTGCTTTAGGAGGGATTCACTGCAGTGTTACGTCTGTTAAAGAAGGAAGCTTTTGGGACTGACTCTGTGGTAACCCCAATAGGCGCACATAGCTTTCCAGTCTCAGCCGTCTATCCGATGGACTATAGCAAGTTCTGTTTAAGGGAAACTCCTTCATGCGGAATGTCACTTCTCACAGTGTCTTTCCAGTGGAGGAAAGAAGATAGAACAACGACGGACAGAGAGAACGTTGCAACCCTTGAGTGAAGTACAGGGTAAGGCACCTAAGCCTCTATGATGCATACTGGATGTTCAACACCTGGGATTTTCCACAATGTCTACCACTTCTCAAAACACTTCCAATATAGGAGGGAACTGTGCTACCGTAAGTTCTAATGACAGGGATGCATCTGTGCAAGGTTGAAAACTCGAGGATGTGTCTGGGTAGCAAACATGAAGTGTCTCATAAAGGCACCTTAGACTGGATGCGTAGGAGGTATCTGCTAGTGAAGCTACTTCAGTTTTGTACTCATTCATAACAGTGCTTCTCCTTGGAGGAATGAAGGAAGAACACGGACGGACTAGGGGCACAGTAGGTACTGTGAATAAAGGGCAGGCTATGAACCTTACGCCTGCCAACCACATATTGGATGTTCACCACCAGTGTTGATCTGCACATAGGTTCTGCGTCTAAAACGCTTCCAACACTGAGAGGGAAGTGTGCTTTAGGAGGGATTCACTGCAGTGTTACGTCTGTTAAAGAAGGATGCTTTGGGGACTGACTCTGTGGTAACCGCATTAGGCGCACATAGCTTTCCAGTCTCAGACGTCTAACCGTTAGACTATAGGAAGTTCTGTTTAAGGGAAACTCCTTCATGCGGAATATCACTTCTCACAGTGTCTTTGCAGTGGAGAAAAGAAGATAGAACAAGGACGGACAGAGAGAACGATGCAAACCGTGATTGAAGTACAGGGTAAGCCTCGTAGGCCTCTATTATGCATACTGGTAGTTCAACACCGGAGATGTTCCACAGTGTCTACCTCTTCTCAAAACACTTCCAGTATATGAGGGAACTCTGCTACATTAAGTTCTCACGACAGAGATGCGTCTGTGCTCAGTTGGAAAGTGTAGGACGTGTCTGGGTAGCAACCAGTAAGTGTCTGATACAAGCCGCTAAGAGGGGATGCGGAGGAAGGTATCTGCTCAGGGAAGCTACTTCAGGTGCGTACTCATTCATAACAGTGTCTCTCCTTTGAGGATGAAGTTAGAACAGGGAACGACTACGGGCACATTAGGTACTGTGAGTAAAGGGCATGCTAAGGCGCTTAAGCCTGCCAAACACATATTGGATGTTCACCACCAGTGCAGATCCGCACTTAGTTTCTGCGTCGAAAACGCTTCCTACACTGAGAGGGAAGTGTGCTTTAGGAGGGATTCACTGCAGTGTTACGTCTGTTAAAAAGGAAGCTTTTGGGACTGACTCTGTGGTAACCCCAATAGGCGCACATAGCTTTCCAGTCTCAGCCGTCTATCCGATGGACTATAGCAAGTTCTGTTTAAGGGAAACTCCTTCATGCGGAATGTCACTTCTCACAGTGTCTTTCCAGTGGAGGAAAGAAGATAGAACAACGACGGACAGAGAGAACGTTGCAACCCGTGAGTGAAGTACAGGGTAAGGCACCTAAGCCTCTATGATGCATACTGGATGTTAACACCTGGGATTTTCCACAATGTCTACCACTTCTCAAAACACTTCCAATATAGGAGGGAACTGTGCTACCGTAAGTTCTAATGACAGGGATGCATCTGTGCAAGGTTGAAAACTCGAGGATGTGTCTGGGTAGCAAACATGAAGTGTCTCATAAAGGCACCTTAGACTGGATGCGTAGTAGGTATCTGCTAGGGAAGCTACTTCAGTTTTGTACTCATTCATAACAGTGCTTCTCCTTGGAGGAATGAAGGAAGAACACGGACGGACTACGGGCACAGTAGGTACTGTGAATAAAGGGCAGGCTATGAACCTTACGCCTGCCAACCACATATTGGATGTTCACCACCAGTGTTGATCCGCACATAGGTTCTGCGTCTAAAACGCTTCCAACACTGAGAGGGAAGTGTGCTTTAGGAGGGATTCACTGCAGTGTTACGTCTGTTAAAGAAGGATGCTTTTGGGACTGACTCTGTGGTAACCGCATTAGGCGCACATAGCTTTCCAGTCTCAGACGTCTAACCGTTAGACTATAGGAAATTCTGTTTAAGGAAACTCCTTCATGTGGAATGTCACTTCTCACAGTGTCTTTGCAGTGGAGAAAAGAAGATAGAACAAGGACGGACAGAGAGAGCGATGCAAACCGTGATTGAAGTACAGGGTAAGCCTCGTAGGCCTCTATTATGCATACTGGTAGTTCAACACCGGAGATGTTCCACAGTGTCTACCTCTTCTCAAAACACTTCCAGTATATGAGAAAACTCTGCTACATTAAGTTCTCACGACAGAGATGCGTCTGTGCTCAGTTGAAAAGTGTAGGACGTGTCTGGGTAGCAACCAGTAAGTGTCTGATACAAGCCGCTAAGAGGGGATGCGGAGGAAGGTATCTGCTCAGGGAATCTACTTCAGGTGCGTACTCATTCATAACAGTGTCTCTCCTTTGAGGATGAAGATAGAACAGGGAACGACTACGGGCACATTAGGTACTGTGAGTAAAGGGCATGCTAAGGCGCTTAAGCCTGCCAAACACATATTGGATGTTCACCACCAGTGCAGTTCCGCACTTAGTTTCTGCGTCGATAACGCTTCCTACACTGAGAGGGAAGTGTGCTTTAGGAGGGATTCACTGCAGTGATACGTCTGTTACAGAAGGAAACTTTTGGGACTGACTCTGTGGTAACCCCAATAGGCGCACATAGCTTTCCAGTCTCAGCCGTCTATCCGTTGGACTATAGCAAGTTCTGTTTAAGGGAAACTCCTTCATGCGGAATGTCACTTCTCACAGTGTCTTTGCAGTGGAGGAAAGAAGATAGAACAACGACGGACAGAGAGAACGTTGCAACCAGTGAGTGAAGTACAGGGTAAGGCACCTAAGCCTCTATGATGCATACTGGATGTTCAACACCTGGGATTTTCCACAATGTCTACCACTTCTCAAAACACTTCCAATATAGGAGGGAACTGTGCTACCCTAAGTTCTAATGACAGGGATGCATCTGTGCAAGTTTGAAAACTCGAGGACGTGTCTGGGTAGCATACATGAAGTGTCTCATAAAAGCACCTCAGACTGGATGCGTAGGAGGTATCTGCTCAGGGAAGCTACTTCAGTTTTGTACTCATTCATAACAGTGCTTCTCCTTGGAGGAATGAAGGAAGAACTCGGACGGACTAGGGGCACAGTAGGTACTGTGAATAAAGGGCAGGCTATGAACCTTACGCCTGCCAACCACATATTGGATGTTCACCACCAGTGTTGATCCGCACATAGGTTCTGCGTCTAAAACGCTTCCAACACTGAGAGGGAAGTGTGCTTTAGGAGGGATTCACTGCAGTGTTACGTCTGTTAAAGAAGGATGCTTTTGGGACTGACTCTGTGGTAACCGCATTAGGCGCACATAGCTTTCCAGTCTCAGACGTCTAACCGTTAGACTATAGGAAGTTCTGTTTAAGGGAAACTCCTTCATGCGGAATGTCACTTCTCACAGTGTCTTTGCAGTGGAGAAAAGAAGATAGAACAAGGAAGGACAGAGAGAACGATGATAACCGTGATTGAAGTACAGGGTAAGCCTCGTAGGCCTCTATTATGCATACTGGTAGTTCAACACCGGAGATGTTCCACAGTGTCTACCTCTTCTCAAAACACTTCCAGTATATGAGGGAACTCTGCTACATTAAGTTCTCACGACAGAGATGCGTCTGTGCTCAGTTGGAAAGTGTAGGACGTGTCTGGGTAGCAACCAGTAAGTGTCTGATACAAGCCGCTACGAGGGGATGCGGAGGAAGGTTTCTGCTCAGGGAAGCTACTTCAGGTGCGTACTCATTCATAACAGTGTCTCTCCTTTGAGGATGAAGATAGAACAGGGAACGACTACGGGCACATTATGTACTGTGAGTAAAGGGCATGCTAAGGCGCTTAAGCCTGCCAAACACATATTGGATGTTCACCACCAGTGCAGATCCGCACTTAGTTTCTGCGTCGAAAACGCTTCCTACACTGAGAGGGAAGTGTGCTTTAGGAGGGATTCACTGCAGTGTTACATCTGTTAAAGAAGGATGCTTTTGGGACTGACTCTGTGGTAACCCCAATAGGCGCACATAGCTTTCCAGTCTCAGCCGTCTATCCGATGGACTATAGCAAGTTCTGTTTAAGGGAAACTCCTTCATGCGGAATGTCACTTCTCACAGTGTCTTTCCAGTGGAGGAAAGAAGATAGAACAACGACGGACAGAGAGAACGTTGCAACCCGTGAGTGAAGTACAGGGTAAGGCACCTAAGCCTCTATGATGCATACTGGATGTTCAATACCTGGGATTTTCCACAATGTCTACCACTTCTCAAAACACTTCCAATATAGGAGGGAACTGTGCTACCGTAAGTTCTAATGACAGGGATGCATCTGTGCAAGTTTGAAAACTCGAGGATGTGTCTGGGTAGCAAACATGAAGTGTCTCATAAAGGCACCTTAGACTGGATGCGTAGGAGGTATCTGCTCAGGGAAGCTACTTCAGTTTTGTACTCATTCATAACAGTGCTTCTCCTTGGAGGAATGAAGGAAGAACACGGACGGACTAGGGGCACAGTAGGTACTGTGAATGAAGGGCAGGCTATGAACCTTACGCCTGCCAACCACATATTGGATGTTCACCACCAGTGTTGATCCGCACATAGGTTCTGCGTCTAAAACGCTTCCAACACTGAGAGGGAAGTGTGCTTTAGGAGGGATTCACTGCAGTGTTACGTCTGTTAAAGAAGGATGCTTTTGGGACTGACTCTGTGGTAACCGCATTAGGCGCACATAGCTTTCCAGTCTCAGACGTCTAACCGTTAGACTATAGGAAGTTCTGTTTAAGGGAAACTCCTTCATGCGGAATGTCACTTCTCACAGTGTCTTTGCAGTGGAGAAAAGAAGATAGAACAAGGACGGACAGAGAGAACGATGCAAACCGTGATTGAAGTACAGGGTAAGCCTCGTAGGCCTCTATTATGCATACTGGTAGTTCAACACCGGAGATGTTCCACAGTGTCTAACTCTTCTCAAAACACTTCCAGTATATGAGGGAACTCTGCTACATCAAGTTCTCGCTACAGAGATGCGTCTGTGCTCAGTTGGAAAGTGTAGGACGTGTCTGGGTAGCAACCCGTAAGTGTCTGATACAAGCCACTAAGAGGGGATGCGGAGGAAGGTATCTGCTCAGGGAAGCTACTTCAGGTGCGTACTCATTCATAAGAGTGTCTCTCCTTTGAGGATGAAGATAGAACAGGGAACGACTACGGGCACATTAGGTACTGTGAGTAAAGGGCATGCTAAGGCGCTTAAGCCTGCCAAACACATATTGGATGTTCACAACCAGTGCAGTTCCGCACTTAGTTTCTGCATCGAAAACGCTTCCTACACTGAGAGGGAAGTGTGCTTTAGGAGGGATTCACTGCAGTGTTACGTCTGTTAAAGAAGGAAGCTTTTGGGACTGACTCTGTGGTAACCCCAATAGGCGCACATAGCTTTCCAGTCTCAGCCGTCTATCCGTTGGACTATAGCAAGTTCTGTTTAAGGGAAACTCCTTCATGCGGAATGTCACTTCTCACAGTGTCTTTCCAGTGGAGGAAAGAAGATAGAACAACGACGGACAGAGAGAACGTTGCAACCCGTGAGTGAAGTACAGGGTAAGGCACCTAAGCCTCTATGATGCATACTGGATGTTCAACACCTGGGATTTTCCACAATGTCTACCACTTCTCAAAACACTTCCAATATAGGAGGGAACTGTGCTACCGTAAGTTCTAATGACAGGGATGCATCAGTGCAAGTTTGAAAACTCGAGGATGTGTCTGGGTAGCAAACATGAAGTGTCTCATATAGGCACCTTAGACTGGATGCGTAGGAGGTATCTGCTCAGGGAAGCTACTTCAGTTTTGTACTCATTCATAACAGTGCTTCTCCTTGGAGGAATGAAGGAAGAACCCGGACGGACTAGGGGCACATTAGGTACTGTGAATAAAGGGCAGGCTATGAACCTTACGCCTGCCAACCACATATTGGATGTTCACCACCAGTGTTGATCCGCACATAGGTTCTGCGTCTAAAACGCTTCCAACACTGAGAGGGAAGTGTGCTTTAGGAGGGATTCACTGCAGTGTTACGTCTGTTAAAGAAGGATGCTTTGGGGACTGACTCTGTGGTAACCGCATTAGGCGCACATAGCTTTCCAGTCTCAGACGTCTAACCGTTAGACTATAGGAAGTTCTGTTTAAGGGAAACTCCCTCATGCGGAATATCACTTCTCACAGTGTCTTTGCAGTGGAGAAAAGAAGATAGAACAAGGACGGACAGAGAGAACGATGCAAACCGTGATTGAAGTACAGGGTAAGCCTCGTAGGCCTCTATTATGCATACTGGTAGTTCAACACCGGAGATGTTCCACAGTGTCTACCTCTTCTCAAAACACTTCCAGTATATGAGGGAACTCTGCTACATTAAGTTCTCACGACAGAGATGCGTCTGTGCTCAGTTGGAAAGTGTAGGACGTGTCTGGGTAGCAACCAGTAAGTGTCTGATACAAGCCGCTAAGAGGGGATGCGGAGGAAGGTATCTGCTCAGGGAAGCTACTTCAGGTGCGTACTCATTCATAACAGTGTCTCTCCTTTGAGGATGAAGTTAGAACAGGGAACGACTACGGGCACATTAGGTACTGTGAGTAAAGGGCATGCTAAGGCGCTTAAGCCTGCCAAACACATATTGGATGTTCACCACCAGTGCAGATCCGCACTTAGTTTCTGCGTCGAAAACGCTTCCTACACTGAGAGGGAAGTGTGCTTTAGGAGGGATTCACTGCAGTGTTACGTCTGTTAAAAAGGAAGCTTTTGGGACTGACTCTGTGGTAACCCCAATAGGCGCACATAGCTTTCCAGTCTCAGCCGTCTATCCGATGGACTATAGCAAGTTCTGTTTAAGGGAAACTCCTTCATGCGGAATGTCACTTCTCACAGTGTCTTTCCAGTGGAGGAAAGAAGATAGAACAACGACGGACAGAGAGAACGTTGCAACCCGTGAGTGAAGTACAGGGTAAGGCACCTAAGCCTCTATGATGCATACTGGATGTTAACACCTGGGATTTTCCACAATGTCTACCACTTCTCAAAACACTTCCAATATAGGAGGGAACTGTGCTACCGTAAGTTCTAATGACAGGGATGCATCTGTGCAAGGTTGAAAACTCGAGGATGTGTCTGGGTAGCAAACATGAAGTGTCTCATAAAGGCACCTTAGACTGGATGCGTAGTAGGTATCTGCTAGGGAAGCTACTTCAGTTTTGTACTCATTCATAACAGTGCTTCTCCTTGGAGGAATGAAGGAAGAACACGGACGGACTAGGGGCACAGTAGGTACTGTGAATAAAGGGCAGGCTATGAACCTTACGCCTGCCAACCACATATTGGATGTTCACCACCAGTGTTGATCCGCACATAGGTTCTGCGTCTAAAACGCTTCCAACACTGAGAGGGAAGTGTGCTTTAGGAGGGATTCACTGCAGTGTTACGTCTGTTAAAGAAGGATGCTTTTGGGACTGACTCTGTGGTAACCGCATTAGGCGCACATAGCTTTCCAGTCTCAGACGTCTAACCATTAGACTATAGGAAATTCTGTTTAAGGAAACTCCTTCATGTGGAATGTCACTTCTCACAGTGTCTTTGCAGTGGAGAAAAGAAGATAGAACAAGGACGGACAGAGAGAGCGATGCAAACCGTGATTGAAGTATAGGGTAAGCCTCGTAGGCCTCTATTATGCATACTGGTAGTTCAACACCGGAGATGTTCCACAGTGTCTACCTCTTCTCAAAACACTTCCAGTATATGAGGGAACTCTGCTACATTAAGTTCTCACGACAGAGATGCGTCTGTGCTCAGTTGGAAAGTGTAGGACGTGTCTGGGTAGCAACCAGTAAGTGTCTGATACAAGCCGCTACGAGGGGATGCGGAGGAAGGTTTCTGCTCAGGGAAGCTACTTCAGGTGCGTACTCATTCATAACAGTGTCTCTCCTTTGAGGATGAAGATAGAACAGGGAACGACTACGGGCACATTAGGTACTGTGAGTAAAGGGCATGCTAAGGCGCTTAAGCCTGCCAAACACATATTGGATGTTCACCACCAGTGCAGATCCGCACTTAGTTTCTGCGTCGAAAACGCTTCCTACACTGAGAGGGAAGTGTGCTTTAGGAGGGATTCACTGCAGTGTTACATCTGTTAAAGAAGGATGCTTTTGGGACTGACTCTGTGGTAACCCCAATAGGCGCACATAGCTTTCCAGTCTCAGCCGTCTATCCGATGGACTATAGCAAGTTCTGTTTAAGGGAAACTCCTTCATGTGGAATGTCACTTCTCACAGTGTCTTTCCAGTGGAGGAAAGAAGATAGAACAACGACGGACAGAGAGAACGTTGCAACCCGTGAGTGAAGTACAGGGTAAGGCACCTAAGCCTCTATGATGCATACTGGATGTTCAATACCTGGGATTTTCCACAATGTCTACCACTTCTCAAAACACTTCCAATATAGGAGGGAACTGTGCTACCGTAAGTTCTAATGACAGGGATGCATCTGTGCAAGTTTGAAAACTCGAGGATGTGTCTGGGTAGCAAACATGAAGTGTCTCATAAAGGCACCTTAGACTGGATGCGTAGGAGGTATCTGCTCAGGGAAGCTACTTCAGTTTTGTACTCATTCATAACAGTGCTTCTCCTTGGAGGAATGAAGGAAGAACACGGACGGACTAGGGGCACAGTAGGTACTGTGAATAAAGGGCAGGCTATGAACCTTACGCCTGCCAACCACATATTGGATGTTCACCACCAGTGTTGATCCGCACATAGGTTCTGCGTCTAAAACGCTTCCAACACTGAGAGGGAAGTGTGCTTTAGGAGGGATTCACTGCAGTGTTACGTCTGTTAAAGAAGGATGCTTTTGGGACTGACTCTGTGGTAACCGCATTAGGCGCACATAGCTTTCCAGTCTCAGACGTCTAACCGTTAGACTATAGGAAGTTCTGTTTAAGGGAAACTCCTTCATGCGGAATGTCACTTCTCACAGTGTCTTTGCAGTGGAGAAAAGAAGATAGAACAAGGACGGACAGAGAGAACGATGCAAACCGTGATTGAAGTACAGGGTAAGCCTCGTAGGCCTCTATTATGCATACTGGTAGTTCAACACCGGAGATGTTCCACAGTGTCTAACTCTTCTCAAAACACTTCCAGTATATGAGGGAACTCTGCTACATCAAGTTCTCGCTACAGAGATGCGTCTGTGCTCAGTTGGAAAGTGTAGGACGTGTCTGGGTAGCAACCCGTAAGTGTCTGATACAAGCCACTAAGAGGGGATGCGGAGGAAGGTATCTGCTCAGGGAAGCTACTTCAGGTGCGTACTCATTCATAAGAGTGTCTCTCCTTTGAGGATGAAGATAGAACAGGGAACGACTACGGGCACATTAGGTACTGTGAGTAAAGGGCATGCTAAGGCGCTTAAGCCTACCAAACACATATTGGATGTTCACAACCAGTGCAGTTCCGCACTTAGTTTCTGCGTCGAAAACGCTTCCTACACTGAGAGGGAAGTGTGCTTTAGGAGGGATTCACTGCAGTGTTACGTCTGTTAAAGAAGGAAGCTTTTGGGACTGACTCTGTGTTAACCCCAATAGGCGCACATAGCTTTCCAGTCTCAGCCGTCTATCCGTTGGACTATAGCAAGTTCTGTTTAAGGGAAACTCCTTCATGCGGAATGTCACTTCTCACAGTGTCTTTCCAGTGGAGGAAAGAAGATAGAACAACGACGGACAGAGAGAACGTTGCAACCCGTGAGTGAAGTACAGGGTAAGGCACCTAAGCCTCTATGATGCATACTGGATGTTCAACACCTGGGATTTTCCACAATGTCTACCACTTCTCAAAACACTTCCAATATAGGAGGGAACTGTGCTACCGTAAGTTCTAATGACAGGGATGCATCAGTGCAAGTTTGAAAACTCGAGGATGTGTCTGGGTAGCAAACATGAAGTGTCTCATATAGGCACCTTAGACTGGATGCGTAGGAGGTATCTGCTCAGGGAAGCTACTTCAGTTTTGTACTCATTCATAACAGTGCTTCTCCTTGGAGGAATGAAGGAAGAACACGGACGGACTAGGGGCACAGTAGGTACTGTGAATAAAGGGCAGGCTATGAACCTTACGCCTGCCAACCACATATTGGATGTTCACCACCAGTGTTGATCCGCACATAGGTTCTGCGTCTAAAACGCTTCCAACACTGAGAGGGAAGTGTGCTTTAGGAGGGATTCACTGCAGTGTTACGTCTGTTAAAGAAGGATGCTTTGGGGACTGACTCTGTGGTAACCGCATTAGGCGCACATAGCTTTCCAGTCTCAGACGTCTAACCGTTAGACTATAGGAAGTTCTGTTTAAGGGAAACTCCTTCATGCGGAATGTCACTTCTCACAGTGTCTTTGCAGTGGAGAAAAGAAGATAGAACAAGGACGGACAGAGAGAACGATGCAAACCGTGATTGAAGTACAGGGTAAGCCTCGTAGGCCTCTATTATGCATACTGGTAGTTCAACACCGGAGATGTTCCACAGTGTCTACCTCTTCTCAAAACACTTCCAGTATATGAGGGAACTCTGCTACATTAAGTTCTCACGACAGAGATGCGTCTGTGCTCAGTTGGAATGTATAGGACGTGTCTGGGTAGCAACCATAAGTGTCTGATACAAGCCGCTAAGAGGGGATGCGGAGGAAGGTATCTGCTCAGGGAAGCTACTTCAGGTGCGTACTCATTCATAACAGTGTCTCTCCTTTGAGGATGTAGATAGAACAGGGAACGACTACGGGCACATTAGGTACTGTGAGTAAAGGGCATGCTAAGGCGCTTAAGCCTGCCAAACACATATTGGATGTTCTCCACCAGTGCAGATCCGCACTTAGTTTCTGTGTCGAAAACGCTTCCTACACTGAGAGGGAAGTGTGCTTTAGGAGGGATTCACTGCAGTGTTACGTCTGTTAAAGAAGGAAGCTTTTGGGACTGACTCTGTGGTAACCCCAATAGGCGCACATAGCTATCCAGTCTCAGCCGTCTATCCGTTGGACTATAGCAAGTTCTGTTTAAGGGAAACTCCTTCATGCGGAATGTCACTTCTCACAGTGTCTTTCCAGTGGAGGAAAGAAGATAGAACAACGACGGACAGAGAGAACGTTGCAACCCGTGAGTGAAGTACAGGGAAAGGCACCTAAGCCTCTATGATGCATACTGGATGTTCAAAACCTGGGATTTTCCACAATGTCTACCACTTCACAAAACACTTCCAATATAGGAGGGAACTGTGCTACCGTAAGTTCTAATGACAGGGATGCATCTGTGCAAGTTTGAAAACTCGAGGATGTGTCTGGGTAGCAAACATGAAGTGTCTCATAAAGGCACCTTAGACTGGATGCGTAGGAGGTATCTGCTCAGGGAAGCTACTTCAGTTTTGTACTCATTCATAACAGTGCTTCTCCTTGGAGGAATGAAGGAAGCACACGGACGGACTAGGGGCACAGTAGGTACTGTGAATAAAGGGCAGGCTATGAACCTTACGCCTGCCAACCACATATTGGATGTTCACCACCAGTGTTGATCCGCACATAGGTTCTGCGTCTAAAACGCTTCCAACACTGAGAGGGAAGTGTGCTTTAGGAGGGATTCACTGCAGTGTTACGTCTGTTAAAGAAGGATGCTTTTGGGACTGACTCTGTGGTAACCGCATTAGGCGCACATAGCTTTCCAGTCTCAGACGTCTAGCCGTTAGACTATATAAGTTCTGTTTAAGGGAAACTCCTTCATGCGGAATGTCACTTCTCACAGTGTCTTTGCAGTGGAGAAAAGAAGATAGAACAAGGACGGACAGAGAGAACGATGCAAACCGTGATTGAAGTACAGGGTAAGCCTCGTAGGCCTCTATTATGCATACTGGTAGTTCAACACCGGAGATGTTCCACAGTGTCTACCTCTTCTCAAAACACTTCCAGTATATGAGGGAACTCTGCTACATTAAGTTCTCACGACAGAGATGCGTCTGTGCTCAGTTGGAAAGTGTAGGACGTGTCTGGGTAGCAACCAGTAAGTGACTGATACAAGCCGATAAGAGGGGATGCGGAGGAAGGTATCTGCTCAGGGAAGCTACTTCAGGTGCGTACTCATTCATAAGAGTGTCTCTCCTTTGAGGATGAAGATAGAACAGGGAACGACTACGGGCACATTAGGTACTGTGAGTAAAGGGCATGCTAAGGCGCTTAAGCCTGCCAAACACATATTGGATGTTCACAACCAGTGCAGTTCCGCACTTAGTTTCTGCATCGAAAACGCTTCCTACACTGAGAGGGAAGTGTGCTTTAGGAGGGATTCACTGCAGTGTTACGTCTGTTAAAGAAGGAAGCTTTTGGGACTGACTCTGTGGTAACCCCAATAGGCGCACATAGCTTTCCAGTCTCAGCCGTCTATCCGTTGGACTATAGCAAGTTCTGTTTAAGGGAAACTCCTTCATGCGGAATGTCACTTCTCACAGTGTCTTTCCAGTGGAGGAAAGAAGATAGAACAACGACGGACAGAGAGAACGTTGCAACCCGTGAGTGAAGTACAGGGTAAGGCACCTAAGCCTCTATGATGCATACTGGATGTTCAACACCTGGGATTTTCCACAATGTCTACCACTTCTCAAAACACTTCCAATATAGGAGGGAACTGTGCTACCGTAAGTTCTAATGACAGGGATGCATCAGTGCAAGTTTGAAAACTCGAGGATGTGTCTGGGTAGCAAACATGAAGTGTCTCATATAGGCACCTTAGACTGGATGCGTAGGAGGTATCTGCTCAGGGAAGCTACTTCAGTTTTGTACTCATTCATAACAGTGCTTCTCCTTGGAGGAATGAAGGAAGAACCCGGACGGACTAGGGGCACATTAGGTACTGTGAATAAAGGGCAGGCTATGAACCTTACGCCTGCCAACCACATATTGGATGTTCACCACCAGTGTTGATCCGCACATAGGTTCTGCGTCTAAAACGCTTCCAACACTGAGAGGGAAGTGTGCTTTAGGAGGGATTCACTGCAGTGTTACGTCTGTTAAAGAAGGATGCTTTGGGGACTGACTCTGTGGTAACCGCATTAGGCGCACATAGCTTTCCAGTCTCAGACGTCTAACCGTTAGACTATAGGAAGTTCTGTTTAAGGGAAACTCCCTCATGCGGAATATCACTTCTCACAGTGTCTTTGCAGTGGAGAAAAGAAGATAGAACAAGGACGGACAGAGAGAACGATGCAAACCGTGATTGAAGTACAGGGTAAGCCTCGTAGGCCTCTATTATGCATACTGGTAGTTCAACACCGGAGATGTTCCACAGTGTCTACCTCTTCTCAAAACACTTCCAGTATATGAGGGAACTCTGCTACATTAAGTTCTCACGACAGAGATGCGTCTGTGCTCAGTTGGAAAGTGTAGGACGTGTCTGGGTAGCAACCAGTAAGTGTCTGATACAAGCCGCTAAGAGGGGATGCGGAGGAAGGTATCTGCTCAGGGAAGCTACTTCAGGTGCGTACTCATTCATAACAGTGTCTCTCCTTTGAGGATGAAGTTAGAACAGGGAACGACTACGGGCACATTAGGTACTGTGAGTAAAGGGCATGCTAAGGCGCTTAAGCCTGCCAAACACATATTGGATGTTCACCACCAGTGCAGATCCGCACTTAGTTTCTGCGTCGAAAACGCTTCCTACACTGAGAGGGAAGTGTGCTTTAGGAGGGATTCACTGCAGTGTTACGTCTGTTAAAAAGGAAGCTTTTGGGACTGACTCTGTGGTAACCCCAATAGGCGCACATAGCTTTCCAGTCTCAGCCGTCTATCCGATGGACTATAGCAAGTTCTGTTTAAGGGAAACTCCTTCATGCGGAATGTCACTTCTCACAGTGTCTTTCCAGTGGAGGAAAGAAGATAGAACAACGACGGACAGAGAGAACGTTGCAACCCGTGAGTGAAGTACAGGGTAAGGCACCTAAGCCTCTATGATGCATACTGGATGTTAACACCTGGGATTTTCCACAATGTCTACCACTTCTCAAAACACTTCCAATATAGGAGGGAACTGTGCTACCGTAAGTTCTAATGACAGGGATGCATCTGTGCAAGGTTGAAAACTCGAGGATGTGTCTGGGTAGCAAACATGAAGTGTCTCATAAAGGCACCTTAGACTGGATGCGTAGTAGGTATCTGCTAGGGAAGCTACTTCAGTTTTGTACTCATTCATAACAGTGCTTCTCCTTGGAGGAATGAAGGAAGAACACGGACGGACTAGGGGCACAGTAGGTACTGTGAATAAAGGGCAGGCTATGAACCTTACGCCTGCCAACCACATATTGGATGTTCACCACCAGTGTTGATCCGCACATAGGTTCTGCGTCTAAAACGCTTCCAACACTGAGAGGGAAGTGTGCTTTAGGAGGGATTCACTGCAGTGTTACGTCTGTTAAAGAAGGATGCTTTTGGGACTGACTCTGTGGTAACCGCATTAGGCGCACATAGCTTTCCAGTCTCAGACGTCTAACCATTAGACTATAGGAAATTCTGTTTAAGGAAACTCCTTCATGTGGAATGTCACTTCTCACAGTGTCTTTGCAGTGGAGAAAAGAAGATAGAACAAGGACGGACAGAGAGAGCGATGCAAACCGTGATTGAAGTATAGGGTAAGCCTCGTAGGCCTCTATTATGCATACTGGTAGTTCAACACCGGAGATGTTCCACAGTGTCTACCTCTTCTCAAAACACTTCCAGTATATGAGGGAACTCTGCTACATTAAGTTCTCACGACAGAGATGCGTCTGTGCTCAGTTGGAAAGTGTAGGACGTGTCTGGGTAGCAACCAGTAAGTGTCTGATACAAGCCGCTACGAGGGGATGCGGAGGAAGGTTTCTGCTCAGGGAAGCTACTTCAGGTGCGTACTCATTCATAACAGTGTCTCTCCTTTGAGGATGAAGATAGAACAGGGAACGACTACGGGCACATTAGGTACTGTGAGTAAAGGGCATGCTAAGGCGCTTAAGCCTGCCAAACACATATTGGATGTTCACCACCAGTGCAGATCCGCACTTAGTTTCTGCGTCGAAAACGCTTCCTACACTGAGAGGGAAGTGTGCTTTAGGAGGGATTCACTGCAGTGTTACATCTGTTAAAGAAGGATGCTTTTGGGACTGACTCTGTGGTAACCCCAATAGGCGCACATAGCTTTCCAGTCTCAGCCGTCTATCCGATGGACTATAGCAAGTTCTGTTTAAGGGAAACTCCTTCATGCGGAATGTCACTTCTCACAGTGTCTTTCCAGTGGAGGAAAGAAGATAGAACAACGACGGACAGAGAGAACGTTGCAACCCGTGAGTGAAGTACAGGGTAAGGCACCTAAGCCTCTATGATGCATACTGGATGTTCAATACCTGGGATTTTCCACAATGTCTACCACTTCTCAAAACACTTCCAATATAGGAGGGAACTGTGCTACCGTAAGTTCTAATGACAGGGATGCATCTGTGCAAGTTTGAAAACTCGAGGATGTGTCTGGGTAGCAAACATGAAGTGTCTCATAAAGGCACCTTAGACTGGATGCGTAGGAGGTATCTGCTCAGGGAAGCTACTTCAGTTTTGTACTCATTCATAACAGTGCTTCTCCTTGGAGGAATGAAGGAAGAACACGGACGGACTAGGGGCACAGTAGGTACTGTGAATAAAGGGCAGGCTATGAACCTTACGCCTGCCAACCACATATTGGATGTTCACCACCAGTGTTGATCCGCACATAGGTTCTGCGTCTAAAACGCTTCCAACACTGAGAGGGAAGTGTGCTTTAGGAGGGATTCACTGCAGTGTTACGTCTGTTAAAGAAGGATGCTTTTGGGACTGACTCTGTGGTAACCGCATTAGGCGCACATAGCTTTCCAGTCTCAGACGTCTAACCGTTAGACTATAGGAAGTTCTGTTTAAGGGAAACTCCTTCATGCGGAATGTCACTTCTCACAGTGTCTTTGCAGTGGAGAAAAGAAGATAGAACAAGGACGGACAGAGAGAACGATGCAAACCGTGATTGAAGTACAGGGTAAGCCTCGTAGGCCTCTATTATGCATACTGGTAGTTCAACACCGGAGATGTTCCACAGTGTCTAACTCTTCTCAAAACACTTCCAGTATATGAGGGAACTCTGCTACATCAAGTTCTCGCTACAGAGATGCGTCTGTGCTCAGTTGGAAAGTGTAGGACGTGTCTGGGTAGCAACCCGTAAGTGTCTGATACAAGCCACTAAGAGGGGATGCGGAGGAAGGTATCTGCTCAGGGAAGCTACTTCAGGTGCGTACTCATTCATAAGAGTGTCTCTCCTTTGAGGATGAAGATAGAACAGGGAACGACTACGGGCACATTAGGTACTGTGAGTAAAGGGCATGCTAAGGCGCTTAAGCCTACCAAACACATATTGGATGTTCACAACCAGTGCAGTTCCGCACTTAGTTTCTGCGTCGAAAACGCTTCCTACACTGAGAGGGAAGTGTGCTTTAGGAGGGATTCACTGCAGTGTTACGTCTGTTAAAGAAGGAAGCTTTTGGGACTGACTCTGTGTTAACCCCAATAGGCGCACATAGCTTTCCAGTCTCAGCCGTCTATCCGTTGGGCTATAGCAAGTTCTGTTTAAGGGAAACTCCTTCATGCGGAATGTCACTTCTCACAGTGTCTTTCCAGTGGAGGAAAGAAGATAGAACAACGACGGACAGAGAGAACGTTGCAACCCGTGAGTGAAGTACAGGGTAAGGCACCTAAGCCTCTATGATGCATACTGGATGTTCAACACCTGGGATTTTCCACAATGTCTACCACTTCTCAAAACACTTCCAATATAGGAGGGAACTGTGCTACCGTAAGTTCTAATGACAGGGATGCATCAGTGCAAGTTTGAAAACTCGAGGATGTGTCTGGGTAGCAAACATGAAGTGTCTCATATAGGCACCTTAGACTGGATGCGTAGGAGGTATCTGCTCAGGGAAGCTACTTCAGTTTTGTACTCATTCATAACAGTGCTTCTCCTTGGAGGAATGAAGGAAGAACACGGACGGACTAGGGGCACAGTAGGTACTGTGAATAAAGGGCAGGCTATGAACCTTACGCCTGCCAACCACATATTGGATGTTCACCACCAGTGTTGATCCGCACATAGGTTCTGCGTCTAAAACGCTTCCAACACTGAGAGGGAAGTGTGCTTTAGGAGGGATTCACTGCAGTGTTACGTCTGTTAAAGAAGGATGCTTTGGGGACTGACTCTGTGGTAACCGCATTAGGCGCACATAGCTTTCCAGTCTCAGACGTCTAACCGTTAGACTATAGGAAGTTCTGTTTAAGGGAAACTCCTTCATGCGGAATGTCACTTCTCACAGTGTCTTTGCAGTGGAGAAAAGAAGATAGAACAAGGACGGACAGAGAGAACGATGCAAACCGTGATTGAAGTACAGGGTAAGCCTCGTAGGCCTCTATTATGCATACTGGTAGTTCAACACCGGAGATGTTCCACAGTGTCTACCTCTTCTCAAAACACTTCCAGTATATGAGGGAACTCTGCTACATTAAGTTCTCACGACAGAGATGCGTCTGTGCTCAGTTGGAATGTATAGGACGTGTCTGGGTAGCAACCATAAGTGTCTGATACAAGCCGCTAAGAGGGGATGCGGAGGAAGGTATCTGCTCAGGGAAGCTACTTCAGGTGCGTACTCATTCATAACAGTGTCTCTCCTTTGAGGATGTAGATAGAACAGGGAACGACTACGGGCACATTAGGTACTGTGAGTAAAGGGCATGCTAAGGCGCTTAAGCCTGCCAAACACATATTGGATGTTCTCCACCAGTGCAGATCCGCACTTAGTTTCTGTGTCGAAAACGCTTCCTACACTGAGAGGGAAGTGTGCTTTAGGAGGGATTCACTGCAGTGTTACGTCTGTTAAAGAAGGAAGCTTTTGGGACTGACTCTGTGGTAACCCCAATAGGCGCACATAGCTTTCCAGTCTCAGCCGTCTATCCGTTGGACTATAGCAAGTTCTGTTTAAGGGAAACTCCTTCATGCGGAATGTCACTTCTCACAGTGTCTTTCCAGTGGAGGAAAGAAGATAGAACAACGACGGACAGAGAGAACGTTGCAACCCGTGAGTGAAGTACAGGGAAAGGCACCTAAGCCTCTATGATGCATACTGGATGTTCAAAACCTGGGATTTTCCACAATGTCTACCACTTCACAAAACACTTCCAATATAGGAGGGAACTGTGCTACCGTAAGTTCTAATGACAGGGATGCATCTGTGCAAGTTTGAAAACTCGAGGATGTGTCTGGGTAGCAAACATGAAGTGTCTCATAAAGGCACCTTAGACTGGATGCGTAGGAGGTATCTGCTCAGGGAAGCTACTTCAGTTTTGTACTCATTCATAACAGTGCTTCTCCTTGGAGGAATGAAGGAAGCACACGGACGGACTAGGGGCACAGTAGGTACTGTGAATAAAGGGCAGGCTATGAACCTTACGCCTGCCAACCACATATTGGATGTTCACCACCAGTGTTGATCCGCACATAGGTTCTGCGTCTAAAACGCTTCCAACACTGAGAGGGAAGTGTGCTTTAGGAGGGATTCACTGCAGTGTTACGTCTGTTAAAGAAGGATGCTTTTGGGACTGACTCTGTGGTAACCGCATTAGGCGCACATAGCTTTCCAGTCTCAGACGTCTAGCCGTTAGACTATATAAGTTCTGTTTAAGGGAAACTCCTTCATGCGGAATGTCACTTCTCACAGTGTCTTTGCAGTGGAGAAAAGAAGATAGAACAAGGACGGACAGAGAGAACGATGCAAACCGTGATTGAAGTACAGGGTAAGCCTCGTAGGCCTCTATTATGCATACTGGTAGTTCAACACCGGAGATGTTCCACAGTGTCTACCTCTTCTCAAAACACTTCCAGTATATGAGGGAACTCTGCTACATTAAGTTCTCACGACAGAGATGCGTCTGTGCTCAGTTGGAAAGTGTAGGACGTGTCTGGGTAGCAACCAGTAAGTGACTGATACAAGCCGATAAGAGGGGATGCGGAGGAAGGTATCTGCTCAGGGAAGCTACTTCAGGTGCGTACTCATTCATAACAGTGTCTCTCCTTTGAGGATGTAGATAGAACAGGGAACGACTACGGGCACATTAGGTACTGTGAGTAAAGGGCATGCTAAGGCGCTTAAGCCTGCCAAACACATATTAGATGTTCTCCACCAGTGCAGATACGCACTTAGTTTCTGCGTCGAAAACGCTTCCTACACTGAGAGGGAAGTGTGCTTTAGGAGGGATTCACTGCAGTGTTACGTCTGTTAAAGAAGGAAGCTTTTGGGACTGACTCTGTGGTAACCCCAATAGGCGCACATAGCTTTCCAGTCTCAGCCGTCTATCCGTTGGACTATAGCAAGTTCTGTTTAAGGGAAACTCCTTCATGCGGAATGTCACTTCTCACAGTGTCTTTCCAGTGGAGGAAAGAAGATAGAACAACGACGGACAGAGAGAACGTTGCAACCCGTGAGTGAAGTACAGGGTAAGGCACCTAAGCCTCTATGATGCATACTGGATGTTCAACACCTGGGATTTTCCACAATGTCTACCACTTCTCAAAACACTTCCAATATAGGAGGGAACTGTGCTACCGTAAGTTCTAATGACAGGGATGCATCTGTGCAAGGTTGAAAACTCGAGGATGTGTCTGGGTAGCAAACATGAAGTGTCTCATAAAGGCACCTTAGACTGGATGCGTAGTAGGTATCTGCTAGGGAAGCTACTTCAGTTTTGTACTCATTCATATCAGTGCTTCTCCTTGGAGGAATGAAGGAAGAACACGGACGGACTAGGGGCACAGTAGGTACTGTGAATAAAGGGCAGGCTATGAACCTTACGCCTGCCAACCACATATTGGATGTTCACCACCAGTGTTGATCCGCACATAGGTTCTGCGTCTAAAACGCTTCCAACACTGAGAGGGAAGTGTGCTTTAGGAGGGATTCACTGCAGTGTTACGTCTGTTAAAGAAGGATGCTTTTGGGACTGACTCTGTGGTAACCGCATTAGGCGCACATAGCTTTCCAGTCTCAGACGTCTAACCGTTAGACTATAGGAAATTCTGTTTAAGGAAACTCCTTCATGTGGAATGTCACTTCTCACAGTGTCTTTGCAGTGGAGAAAAGAAGATAGAACAAGGACGGACAGAGAGAGCGATGCAAACCGTGATTGAAGTACAGGGTAAGCCTCGTAGGCCTCTATTATGCATACTGGTAGTTCAACACCGGAGATGTTCCACAGTGTCTACCTCTTCTCAAAACACTTCCAGTATATGAGAAAACTCTGCTACATTAAGTTCTCACGACAGAGATGCGTCTGTGCTCAGTTGGAAAGTGTAGGACGTGTCTGGGTAGCAACCAGTAAGTGTCTGATACAAGCCGCTAAGAGGGGATGCGGAGGAAGGTATCTGCTCAGGGAAGCTACTTCAGGTGCGTACTCATTCATAACAGTGTCTCTCCTTTGAGGATGAAGATAGAACAGGGAACGACTACGGGCACATTAGGTACTGTGAGTAAAGGGCATGCTAAGGCGCTTAAGCCTGCCAAACACATATTGGATGTTCACCACCAGTGCAGATCCGCACTTAGTTTCTGCGTCGAAAACGCTTCCTACACTGAGAGGGAAGTGTGCTTTAGGAGGGATTCACTGCAGTGTTACGTCTGTTAAAGAAGGAAGCTTTTGGGACTGACTCTGTGGTAACCCCAATAGGCGCACATAGCTTTCCAGTCTCAGCCGTCTATCCGTTGGACTATAGCAAGTTCTGTTTAAGGGAAACTCCTTCATGCGGAATGTCACTTCTCACAGTGTCTTTGCAGAGGAGGAAAGAAGATAGAACAACGACGGACAGAGAGAACGTTGCAACCAGTGAGTGAAGTACAGGGAAAGGCACCTAAGCCTCTATGATGCATACTGGATGTTCAACACCTGGGATTTTCCACAATGTCTACCACTTCTCAAAACACTTCCAATATAGGAGGGAACTGTGCTACCCTAAGTTCTAATGACAGGGATGCATCTGTGCAAGTTTGAAAACTCGAGGACGTGTCTGGGTAGCATACATGAAGTGTCTCATAAAAGCACCTCAGACTGGATGCGTAGGAGGTATCTGCTCAGGGAAGCTACTTCAGTTTTGTACTCATTCATAACAGTGCTTCTCCTTGGAGGAATGAAGGAAGAACTCGGACGGACTAGGGGCACAGTAGGTACTGTGAATAAAGGGCAGGCTATGAACCTTACGCCTGCCAACCACATATTGGATGTTCACCACCAGTGTTGATCCGCACATAGGTTCTGCGTCTAAAACGCTTCCAACACTGAGAGGGAAGTGTGCTTTAGGAGGGATTCACTGCAGTGTTACGTCTGTTAAAGAAGGATGCTTTTGGGACTGACTCTGTGGTAACCGCATTAGGCGCACATAGCTTTCCAGTCTCAGACGTCTAACCGTTAGACTATAGGAAGTTCTGTTTAAGGGAAACTCCTTCATGCGGAATGTCACTTCTCACAGTGTCTTTGCAGTGGAGAAAAGAAGATAGAACAAGGACGGACAGAGAGAACGATGCAAACCGTGATTGAAGTACAGGGTAAGCCTCGTAGGCCTCTATTATGCATACTGGTAGTTCAACACCGGAGATGTTCCACAGTGTCTAACTCTTCTCAAAACACTTCCAGTATATGAGGGAACTCTGCTACATCAAGTTCTCGCTACAGAGATGCGTCTGTGCTCAGTTGGAAAGTGTAGGACGTGTCTGGGTAGCAACCCGTAAGTGTCTGATACAAGCCACTAAGAGGGGATGCGGAGGAAGGTATCTGCTCAGGGAAGCTACTTCAGGTGCGTACTCATTCATAAGAGTGTCTCTCCTTTGAGGATGAAGATAGAACAGGGAACGACTACGGGCACATTAGGTACTGTGAGTAAAGGGCATGCTAAGGCGCTTAAGCCTGCCAAACACATATTGGATGTTCACAACCAGTACAGTTCCGTACTTAGTTTCTGCGTCGAAAACGCTTCCTACACTGAGAGGGAAGTGTGCTTTAGGAGGGATTCACTGCAGTGTTACGTCTGTTAAAGAAGGAAGCTTTTGGGACTGACTCTGTGTTAACCCCAATAGGCGCACATAGCTTTCCAGTCTCAGCCGTCTATCCGTTGGACTATAGCAAGTTCTGTTTAAGGGAAACTCCTTCATGCGGAATGTCACTTCTCACAGTGTCTTTCCAGTGGAGGAAAGAAGATAGAACAACGACGTACAGAGAGAACGTTGCAACCCGTGAGTGAAGTACAGGGTAAGGCACCTAAGCCTCTATGATGCATACTGGATGTTCAACACCTGGGATTTTCCACAATGTCTACCACTTCTCAAAACACTTCCAATATAGGAGGGAACTGTGCTACCGTAAGTTCTAATGACAGGGATGCATCAGTGCAAGTTTGAAAACTCGAGGATGTGTCTGGGTAGCAAACATGAAGTGTCTCATATAGGCACCTTAGACTGGATGCGTAGGAGGTATCTGCTCAGGGAAGCTACTTCAGTTTTGTACTCATTCATAACAGTGCTTCTCCTTGGAGGAATGAAGGAAGAACACGGACGGACTAGGGGCACAGTAGGTACTGTGAATAAAGGGCAGGCTATGAACCTTACGCCTGCCAACCACATATTGGATGTTCACCACCAGTGTTGATCCGCACATAGGTTCTGCGTCTAAAACGCTTCCAACACTGAGAGGGAAGTGTGCTTTAGGAGGGATTCACTGCAGTGTTACGTCTGTTAAAGAAGGATGCTTTTGGGACTGACTCTGTGGTAACCGCATTAGGCGCACATAGCTTTCCAGTCTCAGACGTCTAGCCGTTAGACTATATAAGTTCTGTTTAAGGGAAACTCCTTCATGCGGAATGTCACTTCTCACAGTGTCTTTGCAGTGGAGAAAAGAAGATAGAACAAGGACGGACAGAGAGAACGATGCAAACCGTGATTGAAGTACAGGGTAAGCCTCGTAGGCCTCTATTATGCATACTGGTAGTTCAACACCGGAGATGTTCCACAGTGTCTACCTCTTCTCAAAACACTTCCAGTATATGAGGGAACTCTGCTACATTAAGTTCTCACGACAGAGATGCGTCTGTGCTCAGTTGGAAAGTGTAGGACGTGTCTGGGTAGCAACCAGTAAGTGACTGATACAAGCCGCTAAGAGGGGATGCGGAGGAAGGTATCTGCTCAGGGAAGCTACTTCAGGTGCGTACTCATTCATAACAGTGTCTCTCCTTTGAGGATGTAGATAGAACAGGGAACGACTACGGGCACATTAGGTACTGTGAGTAAAGGGCATGCTAAGGCGCTTAAGCCTGCCAAACACATATTAGATGTTCTCCACCAGTGCAGATACGCACTTAGTTTCTGCGTCGAAAACGCTTCCTACACTGAGAGGGAAGTGTGCTTTAGGAGGGATTCACTGCAGTGTTACGTCTGTTAAAGAAGGAAGCTTTGGGGACTGACTCTGTGGTAACCCCAATAGGCGCACATAGCTTTCCAGTCTCAGCCATCTATCCGTTGGACTATAGCAAGTTCTGTTTAAGGGAAACTCCTTCATGCGGAATGTCACTTCTCACAGTGTCTTTCCAGTGGAGGAAAGAAGATAGAACAACGACGGACAGAGAGAACGTTGCAACCCGTGAGTGAAGTACAGGGTAAGGCACCTAAGCCTCTATGATGCATACTGGATGTTCAACACCTGGGATTTTCCACAGTGTCTACCACTTCTCAAAACACTTCCAATATAGGAGGGAACTGTGCTACCGTAAGTTCTAATGACAGGGATGCATCTGTGCAAGGTTGAAAACTCGAGGATGTGTCTGGGTAGCAAACATGAAGTGTCTCATAAAGGCACCTTAGACTGGATGCGTAGTAGGTATCTGCTAGGGAAGCTACTTCAGTTTTGTACTCATTCATATCAGTGCTTCTCCTTGGAGGAATGAAGGAAGAACACGGACGGACTAGGGGCACAGTAGGTACTGTGAATAAAGGGCAGGCTATGAACCTTACGCCTGCCAACCACATATTGGATGTTCACCACCAGTGTTGATCCGCACATAGGTTCTGCGTCTAAAACGCTTCCAACACTGAGAGGGAAGTGTGCTTTAGGAGGGATTCACTGCAGTGTTACGTCTGTTAAAGAAGGATGCTTTTGGGACTGACTCTGTGGTAACCGCATTAGGCGCACATAGCTTTCCAGTCTCAGACGTCTAACCGTTAGACTATAGGAAATTCTGTTTAAGGAAACTCCTTCATGTGGAATGTCACTTCTCACAGTGTCTTTGCAGTGGAGAAAAGAAGATAGAACAAGGACGGACAGAGAGAGCGATGCAAACCGTGATTGAAGTACAGGGTAAGCCTCGTAGGCCTCTATTATGCATACTGGTAGTTCAACACCGGAGATGTTCCACAGTGTCTACCTCTTCTCAAAACACTTCCAGTATATGAGAAAACTCTGCTACATTAAGTTCTCACGACAGAGATGCGTCTGTGCTCAGTTGGAAAGTGTAAGACGTGTCTGGGTAGCAACCAGTAAGTGTCTGATACAAGCCGCTAAGAGGGGATGCGGAGGAAGGTATCTGCTCAGGGAATCTACTTCAGGTGCGTACTCATTCATAACAGTGTCTCTCCTTTGAGGATGAAGATAGAACAGGGAACGACTACGGGCACATTAGGTACTGTGAGTAAAGGGCATGCTAAGGCGCTTAAGCCTGCCAAACACGTATTGGATGTTCACCACCAGTGCAGTTCCGCACTTAGTTTCTGCGTCGATAACGCTTCCTACACTGAGAGAGAAGTGTGCTTTAGGAGGGATTCACTGCAGTGATACGTCTGTTACAGAAGGAAGCTTTTGGGACTGACTCTGTGGTAACCCCAATAGGCGCACATAGCTTTCCAGTCTCAGCCGTCTATCCGTTGGACTATAGCAAGTTCTGTTTAAGGGAAACTCCTTCATGCGGAATGTCACTTCTCACAGTGACTTTGCAGTGGAGGAAAGAAGATAGAACAACGACGGACAGAGAGAACGTTGCAACCAGTGAGTGAAGTACAGGTTAAGGCACCTAAGCCTCTATGATGCATACTGGATGTTCAACACCTGGGATTTTCCACAATGTCTACCACTTCTCAAAACACTTCCAATATAGGAGGGAACTGTGCTACCCTAAGTTCTAATGACAGGGATGCATCTGTGCAAGTTTGAAAACTCGAGGATGTGTCTGGGTAGCATACATGAAGTGTCTCATAAAAGCACCTTAGACTGGATGCGTAGGAGGTATCTGCTCAGGGAAGCTACTTCAGTTTTGTACTCATTCATAACAGTGCTTCTCCTTGGAGGAATGAAGGAAGAACACGGACGGACTAGGGGCACAGTAGGTACTGTGAATAACGGGCAGGCTATGAACATTACGCCTGCCAACCACATATTGGATGTTCACCACCAGTGTTGATCCGCACATAGGTTCTGCGTCTAAAACGCTTCCAACACTGAGAGGGAAGTGTGCTTTAGGAGGGATTCACTGCAGTGTTACGTCTGTTAAAGAAGGATGCTTTTGGGACTGACTCTGTGGTAACCGCATTAGGCGCACTTAGCTTTCCAGTCTCAGACGTCTAACCGTTAGACTATAGGAAGTTCTGTTTAAGGGAAACTCCTTCATGCGGAGTGTCACTTCTCACAGTGTCTTTGCAGTGGAGAAAAGAAGATAGAACAAGGACGGACAGAGAGAACGATGCAAACCGTGATTGAAGTACAGGGTAAGCCTCGTAGGCCTCTATTATGCATACTGGTAGTTCAACACCGGAGTTGTTCCACAGTGTCTACCTCTTCTCAAAACACTTCCAGTATATGAGGGAACTCTGCTACATTAAGTTCTCACGACAGAGATGCGTCTGTGCTCAGTTGGAAAGTGTAGGACGTGTCTGGGTAGCAACCAGTAAGTGTCTGATACAAGCCGCTACGAGGGGATGCGGAGGAAGGTATCAGCTCAGGGAAGCTACTTCAGGTGCGTACTCATTCATAACAGTGTCTCTCCTTTGAGGATGAAGATAGAACAGGGAACGACTACGGGCACATTAGGTACTGTGAGTAAAGGGCATGCTAAGGCGCTTAAGCCTGCCAAACACATATTGGATGTTCACCACCAGTGCAGATCCGCACTTAGTTTCTGCGTCGAAAACGCTTCCTACACTGAGAGGGAAGTGTGCTTTAGGAGGGATTCACTGCAGTGTTACGTCTGTTAAAGAAGGATGCTTTTGGGACTGACTCTGTGGTAACCCCAATAGGCGCACATAGCTTTCCAGTCTCAGCCGTCTATCCGATGGACTATAGCAAGTTCTGTTTAAGGGAAACTCCTTCATGCGGAATGTCACTTCTCACAGTGTCTTTCCAGTGGAGGAAAGAAGATAGAACAACGACGGACAGAGAGAACGTTGCAACCCGTGAGTGAAGTACAGGGTAAGGCACCTAAGCCTCTATGATGCATACTGGATG
Organism: Neogale vison; assembly: GCF_020171115.1. Classification (NCBI taxonomy): domain Eukaryota; kingdom Metazoa; phylum Chordata; class Mammalia; order Carnivora; family Mustelidae; genus Neogale; species Neogale vison. The sequence continues at coordinate 1,600,842 of NW_025334856.1, forward strand.
TTCAATACCTGGGATTTTCCACAATGTCTACCACTTCTCAAAACACTTCCAATATAGGAGGGAACTGTGCTACCGTAAGTTCTAATGACAGGGATGCATCTGTGCAAGTTTGAAAACTCGAGGATGTGTCTGGGTAGCAAACATGAAGTGTCTCATAAAGGCACCTTAGACTGGATGCGTAGGAGGTATCTGCTCAGGGAAGCTACTTCAGTTTTGTACTCATTCATAACAGTGCTTCTCCTTGGAGGAATGAAGGAAGAACACGGACGGACTAGGGGCACAGTAGGTACTGTGAATAAAGGGCAGGCTATGAACCTTACGCCTGCCAACCACATATTGGATGTTCACCACCAGTGTATATCCGCACATAGGTTCTGCGTCTAAAACGCTTCCAACACTGAGAGGGAAGTGTTCTTTAGGAGGGATTCACTGCAGTGTTACGTCTGTTAAAGAAGGATGCTTTTGGGACTGACTCTGTGGTAACCGCATTAGGCGCACATAGCTTTCCAGTCTCAGACGTCTAACCGTTAGACTATAGGAAGTTCTGTTTAAGGGAAACTCCTTCATGCGGAATGTCACTTCTCACAGTGCCTTTGCAGTGGAGAAAAGAAGATAGAACAAGGACGGACAGAGAGAACGATGCAAACCGTGATTGAAATACAGGGTAAGCCTCGTAGGCCTCTATTATGCATACTGGTAGTTCAACACCGGAGATGTTCCACAGTGTCTACCTCTTCTCAAAACACTTCCAGTATATGAGGGAACTCTGCTACATCAAGTTCTCGCTACAGAGATGCGTCTGTGCTCAGTTGGAAAGTGTAGGACGTGTCTGGGTAGCAACCCGTAAGTGTCTGATACAAGCCACTAAGAGGGGATGCGGAGGAAGGTATCTGCTCAGGGAAGCTACTTCAGGTGCGTACTCATTCATAAGAGTGTCTCTCCTTTGAGGATGAAGATAGAACAGGGAACGACTACGGGCACATTAGGTACTGTGAGTAAAGGGCATGCTAAGGCGCTTAAGCCTGCCAAACACATATTGGATGTTCACAACCAGTGCAGTTCCGCACTTAGTTTCTGCGTCGAAAACGCTTCCTACACTGAGAGGGAAGTGTGCTTTAGGAGGGATTCACTGCAGTGTTACGTCTGTTAAAGAAGGAAGCTTTTGGGACTGACTCTGTGGTAACCCCAATAGGCGCACATAGCTTTCCAGTCTCAGCCGTCTATCCGTTGGACTATAGCAAGTTCTGTTTAAGGGAAACTCCTTCATGCGGAATGTCACTTCTCACAGTGTCTTTCCAGTGGAGGAAAGAAGATAGAACAACGACGGACAGAGAGAACGTTGCAACCCGTGAGTGAAGTACAGGGTAAGGCACCTAAGCCTCTATGATGCATACTGGATGTTCAACACCTGGGATTTTCCACAATGTCTACCACTTCACAAAACACTTCCAATATAGGAGGGAACTGTGCTACCGTAAGTTCTAATGACAGGGATGCATCAGTGCAAGTTTGAAAACTCGAGGATGTGTCTGGGTAGCAAACATGAAGTGTCTCATATAGGCACCTTAGACTGGATGCGTAGGAGGTATCTGCTCAGGGAAGCTACTTCAGTTTTGTACTCATTCATAACAGTACTTCTCCTTGGAGGAATGAAGGAAGCACACGGACGGACTAGGGGCACAGTAGGTACTGTGAATAAAGGGCAGGCTATGAACCTTACGCCTGCCAACCACATATTGGATGTTCACCACCAGTGTTGATCCGCACATAGGTTCTGCGTCTAAAACGCTTCCAACACTGAGAGGGAAGTGTGCTTTAGGAGGGATTCACTGCAGTGTTACGTCTGTTAAAGAAGGATGCTTTTGGGACTGACTCGGTGGTAACCGCATTAGGCGCACATAGCTTTCCAGTCTCAGACGTCTAACCGTTAGACTATAGGAAGTTCTGTTTAAGGGAAACTCCTTCATGCGGAATGTCACTTCTCACAGTGTCTTTGCAGTGGAGAAAAGAAGATAGAACAAGGACGGACAGAGAGAACGATGCAAACCGTGATTGAAGTACAGGGTAAGCCTCGTAGGCCTCTATTATGCATACTGGTAGTTCAACACCGGAGATGTTCCACAGTGTCTACCTCTTCTCAAAACACTTCCAGTATATGAGGGAACTCTGCTACATTAAGTTCTCACGACAGAGATGCGTCTGTGCTCAGTTGGAATGTATAGGACGTGTCTGGGTAGCAACCATAAGTGTCTGATACAAGCCGCTAAGAGGGGATGCGGAGGAAGGTATCTGCTCAGGGAAGCTACTTCAGGTGCGTACTCATTCATAACAGTGTCTCTCCTTTGAGGATGTAGATAGAACAGGGAACGACTACGGGCACATTAGGTACTGTGAGTAAAGGGCATGCTAAGGCGCTTAAGCCTGCCAAACACATATTGGATGTTCTCCACCAGTGCAGATCCGCACTTAGTTTCTGTGTCGAAAACGCTTCCTACACTGAGAGGGAAGTGTGCTTTAGGAGGGATTCACTGCAGTGTTACGTCTGTTAAAGAAGGAAGCTTTTGGGATTGACTCTGTGGTAACCCCAATAGGCGCACATAGCTTTCCAGTCTCAGCCGTCTATCCGTTGGACTATAGCAAGTTCTGTTTAAGGGAAACTCCTTCATGCGGAATGTCACTTCTCACAGTGTCTTTCCAGTGGAGGAAAGAAGATAGAACAACGACGGACAGAGAGAACGTTGCAACCCGTGAGTGAAGTACAGGGTAAGGCACCTAAGCCTCTATGATGCATACTGGATGTTCAACACCTGGGATTTTCCACAATGTCTACCACTTCTCAAAACACTTCCAATATAGGATGGAACTGTGCTACCGTAGGTTCTAATGACAGGGATGCATCTGTGCAAGTTTGAAAACTCGAGGATGTGTCTGGGTAGCAAACATGAAGTGTCTCATAAAGGCACCTTAGACTGGATGCGTAGGAGGTATCTGCTCAGGGAAGCTACTTCAGTTTTGTACTCATTCATAACAGTGCTTCTCCTTGGAGGAATGAAGGAAGAACATGGACGGACTAGGGGCACAGTAGGTACTGTGAATAAAGGGCAGGCTATGAACCTTACGCCTGCCAACCACATATTGGATGTTCACCACCAGTGTAGATCCGCACATAGGTTCTGCGTCTAAAACGCTTCCAACACTGAGAGGGAAGTGTGCTTTAGGAGGGATTCACTGCAGTGTTACGTCTGTTAAAGAAGGATGCTTTTGGGACTGACTCTGTGGTAACCGCATTAGGCGCACATAGCTTTCCAGTCTCAGACGTCTAACCATTAGACTATATAAGTTCTGTTTAAGGGAAACTCCTTCATGCGGAATGTCACTTCTCACAGTGTCTTTGCAGTGGAGAAAAGAAGATAGAACAAGGACGGACAGAGAGAACGATGCAAACCGTGTTTGAAGTACAGGGTAAGCCTCGTAGGCCTCTATTATGCATACTGGTAGTTCAACACCGGAGATGTTCCACAGTGTCTACCTCTTCTCAAAACACTTCCAGTATATGAGGGAACTCTGCTACATTAAGTTCTCACGACAGAGATGCGTCTGTGCTCAGTTGGAAAGTGTAGGACGTGTCTGGGTAGCAACCAGTAAGTGTCTGATACAAGCCGCTAAGAGGGGATGCGGAGGAAGGTATCTGCTCAGGGAAGCTACTTCAGGTGCGTACTCATTCATAACAGTGTCTCTCCTTTGAGGATGTAGATAGAACAGGGAACGACTACGGGCACATTAGGTACTGTGAGTAAAGGGCATGCTAAGGCGCTTAAGCCTGCCAAACACATATTAGATGTTCTCCACCAGTGCAGATCCGCACTTAGTTTCTGTGTCGAAAACGCTTCCTACACTGAGAGGGAAGTGTGCTTTAGGAGGGATTCACTGCAGTGTTACGTCTGTTAAAGAAGGAAGCTTTTGGGACTGACTCTGTGGTAACCCCAATAGGCGCACATAGCTTTCCAGACTCAGCCGTCTATCCGATGGACTATAGCAAGTTCTGTTTAAGGGAAACTCCTTCATGCGGAATGTCACTTCTCACAGTGTCTTTCCAGTGGAGGAAAGAAGATAGAACAACGACGGACAGAGAGAACGTTGCAACCCGTGAGTGAAGTACAGGGTAAGGCACCTAAGCCTCTATGATGCATACTGGATGTTCAACACCTGGGATTTTCCACAATGTCTACCACTTCTCAAAACACTTCCAATATAGGAGGGAACTGTGCTACCGTAAGTTCTAATGACAGGGATGCATCTCTGCAAGGTTGAAAACTCGAGGATGTGTCTGGGTAGCAAACATGAAGTGTCTCATAAAGGCACCTTAGACTGGAAGCGTAGGAGGTATCTGCTCAGGGAAGCTACTTCAGTTTTGTACTCATTCATAACAGTGCTTCTCCTTGGAGGAATGAAGGAAGCACACGGACGGACTAGGGGCACAGTAGGTACTGTGAATAAAGGGCAGGCTATGAACCTTACGCCTGCCAACCACATATTGGATGTTCACCACCAGTGTTGATCCGCACATAGGTTCTGCGTCTAAAACGCTTCCAACACTGAGAGGGAAGTGTGCTTTAGGAGGGATTCACTGCAGTGTTACGTCTGTTAAAGAAGGATGCTTTTGGGACTGACTCTGTGGTAACCGCATTAGGCGCACATAGCTTTCCAGTCTCAGACGTCTAACCGTTAGACTATAGGAAGTTCTGTTTAAGGGAAACTCCTTCATGCGGAATGTCACTTCTCACAGTGTCTTTGCAGTGGAGAAAAGAAGATAGAACAAGGACGGACAGAGAGAACGATGCAAACCGTGATTGAAGTACAGGGTAAGCCTCGTAGGCCTCTATTATGCATACTGGTAGTTCAACACCGGAGATGTTCCACAGTGTCTACCTCTTCTCAAAACACTTCCAGTATATGAGGGAACTCTGCTACATTAAGTTCTCACGACAGAGAGGCGTCTGTGCTCAGTTGGAAAGTGTAGGACGTGTCTGGGTAGCAACCAGTAAGTGTCTGATACAGGCCCCTAAGAGGGGATGCGGAGGAAGGTATCTGCTCAGGGAAGCTACTTCAGGTGCGTACTCATTCATAAGAGTGTCTCTCCTTTGAGGATGAAGATAGAACAGGGAACGACTACGGGCACATTAGGTACTGTGAGTAAAGGGCATGCTAAGGCGCTTAAGCCTGCCAAACACGTATTGGATGTTCTCCACCAGTGCAGATCCGCACTTAGTTTCTGCGTCGAAAACGCTTCCTACACTGAGAGGGAAGTGTGCTTTAGGAGGGATTCACTGCAGTGTTACGTCTGTTAAAGAAGGAAGCTTTTGGGACTGACTCTGTGGTAACCCCAATAGGCGCACATAGCTTTCCAGTCTCAGACGTCTATCCGTTGGACTATAGCAAGTTCTGTTTAAGGGAAACTCCTTCATGCGGAATGTCACTTCTCACAGTGTCTTTCCAGTGGAGGAAAGAAGATAGAACAACGACGGACAGAGAGAACGTTGCAACCCGTGAGTGAAGTACAGGGTAAGGCACCTAAGCCTCTATGATGCATACTGGATGTTCAACACCTGGGATTTTCCACAATGTCTACCACTTCTCAAAACACTTCCAATATAGGAGGGAACTGTGCTACCGTAAGTTCTAATGACAGGGATGCATCTGTGCAAGTTTGAAAACTCGAGGATGTGTCTGGGTAGCAAACATGAAGTGTCTCATAAAGGCACCTTAGACTGGATGCGTAGGAGGTATCTGCTCAGGGAAGCTACTTCAGTTTTGTACTCATTCATAACAGTGCTTCTCCTTGGAGGAATGAAGGAAGAACACGGACGGACTAGGGGCACAGTAGGTACTGTGAATAAAGGGCAGGCTATGAACCTTACGCCTGCCAACCACATATTGGATGTTCACCACCAGTGTTGATCCGCACATAGGTTCTGCGTCTAAAACGCTTCCAACACTGAGAGGGAAGTGTGCTTTAGGAGGGATTCACTGCAGTGTTACGTCTGTTAAAGAAGGATGCTTTTGGGACTGACTCTGTGGTAACCGCATTAGGCGCACATAGCTTTCCAGTCTCAGACGTCTAACCGTTAGACTATAGGAAGTTCTGTTTAAGGGAAACTCCTTCATGCGGAATGTCACTTCTCACAGTGTCTTTGCAGTGGAGAAAAGAAGATAGAACAAGGACGGACAGAGAGAACGATGCAAACCGTGATTGAAGTACAGGGTAAGCCTCGTAGGCCTCTATTATGCATACTGGTAGTTCAACACCGGAGATGTTCCACAGTGTCTACCTCTTCTCAAAACACTTCCAGTATATGAGGGAACTCTGCTACATTAAGTTCTCACGACAGAGATGCGTCTGTGCTCAGTTGGAAAGTGTAGGACGTGTCTGGGTAGCAACCAGTAAGTGTCTGATACAAGCCGCTAAGAGGGGATGCGGAGGAAGGTATCTGCTCAGGGAAGCTACTTCAGGTGCGTACTCATTCATAACAGTGTCTCTCCTTTGAGGATGTAGATAGAACAGGGAACGACTACGGGCACATTAGGTACTGTGAGTAAAGGGCATGCTAAGGCGCTTAAGCCTGCCAAACACATATTAGATGTTCTCCACCAGTGCAGATCCGCACTTAGTTTCTGTGTCGAAAACGCTTCCTACACTGAGAGGGAAGTGTGCTTTAGGAGGGATTCACTGCAGTGTTACGTCTGTTAAAGAAGGAAGCTTTTGGGACTGACTCTGTGGTAACCCCATTAGGCGCACATAGCTTTCCAGTCTCAGCCGTCTATCCGATGGACTATAGCAAGTTCTGTTTAAGGGAAACTCCTTCATGCGGAATGTCACTTCTCACAGTGTCTTTCCAGTGGAGGAAAGAAGATAGAACAACGACGGACAGAGAGAACGTTGCAACCCGTGAGTGAAGTACAGGGTAAGGCACCTAAGCCTCTATGATGCATACTGGATGTTCAACACCTGGGATTTTCCACAATGTCTACCACTTCTCAAAACACTTCCAATATAGGATGGAACTGTGCTACCGTAGGTTCTAATGACAGGGATGCATTTGTGCAAGTTTGAAAACTCGAGGATGTGTCTGGGTAGCAAACATGAAGTGTCTCATAAAGGCACCTTAGACTGGATGCGTAGGAGGTATCTGCTCAGGGAAGCTACTTCAGTTTTGTACTCATTCATAACAGTGCTTCTCCTTGGAGGAATGAAGGAAGAACATGGACGGACTAGGGGCACAGTAGGTACTGTGAATAAAGGGCAGGCTATGAACCTTACGCCTGCCAACCACATATTGGATGTTCACCACCAGTGTAGATCCGCACATAGGTTCTGCGTCTAAAACGCTTCCAACACTGAGAGGGAAGTGTGCTTTAGGAGGGATTCACTGCAGTGTTACGTCTGTTAAAGAAGGATGCTTTTGGGACTGACTCTGTGGTAACCGCATTAGGCGCACATAGCTTTCCAGTCTCAGACGTCTAACCATTAGACTATATAAGTTCTGTTTAAGGGAAACTCCTTCATGCGGAATGTCACTTCTCACAGTGTCTTTGCAGTGGAGAAAAGAAGATAGAACAAGGACGGACAGAGAGAACGATGCAAACCGTGTTTGAAGTACAGGGTAAGCCTCGTAGGCCTCTATTATGCATACTGGTAGTTCAACACCGGAGATGTTCCACAGTGTCTACCTCTTCTCAAAACACTTCCAGTATATGAGGGAACTCTGCTACATTAAGTTCTCACGACAGAGATGCGTCTGTGCTCAGTTGGAAAGTGTAGGACGTGTCTGGGTAGCAACCAGTAAGTGTCTGATACAAGCCGCTAAGAGGGGATGCGGAGGAAGGTATCTGCTCAGGGAAGCTACTTCAGGTGCGTACTCATTCATAACAGTGTCTCTCCTTTGAGGATGTAGATAGAACAGGGAACGACTACGGGCACATTAGGTACTGTGAGTAAAGGGCATGCTAAGGCGCTTAAGCCTGCCAAACACATATTAGATGTTCTCCACCAGTGCAGATCCGCACTTAGTTTCTGTGTCGAAAACGCTTCCTACACTGAGAGGGAAGTGTGCTTTAGGAGGGATTCACTGCAGTGTTACGTCTGTTAAAGAAGGAAGCTTTTGGGACTGACTCTGTGGTAACCCCAATAGGCGCACATAGCTTTCCAGACTCAGCCGTCTATCCGATGGACTATAGCAAGTTCTGTTTAAGGGAAACTCCTTCATGCGGAATGTCACTTCTCACAGTGTCTTTCCAGTGGAGGAAAGAAGATAGAACAACGACGGACAGAGAGAACGTTGCAACCCGTGAGTGAAGTACAGGGTAAGGCACCTAAGCCTCTATGATGCATACTGGATGTTCAACACCTGGGATTTTCCACAATGTCTACCACTTCTCAAAACACTTCCAATATAGGAGGGAACTGTGCTACCGTAAGTTCTAATGACAGGGATGCATCTCTGCAAGGTTGAAAACTCGAGGATGTGTCTGGGTAGCAAACATGAAGTGTCTCATAAAGGCACCTTAGACTGGAAGCGTAGGAGGTATCTGCTCAGGGAAGCTACTTCAGTTTTGTACTCATTCATAACAGTGCTTCTCCTTGGAGGAATGAAGGAAGCACACGGACGGACTAGGGGCACAGTAGGTACTGTGAATAAAGGGCAGGCTATGAACCTTACGCCTGCCAACCACATATTGGATGTTCACCACCAGTGTTGATCCGCACATAGGTTCTGCGTCTAAAACGCTTCCAACACTGAGAGGGAAGTGTGCTTTAGGAGGGATTCACTGCAGTGTTACGTCTGTTAAAGAAGGATGCTTTTGGGACTGACTCTGTGGTAACCGCATTAGGCGCACATAGCTTTCCAGTCTCAGACGTCTAACCGTTAGACTATAGGAAGTTCTGTTTAAGGGAAACTCCTTCATGCGGAATGTCACTTCTCACAGTGTCTTTGCAGTGGAGAAAAGAAGATAGAACAAGGACGGACAGAGAGAACGATGCAAACCGTGATTGAAGTACAGGGTAAGCCTCGTAGGCCTCTATTATGCATACTGGTAGTTCAACACCGGAGATGTTCCACAGTGTCTACCTCTTCTCAAAACACTTCCAGTATATGAGGGAACTCTGCTACATTAAGTTCTCACGACAGAGAGGCGTCTGTGCTCAGTTGGAAAGTGTAGGACGTGTCTGGGTAGCAACCAGTAAGTGTCTGATACAGGCCCCTAAGAGGGGATGCGGAGGAAGGTATCTGCTCAGGGAAGCTACTTCAGGTGCGTACTCATTCATAAGAGTGTCTCTCCTTTGAGGATGAAGATAGAACAGGGAACGACTACGGGCACATTAGGTACTGTGAGTAAAGGGCATGCTAAGGCGCTTAAGCCTGCCAAACACGTATTGGATGTTCTCCACCAGTGCAGATCCGCACTTAGTTTCTGCGTCGAAAACGCTTCCTACACTGAGAGGGAAGTGTGCTTTAGGAGGGATTCACTGCAGTGTTACGTCTGTTAAAGAAGGAAGCTTTTGGGACTGACTCTGTGGTAACCCCAATAGGCGCACATAGCTTTCCAGTCTCAGACGTCTATCCGTTGGACTATAGCAAGTTCTGTTTAAGGGAAACTCCTTCATGCGGAATGTCACTTCTCACAGTGTCTTTCCAGTGGAGGAAAGAAGATAGAACAACGACGGACAGAGAGAACGTTGCAACCCGTGAGTGAAGTACAGGGTAAGGCACCTAAGCCTCTATGATGCATACTGGATGTTCAACACCTGGGATTTTCCACAATGTCTACCACTTCTCAAAACACTTCCAATATAGGAGGGAACTGTGCTACCGTAAGTTCTAATGACAGGGATGCATCTGTGCAAGTTTGAAAACTCGAGGATGTGTCTGGGTAGCAAACATGAAGTGTCTCATAAAGGCACCTTAGACTGGATGCGTAGGAGGTATCTGCTCAGGGAAGCTACTTCAGTTTTGTACTCATTCATAACAGTGCTTCTCCTTGGAGGAATGAAGGAAGAACACGGACGGACTAGGGGCACAGTAGGTACTGTGAATAAAGGGCAGGCTATGAACCTTACGCCTGCCAACCACATATTGGATGTTCACCACCAGTGTTGATCCGCACATAGGTTCTGCGTCTAAAACGCTTCCAACACTGAGAGGGAAGTGTGCTTTAGGAGGGATTCACTGCAGTGTTACGTCTGTTAAAGAAGGATGCTTTTGGGACTGACTCTGTGGTAACCGCATTAGGCGCACATAGCTTTCCAGTCTCAGACGTCTAACCGTTAGACTATAGGAAGTTCTGTTTAAGGGAAACTCCTTCATGCGGAATGTCACTTCTCACAGTGTCTTTGCAGTGGAGAAAAGAAGATAGAACAAGGACGGACAGAGAGAACGATGCAAACCGTGATTGAAGTACAGGGTAAGCCTCGTAGGCCTCTATTATGCATACTGGTAGTTCAACACCGGAGATGTTCCACAGTGTCTACCTCTTCTCAAAACACTTCCAGTATATGAGGGAACTCTGCTACATTAAGTTCTCACGACAGAGATGCGTCTGTGCTCAGTTGGAAAGTGTAGGACGTGTCTGGGTAGCAACCAGTAAGTGTCTGATACAAGCCGCTAAGAGGGGATGCGGAGGAAGGTATCTGCTCAGGGAAGCTACTTCAGGTGCGTACTCATTCATAACAGTGTCTCTCCTTTGAGGATGTAGATAGAACAGGGAACGACTACGGGCACATTAGGTACTGTGAGTAAAGGGCATGCTAAGGCGCTTAAGCCTGCCAAACACATATTAGATGTTCTCCACCAGTGCAGATCCGCACTTAGTTTCTGTGTCGAAAACGCTTCCTACACTGAGAGGGAAGTGTGCTTTAGGAGGGATTCACTGCAGTGTTACGTCTGTTAAAGAAGGAAGCTTTTGGGACTGACTCTGTGGTAACCCCATTAGGCGCACATAGCTTTCCAGTCTCAGCCGTCTATCCGATGGACTATAGCAAGTTCTGTTTAAGGGAAACTCCTTCATGCGGAATGTCACTTCTCACAGTGTCTTTCCAGTGGAGGAAAGAAGATAGAACAACGACGGACAGAGAGAACGTTGCAACCCGTGAGTGAAGTACAGGGTAAGGCACCTAAGCCTCTATGATGCATACTGGATGTTCAACACCTGGGATTTTCCACAATGTCTACCACTTCTCAAAACACTTCCAATATAGGAGGGAACTGTGCTACCGTAAGTTCTAATAACAGGGATGCATCTGTGCAAGGTTGAAAACTCGAGGATGTGTCTGGGTAGCAAACATGAAGTGTCTCATAAAGGCACCTTAGACTGGATGCGTAGGAGGTATCTGCTCAGGGAAGCTACTTCAGTTTTGTACTCATTCATAACAGTGCTTCTCCTTGGAGGAATGAAGGAAGAACACGGACGGACTAGGGGCACAGTAGGTACTGTGAATAAAGGGCAGGCTATGAACCTTACGCCTGCCAACCACATATTGGATGTTCACCACCAGTGTTGATCCGCACATAGGTTCTGCGTCTAAAACGCTTCCAACACTGAGAGGGAAGTGTGCTTTAGGAGGGATTCACTGCAGTGTTACGTCTGTTAAAGAAGGATGCTTTTGGGACTGACTCTGTGGTAACCGCATTAGGCGCACATAGCTTTCCAGTCTCAGACGTCTAACCGTTAGACTATAGGAAGTTCTGTTTAAGGGAAACTCCTTCATGCGGAATGTCACTTCTCACAGTGTCTTTGCAGTGGAGAAAAGAAGATAGAACAAGGACGGACAGAGAGAACGATGCAAACCGTGATTGAAGTACAGGGTAAGCCTCGTAGGCCTCTATTATGCATACTGGTAGTTCAACACCGGAGATGTTCCACAGTGTCTACCTCTTCTCAAAACACTTCCAGTATATGAGGGAACTCTGCTACATTAAGTTCTCACGACAGAGAGGCGTCTGTGCTCAGTTGGAAAGTGTAGGACGTGTCTGGGTAGCAACCAGTAAGTGTCTGATACAGGCCCCTAAGAGGGGATGCGGAGGAAGGTATCTGCTCAGGGAAGCTACTTCAGGTGCGTACTCATTCATAAGAGTGTCTCTCCTTTGAGGATGAAGATAGAACAGGGAACGACTACGGGCACATTAGGTACTGTGAGTAAAGGGCATGCTAAGGCGCTTAAGCCTGCCAAACACATATTGGATGTTCTCCACCAGTGCAGATCCGCACTTAGTTTCTGCGTCGAAAACGCTTCCTACACTGAGAGGGAAGTGTGCTTTAGGAGGGATTCACTGCAGTGTTACGTCTGTTAAAGAAGGAAGCTTTTGGGACTGACTCTGTGGTAACCCCAATAGGCGCACATAGCTTTCCAGTCTCAGCCGTCTATCCGTTGGACTATAGCAAGTTCTGTTTAAGGGAAACTCCTTCATGCGGAATGTCACTTCTCACAGTGTCTTTCCAGTGGAGGAAAGAAGATAGAACAACGACGGACAGAGAGAACGTTGCAACCCGTGAGTGAAGTACAGGGTAAGGCACCTAAGCCTCTATGATGCATACTGGATGTTCAACACCTGGGATTTTCCACAATGTCTACCACTTCTCAAAACACTTCCAATATAGGAGGGAACTGTGCTACCGTAAGTTCTAATGACAGGGATGCATCTGTGCAAGTTTGAAAACTCGAGGATGTGTCTGGGTAGCAAACATGAAGTGTCTCATAAAGGCACCTTAGACTGGATGCGTAGGAGGTATCTGCTCAGGGAAGCTACTTCAGGTGCGTACTCATTCATAACAGTGTCTCTCCTTTGAGGATGTAGATAGAACAGGGAACGACTACGGGCACATTAGGTACTGTGAGTAAAGGGCATGCTAAGGCGCTTAAGCCTGCCAAACACATATTAGATGTTCTCCACCAGTGCAGATCCGCACTTAGTTTCTGTGTCGAAAACGCTTCCAACACTGAGAGGGAAGTGTGCTTTAGGAGGGATTCACTGCAGTGTTACGTCTGTTAAAGAAGGATGCTTTTGGGACTGACTCTGTGGTAACCGCATTAGGCGCACATAGCTTTCCAGTCTCAGACGTCTAACCGTTAGACTATAGGAAGTTCTGTTTAAGGGAAACTCCTTCATGCGGAATGTCACTTCTCACAGTGTCTTTGCAGTGGAGAAAAGAAGATAGAACAAGGACGGACAGAGAGAACGATGCAAACCGTGATTGAAGTACAGGGTAAGCCTCGTAGGCCTCTATTATGCATACTGGTAGTTCAACACCGGAGATGTTCCACAGTGTCTACCTCTTCTCAAAACACTTCCAGTATATGAGGGAACTCTGCTACATTAAGTTCTCACGACAGAGATGCGTCTGTGCTCAGTTGGAAAGTGTAGGACGTGTCTGGGTAGCAACCAGTAAGTGTCTGATACAAGCCGCTAAGAGGGGATGCGGAGGAAGGTATCTGCTCAGGGAAGCTACTTCAGGTGCGTACTCATTCATAACAGTGTCTCTCCTTTGAGGATGTAGATAGAACAGGGAACGACTACGGGCACATTAGGTACTGTGAGTAAAGGGCATGCTAAGGCGCTTAAGCCTGCCAAACACATATTAGATGTTCTCCACCAGTGCAGATCCGCACTTAGTTTCTGTGTCGAAAACGCTTCCTACACTGAGAGGGAAGTGTGCTTTAGGAGGGATTCACTGCAGTGTTACGTCTGTTAAAGAAGGAAGCTTTTGGGACTGACTCTGTGGTAACCCCAATAGGCGCACATAGCTTTCCAGCCTCAGCCGTCTATCCGATGGACTATAGCAAGTTCTGTTTAAGGGAAACTCCTTCATGCGGAATGTCACTTCTCACAGTGTCTTTCCAGTGGAGGAAAGAAGATAGAACAACGACGGACAGAGAGAACGTTGCAACCCGTGAGTGAAGTACAGGGTAAGGCACCTAAGCCTCTATGATGCATACTGGATGTTCAACACCTGGGATTTTCCACAATGTCTACCACTTCTCAAAACACTTCCAATATAGGAGGGAACTGTGCTACCGTAAGTTCTAATGACAGGGATGCATCTGTGCAAGGTTGAAAACTCGAGGATGTGTCTGGGTAGCAAACATGAAGTGTCTCATAAAGGCACCTTAGACTGGATGCGTAGGAGGTATCTGCTCAGGGAAGCTACTTCAGTTTTGTACTCATTCATAACAGTGCTCCTCCTTGGAGGAATGAAGGAAGCACACGGACGGACTAGGGGCACAGTAGGTACTGTGAATAAAGGGCAGGCTATGAACCTTACGCCTGCCAACCACATATTGGATGTTCACCACCAGTGTTGATCCGCACATAGGTTCTGCGTCTAAAACGCTTCCAACACTGAGAGGGAAGTGTGCTTTAGGAGGGATTTACTGCAGTGTTACGTCTGTTAAAGAAGGATGCTTTTGGGACTGACTCTGTGGTAACCGCATTAGGCGCACATAGCTTTCCAGTCTCAGACGTCTAACCGTTAGACTATAGGAAGTTCTGTTTAAGGGAAACTCCTTCATGCGGAATGTCACTTCTCACAGTGTCTTTGCAGTGGAGAAAAGAAGATAGAACAAGGACGGACAGAGAGAACGATGCAAACCGTGATTGAAGTACAGGGTAAGCCTCGTAGGCCTCTATTATGCATACTGGTAGTTCAACACCGGAGATGTTCCACAGTGTCTACCTCTTCTCAAAACACTTCCAGTATATGAGGGAACTCTGCTACATTATGTTCTCACGAAGAGAGGCGTCTGTGCTCAGTTGGAAAGTGTAGGACGTGTCTGGGTAGCAACCAGTAAGTGTCTGATACAGGCCCCTAAGAGGGGATGCGGAGGAAGGTATCTGCTCAGGGAAGCTACTTCAGGTGCGTACTCATTCATAAGAGTGTCTCTCCTTTGAGGATGAAGATAGAACAGGGAACGACTACGGGCACATTAGGTACTGTGAGTAAAGGGCATGCTAAGGCGCTTAAGCCTGCCAAACACATATTGGATGTTCACCACCAGTGCAGATCCGCACTTAGTTTCTGCGTCGAAAACGCTTCCTACACTGAGAGGGAAGTGTGCTTTAGGAGGGATTCACTGCAGTGTTACGTCTGTTAAAGAAGGAAGCTTTTGGGACTGACTCTGTGGTAACCCCAATAGGCGCACATAGCTTTCCAGTCTCAGCCGTCTATCCGTTGGACTATAGCAAGTTCTGTTTAAGGGAAACTCCTTCATGCGGAATGTCACTTCTCACAGTGTCTTTCCAGTGGAGGAAAGTAGATAGAACAACGACGGACAGAGAGAACGTTGCAACCCGTGAGTGAAGTACAGGGTAAGGCACCTAAGCCTCTATGATGCATACTGGATGTTCAACACCTGGGATTTTCCACAATGTCTACCACTTCTCAAAACACTTCCAATATAGGAGGGAACTGTGCTACCGTAAGTTCTAATGACAGGGATGCATCTGTGCAAGGTTGAAAACTCGAGGATGTGTCTGGGTAGCAAACATGAAGTGTCTCATAAAGGCACCTTAGACTGGATGCGTAGTAGGTATCTGCTAGGGAAGCTACTTCAGTTTTGTACTCATTCATAACAGTGCTTCTCCTTGGAGGAATGAAGGAAGAACACGGACGGACTAGGGGCACAGTAGGTACTGTGAATAAAGGGCAGGCTATGAACCTTACGCCTGCCAACCACATATTGGATGTTCACCACCAGTGTTGATCCGCACATAGGTTCTGCGTCTAAAACGCTTCCAACACTGAGAGGGAAGTGTGCTTTAGGAGGGATTCACTGCAGTGTTACGTCTGTTAAAGAAGGATGCTTTTGGGACTGACTCTGTGGTAACCGCATTAGGCGCACATAGCTTTCCAGTCTCAGACGTCTAACCGTTAGACTATAGGAAGTTCTGTTTAAGGGAAACTCCTTCATGCGGAATGTCACTTCTCACAGTGTCTTTGCAGTGGAGAAAAGAAGATAGAACAAGGACGGACAGAGAGAACGATGCAAACCGTGATTGAAGTACAGGGTAAGCCTCGTAGGCCTCTATTATGCACACTGGTAGTTCAACACCGGAGATGTTCCACAGTGTCTACCTCTTCTCAAAACACTTCCAGTATATGAGGGAACTCTGCTACATTAAGTTCTCACGACAGAGATGCGTCTGTGCTCAGTTGGAAAGTGTAGGACGTGTCTGGGTAGCAACCAGTAAGTGTCTGATACAAGCCGCTAAGAGGGGATGCGGAGGAAGGTATCTGCTCAGGGAAGCTACCTCAGGTGCGTACTCATTCATAACAGTGTCTCTCCTTTGAGGATGAAGATAGAACAGGGAACGACTACGGGTACATTAGGTACTGTGAGTAAAGGGCATGCTAAGGCGCTTAAGCCTGCCAAACACATATTGGATGTTCACCACCAGTGCAGATCCGCACTTAGTTTCTGCGTCGAAAACGCTTCCTACACTAAGAGGGAAGTGTGCTTTAGGAGGGATTCACTGCAGTGTTACGTCTGTTAAAGAAGGAAGCTTTTGGGACTGACTCTGTGGTAACCCCAATAGGCGCACATAGCTTTCCAGTCTCAGCCGTCTATCCGTTGGACTATAGCAAGTTCGGTTTAAGGGAAACTCCTTCATGCGGAATGTCACTTCTCACAGTGTCTTTCCAGTGGAGGAAAGAAGATAGAACAACGACGGACAGAGAGAACGTTGCAACCCGTGAGTGAAGTACAGGGTAAGGCACCTAAGCCTCTATGATGCATACTGGATGTTCAACACCTGGGATTTTCCACAATGTCTACCACTTCTCAAAACACTTCCAATATAGGAGGGAACTGTGCTACCGTAAGTTCTAATGACAGGGATGCATCTGTGCAAGGTTGAAAACTCGAGGATGTGTCTGGGTAGCAAACATGAAGTGTCTCATAAAGGCACCTTAGACTGGATGCGTAGGAGGTATCTGCTAGGGAAGCTACTTCAGTTTTGTACTCATTCATAACAGTGCTTCTCCTTGGAGGAATGAAGGAAGAACACGGACGGACTAGGGGCACAGTAGGTACTGTGAATAAAGGGCAGGCTATGAACCTTACGCCTGCCAACCACATATTGGATGTTCACCACCAGTGTTGATCCGCACATAGGTTCTGCGTCTAAAACGCTTCCAACACTGAGAGGGAAGTGTGCTTTAGGAGGGATTCACTGCAGTGTTACGTCTGTTAAAGAAGGATGCTTTTGGGACTGACTCTGTGGTAACCGCATTAGGCGCACTTAGCTTTCCAGTCTCAGACGTCTAACCGTTAGACTATAGGAAGTTCTGTTTAAGGGAAACTCCTTCATGCGGAATGTCACTTCTCACAGTGTCTTTGCAGTGGAGAAAAGAAGATAGAACAAGGACGGACAGAGAGAACGATGCAAACCGTGATTGAAGTACAGGGTAAGCCTCGTAGGCCTCTATTATGCATACTGGTAGTTCAACACCGGAGATGTTCCACAGTGTCTACCTCTTCTCAAAACACTTCCAGTATATGAGGGAACTCTGCTACATTAAGTTCTCACGACAGAGATGCGTCTGTGCTCAGTTGGAAAGTGTAGGACGTGTCTGGGTAGCAACCAGTAAGTGTCTGATACAAGCCGCTAAGAGGGGATGCGGAGGAAGGTATCTGCTCAGGGAAGCTACTTCAGGTGCGTACTCATTCATAACAGTGTCTCTCCTTTGAGGATGAAGATAGAACAGGGAACGACTACGGGCACATTAGGTACTGTGAGTAAAGGGCATGCTAAGGCGCTTAAGCCTGCCAAACACATATTGGATGTTCACCACCAGTGCAGATCCGCACTTAGTTTCTGCGTCGAAAACGCTTCCTACACTGAGAGGGAAGTGTGCTTTAGGAGGGATTCACTGCAGTGTTACGTCTGTTAAAGAAGGAAGCTTTTGGGACTGACTCTGTGGTAACCCCAATAGGCGCACATAGCTTTCCAGTCTCAGCCGTCTATCCGTTGGACTATAGCAAGTTCTGTTTAAGGGAAACTCCTTCATGCGGAATGTCACTTCTCACAGTGTCTTTCCAGTGGAGGAAAGAAGATAGAACAACGACGGACAGAGAGAACGTTGCAACCCGTGAGTGAAGTACAGGGTAAGGCACCTAAGCCTCTATGATGCATACTGGATGTTCAACACCTGGGATTTTCCACAATGTCTACCACTTCTCAAAACACTTCCAATATAGGAGGGAACTGTGCTACCGTAAGTTCTAATGACAGGGATGCATCTGTGCAAGGTTGAAAACTCGAGGATGTGTCTGGGTAGCAAACATGAAGTGTCTCATAAAGGCACCTTAGACTGGATGCGTAGTAGGTATCTGCTAGGGAAGCTACTTCAGTTTTGTACTCATTCATAACAGTGCTTCTCCTTGGAGGAATGAAGGAAGAACACGGACGGACTAGGGGCACAGTAGGTACTGTGAATAAAGGGCAGGCTATGAACCTTACGCCTGCAAACCACATATTGGATGTTCACCACCAGTGTTGATCCGCACATAGGTTCTGCGTCTAAAACGCTTCCAACACTGAGAGGGAAGTGTGCTTTAGGAGGGATTCACTGCAGTGTTACGTCTGTTAAAGAAGGATGCTTTTGGGACTGACTCTGTGGTAACCGCATTAGGCGCACTTAGCTTTCCAGTCTCAGACGTCTAACCGTTAGACTATAGGAAGTTCTGTTTAAGGGAAACTCCTTCATGCGGAATGTCACTTCTCACAGTGTCTTTGCAGTGGAGAAAAGAAGATAGAACAAGGACGGACAGAGAGAACGATGCAAACCGTGATTGAAGTACAGGGTAAGCCTCGTAGGCCTCTATTATGCATACTGGTAGTTCAACACCGGAGATATTCCACAGTGTCAACCTCTTCTCAAAACACTTCCAGTATATGAGGGAACTCTGCTACATTAAGTTCTCACGACAGAGATGCGTCTGTGCTCAGTTGGAAAGTGTAGGACGTGTCTGGGTAGCAACCAGTAAGTGTCTGATACAAGCCGCTAAGAGGGGATGCGGAGGAAGGTATTTGCTCAGGGAAGCTACTTCAGGTGCGTACTCATTCATAACAGTGTCTCTCCTTTGAGGATGAAGATAGAACAGGGAACGACTACGGGCACATTAGGTACTGTGAGTAAAGGGCATGCTAAGGCGCTTAAGCCTGCCAAACACATATTGGATGTTCACCACCAGTGCAGATCCGCACTTAGTTTCTCCGTCGAAAACGCTTCCTACACTGAGAGGGAAGTGTGCTTTAGGAGGGATTCACTGCAGTGTTACGTCTGTTAAAGAAGGATGCTTTTGGGACTGACTCTGTGGTAACCGCATTAGGCGCACATAGCTTTCCAGTCACAGACGTCTAACCGTTCGACTATAGGAAGTTCTGTTTAAGGGAAACTCCTTCATGCGGAATGTCACTTCTCACAGTGTCTTTGCAGTGGAGAAAAGAAGATAGAACAAGGACGGACAGAGAGAACGATGCAAACCGTGATTGAAGTACAGGGTAAGCCTCGTAGGCCTCTATTATGCATACTGGTAGTTCAACACCGGAGATGTTCCACAGTGTCTACCTCTTCTCAAAACACTTCCAGTATATGAGGGAACTCTGCTACATTAAGTTCTCACGACAGAGATGCGTCTGTGCTCAGTTGGAAAGTGTAGGACGTGTCTGGGTAGCAACCAGTAAGTGTCTGATACAAGCCGCTAAGAGGGGATGCGGAGGAAGGTATCTGCTCAGGGAAGCTACTTCAGGTGCGTACTCATTCATAACAGTGTCTCTCCTTTGAGGATGAAGATAGAACAGGGAACGACTACGGGCACATTAGGTACTGTGAGTAAAGGGCATGCTAAGGCGCTTAAGCCTGCCAAACACATATTGGATGTTCACCACCAGTGCAGATCCGCACTTAGTTTCTGCGTCGAAAACGCTTCCTACACTGAGAGGGAAGTGTGCTTTAGGAGGGATTCACTGCAGTGTTACGTCTGTTAAAGAAGGAAGCTTTTGGGACTGACTCTGTGGTAACCCCAATAGGCGCACATAGCTTTCCAGTCTCAGCCGTCTATCCGTTGGACTATAGCAAGTTCTGTTTCAGGGAAACTCCTTCATGCGGAATGTCACTTCTCACAGTGTCTTTCCAGTGGAGGAAAGAAGATAGAACAACGACGGACAGAGAGAACGTTGCAACCCGTGAGTGAAGTACAGGGTAAGGCACCTAAGCCTCTATGATGCATACTGGATGTTCAACACCTGGGATTTTCCACAATGTCTACCACTTCTCAAAACACTTCCAATATAGGAGGGAACTGTGCTACCGTAAGTTCTAATGACAGGGATGCATCTGTGCAAGGTTGAAAACTCGAGGATGTGTCTGGGTAGCAAACATGAAGTGTCTCATAAAGGCACCTTAGACTGGATGCGTAGGAGGTATCTGCTAGGGAAGCTACTTCAGTTTTGTACTCATTCATAACAGTGCTTCTCCTTGGAGGAATGAAGGAAGAACACGGACGGACTAGGGGCACAGTAGGTACTGTGAATAAAGGGCAGGCTATGAACCTTACGCCTGCCAACCACATATTGGATGTTCACCACCAGTGTTGATCCGCACATAGGTTCTGCGTCTAAAACGCTTCCAACACTGAGAGGGAAGCGTGCTTTAGGAGGGATTCACTGCAGTGTTTCGTCTGTTAAAGAAGGATGCTTTTGGGACTGACTCTGTGGTAACCCCAATAGGCGCACATAGCTTTCCAGTCTCAGACGTCTAACCGTTAGACTATAGGAAGTTCTGTTTAAGGGAAACTCCTTCATGCGGAATGTCACTTCTCACAGTGTCTTTGCAGTGGAGAAAAGAAGATAGAACAAGGACGGACAGAGAGAACGATGCAAACCGTGATTGAAGTACAGGGTAAGCCTCGTAGGCCTCTATTATGCATACTGGTAGTTCAACACCGGAGATGTTCCACAGTGTCTACCTCTTCTCAAAACACTTCCAGTATATGAGGGAACTCTGCTACATTAAGTTCTCACGACAGAGATGCGTCTGTGCTCAGTTGGAAAGTGTAGGACGTGTCTGGGTAGCAACCAGTAAGTGTCTGATACAAGCCGCTAAGAGGGGATGCGGAGGAAGGTATCTGCTCAGGGAAGCTACTTCAGGTGCGTACTCATTCATAACAGTGTCTCTCCTTTGAGGATGAAGATAGAACAGGGAACGACTACGGGCACATTAGGTACTGTGAGTAAAGGGCATGCTAAGGCGCTTAAGCCTGCCAAACACATATTGGATGTTCACCACCAGTGCAGATCCGCACTTAGTTTCTGCGTCGAAAACGCTTCCTACACTGAGAGGGAAGTGTGCTTTAGGAGGGATTCACTGCAGTGTTACGTCTGTTAAAGAAGGAAGCTTTTGGGACTGACTCTGTGGTAACCCCAATAGGCGCACATAGCTTTCCAGTCTCAGCCGTCTATCCGTTGGACTATAGCAAGTTCTGTTTAAGGGAAACTCCTTCATGCGGAATGTCACTTCTCACAGTGTCTTTCCAGTGGAGGAAAGAAGATAGAACAACGACGGACAGAGAGAACGTTGCAACCCGTGAGTGAAGTACAGGGTAAGGCACCTAAGCCTCTATGATGCATACTGGATGTTCAACACCTGGGATTTTCCACAATGTCTACCACTTCTCAAAACACTTCCAATATAGGAGGGAACTGTGCTACCGTAAGTTCTAATGACAGGGATGCATCTGTGCAAGGTTGAAAACTCGAGGATGTGTCTGGGTAGCAAACATGAAGTGTCTCATAAAGGCACCTTAGACTGGATGCGTAGTAGGTATCTGCTAGGGAAGCTACTTCAGTTTTGTACTCATTCATAACAGTGCTTCTCCTTGGAGGAATGAAGGAAGAACACGGACGGACTAGGGGCACAGTAGGTACTGTGAATAAAGGGCAGGCTATGAACCTTACGCCTGCAAACCACATATTGGATGTTCAGCACCAGTGTTGATCCGCACATAGGTTCTGCGTCTAAAACGCTTCCAACACTGAGAGGGAAGTGTGCTTTAGGAGGGATTCACTGCAGTGTTACGTCTGTTAAAGAAGGATGCTTTTGGGACTGACTCTGTGGTAACCGCATTAGGCGCACTTAGCTTTCCAGTCTCAGACGTCTAACCGTTAGACTATAGGAAGTTCTGTTTAAGGGAAACTCCTTCATGCGGAATGTCACTTCTCACAGTGTCTTTGCAGTGGAGAAAAGAAGATAGAACAAGGACGGACAGAGAGAACGATGCAAACCGTGATTGAAGTACAGGGTAAGCCTCGTAGGCCTCTATTATGCATACTGGTAGTTCAACACCGGAGATGTTCCACAGTGTCTACCTCTTCTCAAAACACTTCCAGTATATGAGGGAACTCTGCTACATTAAGTTCTCACGACAGAGAGGCGTCTGTGCTCAGTTGGAAAGTGTAGGACGTGTCTGGGTAGCAACCAGTAAGTGTCTGATACAAGCCGCTAAGAGGGGATGCGGAGGAAGGTATCTGCTCAGGGAAGCTACTTCAGGTGCGTACTCATTCATAACAGTGTCTCTCCTTTGAGGATGAAGATAGAACAGGGAACGACTACGGGCACATTAGGTACTGTGAGTAAAGGGCATGCTAAGGCGCTTAAGCCTGCCAAACACATATTGGATGTTCACCACCAGTGCAGATCCGCACTTAGTTTCTGCGTCGAAAACGCTTCCTACACTGAGAGGGAAGTGTGCTTTAGGAGGGATTCACTGCAGTGTTACGTCTGTTAAAGAAGGAAGCTTTTGGGACTGACTCTGTGGTAACCCCAATAGGCGCACATAGCTTTCCAGTCTCAGCCGTCTATCCGTTGGACTATAGCAAGTTCTGTTTAAGGGAAACTCCTTCATGCGGAATGTCACTTCTCACAGTGTCTTTCCAGTGGAGGAAAGAAGATAGAACAACGACGGACAGAGAGAACGTTGCAACCCGTGAGTGAAGTACAGGGTAAGGCACCTAAGCCTCTATGATGCGTACTGGATGTTCAACACCTGGGATTTTCCACAATGTCTACCACTTCTCAAAACACTTCCAATATAGGAGGGAACTGTGCTACCGTAAGTTCTAATGACAGGGATGCATCTGTGCAAGGTTGAAAACTCGAGGATGTGTCTGGGTAGCAAACATGAAGTGTCTCATAAAGGCACCTTAGACTGGATGCGTAGGAGGTATCTGCTAGGGAAGCTACTTCAGTTTTGTACTCATTCATAACAGTGCTTCTCCTTGGAGGAATGAAGGAAGAACACGGACGGACTAGGGGCACAGTAGGTACTGTGAATAAAGGGCAGGCTATGAACCTTACGCCTGCCAACCACATATTGGATGTTCACCACCAGTGTTGATCCGCACATAGGTTCTGCGTCTAAAACGCTTCCAACACTGAGAGGGAAGTGTGCTTTAGGAGGGATTCACTGCAGTGTTTCGTCTGTTAAAGAAGGATGCTTTTGGGACTGACTCTGTGGTAACCCCAATAGGCGCACATAGCTTTCCAGTCTCAGACGTCTAACCGTTAGACTATAGGAAGTTCTGTTTAAGGGAAACTCCTTCATGCGGAATGTCACTTCTCACAGTGTCTTTGCAGTGGAGAAAAGAAGATAGAACAAGGACGGACAGAGAGAACGATGCAAACCGTGATTGAAGTACAGGGTAAGCCTCGTAGGCCTCTATTATGCATACTGGTAGTTCAACACCGGAGATGTTCCACAGTGTCTACCTCTTCTCAAAACACTTCCAGTATATGAGGGAACTCTGCTACATTAAGTTCTCACGACAGAGATGCGTCTGTGCTCAGTTGGAAAGTGTAGGACGTGTCTGGGTAGCAACCAGTAAGTGTCTGATACAAGCCGCTAAGAGGGGATGCGGAGGAAGGTATCTGCTCAGGGAAGCTACCTCAGGTGCGTACTCATTCATAACAGTGTCTCTCCTTTGAGGATGAAGATAGAACAGGGAACGACTACGGGCACATTAGGTACTGTGAGTAAAGGGCATGCTAAGGCGCTTAAGCCTGCCAAACACATATTGGATGTTCACCACCAGTGCAGATCCGCACTTAGTTTCTGCGTCGAAAACGCTTCCTACACTGAGAGGGAAGTGTGCTTTAGGAGGGATTCACTGCAGTGTTACGTCTGTTAAAGAAGGAAGCTTTTGGGACTGACTCTGTGGTAACCCCAATAGGCGCACATAGCTTTCCAGTCTCAGCCGTCTATCCGTTGGACTATAGCAAGTTCTGTTTAAGGGAAACTCCTTCATGCGGAATGTCACTTCTCACAGTGTCTTTCCAGAGGAGGAAAGAAGATAGAACAACGACGGACAGAGAGAACGTTGCAACCCGTGAGTGAAGTACAGGGTAAGGCACCTAAGCCTCTATGATGCATACTGGATGTTCAACAACTGGGACTTTCCACAATGTCTACCACTTCTCAGAACACTTCCAATATAGGAGGGAACTGTGCTACCGTAAGTTCTAATGACAGGGATGCATCTGTGCAAGGTTGAAAACTCGAGGATGTGTCTGGGTAGCAAACATGAAGTGTCTCATAAAGGCACCTTAGACTGGATGCGTAGGAGGTATCTGCTAGGGAAGCTACTTCAGTTTTGTACTCATTCATAACAGTGCTTCTCCTTGGAGGAATGAAGGAAGAACACGGACGGACTAGGGGCACAGTAGGTACTGTGAATAAAGGGCAGGCTATGAACCTTACGCCTGCCAACCACATATTGGATGTTCACCACCAGTGTTGATCCGCACATAGGTTCTGCGTCTAAAACGCTTCCAACACTGAGAGGGAAGTGTGCTTTAGGAGGGATTCACTGCAGTGTTACGTCTGTTAAAGAAGGATGCTTTTGGGACTGACTCTGTGGTAACCCCAATAGGCGCACATAGCTTTCCAGTCTCAGCCGTCTATCCGTTGGACTATAGCAAGTTCTGTTTAAGGGAAACTCCTTCATGCGGAATGTCACTTCTCACAGTGTCTTTCCAGAGGAGGAAAGAAGATAGAACAACGACGGACAGAGAGAACGTTGCAACCCGTGAGTGAAGTACAGGGTAAGGCACCTAAGCCTCTATGATGCATACTGGATGTTCAACACCTGGGATTTTCCACAATGTCTACCACTTCTCAGAACACTTCCAATATAGGAGGGAACTGTGCTACCGTAAGTTCTAATGACAGGTATGCATCTGTGCAAGGTTGAAAACTCGAGGATGTGTCTGGGTAGCAAACATGAAGTGTCTCATAAAGGCACCTTAGACTGGATGCGTAGGAGGTATCTGCTAGGGAAGCTACTTCAGTTTTGTACTCATTCATAACAGTGCTTCTCCTTGGAGGAATGAAGGAAGAACACGGACGGACTAGGGGCACAGTAGGTACTGTGAATAAAGGGCAGGCTATGAACCTTACGCCTGCCAACCACATATTGGATGTTCACCACCAGTGTTGATCCGCACATAGGTTCTGCGTCTAAAACGCTTCCAACACTGAGAGGGAAGTGTGCTTTAGGAGGGATTCACTGCAGTGTTTCGTCTGTTAAAGAAGGATGCTTTTGGGACTGACTCTGTGGTAACCCCAATAGGCGCACATAGCTTTCCAGTCTCAGACGTCTAACCGTTAGACTATAGGAAGTTCTGTTTAAGGGAAACTCCTTCATGCGGAATGTCACTTCTCACAGTGTCTTTGCAGTGGAGAAAAGAAGATAGAACAAGGACGGACAGAGAGAACGATGCAAACCGTGATTGAAGTACAGGGTAAGCCTCGTAGGCCTCTATTATGCATACTGGTAGTTCAACACCGGAGATGTTCCACAGTGTCTACCTCTTCTCAAAACACTTCCAGTATATGAGGGAACTCTGCTACATTAAGTTCTCACGACAGTGATGCGTCTGTGCTCAGTTGGAAAGTGTAGGACGTGTCTGGGTAGCAACCAGTAAGTGTCTGATACAAGCCGCTAAGAGGGGATGCGGAGGAAGGTATCTGCTCAGGGAAGCTACTTCAGGTGCGTACTCATTCATAACAGTGTCTCTCCTTTGAGGATGAAGATAGAACAGGGAACGACTACGGGCACATTAGGTACTGTGAGTAAAGGGCATGCTAAGGCGCTTAAGCCTGCCAAACACATATTGAATGTTCACCACCAGTGCAGATCCGCACTTAGTTTCTCCGTCGAAAACGCTTCCTACACTGAGAGGGAAGTGTGCTTTAGGAGGGATTCACTGCAGTGTTTCGTCTGTTAAAGAAGGATGCTTTTGGGACTGACTCTGTGGTAACCCCAATAGGCGCACATAGCTTTCCAGTCTCAGACGTCTAACCGTTAGACTATAGGAAGTTCTGTTTAAGGGAAACTCCTTCATGCGGAATGTCACTTCTCACAGTGTCTTTGCAGTGGAGAAAAGAAGATAGAACAAGGACGGACAGAGAGAACGATGCAAACCGTGATTGAAATACAGGGTAAGCCTCGTAGGCCTCTATTATGCATACTGGTAGTTCAACACCGGAGATGTTCCACAGTGTCTACCTCTTCTCAAAACACTTCCAGTATATGAGGGAACTTGCTACATTAAGTTCTCACGACAGAGATGCGTCTGTGCTCAGTTGGAAAGTGTAGGACGTGTCTGGGTAGCAACCAGTAAGTGTCTGATACAAGCCGCTAAGAGGGGATGCGGAGGAAGGTATCTGCTCAGGGAAGCTACCTCAGGTGCGTACTCATTCATAACAGTGTCTCTCCTTTGAGGATGAAGATAGAACAGGGAACGACTACGGGCACATTAGGTACTGTGAGTAAAGGGCATGCTAAGGCGCTTAAGCCTGCCAAACACATATTGGATGTTCACCACCAGTGCAGATCCGCACTTAGTTTCTGCGTCGAAAACGCTTCCTACACTGAGAGGGAAGTGTGCTTTAGGAGGGATTCACTGCAGTGTTACGTCTGTTAAAGAAGGAAGCTTTTGGGACTGACTCTGTGGTAACCCCAATAGGCGCACATAGCTTTCCAGTCTCAGCCGTCTATCCGTTGGACTATAGCAAGTTCTGTTTAAGGGAAACTCCTTCA
The DNA here is from genome assembly GCF_020171115.1 of Neogale vison. Taxonomy (NCBI): domain Eukaryota; kingdom Metazoa; phylum Chordata; class Mammalia; order Carnivora; family Mustelidae; genus Neogale; species Neogale vison. The sequence continues at coordinate 1,627,994 of NW_025334856.1, forward strand.
TGCGGAATGTCACTTCTCACAGTGTCTTTCCAGAGGAGGAAAGAAGATAGAACAACGACGGACAGAGAGAACGTTGCAACCCGTGAGTGAAGTACAGGGTAAGGCACCTAAGCCTCTATGATGCATACTGGATGTTCAACACCTGGGATTTTCCACAATGTCTACCACTTCTCAGAACACTTCCAATATAGGAGGGAACTGTGCTACCGTAAGTTCTAATGACAGGGATGCATCTGTGCAAGGTTGAAAACTCGAGGATGTGTCTGGGTAGCAAACATGAAGTGTCTCATAAAGGCACCTTAGACTGGATGCGTAGGAGGTATCTGCTAGGGAAGCTACTTCAGTTTTGTACTCATTCATAACAGTGCTTCTCCTTGGAGGAATGAAGGAAGAACACGGACGGACTAGGGGCACAGTAGGTACTGTGAATAAAGGGCAGGCTATGAACCTTACGCCTGCCAACCACATATTGGATGTTCACCACCAGTGTTGATCCGCACATAGGTTCTGCGTCTAAAACGCTTCCAACACTGAGAGGGAAGTGTGCTTTAGGAGGGATTCACTGCAGTGTTACGTCTGTTAAAGAAGGATGCTTTTGGGACTGACTCTGTGGTAACCGCATTAGGCGCACATAGCTTTCCAGTCTCAGACGTCTAACCGTTAGACTATAGGAAGTTCTGTTTAAGGGAAACTCCTTCATGCGGAATGTCACTTCTCACAGTGTCTTTGCAGTGGAGAAAAGAAGATAGAACAAGGACGGACAGAGAGAACGATGCAAACCGTGATTGAAGTACAGGGTAAGCCTCGTAGGCCTCTATTATGCATACTGGTAGTTCAACACCGGAGATGTTCCACAGTGTCTACCTCTTCTCAAAACACTTCCAGTATATGAGGGAACTCTGCTACATTAAGTTCTCACGACAGAGATGCGTCTGTGCTCAGTTGGAAAGTGTAGGACGTGTCTGGGTAGCAACCAGTAAGTGTCTGATACAAGCCGCTAAGAGGGGATGCGGAGGAAGGTATCTGCTCAGGGAAGCTACTTCAGGTGCGTACTCATTCATAACAGTGTCTCTCCTTTGAGGATGAAGATAGAACAGGGAACGACTACGGGCACATTAGGTACTGTGAGTAAAGGGCATGCTAAGGCGCTTAAGCCTGCCAAACACATATTGGATGTTCACCACCAGTGCAGATCCGCACTTAGTTTCTGCGTCGAAAACGCTTCCTACACTGAGAGGGAAGTGTGCTTTAGGAGGGATTCACTGCAGTGTTACGTCTGTTAAAGAAGGATGCTTTTGGGACTGACTCGGTGGTAACCGCATTAGGCGCACATAGCTTTCCAGTCTCAGACGTCTAACCGTTAGACTATAGGAAGTTCTGTTTAAGGGAAACTCCTTCATGCGGAATGTCACTTCTCACAGTGTCTTTGCAGTGGAGAAAAGAAGATAGAACAAGGACGGACAGAGAGAACGATGCAAACCGTGATTGAAGTACAGGGTAAGCCTCGTAGGCCTCTATTATGCATACTGGTAGTTCAACACCGGAGATGTTCCACAGTGTCTACCTCTTCTCAAAACACTTCCAGTATATGAGGGAACTCTGCTACATTAAGTTCTCACGACAGAGATGCGTCTGTGCTCAATTGGAAAGTGTAGGACGTGTCTGGGTAGCAACCAGTAAGTGTCTGATACAAGCCGCTAAGAGGGGATGCGGAGGAAGGTATCTGCTCAGGGAAGCTACTTCAGGTGCGTACTCATTCATAACAGTGTCTCTCCTTTGAGGATGAAGATAGAACAGGGAACGACTACGGGCACATTAGGTACTGTGAGTAAAGGGCATGCTAAGGCGCTTAAGCCTGCCAAACACATATTGGATGTTCACCACCAGTGCAGATCCGCACTTAGTTTCTGCGTCGAAAACGCTTCCTACACTGAGAGGGAAGTGTGCTTTAGGAGGGATTCACTGCAGTGTTACGTCTGTTAAAGAAGGAAGCTTTTGGGACTGACTCTGTGGTAACCCCAATAGGCGCACATAGCTTTCCAGTCTCAGCCGTCTATCCGTTGGACTATAGCAAGTTCTGTTTAAGGGAAACTCCTTCATGCGGAATGTCACTTCTCACAGTGTCTTTCCAGTGGAGGAAAGAAGATAGAACAACGACGGACAGAGAGAACGTTGCAACCCGTGAGTGAAGTACAGGGTAAGGCACCTAAGCCTCTATGATGCATACTGGATGTTCAACACCTGGGATTTTCCACAATGTCTACCACTTCTCAAAACACTTCCAATATAGGAGGGAACTGTGCTACCGTAAGTTCTAATGACAGGGATGCATCTGTGCAAGGTTGAAAACTCGAGGATGTGTCTGGGTAGCAAACATGAAGTGTCTCATAAAGGCACCTTAGACTGGATGCGTAGGAGGTATCTGCTCAGGAAAGCTACTTCAGTTTTGTACTCATTCATAACAGTGCTTCTCCTTGGAGGAATGAAGGAAGAACACGGACGGACTAGGGGCACAGTAGGTACTGTGAATAAAGGGCAGGCTATGAACCTTACGCCTGCCAACCACATATTGGATGTTCACCACCAGTGTTGATCCGCACATAGGTTCTGCGTCTAAAACGCTTCCAACACTGAGAGGGAAGTGTGCTTTAGGAGGGATCACTGCAGTGTTATGTCTGTTAAAGAAGGATGCTTTTGGGACTGACTCTGTGGTAACCGCATTAGGCGCACAAGCTTTCCAGTCTCAGACGTCTAACCGTTAGACTATAGGAAGTTCTGTTTAAGGGAAACTCCTTCATGCGGAATGTCACTTCTCACAGTGTCTTTGCAGTGGAGAAAAGAAGATAGAACAAGGACGGACAGAGAGAACGATGCAAACCGTGATTGAAGTACAGGGTAAGCCTCGTAGGCCTCTATTATGCATACTGGTAGTTCAACACCGGAGATGTTCCACAGTGTCTACCTCTTCTCAAAACACTTCCAGTATATGAGGGAACTCTGCTACATTAAGTTCTCACGACAGTGATGCGTCTGTGCTCAGTTGGAAAGTGTAGGACGTGTCTGGGTAGCAACCAGTAAGTGTCTGATACAAGCCGCTAAGAGGGGATGCGGAGGAAGGTATCTGCTCAGGGAAGCTACTTCAGGTGCGTACTCATTCATAACAGTGTCTCTCCTTTGAGGATGAAGATAGAACAGGGAACGACTACGGGCACATTAGGTACTGTGAGTAAAGGGCATGCTAAGGCGCTTAAGCCTGCCAAACACATATTGGATGTTCACCACCAGTGCAGATCCGCACTTAGTTTCTGCGTCGAAAACGCTTCCTACACTGAGAGGGAAGTGTGCTTTAGGAGGGATTCACTGCAGTGTTTCGTCTGTTAAAGAAGGATGCTTTTGGGACTGACTCTGTGGTAACCCCAATAGGCGCACATAGCTTTCCAGTCTCAGACGTCTAACCGTTAGACTATAGGAAGTTCTGTTTAAGGGAAACTCCTTCATGCGGAATGTCACTTCTCACAGTGTCTTTGCAGTGGAGAAAAGAAGATAGAACAAGGACGGACAGAGAGAACGATGCAAACCGTGATTGAAATACAGGGTAAGCCTCGTAGGCCTCTATTATGCATACTGGTAGTTCAACACCGGAGATGTTCCACAGTGTCTACCTCTTCTCAAAACACTTCCAGTATATGAGGGAACTTGCTACATTAAGTTCTCACGACAGAGATGCGTCTGTGCTCAGTTGGAAAGTGTAGGACGTGTCTGGGTAGCAACCAGTAAGTGTCTGATACAAGCCGCTAAGAGGGGATGCGGAGGAAGGTATCTGCTCATGGAAGCTACCTCAGGTGCGTACTCATTCATAACAGTGTCTCTCCTTTGAGGATGAAGATAGAACAGGGAACGACTACGGGCACATTAGGTACTGTGAGTAAAGGGCATGCTAAGGCGCTTAAGCCTGCCAAACACATATTGGATGTTCACCACCAGTGCAGATCCGCACTTAGTTTCTGCGTCGAAAACGCTTCCTACACTGAGAGGGAAGTGTGCTTTAGGAGGGATTCACTGCAGTGTTACGTCTGTTAAAGAAGGAAGCTTTTGGGACTGACTCTGTGGTAACCCCAATAGGCGCACATAGCTTTCCAGTCTCAGCCGTCTATCCGTTGGACTATAGCAAGTTCTGTTTAAGGGAAACTCCTTCATGCGGAATGTCACTTCTCACAGTGTCTTTCCAGAGGAGGAAAGAAGATAGAACAACGACGGACAGAGAGAACGTTGCAACCCGTGAGTGAAGTACAGGGTAAGGCACCTAAGCCTCTATGATGCATACTGGATGTTCAACACCTGGGATTTTCCACAATGTCTACCACTTCTCAGAACACTTCCAATATAGGAGGGAACTGTGCTACCGTAAGTTCTAATGACAGGGATGCATCTGTGCAAGGTTGAAAACTCGAGGATGTGTCTGGGTAGCAAACATGAAGTGTCTCATAAAGGCACCTTAGACTGGATGCGTAGGAGGTATCTGCTAGGGAAGCTACTTCAGTTTTGTACTCATTCATAACAGTGCTTCTCCTTGGAGGAATGAAGGAAGAACACGGACGGACTAGGGGCACAGTAGGTACTGTGAATAAAGGGCAGGCTATGAACCTTACGCCTGCCAACCACATATTGGATGTTCACCACCAGTGTTGATCCGCACATAGGTTCTGCGTCTAAAACGCTTCCAACACTGAGAGGGAAGTGTGCTTTAGGAGGGATTCACTGCAGTGTTACGTCTGTTAAAGAAGGATGCTTTTGGGACTGACTCTGTGGTAACCGCATTAGGCGCACATAGCTTTCCAGTCTCAGACGTCTAACCGTTAGACTATAGGAAGTTCTGTTTAAGGGAAACTCCTTCATGCGGAATGTCACTTCTCACAGTGTCTTTGCAGTGGAGAAAAGAAGATAGAACAAGGACGGACAGAGAGAACGATGCAAACCGTGATTGAAGTACAGGGTAAGCCTCGTAGGCCTCTATTATGCATACTGGTAGTTCAACACCGGAGATGTTCCACAGTGTCTACCTCTTCTCAAAACACTTCCAGTATATGAGGGAACTCTGCTACATTAAGTTCTCACGACAGAGATGCGTCTGTGCTCAGTTGGAAAGTGTAGGACGTGTCTGGGTAGCAACCAGTAAGTGTCTGATACAAGCCGCTAAGAGGGGATGCGGAGGAAGGTATCTGCTCAGGGAAGCTACTTCAGGTGCGTACTCATTCATAACAGTGTCTCTCCTTTGAGGATGAAGATAGAACAGGGAACGACTACGGGCACATTAGGTACTGTGAGTAAAGGGCATGCTAAGGCGCTTAAGCCTGCCAAACACATATTGGATGTTCACCACCAGTGCAGATCCGCACTTAGTTTCTGCGTCGAAAACGCTTCCTACACTGAGAGGGAAGTGTGCTTTAGGAGGGATTCACTGCAGTGTTACGTCTGTTAAAGAAGGATGCTTTTGGGACTGACTCGGTGGTAACCGCATTAGGCGCACATAGCTTTCCAGTCTCAGACGTCTAACCGTTAGACTATAGGAAGTTCTGTTTAAGGGAAACTCCTTCATGCGGAATGTCACTTCTCACAGTGTCTTTGCAGTGGAGAAAAGAAGATAGAACAAGGACGGACAGAGAGAACGATGCAAACCGTGATTGAAGTACAGGGTAAGCCTCGTAGGCCTCTATTATGCATACTGGTAGTTCAACACCGGAGATGTTCCACAGTGTCTACCTCTTCTCAAAACACTTCCAGTATATGAGGGAACTCTGCTACATTAAGTTCTCACGACAGAGATGCGTCTGTGCTCAGTTGGAAAGTGTAGGACGTGTCTGGGTAGCAACCAGTAAGTGTCTGATACAAGCCGCTAAGAGGGGATGCGGAGGAAGGTATCTGCTCAGGGAAGCTACTTCAGGTGCGTACTCATTCATAACAGTGTCTCTCCTTTGAGGATGAAGATAGAACAGGGAACGACTACGGGCACATTAGGTACTGTGAGTAAAGGGCATGCTAAGGCGCTTAAGCCTGCCAAACACATATTGGATGTTCACCACCAGTGCAGATCCGCACTTAGTTTCTGCGTCGAAAACGCTTCCTACACTGAGAGGGAAGTGTGCTTTAGGAGGGATTCACTGCAGTGTTACGTCTGTTAAAGAAGGAAGCTTTTGGGACTGACTCTGTGGTAACCCCAATAGGCGCACATAGCTTTCCAGTCTCAGCCGTCTATCCGTTGGACTATAGCAAGTTCTGTTTAAGGGAAACTCCTTCATGCGGAATGTCACTTCTCACAGTGTCTTTCCAGTGGAGGAAAGAAGATAGAACAACGACGGACAGAGAGAACGTTGCAACCCGTGAGTGAAGTACAGGGTAAGGCACCTAAGCCTCTATGATGCATACTGGATGTTCAACACCTGGGATTTTCCACAATGTCTACCACTTCTCAAAACACTTCCAATATAGGAGGGAACTGTGCTACCGTAAGTTCTAATGACAGGGATGCATCTGTGCAAGGTTGAAAACTCGAGGATGTGTCTGGGTAGCAAACATGAAGTGTCTCATAAAGGCACCTTAGACTGGATGCGTAGGAGGTATCTGCTCAGGAAAGCTACTTCAGTTTTGTACTCATTCATAACAGTGCTTCTCCTTGGAGGAATGAAGGAAGAACACGGACGGACTAGGGGCACAGTAGGTACTGTGAATAAAGGGCAGGCTATGAACCTTACGCCTGCCAACCACATATTGGATGTTCACCACCAGTGTTGATCCGCACATAGGTTCTGCGTCTAAAACGCTTCCAACACTGAGAGGGAAGTGTGCTTTAGGAGGGATCACTGCAGTGTTATGTCTGTTAAAGAAGGATGCTTTTGGGACTGACTCTGTGGTAACCGCATTAGGCGCACAAGCTTTCCAGTCTCAGACGTCTAACCGTTAGACTATAGGAAGTTCTGTTTAAGGGAAACTCCTTCATGCGGAATGTCACTTCTCACAGTGTCTTTGCAGTGGAGAAAAGAAGATAGAACAAGGACGGACAGAGAGAACGATGCAAACCGTGATTGAAGTACAGGGTAAGCCTCGTAGGCCTCTATTATGCATACTGGTAGTTCAACACCGGAGATGTTCCACAGTGTCTACCTCTTCTCAAAACACTTCCAGTATATGAGGGAACTCTGCTACATTAAGTTCTCACGACAGAGATGCGTCTGTGCTCAGTTGGAAAATGTAGGACGTGTCTGGGTAGCAACCAGTAAGTGTCTGATACAAGCCGCTAAGAGGGGATGCGGAGGAAGGTATCTACTCAGGGAAGCTACTTCAGGTGCGTACTCATTCATAACAGTGTCTCTCCTTTGAGGATGAAGATAGAACAGGGAACGACTACGGGCACATTAGGTACTGTGAGTAAAGGGCATGCTAAGGCGCTTAAGCCTGCCAAACACATATTGGATGTTCACCACCAGTGCAGATCCGCACTTAGTTTCTGCGTCGAAAACGCTTCCTACACTGAGAGGGAAGTGTGCTTTAGGAGGGATTCACTGCAGAGTTACGTCTGTTAAAGAAGGATGCTTTTGGGACTGACTCTGTGGTAACCGCATTAGGCGCACATAGCTTTCCAGTCTCAGACGTCTAACCGTTAGACTATAGGAAGTTCTGTTTAAGGGAAACTCCTTCATGCGGAATGTCACTTCTCACAGTGTCTTTGCAGTGGAGAAAAGAAGATAGAACAAGGACGGACAGAGAGAACGATGCAAACCGTGATTGAAGTACAGGGTAAGCCTCGTAGGCCTCTATTATGCATACTGGTAGTTCAACACCGGAGATGTTCCACAGTGTCTACCTCTTCTCAAAACACTTCCAGTATATGAGGGAACTCTGCTACATTAAGTTCTCACGACAGAGATGCGTCTGTGCTCAGTTGGAAAGTGTAGGCCGTGTCTGGGTAGCAACCAGTAAGTGTCTGATACAAGCCGCTAAGAGGGGATGCGGAGGAAGGTATCTGCTCAGGGAAGCTACTTCAGGTGCGTACTCATTCATAACAGTGTCTCTCCTTTGAGGATGAAGATAGAACAGGGAACGACTACGGGCACATTAGGTACTGTGAGTAAAGGGCATGCTAAGGCGCTTAAGCCTGCCAAACACATATTGGATGTTCACCACCAGTGCAGATCCGCACTTAGTTTCTGCGTCGAAAACGCTTCCTACACTGAGAGGGAAGTGTGCTTTAGGAGGGATTCACTGCAGTGTTACGTCTGTTAAAGAAGGATGCTTTTGGGACTGACTCGGTGGTAACCGCATTAGGCGCACATAGCTTTCCAGTCTCAGACGTCTAACCGTTAGACTATAGGAAGTTCTGTTTAAGGGAAACTCCTTCATGCGGAATGTCACTTCTCACAGTGTCTTTGCAGTGGAGAAAAGAAGATAGAACAAGGACGGACAGAGAGAACGATGCAAACCGTGATTGAAGTACAGGGTAAGCCTCGTAGGCCTCTATTATGCATACTGGTAGTTCAACACCGGAGATGTTCCACAGTGTCTACCTCTTCTCAAAACACTTCCAGTATATGAGGGAACTCTGCTACATTAAGTTCTCACGACAGAGATGCGTCTGTGCTCAGTTGGAAAATGTAGGACGTGTCTGGGTAGCAACCAGTAAGTGTCTGATACAAGCCGCTAAGAGGGGATGCGGAGGAAGGTATCTGCTCAGGGAAGCTACTTCAGGTGCGTACTCATTCATAACAGTGTCTCTCCTTTGAGGATGAAGATAGAACAGGGAACGACTACGGGCACATTAGGTACTGTGAGTAAAGGGCATGCTAAGGCGCTTAAGCCTGCCAAACACATATTGGATGTTCACCACCAGTGCAGATCCGCACTTAGTTTCTGCGTCGAAAACGCTTCCTACACTGAGAGGGAAGTGTGCTTTAGGAGGGATTCACTGCAGAGTTACGTCTGTTAAAGAAGGATGCTTTTGGGACTGACTCTGTGGTAACCGCATTAGGCGCACATAGCTTTCCAGTCTCAGACGTCTAACCGTTAGACTATAGGAAGTTCTGTTTAAGGGAAACTCCTTCATGCGGAATGTCACTTCTCACAGTGTCTTTGCAGTGGAGAAAAGAAGATAGAACAAGGACGGACAGAGAGAACGATGCAAACCGTGATTGAAGTACAGGGTAAGCCTCGTAGGCCTCTATTATGCATACTGGTAGTTCAACACCGGAGATGTTCCACAGTGTCTACCTCTTCTCAAAACACTTCCAGTATATGAGGGAACTCTGCTACATTAAGTTCTCACGACAGAGATGCGTCTGTGCTCAGTTGGAAAGTGTAGGACGTGTCTGGGTAGCAACCAGTAAGTGTCTGATACAAGCCGCTAAGAGGGGATGCGGAGGAAGGTATCTGCTCAGGGAAGCTACTTCAGGTGCGTACTCATTCATAACAGTGTCTCTCCTTTGAGGATGAAGATAGAACAGGGAACGACTACGGGCACATTAGGTACTGTGAGTAAAGGGCATGCTAAGGCGCTTAAGCCTGCCAATCACATATTGGATGTTCACCACCAGTGCAGATCCGCACTTAGTTTCTGCGTCGAAAACGCTTCCTACACTGAGAGGGAAGTGTGCTTTAGGAGGGATTCACTGCAGTGTTACGTCTGTTAAAGAAGGATGCTTTTGGGACTGACTCTGTGGTAACCGCATTAGGCGCACATAGCTTTCCAGTCTCAGACGTCTAACCGTTAGACTATAGGAAGTTCTGTTTAAGGGAAACTCCTTCATGCGGAATGTCACTTCTCACAGTGTCTTTGCAGTGGAGAAAAGAAGATAGAACAAGGACGGACAGAGAGAACGATGCAAACCGTGATTGAAGTACAGGGTAAGCCTCGTAGGCCTCTATTATGCATACTGGTAGTTCAACACCGGAGATGTTCCACAGTGTCTACCTCTTCTCAAAACACTTCCAGTATATGAGGGAACTCTGCTACATTAAGTTCTCACGACAGAGATGCGTCTGTGCTCAGTTGGAAAGTGTAGGACGTGTCTGGGTAGCAACCAGTAAGTGTCTGATACAAGCCGCTAAGAGGGGATGCGGAGGAAGGTATCTGCTCAGGGAAGCTACTTCAGGTGCGTACTCATTCATAACAGTGTCTCTCCTTTGAGGATGAAGATAGAACAGGGAACGACTACGGGCACATTAGGTACTGTGAGTAAAGGGCATGCTAAGGCGCTTAAGCCTGCCAAACACATATTGGATGTTCACCACCAGTGCAGATCCGCACTTAGTTTCTGCGTCGAAAACGCTTCCTACACTGAGAGGGAAGTGTGCTTTAGGAGGGATTCACTGCAGTGTTACGTCTGTTAAAGAAGGAAGCTTTTGGGACTGACTCTGTGGTAACCCCAATAGGCGCACATAGCTTTCCAGTCTCAGCCGTCTATCCGTTGGACTATAGCAAGTTCTGTTTAAGGGAAACTCCTTCATGCGGAATGTCACTTCTCACAGTGTCTTTCCAGTGGAGGAAAGAAGATAGAACAACGACGGACAGAGAGAACGTTGCAACCCGTGAGTGAAGTACAGGGTAAGGCACGTAAGCCTCTATGATGCATACTGGATGTTCCACACCTGGGATTTTTCACAATGTCTACCACTTCTCAAAACACTTCCAATATAGGAGGGAACTGTGCTACCGTAAGTTCTAATGACAGGGATGCATCTGTGCAAGGTTGAAAACTCGAGGATGTGTCTGGGTAGCAAACATGAAGTGTCTCATAAAGGCACCTTAGACTGGATGTGTAGTAGGTATCTGCTAGGGAAGCTACTTGAGTTTTGTACTCATTCATAACAGTGCTTCTCCTTGGAGGAATGAAGGAAGAACACGGACGGACTAGGGGCACAGTAGGTACTGTGAATAAAGGGCAGGCTATGAACCTTACGCCTGCCAACCACATATTGGATGTTCACCACCAGTGTTGATCCGCACATAGGTTCTGCGTCTAAAACGCTTCCAACACTGAGAGGGAAGTGTGCTTTAGGAGGGATTCACTGCAGTGTTTCGTCTGTTAAAGAAGGATGCTTTTGGGACTGACTCTGTGGTAACCCCAATAGGCGCACATAGCTTTCCAGTCTCAGAAGTCTAACCGTTAGACTATAGGAAGTTCTGTTTAAGGGAAACTCCTTCATGCGGAATGTCACTTCTCACAGTGTCTTTGCAGTGGAGAAAAGAAGATAGAACAAGGACGGACAGAGAGAACGATGCAAACCGTGATTGAAGTACAGGGTAAGCCTCGTAGGCCTCTATTATGCATACTGGTAGTTCAACACCGGAGATGTTCCACAGTGTCTACCTCTTCTCAAAACACTTCCAGTATAGGAGGGAACTCTGCTACATTAAGTTCTCACGACAGAGATGCGTCTGTGCTCAGTTGGAAAGTGTAGGACGTGTCTGGGTAGCAACCAGTAAGTGTCTGATACAAGCCGCTAAGAGGGGATGCGGAGGAAGGTATCTGCTCAGGGAAGCTACTTCAGGTGCGTACTCATTCATAACAGTGTCTCTCCTTTGAGGATGAAGATAAACAGGGAACGACTACGGGCACATTAGGTACTGTGAGTAAAGGGCATGCTAAGGCGCTTAAGCCTGCCAAACACATATTGGATGTTCACCACCAGTGCAGATCCGCACTTAGTTTCTGCGTCGAAAACGCTTCCTACACTGAGAGGGAAGTGTGCTTTAGGAGGGATTCACTGCAGTGTTACGTCTGTTAAAGAAGGATGCTTTTGGGACTGACTCTGTGGTAACCGCATTAGGCGCACATAGCTTTCCAGTCTCAGACGTCTAACCGTTAGACTATAGGAAGTTCTGTTTAAGGGAAACTCCTTCATGCGGAATGTCACTTCTCACAGTGTCTTTGCAGTGGAGAAAAGAAGATAGAACAAGGACGGACAGAGAGAACGATGCAAACCGTGATTGAAGTACAGGGTAAGCCTCGTAGGCCTCTATTATGCATACTGGTAGTTCAACACCGGAGATGTTCCACAGTGTCTACCTCTTCTCAAAACACTTCCAGTATATGAGGGAACTCTGCTACATTAAGTTCTCACGACAGAGATGCGTCTGTGCTCAATTGGAAAGTGTAGGACGTGTCTGGGTAGCAACCAGTAAGTGTCTGATACAAGCCGCTAAGAGGGGATGCGGAGGAAGGTATCTGCTCAGGGAAGCTACTTCAGGTGCGTACTCATTCATAACAGTGTCTCTCCTTTGAGGATGAAGATAGAACAGGGAACGACTACGGGCACATTAGGTACTGTGAGTAAAGGGCATGCTAAGGCGCTTAAGCCTGCCAAACACATATTGGATGTTCACCACCAGTGCAGATCCGCACTTAGTTTCTGCGTCGAAAACGCTTCCTACACTGAGAGGGAAGTGTGCTTTAGGAGGGATTCACTGCAGTGTTACGTCTGTTAAAGAAGGAAGCTTTTGGGACTGACTCTGTGGTAACCCCAATAGGCGCACATAGCTTTCCAGTCTCAGCCGTCTATCCGTTGGACTATAGCAAGTTCTGTTTAAGGGAAACTCCTTCATGCGGAATGTCACTTCTCACAGTGTCTTTCCAGTGGAGGAAAGAAGATAGAACAACGACGGACAGAGAGAACGTTGCAACCCGTGAGTGAAGTACAGGGTAAGGCACCTAAGCCTCTATGATGCATACTGGATGTTCAACACCTGGGATTTTTCACAATGTCTACCACTTCTCAAAACACTTCCAATATAGGAGGGAACTGTGCTACCGTAAGTTCTAATGACAGGGATGCATCTGTGCAAGGTTGAAAACTCGAGGATGTGTCTGGGTAGCAAACATGAAGTGTCTCATAAAGGCACCTTAGACTGGATGTGTAGTAGGTATCTGCTAGGGAAGCTACTTCAGTTTTGTACTCATTCATAACAGTGCTTCTCCTTGGAGGAATGAAGGAAGAACACGGACGGACTAGGGGCACAGTAGGTACTGTGAATGAAGGGCAGGCTATGAACCTTACGCCTGCCAACCACATATTGGATGTTCACCACCAGTGTTGATCCGCACATAGGTTCTGCGTCTAAAACGCTTCCAACACTGAGAGGGAAGTGTGCTTTAGGAGGGATTCACTGCAGTGTTTCGTCTGTTAAAGAAGGATGCTTTTGGGACTGACTCTGTGGTAACCCCAATAGGCGCACATAGCTTTCCAGTCTCAGAAGTCTAACCGTTAGACTATAGGAAGTTCTGTTTAAGGGAAACTCCTTCATGCGGAATGTCACTTCTCACAGTGTCTTTGCAGTGGAGAAAAGAAGATAGAACAAGGACGGACAGAGAGAACGATGCAAACCGTGATTGAAGTACAGGGTAAGCCTCGTAGGCCTCTATTATGCATACTGGTAGTTCAACACCGGAGATGTTCCACAGTGTCTACCTCTTCTCAAAACACTTCCAGTATATGAGGGAACTCTGCTACATTAAGTTCTCACGACAGAGATGCGTCTGTGCTCAGTTGGAAAGTGTAGGACGTGTCTGGGTAGCAACCAGTAAGTGTCTGATACAAGCCGCTAAGAGGGGATGCGGAGGAAGGTATCTGCTCAGGGAAGCTACTTCAGGTGCGTACTCATTCATAACAGTGTCTCTCCTTTGAGGATGAAGATAAACAGGGAACGACTACGGGCACATTAGGTACTGTGAGTAAAGGGCATGCTAAGGCGCTTAAGCCTGCCAAACACATATTGGATGTTCACCACCAGTGCAGATCCGCACTTAGTTTCTGCGTCGAAAACGCTTCCTACACTGAGAGGGAAGTGTGCTTTAGGAGGGATTCACTGCAGTGTTACGTCTGTTAAAGAAGGAAGCTTTTGGGACTGACTCTGTGGTAACCCCAATAGGCGCACATAGCTTTCCAGTCTCAGCCGTCTATCCGTTGGACTATAGCAAGTTCTGTTTAAGGGAAACTCCTTCATGCGGAATGTCACTTCTCACAGTGTCTTTCCAGTGGAGGAAAGAAGATAGAACAACGACGGACAGAGAGAACGTTGCAACCCGTGAGTGAAGTACAGGGTAAGGCACCTAAGCCTCTATGATGCATACTGGATGTTCAACACCTGGGATTTTCCACAATGTCTACCACTTCTCAAAACACTTCCAATATAGGAGGGAACTGTGCTACCGTAAGTTCTAATGACAGGGATGCATCTGTGCAAGGTTGAAAACTCGAGGATGTGTCTGGGTAGCAAACATGAAGTGTCTCATAAAGGCACCTTAGACTGGATGCGTAGGAGGTATCTGCTCAGGAAAGCTACTTCAGTTTTTAACTCATTCATAACAGTGCTTCTCCTTGGAGGAATGAAGGAAGAACACGGACGGACTAGGGGCACATTAGGTACTGTGAATAAAGGGCAGGCTATGAACCTTACGCCTGCCAACCACATATTGGATGTTCACCACCAGTGTTGATCCGCACAAGGTTCTGCGTCTAAAACGCTTCCAACACTGAGAGGGAAGTGTGCTTTAGGAGGGATTCACTGCAGTGTTACGTCTGTTAAAGAAGGATGCTTTTGGGACTGACTCTGTGGTAACAGCATTAGGCGCACATAGCTTTCCAGTCTCAGACGTCTAACCGTTAGACTATAGGAAGTTCTGTTTAAGGGAAACTCCTTCATGCGGAATGTCACTTCTCACAGTGTCTTTGCAGTGGAGAAAAGAAGATAGAACAAGGACGGACAGAGAGAACGATGCAAACCGTGATTGAAGTACAGGGTAAGCCTCGTAGGCCTCTATTATGCATACTGGTAGTTCAACACCGGAGATGTTCCACAGTGTCTACCTCTTCTCAAAACACTTCCAGTATATGAGGGAACTCTGCTACATTAAGTTCTCACGACAGAGATGCGTCTGTGCTCAGTTGGAAAGTGTAGGACGTGTCTGGGTAGCAACCAGTAAGTGTCTGATACAAGCCGCTAAGAGGGGATGCGGAGGAAGGTATCTGCTCAGGGAAGCTACTTCAGGTGCGTACTCATTCATAACAGTGTCTCTCCTTTGAGGATGAAGATAGAACAGGGAACGACTACGGGCACATTAGGTACTGTGAGTAAAGGGCATGCTAAGGCGCTTAAGCCTGCCAAACACATATTGGATGTTCACCACCAGTGCAGATCCGCACTTAGTTTCTGCGTCGAAAACGCTTCCTACACTGAGAGGGAAGTGTGCTTTAGGAGGGATTCACTGCAGTGTTACGTCTGTTAAAGAAGGATGCTTTTGGGACTGACTCTGTGGTAACCGCATTAGGCGCACATAGCTTTCCAGTCTCAGACGTCTAACCGTTAGACTATAGGAAGTTCTGTTTAAGGGAAACTCCTTCATGCGGAATGTCACTTCTCACAGTGTCTTTGCAGTGGAGAAAAGAAGATAGAACAAGGACGGACAGAGAGAACGATGCAAACCGTGATTGAAGTACAGGGTAAGCCTCGTAGGCCTCTATTATGCATACTGGTAGTTCAACACCGGAGATGTTCCACAGTGTCTACCTCTTCTCAAAACACTTCCAGTATATGAGGGAACTCTGCTACATTAAGTTCTCACGACAGAGATGCGTCTGTGCTCAGTTGGAAAGTGTAGGACGTGTCTGGGTAGCAACCAGTAAGTGTCTGATACAAGCCGCTAAGAGGGGATGCGGAGGAAGGTATCTGCTCAGGGAAGCTACTTCAGGTGCGTACTCATTCATAACAGTGTCTCTCCTTTGAGGATGAAGATAGAACAGGGAACGACTACGGGCACATTAGGTACTGTGAGTAAAGGGCATGCTAAGGCGCTTAAGCCTGCCAATCACATATTGGATGTTCACCACCAGTGCAGATCCGCACTTAGTTTCTGCGTCGAAAACACTTCCTACACTGAGAGGGAAGTGTGCTTTAGGAGGGATTCACTGCAGTGTTACGTCTGTTAAAGAAGGATGCTTTTGGGACTGACTCTGTGGTAACCGCATTAGGCGCACATAGCTTTCCAGTCTCAGACGTCTAACCGTTAGACTATAGGAAGTTCTGTTTAAGGGAAACTCCTTCATGCGGAATGTCACTTCTCACAGTGTCTTTGCAGTGGAGAAAAGAAGATAGAACAAGGACGGACAGAGAGAACGATGCAAACCGTGATTGAAGTACAGGGTAAGCCTCGTAGGCCTCTATTATGCATACTGGTAGTTCAACACCGGAGATGTTCCACAGTGTCTACCTCTTCTCAAAACACTTCCAGTATATGAGGGAACTCTGCTACATTAAGTTCTCACGACAGAGATGCGTCTGTGCTCAATTGGAAAGTGTAGGACGTGTCTGGGTAGCAACCAGTAAGTGTCTGATACAAGCCGCTAAGAGGGGATGCGGAGGAAGGTATCTGCTCAGGGAAGCTACTTCAGGTGTGTACTCATTCATAACAGTGTCTCTCCTTTGAGGATGAAGATAGAACAGGGAACGACTACGGGCACATTAGGTACTGTGAGTAAAGGGCATGCTAAGGCGCTTAAGCCTGCCAAACACATATTGGATGTTCACCACCAGTGCAGATCCGCACTTAGTTTCTGCGTCGAAAACGCTTCCTACACTGAGAGGGAAGTGTGCTTTAGGAGGGATTCACTGCAGTGTTACGTCTGTTAAAGAAGGAAGCTTTTGGGACTGACTCTGTGGTAACCCCAATAGGCGCACATAGCTTTCCAGTCTCAGCCGTCTATCCGTTGGACTATAGCAAGTTCTGTTTAAGGGAAACTCCTTCATGCGGAATGTCACTTCTCACAGTGTCTTTCCAGTGGAGGAAAGAAGATAGAACAACGACGGACAGAGAGAACGTTGCAACCCGTGAGTGAAGTACAGGGTAAGGCACCTAAGCCTCTATGATGCATACTGGATGTTCAACACCTGGGATTTTTCACAATGTCTACCACTTCTCAAAACACTTCCAATATAGGAGGGAACTGTGCTACCGTAAGTTCTAATGACAGGGATGCATCTGTGCAAGGTTGAAAACTCGAGGATGTGTCTGGGTAGCAAACATGAAGTGTCTCATAAAGGCACCTTAGACTGGATGTGTAGTAGGTATCTGCTAGGGAAGCTACTTGAGTTTTGTACTCATTCATAACAGTGCTTCTCCTTGGAGGAATGAAGGAAGAACACGGACGGACTAGGGGCACAGTAGGTACTGTGAATAAAGGGCAGGCTATGAACCTTACGCCTGCCAACCACATATTGGATGTTCACCACCAGTGTTGATCCGCACATAGGTTCTGCGTCTAAAACGCTTCCAACACTGAGAGGGAAGTGTGCTTTAGGAGGGATTCACTGCAGTGTTTCGTCTGTTAAAGAAGGATGCTTTTGGGACTGACTCTGTGGTAACCCCAATAGGCGCACATAGCTTTCCAGTCTCAGAAGTCTAACCGTTAGACTATAGGAAGTTCTGTTTAAGGGAAACTCCTTCATGCGGAATGTCACTTCTCACAGTGTCTTTGCAGTGGAGAAAAGAAGATAGAACAAGGACGGACAGAGAGAACGATGCAAACCGTGATTGAAGTACAGGGTAAGCCTCGTAGGCCTCTATTATGCATACTGGTAGTTCAACACCGGAGATGTTCCACAGTGTCTACCTCTTCTCAAAACACTTCCAGTATATGAGGGAACTCTGCTACATTAAGTTCTCACGACAGAGATGCGTCTGTGCTCAGTTGGAAAGTGTAGGACGTGTCTGGGTAGCAACCAGTAAGTGTCTGATACAAGCCGCTAAGAGGGGATGCGGAGGAAGGTATCTGCTCAGGGAAGCTACTTCAGGTGCGTACTCATTCATAACAGTGTCTCTCCTTTGAGGATGAAGATAAACAGGGAACGACTACGGGCACATTAGGTACTGTGAGTAAAGGGCATGCTAAGGCGCTTAAGCCTGCCAAACACATATTGGATGTTCACCACCAGTGCAGATCCGCACTTAGTTTCTGCGTCGAAAACGCTTCCTACACTGAGAGGGAAGTGTGCTTTAGGAGGGATTCACTGCAGTGTTACGTCTGTTAAAGAAGGATGCTTTTGGGACTGACTCTGTGGTAACCGCATTAGGCGCACATAGCTTTCCAGTCTCAGACGTCTAACCGTTAGACTATAGGAAGTTCTGTTTAAGGGAAACTCCTTCATGCGGAATGTCACTTCTCACAGTGTCTTTGCAGTGGAGAAAAGAAGATAGAACAAGGACGGACAGAGAGAACGATGCAAACCGTGATTGAAGTACAGGGTAAGCCTCGTAGGCCTCTATTATGCATACTGGTAGTTCAACACCGGAGATGTTCCACAGTGTCTACCTCTTCTCAAAACACTTCCAGTATATGAGGGAACTCTGCTACATTAAGTTCTCACGACAGAGATGCGTCTGTGCTCAATTGGAAAGTGTAGGACGTGTCTGGGTAGCAACCAGTAAGTGTCTGATACAAGCCGCTAAGAGGGGATGCGGAGGAAGGTATCTGCTCAGGGAAGCTACTTCAGGTGCGTACTCATTCATAACAGTGTCTCTCCTTTGAGGATGAAGATAGAACAGGGAACGACTACGGGCACATTAGGTACTGTGAGTAAAGGGCATGCTAAGGCGCTTAAGCCTGCCAAACACATATTGGATGTTCACCACCAGTGCAGATCCGCACTTAGTTTCTGCGTCGAAAATGCTTCCTACACTGAGAGGGAAGTGTGCTTTAGGAGGGATTCACTGCAGTGTTACGTCTGTTAAAGAAGGAAGCTTTTGGGACTGACTCTGTGGTAACCCCAATAGGCGCACATAGCTTTCCAGTCTCAGCCGTCTATCCGTTGGACTATAGCAAGTTCTGTATAAGGGAAACTCCTTCATGCGGAATGTCACTTCTCACAGTGTCTTTCCAGTGGAGGAAAGAAGATAGAACAACGACGGACAGAGAGAACGTTGCAACCCGTGAGTGAAGTACAGGGTAAGGCACCTAAGCCTCTATGATGCATACTGGATGTTCAACACCTGGGATTTTTCACAATGTCTACCACTTCTCAAAACACTTCCAATATAGGAGGGAACTGTGCTACCGTAAGTTCTAATGACAGGGATGCATCTGTGCAAGGTTGAAAACTCGAGGATGTGTCTGGGTAGCAAACATGAAGTGTCTCATAAAGGCACCTTAGACTGGATGTGTAGTAGGTATCTGCTAGGGAAGCTACTTCAGTTTTGTACTCATTCATAACAGTGCTTCTCCTTGGAGGAATGAAGGAAGAACACGGACGGACTAGGGGCACAGTAGGTACTGTGAATGAAGGGCAGGCTATGAACCTTACGCCTGCCAACCACATATTGGATGTTCACCACCAGTGTTGATCCGCACATAGGTTCTGCGTCTAAAACGCTTCCAACACTGAGAGGGAAGTGTGCTTTAGGAGGGATTCACTGCAGTGTTTCGTCTGTTAAAGAAGGATGCTTTTGGGACTGACTCTGTGGTAACCCCAATAGGCGCACATAGCTTTCCAGTCTCAGAAGTCTAACCGTTAGACTATAGGAAGTTCTGTTTAAGGGAAACTCCTTCATGCGGAATGTCACTTCTCACAGTGTCTTTGCAGTGGAGAAAAGAAGATAGAACAAGGACGGACAGAGAGAACGATGCAAACCGTGATTGAAGTACAGGGTAAGCCTCGTAGGCCTCTATTATGCATACTGGTAGTTCAACACCGGAGATGTTCCACAGTGTCTACCTCTTCTCAAAACACTTCCAGTATATGAGGGAACTCTGCTACATTAAGTTCTCACGACAGAGATGCGTCTGTGCTCAGTTGGAAAGTGTAGGACGTGTCTGGGTAGCAACCAGTAAGTGTCTGATACAAGCCGCTAAGAGGGGATGCGGAGGAAGGTATCTGCTCAGGGAAGCTACTTCAGGTGCGTACTCATTCATAACAGTGTCTCTCCTTTGAGGATGAAGATAAACAGGGAACGACTACGGGCACATTAGGTACTGTGAGTAAAGGGCATGCTAAGGCGCTTAAGCCTGCCAAACACATATTGGATGTTCACCACCAGTGCAGATCCGCACTTAGTTTCTGCGTCGAAAACGCTTCCTACACTGAGAGGGAAGTGTGCTTTAGGAGGGATTCACTGCAGTGTTACGTCTGTTAAAGAAGGAAGCTTTTGGGACTGACTCTGTGGTAACCCCAATAGGCGCACATAGCTTTCCAGTCTCAGCCGTCTATCCGTTGGACTATAGCAAGTTCTGTTTAAGGGAAACTCCTTCATGCGGAATGTCACTTCTCACAGTGTCTTTCCAGTAGAGGAAAGAAGATAGAACAACGACGGACAGAGAGAACGTTGCAACCCGTGAGTGAAGTACAGGGTAAGGCACCTAAGCCTCTATGATGCATACTGGATGTTCAACACCTGGGATTTTCCACAATGTCTACCACTTCTCAAAACACTTCCAATATAGGAGGGAACTGTGCTACCGTAAGTTCTAATGACAGGGATGCATCTGTGCAAGGTTGAAAACTCGAGGATGTGTCTGGGTAGCAAACATGAAGTGTCTCATAAAGGCACCTTAGACTGGATGCGTAGGAGGTATCTGCTCAGGAAAGCTACTTCAGTTTTGTACTCATTCATAACAGTGCTTCTCCTTGGAGGAATGAAGGAAGAACACGGACGGACTAGGGGCACATTAGGTACTGTGAATAAAGGGCAGGCTATGAACCTTACGCCTGCCAACCACATATTGGATGTTCACCACCAGTGTTGATCCGCACAAGGTTCTGCGTCTAAAACGCTTCCAACACTGAGAGGGAAGTGTGCTTTAGGAGGGATTCACTGCAGTGTTACGTCTGTTAAAGAAGGATGCTTTTGGGACTGACTCTGTGGTAACAGCATTAGGCGCACATAGCTTTCCAGTCTCAGACGTCTAACCGTTAGACTATAGGAAGTTCTGTTTAAGGGAAACTCCTTCATGCGGAATGTCACTTCTCACAGTGTCTTTGCAGTGGAGAAAAGAAGATAGAACAAGGACGGACAGAGAGAACGATGCAAACCGTGATTGAAGTACAGGGTAAGCCTGTAGGCCTCTATTATGCATACTGGTAGTTCAACACCGGAGATGTTCCACAGTGTCTACCTCTTCTCAAAACACTTCCAGTATATGAGGGAACTCTGCTACATTAAGTTCTCACGACAGAGATGCGTCTGTGCTCAGTTGGAAAGTGTAGGACGTGTCTGGGTAGCAACCAGTAAGTGTCTGATACAAGCCGCTAAGAGGGGATGCGGAGGAAGGTATCTGCTCAGGGAAGCTACTTCAGGTGCGTACTCATTCATAACAGTGTCTCTCCTTTGAGGATGAAGATAGAACAGGGAACGACTACGGGCACATTAGGTACTGTGAGTAAAGGGCATGCTAAGGCGCTTAAGCCTGCCAAACACATATTGGATGTTCACCACCAGTGCAGATCCGCACTTAGTTTCTGCGTCGAAAACGCTTCCTACACTGAGAGGGAAGTGTGCTTTAGGAGGGATTCACTGCAGTGTTACGTCTGTTAAAGAAGGAAGCTTTTGGGACTGACTCTGTGGTAACCCCAATAGGCGCACATAGCTTTCCAGTCTCAGCCGTCTATCCGTTGGACTATAGCAAGTTCTGTTTAAGGGAAACTCCTTCATGCGGAATGTCACTTCTCACAGTGTCTTTCCAGTGGAGGAAAGAAGATAGAACAACGACGGACAGAGAGAACGTTGCAACCCGTGAGTGAAGTACAGGGTAAGGCACCTAAGCCTCTATGATGCATACTGGATGTTCAACACCTGGGATTTTCCACAATGTCTACCACTTCTCAAAACACTTCCAATATAGGAGGGAACTGTGCTACCGTAAGTTCTAATGACAGGGATGCATCTGTGCAAGGTTGAAAACTCGAGGATGTGTCTGGGTAGCAAACATAAAGTGTCTCATAAAGGCACCTTAGACTGGATGCGTAGGAGGTATCTGCTCAGGGAAGCTACTTCAGTTTTGAAGTCATTCCTTACAGTGCTTCTCCTTGGAGGAATGAAGGAAGAACACGGACGGACTAGGGGCACAGTAGGTACTGTGAATAAAGGGCAGGCTATGAACCTTACGCCTGCCAACCACATATTGGATGTTCACCACCAGTGTTGATCCGCACATAGGTTCTGCGTCTAAAACGCTTCCAACACTGAGAGGGAAGTGTGCTTTAGGAGGGATTCACTGCAGTGTTACGTCTGTTAAAGAAGGATGCTTTTGGGACTGACTCTGTGGTAACCGCATTAGGCGCACATAGCTTTCCAGTCTCAGACGTCTAACCGTTAGACTATAGGAAGTTCTGTTTAAGGGAAACTCCTTCATGCGGAATGTCACTTCTCACAGTGTCTTTGCAGTGGAGAAAAGAAGATAGAACAAGGACGGACAGAGAGAACGATGCAAACCGTGATTGAAGTACAGGGTAAGCCTCGTAGGCCTCTATTATGCATACTGGTAGTTCAACACCGGAGATGTTCCACAGTGTCTACCTCTTCTCAAAACACTTCCAGTATATGAGGGAACTCTGCTACATTAAGTTCTCACGACAGAGATGCGTCTGTGCTCAGTTGGAAAGTGTAGGACGTGTCTGGGTAGCAACCAGTAAGTGTCTGATACAAGCCGCTAAGAGGGGATGCGGAGGAAGGTATCTGCTCAGGGAAGCTACTTCAGGTGCGTACTCATTCATAACAGTGTCTCTCCTTTGAGGATGAAGATAGAACAGGGAACGACTACGGGCACATTAGGTACTGTGAGTAAAGGGCATGCTAAGGCGCTTAAGCCTGCCAAACACATATTGGATGTTCACCACCAGTGCAGATCCGCACTTAGTTTCTGCGTCGAAAACGCTTCCTACACTGAGAGGGAAGTGTGCTTTAGGAGGGATTCACTGCAGTGTTACGTCTGTTAAAGAAGGATGCTTTTGGGACTGACTCGGTGGTAACCGCATTAGGCGCACATAGCTTTCCAGTCTCAGACGTCTAACCGTTAGACTATAGGAAGTTCTGTTTAAGGGAAACTCCTTCATGCGGAATGTCACTTCTCACAGTGTCTTTGCAGTGGAGAAAAGAAGATAGAACAAGGACGGACAGAGAGAACGATGCAAACCGTGATTGAAGTACAGGGTAAGCCTCGTAGGCCTCTATTATGCATACTGGTAGTTCAACACCGGAGATGTTCCACAGTGTCTACCTCTTCTCAAAACACTTCCAGTATATGAGGGAACTCTGCTACATTAAGTTCTCACGACAGAGATGCGTCTGTGCTCAGTTGGAAAGTGTAGGACGTGTCTGGGTAGCAACCAGTAAGTGTCTGATACAAGCCGCTAAGAGGGGATGCGGAGGAAGGTATCTGCTCAGGGAAGCTACTTCAGGTGCGTACTCATTCATAACAGTGTCTCTCCTTTGAGGATGAAGATAGAACAGGGAACGACTACGGGCACATTAGGTACTGTGAGTAAAGGGCATGCTAAGGCGCTTAAGCCTGCCAAACACATATTGGATGTTCACCACCAGTGCAGATCCGCACTTAGTTTCTGCGTCGAAAACGCTTCCTACACTGAGAGGGAAGTGTGCTTTAGGAGGGATTCACTGCAGTGTTACGTCTGTTAAAGAAGGAAGCTTTTGGGACTGACTCTGTGGTAACCCCAATAGGCGCACATAGCTTTCCAGTCTCAGCCGTCTATCTGTTGGACTATAGCAAGTTCTGTTTAAGGGAAACTCCTTCATGCGGAATGTCACTTCTCACAGTGTCTTTCCAGTGGAGGAAAGAAGATAGAACAACGACGGACAGAGAGAACGTTGCAACCCGTGAGTGAAGTACAGGGTAAGGCACCTAAGCCTCTATGATGCATACTGGATGTTCAACACCTGGGATTTTCCACAATGTCTACCACTTCTCAAAACACTTCCAATATAGGAGGGAACTGTGCTACCGTAAGTTCTAATGACAGGGATGCATCTGTGCAAGGTTGAAAACTCGAGGATGTGTCTGGGTAGCAAACATGAAGTGTCTCATAAAGGCACCTTAGACTGGATGCGTAGGAGGTATCTGCTCAGGAAAGCTACTTCAGTTTTGTACTCATTCATAACAGTGCTTCTCCTTGGAGGAATGAAGGAAGAACACGGACGGACTAGGGGCACAGTAGGTACTGTGAATAAAGGGCAGGCTATGAACCTTACGCCTGCCAACCACATATTGGATGTTCACCACCAGTGTTGATCCGCACATAGGTTCTGCGTCTAAAACGCTTCCAACACTGAGAGGGAAGTGTGCTTTAGGAGGGATTCACTGCAGTGTTTCGTCTGTTAAAGAAGGATGCTTTTGGGACTGACTCTGTGGTAACCCCAATAGGCGCACATAGCTTTCCAGTCTCAGAAGTCTAACCGTTAGACTATAGGAAGTTCTGTTTAAGGGAAACTCCTTCATGCGGAATGTCACTTCTCACAGTGTCTTTGCAGTGGAGAAAAGAAGATAGAACAAGGACGGACAGAGAGAACGATGCAAACCGTGATTGAAGTACAGGGTAAGCCTCGTAGGCCTCTATTATGCATACTGGTAGTTCAACACCGGAGATGTTCCACAGTGTCTACCTCTTCTCAAAACACTTCCAGTATATGAGGGAACTCTGCTACATTAAGTTCTCACGACAGAGATGCGTCTGTGCTCAGTTGGAAAGTGTAGGACGTGTCTGGGTAGCAACCAGTAAGTGTCTGATACAAGCCGCTAAGAGGGGATGCGGAGGAAGGTATCTGCTCAGGGAAGCTACTTCAGGTGCGTACTCATTCATAACAGTGTCTCTCCTTTGAGGATGAAGATAAACAGGGAACGACTACGGGCACATTAGGTACTGTGAGTAAAGGGCATGCTAAGGCGCTTAAGCCTGCCAAACACATATTGGATGTTCACCACCAGTGCAGATCCGCACTTAGTTTCTGCGTCGAAAACGCTTCCTACACTGAGAGGGAAGTGTGCTTTAGGAGGGATTCACTGCAGTGTTACGTCTGTTAAAGAAGGAAGCTTTTGGGACTGACTCTGTGGTAACCCCAATAGGCGCACATAGCTTTCCAGTCTCAGCCGTCTATCCGTTGGACTATAGCAAGTTCTGTTTAAGGGAAACTCCTTCATGCGGAATGTCACTTCTCACAGTGTCTTTCCAGTGGAGGAAAGAAGATAGAACAACGACGGACAGAGAGAACGTTGCAACCCGTGAGTGAAGTACAGGGTAAGGCACCTAAGCCTCTATGATGCATACTGGATGTTCAACACCTGGGATTTTCCACAATGTCTACCACTTCTCAAAACACTTCCAATATAGGAGGGAACTGTGCTACCGTAAGTTCTAATGACAGGGATGCATCTGTGCAAGGTTGAAAACTCGAGGATGTGTCTGGGTAGCAAACATGAAGTGTCTCATAAAGGCACCTTAGACTGGATGCGTAGGAGGTATCTGCTCAGGAAAGCTACTTCAGTTTTGTACTCATTCATAACAGTGCTTCTCCTTGGAGGAATGAAGGAAGAACACGGACGGACTAGGGGCACATTAGGTACTGTGAATAAAGGGCAGGCTATGAACCTTACGCCTGCCAACCACATATTGGATGTTCACCACCAGTGTTGATCCGCACAAGGTTCTGCGTCTAAAACGCTTCCAACACTGAGAGGGAAGTGTGCTTTAGGAGGGATTCACTGCAGTGTTACGTCTGTTAAAGAAGGATGCTTTTGGGACTGACTCTGTGGTAACAGCATTAGGCGCACATAGCTTTCCAGTCTCAGACGTCTAACCGTTAGACTATAGGAAGTTCTGTTTAAGGGAAACTCCTTCATGCGGAATGTCACTTCTCACAGTGTCTTTGCAGTGGAGAAAAGAAGATAGAACAAGGACGGACAGAGAGAACGATGCAAACCGTGATTGAAGTACAGGGTAAGCCTGTAGGCCTCTATTATGCATACTGGTAGTTCAACACCGGAGATGTTCCACAGTGTCTACCTCTTCTCAAAACACTTCCAGTATATGAGGGAACTCTGCTACATTAAGTTCTCACGACAGAGATGCGTCTGTGCTCAGTTGGAAAGTGTAGGACGTGTCTGGGTAGCAACCAGTAAGTGTCTGATACAAGCCGCTAAGAGGGGATGCGGAGGAAGGTATCTGCTCAGGGAAGCTACTTCAGGTGCGTACTCATTCATAACAGTGTCTCTCCTTTGAGGATGAAGATAGAACAGGGAACGACTACGGGCACATTAGGTACTGTGAGTAAAGGGCATGCTAAGGCGCTTAAGCCTGCCAAACACATATTGGATGTTCACCACCAGTGCAGATCCGCACTTAGTTTCTGCGTCGAAAACGCTTCCTACACTGAGAGGGAAGTGTGCTTTAGGAGGGATTCACTGCAGTGTTACGTCTGTTAAAGAAGGAAGCTTTTGGGACTGACTCTGTGGTAACCCCAATAGGCGCACATAGCTTTCCAGTCTCAGCCGTCTATCCGTTGGACTATAGCAAGTTCTGTTTAAGGGAAACTCCTTCATGCGGAATGTCACTTCTCACAGTGTCTTTCCAGTGGAGGAAAGAAGATAGAACAACGACGGACAGAGAGAACGTTGCAACCCGTGAGTGAAGTACAGGGTAAGGCACCTAAGCCTCTATGATGCATACTGGATGTTCAACACCTGGGATTTTCCACAATGTCTACCACTTCTCAAAACACTTCCAATATAGGAGGGAACTGTGCTACCGTAAGTTCTAATGACAGGGATGCATCTGTGCAAGGTTGAAAACTCGAGGATGTGTCTGGGTAGCAAACATAAAGTGTCTCATAAAGGCACCTTAGACTGGATGCGTAGGAGGTATCTGCTCAGGGAAGCTACTTCAGTTTTGAAGTCATTCCTTACAGTGCTTCTCCTTGGAGGAATGAAGGAAGAACACGGACGGACTAGGGGCACAGTAGGTACTGTGAATAAAGGGCAGGCTATGAACCTTACGCCTGCCAACCACATATTGGATGTTCACCACCAGTGTTGATCCGCACATAGGTTCTGCGTCTAAAACGCTTCCAACACTGAGAGGGAAGTGTGCTTTAGGAGGGATCACTGCAGTGTTACGTCTGTTAAAGAAGGATGCTTTTGGGACTGACTCTGTGGTAACCGCATTAGGCGCACATAGCTTTCCAGTCTCAGACGTCTAACCGTTAGACTATAGGAAGTTCTGTTTAAGGGAAACTCCTTCATGCGGAATGTCACTTCTCACAGTGTCTTTGCAGTGGAGAAAAGAAGATAGAACAAGGACGGACAGAGAGAACGATGCAAACCGTGATTGAAGTACAGGGTAAGCCTCGTAGGCCTCTATTATGCATACTGGTAGTTCAACACCGGAGATGTTCCACAGTGTCTACCTCTTCTCAAAACACTTCCAGTATATGAGGGAACTCTGCTACATTAAGTTCTCACGACAGAGATGCGTCTGTGCTCAGTTGAAAAATGTAGGACGTGTCTGGGTAGCAACCAGTAAGTGTCTGATACAAGCCGCTAAGAGGGGATGCGGAGGAAGGTATCTGCTCAGGGAAGCTACTTCAGGTGCGTACTCATTCATAACAGTGTCTCTCCTTTGAGGATGAAGAT
Source organism: Neogale vison (assembly GCF_020171115.1). Classification (NCBI taxonomy): domain Eukaryota; kingdom Metazoa; phylum Chordata; class Mammalia; order Carnivora; family Mustelidae; genus Neogale; species Neogale vison. The sequence goes on from NW_025334856.1 coordinate 1,655,663, forward strand.
AGAACAGGGAACGACTACGGGCACATTAGGTACTGTGAGTAAAGGGCATGCTAAGGCGCTTAAGCCTGCCAAACACATATTGGATGTTCACCACCAGTGCAGATCCGCACTTAGTTTCTGCGTCGAAAACGCTTCCTACACTGAGAGGGAAGTGTGCTTTAGGAGGGATTCACTGCAGAGTTACGTCTGTTAAAGAAGGATGCTTTTGGGACTGACTCGGTGGTAACCGCATTAGGCGCACATAGCTTTCCAGTCTCAGACGTCTAACCGTTAGACTATAGGAAGTTCTGTTTAAGGGAAACTCCTTCATGCGGAATGTCACTTCTCACAGTGTCTTTGCAGTGGAGAAAAGAAGATAGAACAAGGACGGACAGAGAGAACGATGCAAACCGTGATTGAAGTACAGGGTAAGCCTCGTAGGCCTCTATTATGCATACTGGTAGTTCAACACCGGAGATGTTCCACAGTGTCTACCTCTTCTCAAAACACTTCCAGTATATGAGGGAACTCTGCTACATTAAGTTCTCACGACAGAGATGCGTCTGTGCTCAGTTGGAAAGTGTAGGACGTGTCTGGGTAGCAACCAGTAAGTGTCTGATACAAGCCGCTAAGAGGGGATGCGGAGGAAGGTATCTGCTCAGGGAAGCTACTTCAGGTGCGTACTCATTCATAACAGTGTCTCTCCTTTGAGGATGAAGATAGAACAGGGAACGACTACGGGCACATTAGGTACTGTGAGTAAAGGGCATGCTAAGGCGCTTAAGCCTGCCAAACACATATTGGATGTTCACCACCAGTGCAGATCCGCACTTAGTTTCTGCGTCGAAAACGCTTCCTACACTGAGAGGGAAGTGTGCTTTAGGAGGGATTCACTGCAGTGTTATGTCTGTTAAAGAAGGAAGCTTTTGGGACTGACTCTGTGGTAACCCCAATAGGCGCACAAGCTTTCCAGTCTCAGCCGTCTATCCGTTGGACTATAGCAAGTTCTGTTTAAGGGAAACTCCTTCATGCGGAATGTCACTTCTCACAGTGTCTTTCCAGTGGAGGAAAGAAGATAGAACAACGACGGACAGAGAGAACGTTGCAACCCGTGAGTGAAGTACAGGGTAAGGCACCTAAGCCTCTATGATGCATACTGGATGTTCAACACCTGGGATTTTCCACAATGTCTACCACTTCTCAAAACACTTCCAATATAGGAGGGAACTGTGCTACCGTAAGTTCTAATGACAGGGATGCATCTGTGCAAGGTTGAAAACTCGAGGATGTGTCTGGGTAGCAAACATGAAGTGTCTCATAAAGGCACCTTAGACTGGATGTGTAGGAGGTATCTGCTCAGGAAAGCTACTTCAGTTTTTAACTCATTCATAACAGTGCTTCTCCTTGGAGGAATGAAGGAAGAACACGGACGGACTAGGGGCACATTAGGTACTGTGAATAAAGGGCAGGCTATGAACCTTACGCCTGCCAACCACATATTGGATGTTCACCACCAGTGTTGATCCGCACAAGGTTCTGCGACTAAAACGCTTCCAACACTGAGAGGGAAGTGTGCTTTAGGAGGGATTCACTGCAGTGTTACGTCTGTTAAAGAAGGATGCTTTTGGGACTGACTCTGTGGTAACAGCATTAGGCGCACATAGCTTTCCAGTCTCAGACGTCTAACCGTTAGACTATAGGAAGTTCTGTTTAAGGGAAACTCCTTCATGCGGAATGTCACTTCTCACAGTGTCTTTGCAGTGGAGAAAAGAAGATAGAACAAGGACGGACAGAGAGAACGATGCAAACCGTGATTGAAGTACAGGGTAAGCCTCGTAGGCCTCTATTATGCATACTGGTAGTTCAACACCGGAGATGTTCCACAGTGTCTACCTCTTCTCAAAACACTTCCAGTATATGAGGGAACTCTGCTACATTAAGTTCTCACGACAGAGATGCGTCTGTGCTCAGTTGGAAAGTGTAGGACGTGTCTGGGTAGCAACCAGTAAGTGTCTGATACAAGCCGCTAAGAGGGGATGCGGAGGAAGGTATCTGCTCAGGGAAGCTACTTCAGGTGCGTACTCATTCATAACAGTGTCTCTCCTTTGAGGATGAAGATAGAACAGGGAACGACTACGGGCACATTAGGTACTGTGAGTAAAGGGCATGCTAAGGCGCTTAAGCCTGCCAAACACATATTGGATGTTCACCACCAGTGCAGATCCGCACTTAGTTTCTGCGTCGAAAACGCTTCCTACACTGAGAGGGAAGTGTGCTTTAGGAGGGATTCACTGCAGTGTTACGTCTGTTAAAGAAGGATGCTTTTGGGACTGACTCTGTGGTAACCGCATTAGGCGCACATAGCTTTCCAGTCTCAGACGTCTAACCGTTAGACTATAGGAAGTTCTGTTTAAGGGAAACTCCTTCATGCGGAATGTCACTTCTCACAGTGTCTTTGCAGTGGAGAAAAGAAGATAGAACAAGGACGGACAGAGAGAACGATGCAAACCGTGATTGAAGTACAGGGTAAGCCTGTAGGCCTCTATTATGCATACTGGTAGTTCAACACCGGAGATGTTCCACAGTGTCTACCTCTTCTCAAAACACTTCCAGTATATGAGGGAACTCTGCTACATTAAGTTCTCACGACAGAGATGCGTCTGTGCTCAGTTGGAAAGTGTAGGACGTGTCTGGGTAGCAACCAGTAAGTGTCTGATACAAGCCGCTAAGAGGGGATGCGGAGGAAGGTATCTGCTCAGGGAAGCTACTTCAGGTGCGTACTCATTCATAACAGTGTCTCTCCTTTGAGGATGAAGATAGAACAGGGAACGACTACGGGCACATTAGGTACTGTGAGTAAAGGGCATGCTAAGGCGCTTAAGCCTGCCAAACACATATTGGATGTTCACCACCAGTGCAGATCCGCACTTAGTTTCTGCGTCGAAAACGCTTCCTACACTGAGAGGGAAGTGTGCTTTAGGAGGGATTCACTGCAGTGTTACGTCCGTTAAAGAAGGAAGCTTTTGGGACTGACTCTGTGGTAACCCCAATAGGCGCACATAGCTTTCCAGTCTCAGCCGTCTATCCGTTGGACTATAGCAAGTTCTGTTTAAGGGAAACTCCTTCATGCGGAATGTCACTTCTCACAGTGTCTTTCCAGTGGAGGAAAGAAGATAGAACAACGACGGACAGAGAGAACGTTGCAACCCGTGAGTGAAGTACAGGGTAAGGCACCTAAGCCTCTATGATGCATACTGGATGTTCAACACCTGGGATTTTCCACAATGTCTACCACTTCTCAAAACACTTCCAATATAGGAGGGAACTGTGCTACCGTAAGTTCTAATGACAGGGATGCATCTGTGCAAGGTTGAAAACTCGAGGATGTGTCTGGGTAGCAAACATAAAGTGTCTCATAAAGGCACCTTAGACTGGATGCGTAGGAGGTATCTGCTCAGGGAAGCTACTTCAGTTTTGAAGTCATTCCTTACAGTGCTTCTCCTTGGAGGAATGAAGGAAGAACACGGACGGACTAGGGGCACAGTAGGTACTGTGAATAAAGGGCAGGCTATGAACCTTACGCCTGCCAACCACATATTGGATGTTCACCACCAGTGTTGATCCGCACATAGGTTCTGCGTCTAAAACGCTTCCAACACTGAGAGGGAAGTGTGCTTTAGGAGGGATTCACTGCAGTGTTACGTCTGTTAAAGAAGGATGCTTTTGGGACTGACTCTGTGGTAACCGCATTAGGCGCACATAGCTTTCCAGTCTCAGACGTCTAACCGTTAGACTATAGGAAGTTCTGTTTAAGGGAAACTCCTTCATGCGGAATGTCACTTCTCACAGTGTCTTTGCAGTGGAGAAAAGAAGATAGAACAAGGACGGACAGAGAGAACGATGCAAACCGTGATTGAAGTACAGGGTAAGCCTCGTAGGCCTCTATTATGCATACTGGTAGTTCAACACCGGAGATGTTCCACAGTGTCTACCTCTTCTCAAAACACTTCCAGTATATGAGGGAACTCTGCTACATTAAGTTCTCACGACAGAGATGCGTCTGTGCTCAGTTGGAAAGTGTAGGACGTGTCTGGGTAGCAACCAGTAAGTGTCTGATACAAGCCGCTAAGAGGGGATGCGGAGGAAGGTATCTGCTCAGGGAAGCTACTTCAGGTGCGTACTCATTCATAACAGTGTCTCTCCTTTGAGGATGAAGATAGAACAGGGAACGACTACGGGCACATTAGGTACTGTGAGTAAAGGGCATGCTAAGGCGCTTAAGCCTGCCAAACACATATTGGATGTTCACCACCAGTGCAGATCCGCACTTAGTTTCTGCGTCGAAAACGCTTCCTACACTGAGAGGGAAGTGTGCTTTAGGAGGGATTCACTGCAGTGTTACGTCTGTTAAAGAAGGATGCTTTTGGGACTGACTCGGTGGTAACCGCATTAGGCGCACATAGCTTTCCAGTCTCAGACGTCTAACCGTTAGACTATAGGAAGTTCTGTTTAAGGGAAACTCCTTCATGCGGAATGTCACTTCTCACAGTGTCTTTCCAGTGGAGAAAAGAAGATAGAACAAGGACGGACAGAGAGAACGATGCAAACCGTGATTGAAGTACAGGGTAAGCCTCGTAGGCCTCTATTATGCATACTGGTAGTTCAACACCGGAGATGTTCCACAGTGTCTACCTCTTCTCAAAACACTTCCAGTATATGAGGGAACTCTGCTACATTAAGTTCTCACGACAGAGATGCGTCTGTTCTCAGTTGGAAAGTGTAGGACGTGTCTGGGTAGCAACCAGTAAGTGTCTGATACAAGCCGCTAAGAGGGGATGCGGAGGAAGGTATCTGCTCAGGGAAGCTACTTCAGGTGCGTACTCATTCATAACAGTGTCTCTCCTTTGAGGATGAAGATAGAACAGGGAACGACTACGGGCACATTAGGTACTGTGAGTAAAGGGCATGCTAAGGCGCTTAAGCCTGCCAAACACATATTGGATGTTCACCACCAGTGGAGATCCGCACTTAGTTTCTGCGTCGAAAACGCTTCCTACACTGAGAGGGAAGTGTGCTTTAGGAGGGATTCACTGCAGAGTTACGTCAGTTAAAGAAGGATGCTTTTGGGACTGACTCTGTGGTAACCGCATTAGGCGCACATAGCTTTCCAGTCTCAGACGTCTAACCGTTAGACTATAGGAAGTTCTGTTTAAGGGAAACTCCTTCATGCGGAATGTCACTTCTCACAGTGTCTTTGCAGTGGAGAAAAGAAGATAGAACAAGGACGGACAGAGAGAACGATGCAAACCGTGATTGAAGTACAGGGTAAGCCTCGTAGGCCTCTATTATGCATACTGGTAGTTCAACACCGGAGATGTTCCACAGTGTCTACCTCTTCTCAAAACACTTCCAGTATATGAGGGAACTCTGCTACATTAAGTTCTCACGACAGAGATGCGTCTGTGCTCAGTTGGAAAGTGTAGGCCGTGTCTGGGTAGCAACCAGTAAGTGTCTGATACAAGCCGCTAAGAGGGGATGCGGAGGAAGGTATCTGCTCAGGGAAGCTACTTCAGGTGCGTACTCATTCATAACAGTGTCTCTCCTTTGAGGATGAAGATAGAACAGGGAACGACTACGGGCACATTAGGTACTGTGAGTAAAGGGCATGCTAAGGCGCTTAAGCCTGCCAAACACATATTGGATGTTCACCACCAGTGCAGATCCGCACTTAGTTTCTGCGTCGAAAACGCTTCCTACACTGAGAGGGAAGTGTGCTTTAGGAGGGATTCACTGCAGTGTTACGTCTGTTAAAGAAGGATGCTTTTGGGACTGACTCGGTGGTAACCGCATTAGGCGCACATAGCTTTCCAGTCTCAGACGTCTAACCGTTAGACTATAGGAAGTTCTGTTTAAGGGAAACTCCTTCATGCGGAATGTCACTTCTCACAGTGTCTTTGCAGTGGAGAAAAGAAGATAGAACAAGGACGGACAGAGAGAACGATGCAAACCGTGATTGAAGTACAGGGTAAGCCTCGTAGGCCTCTATTATGCATACTGGTAGTTCAACACCGGAGATGTTCCACAGTGTCTACCTCTTCTCAAAACACTTCCAGTATATGAGGGAACTCTGCTACATTAAGTTCTCACGACAGAGATGCGTCTGTGCTCAGTTGGAAAGTGTAGGACGTGTCTGGGTAGCAACCAGTAAGTGTCTGATACAAGCCGCTAAGAGGGGATGCGGAGGAAGGTATCTGCTCAGGGAAGCTACTTCAGGTGCGTACTCATTCATAACAGTGTCTCTCCTTTGAGGATGAAGATAGAACAGGGAACGACTACGGGCACATTAGGTACTGTGAGTAAAGGGCATGCTAAGGCGCTTAAGCCTGCCAAACACATATTGGATGTTCACCACCAGTGCAGATCCGCACTTAGTTTCTGCGTCGAAAACGCTTCCTACACTGAGAGGGAAGTGTGCTTTAGGAGGGATTCACTGCAGTGTTACGTCTGTTAAAGAAGGATGCTTTTGGGACTGACTCTGTGGTAACCGCATTAGGCGCACATAGCTTTCCAGTCTCAGACGTCTAACCGTTAGACTATAGGAAGTTCTGTTTAAGGGAAACTCCTTCATGCGGAATGTCACTTCTCACAGTGTCTTTGCAGTGGAGAAAAGAAGATAGAACAAGGACGGACAGAGAGAACGATGCAAACCGTGATTGAAGTACAGGGTAAGCCTCGTAGGCCTCTATTATGCATACTGGTAGTTCAACACCGGAGATGTTCCACAGTGTCTACCTCTTCTCAAAACACTTCCAGTATATGAGGGAACTCTGCTACATTAAGTTCTCACGACAGAGATGCGTCTGTGCTCAGTTGGAAAGTGTAGGACGTGTCTGGGTAGCAACCAGTAAGTGTCTGATACAAGCCGCTAAGAGGGGATGCGGAGGAAGGTATCTGCTCAGGGAAGCTACTTCAGGTGCGTACTCATTCATAACAGTGTCTCTCCTTTGAGGATGAAGATAGAACAGGGAACGACTACGGGCACATTAGGTACTGTGAGTAAAGGGCATGCTAAGGCGCTTAAGCCTGCCAAACACATATTGGATGTTCACCACCAGTGCAGATCCGCACTTAGTTTCTGCGTCGAAAACGCTTCCTACACTGAGAGGGAAGTGTGCTTTAGGAGGGATTCACTGCAGTGTTACGTCTGTTAAAGAAGGAAGCTTTTGGGACTGACTCTGTGGTAACCCCAATAGGCGCACATAGCTTTCCAGTCTCAGCCGTCTATCCGTTGGACTATAGCAAGTTCTGTTTAAGGGAAACTCCTTCATGCGGAATGTCACTTCTCACAGTGTCTTTCCAGTGGAGGAAAGAAGATAGAACAACGACGGACAGAGAGAACGTTGCAACCCGTGATTGAAGTACAGGGTAAGCCTCGTAGGCCTCTATTATGCATACTGGTAGTTCAACACCGGAGATGTTCCACAGTGTCCACCTCTTCTCAAAACACTTCCAGTATATGAGGGAACTCTGCTACATTAAGTTCTCACGACAGAGATGCGTCTGTGCTCAGTTGGAAAGTGTAGGACGTGTCTGGGTAGCAACCAGTAAGTGTCTGATACAAGCCGCTAAGAGGGGATGCGGAGGAAGGTATCTGCTCAGGGAAGCTACTTCAGGTGCGTACTCATTCATAACAGTGTCTCTCCTTTGAGGATGAAGATAGAACAGGGAACGACTACGGGCACATTAGGTACTGTGAGTAAAGGGCATGCTAAGGCGCTTAAGCCTGCCAAACACATATTGGATGTTCACCACCAGTGCAGATCCGCACTTAGTTTCTGCGTCGAAAACGCTTCCTACACTGAGAGGGAAGTGTGCTTTAGGAGGGATTCACTGCAGTGTTACGTCTGTTAAAGAAGGAAGCTTTTGGGACTGACTCTGTGGTAACCCCAATAGGCGCACATAGCTTTCCAGTCTCAGCCGTCTATCCGTTGGACTATAGCAAGTTCTGTTTAAGGGAAACTCCTTCATGCGGAATGTCACTTCTCACAGTGTCTTTCCAGTGGAGGAAAGAAGATAGAACAACGACGGACAGAGAGAACGTTGCAACCCGTGAGTGAAGTACAGGGTAAGGCACCTAAGCCTCTATGATGCATACTGGATGTTCAACACCTGGGATTTTCCACAATGTCTACCACTTCTCAAAACACTTCCAATATAGGAGGGAACTGTGCTACCGTAAGTTCTAATGACAGGGATGCATCTGTGCAAGGTTGAAAACTCGAGGATGTGTCTGGGTAGCAAACATGAAGTGTCTCATAAAGGCACCTTAGACTGGATGCGTAGTAGGTATCTGCTTGGGAAGCTACTTCAGTTTTGTACTCATTCATAACAGTGCTTCTCCTTGGAGGAATGAAGGAAGAACACGGACGGACTAGGGGCACAGTAGGTACTGTGAATAAAGGGCAGGCTATGAACCTTACGCCTGCCAACCACATATTGGATGTTCACCACCAGTGTTGATCCGCACATAGGTTCTGCGTCTAAACCGCTTCCAACACTGAGAGGGAAGTGTGCTTTAGGAGGGATTCACTGCAGTGTTACGTCTGTTAAAGAAGGATGCTTTTGGGACTGACTCTGTGGTAACCGCATTAGGCGCACATAGCTTTCCAGTCTCAGACGTCTAACCGTTAGACTATAGGAAGTTCTGTTTAAGGGAAACTCCTTCATGCGGAATGTCACTTCTCACAGTGTCTTTGCAGTGGAGAAAAGAAGATAGAACAAGGACGGACAGAGAGAACGATGCAAACCGTGATTGAAGTACAGGGTAAGCCTCGTAGGCCTCTATTATGCATACTGGTAGTTCAACACCGGAGATGTTCCACAGTGTCTACCTCTTCTCAAAACACTTCCAGTATATGAGGGAACTCTGCTACATTAAGTTCTCACGACAGAGATGCGTCTGTGCTCAGTTGGAAAGTGTAGGACGTGTCTGGGTAGCAACCAGTAAGTGTCTGATACAAGCCGCTAAGAGGGGATGCGGAGGAAGGTATCTGCTCAGGGAAGCTACTTCAGGTGCGTACTCATTCATAACAGTGTCTCTCCTTTGAGGATGAAGATAGAACAGGGCACGACTACGGGCACATTAGGTACTGTGAGTAAAGGGCATGCTAAGGCGCTTAAGCCTGCCAAACACATATTGGATGTTCACCACCAGTGCAGATCCGCACTTAGTTTCTGCGTCGAAAACGCTTCCTACACTGAGAGGGAAGTGTGCTTTAGGAGGGATTCACTGCAGTGTTACGTCTGTTAAAGAAGGAAGCTTTTGGGACTGACTCTGTGGTAACCCCAATAGGCGCACATAGCTTTCCAGTCTCAGCCGTCTATCCGTTGGACTATAGCAAGTTCTGTTTAAGGGAAACTCCTTCATGCGGAATGTCACTTCTCACAGTGTCTTTCCAGTGGAGGAAAGAAGATAGAACAAGGACGGACAGAGAGAACGTTGCAACCCGTGAGTGAAGTACAGGGTAAGGCACCTAAGCCTCTATGATGCATACTGGATGTTCAACACCTGGGATTTTCCACAATGTCTACCACTTCTCAAAACACTTCCAATATAGGAGGGAACTGTGCTACCGTAAGTTCTAATGACAGGGATGCATCTGTGCAAGGTTGAAAACTCGAGGATGTGTCTGGGTAGCAAACATGAAGTGTCTCATAAAGGCACCTTAGACTGGATGCGTACTAGGTATCTGGTAGGGAAGCTACTTCAGTTTTGTACTCATTCATAACAGTGCTTCTCCTTGGAGGAATGAAGGTAGAACACGGACGGACTAGGGGCACAGTAGGTACTGTGAATAAAGGGCAGGCTATGAACCTTACGCCTGCCAACCACATATTGGATGTTCACCACCAGTGTTGATCCGCACATAGGTTCTGCGTCTAAAACGCTTCCAACACTGAGAGGGAAGTGTGCTTTAGGAGGGATCAACTGCAGTGTTTCGTCTGTTAAAGAAGGATGCTTTTGGGACTGACTCTGTGGTAACCCCAATAGGCGCACATAGCTTTCCAGTCTCAGACGTCTAACCGTTAGACTATAGGAAGTTCTGTTTAAGGGAAACTCCTTCATGCGGAATGTCACTTCTCACAGTGTCTTTGCAGTGGAGAGAAGAAGATAGAACAAGGACGGACAGAGAGAACGATGCAAACCTTGATTGAAGTACAGGGTAAGCCTCGTAGGCCTCTATTATGCATACTGGTAGTTCAACACCGGAGATGTTCCACAGTGTCTACCTCTTCTCAAAACACTTCCAGTATATGAGGGAACTCTGCTACATTAAGTTCTCACGACAGAGATGCGTCTGTGCTCAGTTGGAAAGTGTAGGACGTGTCTGGGTAGCAACCAGTAAGTGTCTGATACAAGCCGCTAAGAGGGGATGCGGAGGAAGGTATCTGCTCAGGGAAGCTACTTCAGGTGCGTACTCATTCATAACAGTGTCTCTCCTTTGAGGATGAAGATAGAACAGGGAACGACTACGGGCACATTAGGTACTGTGAGTAAAGGGCATGCTAAGGCGCTTAAGCCTGCCAAACACATATTGGATGTTCACCACCAGTGCAGATCCGCACTTAGTTTCTGCGTCGAAAACGCTTCCTACACTGAGAGGGAAGTGTGCTTTAGGAGGGATTCACTGCAGTGTTACGTCTGTTAAAGAAGGATGCTTTTGGGACTGACTCGGTGGTAACCGCATTAGGCGCACATAGCTTTCCAGTCTCAGACGTCTAACCGTTAGACTATAGGAAGTTCTGTTTAAGGGAAACTCCTTCATGCGGAATGTCACTTCTCACAGTGTCTTTGCAGTGGAGAAAAGAAGATAGAACAAGGACGGACAGAGAGAACGATGCAAACCGTGATTGAAGTACAGGGTAAGCCTCGTAGGCCTCTATTATGCATACTGGTAGTTCAACACCGGAGATGTTCCACAGTGTCTACCTCTTCTCAAAACACTTCCAGTATATGAGGGACTCTGCTACATTAAGTTCTCACGACAGAGATGCGTCTGTGCTCAGTTGGAAAGTGTAGGACGTGTCTGGGTAGCAACCAGTAAGTGTCTGATACAAGCCGCTAAGAGGGGATGCGGAGGAAGGTATCTGCTCAGGGAAGCTACTTCAGGTGCGTACTCATTCATAACAGTGTCTCTCCTTTGAGGATGAAGATAGAACAGGGAACGACTACGGGCACATTAGGTACTGTGAGTAAAGGGCATGCTAAGGCGCTTAAGCCTGCCAAACACATATTGGATGTTCACCACCAGTGCAGATCCGCACTTAGTTTCTGCGTCGAAAACGCTTCCTACACTGAGAGGGAAGTGTGCTTTAGGAGGGATTCACTGCAGAGTTACGTCTGTTAAAGAAGGAAGCTTTTGGGACTGACTCTGTGGTAACCCCAATAGGCGCACATAGCTTTCCAGTCTCAGCCGTCTATCCGTTGGACTATAGCAAGTTCTGTTTAAGGGAAACTCCTTCATGCGGAATGTCACTTCTCACAGTGTCTTTCCAGTGGAGGAAAGAAGATAGAACAACGACGGACAGAGAGAACGTTGCAACCCGTGAGTGAAGTACAGGGTAAGGCACCTAAGCCTCTATGATGCATACTGGATGTTCAACACCTGGGATTTTCCACAATGTCTACCACTTCTCAAAACACTTCCAATATAGGAGGGAACTGTGCTACCGTAAGTTCTAATGACAGGGATGCATCTGTGCAAGGTTGAAAACTCGAGGATGTGTCTGGGTAGCAAACATGAAGTGTCTCATAAAGGCACCTTAGACTGGATGCGTAGGAGGTATCAGCTCAGGAAAGCTACTTCAGTTTTGTACTCATTCATAACAGTGCTTCTCCTTGGAGGAATGAAGGAAGAACACGGACGGACTAGGGGGACAGTAGGTACTGTGAATAAAGGGCAGGCTATGAACCTTACGCCTGCAACCACATATTGGATGTTCACCACCAGTGTTGATCCGCACATAGGTTCTGCGTCTAAAACGCTTCCAACACTGAGAGGGAAGTGTGCTTTAGGAGGGATCACTGCAGTGTTACGTCTGTTAAAGAAGGATGCTTTTGGGACTGACTCTGTGGTAACCGCATTAGGCGCACATAGCTTTCCAGTCTCAGACGTCTAACCGTTAGACTATAGGAAGTTCTGTTTAAGGGAAACTCCTTCATGCGGAATGTCACTTCTCACAGTGTCTTTGCAGTGGAGAAAAGAAGATAGAACAAGGACGGACAGAGAGAACGATGCAAACCGTGATTGAAGTACAGGGTAAGCCTCGTAGGCCTCTATTATGCATACTGGTAGTTCAACACCGGAGATGTTCCACAGTGTCTACCTCTTCTCAAAACACTTCCAGTATATGAGGGAACTCTGCTACATTAAGTTCTCACGACAGAGATGCGTCTGTGCTCAGTTGGAAAATGTAGGACGTGTCTGGGTAGCAACCAGTAAGTGTCTGATACAAGCCGCTAAGAGGGGATGCGGAGGAAGGTATCTGCTCAGGGAAGCTACTTCAGGTGCGTACTCATTCATAACAGTGTCTCTCCTTTGAGGATGAAGATAGAACAGGGAACGACTACGGGCACTTTAGGTACTGTGAGTAAAGGGCATGCTAAGGCGCTTAAGCCTGCCAAACACATATTGGATGTTCACCACCAGTGCAGATCCGCACTTAGTTTCTGCGTCGAAAACGCTTCCTACACTGAGAGGGAAGTGTGCTTTAGGAGGGATTCACTGCAGTGTTACGTCTGTTAAAGAAGGATGCTTTTGGGACTGACTCGGTGGTAACCGCATTAGGCGCACATAGCTTTCCAGTCTCAGACGTCTAACCGTTAGACTATAGGAAGTTCTGTTTAAGGGAAACTCCTTCATGCGGAATGTCACTTCTCACAGTGTCTTTGCAGTGGAGAAAAGAAGATAGAACAAGGACGGACAGAGAGAACGATGCAAACCGTGATTGAAGTACAGGGTAAGCCTCGTAGGCCTCTATTATGCATACTGGTAGTTCAACACCGGAGATGTTCCACAGTGTCTACCTCTTCTCAAAACACTTCCAGTATATGAGGGAACTCTGCTACATTAAGTTCTCACGACAGAGATGCGTCTGTGCTCAGTTGGAAAGTGTAGGACGTGTCTGGGTAGCAACCAGTAAGTGTCTGATACAAGCCGCTAAGAGGGGATGCGGAGGAAGGTATCTGCTCAGGGAAGCTACTTCAGGTGCGTACTCATTCATAACAGTGTCTCTCCTTTGAGGATGAAGATAGAACAGGGAACGACTACGGGCACATTAGGTACTGTGAGTAAAGGGCATGCTAAGGCGCTTAAGCCTGCCAAACACATATTGGATGTTCACCACCAGTGCAGATCCGCACTTAGTTTCTGCGTCGAAAACGCTTCCTACACTGAGAGGGAAGTGTGCTTTAGGAGGGATTCACTGCAGTGTTACGTCTGTTAAAGAAGGATGCTTTTGGGACTGACTCGGTGGTAACCGCATTAGGCGCACATAGCTTTCCAGTCTCAGACGTCTAACCGTTAGACTATAGGAAGTTCTGTTTAAGGGAAACTCCTTCATGCGGAATGTCACTTCTCACAGTGTCTTTGCAGTGGAGAAAAGAAGATAGAACAAGGACGGACAGAGAGAACGATGCAAACCGTGAATGAAGTACAGGGTAAGCCTCGTAGGCCTCTATTATGCATACTGGTAGTTCAACACCGGAGATGTTCCACAGTGTCTACCTCTTCTCAAAACACTTCCAGTATATGAGGGAACTCTGCTACATTAAGTTCTCACGACAGAGATGCGTCTGTGCTCAGTTGGAAAGTGTAGGACGTGTCTGGGTAGCAACCAGTAAGTGTCTGATACAAGCCGCTAAGAGGGGATGCGGTGGAAGGTATCTGCTCAGGGAAGCTACTTCAGGTGCGTACTCATTCATAACAGTGTCTCTCCTTTGAGGATGAAGATAGAACAGGGAACGACTACGGGCACATTAGGTACTGTGAGTAAAGGGCATGCTAAGGCGCTTAAGCCTGCCAAACACATATTGGATGTTCACCACCAGTGCAGATCCGCACTTAGTTTCTGCGTCGAAAACGCTTCCTACACTGAGAGGGAAGTGTGCTTTAGGAGGGATTCACTGCAGTGTTACGTCTGTTAAAGAAGGAAGCTTTTGGGACTGACTCTGTGGTAACCCCAATAGGCGCACATAGCTTTCCAGTCTCAGCCGTCTATCCGTTGGACTATAGCAAGTTCTGTTTAAGGGAAACTCCTTCATGCGGAATGTCACTTCTCACAGTGTCTTTCCAGTGGAGGAAAGAAGATAGAACAACGACGGACAGAGAGAACGTTGCAACCCGTGAGTGAAGTACAGGGTAAGGCACCTAAGCCTCTATGATGCATACTGGATGTTCAACACCTGGGATTTTTCACAATGTCTACCACTTCTCAAAACACTTCCAATATAGGAGGGAACTGTGCTACCGTAAGTTCTAATGACAGGGATGCATCTGTGCAAGGTTGAAAACTCGAGGATGTGTCTGGGTAGCAAACATGAAGTGTCTCATAAAGGCACCTTAGACTGGATGCGTAGTAGGTATCTGCTAGGGAAGCTACTTCAGTTTTGTACTCATTCATAACAGTGCTTCTCCTTGGAGGAATGAAGGAAGAACACGGACGGACTAGGGGCACAGTAGGTACTGTGAATAAAGGGAAGGCTATGAACCTTACGCCTGCCAACCACATATTGGATGTTCACCACCAGTGTTGATCCGCACATAGGTTCTGCGTCTAAAACGCTTCCAACACTGAGAGGGAAGTGTGCTTTAGGAGGGATTCACTGCAGTGTTTCGTCTGTTAAAGAAGGATGCTTTTGGGACTGACTCTGTGGTAACCCCAATAGGCGCACATAGCTTTCCAGTCTCAGACGTCTAACCGTTAGACTATAGGAAGTTCTGTTTAAGGGAAACTCCTTCATGCGGAATGTCACTTCTCACAGTGTCTTTGCAGTGGAGAGAAGAAGATAGAACAAGGACGGACAGAGAGAACGATGCAAACCTTGATTGAAGTACAGGGTAAGCCTCGTAGGCCTCTATTATGCATACTGGTAGTTCAACACCGGAGATGTTCCACAGTGTCTACCTCTTCTCAAAACACTTCCAGTATATGAGGGAACTCTGCTACATTAAGTTCTCACGACAGAGATGCGTCTGTGCTCAGTTGGAAAGTGTAGGACGTGTCTGGGTAGCAACCAGTAAGTGTCTGATACAAGCCGCTAAGAGGGGATGCGGAGGAAGGTATCTGCTCAGGGAAGCTACTTCAGGTGCGTACTCATTCATAACAGTGTCTCTCCTTTGAGGATGAAGATAGAACAGGGAACGACTACGGGCACATTAGGTACTGTGAGTAAAGGGCATGCTAAGGCGCTTAAGCCTGCCAAACACATATTGGATGTTCACCACCAGTGCAGATCCGCACTTAGTTTCTCCGTCGAAAACGCTTCCTACACTGAGAGGGAAGTGTGCTTTAGGAGGGATTCACTGCAGTGTTACGTCTGTTAAAGAAGGATGCTTTTGGGACTGACTCGGTGGTAACCGCATTAGGCGCACATAGCTTTCCAGTCTCAGACGTCTAACCGTTAGACTATAGGAAGTTCTGTTTAAGGGAAACTCCTTCATGCGGAATGTCACTTCTCACAGTGTCTTTGCAGTGGAGAAAAGAAGATAGAACAAGGACGGACAGAGAGAACGATGCAAACCGTGATTGAAGTACAGGGTAAGCCTCGTAGGCCTCTATTATGCATACTGGTAGTTCAACACCGGAGATGTTCCACAGTGTCTACCTCTTCTCAAAACACTTCCAGTATATGAGGGAACTCTGCTACATTAAGTTCTCACGACAGAGATGCGTCTGTGCTCAGTTGGAAAGTGTAGGACGTGTCTGGGTAGCAACCAGTAAGTGTCTGATACAAGCCGCTAAGAGGGGATGCGGAGGAAGGTATCTGCTCAGGGAAGCTACTTCAGGTGCGTACCCATTCATAACAGTGTCTCCCCTTTGAGGATGAAGATAGAACAGGGAACGACTACGGGCACATTAGGTACTGTGAGTAAAGGGCATGCTAAGGCGCTTAAGCCTGCCAAACACATATTGGATGTTCACCACCAGTGCAGATCCGCACTTAGTTTCTGCGTCGAAAACGCTTCCTACACTGAGAGGGAAGTGTGCTTTAGGAGGGATTCACTGCAGTGTTACGTCTGTTAAAGAAGGAAGCTTTTGGGACTGACTCTGTGGTAACCCCAATAGGCGCACATAGCTTTCCAGTCTCAGCCGTCTATCCGTTGGACTATAGCAAGTTCTGTTTAAGGGAAACTCCTTCATGCGGAATGTCACTTCTCACAGTGTCTTTCCAGTGGAGGAAAGAAGATAGAACAACGACGGACAGAGAGAACGTTGCAACCCGTGAGTGAAGTACAGGGTAAGGCACCTAAGCCTCTATGATGCATACTGGATGTTCAACACCTGGGATTTTCCACAATGTCTACCACTTCTCAAAACACTTCCAATATAGGAGGGAACTGTGCTACCGTAAGTTCTAATGACAGGGATGCATCTGTGCAAGGTTGAAAACTCGAGGATGTGTCTGGGTAGCAAACATGAAGTGTCTCATAAAGGCACCTTAGACTGGATGCGTAGTAGGTATCTGCTAGGGAAGCTACTTCAGTTTTGTACTCATTCATAACAGTGCTTCTCCTTGGAGGAATGAAGGAAGAACACGGACTGACTAGGGGCACAGTAGGTACTGTGAATAAAGGGCAGGCTATGAACCTTACGCCTGCCAACCACATATTGGATGTTCACCACCAGTGCAGATCCGCACTTAGTTTCTCCGTCGAAAACGCTTCCTACACTGAGAGGGAAGTGTGCTTTAGGAGGGATTCACTGCAGTGTTACGTCTGTTAAAGAAGGATGCTTTTGGGACTGACTCGGTGGTAACCGCATTAGGCGCACATAGCTTTCCAGTCTCAGACGTCTAACCGTTAGACTATAGGAAGTTCTGTTTAAGGGAAACTCCTTCATGCGGAATGTCACTTCTCACAGTGTCTTTGCAGTGGAGAAAAGAAGATAGAACAAGGACGGACAGAGAGAACGATGCAAACCGTGATTGAAGTACAGGGTAAGCCTCGTAGGCCTCTATTATGCATACTGGTAGTTCAACACCGGAGATGTTCCACAGTGTCTACCTCTTCTCAAAACACTTCCAGTATATGAGGGAACTCTGCTACATTAAGTTCTCACGACAGAGATGCGTCTGTGCTCAGTTGGAAAGTGTAGGACGTGTCTGGGTAGCAACCAGTAAGTGTCTGATACAAGCCGCTAAGAGGGGATGCGGAGGAAGGTATCTGCTCAGGGAAGCTACTTCAGGTGCGTACTCATTCATAACAGTGTCTCTCCTTTGAGGATGAAGATAGAACAGGGAACGACTACGGGCACATTAGGTACTGTGAGTAAAGGGCATGCTAAGGCGCTTAAGCCTGCCAAACACATATTGGATGTTCACCACCAGTGCAGATCCGCACTTAGTTTCTGCGTCGAAAACGCTTCCTAAACTGAGAGGGAAGTGTGCTTTAGGAGGGATTCACTGCAGTGTTACGTCTGTTAAAGAAGGATGCTTTTGGGACTGACTCGGTGGTAACCGCATTAGGCGCACATAGCTTTCCAGTCTCAGACGTCTAACCGTTAGACTATAGGAAGTTCTGTTTAAGGGAAACTCCTTCATGCGGAATGTCACTTCTCACAGTGTCTTTGCAGTGGAGAAAAGAAGATAGAACAAGGACGGACAGAGAGAACGATGCAAACCGTGATTGAAGTACAGGGTAAGCCTCGTAGGCCTCTATTATGCATACTGGTAGTTCAACACCGGAGATGTTCCACAGTGTCTACCTCTTCTCAAAACACTTCCAGTATATGAGGGAACTCTGCTACATTAAGTTCTCACGACAGAGATGCGTCTGTGCTCAGTTGGAAAGTGTAGGACGTGTCTGGGTAGCAACCAGTAAGTGTCTGATACAAGCCGCTAAGAGGGGATGCGGAGGAAGGTATCTGCTCAGGGAAGCTACTTCAGGTGCGTACTCATTCATAACAGTGTCTCTCCTTTGAGGATGAAGATAGAACAGGGAACGACTACGGGCACATTAGGTACTGTGAGTAAAGGGCATGCTAAGGCGCTTAAGCCTGCCAAACACATATTGGATGTTCACCACCAGTGCAGATCCGCACTTAGTTTCTGCGTCGAAAACGCTTCCTACACTGAGAGGGAAGTGTGCTTTAGGAGGGATTCACTGCAGTGTTACGTCTGTTAAAGAAGGAAGCTTTTGGGACTGACTCTGTGGTAACCCCAATAGGCGCACATAGCTTTCCAGTCTCAGCCGTCTATCCGTTGGACTATAGCAAGTTCTGTTTAAGGGAAACTCCTTCATGCGGAATGTCACTTCTCACAGTGTCTTTCCAGTGGAGGAAAGAAGATAGAACAACGACGGACAGAGAGAACGTTGCAACCCGTGAGTGAAGTACAGGGTAAGGCACCTAAGCCTCTATGATGCATACTGGATGTTCAACACCTGGGATTTTCCACAATGTCTACCACTTCTCAAAACACTTCCAATATAGGAGGGAACTGTGCTACCGTAATTTCTAATGACAGGGATGCATCTGTGCAAGGTTGAAAACTCGAGGATGTGTCTGGGTAGCAAACATGAAGTGTCTCATAAAGGCACCTTAGACTGGATGCGTAGTAGGTATCTGCTAGGGAAGCTACTTCAGTTTTGTACTCATTCATAACAGTGCTTCTCCTTGGAGGAATGAAGGAAGAACACGGACGGACTAGGGGCACAGTAGGTACTGTGAATAAAGGGCAGGCTATGAACCTTACGCCTGCCAACCACATATTGGATGTTCACCACCAGTGTTGATCCGCACATAGGTTCTGCGTCTAAAACGCTTCCAACACTGAGAGGGAAGTGTGCTTTAGGAGGGATTCACTGCAGTGTTACGTCTGTTAAAGAAGGATGCTTTTGGGACTGACTCTGTGGTAACCGCATTAGGCGCACATAGCTTTCCAGTCTCAGACGTCTAACCGTTAGACTATAGGAAGTTCTGTTTAAGGGAAACTCCTTCATGCGGAATGTCACTTCTCACAGTGTCTTTGCAGTGGAGAAAAGAAGATAGAACAAGGACGGACAGAGAGAACGATGCAAACCGTGATTGAAGTACAGGGTAAGCCTCGTAGGCCTCTATTATTCATACTGGTAGTTCAACACCGGAGATGTTCCACAGTGTCTACCTCTTCTCAAAACACTTCCAGTATATGAGGGAACTCTGCTACATTAAGTTCTCACGACAGAGATGCGTCTGTGCTCAGTTGGAAAGTGTAGGACGTGTCTGGGTAGCAACCAGTAAGTGTCTGATACAAGCCGCTAAGAGGGGATGCGGAGGAAGGTATCTGCTCAGGGAAGCTACTTCAGGTGCGTACTCATTCATAACAGTGTCTCTCCTTTGAGGATGAAGATAGAACAGGGAACGACTACGGGCACATTAGGTACTGTGAGTAAAGGGCATGCTAAGGCGCTTAAGCCTGCCAAACACATATTGGATGTTCACCACCAGTGCAGATCGGCACTTAGTTTCTCCGTCTAAAACGCTTCCTACACTGAGAGGGAAGTGTGCTTTAGGAGGGATTCACTGCAGTGTTACGTCTGTTAAAGAAGGATGCTTTTGGGACTGACTCGGTGGTAACCGCATTAGGCGCACATAGCTTTCCAGTCTCAGACGTCTAACCGTTAGACTATAGGAAGTTCTGTTTAAGGGAAACTCCTTCATGCGGAATGTCACTTCTCACAGTGTCTTTGCAGTGGAGAAAAGAAGATAGAACAAGGACGGACAGAGAGAACGATGCAAACCGTGATTGAAGTACAGGGTAAGCCTCGTAGGCCTCTATTATGCATACTGGTAGTTCAACACCGGAGATGTTCCACAGTGTCTACCTCTTCTCAAAACACTTCCAGTATATGAGGGAACTCTGCTACATTAAGTTCTCACGACAGAGATGCGTCTGTGCTCAGTTGGAAAGTGTAGGACGTGTCTGGGTAGCAACCAGTAAGTGTCTGATACAAGCCGCTAAGAGGGGATGCGGAGGAATGTATCTGCTCAGGGAAGCTACTTCAGGTGCGTACTCATTCATAACAGTGTCTCTCCTTTGAGGATGAAGATAGAACAGGGAACGACTACGGGCACATTAGGTACTGTGAGTAAAGGGCATGCTAAGGCGCTTAAGCCTGCCAAACACATATTGGATGTTCACCACCAGTGCAGATCCGCACTTAGTTTCTGCGTCGAAAACGCTTCCTACACTGAGAGGGAAGTGTGCTTTAGGAGGGATTCACTGCAGTGTTACGTCTGTTAAAGAAGGAAGCTTTTGGGACTGACTCTGTGGTAACCCCAATAGGCGCACATAGCTTTCCAGTCTCAGCCGTCTATCCGTTGGACTATAGCAAGTTCTGTTTAAGGGAAACTCCTTCATGCGGAATGTCACTTCTCACAGTGTCTTTCCAGTGGAGGAAAGAAGATAGAACAACGACGGACAGAGAGAACGTTGCAACCCGTGAGTGAAGTACAGGGTAAGGCACCTAAGCCTCTATGATGCATACTGGATGTTCAACACCTGGGATTTTCCACAATGTCTACCACTTCTCAAAACACTTCCAATATAGGAGGGAACTGTGCTACCGTAAGATCTAATGACAGGGATGCATCTGTGCAAGGTTGAAAACTCGAGGATGTGTCTGGGTAGCAAACATGAAGTGTCTCATAAAGGCACCTTAGACTGGATGCGTAGGAGGTATCTGCTCAGGAAAGCTACTTCAGTTTTTAACTCATTCATAACAGTGCTTCTCCTTGGAGGAATGAAGGAAGAACACGGACGGACTAGGGGCACATTAGGTACTGTGAATAAAGGGCAGGCTATGAACCTTACGCCTGCCAACCACAAATTGGATGTTCACCACCAGTGTTGATCCGCACATAGGTTCTGCGTCTAAAACGCTTCCAACACTGAGAGGGAAGTGTGCTTTAGGAGGGATTCACTGCAGTGTTACGTCTGTTAAAGAAGGATGCTTTTGGGACTGACTCTGTGGTAACCGCATTAGGCGCACATAGCTTTCCAGTCTCAGACGTCTAACCGTTAGACTATAGGAAGTTCTGTTTAAGGGAAACTCCTTCATGCGGAATGTCACTTCTCACAGTGTCTTTGCAGTGGAGAAAAGAAGATAGAACAAGGACGGACAGAGAGAACGATGCAAACCGTGATTGAAGTACAGG
The DNA here is from genome assembly GCF_020171115.1 of Neogale vison. Lineage (NCBI taxonomy): Eukaryota > Metazoa > Chordata > Mammalia > Carnivora > Mustelidae > Neogale > Neogale vison. The sequence goes on from NW_025334856.1 coordinate 1,677,059, forward strand.
GTAAGCCTCGTAGGCCTCTATTATTCATACTGGTAGTTCAACACCGGAGATGTTCCACAGTGTCTACCTCTTCTCAAAACACTTCCAGTATATGAGGGAACTCTGCTACATTAAGTTCTCACGACAGAGATGCGTCTGTGCTCAGTTGGAAAGTGTAGGACGTGTCTGGGTAGCAACCAGTAAGTGTCTGATACAAGCCGCTAAGAGGGGATGCGGAGGAAGGTATCTGCTCAGGGAAGCTACTTCAGGTGCGTACTCATTCATAACAGTGTCTCTCCTTTGAGGATGAAGATAGAACAGGGAACGACTACGGGCACATTAGGTACTGTGAGTAAAGGGCATGCTAAGGCGCTTAAGCCTGCCAAACACATATTGGATGTTCACCACCAGTGCAGATCGGCACTTAGTTTCTCCGTCTAAAACGCTTCCTACACTGAGAGGGAAGTGTGCTTTAGGAGGGATTCACTGCAGTGTTACGTCTGTTAAAGAAGGATGCTTTTGGGACTGACTCGGTGGTAACCGCATTAGGCGCACATAGCTTTCCAGTCTCAGACGTCTAACCGTTAGACTATAGGAAGTTCTGTTTAAGGGAAACTCCTTCATGCGGAATGTCACTTCTCACAGTGTCTTTGCAGTGGAGAAAAGAAGATAGAACAAGGACGGACAGAGAGAACGATGCAAACCGTGATTGAAGTACAGGGTAAGCCTCGTAGGCCTCTATTATGCATACTGGTAGTTCAACACCGGAGATGTTCCACAGTGTCTACCTCTTCTCAAAACACTTCCAGTATATGAGGGAACTCTGCTACATTAAGTTCTCACGACAGAGATGCGTCTGTGCTCAGTTGGAAAGTGTAGGACGTGTCTGGGTAGCAACCAGTAAGTGTCTGATACAAGCCGCTAAGAGGGGATGCGGAGGAAGGTATCTGCTCAGGGAAGCTACTTCAGGTGCGTACTCATTCATAACAGTGTCTCTCCTTTGAGGATGAAGATAGAACAGGGAACGACTATGGGCACATTAGGTACTGTGAGTAAAGGGCATGCTAAGGCGCTTAAGCCTGCCAAACACATATTGGATGTTCACCACCAGTGCAGATCCGCACTTAGTTTCTGCGTCGAAAACGCTTCCTACACTGAGAGGGAAGTGTGCTTTAGGAGGGATTCACTGCAGTGTTACGTCTGTTAAAGAAGGAAGCTTTTGGGACTGACTCTGTGGTAACCCCAATAGGCGCACATAGCTTTCCAGTCTCCGCCGTCTATCCGTTGGACTATAGCAAGTTCTGTTTAAGGGAAACTCCTTCATGCGGAATGTCACTTCTCACAGTGTCTTTCCAGTGGAGGAAAGAAGATAGAACAACGACGGACAGAGGGAACGTTGCAACCCGTGAGTGAAGTACAGGGTAAGGCACCTAAGCCTCTATGATGCATACTGGATGTTCAACACCTGGGATTTTCCACAATGTCTACCACTTCTCAAAACACTTCCAATATAGGAGGGAACTGTGCTACCGTAAGTTCTAATGACAGGGATGCATCTGTGCAAGGTTGAAAACTCTTGGATGTGTCTGGGTAGCAAACATGAAGTGTCTCAAAAAGGCACCTTAGACTGGATGCGTAGGAGGTATCTGCTAGGGAAGCTACTTCAGTTTTGTACTCAATCATAACAGTGCTTCTCCTTGGAGGAATGAAGGAAGAACACGGACGGACTAGGGGCACAGTAGGTACTGTGAATAAAGGGCAGGCTATGAACCTTACGCCTGCCAACCACATATTGGATGTTCACCACCAGTGTTGATCCGCACATAGGTTCTGCGTCTAAAACGCTTCCAACACTGAGAGGGAAGTGTGCTTTAGGAGGGATTCACTGCAGTGTTACGTCTGTTAAAGAAGGATGCTTTTGGGACTGACTCTGTGGTAACCGCATTAGGCGCACATAGCTTTCCAGTCTCAGACGTCTAACCGTTAGACTATAGGAAGTTCTGTTTAAGGGAAACTCCTTCATGCGGAATGTCACTTCTCACAGTGTCTTTGCAGTGGAGAAAAGAAGATAGAACAAGGACGGACAGAGAGAACGATGCAAACCGTGATTGAAGTAGAGGGTAAGCCTCGTAGGCCTCTATTATGCATACTGGTAGTTCAACACCGGAGATGTTCCACAGTGTCTACCTCTTCTCAAAACACTTCCAGTATATGAGGGAACTCTGCTACATTAAGTTCTCACGACAGAGATGCGTCTGTGCTCAGTTGGAAAGTGTAGGACGTGTCTGGGTAGCAACCAGTAAGTGTCTGATACAAGCCGCTAAGAGGGGATGCGGAGGAAGGTATCTGCTCAGGGAAGCTACTTCAGGTGCGTACTCATTCATAACAGTGTCTCTCTCCTTTGAGGATGAAGATAGAACAGGGAACGACTACGGGCACATTAGGTACTGTGAGTAAAGGGCATGCTAAGGCGCTTAAGCCTGCCAAACACATATTGGATGTTCACCACCAGTGCAGATCCGCACTTAGTTTCTGCGTCGAAAACGCTTCCTACACTGAGAGGGAAGTGTGCTTTAGGAGGGATTCACTGCAGTGTTACGTCTGTTAAAGAAGGAAGCTTTTGGGACTGACTCTGTGGTAACCCCAATAGGCGCACATAGCTTTCCAGTCTCAGCCGTCTATCCGTTGGACTATAGCAAGTTCTGTTTAAGGGAAACTCCTTCATGCGGAATGTCACTTCTCACAGTGTCTTTCCAGTGGAGGAAAGAAGATAGAACAACGACGGACAGAGAGAACGTTACAACCCGTGAGTGAAGTACAGGGTAAGGCACCTAAGCCTCTATGATGCATACTGGATGTTCAACACCTGGGATTTTCCACAATGTCTACCACTTCTCAAAACACTTCCAATATAGGAGGGAACTGTGCTACCGTAAGTTCTAATGACAGGGATGCATCTGTGCAAGGTTGAAAACTCGAGGATGTGTCTGGGTAGCAAACATGAAGTGTCTCATAAAGGCACCTTAGACTGGATATGTAGGAGGTATCTGCTCAGGGAAGCTACTTCAGTTTTGAACTCATTCATAACAGTGCTTCTCCTTGGAGGAATGAAGGAAGAACACGGACGGACTAGGGGCACATTAGGTACTGTGAATAAAGGGCAGGCTATGAACCTTACGCCTGCCAACCACATATTGGATGTTCACCACCAGTGTTGATCCGCACATAGGTTCTGCGTCTAAAACGCTTCCAACACTGAGAGGGAAGTGTGCTTTAGGAGGGATTCACTGCAGTGTTACGTCTGTTAAAGAAGGATGCTTTTGGGACTGACTCTGTGGTAACCGCATTAGGCGCACTTAGCTTTCCAGTCTCAGACGTCTAACCGTTAGACTATAGGAAGTTCTGTTTAAGGGAAACTCCTTCATGCGGAATGTCACTTCTCACAGTGTCTTTGCAGTGGAGAAAAGAAGATAGAACAAGGACGGACAGAGAGAACGATGCAAACCGTGATTGCAGTACAGGGTAAGCCTCGTAGGCCTCTATTATGCATACTGGTAGTTCAACACCGGAGATGTTCCACAGTGTCTACCTCTTCTCAAAACACTTCCAGTATATGAGGGAACTCTGCTACATTAAGTTCTCACGACAGAGATGCGTCTGTGCTCAGTTGGAAAGTGTAGGACGTGTCTGGGTAGCAACCAGTAAGTGTCTGATACAAGCCGCTAAGAGGGGATGCGGAGGAATGTATCTGCTCAGGGAAGCTACTTCAGGTGCGTACTCATTCATAACAGTGTCTCTCCTTTGAGGATGAAGATAGAACAGGGAACGACTACGGGCACATTAGGTACTGTGAGTAAAGGGCATGCTAAGGCGCTTAAGCCTGCCAAACACATATTGGATGTTCACCACCAGTGCAGATCCGCACTTAGTTTCTGCGTCGAAAACGCTTCCTACACTGAGAGGGAAGTGTGCTTTAGGAGGGATTCACTGCAGTGTTACGTCTGTTAAAGAAGGAAGCTTTTGGGACTGACTCTGTGGTAACCCCAATAGGCGCACATAGCTTTCCAGTCTCAGCCGTCTATCCGTTGGACTATAGCAAGTTCTGTTTAAGGGAAACTCCTTCATGCGGAATGTCACTTCTCACAGTGTCTTTCCAGTGGAGGAAAGAAGATAGAACAACGACGGACAGAGAGAACGTTGCAACCCGTGAGTGAAGTACAGGGTAAGGCACCTAAGCCTCTATGATGCATACTGGATGTTCAACACCTGGGATTTTCCACAATGTCTACCACTTCTCAAAACACTTCCAATATAGGAGGGAACTGTGCTACCGTAAGATCTAATGACAGGGATGCATCTGTGCAAGGTTGAAAACTCGAGGATGTGTCTGGGTAGCAAACATGAAGTGTCTCATAAAGGCACCTTAGACTGGATGCGTAGGAGGTATCTGCTCAGGAAAGCTACTTCAGTTTTTAACTCATTCATAACAGTGCTTCTCCTTGGAGGAATGAAGGAAGAACACGGACGGACTAGGGGCACATTAGGTACTGTGAATAAAGGGCAGGCTATGAACCTTACGCCTGCCAACCACATATTGGATGTTCACCACCAGTGTTGATCCGCACATAGGTTCTGCGTCTAAAACGCTTCCAACACTGAGAGGGAAGTGTGCTTTAGGAGGGATTCACTGCAGTGTTTCGTCTGTTAAAGAAGGATGCTTTTGGGACTGACTCTGTGGTAACCCCAATAGGCGCACATAGCTTTCCAGTCTCAGACGTCTAACCGTTAGACTATAGGAAGTTCTGTTTAAGGGAAACTCCTTCATGCGGAATGTCACTTCTCACAGTGTCTTTGCAGTGGAGAGAAGAAGATAGAACAAGGACGGACAGAGAGAACGATGCAAACCTTGATTGAAGTACAGGGTAAGCCTCGTAGGCCTCTATTATGCATACTGGTAGTTCAACACCGGAGATGTTCCACAGTGTCTACCTCTTCTCAAAACACTTCCAGTATATGAGGGAACTCTGCTACATTAAGTTCTCACGACAGAGATGCGTCTGTGCTCAGTTGGAAAGTGTAGGACGTGTCTGGGTAGCAACCAGTAAGTGTCTGATACAAGCCGCTAAGAGGGGATGCGGAGGAAGGTATCTGCTCAGGGAAGCTACTTCAGGTGCGTACTCATTCATAACAGTGTCTCTCCTTTGAGGATGAAGATAGAACAGGGAACGACTACGGGCACATTAGGTACTGTGAGTAAAGGGCATGCTAAGGCGCTTAAGCCTGCCAAACACATATTGGATGTTCACCACCAGTGCAGATCCGCACTTAGTTTCTCCGTCGAAAACGCTTCCTACACTGAGAGGGAAGTGTGCTTTAGGAGGGATTCACTGCAGTGTTACGTCTGTTAAAGAAGGATGCTTTTGGGACTGACTCGGTGGTAACCGCATTAGGCGCACATAGCTTTCCAGTCTCAGACGTCTAACCGTTAGACTATAGGAAGTTCTGTTTAAGGGAAACTCCTTCATGCGGAATGTCACTTCTCACAGTGTCTTTGCAGTGGAGAAAAGAAGATAGAACAAGGACGGACAGAGAGAACGATGCAAACCGTGATTGAAGTACAGGGTAAGCCTCGTAGGCCTCTATTATGCATACTGGTAGTTCAACACCGGAGATGTTCCACAGTGTCTACCTCTTCTCAAAACACTTCCAGTATATGAGGGAACTCTGCTACATTAAGTTCTCACGACAGAGATGCGTCTGTGCTAGTTGGAAAGTGTAGGACGTGTCTGGGTAGCAACCAGTAAGTGTCTGATACAAGCCGCTAAGAGGGGATGCGGAGGAAGGTATCTGCTCAGGGAAGCTACTTCAGGTGCGTACTCATTCATAACAGTGTCTCTCCTTTGAGGATGAAGATAGAACAGGGAACGACTACGGGCACATTAGGTACTGTGAGTAAAGGGCATGCTAAGGCGCTTAAGCCTGCCAAACACATATTGGATGTTCACCACCAGTGCAGATCCGCACTTAGTTTCTGCGTCGAAAACGCTTCCTACACTGAGAGGGAAGTGTGCTTTAGGAGGGATTCACTGCAGTGTTACGTCTGTTAAAGAAGGAAGCTTTTGGGACTGACTCTGTGGTAACCCCAATAGGCGCACATAGCTTTCCAGTCTCCGCCGTCTATCCGTTGGACTATAGCAAGTTCTGTTTAAGGGAAACTCCTTCATGCGGAATGTCACTTCTCACAGTGTCTTTCCAGTGGAGGAAAGAAGATAGAACAACGACGGACAGAGAGAACGTTGCAACCCGTGAGTGAAGTACAGGGTAAGGCACCTAAGCCTCTATGATGCATACTGGATGTTCAACACCTGGGATTTTCCACAATGTCTACCACTTCTCAAAACACTTCCAATATAGGAGGGAACTGTGCTACCGTAAGTTCTAATGACAGGGATGCATCTGTGCAAGGTTGAAAACTCGAGGATGTGTCTGGGTAGCAAACATGAAGTGTCTCATAAAGGCACCTTAGACTGGATGCGTAGTAGGTATCTGCTAGGGAAGCTACTTCAGTTTTGTACTCATTCATAACAGTGCTTCTCCTTGGAGGAATGAAGGAAGAACACGGACGGACTAGGGGCACAGTAGGTACTGTGAATAAAGGGCAGGCTATGAACCTTACGCCTGCCAACCACATATTGGATGTTCACCACCAGTGTTGATCCGCACATAGGTTCTGCGTCTAAAACGCTTCCAACACTGAGAGGGAAGTGTGCTTTAGGAGGGATTCACTGCAGTGTTTCGTCTGTTAAAGAAGGATGCTTTTGGGACTGACTCTGTGGTAACCCCAATAGGCGCACATAGCTTTCCAGTCTCAGACGTCTAACCGTTAGACTATAGGAAGTTCTGTTTAAGGGAAACTCCTTCATGCGGAATGTCACTTCTCACAGTGTCTTTGCAGTGGAGAAAAGAAGATAGAACACGGACGGACAGAGAGAACGATGCAAACCGTGATTGAAGTACAGGGTAAGCCTCGTAGGCCTCTATTATGCATACTGGTAGTTCAACACCGGAGATGTTCCACAGTGTCTACCTCTTCTCAAAACACTTCCAGTATATGAGGGAACTCTGCTACATTAAGTTCTCACGACAGAGATGCGTCTGTGCTCAGTTGGAAAGTGTAGGACGTGTCTGGGTAGCAACCAGTAAGTGTCTGATACAAGCCGCTAAGAGGGGATGCGGAGGAAGGTATCTGCTCAGGGAAGCTACTTCAGGTGCGTACTCATTCATAAGAGTGTCTCTCCTTTGAGGATGAAGATAGAACAGGGAACGACTACGGGCACATTAGGTACTGTGAGTAAAGGGCATGCTAAGGCGCTTAAGCCTGCCAAACACATATTGGATGTTCACCACCAGTGCAGATCCGCACTTAGTTTCTGCGTCGAAAACGCTTCCTACACTGAGAGGGAAGTGTGCTTTAGGAGGGATTCACTGCAGTGTTACGTCTGTTAAAGAAGGATGCTTTTGGGACTGACTCGGTGGTAACCGCATTAGGCGCACATAGCTTTCCAGTCTCAGACGTCTAACCGTTAGACTATAGGAAGTTCTGTTTAAGGGAAACTCCTTCATGCGGAATGTCACTTCTCACAGTGTCTTTGCAGTGGAGAAAAGAAGATAGAACAAGGACGGACAGAGAGAACGATGCAAACCGTGATTGAAGTACAGGGTAAGCCTCGTAGGCCTCTATTATGCATACTGGTAGTTCAACACCGGAAATGTTCCACAGTGTCTACCTCTTCTCAAAACACTTCCAGTATATGAGGGAACTCTGCTACATTAAGTTCTCACGACAGAGATGCGTCTGTGCTCAGTTGGAAAGTGTAGGACGTGTCTGGGTAGCAACCAGTAAGTGTCTGATACAAGCCGCTAAGAGGGGATGCGGAGGAAGGTATCTGCTCAGGGAAGCTACTTCAGGTGCGTACTCATTCATAAGAGTGTCTCTCCTTTGAGGATGAAGATAGAACAGGGAACGACTACGGGCACATTAGGTACTGTGAGTAAAGGGCATGCTAAGGCGCTTAAGCCTGCCAAACACATATTGGATGTTCACCACCAGTGCAGATCCGCACTTAGTTTCTGCGTCGAAAACGCTTCCTACACTGAGAGGGAAGTGTGCTTTAGGAGGGATTCACTGCAGTGTTACGTCTGTTAAAGAAGGAAGCTTTTGGGACTGACTCTGTGGTAACCCCAATAGGCGCACATAGCTTTCCAGTCTCAGCCGTCTATCCGTTGGACTATAGCAAGTTCTGTTTAAGGGAAACTCCTTCATGCGGAATGTCACTTCTCACAGTGTCTTTCCAGTGGAGGAAAGAAGATAGAACAACGACGGACAGAGAGAACGTTGCAACCCTTGAGTGAAGTACAGGGTAAGGCACCTAAGCCTCTATGATGCATACTGGATGTTCAACACCTGGGATTTTCCACAATGTCTACCACTTCTCAAAACACTTCCAATATAGGAGGGAACTGTGCTACCGTAAGTTCTAATGACAGGGATGCATCTGTGCAAGGTTGAAAACTCGAGGATGTGTCTGGGTAGCAAACATGAAGTGTCTCATAAAGGCACCTTAGACTGGATGCGTAGGAGGTATCTGCTCAGGGAAGCTACTTCAGTTTTGAAGTCATTCCTTACAGTGCTTCTCCTTGGAGGAATGAAGAACACGGACGGACTAGGGGCACATTAGGTACTGTGAATAAAGGGCAGGCTATGAACCTTACGCCTGCCAACCACATATTGGATGTTCACCACCAGTGTTGATCCGCACATAGGTTCTGCGTCTAAAACGCTTCCAACACTGAGAGGGAAGTGTGCTTTAGGAGGGATTCACTGCAGTGTTACGTCTGTTAAAGAAGGATGCTTTTGGGACTGACTCTGTGGTAACCGCATTAGGCGCACATAGCTTTCCAGTCTCAGACGTCTAACCGTTAGACTATAGGAAGTTCTGTTTAAGGGAAACTCCTTCATGCGGAATGTCACTTCTCACAGTGTCTTTGCAGTGGAGAAAAGAAGATAGAACAAGGACGGACAGAGAGAACGATGCAAACCGTGATTGAAGTACAGGGTAAGCCTCGTAGGCCTCTATTATGCATACTGGTAGTTCAACACCGGAGATGTTCCACAGTGTCTACCTCTTCTCAAAACACTTCCAGTATATGAGGGAACTCTGCTACATTAAGTTCTCACGACAGAGATGCGTCTGTGCTCAGTTGGAAAGTGTAGGACGTGTCTGGGTAGCAACCAGTAAGTGTCTGATACAAGCCGCTAAGAGGGGATGCGGAGGAAGGTATCTGCTCAGGGAAGCTACTTCAGGTGCGTACTCATTCATAACAGTGTCTCTCCTTTGAGGATGAAGATAGAACAGGGAACGACTACGGGCACATTAGGTACTGTGAGTAAAGGGCATGCTAAGGCGCTTAAGCCTGCCAAACACATATTGGATGTTCACCACCAGTGCAGATCGGCACTTAGTTTCTCCGTCGAAAACGCTTCCTACACTGAGAGGGAAGTGTGCTTTAGGAGGGATTCACTGCAGTGTTACGTCTGTTAATGAAGGATGCTTTTGGGACTGACTCGGTGGTAACCGCATTAGGCGCACATAGCTTTCCAGTCTCAGACGTCTAACCGTTAGACTATAGGAAGTTCTGTTTAAGGGAAACTCCTTCATGCGGAATGTCACTTCTCACAGTGTCTTTGCAGTGGAGAAAAGAAGATAGAACAAGGACGGACAGAGAGAACGATGCAAACCGTGATTGAAGTACAGGGTAAGCCTCGTAGGCCTCTATTATGCATACTGGTAGTTCAACACCGGAGATGTTCCACAGTGTCTACCTCTTCTCAAAACACTTCCAGTATATGAGGGAACTCTGCTACATTAAGTTCTCACGACAGAGATGCGTCTGTGCTCAGTTGGAAAGTGTAGGACGTGTCTGGGTAGCAACCAGTAAGTGTCTGATACAAGCCGCTAAGAGGGGATGCGGAGGAAGGTATCTGCTCAGGGAAGCTACTTCAGGTGCGTACTCATTCATAACAGTGTCTCTCCTTTGAGGATGAAGATAGAACAGGGAACGACTACGGGCACATTAGGTACTGTGAGTAAAGGGCATGCTAAGGCGCTTAAGCCTGCCAAACACATATTGGATGTTCACCACCAGTGCAGATCCGCACTTAGTTTCTCCGTCGAAAACGCTTCCTACACTGAGAGGGAAGTGTGCTTTAGGAGGGATTCACTGCAGTGTTACGTCTGTTAAAGAAGGATGCTTTTGGGACTGACTCGGTGGTAACCGCATTAGGCGCACATAGCTTTCCAGTCTCAGACGTCTAACCGTTAGACTATAGGAAGTTCTGTTTAAGGGAAACTCCTTCATGCGGAATGTCACTTCTCACAGTGTCTTTGCAGTGGAGAAAAGAAGATAGAACAAGGACGGACAGAGAGAACGATGCAAACCGTGATTGAAGTACAGGGTAAGCCTCGTAGGCCTCTATTATGCATACTGGTAGTTCAACACCGGAGATGTTCCACAGTGTCTACCTCTTCTCAAAACACTTCCAGTATATGAGGGAACTCTGCTACATTAAGTTCTCACGACAGAGATGCGTCTGTGCTCAGTTGGAAAGTGTAGGACGTGTCTGGGTAGCAACCAGTAAGTGTCTGATACAAGCCGCTAAGAGGGGATGCGGAGGAAGGTATCTGCTCAGGGAAGCTACTTCAGGTGCGTACTCATTCATAACAGTGTCTCTCCTTTGAGGATGAAGATAGAACAGGGAACGACTACGGGCACATTAGGTACTGTGAGTAAAGGGCATGCTAAGGCGCTTAAGCCTGCCAAACACATATTGGATGTTCACCACCAGTGCAGATCCGCACTTAGTTTCTGCGTCGAAAACGCTTCCTACACTGAGAGGGAAGTGTGCTTTAGGAGGGATTCACTGCAGTGTTACGTCTGTTAAAGAAGGAAGCTTTTGGGACTGACTCTGTGGTAACCCCAATAGGCGCACATAGCTTTCCAGTCTCAGCCGTCTATCCGTTGGACTATAGCAAGTTCTGTTTAAGGGAAACTCCTTCATGCGGAATGTCACTTCTCACAGTGTCTTTCCAGTGGAGGAAAGAAGATAGAACAACGACGGACAGAGAGAACGTTACAACCCGTGAGTGAAGTACAGGGTAAGGCACCTAAGCCTCTATGATGCATACTGGATGTTCAACACCTGGGATTTTCCACAATGTCTACCACTTCTCAAAACACTTCCAATATAGGAGGGAACTGTGCTACCGTAAGTTCTAATGACAGGGATGCATCTGTGCAAGGTTGAAAACTCGAGGATGTGTCTGGGTAGCAAACATGAAGTGTCTCATAAAGGCACCTTAGACTGGATGCGTAGGAGGTATCTGCTCAGGGAAGCTACTTCAGTTTTGAAGTCATTCCTTACAGTGCTTCTCCTTGGAGGAATGAAGGAAGAACACGGACGGACTAGGGGCACAGTAGGTACTGTGAATAAAGGGCAGGCTATGAACCTTACGCCTGCCAACCACATATTGGATGTTCACCACCAGTGTTGATCCGCACATAGGTTCTGCGTCTAAAACGCTTCCAACACTGAGAGGGAAGTGTGCTTTAGGAGGGATTCACTGCAGTGTTACGTCTGTTAAAGAAGGATGCTTTTGGGACTGACTCTGTGGTAACCGCATTAGGCGCACATAGCTTTCCAGTCTCAGACGTCTAACCGTTAGACTATAGGAAGTTCTGTTTAAGGGAAACTCCTTCATGCGGAATGTCACTTCTCACAGTGTCTTTGCAGTGGAGAAAAGAAGATAGAACAAGGACGGACAGAGAGAACGATGCAAACCGTGATTGAAGTACAGGGTAAGCCTCGTAGGCCTCTATTATGCATACTGGTAGTTCAACACCGGAGATGTTCCACAGTGTCTACCTCTTCTCAAAACACTTCCAGTATATGAGGGAACTCTGCTACATTAAGTTCTCACGACAGAGATGCGTCTGTGCTCAGTTGGAAAGTGTAGGACGTGTCTGGGTAGCAACCAGTAAGTGTCTGATACAAGCCGCTAAGAGGGGATGCGGAGGAAGGTATCTGCTCAGGGAAGCTACTTCAGGTGCGTACTCATTCATAACAGTGTCTCTCCTTTGAGGATGAAGATAGAACAGGGAACGACTACGGGCACATTAGGTACTGTGAGTAAAGGGCATGCTAAGGCGCTTAAGCCTGCCAAACACATATTGGATGTTCACCACCAGTGCAGATCCGCACTTAGTTTCTGCGTCGAAAACGCTTCCTACACTGAGAGGGAAGTGTGCTTTAGGAGGGATTCACTGCAGTGTTACGTCTGTTAAAGAAGGATGCTTTTGGGACTGACTCGGTGGTAACCGCATTAGGCGCACATAGCTTTCCAGTCTCAGACGTCTAACCGTTAGACTATAGGAAGTTCTGTTTAAGGGAAACTCCTTCATGCGGAATGTCACTTCTCACAGTGTCTTTGCAGTGGAGAAAAGAAGATAGAACAAGGACGGACAGAGAGAACGATGCAAACCGTGATTGAAGTACAGGGTAAGCCTCGTAGGCCTCTATTATGCATACTGGTAGTTCAACACCGGAGATGTTCCACAGTGTCTACCTCTTCTCAAAACACTTCCAGTATATGAGGGAACTCTGCTACATTAAGTTCTCACGACAGAGATGCGTCTGTGCTCAGTTGGAAAGTGTAGGACGTGTCTGGGTAGCAACCAGTAGGTGTCTGATACAAGCCGCTAAGAGGGGATGCGGAGGAAGGTATCTGCTCAGGGAAGCTACTTCAGGTGCGTACTCATTCATAACAGTGTCTCTCCTTTGAGGATGAAGATAGAACAGGGAACGACTACGGGCACATTAGGTACTGTGAGTAAAGGGCATGCTAAGGCGCTTAAGCCTGCCAAACACATATTGGATGTTCACCACCAGTGCAGATCCGCACTTAGTTTCTGCGTCGAAAACGCTTCCTACACTGAGAGGGAAGTGTGCTTTAGGAGGGATTCACTGCAGTGTTATGTCTGTTAAAGAAGGAAGCTTTTGGGACTGACTCTGTGGTAACCCCAATAGGCGCACATAGCTTTCCAGTCTCAGCCGTCTATCCGTTGGACTATAGCAAGTTCTGTTTAAGGGAAACTCCTTCATGCGGAATGTCACTTCTCACAGTGTCTTTCCAGTGGAGGAAAGAAGATAGAACAACGACGGACAGAGAGAACGTTGCAACCCTTGAGTGAAGTACAGGGTAAGGCACCTAAGCCTCTATGATGCATACTGGATGTTCAACACCTGGGATTTTCCACAATGTCTACCACTTCTCAAAACACTTCCAATATAGGAGGGAACTGTGCTACCGTAAGTTCTAATGACAGGGATGCATCTGTGCAAGGTTGAAAACTCGAGGATGTGTCTGGGTAGCAAACATGAAGTGTCTCATAAAGGCACCTTAGACTGGATGCGTAGGAGGTATCTGCTCAGGGAAGCTACTTCAGTTTTGAACTCATTCATTACAGTGCTTCTCCTTGGAGGAATGAAGGAAGAACACGGACGGACTAGGGGCACATTAGGTACTGTGAATAAAGGGCAGGCTATGAACCTTACGCCTGCCAACCACATATTGGATGTTCACCACCAGTGTTGATCCGCACATAGGTTCTGCGTCTAAAACGCTTCCAACACTGAGAGGGAAGTGTGCTTTAGGAGGGATTCACTGCAGTGTTACGTCTGTTAAAGAAGGATGCTTTTGGGACTGACTCTGTGGTAACCGCATTAGGCGCACATAGCTTTCCAGTCTCAGACGTCTAACCGTTAGACTATAGGAAGTTCTGTTTAAGGGAAACTCCTTCATGCGGAATGTCACTTCTCACAGTGTCTTTGCAGTGGAGAAAAGAAGATAGAACAAGGACGGACAGAGAGAACGATGCAAACCGTGATTGAAGTACAGGGTAAGCCTCGTAGGCCTCTATTATGCATACTGGTAGTTCAACACCGGAGATGTTCCACAGTGTCTACCTCTTCTCAAAACACTTCCAGTATATGAGGGAACTCTGCTACATTAAGTTCTCACGACAGAGATGCGTCTGTGCTCAGTTGGAAAGTGTAGGACGTGTCTGGGTAGCAACCAGTAAGTGTCTGATACAAGCCGCTAAGAGGGGATGCGGAGGAAGGTATCTGCTCAGGGAAGCTACTTCAGGTGCGTACTCATTCATAACAGTTTCTCTCCTTTGAGGATGAAGATAGAACAGGGAACGACTACGGGCACATTAGGTACTGTGAGTAAAGGGCATGCTAAGGCGCTTAAGCCTGCCAAACACATATTGGATGTTCACCACCAGTGCAGATCCGCACTTAGTTTCTCCGTCGAAAACGCTTCCTACACTGAGAGGGAAGTGTGCTTTAGGAGGGATTCACTGCAGTGTTACGTCTGTTAAAGAAGGATGCTTTTGGGACTGACTCGGTGGTAACCGCATTAGGCGCACATAGCTTTCCAGTCTCAGACGTCTAACCGTTAGACTATAGGAAGTTCTGTTTAAGGGAAACTCCTTCATGCGGAATGTCACTTCTCACAGTGTCTTTGCAGTGGAGAAAAGAAGATAGAACAAGGACGGACAGAGAGAACGATGCAAACCGTGATTGAAGTACAGGGTAAGCCTCGTAGGCCTCTATTATGCATACTGGTAGTTCAACACCGGAGATGTTCCACAGTGTCTACCTCTTCTCAAAACACTTCCAGTATATGAGGGAACTCTGCTACATTAAGTTCTCACGACAGAGATGCGTCTGTGCTCAGTTGGAAAGTGTAGGACGTGTCTGGGTAGCAACCAGTAAGTGTCTGATACAAGCCGCTAAGAGGGGATGCGGAGGAAGGTATCTGCTCAGGGAAGCTACTTCAGGTGCGTACTCATTCATAACAGTGTCTCTCCTTTGAGGATGAAGATAGAACAGGGAACGACTACGGGCACATTAGGTACTGTGAGTAAAGGGCATGCTAAGGCGCTTAAGCCTGCCAAACACATATTGGATGTTCACCACCAGTGCAGATCCGCACTTAGTTTCTGCGTCGAAAACGCTTCCTACACTGAGAGGGAAGTGTGCTTTAGGAGGGATTCACTGCAGTGTTACGTCTGTTAAAGAAGGAAGCTTTTGGGACTGACTCTGTGGTAACCCCAATAGGCGCACATAGCTTTCCAGTCTCCGCCGTCTATCCGTTGGACTATAGCAAGTTCTGTTTAAGGGAAACTCCTTCATGCGGAATGTCACTTCTCACAGTGTCTTTCCAGTGGAGGAAAGAAGATAGAACAACGACGGACAGAGAGAACGTTGCAACCCGTGAGTGAAGTACAGGGTAAGGCACCTAAGCCTCTATGATGCATACTGGATGTTCAACACCTGGGATTTTCCACAATGTCTACCACTTCTCAAAACACTTCCAATATAGGAGGGAACTGTGCTACCGTAAGTTCTAATGACAGGGATGCATCTGTGCAAGGTTGAAAACTCGAGGATGTGTCTGGGTAGCAAACATGAAGTGTCTCATAAAGGCACCTTAGACTGGATGCGTAGTAGGTATCTGCTAGGGAAGCTACTTCAGTTTTGTACTCATTCATAACAGTGCTTCTCCTTGGAGGAATGAAGGAAGAACACGGACGGACTAGGGGCACAGTAGGTACTGTGAATAAAGGGCAGGCTATGAACCTTAAGCCTGCCAACCACATATTGGATGTTCACCACCAGTGTTGATCCGCACATAGGTTCTGCGTCTAAAACGCTTCCAACACTGAGAGGGAAGTGTGCTTTAGGAGGGATTCACTGCAGTGTTTCGTCTGTTAAAGAAGGATCCTTTTGGGACTGACTCTGTGGTAACCCCAATAGGCGCACATAGCTTTCCAGTCTCAGACGTCTAACCGTTAGACTATAGGAAGTTCTGTTTAAGGGAAACTCCTTCATGCGGAATGTCACTTCTCACAGTGTCTTTGCAGTGGAGAAAAGAAGATAGAACAAGGACGGACAGAGAGAACGATGCAAACCGTGATTGAAGTACAGGGTAAGCCTCGTAGGCCTCTATTATGCATACTGGTAGTTCAACACCGGAGATGTTCCACAGTGTCTACCTCTTCTCAAAACACTTCCAGTATATGAGGGAACTCTGCTACATTAAGTTCTCACGACAGAGATGCGTCTGTGCTCAGTTGGAAAGTGTAGGACGTGTCTGGGTAGCAACCAGTAAGTGTCTGATACAAGCCGCTAAGAGGGGATGCGGAGGAAGGTATCTGCTCAGGGAAGCTACTTCAGGTGCGTACTCATTCATAAGAGTGTCTCTCCTTTGAGGATGAAGATAGAACAGGGAACGACTACGGGCACATTAGGTACTGTGAGTAAAGGGCATGCTAAGGCGCTTAAGCCTGCCAAACACATATTGGATGTTCACCACCAGTGCAGATCCGCACTTAGCTTCTGCGTCGAAAACGCTTCCTACACTGAGAGGGAAGTGTGCTTTAGGAGGGATTCACTGCAGTGTTACGTCTGTTAAAGAAGGATGCTTTTGGGACTGACTCGGTGGTAACCGCATTAGGCGCACATAGCTTTCCAGTCTCAGACGTCTAACCGTTAGACTATAGGAAGTTCTGTTTAAGGGAAACTCCTTCATGCGGAATGTCACTTCTCACAGTGTCTTTGCAGTGGAGAAAAGAAGATAGAACAAGGACGGACAGAGAGAACGATGCAAACCGTGATTGAAGTACAGGGTAAGCCTCGTAGGCCTCTATTATGCATACTGGTAGTTCAACACCGGAGATGTTCCACAGTGTCTACCTCTTCTCAAAACACTTCCAGTATATGAGGGAACTCTGCTACATTAAGTTCTCACGACAGAGATGCGTCTGTGCTCAGTTGGAAAGTGTAGGACGTGTCTGGGTAGCAACCAGTAAGTGTCTGATACAAGCCGCTAAGAGGGGATGCGGAGGAAGGTATCTGCTCAGGGAAGCTACTTCAGGTGCGTACTCATTCATAACAGTGTCTCTCCTTTGAGGATGAAGATAGAACAGGGAACGACTACGGGCACATTAGGTACTGTGAGTAAAGGGCATGCTAAGGCGCTTAAGCCTGCCAAACACATATTGGATGTTCACCACCAGTGCAGATCCGCACTTAGTTTCTGCGTCGAAAACGCTTCCTACACTGAGAGGGAAGTGTGCTTTAGGAGGGATTCACTGCAGTGTTACGTCTGTTAAAGAAGGAAGCTTTTGGGACTGACTCTGTGGTAACCCCAATAGGCGCACATAGCTTTCCAGTCTCAGCCGTCTATCCGTTGGACTATAGCAAGTTCTGTTTAAGGGAAACTCCTTCATGCGGAATGTCACTTCTCACAGTGTCTTTCCAGTGGAGGAAAGAAGATAGAACAACGACGGACAGAGAGAACGTTACAACCCGTGAGTGAAGTACAGGGTAAGGCACCTAAGCCTCTATGATGCATACTGGATGTTCAACACCTGGGATTTTCCACAATGTCTACCACTTCTCAAAACACTTCCAATATAGGAGGGAACTGTGCTACCGTAAGTTCTAATGACAGGGATGCATCTGTGCAAGGTTGAAAACTCGAGGATGTGTCTGGGTAGCAAACATGAAGTGTCTCATAAAGGCACCTTAGACTGGATGCGTAGGAGGTATCTGCTCAGGGAAGCTACTTCAGTTTTGAAGTCATTCCTTACAGTGCTTCTCCTTGGAGGAATGAAGGAAGAACACGGACGGACTAGGGGCACAGTAGGTACTGTGAATAAAGGGCAGGCTATGAACCTTACGCCTGCCAACCACATATTGGATGTTCACCACCAGTGTTGATCCGCACATAGGTTCTGCGTCTAAAACGCTTCCAACACTGAGAGGGAAGTGTGCTTTAGGAGGGATTCACTGCAGTGTTACGTCTGTTAAAGAAGGATGCTTTTGGGACTGACTCGGTGGTAACCGCATTAGGCGCACATAGCTTTCCAGTCTCAGACGTCTAACCGTTAGACTATAGGAAGTTCTGTTTAAGGGAAACTCCTTCATGCGGAATGTCACTTCTCACAGTGTCTTTGCAGTGGAGAAAAGAAGATAGAACAAGGACGGACAGAGAGAACGATGCAAACCGTGATTGAAGTACAGGGTAAGCCTCGTAGGCCTCTATTATGCATACTGGTAGTTCAACACCGGAGATGTTCCACAGTGTCTACCTCTTCTCAAAACACTTCCAGTATATGAGGGAACTCTGCTACATTAAGTTCTCACGACAGAGATGCGTCTGTGCTCAGTTGGAAAGTGTAGGACGTGTCTGGGTAGCAACCAGTAAGTGTCTGATACAAGCCGCTAAGAGGGGATGCGGAGGAAGGTATCTGCTCAGGGAAGCTACTTCAGGTGCGTACTCATTCATAACAGTGTCTCTCCTTTGAGGATGAAGATAGAACAGGGAACGACTACGGGCACATTAGGTACTGTGAGTAAAGGGCATGCTAAGGCGCTTAAGCCTGCCAAACACATATTGGATGTTCACCACCAGTGCAGATCCGCACTTAGTTTCTGCGTCGAAAACGCTTCCTACACTGAGAGGGAAGTGTGCTTTAGGAGGGATTCACTGCAGTGTTACGTCTGTTAAAGAAGGAAGCTTTTGGGACTGACTCTGTGGTAACCCCAATAGGCGCACATAGCTTTCCAGTCTCAGCCGTCTATCCGTTGGACTATAGCAAGTTCTGTTTAAGGGAAACTCCTTCATGCGGAATGTCACTTCTCACAGTGTCTTTCCAGTGGAGGAAAGAAGATAGAACAACGACGGACAGAGAGAACGTTGCAACCCTTGAGTGAAGTACAGGGTAAGGCACCTAAGCCTCTATGATGCATACTGGATGTTCAACACCTGGGATTTTCCACAATGTCTACCACTTCTCAAAACACTTCCAATATAGGAGGGAACTGTGCTACCGTAAGTTCTAATGACAGGGATGCATCTGTGCAAGGTTGAAAACTCGAGGATGTGTCTGGGTAGCAAACATGAAGTGTCTCATAAAGGCACCTTAGACTGGATGCGTAGGAGGTATCTGCTCAGGGAAGCTACTTCAGTTTTGAAGTCATTCCTTACAGTGCTTCTCCTTGGAGGAATGAAGGAAGAACACGGACGGACTAGGGGCACAGTAGGTACTGTGAATAAAGGGCAGGCTATGAACCTTACGCCTGCCAACCACATATTGGATGTTCACCACCAGTGTTGATCCGCACATAGGTTCTGCGTCTAAAACGCTTCCAACACTGAGAGGGAAGTGTGCTTTAGGAGGGATTCACTGCAGTGTTACGTCTGTTAAAGAAGGATGCTTTTGGGACTGACTCTGTGGTAACCGCATTAGGCGCACATAGCTTTCCAGTCTCAGACGTCTAACCGTTAGACTATAGGAAGTTCTGTTTAAGGGAAACTCCTTCATGCGGAATGTCACTTCTCACAGTGTCTTTGCAGTGGAGAAAAGAAGATAGAACAAGGACGGACAGAGAGAACGATGCAAACCGTGATTGAAGTACAGGGTAAGCCTCGTAGGCCTCTATTATGCATACTGGTAGTTCAACACCGGAGATGTTCCACAGTGTCTACCTCTTCTCAAAACACTTCCAGTATATGAGGGAACTCTGCTACATTAAGTTCTCACGACAGAGATGCGTCTGTGCTCAGTTGGAAAGTGTAGGACGTGTCTGGGTAGCAACCAGTAAGTGTCTGATACAAGCCGCTAAGAGGGGATGCGGAGGAAGGTATCTGCTCAGGGAAGCTACTTCAGGTGCGTACTCATTCATAACAGTGTCTCCCCTTTGAGGATGAAGATAGAACAGGGAATGACTACGGGCACATTAGGTACTGTGAGTAAAGGGCATGCTAAGGCGCTTAAGCCTGCCAAACACATATTGGATGTTCACCACCAGTGCAGATCGGCACTTAGTTTCTCCGTTGAAAACGCTTCCTACACTGAGAGGGAAGTGTGCTTTAGGAGGGATTCACTGCAGTGTTACGTCTGTTAATGAAGGATGCTTTTGGGACTGACTAGTTGGTAACCGCATTAGGCGCACATAGCTTTCCAGTCTCAGGCGTCTAACCGTTAGACTATAGGAAGTTCTGTTTAAGGGAAACTCCTTCATGCGGAATGTCACTTCTCACAGTGTCTTTGCAGTGGAGAAAAGAAGATAGAACAAGGACGGACAGAGAGAACGATGCAAACCGTGATTGAAGTACAGGGTAAGCCTCGTAGGCCTCTATTATGCATACTGGTAGTTCAACACCGGAGATGTTCCACAGTGTCTACCTCTTCTCAAAACACTTCCAGTATATGAGGGAACTCTGCTACATTAAGTTCTCACGACAGAGATGCGTCTGTGCTCAGTTGGAAAGTGTAGGACGTGTCTGGGTAGAAACCAGTAAGTGTCTGATACAAGCCGCTAAGAGGGGATGCGGAGGAAGGTATCTGCTCAGGGAAGCTACTTCAGGTGCGTACTCATTCATAACAGTGTCTCTCCTTTGAGGATGAAGATAGAACAGGGAACGACTACGGGCACATTAGGTACTGTGAGTAAAGGGCATGCTAAGGCGCTTAAGCCTGCCAAACACATATTGGATGTTCACCACCAGTGCAGATCCGCACTTAGTTTCTCCGTCGAAAACGCTTCCTACACTCAGAGGGAAGTGTGCTTTAGGAGGGATTCACTGCAGTGTTACGTCTGTTAAAGAAGGATGCTTTTGGGACTGACTCGGTGGTAACCGCATTAGGCGCACATAGCTTTCCAGTCTCAGACGTCTAACCGTTAGACTATAGGAAGTTCTGTTTAAGGGAAACTCCTTCATGCGGAATGTCACTTCTCACAGTGTCTTTGCAGTGGAGAAAAGAAGATAGAACAAGGACGGACAGAGAGAACGATGCAAACCGTGATTGAAGTACAGGGTAAGCCTCGTAGGCCTCTATTATGCATACTGGTAGTTCAACACCGGAGATGTTCCACAGTGTCTACCTCTTCTCAAAACACTTCCAGTATATGAGGGAACTCTGCTACATTAAGTTCTCACGACAGAGATGCGTCTGTGCTCAGTTGGAAAGTGTAGGACGTGTCTGGGTAGCAACCAGTAAGTGTCTGATACAAGCCGCTAAGAGGGGATGCGGAGGAAGGTATCTGCTCAGGGAAGCTACTTCAGGTGCGTACTCATTCATAACAGTGTCTCTCCTTTGAGGATGAAGATAGAACAGGGAACGACTACGGGCACATTAGGTACTGTGAGTAAAGGGCATGCTAAGGCGCTTAAGCCTGCCAAACACATATTGGATGTTCACCACCAGTGCAGATCCGCACTTAGTTTCTGCGTCGAAAACGCTTCCTACACTGAGAGGGAAGTGTGCTTTAGGAGGGATTCACTGCAGTGTTACGTCTGTTAAAGAAGGAAGCTTTTGGGACTGACTCTGTGGTAACCCCAATAGGCGCACATAGCTTTCCAGTCTCAGCCGTCTATCCGTTGGACTATAGCAAGTTCTGTTTAAGGGAAACTCCTTCATGCGGAATGTCACTTCTCACAGTGTCTTTCCAGTGGAGGAAAGAAGATAGAACAACGACGGACAGAGAGAACGTTACAACCCGTGAGTGAAGTACAGGGTAAGGCACCTAAGCCTCTATGATGCATACTGGATGTTCAACACCTGGGATTTTCCACAATGTCTACCACTTCTCAAAACACTTCCAATATAGGAGGGAACTGTGCTACCGTAAGTTCTAATGACAGGGATGCATCTGTGCAAGGTTGAAAACTCGAGGATGTGTCTGGGTAGCAAACATGAAGTGTCTCATAAAGGCACCTTAGACTGGATGCGTAGGAGGTATCTGCTCAGGGAAGCTACTTCAGTTTTGAAGTCATTCCTTACAGTGCTTCTCCTTGGAGGAATGAAGGAAGAACACGGACGGACTAGGGGCACAGTAGGTACTGTGAATAAAGGGCAGGCTATGAACCTTACGCCTGCCAACCACATATTGGATGTTCACCACCAGTGTTGATCCGCACATAGGTTCTGCGTCTAAAACGCTTCCAACACTGAGAGGGAAGTGTGCTTTAGGAGGGATTCACTGCAGTGTTACGTCTGTTAAAGAAGGATGCTTTTGGGACTGACTCTGTGGTAACCGCATTAGGCGCACATAGCTTTCCAGTCTCAGACGTCTAACCGTTAGACTATAGGAAGTTCTGTTTAAGGGAAACTCCTTCATGCGGAATGTCACTTCTCACCGTGTCTTTGCAGTGGAGAAAAGAAGATAGAACAAGGACGGACAGAGAGAACGATGCAAACCGTGATTGAAGTACAGGGTAAGCCTCGTAGGCCTCTATTATGCATACTGGTAGTTCAACACCGGAGATGTTCCACAGTGTCTACCTCTTCTCAAAACACTTCCAGTATATGAGGGAACTCTGCTACATTAAGTTCTCACGACAGAGATGCGTCTGTGCTCAGTTGGAAAGTGTAGGACGTGTCTGGGTAGCAACCAGTAAGTGTCTGATACAAGCCGCTAAGAGGGGATGCGGAGGAAGGTATCTGCTCAGGGAAGCTACTTCAGGTGCGTACTCATTCATAACAGTGTCTCTCCTTTGAGGATGAAGATAGAACAGGGAACGACTACGGGCACATTAGGTACTGTGAGTAAAGGGCATGCTAAGGCGCTTAAGCCTGCCAAACACATATTGGATGTTCACCACCAGTGCAGATCCGCACTTAGTTTCTCCGTCGAAAACGCTTCCTACACTGAGAGGGAAGTGTGCTTTAGGAGGGATTCACTGCAGTGTTACGTCTGTTAAAGAAGGATGCTTTTGGGACTGACTCGGTGGTAACCGCATTAGGCGCACATAGCTTTCCAGTCTCAGACGTCTAACCGTTAGACTATAGGAAGTTCTGTTTAAGGGAAACTCCTTCATGCGGAATGTCACTTCTCACAGTGTCTTTGCAGTGGAGAAAAGAAGATAGAACAAGGACGGACAGAGAGAACGATGCAAACCGTGATTGAAGTACAGGGTAAGCCTCGTAGGCCTCTATTATGCATACTGGTAGTTCAACACCGGAGATGTTCCACAGTGTCTACCTCTTCTCAAAACACTTCCAGTATATGAGGGAACTCTGCTACATTAAGTTCTCACGACAGAGATGCGTCTGTGCTCAGTTGGAAAGTGTAGGACGTGTCTGGGTAGCAACCAGTAAGTGTCTGATACAAGCCGCTAAGAGGGGATGCGGAGGAAGGTATCTGCTCAGGGAAGCTACTTCAGGTGCGTACTCATTCATAACAGTGTCTCTCCTTTGAGGATGAAGATAGAACAGGGAACGACTACGGGCACATTAGGTACTGTGAGTAAAGGGCATGCTAAGGCGCTTAAGCCTGCCAAACACATATTGGATGTTCACCACCAGTGCAGATCGGCACTTAGTTTCTCCGTCGAAAACGCTTCCTACACTGAGAGGGAAGTGTGCTTTAGGAGGGATTCACTGCAGTGTTACGTCTGTTAATGAAGGATGCTTTTGGGACTGACTCGGTGGTAACCGCATTAGGCGCACATAGCTTTCCAGTCTCAGACGTCTAACCGTTAGACTATAGGAAGTTCTGTTTAAGGGAAACTCCTTCATGCGGAATGTCACTTCTCACAGTGTCTTTGCAGTGGAGAAAAGAAGATAGAACAAGGACGGACAGAGAGAACGATGCAAACCGTGATTGAAGTACAGGGTAAGCCTCGTAGGCCTCTATTATGCATACTGGTAGTTCAACACCGGAGATGTTCCACAGTGTCTACCTCTTCTCAAAACACTTCCAGTATATGAGGGAACTCTGCTACATTAAGTTCTCACGACAGAGATGCGTCTGTGCTCAGTTGGAAAGTGTAGGACGTGTCTGGGTAGAAACCAGTAAGTGTCTGATACAAGCCGCTAAGAGGGGATGCGGAGGAAGGTATCTGCTCAGGGAAGCTACTTCAGGTGCGTACTCATTCATAACAGTGTCTCTCCTTTGAGGATGAAGATAGAACAGGGAACGACTACGGGCACATTAGGTACTGTGAGTAAAGGGCATGCTAAGGCGCTTAAGCCTGCCAAACACATATTGGATGTTCACCACCAGTGCAGATCCGCACTTAGTTTCTCCGTCGAAAACGCTTCCTACACTGAGAGGGAAGTGTGCTTTAGGAGGGATTCACTGCAGTGTTACGTCTGTTAAAGAAGGATGCTTTTGGGACTGACTCGGTGGTAACCGCATTAGGCGCACATAGCTTTCCAGTCTCAGACGTCTAACCGTTAGACTATAGGAAGTTCTGTTTAAGGGAAACTCCTTCATGCGGAATGTCACTTCTCACAGTGTCTTTGCAGTGGAGAAAAGAAGATAGAACAAGGACGGACAGAGAGAACGATGCAAACCGTGATTGAAGTACAGGGTAAGCCTCGTAGGCCTCTATTATGCATACTGGTAGTTCAACACCGGAGATGTTCCACAGTGTCTACCTCTTCTCAAAACACTTCCAGTATATGAGGGAACTCTGCTACATTAAGTTCTCACGACAGAGATGCGTCTGTGCTCAGTTGGAAAGTGTAGGACGTGTCTGGGTAGCAACCAGTAAGTGTCTGATACAAGCCGCTAAGAGGGGATGCGGAGGAAGGTATCTGCTCAGGGAAGCTACTTCAGGTGCGTACTCATTCATAACAATGTCTCTCCTTTGAGGATGAAGATAGAACAGGGAACGACTACGGGCACATTAGGTACTGTGAGTAAAGGGCATGCTAAGGCGCTTAAGCATGCCAAACACATATTGGATGTTCACCACCAGTGCAGATCCGCACTTAGTTTCTGCGTCGAAAACGCTTCCTACACTGAGAGGGAAGTGTGCTTTAGGAGGGATTCACTGCAGTGTTACGTCTGTTAAAGAAGGAAGCTTTTGGGACTGACTCTGTGGTAACCCCAATAGGCGCACATAGCTTTCCAGTCTCAGCCGTCTATCCGTTGGACTATAGCAAGTTCTGTTTAAGGGAAACTCCTTCATGCGGAATGTCACTTCTCACAGTGTCTTTCCAGTGGAGGAAAGAAGATAGAACAACGACGGACAGAGAGAACGTTACAACCCGTGAGTGAAGTACAGGGTAAGGCACCTAAGCCTCTATGATGCATACTGGATGTTCAACACCTGGGATTTTCCACAATGTCTACCACTTCTCAAAACACTTCCAATATAGGAGGGAACTGTGCTACCGTAAGTTCTAATGACAGGGATGCATCTGTGCAAGGTTGAAAACTCGAGGATGTGTCTGGGTAGCAAACATGAAGTGTCTCATAAAGGCACCTTAGACTGGATGCGTAGGAGGTATCTGCTCAGGGAAGCTACTTCAGTTTTGTACTCATTCATAACACTGCTTCTCCTTGGAGGAATGAAGGAAGAACACGGACGGACTAGGGGCACAGTAGGTACTGTGAATAAAGGGCAGGCTATGAACCTTACGCCTGCCAACCACATATTGGATGTTCACCACCAGTGTTGATCCGCACATAGGTTCTGCGTCTAAAACGCTTCCAACACTGAGAGGGAAGTGTGCTTTAGGAGGGATTCACTGCAGTGTTACGTCTGTTAAAGAAGGATGCTTTTGGGACTGACTCTGTGGTAACCGCATTAGGCGCACATAGCTTTCCAGTCTCAGACGTCTAACCGTTAGACTATAGGAAGTTCTGTTTAAGGGAAACTCCTTCATGCGGAATGTCACTTCTCACCGTGTCTTTGCAGTGGAGAAAAGAAGATAGAACAAGGACGGACAGAGAGAACGATGCAAACCGTGATTGAAGTACAGGGTAAGCCTCGTAGGCCTCTATTATGCATACTGGTAGTTCAACACCGGAGATGTTCCACAGTGTCTACCTCTTCTCAAAACACTTCCAGTATATGAGGGAACTCTGCTACATTAAGTTCTCACGACAGAGATGCGTCTGTGCTCAGTTGGAAAGTGTAGGACGTGTCTGGGTAGCAACCAGTAAGTGTCTGATACAAGCCGCTAAGAGGGGATGCGGAGGAAGGTATCTGCTCAGGGAAGCTACTTCAGGTGCGTACTCATTCATAACAGTGTCTCTCCTTTGAGGATGAAGATAGAACAGGGAACGACTACGGGCACATTAGGTACTGTGAGTAAAGGGCATGCTAAGGCGCTTAAGCCTGCCAAACACATATTGGATGTTCACCACCAGTGCAGATCGGCACTTAGTTTCTGCGTCGAAAACGCTTCCTACACTGAGAGGGAAGTGTGCTTTAGGAGGGATTCACTGCAGTGTTACGTCTGTTAAAGAAGGATGCTTTTGGGACTGACTCGGTGGTTACCGCATTAGGCGCACATAGCTTTCCAGTCTCAGACGTCTAACCGTTAGACTATAGGAAGTTCTGTTTAAGGGAAACTCCTTCATACGGAATGTCACTTCTCACAGTGTCTTTGCAGTGGAGAAAAGAAGATAGAACAAGGACGGACAGAGAGAACGATGCAAACCGTGATTGAAGTACAGGGTAAGCCTCGTAGGCCTCTATTATGCATACTGGTAGTTCAACACCGGAGATGTTCCACAGTGTCTACCTCTTCTCAAAACACTTCCAGTATATGAGGGAACTCTGCTACATTAAGTTCTCACGACAGAGATGCGTCTGTGCTCAGTTGGAAAGTGTAGGACGTGTCTGGGTAGCAACCAGTAAGTGTCTGATACAAGCCGCTAAGAGGGGATGCGGAGGAAGGTATCTGCTCAGGGAAGCTACTTCAGGTGCGTACTCATTCATAACAGTGTCTCTCCTTTGAGGATGAAGATAGAACAGGGAACGACTACGGGCACATTAGGTACTGTGAGTAAAGGGCATGCTAAGGCGCTTAAGCCTGCCAAACACATATTGGATGTTCACCACCAGTGCAGATCGCACTTAGTTTCTGCGTCGAAAACGCTTCCTACACTGAGAGGGAAGTGTGCTTTAGGAGGGATTCACTGCAGTGTTACGTCTGTTAAAGAAGGAAGCTTTTGGGACTGACTCTGTGGTAACCCCAATAGGCGCACATAGCTTTCCAGTCTCAGCCGTCTATCCGTTGGACTATAGCAAGTTCTGTTTAAGGGAAACTCCTTCATGCGGAATGTCACTTCTCACAGTGTCTTTCCAGTGGAGGAAAGAAGATAGAACAACGACGGACAGAGAGAACGTTGCAACCCGTGAGTGAAGTACAGGGTAAGGCACCTAAGCCTCTATGATGCATACTGGATGTTCAACACCTGGGATTTTCCACAATGTCTACCACTTCTCAAAACACTTCCAATATAGGAGGGAACTGTGCTACCGTAAGTTCTAATGACAGGGATGCATCTGTGCAAGGTTGAAAACTCGAGGATGTGTCTGGGTAGCAAACATGAAGTGTCTCAAAAAGGCACCTTAGACTGGATGCGTAGGAGGTATCTGCTAGGGAAGCTACTTCAGTTTTGTACTCATTCATAACAGTGCTTCTCCTTGGAGGAATGAAGGAAGAACACGGACGGACTAGGGGCACAGTAGGTACTGTGAATAAAGGGCAGGCTATGAACCTTACGCCTGCCAACCACATATTGGATGTTCACCACCAGTGTTGATCCGCACATAGGTTCTGCGTCTAAAACGCTTCCAACACTGAGAGGGAAGTGTGCTTTAGGAGGGATTCACTGCAGTGTTACGTCTGTTAAAGAAGGATGCTTTTGGGACTGACTCTGTGGTAACCGCATTAGGCGCACATAGCTTTCCAGTCTCAGACGTCTAACCGTTAGACTATAGGAAGTTCTGTTTAAGGGAAACTCCTTCATGCGGAATGTCACTTCTCACAGTGTCTTTGCAGTCGAGAGAAGAAGATAGAACAAGGACGGACAGAGAGAACGATGCAAACCGTGATTGAAGTACAGGGTAAGCCTCGTAGGCCTCTATTATGCATACTGGTAGTTCAACACCGGAGATGTTCCACAGTGTCTACCTCTTCTCAAAACACTTCCAGTATATGAGGGAACTCTGCTACATTAAGTTCTCACGACAGAGATGCGTCTGTGCTCAGTTGGAAAGTGTAGGACGTGTCTGGGTAGCAACCAGTAAGTGTCTGATACAAGCCGCTAAGAGGGGATGCGGAGGAAGGTATCTGCTCAGGGAAGCTACTTCAGGTGCGTACTCATTCATAACAGTGTCTCTCCTTTGAGGATGAAGATAGAACAGGGAACGACTACGGGCACATTAGGTACTGTGAGTAAAGGGCATGCTAAGGCGCTTAAGCCTGCCAAACACATATTGGATGTTCACCACCAGTGCAGATCCGCACTTAGTTTCTCCGTCGAAAACGCTTCCTACACTGAGAGGGAAGTGTGCTTTAGGAGGGATTCACTGCAGTGTTACGTCTGTTAAAGAAGGAAGCTTTTGGGACTGACTCTGTGGTAACCCCAATAGGCGCACATAGCTTTCCAGTCTCAGCCGTCTATCCGTTGGACTATAGCAAGTTCTGTTTAAGGGAAACTCGTTCATGCGGAATATCACTTCTCACAGTGTCTTTGCAGTGGAGGAAAGAAGATAGAACAACGACGGACAGAGAGAACGTTGCAACCCGTGAGTGAAATACAGGGTAAGTCACCTAAGCCTCTATGATGCATACTGGATGTACAACACCTGGGATTTTCCACAATGTCTACCACTTCTCAAAACACTTCCAATATAGGAGGGAACTGTGCTACTGTAAGTTCTAATGACAGGGATGCATCTGTGCAAGGTTGAAAACTCGAGGATGTGTCTGGGAAGCAAACATGAAGTGTCTCATAAAGGCACCTTAGACTGGATGCGTAGTAGGTATCTGCTAGGGAAGCTACTTCAGTTTTGTACTCATTCATAACAGTGCTTCTCCTTGGAGGAATGAAGGAAGAACACGGACGGACTAGGGGCACAGTAGGTACTGTGAATAAAGGGCAGGCTATGAACCTTACGCCTGCCAACCACATATTGGATGTTCACCACCAGTGTTGATCCGCACATAGGTTCTGCGTCTAAACCGCTTCCAACACTGAGAGGGAAGTGTGCTTTAGGAGGGATTCACTGCAGTGTTACGTCTGTTAAAGAAGGATGCTTTTGGGACTGACTCTGTGGTAACCGCATTAGGCGCACATAGCTTTCCAGTCTCAGACGTCTAACCGTTAGACTATAGGAAGTTCTGTTTAAGGGAAACTCCTTCATGCGGAATGTCACTTCTCACAGTGTCTTTGCAGTGGAGAAAAGAAGATAGAACAAGGACGGACAGAGAGAACGATGCAAACCGTGATTGAAGTACAGGGTAAGCCTCGTAGGCCTCTATTATGCATACTGGTAGTTCAACACCGGAGATGTTCCACAGTGTCTAACTCTTCTCAAAACACTTCCAGTATATTAGGGAACTCTGCTACATTAAGTTCTCACGACAGAGATGCGTCTGTGCTCAGTTGGAAAGTGTAGGACGTGTCTGGGTAGCAACCAGTAAGTGTCTGATACAAGCCGCTAAGAGGGGATGCGGAGGAAGGTATCTGCTCAGGGAAGCTACTTCAGGTGCGTACTCATTCATAACAGTGTCTCTCCTTTGAGGATGAAGATAGAACAGGGAACGACTACGGGCACATTAGGTACTGTGAGTAAAGGGCATGCTAAGGCGCTTAAGCCTGCCAAACACATATTGGATGTTCACCACCAGTGCAGATCCGCACTTAGTTTCTGCGTCGAAAACGCTTCGTACACTGAGAGGGAAGTGTGCTTTAGGAGGGATTCACTGCAGTGTTACGTCTGTTAAAGAAGGATGCTTTTGGGACTGACTCGGTGGTAACCGCATTAGGCGCACATAGCTTTCCAGTCTCAGACGTCTAACCGTTAGACTATAGGAAGTTCTGTTTAAGGGAAACTACTTCATGCGGAATGTCACTTCTCACAGTGTCTTTGCAGTGGAGGAAAGAAGATAGAACAAGGACGGACAGAGAGAACGATGCAAACCGTGATTGAAGTACAGGGTAAGCCTCGTAGGCCTCTATTATGCATACTGGTAGTTCAACACCGGAGATGTTCCACAGTGTCTACCTCTTCTCAAAACACTTCCAGTATATGAGGGAACTCTGCTACATTAAGTTCTCACGACAGAGATGCGTCTGTGCTCAGTTGGAAAGTGTAGGACGTGTCTGGGTAGCAACCAGTAAGTGTCTGATACAAGCCGCTAAGAGGGGATGCGGAGGAAGGTATCTGCTCAGGGAAGCTACTTCAGGTGCGTACTCATTCATAACAGTGTCTCTCCTTTGAGGATGAAGATAGAACAGGGAACGACTACGGGCACATTAGGTACTGTGAATAAAGGGCATGCTAAGGCGCTTAAGCCTGCCAAACACATATTGGATGTTCACCACCAGTGCAGATCCGCACTTAGTTTCTGCGTCGA
The DNA here is from genome assembly GCF_020171115.1 of Neogale vison. NCBI lineage: Eukaryota > Metazoa > Chordata > Mammalia > Carnivora > Mustelidae > Neogale > Neogale vison. Next base: position 1,707,569 of record NW_025334856.1, read on the forward strand.
AAACGCTTCGTACACTGAGAGGGAAGTGTGCTTTAGGAGGGATTCACTGCAGTGTTACGTCTGTTAAAGAAGGATGCTTTTGGGACTGACTCGGTGGTAACCGCATTAGGCGCACATAGCTTTCCAGTCTCAGACGTCTAACCGTTAGACTATAGGAAGTTCTGTTTAAGGGAAACTCCTTCATGCGGAATGTCACTTCTCACAGTGTCTTTGCAGTGGAGAAAAGAAGATAGAACAAGGACGGACAGAGAGAACGATGCAAACCGTGATTGAAGTACAGGGTAAGCCTCGTAGGCCTCTATTATGCATACTGGTAGTTCAACACCGGAGATGTTCCACAGTGTCTACCACTTCTCAAAACACTTCCAGTATATGAGGGAACTCTGCTACATTAAGTTCCCACGACAGAGATGGGTCTGTGCTCAGTTGGAAAGTGTAGGACGTGTCTGGGTAGCAACCAGTAAGTGTCTGATACAAGCCGCTAAGAGGGGATGCGGAGGAAGGTATCTGCTCAGGGAAGCTACTTCAGGTGCGTACTCATTCATAACAGTGTCTCTCCTTTGAGGATGAAGATAGAACAGGGAACGACTACGGGCACATTAGGTACTGTCAGTAAAGGGCATGCTAAGGCGCTTAAGCCTGCCAAACACATATTGGATGTTCACCACCAGTGCAGATCCGCACTTAGTTTCTGCGTCGAAAACGCTTCCTACACTGAGAGGGAAGTGTGCTTTAGGAGGGATTCACTGCAGTGTTACGTCTGTTAAAGAAGGATGCTTTTGGGACTGACTCGGTGGTAACCGCATTAGGCGCACATAGCTTTCCAGTCTCAGACGTCTAACCGTTAGACTATAGGAAGTTCTGTTTAAGGGAAACTCCTTCATGCGGAATGTCACTTCTCACAGTGTCTTTGCAGTGGAGAAAAGAAGATAGAACAAGGACGGACAGAGAGAACGATGCAAACCCTGATTGAAGTACAGGGTAAGCCTCGTAGGCCTCTATTATGCATACTGGTAGTTCAACACCGGAGATGTTCCACAGTGTCTACCTCTTCTCAAAACACTTCCAGTATATGAGGGAACTCTGCTACATTAAGTTCTCACGACAGAGATGCGTCTGTGCTCAGTTGGAAAGTGTAGGACGTGTCTGGGTAGCAACCAGTAAGTGTCTGATACAAGCCGCTAAGAGGGGATGCGGAGGAAGGTATCTGCTCAGGGAAGCTACTTCAGGTGCGTACTCATTCATAACAGTGTCTCTCCTTTGAGGATGAAGATAGAACAGGGAACGACTACGGGCACATTAGGTACTGTGAGTAAAGGGCATGCTAAGGCGCTTAAGCCTGCCAAACACATATTGGATGTTCACCACCAGTGCAGATCCGCACTTAGTTTCTGCGTCGAAAACGCTTCCTACACTGAGAGGGAAGTGTGCTTTAGGAGGGATTCACTGCAGTGTTACGTCTGTTAAAGAAGGAAGCTTTTGGGACTGACTCTGTGGTAACCCCAATAGGCGCACATAGCTTTCCAGTCTCAGCCGTCTATCCGTTGGACTATAGCAAGTTCTGTTTAAGGGAAACTCCTTCATGCGGAATGTCACTTCTCACAGTGTCTTTCCAGTGGAGGAAAGAAGATAGAACAACGACGGACAGAGAGAACGTTGCAACCCGTGAGTGAAGTACAGGGTAAGGCACCTAAGCCTCTATGATGCATACTGGATGTTCAACACCTGGGATTTTCCACAATGTCTACCACTTCTCAAAACACTTCCAATATAGGAGGGAACTGTGCTACCGTAAGTTCTAATGACAGGGATGCATCTGTGCAAGGTTGAAAACTCGAGGATGTGTCTGGGTAGCAAACATGAAGTGTCTCATAAAGGCACCTTAGACTGGATGCGTAGTAGGTATCTGCTAGGGAAGCTACTTCAGTTTTGTACTCATTCATAACAGTGCTTCTCCTTGGAGGAATGAAGGAAGAACACGGACGGACTAGGGGCACAGTAGGTACTGTGAATAAAGGGCAGGCTATGAACCTTACGCCTGCCAACCACATATTGGATGTTCACCACCAGTGTTGATCCGCACATAGGTTCTGCGTCTAAAACGCTTCCAACACTGAGAGGGAAGTGTGCTTTAGGAGGGATTCACTGCAGTGTTACGTCTGTTAAAGAAGGATGCTTTTGGGACTGACTCTGTGGTAACCGCATTAGGCGCACATAGCTTTCCAGTCTCAGACGTCTAACCGTTAGACTATAGGAAGTTCTGTTTAAGGGAAACTCCTTCATGCGGAATGTCACTTCTCACAGTGTCTTTGCAGTGGAGAAAAGAAGATAGAACAAGGACGGACAGAGAGAACGATGCAAACCGTGATTGAAGTACAGGGTAAGCCTCGTAGGCCTCTATTATGCATACTGGTAGTTCAACACCGGAGATGTTCCACAGTGTCTACCTCTTCTCAAAACACTTCCAGTATATGAGGGAACTCTGCTACATTAAGTTCTCACGACAGAGATGCGTCTGTGCTCAGTTGGAAAGTGTAGGACGTGTCTGGGTAGCAACCAGTAAGTGTCTGATACAAGCCGCTAAGAAGGGATGCGGAGGAAGGTATCTGCTCAGGGAAGCTACTTCAGGTGCGTACTCATTCATAACAGTGTCTCTCCTTTGAGGATGAAGATAGAACAGGGAACGACTACGGGCACATTAGGTACTGTGAGTAAAGGGCATGCTAAGGCGCTTAAGCCTGCCAAACACATATTGGATGTTCACCACCAGTGCAGATCCGCACTTAGTTTCTGCGTCGAAAACGCTTCCTACACTGAGAGGGAAGTGTGCTTTAGGAGGGATTCACTGCAGTGTTACGTCTGTTAAAGAAGGATGCTTTTAGGACTGACTCGGTGGTAACCGCATTAGGCGCACATAGCTTTCCAGTCTCAGACGTCTAACCGTTAGACTATAGGAAGTTCTGTTTAAGGGAAACTCCTTCATGCGGAATGTCACTTCTCACAGTGTCTTTGCAGTGAAGAAAAGAAGATAGAACAAGGACGGACAGAGAGAACGATGCAAACCGTGATTGAAGTACAGGGTAAGCCTCGTAGGCCTCTATTATGCATACTGGTAGTTCAACACCGGAGATGTTCCACAGTGTCTACCTCTTCTCAAAACACTTCCAGTATATGAGGGAACTCTGCTACATTAAGTTCTCACGACAGAGATGCGTCTGTGCTCAGTTGGAAAGTGTAGGACGTGTCTGGGTAGCAACCAGTAAGTGTCTGATACAAGCCGCTAAGAGGGGATGCGGAGGAAGGTATCTGCTCAGGGAAGCTACTTCAGGTGCGTACTCATTCATAACAGTGTCTCTCCTTTGAGGATGAAGATAGAACAGGGAACGACTACGGGCACATTAGGTACTGTGAGTAAAGGGCATGCTAAGGCGCTTAAGCCTGCCAAACACATATTGGATGTTCACCACCAGTGCAGATCCGCACTTAGTTTCTCCGTCGAAAACGCTTCCTACACTGAGAGGGAAGTGTGCTTTAGGAGGGATTCACTGCAGTGTTACGTCTGTTAAAGAAGGAAGCTTTTGGGACTGACTCTGTGGTAACCCCAATAGGCGCACATAGCTTTCCAGTCTCAGCCGTCTATCCGTTGGACTATAGCAAGTTCTGTTTAAGGGAAACTCGTTCATGCGGAATATCACTTCTCACAGTGTCTTTGCAGTGGAGGAAAGAAGATAGAACAACGACGGACAGAGAGAACGTTGCAACCCGTGAGTGAAGTACAGGGTAAGTCACCTAAGCCTCTATGATGCATACTGGATGTACAACACCTGGGATTTTCCACAATGTCTACCACTTCTCAAAACACTTCCAATATAGGAGGGAACTGTGCTACTGTAAGTTCTAATGACAGGGATGCATCTGAGCAAGGTTGAAAACTCGAGGATGTGTCTGGGAAGCAAACATGAAGTGTCTCATAAAGGCACCTTAGACTGGATGCGTAGTAGGTATCTGCTAGGGAAGCTACTTCAGTTTTGTACTCATTCATAACAGTGCTTCTCCTTGGAGGAATGAAGGAAGAACACGGACGGACTAGGGGCACAGTAGGTACTGTGAATAAAGGGCAGGCTATGAACCTTACGCCTGCCAACCACATATTGGATGTTCACCACCAGTGTTGATCCGCACATAGGTTCTGCGTCTAAACCGCTTCCAACACTGAGAGGGAAGTGTGCTTTAGGAGGGATTCACTGCAGTGTTACGTCTGTTAAAGAAGGATGCTTTTGGGACTGACTCTGTGGTAACCGCATTAGGCGCACATAGCTTTCCAGTCTCAGACGTCTAACCGTTAGACTATAGGAAGTTCTGTTTAAGGGAAACTCCTTCATGCGGAATGTCACTTCTCACAGTGTCTTTGCAGTGGAGAAAAGAAGATAGAACAAGGACGGACAGAGAGAACGATGCAAACCGTGATTGAAGTACAGGGTAAGCCTCGTAGGCCTCTATTATGCATACTGGTAGTTCAACACCGGAGATGTTCCACAGTGTCTACCTCTTCTCAAAACACTTCCAGTATATGAGGGAACTCTGCTACATTAAGTTCTCACGACAGAGATGCGTCTGTGCTCAGTTGGAAAGTGTAGGACGTGTCTGGGTAGCAACCAGTAAGTGTCTGATACAAGCCGCTAAGAGGGGATGCGGAGGAAGGTATCTGCTCAGGGAAGCTACTTCAGGTGCGTACTCATTCATAACAGTGTCTCTCCTTTGAGGATGAAGATAGAACAGGGAACGACTACGGGCACATTAGGTACTGTGAGTAAAGGGCATGCTAAGGCGCTTAAGCCTGCCAAACACATATTGGATGTTCACCACCAGTGCAGATCCGCACTTAGTTTCTGCGTCGAAAACGCTTCCTACACTGAGAGGGAAGTGTGCTTTAGGAGGGATTCACTGCAGTGTTACGTCTGTTAAAGAAGGATGCTTTTGGGACTGACTCGGTGGTAACCGCATTAGGCGCACATAGCTTTCCAGTCTCAGACGTCTAACCGTTAGACTATAGGAAGTTCTGTTTAAGGGAAACTCCTTCATGCGGAATGTCACTTCTCACAGTGTCTTTGCAGTGGAGGAAAGAAGATAGAACAAGGACGGACAGAGAGAACGATGCAAACCGTGATTGAAGTACAGGGTAAGCCTCGTAGGCCTCTATTATGCATACTGGTAGTTCAACACCGGAGATGTTCCACAGTGTCTACCTCTTCTCAAAACACTTCCAGTATATGAGGGAACTCTGCTACATTAAGTTCTCACGACAGAGATGCGTCTGTGCTCAGTTGGAAAGTGTAGGACGTGTCTGGGTAGCAACCAGTAAGTGTCTGATACAAGCCGCTAAGAGGGGATGCGGAGGAAGGTATCTGCTCAGGGAAGCTACTTCAGGTGCGTACTCATTCATAACAGTGTCTCTCCTTTGAGGATGAAGATAGAACAGGGAACGACTACGGGCACATTAGGTACTGTGAGTAAAGGGCATGCTAAGGCGCTTAAGCCTGCCAAACACATATTGGATGTTCACCACCAGTGCAGATCCGCACTTAGTTTCTGCGTCGAAAACGCTTCGTACACTGAGAGGGAAGTGTGCTTTAGGAGGGATTCACTGCAGTGTTACGTCTGTTAAAGAAGGATGCTTTTGGGACTGACTCGGTGGTAACCGCATTAGGCGCACATAGCTTTCCAGTCTCAGACGTCTAACCGTTAGACTATAGGAAGTTCTGTTTAAGGGAAACTCCTTCATGCGGAATGTCACTTCTCACAGTGTCTTTGCAGTGGAGAAAAGAAGATAGAACAAGGACGGACAGAGAGAACGATGCAAACCGTGATTGAAGTACAGGGTAAGCCTCGTAGGCCTCTATTATGCATACATGTAGTTCAACACCGGAGATGTTCCACAGTGTCTACCTCTTCTCAAAACACTTCCAGTATATGAGGGAACTGTGCTACATTAAGTTCCCACGACAGAGATGCGTCTGTGCTCAGTTGGAAAGTGTAGGACGTGTCTGGGTAGCAACCAGTAAGTGTCTGATACAACCCGCTAAGAGGGGATGCGGAGGAAGGTATCTGCTCAGGGAAGCTACTTCAGGTGCGTACTCATTCATAACAGTGTCTCTCCTTTGAGGATGAAGATAGAACAGGGAACGACTACGGGCACATTAGGTACTGTGAGTAAAGGACATGCTAAGGCGCTTAAGCCTGCCTAACACATATTGGATGTTCACCACCAGTGCAGATCCGCACTTAGTTTCTGCGTCGAAAACGCTTCCTACACTGAGAGGGAAGTGTGCTTTAGGAGGGATTCACTGCAGTGTTACGTCTGTTAAAGAAGGATGCTTTTGGGCCTGACTCGGTGGTAACCGCATTAGGCGCACATAGCTTTCCAGTCTCAGACGTCTAACCGTTAGACTATAGGAAGTTCTGTTTAAGGGAAACTCCTTCATGCGGAATGTCACTTCTCACAGTGTCTTTGCAGTGGAGAAAAGAAGATAGAACAAGGACGGACAGAGAGAACGATGCAAACCGTGATTGAAGTACAGGGTAAGCCTCGTAGGCCTCTATTATGCATACTGGTAGTTCAACACCGGAGATGTTCCACAGTGTCTACCTCTTCTCAAAACACTTCCAGTATATGAGGGAACTCTGCTACAGTAAGTTCTCACGACAGAGATGCGTCTGTGCTCAGTTGGAAAGTGTAGGACGTGTCTGGGTAGCAACCAGTAAGTGTCTGATACAAGCCGCTAAGAGGGGATGCGGAGGAAGGTATCTGCTCAGGGAAGCTACTTCAGGTGCGTACTCATTCATAACAGTGTCTCTCCTTTGAGGATGAAGATAGAACAGGGAACGACTACGGGCACATTAGGTACTGTGAGTAAAGGGCATGCTAAGGCGCTTAAGCCTGCCAAACACATATTGGATGTTCACCACCAGTGCAGATCCGCACTTAGTTTCTGCGTCGAAAACGCTTCCTACACTGAGAGGGAAGTGTGCTTTAGGAGGGATTCACTGCAGTGTTACGTCTGTTAAAGAAGGATGCTTTTGGGACTGACTCTGTGGTAACCGCATTAGGCGCACATAGCTTTCCAGTCTCAGACGTCTAACCGTTAGACTATAGGAAGTTCTGTTTAAGGGAAACTCCTTCATGCGGAATGTCACTTCTCACAGTGTCTTTGCAGTGGAGAAAAGAAGATAGAACAAGGACGGACAGAGAGAACGATGCAAACCGTGATTGAAGTACAGGGTAAGCCTCGTAGGCCTCTATTATGCATACTGGTAGTTCAACACTGGAGATGTTCCACAGTGTCTACCTCTTCTCAAAACACTTCCAGTATATGAGGGAACTCTGCTACATTAAGTTCTCACGACAGAGATGCGTCTGTGCTCAGTTGGAAAGTGTAGGACGTGTCTGGGTAGCAACCAGTAAGTGTCTGATACAAGCCGCTAAGAGGGGATGCGGAGGAAGGTATCTGCTCAGGGAAGCTACTTCAGGTGCGTACTCATTCATAACAGTGTCTCTCCTTTGAGGATGAAGATAGAACAGGGAACGACTACGGGCACATTAGGTACTGTGAGTAAAGGGCATGCTAAGGCGCTTTAGCCTGCCAAACACATATTGGATGTTCACCACCAGTGCAGATCCGCACTTAGTTTCTGCGTCGAAAACGCTTCCTACACTGAGAGGGAAGTGTGCTTTAGGAGGGATTCACTGCAGTGTTACGTCTGTTAAAGAAGGAAGCTTTTGGGACTGACTCTGTGGTAACCCCAATAGGCGCACATAGCTTTCCAGTCTCAGCCGTCTATCCGTTGGACTATAGCAAGTTCTGTTTAAGGGAAACTCCTTCATGCGGAATGTCACTTCTCACAGTGTCTTTCCAGTGGAGGAAAGAAGATAGAACAACGACGGACAGAGAGAACGTTGCAACCCGTGAGTGAAGTACAGGGTAAGGCACCTAAGCCTCTATGATGCATACTGGATGTTCAACACCTGGGATTTTCCACAATGTCTACCAATTCTCAAAACACTTCCAATATAGGAGGGAACTGTGCTACCGTAAGTTCTAATGACAGGGATGCATCTGTGCAAGGTTGAAAACTCGAGGATGTGTCTGGGTAGCAAACATGAAGTGTCTCATAAAGGCACCTTAGACTGGATGCGTAGTAGGTATCTGCTAGGGAAGCTACTTCAGTTTTGTACTCATTCATAACAGTGCTTCTCCTTGGAGGAATGAAGGAAGAACACGGACGGACTAGGGGCACAGTAGGTACTGTGAATAAAGGGCAGGCTATGAACCTTACGCCTGCCAACCACATATTGGATGTTCACCACCAGTGTTGATCCGCACATAGGTTCTGCGTCTAAAACGCTTCCAACACTGAGAGGGAAGTGTGCTTTAGGAGGGATTCACTGCAGTGTTTCGTCTGTTAAAGAAGGATGCTTTTGGGACTGACTCTGTGGTAACCCCAATAGGCGCACATAGCTTTCCAGTCTCAGACGTCTAACCGTTAGACTATAGGAAGTTCTGTTTAAGGGAAACTCCTTCATGCGGAATGTCACTTCTCACAGTGTCTTTGCAGTGGAGAAAAGAAGATAGAACAAGGACGGACAGAGAGAACGATGCAAACCGTGATTGAAGTACAGGGTAAGCCTCGTAGGCCTCTATTATGCATACTGGTAGTTCAACACCGGAGATGTTCCACAGTGTCTAACTCTTCTCAAAACACTTCCAGTATATGAGGGAACTCTGCTACATTAAGTTCTCACGACAGAGATGCGTCTGTGCTCAGTTGGAAAGTGTAGGACGTGTCTGGGTAGCAACCAGTAAGTGTCTGATACAAGCCGCTAAGAGGGGATGCGGAGGAAGGTATCTGCTCAGGGAAGCTACTTCAGGTGCGTACTCATTCATAACAGTGTCTCTCCTTTGAGGATGAAGATAGAACAGGGAACGACTACGGGCATATTAGGTACTGTGAGTAAAGGGCATGCTAAAGCGCTTAAGCCTGCCAAACACATATTGGATGTTCACCACCAGTGCAGATCCGCACTTAGTTTCTGCGTCGAAAACGCTTCGTACACTGAGAGGGAAGTGTGCTTTAGGAGGGATTCACTGCAGTGTTACGTCTGTTAAAGAAGGATGCTTTTGGGACTGACTCGGTGGTAACCGCATTAGGCGCACATAGCTTTCCAGTCTCAGACGTCTAACCGTTAGACTATAGGAAGTTCTGTTTAAGGGAAACTCCTTCATGCGGAATGTCACTTCTCACAGTGTCTTTGCAGTGGAGAAAAGAAGATAGAACAAGGACGGACAGAGAGAACGATGCAAACCGTGATTGAAGTACAGGGTAAGCCTCGTAGGCCTCTATTATACATACTGGTAGTTCAACACCGGAGATGTTCCACAGTGTCTACCTCTTCTCAAAACACTTCCAGTATATGAGGGAACTCTGCTACATTAAGTTCTCACGACAGAGATGCGTCCGTGCTCAGTTGGAAAGTGTAGGACGTGTCTGGGTAGCAACCAGTAAGTGTCTGATACAAGCCGCTAAGAGGGGATGCGGAGGAAGGTATCTGCTCAGGGAAGCTACTTCAGGTGCGTACTCATTCATAACAGTGTCTCTCCTTTGAGGATGAAGATAGAACAGGGAACGACTACGGGCACATTAGGTACTGTGAGTAAAGGGCATGCTAAGGCGCTTAAGCCTGCCAAACACATATTGGATGTTCACCACCAGTGCAGATCCGCACTTAGTTTCTCCGTCGAAAACGCTTCCTACACTGAGAGGGAAGTGTGCTTTAGGAGGGATTCACTGCAGTGTTTCGTCTGTTAAAGAAGGATGCTTTTGGGACTGACTCTGTGGTAACCCCAATAGGCGCACATAGCTTTCCAGTCTCAGACGTCTAACCGTTAGACTATAGGAATTTCTGTTTAAGGGAAACTCCTTCATGCGGAATGTCACTTCTCACAGTGTCTTTGCAGTGGAGAAAAGAAGATAGAACAAGGACGGACAGAGAGAACGATGCAAACCGTGATTGAAGTACAGGGTAAGCCTCGTAGGCCTCTATTATGCATACTGGTAGTTCAACACCGGAGATGTTCCACAGTGTCTACCTCTTCTCAAAACACTTCCAGTATATGAGGGAACTCTGCTACATTAAGTTCTCACGACAGAGATGCGTCTGTGCTCAGTTGGAAAGTGTAGGACGTGTCTGGGTAGCAACCAGTAAGTGTCTGATACAAGCCGCTAAGAGGGGATGCGGAGGAAGGTATCTGCTCAGGGAAGCTACTTCAGGTGCGTACTCATTCATAACAGTGTCTCTCCTTTGAGGATGAAGATAGAACAGGGAACGACTACGGGCACATTAGGTACTGTGAGTAAAGGGCATGCTAAGGCGCTTAAGCCTGCCAAACACATATTGGATGTTCACCACCAGTGCAGATCCGCACTTAGTTTCTGCGTCGAAAACGCTTCCTACACTGAGAGGGAAGTGTGCTTTAGGAGGGATTCACTGCAGTGTTACGTCTGTTAAAGAAGGAAGCTTTTGGGACTGACTCTGTGGTAACCCCAATAGGCGCACATAGCTTTCCAGTCTCAGCCGTCTATCCGTTGGACTATAGCAAGTTCTGTTTAAGGGAAACTCCTTCATGCGGAATGTCACTTCTCACAGTGTCTTTCCAGTGGAGGAAAGAAGATAGAACAACGACGGACAGAGAGAACGTTGCAACCCGTGAGTGAAGTACAGGGTAAGGCACCTAAGCCTCTATGATGCATACTGGATGTTCAACACCTGGGATTTTCCACAATGTCTACCACTTCTCAAAACACTTCCAATATAGGAGGGAACTGTGCTACCGTAAGTTCTAATGACAGGGATGCATCTGTGCAAGGTTGAAAACTCGAGGATGTGTCTGGGTAGCAAACATGAAGTGTCTCATAAAGGCACCTTAGACTGGATGCGTAGGAGGTATCTGCTCAGGGAAGCTACTTCAGTTTTGAACTCATTCATTACAGTGCTTCTCCTTGGAGGAATGAAGGAAGAACACGGACGGACTAGGGGCACATTAGGTACTGTGAATAAAGGGCAGGCTATGAACCTTACGCCTGCCAACCACATATTGGATGTTCACCACCAGTGTTGATCCGCACATAGGTTCTGCGTCTAAAACGCTTCCAACACTGAGAGGGAAGTGTGCTTTAGGAGGGATTCACTGCAGTGTTTCGTCTGTTAAAGAAGGATGCTTTTGGGACTGACTCTGTGGTAACCCCAATAGGCGCACATAGCTTTCCAGTCTCAGACGTCTAACCGTTAGACTATAGGAAGTTCTGTTTAAGGGAAACTCCTTCATGCGGAATGTCACTTCTCACAGTGTCTTTGCAGTGGAGAAAAGAAGATAGAACAAGGACGGACAGAGAGAACGATGCAAACCGTGATTGAAGTACAGGGTAAGCCTCGTAGGCCTCTATTATGCATACTGGTAGTTCAACACCGGAGATGTTCCACAGTGTCTACCTCTTCTCAAAACACTTCCAGTATATGAGGGAACTCTGCTACATTAAGTTCTCACGACAGAGATGCGTCTGTGCTCAGTTGGAAAGTGTAGGACGTGTCTGGGTAGCAACCAGTAAGTGTCTGATACAAGCCGCTAAGAGGGGATGCGGAGGAAGGTATCTGCTCAGGGAAGCTATTTCAGGTGCGTACTCATTCATAACAGTGTCTCTCCTTTGAGGATGAAGATAGAACAGGGAACGACTACGGGCACATTAGGTACTGTGAGTAAAGGGCATGCTAAGGCGCTTAAGCCTGCCAAACACATATTGGATGTTCACCACCAGTGCAGATCCGCACTTAGTTTCTGCGTCGAAAACGCTTCGTACACTGAGAGGGAAGTGTGCTTTAGGAGGGATTCACTGCAGTGTTACGTCTGTTAAAGAAGGATGCTTTTGGGACTGACTCGGTGGTAACCGCATTAGGCGCACATAGCTTTCCAGTCTCAGACGTCTAACCGTTAGACTATAGGAAGTTCTGATTAAGGGAAACTCCTTCATGCGGAATGTCACTTCTCACAGTGTCTTTGCAGTGGAGAAAAGAAGATAGAACAAGGACGGACAGAGAGAACGATGCAAACCGTGATTGAAGTACAGGGTAAGCCTCGTAGGCCTCTATTATGCATACTGGTAGTTCAACACCGGAGATGTTCCACAGTGTCTACCTCTTCTCAAAACACTTCCAGTATATGAGGGAACTCTGCTACATTAAGTTCCCACGACAGAGATGCGTCTGTGCTCAGTTGGAAAGTGTAGGACGTGTCTGGGTAGCAACCAGTAAGTGTCTGATACAACCCGCTAAGAGGGGATGCGGAGGAAGGTATCTGCTCAGGGAAGCTACTTCAGGTGCGTACTCATTCATAACAGTGTCTCTCCTTTGAGGATGAAGATAGAACAGGGAACGACTACGGGCACATTAGGTACTGTGAGTAAAGGGCATGCTAAGGCGCTTAAGCCTGCCAAACACATATTGGATGTTCACCACCAGTGCAGATCCGCACTTAGTTTCTGCGTCGAAAACGCTTCCTACACTGAGAGGGAAGTGTGCTTTAGGAGGGATTCACTGCAGTGTTACGTCTGTTAAAGAAGGATGCTTTTGGGACTGACTCGGTGGTAACCGCATTAGGCGCACATAGCTTTCCAGTCTCAGACGTCTAACCGTTAGACTATAGGAAGTTCTGTTTAAGGGAAACTCCTTCATGCGGAATGTCACTTCTCACAGTGTCTTTGCAGTGGAGAAAAGAAGATAGAACAAGGACGGACAGAGAGAACGATGCAAACCGTGATTGAAGTACAGGGTAAGCCTCGTAGGCCTCTATTATGCATACTGGTAGTTCAACACCGGAGATGTTCCACAGTGTCTACCTCTTCTCAAAACACTTCCAGTATATGAGGGAACTCTGCTACATTAAGTTCTCACGACAGAGATGCGTCTGTGCTCAGTTGGAAAGTGTAGGACGTGTCTGGGTAGCAACCAGTAAGTGTCTGATACAAGCCGCTAAGAGGGGATGCGGAGGAAGGTATCTGCTCAGGGAAGCTACTTCAGGTGCGTACTCATTCATAACAGTGTCTCTCCTTTGAGGATGAAGATAGAACAGGGAACGACTACGGGCACATTAGGTACTGTGAGTAAAGGGCATGCTAAGGCGCTTAAGCCTGCCAAACACATATTGGATGTTCACCACCAGTGCAGATCCGCACTTAGTTTCTGCGTCGAAAACGCTTCCTACACTGAGAGGGAAGTGTGCTTTAGGAGGGATTCACTGCAGTGTTACGTCTGTTAAAGAAGGAAGCTTTTGGGACTGACTCTGTGGTAACCCCAATAGGCGCACATAGCTTTCCAGTCTCAGCCGTCTATCCGTTGGACTATAGCAAGTTCTGTTTAAGGGAAACTCCTTCATGCGGAATGTCACTTCTCACAGTGTCTTTCCAGTGGAGGAAAGAAGATAGAACAACGACGGACAGAGAGAACGTTGCAACCCGTGAGTGAAGTACAGGGTAAGGCACCTAAGCCTCTATGATGCATACTGGATGTTCAACACCTGGGATTTTCCACAATGTCTACCACTTCTCAAAACACTTCCAATATAGGAGGGAACTGTGCTACCGTAAGTTCTAATGACAGGGATGCATCTGTGCAAGGTTGAAAACTCGAGGATGTGTCTGGGTAGCAAACATGAAGTGTCTCATAAAGGCACCTTAGACTGGATGCGTAGTAGGTATCTGCTAGGGAAGCTACTTCAGTTTTGTACTCATTCATAACAGTGCTTCTCCTTGGAGGAATGAAGGAAGAACACGGACGGACTAGGGGCACAGTAGGTACTGTGAATAAAGGGCAGGCTATGAACCTTACGCCTGCCAACCACATATTGGATGTTCACCACCAGTGTTGATCCGCACATAGGTTCTGCGTCTAAAACGCTTCCAACACTGAGAGGGAAGTGTGCTTTAGGAGGGATTCACTGCAGTGTTTCGTCTGTTAAAGAAGGATGCTTTTGGGACTGACTCTGTGGTAACCCCAATAGGCGCACATAGCTTTCCAGTCTCAGACGTCTAACCGTTAGACTATAGGAAGTTCTGTTTAAGGGAAACTCCTTCGTGCGGAATGTCACTTCTCACAGTGTCTTTGCAGTGGAGAAAAGAAGATAGAACAAGGACGGACAGAGAGAACGATGCAAACCGTGATTGAAGTACAGGGTAAGCCTCGTAGGCCTCTATTATGCATACTGGTAGTTCAACACCGGAGATGTTCCACAGTGTCTAACTCTTCTCAAAACACTTCCAGTATATGAGGGAACTCTGCTACATTAAGTTCTCACGACAGAGATGCGTCTGTGCTCAGTTGGAAAGTGTAGGACGTGTCTGGGTAGCAACCAGTAAGTGTCTGATACAAGCCGCTAAGAGCGGATGCGGAGGAAGGTATCTGCTCAGGGAAGCTACTTCAGGTGCGTACTCATTCATAACAGTGTCTCTCCTTTGAGGATGAAGATAGAACAGGGAACGACTACGGGCACATTAGGTACTGTGAGTAAAGGGCATGCTAAGGCGCTTAAGCCTGCCAAACACATATTGGATGTTCACCACCAGTGCAGATCCGCACTTAGTTTCTGCGTCGAAAACGCTTCCTACACTGAGAGGGAAGTGTGCTTTAGGAGGGATTCACTGCAGTGTTACGTCTGTTAAAGAAGGATGCTTTTGGGACTGACTCTGTGGTAACCGCATTAGGCGCACATAGCTTTCCAGTCTCAGACGTCTAACCGTTAGACTATAGGAAGTTCTGTTTAAGGGAAACTCCTTCATGCGGAATGTCACTTCTCACAGTGTCTTTGCAGTGGAGAAAAGAAGATAGAACAAGGACGGACAGAGAGAACGATGCAAACCGTGATTGAAGTACAGGGTAAGCCTCGTAGGCCTCTATTATGCATACTGGTAGTTCAACACCGGAGATGTTCCACAGTGTCTACCTCTTCTCAAAACACTTCCAGTATATGAGGGAACTCTGCTACATTAAGTTCTCACGACAGAGATGCGTCTGTGCTCAGTTGGAAAGTGTAGGACGTGTCTGGGTAGCAACCAGTAAGTGTCTGATACAAGCCGCTAAGAGGGGATGCTGAGGAAGGTATCTGCTCAGGGAAGCTACTTCAGGTGCGTACTCATTCATAACAGTGTCTCTCCTTTGAGGATGAAGATAGAACAGGGAACGACTACGGGCACATTAGGTACTGTGAGTAAAGGGCATGCTAAGGCGCTTAAGCCTGCCAAACACATATTGGATGTTCACCACCAGTGCAGATCCGCACTTAGTT
This sequence comes from Neogale vison, assembly GCF_020171115.1. Taxonomy (NCBI): domain Eukaryota; kingdom Metazoa; phylum Chordata; class Mammalia; order Carnivora; family Mustelidae; genus Neogale; species Neogale vison. The sequence continues at coordinate 1,722,955 of NW_025334856.1, forward strand.
TCTGCGTCGAAAACGCTTCCTACACTGAGAGGGAAGTGTGCTTTAGGAGGGATTCACTGCAGTGTTACGTCTGTTAAAGAAGGAAGCTTTTGGGACTGACTCTGTGGTAACCCCAATAGGCGCACATAGCTTTCCAGTCTCAGCCGTCTATCCGTTGGACTATAGCAAGTTCTGTTTAAGGGTAACTCCTTCATGCGGAATGTCACTTCTCACAGTGTCTTTCCAGTGGAGGAAAGAAGATAGAACAACGACGGACAGAGAGAACGTTGCAACCCGTGAGTGAAGTACAGGGTAAGGCACCTAAGCCTCTATGATGCATACTGGATGTTCAACACCTGGGATTTTCCACAATGTCTACCACTTCTCAAAACACTTCCAATATAGGAGGGAACTGTGCTACCGTAAGTTCTAATGACAGGGATGCATCTGTGCAAGGTTGAAAACTCGAGGATGTGTCTGGGTAGCAAACATGAAGTGTCTCATAAAGGCACCTTAGACTGGATGCGTAGTAGGTATCTGCTAGGGAAGCTACTTCAGTTTTGTACTCATTCATAACAGTGCTTCTCCTTGGAGGAATGAAGGAAGAACACGGACGGACTAGGGGCACAGTAGGTACTGTGAATAAAGGGCAGGCTATGAACCTTACGCCTGCCAACCACATAGTGGATGTTCACCACCAGTGTTGATCCGCACATAGGTTCTGCGTCTAAAACGCTTCCAACACTGAGAGGGAAGTGTGCTTTAGGAGGGATTCACTGCAGTGTTTCATCTGTTAAAGAAGGATGCTTTTGGGACTGACTCTGTGGTAACCCCAATAGGCGCACATAGCTTTCCAGTCTCAGACGTCTAACCGTTAGACTATAGGAAGTTCTGTTTAAGGGAAACTCCTTCATGCGGAATGTCACTTCTCACAGTGTCTTTGCAGTGGAGAAAAGAAGATAGAACAAGGACGGACAGAGAGAACGATGCAAACCGTGATTGAAGTACAGGGTAAGCCTCGTAGGCCTCTATTATGCATACTGGTAGTTCAACACCGGAGATGTTCCACAGTGTCTACCTCTTCTCAAAACACTTCCAGTATATGAGGGAACTCTGCTACATTAAGTTCTCACGACAGAGATGCGTCCGTGCTCAGTTGGAAAGTGTAGGACGTGTCTGGGTAGCAACCAGTAAGTGTCTGATACAAGCCGCTAAGAGGGGATGCTGAGGAAGGTATCTGCTCAGGGAAGCTACTTCAGGTGCGTACTCATTCATAACAGTGTCTATCCTTTGAGGATGAAGATAGAACAGGGAACGACTACGGGCACATTAGGTACTGTGAGTAAAGGGCATGCTAAGGCGCTTAAGCCTGCCAAACACATATTGGATGTTCACCACCAGTGCAGATCCGCACTTAGTTTCTCCGTCGAAAACGCTTCCTACACTGAGAGGGAAGTGTGCTTTAGGAGGGATTCACTGCAGTGTTTCGTCTGTTAAAGAAGGATGCTTTTGGGACTGACTCTGTGGTAACCCCAATAGGCGCACATAGCTTTCCAGTCTCAGACGTCTAACCGTTAGACTATAGGAAGTTCTGTTTAAGGGAAACTCCTTCATGCGGAATGTCACTTCTCACAGTGTCTTTGCAGTGGAGAAAAGAAGATAGAACAAGGACGGACAGAGAGAACGATGCAAACCGTGATTGAAGTACAGGGTAAGCCTCGTAGGCCTCTATTATGCATACTGGTAGTTCAACACCGGAGATGTTCCACAGTGTCTACCTCTTCTCAAAACACTTCCAGTATATGAGGGAACTCTGCTACATTAAGTTCTCACGACAGAGATGCGTCTGTGCTCAGTTGGAAAGTGTAGGACGTGTCTGGGTAGCAACCAGTAAGTGTCTGATACAAGCCGCTAAAAGGGGATGCGGAGGAAGGTATCTGCTCAGGGAAGCTACTTCAGGTGCGTACTCATTCATAACAGTGTCTCTCCTTTGAGGATGAAGATAGAACAGGGAACGACTACGGGCACATTAGGTACTGTGAGTAAAGGGCATGCTAAGGCGCTTAAGCCTGCCAAACACATATTGGATGTTCACCACCAGTGCAGATCCGCACTTAGTTTCTGCGTCGAAAACGCTTCCTACACTGAGAGGGAAGTGTGCTTTAGGAGGGATTCACTGCAGTGTTACGTCTGTTAAAGAAGGAAGCTTTTGGGACTGACTCTGTGGTAACCCCAATAGGCGCACATAGCTTTCCAGTCTCAGCCGTCTATCCGTTGGACTATAGCAAGTTCTGTTTAAGGGAAACTCCTTCATGCGGAATGTCACTTCTCACAGTGTCTTTCCAGTGGAGGAAAGAAGATAGAACAACGACGGACAGAGAGAACGTTGCAACCCGTGAGTGAAGTACAGGGTAAGGCACCTAAGCCTCTATGATGCATACTGGATGTTCAACACCTGGGATTTTCCACAATGTCTACCACTTCTCAAAACACTTCCAATATAGGAGGGAACTGTGCTACCGTAAGTTCTAATGACAGGGATGCATCTGTGCAAGGTTGAAAACTCGAGGATGTGTCTGGGTAGCAAACATGAGGTGTCTCATAAAGGCACCTTAGACTGGATGCGTAGGAGGTATCTGCTCAGGGAAGCTACTTCAGTTTTGAACTCATTCATTACAGTGCTTCTCCTTGGAGGAATGAAGGAAGAACACGGACGGACTAGGGGCACATTAGGTACTGTGAATAAAGGGCAGGCTATGAACCTTACGCCTGCCAACCACATATTGGATGTTCACCACCAGTGTTGATCCGCACATAGGTTCTGCGTCTAAAACGCTTCCAACACTGAGAGGGAAGTGTGCTTTAGGAGGGATTCACTGCAGTGTTACGTCTGTTAAAGAAGGATGCTTTTGGGACTGACTCTGTGGTAACCGCATTAGGCGCACATAGCTTTCCAGTCTCAGACGTCTAACCGTTAGACTATAGGAAGTTCTGTTTAAGGGAAACTCCTTCATGCGGAATGTCACTTCTCACAGTGTCTTTGCAGTGGAGAAAAGAAGATAGAACAAGGACGGACAGAGAGAACGATGCAAACCGTGATTGAAGTACAGGGTAAGCCTCGTAGGCCTCTATTATGCATACTGGTAGTTCAACACCGGAGATGTTCCACAGTGTCTACCTCTTCTCAAAACACTTCCAGTATATGAGGGAACTCTGCTACATTAAGTTCTCACGACAGAGATGCGTCTGTGCTCAGTTGGAAAGTGTAGGACGTGTCTGGGTAGCAACCAGTAAGTGTCTGATACAAGCCGCTAAGAGGGGATGCGGAGGAAGGTATCTGCTCAGGGAAGCTACTTCAGGTGCGTACTCATTCATAACAGTGTCTCTCCTTTGAGGATGAAGATAGAACAGGGAACGACTACGGGCACATTAGGTACTGTGAGTAAAGGGCATGCTAAGGCGCTTAAGCCTGCCAAACACATATTGGATGTTCACCACCAGTGCAGATCCGCACTTAGTTTCTGCGTCGAAAACGCTTCCTACACTGAGAGGGAAGTGTGCTTTAGGAGGGATTCACTGCAGTGTTACGTCTGTTAAAGAAGGATGCTTTTGGGACTGACTCGGTGGTAACCGCATTAGGCGCACATAGCTTTCCAGTCTCAGACGTCTAACCGTTAGACTATAGGAAGTTCTGTTTAAGGGAAACTCCTTCATGCGGAATGTCACTTCTCACAGTGTCTTTGCAGTGGAGAAAAGAAGATAGAAGAAGGACGGACAGAGAGAACGATGCAAACCGTGATTGAAGTACAGGGTAAGCCTCGTAGGCCTCTATTATGCATACTGGTAGTTCAACACCGGAGATGTTCCACAGTGTCTACCTCTTCTCAAAACACTTCCAGTATATGAGGGAATTCTGCTACATTAAGTTCTCACGACAGAGATGCGTCTGTGCTCAGTTGGAAAGTGTAGGACGTGTCTGGGTAGCAACCAGTAAGTGTCTGATACAAGCCGCTAAGAGGGGATGCGGAGGAAGGTATCTGCTCAGGGAAGCTACTTCAGGTGCGTACTCATTCATAACAGTGTCTCTCCTTTGAGGATGAAGATAGAACAGGGAACGACTACGGGCACATTAGGTACTGTGAGTAAAGGGCATGCTAAGGCGCTTAAGCCTGCCAAACACATATTGGATGTTCACCACCAGTGCAGATCGGCACTTAGTTTCTGCGTCGAAAACGCTTCCTACACTGAGAGGGAAGTGTGCTTTAGGAGGGATTCACTGCAGTGTTACGTCTGTTAAAGAAGGAAGCTTTTGGGACTGACTCTGTGGTAACCCCAATAGGCGCACATAGCTTTCCAGTCTCAGCCGTCTATCCGTTGGACTATAGCAAGTTCTGTTTAAGGGAAACTCCTTCATGCGGAATGTCACTTCTCACAGTGTCTTTCCAGTGGAGGAAAGAAGATAGAACAACGACGGACAGAGAGAACGTTGCAACCCGTGAGTGAAGTACAGGGTAAGGCACCTAAGCCTCTATGATGCATACTGGATGTTCAACACCTGGGATTTTCCACAATGTCTACCACTTCTCAAAACACTTCCAATATAGGAGGGAACTGTGCTACCGTAAGTTCTAATGACAGGGATGCATCTGTGCAAGGTTGAAAACTCGAGGATGTGTCTGGGTAGCAAACATGAAGTGTCTCATAAAGGTACCTTAGACTGGATGCGTAGGAGGTATCTGCTCAGGAAAGCTACTTCAGTTTTGTACTCATTCATAACAGTGCTTCTCCTTGGAGGAATGAAGGAAGAACACGGACGGACTAGGGGCACAGTAGGTACTGTGAATAAAGGGCAGGCTATGAACCTTACGCCTGCCAACCACATATTGGATGTTCACCACCAGTGTTGATCCGCACATAGGTTCTGCGTCTAAAACGCTTCCAACACTGAGAGGGAAGTGTGCTTTAGGAGGGATCACTGCAGTGTTACGTCTGTTAAAGAAGGATGCTTTTGGGACTGACTCTGTGGTAACCGCATTAGGCGCACATAGCTTTCCAGTCTCAGACGTCTAACCGTTAGACTATAGGAAGTTCTGTTTAAGGGAAACTCCTTCATGCGGAATGTCACTTCTCACAGTGTCTTTGCAGTGGAGAAAAGAAGATAGAACAAGGACGGACAGAGAGAACGATGCAAACCGTGATTGAAGTACAGGGTAAGCCTCGTAGGCCTCTATTATGCATACTGGTAGTTCAACACCGGAGATGTTCCACAGTGTCTACCTATTCTCAAAACACTTCCAGTATATGAGGGAACTCTGCTACATTAAGTTCTCACGACAGAGATGCGTCTGTGCTCAGTTGGAAAGTGTAGGACGTGTCTGGGTAGCAACCAGTAAGTGTCTGATACAAGCCGCTAAGAGGGGATGCGGAGGAAGGTATCTGCTCAGGGAAGCTACTTCAGGTGCGTACTCATTCATAACAGTGTCTCTCCTTTGAGGATGAAGATAGAACAGGGAACGACTACGGGCACATTAGGTACTGTGAGTAAAGGGCATGCTAAGGCGCTTAAGCCTGCCAAACACATATTGGATGTTCACCACCAGTGCAGATCCGCACTTAGTTTCTGCGTCGAAAACGCTTCCTACACTGAGAGGGAAGTGTGCTTTAGGAGGGATTCACTGCAGTGTTACGTCTGTTAAAGAAGGATGCTTTTGGGACTGACTCGGTGGTAACCGCATTAGGCGCACATAGCTTTCCAGTCTCAGACGTCTAACCGTTAGACTATAGGAAGTTCTGTTTAAGGGAAACTCCTTCATGCGGAATGTCACTTCTCACAGTGTCTTTGCAGTGGAGAAAAGAAGATAGAACAAGGACGGACAGAGAGAACGATGCAAACCGTGATTGAAGTACAGGGTAAGCCTCGTAGGCCTCTATTATGCATACTGGTAGTTCAACACCGGAGATGTTCCACAGTGTCTACCTCTTCTCAAAACACTTCCAGTATATGAGGGAACTCTGCTACATTAAGTTCTCACGACAGAGATGCGTCTGTGCTCAGTTGGAAAGTGTAGGACGTGTCTGGGTAGCAACCAGTAAGTGTCTGATACAAGCCGCTAAGAGGGGATGCGGAGGAAGGTATCTGCTCAGGGAAGCTACTTCAGGTGCGTACTCATTCATAACAGTGTCTCTCCTTTGAGGATGAAGATAGAACAGGGAACGACTACGGGCACATTAGGTACTGTGAGTAAAGGGCATGCTAAGGCGCTTAAGCCTGCCAAACACATATTGGATGTTCACCACCAGTGCAGATCCGCACTTAGTTTCTGCGTCGAAAACGCTTCCTACACTGAGAGGGAAGTGTGCTTTAGGAGGGATTCACTGCAGTGTTACGTCTGTTAAAGAAGGAAGCTTTTGGGACTGACTCTGTGGTAACCCCAATAGGCGCACATAGCTTTCCAGTCTCAGCCGTCTATCCGTTGGACTATAGCAAGTTCTGTTTAAGGGAAACTCCTTCATGCGGAATGTCACTTCTCACAGTGTCTTTCCAGTGGAGGAAAGAAGATAGAACAACGACGGACAGAGAGAACGTTGCAACCCGTGAGTGAAGTACAGGGTAAGGCACCTAAGCCTCTATGATGCATACTGGATGTTCAACACCTGGGATTTTCCACAATGTCTACCACTTCTCAAAACACTTCCAATATAGGTGGGAACTGTGCTACCGTAAGTTCTAATGACAGGGATGCATCTGTGCAAGGTTGAAAACTCGAGGATGTGTCTGGGTAGCAAACATGAAGTGTCTCATAAAGGCACCTTAGACTGGATGCGTAGGAGGTATCTGCTCAGGAAAGCTACTTCAGTTTTGTACTCATTCATAACAGTGCTTCTCCTTGGAGGAATGAAGGAAGAACACGGACGGACTAGGGGCACATTAGGTACTGTGAATAAAGGGCAGGCTATGAACCTTACGCCTGCCAACCACATATTGGATGTTCACCACCAGTGTTGATCCGCACATAGGTTCTGCGTCTAAAACGCTTCCAACACTGAGAGGGAAGTGTGCTTTAGGAGGGATTCACTGCAGTGTTACGTCTGTTAAAGAAGGATGCTTTTGGGACTGACTCTGTGGTTACCGCATTAGGCGCACATAGCTTTCCAGTCTCAGACGTCTAACCGTTAGACTATAGGAAGTTCTGTTTAAGGGAAACTCCTTCATGCGGAATGTCACTTCTCACAGTGTCTTTGCAGTGGAGAAAAGAAGATAGAACAAGGACGGACAGAGAGAACGATGCAAACCGTGATTGAAGTACAGGGTAAGCCTCGTAGGCCTCTATTATGCATACTGGTAGTTCAACACCGGAGATGTTCCACAGTGTCTACCTCTTCTCAAAACACTTCCAGTATATGAGGGAACTCTGCTACATTAAGTTCTCACGACAGAGATGCGTCTGTGCTCAGTTGGAAAGTGTAGGACGTGTCTGGGTAGCAACCAGTAAGTGTCTGATACAAGCCGCTAAGAGGGGATGCGGAGGAAGGTATCTGCTCAGGGAAGCTACTTCAGGTGCGTACTCATTCATAACAGTGTCTCTCCTTTGAGGATGAAGATAGAACAGGGAACGACTACGGGCACATTAGGTACTGTGAGTAAAGGGCATGCTAAGGCGCTTAAGCCTGCCAAACACATATTGGATGTTCACCACCAGTGCAGATCGGCACTTAGTTTCTCCGTCGAAAACGCTTCTTACACTGAGAGGGAAGTGTGCTTTAGGAGGGATTCACTGCAGTGTTACGTCTGTTAAAGAAGGATGCTTTTGGGACTGACTCGGTGGTAACCGCATTAGGCGCACATAGCTTTCCAGTCTCAGACGTCTAACCGTTAGACTATAGGAAGTTCTGTTTAAGGGAAACTCCTTCATGCGGAATGTCACTTCTCACAGTGTCTTTGCAGTGGAGAAAAGAAGATAGAACAAGGACGGACAGAGAGAACGATGCAAACCGTGATTGAAGTACAGGGTAAGCCTCGTAGGCCTCTATTATGCATACTGGTAGTTCAACACCGGAGATGTTCCACAGTGTCTACCTCTTCTCAAAACACTTCCAGTATATGAGGGAACTCTGCTACATTAAGTTCTCACGACAGAGATGCGTCTGTGCTCAGTTGGAAAGTGTAGGACGTGTCTGGGTAGCAACCAGTAAGTGTCTGATACAAGCCGCTAAGAGGGGATGCGGAGGAAGGTATCTGCTCAGGGAAGCTACTTCAGGTGCGTACTCATTCATAACAGTGTCTCTCCTTTGAGGATGAAGATAGAACAGGGAACGACTACGGGCACATTAGGTACTGTGAGTAAAGGGCATGCTAAGGCGCTTAAGCCTGCCAAACACATATTGGATGTTCACCACCAGTGCAGATCCGCACTTAGTTTCTGCGTCGAAAACGCTTCCTACACTGAGAGGGAAGTGTGCTTTAGGAGGGATTCACTGCAGTGTTACGTCTGTTAAAGAAGGAAGCTTTTGGGACTGACTCTGTGGTAACCCCAATAGGCGCACATAGCTTTCCAGTCTCAGCCGTCTATCCGTTGGACTATAGCAAGTTCTGTTTAAGGGAAACTCCTTCATGCGGAATGTCACTTCTCACAGTGTCTTTCCAGTGGAGGAAAGAAGATAGAACAACGACGGACAGAGAGAACGTTGCAACCCGTGAGTGAAGTACAGGGTAAGGCACCTAAGCCTCTATGATGCATACTGGATGTTCAACACCTGGGATTTTCCACAATGTCTACCACTTCTCAAAACACTTCCAATATAGGAGGGAACTGTGCTACCGTAAGTTCTAATGACAGGGATGCATCTGTGCAAGGTTGAAAACTCGAGGATGTGTCTGGGTAGCAAACATGAAGTGTCTCATAAAGGCACCTTAGACTGGATGCGTAGGAGGTATCTGCTCAGGAAAGCTACTTCAGTTTTGTACTCATTCATAACAGTGCTTCTCCTTGGAGGAATGAAGGAAGAACACGGACGGACTAGGGGCACATTAGGTACTGTGAATAAAGGGCAGGCTATGAACCTTACGCCTGCCAACCACATATTGGATGTTCACCACCAGTGTTGATCCGCACATAGGTTCTGCGTCTAAAACGCTTCCAACACTGAGAGGGAAGTGTGCTTTAGGAGGGATTCACTGCAGTGTTACGTCTGTTAAAGAAGGATGCTTTTGGGACTGACTCTGTGGTAACCCCAATAGGCGCACATAGCTTTCCAGTCTCAGACGTCTAACCGTTAGACTATAGGAAGTTCTGTTTAAGGGAAACTCCTTCATGCGGAATGTCACTTCTCACAGTGTCTTTGCAGTGGAGAAAAGAAGATAGAACAAGGACGGACAGAGAGAACGATGCAAACCGTGATTGAAGTACAGGGTAAGCCTCGTAGGCCTCTATTATGCATACTGGTAGTTCAACACCGGAGATGTTCCACAGTGTCTACCTCTTCTCAAAACACTTCCAGTATATGAGGGAACTCTGCTACATTAAGTTCTCACGACAGAGATGCGTCCGTGCTCAGTTGGAAAGTGTAGGACGTGTCTGGGTAGCAACCAGTAAGTGTCTGATACAAGCCGCTAAGAGGGGATGCTGAGGAAGGTATCTGCTCAGGGAAGCTACTTCAGGTGCGTACTCATTCATAACAGTGTCTCTCCTTTGAGGATGAAGATAGAACAGGGAACGACTACGGGCACATTAGGTACTGTGAGTAAAGGGCATGCTAAGGCGCTTAAGCCTGCCAAACACATGTTGGATGTTCACCACCAGTGCAGATCCGCACTTAGTTTCTCCGTCGAAAACGCTTCCTACACTGAGAGGGAAGTGTGCTTTAGGAGGGATTCACTGCAGTGTTTCGTCTGTTAAAGAAGGATGCTTTTGGGACTGACTCTGTGGTAACCCCAATAGGCGCACATAGCTTTCCAGTCTCAGACGTCTAACCGTTAGACTATAGGAAGTGCTGTTTAAGGGAAACTCCTTCATGCGGAATGTCACTTCTCACAGTGTCTTTGCAGTGGAGAAAAGAAGATAGAACAAGGACGGACAGAGAGAACGATGCAAACCGTGATTGAAGTACAGGGTAAGCCTCGTAGGCCTCTATTATGCATACTGGTAGTTCAACACCGGAGATGTTCCACAGTGTCTACCTCTTCTCAAAACACTTCCAGTATATGAGGGAACTCTGCTACATTAAGTTCTCACGACAGAGATGCGTCTGTGCTCAGTTGGAAAGTGTAGGACGTGTCTGGGTAGCAACCAGTAAGTGTCTGATACAAGCCGCTAAAAGGGGATGCGGAGGAAGGTATCTGCTCAGGGAAGCTACTTCAGGTGCGTACTCATTCATAACAGTGTCTCTCCTTTGAGGATGAAGATAGAACAGGGAACGACTACGGGCACATTAGGTACTGTGAGTAAAGGGCATGCTAAGGCGCTTAAGCCTGCCAAACACATATTGGATGTTCACCACCAGTGCAGATCCGCACTTAGTTTCTGCGTCGAAAACGCTTCGTACACTGAGAGGGAAGTGTGCTTTAGGAGGGATTCACTGCAGTGTTACGTCTGTTAAAGAAGGATGCTTTTGGGACTGACTCGGTGGTAACCGCATTAGGCGCACATAGCTTTCCAGTCTCAGACGTCTAACCGTTAGACTATAGGAAGTTCTGTTTAAGGGAAACTCCTTCATGCGGAATGTCACTTCTCACAGTGTCTTTGCAGTGGAGAAAAGAAGATAGAACAAGGACGGACAGAGAGAACGATGCAAACCGTGATTGAAGTACAGGGTAAGCCTCGTAGGCCTCTATTATGCATACTGGTAGTTCAACACCGGAGATGTTCCACAGTGTCTACCTCTTCTCAAAACACTTCCAGTATATGAGGGAACTCTGCTACATTAAGTTCTCACGACAGAGATGCGTCTGTGCTCAGTTGGAAAGTGTAGGACGTGTCTGGGTAGCAACCAGTAAGTGTCTGATACAAGCCGCTAAGAGGGGATGCGGAGGAAGGTATCTGCTCAGGGAAGCTACTTCAGGTGCGTACTCATTCATAACAGTGTCTCTCCTTTGAGGATGAAGATAGAACAGGGAACGACTACGGGCACATTAGGTACTGTGAGTAAAGGGCATGCTAAGGCGCTTAAGCCTGCCAAACACATATTGGATGTTCACCACCAGTGCAGATCCGCACTTAGTTTCTGCGTCGAAAACGCTTCCTACACTGAGAGGGAAGTGTGCTTTAGGAGGGATTCACTGCAGTGTTACGTCTGTTAAAGAAGGAAGCTTTTGGGACTGACTCTGTGGTAACCCCAATAGGCGCACATAGCTTTCCAGTCTCAGCCGTCTATCCGTTGGACTATAGCAAGTTCTGTTTAAGGGAAACTCCTTCATGCGGAATGTCACTTCTCACAGTGTCTTTCCAGTGGAGGAAAGAAGATAGAACAACGACGGACAGAGAGAACGTTGCAACCCGTGAGTGAAGTACAGGGTAAGGCACCTAAGCCTCTATGATGCATACTGGATGTTCAACACCTGGGATTTTCCACAATGTCTACCACTTCTCAAAACACTTCCAATATAGGTGGGAACTGTGCTACCGTAAGTTCTAATGACAGGGATGCATCTGTGCAAGGTTGAAAACTCGAGGATGTGTCTGGGTAGCAAACATGAAGTGTCTCATAAAGGCACCTTAGACTGGATGCGTAGGAGGTATCTGCTCAGGAAAGCTACTTCAGTTTTGTACTCATTCATAACAGTGCTTCTCCTTGGAGGAATGAAGGAAGAACACGGACGGACTAGGGGCACATTAGGTACTGTGAATAAAGGGCAGGCTATGAACCTTACGCCTGCCAACCACATATTGGATGTTCACCACCAGTGTTGATCCGCACATAGGTTCTGCGTCTAAAACGCTTCCAACACTGAGAGGGAAGTGTGCTTTAGGAGGGATTCACTGCAGTGTTACGTCTGTTAAAGAAGGATGCTTTTGGGACTGACTCTGTGGTTACCGCATTAGGCGCACATAGCTTTCCAGTCTCAGACGTCTAACCGTTAGACTATAGGAAGTTCTGTTTAAGGGAAACTCCTTCATGCGGAATGTCACTTCTCACAGTGTCTTTGCAGTGGAGAAAAGAAGATAGAACAAGGACGGACAGAGAGAACGATGCAAACCGTGATTGAAGTACAGGGTAAGCCTCGTAGGCCTCTATTATGCATACTGGTAGTTCAACACCGGAGATGTTCCACAGTGTCTACCTCTTCTCAAAACACTTCCAGTATATGAGGGAACTCTGCTACATTAAGTTCTCACGACAGAGATGCGTCTGTGCTCAGTTGGAAAGTGTAGGACGTGTCTGGGTAGCAACCAGTAAGTGTCTGATACAAGCCGCTAAGAGGGGATGCGGAGGAAGGTATCTGCTCAGGGAAGCTACTTCAGGTGCGTACTCATTCATAACAGTGTCTCTCCTTTGAGGATGAAGATAGAACAGGGAACGACTACGGGCACATTAGGTACTGTGAGTAAAGGGCATGCTAAGGCGCTTAAGCCTGCCAAACACATATTGGATGTTCACCACCAGTGCAGATCGGCACTTAGTTTCTCCGTCGAAAACGCTTCTTACACTGAGAGGGAAGTGTGCTTTAGGAGGGATTCACTGCAGTGTTACGTCTGTTAAAGAAGGATGCTTTTGGGACTGACTCGGTGGTAACCGCATTAGGCGCACATAGCTTTCCAGTCTCAGACGTCTAACCGTTAGACTATAGGAAGTTCTGTTTAAGGGAAACTCCTTCATGCGGAATGTCACTTCTCACAGTGTCTTTGCAGTGGAGAAAAGAAGATAGAACAAGGACGGACAGAGAGAACGATGCAAACCGTGATTGAAGTACAGGGTAAGCCTCGTAGGCCTCTATTATGCATACTGGTAGTTCAACACCGGAGATGTTCCACAGTGTCTACCTCTTCTCAAAACACTTCCAGTATATGAGGGAACTCTGCTACATTAAGTTCTCACGACAGAGATGCGTCTGTGCTCAGTTGGAAAGTGTAGGACGTGTCTGGGTAGCAACCAGTAAGTGTCTGATACAAGCCGCTAAGAGGGGATGCGGAGGAAGGTATCTGCTCAGGGAAGCTACTTCAGGTGCGTACTCATTCATAACAGTGTCTCTCCTTTGAGGATGAAGATAGAACAGGGAACGACTACGGGCACATTAGGTACTGTGAGTAAAGGGCATGCTAAGGCGCTTAAGCCTGCCAAACACATATTGGATGTTCACCACCAGTGCAGATCCGCACTTAGTTTCTGCGTCGAAAACGCTTCCTACACTGAGAGGGAAGTGTGCTTTAGGAGGGATTCACTGCAGTGTTACGTCTGTTAAAGAAGGAAGCTTTTGGGACTGACTCTGTGGTAACCCCAATAGGCGCACATAGCTTTCCAGTCTCAGCCGTCTATCCGTTGGACTATAGCAAGTTCTGTTTAAGGGAAACTCCTTCATGCGGAATGTCACTTCTCACAGTGTCTTTCCAGTGGAGGAAAGAAGATAGAACAACGACGGACAGAGAGAACGTTGCAACCCGTGAGTGAAGTACAGGGTAAGGCACCTAAGCCTCTATGATGCATACTGGATGTTCAACACCTGGGATTTTCCACAATGTCTACCACTTCTCAAAACACTTCCAATATAGGAGGGAACTGTGCTACCGTAAGTTCTAATGACAGGGATGCATCTGTGCAAGGTTGAAAACTCGAGGATGTGTCTGGGTAGCAAACATGAAGTGTCTCATAAAGGCACCTTAGACTGGATGCGTAGGAGGTATCTGCTCAGGAAAGCTACTTCAGTTTTGTACTCATTCATAACAGTGCTTCTCCTTGGAGGAATGAAGGAAGAACACGGACGGACTAGGGGCACATTAGGTACTGTGAATAAAGGGCAGGCTATGAACCTTACGCCTGCCAACCACATATTGGATGTTCACCACCAGTGTTGATCCGCACATAGGTTCTGCGTCTAAAACGCTTCCAACACTGAGAGGGAAGTGTGCTTTAGGAGGGATTCACTGCAGTGTTACGTCTGTTAAAGAAGGATGCTTTTGGGACTGACTCTGTGGTAACCCCAATAGGCGCACATAGCTTTCCAGTCTCAGACGTCTAACCGTTAGACTATAGGAAGTTCTGTTTAAGGGAAACTCCTTCATGCGGAATGTCACTTCTCACAGTGTCTTTGCAGTGGAGAAAAGAAGATAGAACAAGGACGGACAGAGAGAACGATGCAAACCGTGATTGAAGTACAGGGTAAGCCTCGTAGGCCTCTATTATGCATACTGGTAGTTCAACACCGGAGATGTTCCACAGTGTCTACCTCTTCTCAAAACACTTCCAGTATATGAGGGAACTCTGCTACATTAAGTTCTCACGACAGAGATGCGTCCGTGCTCAGTTGGAAAGTGTAGGACGTGTCTGGGTAGCAACCAGTAAGTGTCTGATACAAGCCGCTAAGAGGGGATGCTGAGGAAGGTATCTGCTCAGGGAAGCTACTTCAGGTGCGTACTCATTCATAACAGTGTCTCTCCTTTGAGGATGAAGATAGAACAGGGAACGACTACGGGCACATTAGGTACTGTGAGTAAAGGGCATGCTAAGGCGCTTAAGCCTGCCAAACACATGTTGGATGTTCACCACCAGTGCAGATCCGCACTTAGTTTCTCCGTCGAAAACGCTTCCTACACTGAGAGGGAAGTGTGCTTTAGGAGGGATTCACTGCAGTGTTTCGTCTGTTAAAGAAGGATGCTTTTGGGACTGACTCTGTGGTAACCCCAATAGGCGCACATAGCTTTCCAGTCTCAGACGTCTAACCGTTAGACTATAGGAAGTGCTGTTTAAGGGAAACTCCTTCATGCGGAATGTCACTTCTCACAGTGTCTTTGCAGTGGAGAAAAGAAGATAGAACAAGGACGGACAGAGAGAACGATGCAAACCGTGATTGAAGTACAGGGTAAGCCTCGTAGGCCTCTATTATGCATACTGGTAGTTCAACACCGGAGATGTTCCACAGTGTCTACCTCTTCTCAAAACACTTCCAGTATATGAGGGAACTCTGCTACATTAAGTTCTCACGACAGAGATGCGTCTGTGCTCAGTTGGAAAGTGTAGGACGTGTCTGGGTAGCAACCAGTAAGTGTCTGATACAAGCCGCTAAAAGGGGATGCGGAGGAAGGTATCTGCTCAGGGAAGCTACTTCAGGTGCGTACTCATTCATAACAGTGTCTCTCCTTTGAGGATGAAGATAGAACAGGGAACGACTACGGGCACATTAGGTACTGTGAGTAAAGGGCATGCTAAGGCGCTTAAGCCTGCCAAACACATATTGGATGTTCACCACCAGTGCAGATCCGCACTTAGTTTCTGCGTCGAAAACGCTTCCTACACTGAGAGGGAAGTGTGCTTTAGGAGGGATTCACTGCAGTGTTACGTCTGTTAAAGAAGGAAGCTTTTGGGACTGACTCTGTGGTAACCCCAATAGGCGCACATAGCTTTCCAGTCTCAGCCGTCTATCCGTTGGACTATAGCAAGTTCTGTTTAAGGGAAACTCCTTCATGCGGAATGTCACTTCTCACAGTGTCTTTCCAGTGGAGGAAAGAAGATAGAACAACGACGGACAGAGAGAACGTTGCAACCCGTGAGTGAAGTACAGGGTAAGGCACCTAAGCCTCTATGATGCATACTGGATGTTCAACACCTGGGATTTTCCACAATGTCTACCACTTCTCAAAACACTTCCAATATAGGAGGGAACTGTGCTACCGTAAGTTCTAATGACAGGGATGCATCTGTGCAAGGTTGAAAACTCGAGGATGTGTCTGGGTAGCAAACATGAAGTGTCTCATAAAGGTACCTTAGACTGGATGCGTAGGAGGTATCTGCTCAGGAAAGCTACTTCTGTTTTGTACTCATTCATAACAGTGCTTCTCCTTGGAGGAATGAAGGAAGAACACGGACGGACTAGGGGCACAGTAGGTACTGTGAATAAAGGGCAGGCTATGAACCTTACGCCTGCCAACCACATATTGGATGTTCACCACCAGTGTTGATCCGCACATAGGTTCTGCGTCTAAAACGCTTCCAACACTGAGAGGGAAGTGTGCTTTAGGAGGGATTCACTGCAGTGTTACGTCTGTTAAAGAAGGAAGCTTTTGGGACTGACTCTGTGGTAACCCCAATAGGCGCACATAGCTTTCCAGTCTCAGCCGTCTATCCGTTGGACTATAGCAAGTTCTGTTTAAGGGAAACTCCTTCATGCGGAATGTCACTTCTCACAGTGTCTTTCCAGTGGAGGAAAGAAGATAGAACAACGACGGACAGAGAGAACGTTGGAACCCGTGAGTGAAGTACAGGGTAAGGCACCTAAGCCTCTATGATGCATACTGGATGTTCAACACCTGGGATTTTCCACAATGTCTACCACTTCTCAAAACACTTCCAATATAGGAGGGAACTGTGCTACCGTAAGTTCTAATGACAGGGATGCATCTGTGCAAGGTTGAAAACTCGAGGATGTGTCTGGGTAGCAAACATGAAGTGTCTCATAAAGGTACCTTAGACTGGATGCGTAGGAGGTATCTGCTCAGGAAAGCTACTTCTGTTTTGTACTCATTCATAACAGTGCTTCTCCTTGGAGGAATGAAGGAAGAACACGGACGGACTAGGGGCACAGTAGGTACTGTGAATAAAGGGCAGGCTATGAACCTTACGCCTGCCAACCACATATTGGATGTTCACCACCAGTGTTGATCCGCACATAGGTTCTGCGTCTAAAACGCTTCCAACACTGAGAGGGAAGTGTGCTTTAGGAGGGATCACTGCAGTGTTACGTCTGTTAAAGAAGGATGCTTTGGGGACTGACTCTGTGGTAACCGCATTAGGCGCACATAGCTTTCCAGTCTCAGACGTCTAACCGTTAGACTATAGGAAGTTCTGTTTAAGGGAAACTCCTTCATGCGGAATGTCACTTCTCACAGTGTCTTTGCAGTGGAGAAAAGAAGATAGAACAAGGACGGACAGAGAGAACGATGCAAACCGTGATTGAAGTACAGGGTAAGCCTCGTAGGCCTCTATTATGCATACTGGTAGTTCAACACCGGAGATGTTCCACAGTGTCTACCTATTCTCAAAACACTTCCAGTATATGAGGGAACTCTGCTACATTAAGTTCTCACGACAGAGATGCGTCTGTGCTCAGTTGGAAAGTGTAGGACGTGTCTGGGTAGCAACCAGTAAGTGTCTGATACAAGCCGCTAAGAGGGGATGCGGAGGAAGGTATCTGCTCAGGGAAGCTACTTCAGGTGCGTACTCATTCATAACAGTGTCTCTCCTTTGAGGATGAAGATAGAACAGGGAACGACTACGGGCACATTAGGTACTGTGAGTAAAGGGCATGCTAAGGCGCTTAAGCCTGCCAAACACATATTGGATGTTCACCACCAGTGCAGATCCGCACTTAGTTTCTGCGTCGAAAACGCTTCCTACACTGAGAGGGAAGTGTGCTTTAGGAGGGATTCACTGCAGAGTTACGTCTGTTAAAGAAGGATGCTTTTGGGACTGACTCTGTGGTAACCGCATTAGGCGCACATAGCTTTCCAGTCTCAGACGTCTAACCGTTAGACTATAGGAAGTTCTGTTTAAGGGAAACTCCTTCATGCGGAATGTCACTTCTCACAGTGTCTTTGCAGTGGAGAAAAGAAGATAGAACAAGGACGGACAGAGAGAACGATGCAAACCGTGATTGAAGTACAGGGTAAGCCTCGTAGGCCTCTATTATGCATACTGGTAGTTCAACACCGGAGATGTTCCACAGTGTCTACCTCTTCTCAAAACACTTCCAGTATATGAGGGAACTCTGCTACATTAAGTTCTCACGACAGAGATGCGTCTGTGCTCAGTTGGAAAGTGTAGGACGTGTCTGGGTAGCAACCAGTAAGTGTCTGATACAAGCCGCTAAGAGGGGATGCGGAGGAAGGTATCTGCTCAGGGAAGCTACTTCAGGTGCGTACTCATTCATAACAGTGTCTCTCCTTTGAGGATGAAGATAGAACAGGGAACGACTACGGGCACATTAGGTACTGTGAGTAAAGGGCATGCTAAGGCGCTTAAGCCTGCCAAACACATATTGGATGTTCACCACCAGTGCAGATCCGCACTTAGTTTCTGCGTCGAAAACGCTTCCTACACTGAGAGGGAAGTGTGCTTTAGGAGGGATTCACTGCAGTGTTACGTCTGTTAAAGAAGGAAGCTTTTGGGACTGACTCTGTGGTAACCCCAATAGGCGCACATAGCTTTCCAGTCTCAGCCGTCTATCCGTTGGACTATAGCAAGTTCTGTTTAAGGGAAACTCCTTCATGCGGAATGTCACTTCTCACAGTGTCTTTCCAGTGGAGGAAAGAAGATAGAACAACGACGGACAGAGAGAACGTTGCAACCCGTGAGTGAAGTACAGGGTAAGGCACCTAAGCCTCTATGATGCATACTGGATGTTCAACACCTGGGATTTTCCACAATGTCTACCACTTCTCAAAACACTTCCAATATAGGAGGGAACTGTGCTACCGTAAGTTCTAATGACAGGGATGCATCTGTGCAAGGTTGAAAACTCGAGGATGTGTCTGGGTAGCAAACATGAAGTGTCTCATAAAGGCACCTTAGACTGGATGCGTAGTAGGTATCTGCTAGGGAAGCTACTTCAGTTTTGTACTCATTCATAACAGTGCTTCTCCTTGGAGGAATGAAGGAAGAACACGGACGGACTAGGGGCACAGTAGGTACTGTGAATAAAGGGCAGGCTATGAACCTTACGCCTGCCAACCACATATTGGATGTTCACCACCAGTGTTGATCCGCACATAGGTTCTGCGTCTAAAACGCTTCCAACACTGAGAGGGAAGTGTGCTTTAGGAGGGATTCACTGCAGTGTTTCGTCTGTTAAAGAAGGATGCTTTTGGGACTGACTCTGTGGTAACCCCAATAGGCGCACATAGCTTTCCAGTCTCAGACGTCTAACCGTTAGACTATAGGAAGTTCTGTTTAAGGGAAACTCCTTCATGCGGAATGTCACTTCTCACAGTGTCTTTGCAGTGGAGAAAAGAAGATAGAACAAGGACGGACAGAGAGAACGATGCAAACCGTGATTGAAGTACAGGGTAAGCCTCGTAGGCCTCTATTATGCCTACTGGTAGTTCAACACCGGAGATGTTCCACAGTGTCTACCTCTTCTCAAAACACTTCCAGTATATGAGGGAACTCTGCTACATTAAGTTCTCACGACAGAGATGCGTCTGTGCTCAGTTGGAAAGTGTAGGACGTGTCTGGGTAGCAACCAGTAAGTGTCTGATACAAGCCGCTAAGAGGGGATGCGGAGGAAGGTATCTGCTCAGGGAAGCTACTTCAGGTGCGTACTCATTCATAACAGTGTCTCTCCTTTGAGGATGAAGATAGAACAGGGAACGACTACGGGCACATTAGGTACTGTGAGTAAAGGGCATGCTAAGGCGCTTAAGCCTGCCAAACACATATTGGATGTTCACCACCAGTGCAGATCCGCACTTAGTTTCTGCGTCGAAAACGCTTCCTACACTGAGAGGGAAGTGTGCTTTAGGAGGGATTCACTGCAGTGTTACGTCTGTTAAAGAAGGAAGCTTTTGGGACTGACTCTGTGGTAACCCCAATAGGCGCACATAGCTTTCCAGTCTCAGCCGTCTATCCGTTGGACTATAGCAAGTTCTGTTTAAGGGAAACTCCTTCATGCGGAATGTCACTTCTCACAGTGTCTTTCCAGTGGAGGAAAGAAGATAGAACAACGACGGACAGAGAGAACGTTGCAACCCGTGAGTGAAGTACAGGGTAAGGCACCTAAGCCTCTATGATGCATACTGGATGTTCAACACCTGGGATTTTCCACAATGTCTACCACTTCTCAAAACACTTCCAATATAGGAGGGAACTGTGCTACCGTAAGTTCTAATGACAGGGATGCATCTGTGCAAGGTTGAAAACTCGAGGATGTGTCTGGGTAGCAAACATGAAGTGTCTCATAAAGGCACCTTAGACTGGATGCGTAGGAGGTATCTGCTCAGGAAAGCTACTTCAGTTTTGTACTCATTCATAACAGTGCTTCTCCTTGGAGGAATGAAGGAAGAACACGGACGGACTAGGGGCACAGTAGGTACTGTGAATAAAGGGCAGGCTATGAACCTTACGCCTGCCAACCACATATTGGATGTTCACCACCAGTGTTGATCCGCACATAGGTTCTGCGTCTAAAACGCTTCCAACACTGAGAGGGAAGTGTGCTTTAGGAGGGATTCACTGCAGTGTTTCGTCTGTTAAAGAAGGATGCTTTTGGGACTGACTCTGTGGTAACCTCAATAGGCGCACATAGCTTTCCAGTCTCAGACGTCTAACCGTTAGACTATAGGAAGTTCTGTTTAAGGGAAACTCCTTCATGCGGAATGTCACTTCTCACAGTGTCTTTGCAGTGGAGAAAAGAAGATAGAACAAGGACGGACAGAGAGAACGATGCAAACCGTGATTGAAGTACAGGGTAAGCCTCGTAGGCCTCTATTATGCATACTGGTAGTTCAACACCGGAGATGTTCCACAGTGTCTACCTCTTCTCAAAACACTTCCAGTATATGAGGGAACTCTGCTACATTAAGTTCTCACGACAGAGATGCGTCTGTGCTCAGTTGGAAAGTGTAGGACGTGTCTGGGTAGCAACCAGTAAGTGTCTGATACAAGCCGCTAAGAGGGGATGCGGAGGAAGGTATCTGCTCAGGGAAGCTACTTCAGGTGCGTACTCATTCATAACAGTGTCTCTCCTTTGAGGATGAAGATAGAACAGGGAACGACTACGGGCACATTAGGTACTGTGAGTAAAGGGCATGCTAAGGCGCTTAAGCCTGCCAAACACATATTGGATGTTCACCACCAGTGCAGATCCGCACTTAGTTTCTCCGTCGAAAACGCTTCCTACACTGAGAGGGAAGTGTGCTTTAGGAGGGATTCACTGCAGTGTTACGTCTGTTAAAGAAGGAAGCTTTTGGGACTGACTCTGTGGTAACCCCAATAGGCGCACATAGCTTTCCAGTCTCAGCCGTCTATCCGTTGGACTATAGCAAGTTCTGTTTAAGGGAAACTCCTTCATGCGGAATGTCACTTCTCACAGTGTCTTTCCAGTGGAGGAAAGAAGATAGAACAACGACGGACAGAGAGAACGTTGCAACCCGTGAGTGAAGTACAGGGTAAGGCACCTAAGCCTCTATGATGCATACTGGATGTTCAACACCTGGGATTTTCCACAATGTCTACCACTTCTCAAAACACTTCCAATATAGGAGGGAACTGTGCTACCGTAAGTTCTAATGACAGGGATGCATCTGTGCAAGGTTGAAAACTCGAGGATGTGTCTGGGTAGCAAACATGAAGTGTCTCATAAAGGTACCTTAGACTGGATGCGTAGGAGGTATCTGCTCAGGAAAGCTACTTCAGTTTTGTACTCATTCATAACAGTGCTTCTCCTTGGAGGAATGAAGGAAGAACACGGACGGACTAGGGGCACAGTAGGTACTGTGAATAAAGGGCAGGCTATGAACCTTACGCCTGCCAACCACATATTGGATGTTCACCACCAGTGTTGATCCGCACATAGGTTCTGCGTCTAAAACGCTTCCAACCCTGAGAGGGAAGTGTGCTTTAGGAGGGATCACTGTAGTGTTACGTCTGTTAAAGAAGGATGCTTTTGGGACTGACTCTGTGGTAACCGCATTAGGCGCACATAGCTTTCCAGTCTCAGACGTCTAACCGTTAGACTATAGGAAGTTCTGTTTAAGGGAAACTCCTTCATGCGGAATGTCACTTCTCACAGTGTCTTTGCAGTGGAGAAAAGAAGATAGAACAAGGACGGACAGAGAGAACGATGCAAACCGTGATTGAAGTACAGGGTAAGCCTCGTAGGCCTCTATTATGCATACTGGTAGTTCAACACCGGAGATGTTCCACAGTGTCTACCTCTTCTCAAAACACTTCCAGTATATGAGGGAACTCTGCTACATTAAGTTCTCACGACAGAGATGCGTCTGTGCTCAGTTGGAAAGTGTAGGACGTGTCTGGGTAGCAACCAGTAAGTGTCTGATACAAGCCGCTAAGAGGGGATGCGGAGGAAGGTATCTGCTCAGGGAAGCTACTTCAGGTGCGTACTCATTCATAACAGTGTCTCTCCTTTGAGGATGAAGATAGAACAGGGAACGACTACGGGCACATTAGGTACTGTGAGTAAAGGGCATGCTAAGGCGCTTAAGCCTGCCAAACACATATTGGATGTTCACCACCAGTGCAGATCCGCACTTAGTTTCTCCGTCGAAAACGCTTCCTACACTGAGAGGGAAGTGTGCTTTAGGAGGGATTCACTGCAGTGTTACGTCTGTTAAAGAAGGAAGCTTTTGGGACTGACTCTGTGGTAACCCCAATAGGCGCACATAGCTTTCCAGTCTCAGCCGTCTATCCGTTGGACTATAGCAAGTTCTGTTTAAGGGAAACTCCTTCATGCGGAATGTCACTTCTCACAGTGTCTTTCCAGAGGAGGAAAGAAGATAGAACAACGACGGACAGAGAGAACGTTGCAACCCGTGAGTGAAGTACAGGGTAAGGCACCTAAGCCTCTATGATGCATACTGGATGTTCAACACCTGGGATTTTCCACAATGTCTACCACTTCTCAAAACACTTCCAATATAGGAGGGAACTGTGCTACCGTAAGTTCTAATGACAGGGATGCATCTGTGCAAGGTTGAAAACTCGAGGATGTGTCTGGGTAGCAAACATGAAGTGTCTCATAAAGGCACCTTAGACTGGATGCGTAGTAGGTATCTGCTAGGGAAGCTACTTCAGTTTTGTACTCATTCATAACAGTGCTTCTCCTTGGAGGAATGAAGGAAGAACACGGACGGACTAGGGGCACAGTAGGTACTGTGAATAAAGGGCAGGCTATGAACCTTACGCCTGCCAACCACATATTGGATGTTCACCACCAGTGTTGATCCGCACATAGGTTCTGCGTCTAAAACGCTTCCAACACTGAGAGGGAAGTGTGCTTTAGGAGGGATTCACTGCAGTGTTTCATCTGTTAAAGAAGGATGCTTTTGGGACTGACTCTGTGGTAACCCCAATAGGCGCACATAGCTTTCCAGTCTCAGACGTCTAACCGTTAGACTATAGGAAGTTCTGTTTAAGGGAAACTCCTTCATGCGGAATGTCACTTCTCACAGTGTCTTTGCAGTGGAGAAAAGAAGATAGAACAAGGACGGACAGAGAGAACGATGCAAACCGTGATTGAAGTACAGGGTAAGCCTCGTAGGCCTCTATTATGCATACTGGTAGTTCAACACCGGAGATGTTCCACAGTGTCTACCTCTTCTCAAAACACTTCCAGTATATGAGGGAACTCTGCTACATTAAGTTCTCACGACAGAGATGCGTCTGTGCTCAGTTGGAAAGTGTAGGACGTGTCTGGGTAGCAACCAGTAAGTGTCTGATACAAGCCGCTAAGAGGGGAGGCGGAGGAAGGTATCTGCTCAGGGAAGCTACTACAGGTGCGTACTCATTCATAACAGTGTCTCTCCTTTGAGGATGAAGATAGAACAGGGAACGACTACGGGCACATTAGGTACTGTGAGTAAAGGGCATGCTAAGGCGCTTAAGCCTGCCAAACACATATTGGATGTTCACCACCAGTGCAGATCGGCACTTAGTTTCTCCGTCGAAAACGCTTCCTACACTGAGAGGGAAGTGTGCTTTACGAGGGATTCACTGCAGTGTTACGTCTGTTAATGAAGGATGCTTTTGGGACTGACTCGGTGGTAACCGCATAAGGCGCACATAGCTTATCAGTCTCAGACGTCTAACCGTTAGACTATAGGAAGTTCTGTTTAAGGGAAACTCCTTCATTCGGAATGTCACTTCTCACAGTGTCTTTGCAGTGGAGAAAAGAAGATAGAACAAGGACGGACAGAGAGAACGATGCAAACCGTGATTGAAGTACAGGGTAAGCCTCGTAGGCCTCTATTATGCATACTGGTAGTTCAACACCGGAGATGTTCCACAGTGTCTACCTCTTCTCAAAACACTTCCAGTATATGAGGGAACTCTGCTACATTAAGTTCTCACGACAGAGATGCGTCTGTGCTCATTTGGAAAGTGTAGGACGTGTCTGGGTAGCTACCAGTAAGTGTCTGATACAAGCCGCTAAGAGGGGATGCGGAGGAAGGTATCTGCTCAGGGAAGCTACTTCAGGTGCGTACTCATTCATAACAGTGTCTCTCCTTTGAGGATGAAGATAGAACAGGGAACGACTACGGGCACATTAGGTACTGTGAGTAAAGGGCATGCTAAGGCGCTTAAGCCTGCCAAACACATATTGGATGTTCACCACCAGTGCAGATCCGCACTTAGTTTCTCCGTCGAAAACGCTTCCTACACTGAGAGGGAAGTGTGCTTTAGGAGGGATTCACTGCAGTGTTACGTCTGTTAAAGAAGGATGCTTTTGGGACTGACTCGGTGGTAACCGCATTAGGCGCACATAGCTTTCCAGTCTCAGACGTCTAACCGTTAGACTATAGGAAGTTCTGTTTAAGGGAAACTCCTTCATGCGGAATGTCACTTCTCACAGTGTCTTTGCAGTGGAGAAAAGAAGATAGAACAAGGACGGACAGAGAGAACGATGCAAACCGTGATTGAAGTACAGGGTAAGCCTCGTAGGCCTCTATTATGCATACTGGTAGTTCAACACCGGAGATGTTCCACAGTGTCTACGTCTTCTCAAAACACTTCCAGTATATGAGGGAACTCTGCTACATTAAGTTCTCACGACAGAGATGCGTCTGTGCTCAGTTGGAAAGTGTAGGACGTGTCTGGGTAGCAACCAGTAAGTGTCTGATACAAGCCGCTAAGAGGGGATGCGGAGGAAGGTATCTGCTCAGGGAAGCTACTTCAGGTGCGTACTCATTCATAACAGTGTCTCTCCTTTGAGGATGAAGATAGAACAGGGAACGACTACGGGCACATTAGGTACTGTGAGTAAAGGGCATGCTAAGGCGCTTAAGCCTGCCAAACACATATTGGATGTTCACCACCAGTGCAGATCCGCACTTAGTTTCTGCGTCGAAAACGCTTCCTACACTGAGAGGGAAGTGTGCTTTAGGAGGGATTCACTGCAGTGTTACGTCTGTTAAAGAAGGATGCTTTTGGGACTGACTCTGTGGTAACCCCAATAGGCGCACATAGCTTTCCAGTCTCAGACGTCTAACCGTTAGACTATAGGAAGTTCTGTTTAAGGGAAACTCCTTCATGCGGAATGTCACTTCTCACAGTGTCTTTGCAGTGGAGAAAAGAAGATAGAACAAGGACGGACAGAGAGAACGATGCAAACCGTGATTGAAGTACAGGGTAAGCCTCGTAGGCCTCTATTATGCATACTGGTAGTTCAACACCGGAGATGTTCCACAGTGTCTACCTCTTCTCAAAACACTTCCAGTATATGAGGGAACTCTGCTACATTAAGTTCTCACGACAGAGATGCGTCTGTGCTCAGTTGGAAAGTGTAGGACGTGTCTGGGTAGCAACCAGTAAGTGTCTGATACAAGCCGCTAAGAGGGGATGCGGAGGAAGGTATCTGCTCAGGGAAGCTACTTCAGGTGCGTACTCATTCATAACAGTGTCTCTCCTTTGAGGATGAAGATAGAACAGGGAACGACTACGGGCACATTAGGTACTGTGAGTAAAGGGCATGCTAAGGCGCTTAAGCCTGCCAAACACATATTGGATGTTCACCACCAGTGCAGATCCGCACTTAGTTTCTCCGTCGAAAACGCTTCCTACACTGAGAGGGAAGTGTGCTTTAGGAGGGATTCACTGCAGTGTTACGTCTGTTAAAGAAGGAAGCTTTTGGGACTGACTCTGTGGTAACCCCAATAGGCGCACATAGCTTTCCAGTCTCAGCCGTCTATCCGTTGGACTATAGCAAGTTCTGTTTAAGGGAAACTCCTTCATGCGGAATGTCACTTCTCACAGTGTCTTTCCAGTGGAGGAAAGAAGATAGAACAACGACGGACAGAGAGAACGTTGCAACCCGTGAGTGAAGTACAGGGTAAGGCACCTAAGCCTCTATGATGCATACTGGATGTTCAACACCTGGGATTTTCCACAATGTCTACCACTTCTCAAAACACTACCAATATAGGAGGGAACTGTGCTACCGTAAGTTCTAATGACAGGGATGCATCTGTGCAAGGTTGAAAACTCGAGGATGTGTCTGGGTAGCAAACATGAAGTGTCTCATAAAGGTACCTTAGACTGGATGCGTAGGAGGTATCTGCTCAGGAAAGCTACTTCAGTTTTGTACTCATTCATAACAGTGCTTCTCCTTGGAGGAATGAAGGAAGAACACGGACGGACTAGGGGCACAGTAGGTACTGTGAATAAAGGGCAGGCTATGAACCTTACGCCTGCCAACCACATATTGGATGTTCACCACCAGTGTTGATCCGCACATAGGTTCTGCGTCTAAAACGCTTCCAACACTGAGAGGGAAGTGTGCTTTAGGAGGGATCACTGCAGTGTTACGTCTGTTAAAGAAGGATGCTTTTGGGACTGACTCTTTGGTAACCGCATTAGGCGCACATAGCTTTCCAGTCTCAGACGTCTAACCGTTAGACTATAGGAAGTTCTGTTTAAGGGAAACTCCTTCATGCGGAATGTCACTTCTCACAGTGTCTTTGCAGTGGAGAAAAGAAGATAGAACAAGGACGGACAGAGAGAACGATGCAAACCGTGATTGAAGTACAGGGTAAGCCTCGTAGGCCTCTATTATGCATACTGGTAGTTCAACACCGGAGATGTTCCACAGTGTCTACCTCTTCTCAAAACACTTCCAGTATATGAGGGAACTCTGCTACATTAAGTTCTCACGACAGAGATGCGTCTGTGCTCAGTTGGAAAGTGTAGGACGTGTCTGGGTAGCAACCAGTAAGTGTCTGATACAAGCCGCTAAGAGGGGATGCGGAGGAAGGTATCTGCTCAGGGAAGCTACTTCAGGTGCGTACTCATTCATAACAGTGTCTCTCCTTTGAGGATGAAGATAGAACAGGGAACGACTACGGGCACATTAGGTACTGTGAGTAAAGGGCATGCTAAGGCGCTTAAGCCTGCCAAACACATATTGGATGTTCACCACCAGTGCAGATCCGCACTTAGTTTCTCCGTCGAAAACGCTTCCTACACTGAGAGGGAAGTGTGCTTTAGGAGGGATTCACTGCAGTGTTACGTCTGTTAAAGAAGGAAGCTTTTGGGACTGACTCTGTGGTAACCCCAATAGGCGCACATAGCTTTCCAGTCTCAGCCGTCTATCCGTTGGACTATAGCAAGTTCTGTTTAAGGGAAACTCCTTCATGCGGAATGTCACTTCTCACAGTGTCTTTCCAGTGGAGGAAAGAAGATAGAACAACGACGGACAGAGAGAACGTTGCAACCCGTGAGTGAAGTACAGGGTAAGGCACCTAAGCCTCTATGATGCATACTGGATGTTCAACACCTGGGATTTTCCACAATGTCTACCACTTCTCAAAACACTTCCAATATAGGAGGGAACTGTGCTACCGTAAGTTCTAATGACAGGGATGCATCTGTGCAAGGTTGAAAACTCGAGGATGTGTCTGGGTAGCAAACATGAAGTGTCTCATAAAGGCACCTTAGACTGGATGCGTAGGAGGTATCTGCTCGGGGAAGCTACTTCAGTTTTGAACTCATTCATTACAGTGCTTCTCCTTGGAGGAATGAAGGAAGAACACGGACGGACTAGGGGCACATTAGGTACTGTGAGTAAAGGGCATGCTAAGGCGCTTAAGCCTGCCAAACACATATTGGATGTTCACCACCAGTGTTGATCCGCACATAGTTTCTGCGTCTAAAACGCTTCCAACACTGAGAGGGAAGTGTGCTTTAGGAGGGATTCACTGCAGTGTTACGTCTGTTAAAGAAGGATGCTTTTGGGACTGACTCTGTGGTAACCGCATTAGGCGCACATAGCTTTCCAGTCTCAGACGTCTAACCGTTAGACTATAGGAAGTTCTGTTTAAGGGAAACTCCTTCATGCGGAATGTCACTTCTCACAGTGTCTTTGCAGTGGAGAAAAGAAGATAGAACAAGGACGGACAGAGAGAACGATGCAAACCGTGATTGAAGTACAGGGTAAGCCTCGTAGGCCTCTATTATGCATACTGGTAGTTCAACACCGGAGATGTTCCACAGTGTCTACCTCTTCTCAAAACACTTCCAGTATATGAGGGAACTCTGCTACATTAAGTTCTCACGACAGAGATGCGTCTGTGCTCAGTTGGAAAGTGTAGGACGTGTCTGGGTAGCAACCAGTAAGTGTCTGATACAAGCCGCTAAGAGGGGATGCGGAGGAAGGTATCTGCTCAGGGAAGCTACTTCAGGTGCGTACTCATTCATAACAGTGTCTCTCCTTTGAGGATGAAGATAGAACAGGGAACGACTACGGGCACATTAGGTACTGTGAGTAAAGGGCATGCTAAGGCGCTTAAGCCTGCCAAACACATATTGGATGTTCACCACCAGTGCAGATCGGCACTTAGTTTCTCCGTCGAAAACGCTTCCTACACTGAGAGGGAAGTGTGCTTTAGGAGGGATTCACTGCAGTGTTACGTCTGTTAATGAAGGATGCTTTTGGGACTGACTCGGTGGTAACCGCATTAGGCGCACATAGCTTTCCAGTCTCAGACGTCTAACCGTTAGACTATAGGAAGTTCTGTTTAAGGGAAACTCCTTCATGCGGAATGTCACTTCTCACAGTGTCTTTGCAGTGGAGAAAAGAAGATAGAACAAGGACGGACAGAGAGAACGATGCAAACCGTGATTGAAGTACAGGGTAAGCCTCGTAGGCCTCTATTATGCATACTGGTAGTTCAACACCGGAGATGTTCCACAGTGTCTACCTCTTCTCAAAACACTTCCAGTATATGAGGGAACTCTGCTACATTAAGTTCTCACGACAGAGATGCGTCTGTGCTCATTTGGAAAGTGTAGGACGTGTCTGGGTAGCTACCAGTAAGTGTCTGATACAAGCCGCTAAGAGGGGATGCGGAGGAAGGTATCTGCTCAGGGAAGCTACTTCAGGTGCGTACTCATTCATAACAGTGTCTCTCCTTTGAGGATGAAGATAGAACAGGGAACGACTACGGGCACATTAGGTACTGTGAGTAAAGGGCATGCTAAGGCGCTTAAGCCTGCCAAACACATATTGGATGTTCACCACCAGTGCAGATCCGCACTTAGTTTCTCCGTCGAAAACGCTTCCTACACTGAGAGGGAAGTGTGCTTTAGGAGGGATTCACTGCAGTGTTACGTCTGTTAAAGAAGGATGCTTTTGGGACTGACTCGGTGGTAACCGCATTAGGCGCACATAGCTTTCCAGTCTCAGACGTCTAACCGTTAGACTATAGGAAGTTCTGTTTAAGGGAAACTCCTTCATGCGGAATGTCACTTCTCACAGTGTCTTTGCAGTGGAGAAAAGAAGATAGAACAAGGACGGACAGAGAGAACGATGCAAACCGTGATTG
The DNA here is from genome assembly GCF_020171115.1 of Neogale vison. Lineage (NCBI taxonomy): Eukaryota > Metazoa > Chordata > Mammalia > Carnivora > Mustelidae > Neogale > Neogale vison. The sequence continues at coordinate 1,752,630 of NW_025334856.1, forward strand.
AAGTACAGGGTAAGCCTCGTAGGCCTCTATTATGCATACTGGTAGTTCAACACCGGAGATGTTCCACAGTGTCTACCTCTTCTCAAAACACTTCCAGTATATGAGGGAACTCTGCTACATTAAGTTCTCACGACAGAGATGCGTCTGTGCTCAGTTGGAAAGTGTAGGACGTGTCTGGGTAGCAACCAGTAAGTGTCTGATACAAGCCGCTAAGAGGGGATGCGGAGGAAGGTATCTGCTCAGGGAAGCTACTTCAGGTGCGTACTCATTCATAACAGTGTCTCTCCTTTGAGGATGAAGATAGAACAGGGAACGACTACGGGCACATTAGGTACTGTGAGTAAAGGGCATGCTAAGGCGCTTAAGCCTGCCAAACACATATTGGATGTTCACCACCAGTGCAGATCCGCACTTAGTTTCTGCGTCGAAAACGCTTCCTACACTGAGAGGGAAGTGTGCTTTAGGAGGGATTCACTGCAGTGTTTCGTCTGTTAAAGAAGGAAGCTTTTGGGACTGACTCTGTGGTAACCCCAATAGGCGCACATAGCTTTCCAGTCTCAGCCGTCTATCCGTTGGACTATAGCAAGTTCTGTTTAAGGGAAACTCCTTCATGCGGAATGTCACTTCTCACAGTGTCTTTCCAGTGGAGGAAAGAAGATAGAACAACGACGGACAGAGAGAACGTTGCAACCCGTGAGTGAAGTACAGGGTAAGGCACCTAAGCCTCTATGATGCATACTGGATGTTCAACACCTGGGATTTTCCACAATGTCTACCACTTCTCAAAACACTTCCAATATAGGAGGGAACTGTGCTACCGTAAGTTCTAATGACAGGGATGCATCTGTGCAAGGTTGAAAACTCGAGGATGTGTCTGGGTAGCAAACATGAAGTGTCTCATAAAGGCACCTTAGACTGGATGCGTAGTAGGTATCTGCTAGGGAAGCTACTTCAGTTTTGTACTCATTCATAACAGTGCTTCTCCTTGGAGGAATGAAGGAAGAACACGGACGGACTAGGGGCACATTAGGTACTGTGAATAAAGGGCAGGCTATGAACCTTACGCCTGCCAACCACATATTGGATGTTCACCACCAGTGTTGATCCGCACATAGGTTCTGCGTCTAAAACGCTTCCAACACTGAGAGGGAAGTGTGCTTTAGGAGGGATTCACTGCAGTGTTACGTCTGTTAAAGAAGGATGCTTTTGGGACTGACTCTGTGGTAACCGCATTAGGCGCACATAGCTTTCCAGTCTCAGACGTCTAACCGTTAGACTATAGGAAGTTCTGTTTAAGGGAAACTCCTTCATGCGGAATGTCACTTCTCACAGTGTCTTTGCAGTGGAGAAAAGAAGATAGAACAAGGACGGACAGAGAGAATGATGCAAACCGTGATTGAAGTACAGGGTAAGCCTCGTAGGCCTCTATTATTCATACTGGTAGTTCAACACCGGAGATGTTCCACAGTGTCTACCTCTTCTCAAAACACTTCCAGTATATGAGGGAACTCTGCTACATTAAGTTCTCACGACAGAGATGCGTCTGTGCTCAGTTGGAAAGTGTAGGACGTGTCTGGGTAGCAACCAGTAAGTGTCTGATACAAGCCGCTAAGAGGGGATGCGGAGGAAGGTATCTGCTCAGGGAAGCTACTTCAGGTGCGTACTCATTCATAACAGTGTCTCTCCTTTGAGGATGAAGATAGAACAGGGAACGACTACGGGCACATTAGGTACTGTGAGTAAAGGGCATGCTAAGGCGCTTAAGCCTGCCAAACACATATTGGATGTTCACCACCAGTGCAGATCGGCACTTAGTTTCTCCGTCGAAAACGCTTCCTACACTGAGAGGGAAGTGTGCTTTAGGAGGGATTCACTGCAGTGTTACGTCTGTTAAAGAAGGAAGCTTTTGGGACTGACTCTGTGGTAACCCCAATAGGCGCACATAGCTTTCCAGTCTCAGCCGTCTATCCGTTGGACTATAGCAAGTTCTGTTTAAGGGAAACTCCTTCATGCGGAATGTCACTTCTCACAGTGTCTTTCCAGTGGAGGAAAGAAGATAGAACAACGACGGACAGAGAGAACGTTGCAACCCGTGAGTGAAGTACAGGGTAAGGCACCTAAGCCTCTATGATGCATACTGGATGTTCAACACCTGGGATTTTCCACAATGTCTACCACTTCTCAAAACACTTCCAATATAGGAGGGAACTGTGCTACCGTAAGTTCTAATGACAGGGATGCATCTGTGCAAGGTTGAAAACTCGAGGATGTGTCTGGGTAGCAAACATGAAGTGTCTCATAAAGGCACCTTAGACTGGATGCGTAGGAGGTATCTGCTAGGGAAGCTACTTCAGTTTTGTACTCATTCATAACAGTGCTTCTCCTTGGAGGAATGAAGGAAGAACACGGACGGACTAGGGGCACAGTAGGTACTGTGAATAAAGGGCAGGCTATGAACCTTACGCCTGCCAACCACATATTGGATGTTCACCACCAGTGTTGATCCGCACATAGGTTCTGCGTCTAAAACGCTTCCAACACTGAGAGGGAAGTGTGCTTTAGGAGGGATTCACTGCAGTGTTACGTCTGTTAAAGAAGGATGCTTTTGGGACTGACTCTGTGGTAACCGCATTAGGCGCACATAGCTTTCCAGTCTCAGACGTCTAACCGTTAGACTATAGGAAGTTCTGTTTAAGGGAAACTCCTTCATGCGGAATGTCACTTCTCACAGTGTCTTTGCAGTGGAGAAAAGAAGATAGAACAAGGACGGACAGAGAGAACGATGCAAACCGTGATTGAAGTACAGGGTAAGCCTCGTAGGCCTCTATTATTCATACTGGTAGTTCAACACCGGAGATGTTCCACAGTGTCTACCTCTTCTCAAAACACTTCCAGTATATGAGGGAACTCTGCTACATTAAGTTCTCACGACAGAGATGCGTCTGTGCTCAGTTGGAAAGTGTAGGACGTGTCTGGGTAGCAACCAGTAAGTGTCTGATACAAGCCGCTAAGAGGGGATGCGGAGGAAGGTATCTGCTCAGGGAAGCTACTTCAGGTGCGTACTCATTCATAACAGTGTCTCTCCTTTGAGGATGAAGATAGAACAGGGAACGACTACGGGCACATTAGGTACTGTGAGTAAAGGGCATGCTAAGGCGCTTAAGCCTGCCAAACACATATTGGATGTTCACCAGCAGTGCAGATCGGCACTTAGTTTCTCCGTCGAAAACGCTTCCTACACTGAGAGGGAAGTGTGCTTTAGGAGGGATTCACTGCAGTGTTACGTCTGTTAAAGAAGGATGCTTTTGGGACTGACTCGGTGGTAACCGCATTAGGCGCACATAGCTTTCCAGTCTCAGACGTCTAACCGTTAGACTATAGGAAGTTCTGTTTAAGGGAAACTCCTTCATGCGGAATGTCACTTCTCACAGTGTCTTTGCAGTGGAGAAAAGAAGATAGAACAAGGACGGACAGAGAGAACGATGCAAACCGTGATTGAAGTACAGGGTAAGCCTCGTAGGCCTCTATTATGCATACTGGTAGTTCAACACCGGAGATGTTCCACAGTGTCTACCTCTTCTCAAAACACTTCCAGTATATGAGGGAACTCTGCTACATTAAGTTCTCACGACAGAGATGCGTCTGTGCTCAGTTGGAAAGTGTAGGACGTGTCTGGGTAGCAACCAGTAAGTGTCTGATACAAGCCGCTAAGAGGGGATGCGGAGGAAGGTATCTGCTCAGGGAAGCTACTTCAGGTGCGTACTCATTCATAACAGTGTCTCTCCTTTGAGGATGAAGATAGAACAGGGAACGACTACGGGCACATTAGGTACTGTGAGTAAAGGGCATGCTAAGGCGCTTAAGCCTGCCAAACACATATTGGATGTTCACCACCAGTGCAGATCCGCACTTAGTTTCTGCGTCGAAAACGCTTCCTACACTGAGAGGGAAGTGTGCTTTAGGAGGGATTCACTGCAGTGTTACGTCTGTTAAAGAAGGAAGCTTTTGGGACTGACTCTGTGGTAACCCCAATAGGCGCACATAGCTTTCCAGTCTCAGCCGTCTATCCGTTGGACTATAGCAAGTTCTGTTTAAGGGAAACTCCTTCATGCGGAATGTCACTTCTCACAGTGTCTTTCCAGTGGAGGAAAGAAGATAGAACAACGACGGACAGAGAGAACGTTGCAACCCGTGAGTGAAGTACAGGGTAAGGCACCTAAGCCTCTATGATGCATACTGGATGTTCAACACCTGGGATTTTCCACAATGTCTACCACTTCTCAAAACACTTCCAATATAGGAGGGAACTGTGCTACCGTAAGTTCTAATGACAGGGATGCATCTGTGCAAGGTTGAAAACTCGAGGATGTGTCTGGGTAGCAAACATGAAGTGTCTCATAAAGGCACCTTAGACTGGATGCGTAGTAGGTATCTGCTAGGGAAGCTACTTCAGTTTTGTACTCATTCATAACAGTGCTTCTCCTTGGAGGAATGAAGGAAGAACACGGACGGACTAGGGGCACAGTAGGTACTGTGAATAAAGGGCAGGCTATGAACCTTACGCCTGCCAACCACATATTGGATGTTCACCACCAGTGTTGATCCGCACATAGGTTCTGCGTCTAAAACGCTTCCAACACTGAGAGGGAAGTGTGCTTTAGGAGGGATTCACTGCAGTGTTACGTCTGTTAAAGAAGGATGCTTTTGGGACTGACTCTGTGGTAACCGCATTAGGCGCACATAGCTTTCCAGTCTCAGACGTCTAACCGTTAGACTATAGGAAGTTCTGTTTAAGGGAAACTCCTTCATGCGGAATGTCACTTCTCACAGTGTCTTTGCAGTGGAGAAAAGAAGATAGAACAAGGACGGACAGAGAGAACGATGCAAACCGTGATTGAAGTACAGGGTAAGCCTCGTAGGCCTCTATTATTCATACTGGTAGTTCAACACCGGAGATGTTCCACAGTGTCTACCTCTTCTCAAAACACTTCCAGTATATGAGGGAACTCTGCTACATTAAGTTCTCACGACAGAGATGCGTCTGTGCTCAGTTGGAAAGTGTAGGACGTGTCTGGGTAGCAACCAGTAAGTGTCTGATACAAGCCGCTAAGAGGGGATGCGGAGGAAGGTATCTGCTCAGGGAAGCTACTTCAGGTGCGTACTCATTCATAACAGTGTCTCTCCTTTGAGGATGAAGATAGAACAGGGAACGACTACGGGCACATTAGGTACTGTGAGTAAAGGGCATGCTAAGGCGCTTAAGCCTGCCAAACACATATTGGATGTTCACCACCAGTGCAGATCGGCACTTAGTTTCTCCGTCGAAAACGCTTCCTACACTGAGAGGGAAGTGTGCTTTAGGAGGGATTCACTGCAGTGTTACGTCTGTTAAAGAAGGATGCTTTTGGGACTGACTCGGTGGTAACCGCATTAGGCGCACATAGCTTTCCAGTCTCAGACGTCTAACCGTTAGACTATAGGAAGTTCTGTTTAAGGGAAACTCCTTCATGCGGAATGTCACTTCTCACAGTGTCTTTGCAGTGGAGAAAAGAAGATAGAACAAGGACGGACAGAGAGAACGATGCAAACCGTGATTGAAGTACAGGGTAAGCCTCGTAGGCCTCTATTATGCATACTGGTAGTTCAACACCGGAGATGTTCCACAGTGTCTACCTCTTCTCAAAACACTTCCAGTATATGAGGGAACTCTGCTACATTAAGTTCTCACGACAGAGATGCGTCTGTGCTCAGTTGGAAAGTGTAGGACGTGTCTGGGTAGCAACCAGTAAGTGTCTGATACAAGCCGCTAAGAGGGGATGCGGAGGAAGGTATCTGCTCAGGGAAGCTACTTCAGGTGCGTACTCATTCATAACAGTGTCTCTCCTTTGAGGATGAAGATAGAACAGGGAACGACTACGGGCACATTAGGTACTGTGAGTAAAGGGCATGCTAAGGCGCTTAAGCCTGCCAAACACATATTGGATGTTCACCACCAGTGCAGATCCGCACTTAGTTTCTGCGTCGAAAACGCTTCCTACACTGAGAGGGAAGTGTGCTTTAGGAGGGATTCACTGCAGTGTTACGTCTGTTAAAGAAGGAAGCTTTTGGGACTGACTCTGTGGTAACCCCAATAGGCGCACATAGCTTTCCAGTCTCAGCCGTCTATCCGTTGGACTATAGCAAGTTCTGTTTAAGGGAAACTCCTTCATGCGGAATGTCACTTCTCACAGTGTCTTTCCAGTGGAGGAAAGAAGATAGAACAACGACGGACAGAGAGAACGTTGCAACCCGTGAGTGAAGTACAGGGTAAGGCACCTAAGCCTCTATGATGCATACTGGATGTTCAACACCTGGGATTTTCCACAATGTCTACCACTTCTCAAAACACTTCCAATATAGGAGGGAACTGTGCTACCGTAAGTTCTAATGACAGGGATGCATCTGTGCAAGGTTGAAAACTCGAGGATGTGTCTGGGTAGCAAACATGAAGTGTCTCATAAAGGCACCTTAGACTGGATGCGTAGTAGGTATCTGCTAGGGAAGCTACTTCAGTTTTGTACTCATTCATAACAGTGCTTCTCCTTGGAGGAATGAAGGAAGAACACGGACGGACTAGGGGCACAGTAGGTACTGTGAATAAAGGGCAGGCTATGAACCTTACGCCTGCCAACCACATAGTGGATGTTCACCACCAGTGTTGATCCGCACATAGGTTCTGCGTCTAAAACGCTTCCAACACTGAGAGGGAAGTGTGCTTTAGGAGGGATTCACTGCAGTGTTACGTCTGTTAAAGAAGGATGCTTTTGGGACTGACTCTGTGGTAACCGCATTAGGCGCACATAGCTTTCCAGTCTCAGACGTCTAACCGTTAGACTATAGGAAGTTCTGTTTAAGGGAAACTCCTTCATGCGGAATGTCACTTCTCACAGTGTCTTTGCAGTGGAGAAAAGAAGATAGAACAAGGACGGACAGAGAGAACGATGCAAACCGTGATTGAAGTACAGGGTAAGCCTCGTAGGCCTCTATTATGCATACTGGTAGTTCAACACCGGAGATGTTCCACAGTGTCTACCTCTTCTCAAAACACTTCCAGTATATGAGGGAACTCTGCTACATTAAGTTCTCACGACAGAGATGCGTCTGTGCTCAGTTGGAAAGTGTAGGACGTGTCTGGGTAGCAACCAGTAAGTGTCTGATACAAGCCGCTAAGAGGGGATGCGGAGGAAGGTATCTGCTCAGGGAAGCTACTTCAGGTGCGTACTCATTCATAACAGTGTCTCTCCTTTGAGGATGAAGATAGAACAGGGAACGACTACGGGCACATTAGGTACTGTGAGTAAAGGGCATGCTAAGGCGCTTAAGCCTGCCAAACACATATTGGATGTTCACCACCAGTGCAGATCCGCACTTAGTTTCTGCGTCGAAAACGCTTCCTACACTGAGAGGGAAGTGTGCTTTAGGAGGGATTCACTGCAGTGTTACGTCTGTTAAAGAAGGAAGCTTTTGGGACTGACTCTGTGGTAACCCCAATAGGCGCACATAGCTTTCCAGTCTCAGCCGTCTATCCGTTGGACTATAGCAAGTTCTGTTTAAGGGAAACTCGTTCATGCGGAATGTCACTTCTCACAGTGTCTTTGCAGTGGAGGAAAGAATATAGAACAACGACGGACAGAGAGAACGTTACAACCCGTGAGTGAAGTACAGGGTAAGGCACCTAAGCCTCTATGATGCATACTGGATGTTCAACACCTGAGATTTTCCACAATGTCTACCACTTCTCAAAACACTTCCAATATAGGAGGGAACTGTGCTACCGTAAGTTCTAATGACAGGGATGCATCTGTGCAAGGTTGAAAACTCGAGGATGTGTCTGGGTAGCAAACATGAAGTGTCTCATAAAGGCACCTTAGACTGGATGCGTAGGAGGTATCTGCTCAGGGAAGCTACTTCAGTTTTGAACTCATTCATAACAGTGCTTCTCCTTGGAGGAATGAAGGAAGATCACGGACGGACTAGGGGCACATTAGGTACTGTGAATAAAGGGCAGGCTATGAACCTTACGCCTGCCAACCACATATTGGATGTTCACCACCAGTGTTGATCCGCACATAGGTTCTGCGTCTAAAACGCTTCCAACACTGAGAGGGAAGTGTGCTTTAGGAGGGATTCACTGCAGTGTTACGTCTGTTAAAGAAGGATGCTTTTGGGACTGACTCTGTGGTAACCGCATTAGGCGCACTTAGCTTTCCAGTCTCAGACGTCTAACCGTTAGACTATAGGAAGTTCTGTTTAAGGGAAACTCCTTCATGCGGAATGTCACTTCTCACAGTGTCTTTGCAGTGGAGAAAAGAAGATAGAACAAGGACGGACAGAGAGAACGATGCAAACCGTGATTGAAGTACAGGGTAAGCCTCGTAGGCCTCTATTATGCATACTGGTAGTTCAACACCGGAAATGTTCCACAGTGTCTAACTCTTCTCAAAACACTTCCAGTATATGAGGGAACTCTGCTACATTAAGTTCTCACGACAGAGATGCGTCTGTGCTCAGTTGGAAAGTGTAGGACGTGTCTGGGTAGCAACCAGTAAGTGTCTGATACAAGCCGCTATGAGGGGATGCGGAGGAAGGTATCTGCTCAGGGAAGCTACTTCAGGTGCGTACTCATTCATAACAGTGTCTCTCCTTTGAGGATGAAGATAGAACAGGGAACGACTACGGGCACATTAGGTACTGTGAGTAAAGGGCATGCTAAGGCGCTTAAGCCTGCCAAACACATATTGGATGTTCACCACCAGTGCAGATCCGCACTTAGTTTCTGCGTCGAAAACGCTTCCTACACTGAGAGGGAAGTGTGCTTTAGGAGGGATTCACTGCAGTGTTACGTCTGTTAAAGAAGGAAGCTTTTGGGACTGACTCTGTGGTAACCCCAATAGGCGCACATAGCTTTCCAGTCTCAGCCGTCTATCCTTTGGACTATAGCAAGTTCTGTTTAAGGGAAACTCCTTCATGCGGAATGTCACTTCTCACAGTGTCTTTCCAGTGGGGGAAAGAAGATAGAACAACGACGGACAGAGAGAACTTTGCAACCCGTGAGTGAAGTACAGGGTAAGGCACCTAAGCCTCTATGATGCATACTGGATGTTCAACACCTGGGATTTTCCACAATGTCTACCACTTCTCAAAACACTTCCAATATAGGAGGGAACTGTGCTACCGTAAGTTCTAATGACAGGGATGCATCTGTGCAAGGTTGAAAACTCGAGGATGTGTCTGGGTAGCAAACATGAAGTGTCTCATAAAGGCACCTTAGACTGGATGCGTAGGAGGTATCTGGTAGGGAAGCTACTTCAGTTTTGTACTCATTCATAACAGTGCTTCTCCTTGGAGGAATGAAGGAGGAACACGGACGGACTAGGGGCACAGTAGGTACTGTGAATAAAGGGCAGGCTATGAACCTTACGCCTGCCAACCACATATTGGATGTTCACCACCAGTGTTGATCCGCACATAGGTTCTGCGTCTAAACCGCTTCCAACACTGAGAGGGAAGTGTGCTTTAGGAGGGATTCACTGCAGTGTTACGTCTGTTAAAGAAGGATGCTTTTGGGACTGACTCTGTGGTAACCGCATTAGGCGCACATAGCTTTCCAGTCTCAGACGTCTAACCGTTAGACTATAGGAAGTTCTGTTTAAGGGAAACTCCTTCATGCGGAATGTCACTTCTCACAGTGTCTTTGCAGTGGAGAAAAGAAGATAGAACAAGGACGGACAGAGAGAACGATGCAAACCGTGATTGAAGTACAGGGTAAGCCTCGTAGGCCTCTATTATGCATACTGGTAGTTCAACACCGGAGATGTTCCACAGTGTCTACCTCTTCTCAAAACACTTCCAGTATATGAGGGAACTCTGCTACATTAAGTTCTCACGACAGAGATGCGTCTGTGCTCAGTTGGAAAGTGTAGGACGTGTCTGGGTAGCAACCAGTAAGTGTCTGATACAAGCCGCTAAGAGGGGATGCGGAGGAAGGTATCTGCTCAGGGAAGCTACTTCAGGTGCGTACTCATTCATAACAGTGTCTCTCCTTTGAGGATGAAGATAGAACAGGGAACGACTACGGGCACATTAGGTACTGTGAGTAAAGGGCATGCTAAGGCGCTTAAGCCTGCCAAACACATATTGGATGTTCACCACCAGTGCAGATCCGCACTTAGTTTCTGCGTCGAAAACGCTTCCTACACTGAGAGGGAAGTGTGCTTTAGGAGGGATTCACTGCAGTGTTACGTCTGTTAAAGAAGGAAGCTTTTGGGACTGACTCTGTGGTAACCCCAATAGGCGCACATAGCTTTCCAGTCTCAGCCGTCTATCCGTTGGACTATAGCAAGTTCTGTTTAAGGGAAACTCCTTCATGCGGAATGTCACTTCTCACAGTGTCTTTCCAGTGGAGGAAAGAAGATAGAACAACGACGGACAGAGAGAACGTTGCAACCCGTGAGTGAAGTACAGGGTAAGGCACCTAAGCCTCTATGATGCATACTGGATGTTCAACACCTGGGATTTTCCACAATGTCTACCACTTCTCAAAACACTTCCAATATAGGAGGGAACTGTGCTACCGTAAGTTCTAATGACAGGGATGCATCTGTGCAAGGTTGAAAACTCGAGGATGTGTCTGGGTAGCAAACATGAAGTGTCTCATAAAGGCACCTTAGACTGGATGCGTAGGAGGTATCTGCTCAGGAAAGCTACTTCAGTTTTGTACTCATTCATAACAGTGCTTCTCCTTGGAGGAATGAAGGAAGAACACGGACGGACTAGGGGCACAGTAGGTACTGTGAATAAAGGGCAGGCTATGAACCTTACGCCTGCCAACCACATATTGGATGTTCACCACCAGTGTTGATCCGCACATAGGTTCTGCGTCTAAACCGCTTCCAACACTGAGAGGGAAGTGTGCTTTAGGAGGGATTCACTGCAGTGTTACGTCTGTTAAAGAAGGATGCTTTTGGGACTGACTCTGTGGTAACCGCATTAGGCGCACATAGCTTTCCAGTCTCAGACGTCTAACCGTTAGACTATAGGAAGTTCTGTTTAAGGGAAACTCCTTCATGCGGAATGTCACTTCTCACAGTGTCTTTGCAGTGGAGAAAAGAATATAGAACAAGGACGGACAGAGAGAACGATGCAAACCGTGATTGAAGTACAGGGTAAGCCTCGTAGGCCTCTATTATGCATACTGGTAGTTCAACACCGGAGATGTTCCACAGTGTCTACCTCTTCTCAAAACACTTCCAGTATATGAGGGAACTCTGCTACATTAAGTTCTCACGACAGAGATGCGTCTGTGCTCAGTTGGAAAGTGTAGGACGTGTCTGGGTAGCAACCAGTAAGTGTCTGATACAAGCCGCTAAGAGGGGATGCGGAGGAAGGTATCTGCTCAGGGAAGCTACTTCAGGTGCGTACTCATTCATAACAGTGTCTCTCCTTTGAGGATGAAGATAGAACAGGGAACGACTACGGGCACATTAGGTACTGTGAGTAAAGGGCATGCTAAGGCGCTTAAGCCTGCCAAACACATATTGGATGTTCACCACCAGTGCAGATCCGCACTTAGTTTCTGCGTCGAAAACGCTTCCTACACTGAGAGGGAAGTGTGCTTTAGGAGGGATTCACTGCAGTGTTACGTCTGTTAAAGAAGGATGCTTTTGGGACTGACTCGGTGGTAACCGCATTAGGCGCACATAGCTTTCCAGACTCAGACGTCTAACCGTTAGACTATAGGAAGTTCTGTTTAAGGGAAACTCCTTCATGCGGAATGTCGCTTCTCACAGTGTCTTTGCAGTGGAGAAAAGAAGATAGAACACGGACGGACAGAGAGAACGATGCAAACCGTGATTGAAGTACAGGGTAAGCCTCGTAGGCCTCTATTATGCATACTGGTAGTTCAACACCGGAGATGTTCCACAGTGTCTACCTCTTCTCAAAACACTTCCAGTATATGAGGGAACTCTGCTACATTAAGTTCTCACGACAGAGATGCGTCTGTGCTCAGTTGGAAAGTGTAGGACGTGTCTGGGTAGCAACCAGTAAGTGTCTGATACAAGCCGCTAAGAGGGGATGCGGAGGAAGGTATCTGCTCAGGGAAGCTACTTCAGGTGCGTACTCATTCATAACAGTGTCTCTCCTTTGAGGATGAAGATAGAACAGGAAACGACTACGGGCACATTAGGTACTGTGAGTAAAGGGCATGCTAAGGCGCTTAAGCCTGCCAAACACATATTGGATGTTCACCACCAGTGCAGATCCGCACTTAGTTTCTGCGTCGAAAACGCTTCCTACACTGAGAGGGAAGTGTGCTTTAGGAGGGATTCACTGCAGTGTTACGTCTGTTAAAGAAGGAAGCTTTTGGGACTGACTCTGTGGTAACCCCAATAGGCGCACATAGCTTTCCAGTCTCAGCCGTCTATCCGTTGGACTATAGCAAGTTCTGTTTAAGGGAAACTCCTTCATGCGGAATGTCACTTCTCACAGTGTCTTTCCAGTGGAGGAAAGAAGATAGAACAACGACGGACAGAGAGAACGTTGCAACCCGTGAGTGAAGTACAGGGTAAGGCACCTAAGCCTCTATGATGCATACTGGATGTTCAACACCTGGGATTTTCCACAATGTCTACCACTTCTCAAAACACTTCCAATATAGGAGGGAACTGTGCTACCGTAAGTTCTAATGACAGGGATGCATCTGTGCAAGGTTGAAAACTCGAGGATGTGTCTGGGTAGCAAACATGAAGTGTCTCATAAAGGCACCTTAGACTGGATGCGTAGGAGGTATCTGCTCAGGAAAGCTACTTCAGTTTTTAACTCATTCATAACAGTGCTTCTCCTTGGAGGAATGAAGGAAGAACACGGACGGACTAGGGGCACATTAGGTACTGTGAATAAAGGGCAGGCTATGAACCTTACGCCTGCCAACCACATATTGGATGTTCACCACCAGTGTTGATCCGCACATAGGTTCTGCGTCTAAAACGCTTCCAACACTGAGAGGGAAGTGTGTTTTAGGAGGGATCACTGCAGTGTTACGTCTGTTAAAGAAGGATGCTTTTGGGACTGACTCTGTGGTAACCGCATTAGACGCACATAGCTTTCCAGTCTCAGACATCTAACCGTTAGACTATAGGAAGTTCTGTTTAAGGGAAACTCCTTCATGCGGAATGTCACTTCTCACAGTGTCTTTGCAGTGGAGAAAAGAAGATAGAACAAGGACGGACAGAGAGAACGATGCAAACCGTGATTGAAGTACAGGGTAAGCCTCGTAGGCCTCTATTATGCATACTGGTAGTTCAACACCGGAGATGTTCCACAGTGTCTACCTCTTCTCAAAACACTTCCAGTATATGAGGGAACTCTGCTACATTAAGTTCTCACGACAGAGATGCGTCTGTGCTCAGTTGGAAAGTGTAGGACGTGTCTGGGTAGCAACCAGTAAGTGTCTGATACAAGCCGCTAAGAGGGGATGCGGAGGAAGGTATCTGCTCAGGGAAGCTACTTCAGGTGCGTACTCATTCATAACAGTGTCTCTCCTTTGAGGATGAAGATAAACAGGGAACGACGACGGGCACATTAGGTACTGTGAGTAAAGGGCATGCTAAGGCGCTTAAGCCTGCCAAACACATATTGGATGTTCACCACCAGTGCAGATCCGCACTTAGTTTCTGCGTCGAAAACGCTTCCTACACTGAGAGGGAAGTGTGCTTTAGGAGGGATTCACTGCAGTGTTACGTCTGTTAAAGAGGATGCTTTTGGGACTGACTCTGTGGTAACCGCATTAGGCGCACATAGCTTTCCAGTCTCAGACGTCTAACCGTTAGACTATAGGAAGTTCTGTTTAAGGGAAACTCCTTCATGCGGAATGTCACTTCTCACAGTGTCTTTGCAGTGGAGAAAAGAAGATAGAACAAGGACGGACAGAGAGAACGATGCAAACCGTGATTGAAGTACAGGGTAAGCCTCGTAGGCCTCTATTATGCATACTGGTAGTTCAACACCGGAGATGTTCCACAGTGTCTACCTCTTCTCAAAACACTTCCAGTATATGAGGGAACTCTGCTACATTAAGTTCTCACGACAGAGATGCGTCTGTGCTCAGTTGGAAAGTGTAGGACGTGTCTGGGTAGCAACCAGTAAGTGTCTGATACAAGCCGCTAAGAGGGGATGCGGAGGAAGGTATCTGCTCAGGGAAGCTACTTCAGGTGCGTACTCATTCATAACAGTGTCTCTCCTTTGAGGATGAAGATAGAACAGGGAACGACTACGGGCACATTAGGTACTGTGAGTAAAGGGCATGCTAAGGCGCTTAAGCCTGCCAAACACATATTGGATGTTCACCACCAGTGCAGATCCGCACTTAGTTTCTGCGTCGAAAACGCTTCCTACACTGAGAGGGAAGTGTGCTTTAGGAGGGATTCACTGCAGTGTTACGTCTGTTAAAGAAGGAAGCTTTTGGGACTGACTCTGTGGTAACCCCAATAGGCGCACATAACTTTCCAGTCTCAGCCGTCTATCCGTTGGACTATAGCAAGTTCTGTTTAAGGGAAACTCCTTCATGCGGAATGTCACTTCTCACAGTGTCTTTGCAGTGGAGGAAAGAAGATAGAACAACGACGGACAGAGAGAACGTTGCAACCCGTGAGTGAAGTACAGGGTAAGGCACCTAAGCCTCTATGATGCATACTGGATGTTCAACACCTGGGATTTTCCACAATGTCTACCACTTCTCAAAACACTTCCAATATAGGAGGGAACTGTGCTACCGTAAGTTCTAATGACAGGGATGCATCTGTGCAAGGTTGAAAACTCGAGGATGTGTCTGGGTAGCAAACATGAAGTGTCTCATAAAGGCACCTTAGACTGGATGCGTAGTAGGTATCTGCTAGGGAAGCTACTTCAGTTTTGTACTCATTCATAACAGTGCTTCTCCTTGGAGGAATGAAGGAAGAACAAGGACGGACTAGGGGCACAGTAGGTACTGTGAATAAAGGGCAGGCTATGAACCTTACGCCTGCAAACCACATATTGGATGTTCACCACCAGTGTTGATCCGCACATAGGTTCTGCGTCTAAAACGCTTCCAACACTGAGAGGGAAGTGTGCTTTAGGAGGGATTCACTGCAGTGTTACGTCTGTTAAAGAAGGATGCTTTTGGGACTGACTCGGTGGTAACCGCATTAGGCGCACATAGCTTTCCAGTCTCAGACGTCTAACCGTTAGACTATAGGAAGTTCTGTTTAAGGGAAACTCCTTCATGCGGAATGTCACTTCTCACAGTGTCTTTGCAGTGGAGAAAAGAAGATAGAACAAGGACGGACAGAGAGAACGATGCAAACCGTGATTGAAATACAGGGTAAGCCTCGTAGGCCTCTATTATGCATACTGGTAGTTCAACACCGGAGATGTTCCACAGTGTCTACCTCTTCTCAAAACACTTCCAGTATATGAGGGAACTCTGCTACATTAAGTTCTCACGACAGAGATGCGTCTGTGCTCAGTTGGAAAGTGTAGGACGTGTCTGGGTAGCAACCAGTAAGTGTCTGATACAAGCCGCTAAGAGGGGATGCGGAGGAAGGTATCTGCTCAGGGAAGCTACTTCAGGTGCGTACTCATTCATAACAGTGTCTCTCCTTTGAGGATGAAGATAAACAGGGAACGACGACGGGCACATTAGGTACTGTGAGTAAAGGGCATGCTAAGGCGCTTAAGCCTGCCAAACACATATTGGATGTTCACCACCAGTGCAGATCCGCACTTAGTTTCTCCGTCGAAAACGCTTCCTACACTGAGAGGGAAGTGTGCTTTAGGAGGGATTCACTGCAGTGTTACGTCTGTTAAAGAGGATGCTTTTGGGACTGACTCTGTGGTAACCGCATTAGGCGCACATAGCTTTCCAGTCTCAGACGTCTAACCGTTAGACTATAGGAAGTTCTGTTTAAGGGAAACTCCTTCATGCGGAATGTCACTTCTCACAGTGTCTTTGCAGTGGAGAAAAGAAGATAGAACAAGGACGGACAGAGAGAACGATGCAAACCGTGATTGAAGTACAGGGTAAGCCTCGTAGGCCTCTATTATGCATACTGGTAGTTCAACACCGGAGATGTTCCACAGTGTCTACCTCTTCTCAAAACACTTCCAGTATATGAGGGAACTCTGCTACATTAAGTTCTCACGACAGAGATGCGTCTGTGCTCAGTTGGAAAGTGTAGGACGTGTCTGGGTAGCAACCAGTAAGTGTCTGATACAAGCCGCTAAGAGGGGATGCGGAGGAAGGTATCTGCTCAGGGAAGCTACTTCAGGTGCGTACTCATTCATAACAGTGTCTCTCCTTTGAGGATGAAGATAGAACAGGGAACGACTACGGGCACATTAGGTACTGTGAGTAAAGGGCATGCTAAGGCGCTTAAGCCTGCCAAACACATATTGGATGTTCACCACCAGTGCAGATCCGCACTTAGTTTCTGCGTCGAAAACGCTTCCTACACTGAGAGGGAAGTGTGCTTTAGGAGGGATTCACTGCAGTGTTACGTCTGTTAAAGAAGGAAGCTTTTGGGACTGACTCTGTGGTAACCCCAATAGGCGCACATAGCTTTCCAGTCTCAGCCGTCTATCCGTTGGACTATAGCAAGTTCTGTTTAAGGGAAACTCCTTCATGCGGAATGTCACTTCTCACAGTGTCTTTCCAGTGGAGGAAAGAAGATAGAACAACGACGGACAGAGAGAACGTTGCAACCCGTGAGTGAAGTACAGGGTAAGGCACCTAAGCCTCTATGATGCATACTGGATGTTCAACACCTGGGATTTTCCACAATGTCTACCACTTCTCAAAACACTTCCAATATAGGAGGGAACTGTGCTACCGTAAGTTCTAATGACAGGGATGCATCTGTGCAAGGTTGAAAACTCGAGGATGTGTCTGGGTAGCAAACATGAAGTGTCTCATAAAGGCACCTTAGACTGGATGCGTAGTAGGTATCTGCTAGGGAAGCTACTTCAGTTTTGTACTCATTCATAACAGTGCTTCTCCTTGGAGGAATGAAGGAAGAACACGGACGGACTAGGGGCACAGTAGGTACTGTGAATAAAGGGCAGGCTATGAACCTTACGCCTGCAAACCACATATTGTATGTTCACCACCAGTGTTGATCCGCACATAGGTTCTGCGTCTAAAACGCTTCCAACACTGAGAGGGAAGTGTGCTTTAGGAGGGATTCACTGCAGTGTTACGTCTGTTAAAGAAGGATGCTTTTGGGACTGACTCGGTGGTAACCGCATTAGGCGCACATAGCTTTCCAGTCTCAGACGTCTAACCGTTAGACTATAGGAAGTTCTGTTTAAGGGAAACTCCTTCATGCGGAATGTCACTTCTCACAGTGTCTTTGCAGTGGAGAAAAGAAGATAGAACAAGGACGGACAGAGAGAACGATGCAAACCGTGATTGAAATACAGGGTAAGCCTCGTAGGCCTCTATTATGCATACTGGTAGTTCAACACCGGAGATGTTCCACAGTGTCTAACTCTTCTCAAAACACTTCCAGTATATGAGGGAACTCTGCTACATTAAGTTCTCACGACAGAGATGCGTCTGTGCTCAGTTGGAAAGTGTAGGCCGTGTCTGGGTAGCAACCAGTAAGTGTCTGATACAAGCCGCTAAGAGGGGATGCGGAGGAAGGTATCTGCTCAGGGAAGCTACTTCAGGTGCGTACTCATTCATAACAGTGTCTCTCCTTTGAGGATGAAGATAGAACAGGGAACGACTACGGGCACATTAGGTACTGTGAGTAAAGGGCATGCTAAGGCGCTTAAGCCTGCCAAACACATATTGGATGTTCACCACCAGTGCAGATCCGCACTTAGTTTCTGCGTCGAAAACGCTTCCTACACTGAGAGGGAAGTGTGCTTTAGGAGGGATTCACTGCAGTGTTACGTCTGTTAAAGAAGGAAGCTTTTGGGACTGACTCTGTGGTAACCCCAATAGGCGCACATAGCTTTCCAGTCTCAGCCGTCTATCCGTTGGACTATAGCAAGTTCTGTTTAAGGGAAACTCCTTCATGCGGAATGTCACTTCTCACAGTGTCTTTGCAGTGGAGGAAAGAAGATAGAACAACGACGGACAGAGAGAACGTTGCAACCCGTGAGTGAAGTACAGGGTAAGGCACCTAAGCCTCTATGATGCATACTGGATGTTCAACACCTGGGATTTTCCACAATGTCTACCACTTCTCAAAACACTTCCAATATAGGATGGAACTGTGCTACTGTAAGTTCTAATGACAGGGATGCATTTGTGCAAGGTTGAAAACTCGAGGATGTGTCTGGGTAGCAAACATGAAGTGTCTCATAAAGGCACCTTAGACTGGATGCGTAGTAGGTATCTGCTAGGGAAGCTACTTCAGTTTTGTACTCATTCATAACAGTGCTTCTCCTTGGAGGAATGAAGGAAGAACACGGACGGACTAGGGGCACAGTAGGTACTGTGAATAAAGGGCAGGCTATGAACCTTACGCCTGCCAACCACATATTGGATGTTCACCACCAGTGTTGATCCGCACATAGGTTCTGCGTCTAAAACGCTTCCAACACTGAGAGGGAAGTGTGCTTTAGGAGGGATTCACTGCAGTGTTACGTCTGTTAAAGAAGGATGCTTTTGGGACTGACTCTGTGGTAACCGCATTAGGCGCACATAGCTTTCCAGTCTCAGACGTCTAACCGTTAGACTATAGGAAGTTCTGTTTAAGGGAAACTCCTTCATGCGGAATGTCACTTCTCACAGTGTCTTTGCAGTGGAGAAAAGAAGATAGAACAAGGACGGACAGAGAGAACGATGCAAACCGTGATTGAAGTACAGGGTAAGCCTCGTAGGCCTCTATTATGCATACTGGTAGTTCAACACCGGAGATGTTCCACAGTGTCTACCTCTTCTCAAAACACTTCCAGTATATGAGGGAACTCTGCTACATTAAGTTCTCACGACAGAGATGCGTCTGTGCTCAGTTGGAAAGTGTAGGACGTGTCTGGGTAGCAACCAGTAAGTGTCTGATACAAGCCGCTAAGAGGGGATGCGGAGGAAGGTATCTGCTCAGGGAAGCTACTTCAGGTGCGTACTCATTCATAACAGTGTCTCTCCTTTGAGGATGAAGATAGAACAGGGAACGACTACGGGCACATTAGGTACTGTGAGTAAAGGGCATGCTAAGGCGCTTAAGCCTGCCAAACACATATTGGATGTTCACCACCAGTGCAGATCGGCACTTAGTTTCTCCGTCGAAAACGCTTCCTACACTGAGAGGGAAGTGTGCTTTAGGAGGGATTCACTGCAGTGTTACGTCTGTTAATGAAGGATGCTTTTGGGACTGACTCGGTGGTAACCGCATTAGGCGCACATAGCTTTCCAGTCTCAGACGTCTAACCGTTAGACTATAGGAAGTTCTGTTTAAGGGAAACTCCTTCATGCGGAATGTCACTTCTCACAGTGTCTTTGCAGTGGAGAAAAGAAGATAGAACAAGGACGG
This sequence comes from Neogale vison, assembly GCF_020171115.1. NCBI lineage: Eukaryota > Metazoa > Chordata > Mammalia > Carnivora > Mustelidae > Neogale > Neogale vison. The sequence goes on from NW_025334856.1 coordinate 1,772,189, forward strand.
ACAGAGAGAACGATGCAAACCGTGATTGAAGTACAGGGTAAGCCTCGTAGGCCTCTATTATGCATACTGGTAGTTCAACACCGGAGATGTTCCACAGTGTCTACCTCTTCTCAAAACACTTCCAGTATATGAGGGAACTCTGCTACATTAAGTTCTCACGACAGAGATGCGTCTGTGCTCATTTGGAAAGTGTAGGACGTGTCTGGGTAGCTACCAGTAAGTGTCTGATACAAGCCGCTAAGAGGGGATGCGGAGGAAGGTATCTGCTCAGGGAAGCTACTTCAGGTGCGTACTCATTCATAACAGTGTCTCTCCTTTGAGGATGAAGATAGAACAGGGAACGACTACGGGCACATTAGGTACTGTGAGTAAAGGGCATGCTAAGGCGCTTAAGCCTGCCAAACACATATTGGATGTTCACCACCAGTGCAGATCCGCACTTAGTTTCTCCGTCGAAAACGCTTCCTACACTGAGAGGGAAGTGTGCTTTAGGAGGGATTCACTGCAGTGTTACGTCTGTTAAAGAAGGATGCTTTTGGGACTGACTCGGTGGTAACCGCATTAGGCGCACATAGCTTTCCAGTCTCAGACGTCTAACCGTTAGACTATAGGAAGTTCTGTTTAAGGGAAACTCCTTCATGCGGAATGTCACTTCTCACAGTGTCTTTGCAGTGGAGAAAAGAAGATAGAACAAGGACGGACAGAGAGAACGATGCAAACCGTGATTGAAGTACAGGGTAAGCCTCGTAGGCCTCTATTATGCATACTGGTAGTTCAACACCGGAGATGTTCCACAGTGTCTACCTCTTCTCAAAACACTTCCAGTATATGAGGGAACTCTGCTACATTAAGTTCTCACGACAGAGATGCGTCTGTGCTCAGTTGGAAAGTGTAGGACGTGTCTGGGTAGCAACCAGTAAGTGTCTGATACAAGCCGCTAAGAGGGGATGCGGAGGAAGGTATCTGCTCAGGGAAGCTACTTCAGGTGCGTACTCATTCATAACAGTGTCTCTCCTTTGAGGATGAAGATAGAACAGGGAACGACTACGGGCACATTAGGTACTGTGAGTAAAGGGCATGCTAAGGCGCTTAAGCCTGCCAAACACATATTGGATGTTCACCACCAGTGCAGATCCGCACTTAGTTTCTGCGTCGAAAACGCTTCCTACACTGAGAGGGAAGTGTGCTTTAGGAGGGATTCACTGCAGTGTTACGTCTGTTAAAGAAGGAAGCTTTTGGGACTGACTCTGTGGTAACCCCAATAGGCGCACATAGCTTTCCAGTCTCAGCCGTCTATCCGTTGGACTATAGCAAGTTCTGTTTAAGGGAAACTCCTTCATGCGGAATGTCACTTCTCACAGTGTCTTTCCAGTGGAGGAAAGAAGATAGAACAACGACGGACAGAGAGAACGTTGCAACCCGTGAGTGAAGTACAGGGTAAGGCACCTAAGCCTCTATGATGCATACTGGATGTTCAACACCTGGGATTTTCCACAATGTCTACCACTTCTCAAAACACTTCCAATATAGGAGGGAACTGTGCTACCGTAAGTTCTAATGACAGGGATGCATCTGTGCAAGGTTGAAAACTCGAGGATGTGTCTGGGTAGCAAACATGAAGTGTCTCATAAAGGCACCTTAGACTGGATGCGTAGGAGGTATCTGCTAGGGAAGCTACTTCAGTTTTGTACTCATTCATAACAGTGCTTCTCCTTGGAGGAATGAAGGAAGAACACGGACGGACTAGGGGCACATTAGGTACTGTGAATAAAGGGCAGGCTATGAACCTTACGCCTGCCAACCACATATTGGATGTTCACCACCAGTGTTGATCCGCACATAGGTTCTGCGTCTAAAACGCTTCCAACACTGAGAGGGAAGTGTGCTTTAGGAGGGATTCACTGCAGTGTTACGTCTGTTAAAGAAGGATGCTTTTGGGACTGACTCTGTGGTAACCGCATTAGGCGCACATAGCTTTCCAGTCTCAGACGTCTAACCGTTAGACTATAGGAAGTTCTGTTTAAGGGAAACTCCTTCATGCGGAATGTCACTTCTCACAGTGTCTTTGCAGTGGAGAAAAGAAGATAGAACAAGGACGGACAGAGAGAATGATGCAAACCGTGATTGAAGTACAGGGTAAGCCTCGTAGGCCTCTATTATTCATACTGGTAGTTCAACACCGGAGATGTTCCACAGTGTCTACCTCTTCTCAAAACACTTCCAGTATATGAGGGAACTCTGCTACATTAAGTTCTCACGACAGAGATGCGTCTGTGCTCAGTTGGAAAGTGTAGGACGTGTCTGGGTAGCAACCAGTAAGTGTCTGATACAAGCCGCTAAGAGGGGATGCGGAGGAAGGTATCTGCTCAGGGAAGCTACTTCAGGTGCGTACTCATTCATAACAGTGTCTCTCCTTTGAGGATGAAGATAGAACAGGGAACGACTACGGGCACATTAGGTACTGTGAGTAAAGGGCATGCTAAGGCGCTTAAGCCTGCCAAACACATATTGGATGTTCACCACCAGTGCAGATCGGCACTTAGTTTCTCCGTCGAAAACGCTTCCTACACTGAGAGGGAAGTGTGCTTTAGGAGGGATTCACTGCAGTGTTACGTCTGTTAAAGAAGGAAGCTTTTGGGACTGACTCTGTGGTAACCCCAATAGGCGCACATAGCTTTCCAGTCTCAGCCGTCTATCCGTTGGACTATAGCAAGTTCTGTTTAAGGGAAACTCCTTCATGCGGAATGTCACTTCTCACAGTGTCTTTCCAGTGGAGGAAAGAAGATAGAACAACGACGGACAGAGAGAACGTTGCAACCCGTGAGTGAAGTACAGGGTAAGGCACCTAAGCCTCTATGATGCATACTGGATGTTCAACACCTGGGATTTTCCACAATGTCTACCACTTCTCAAAACACTTCCAATATAGGAGGGAACTGTGCTACCGTAAGTTCTAATGACAGGGATGCATCTGTGCAAGGTTGAAAACTCGAGGATGTGTCTGGGTAGCAAACATGAAGTGTCTCATAAAGGCACCTTAGACTGGATGCGTAGGAGGTATCTGCTAGGGAAGCTACTTCAGTTTTGTACTCATTCATAACAGTGCTTCTCCTTGGAGGAATGAAGGAAGAACACGGACGGACTAGGGGCACAGTAGGTACTGTGAATAAAGGGCAGGCTATGAACCTTACGCCTGCCAACCACATATTGGATGTTCACCACCAGTGTTGATCCGCACATAGGTTCTGCGTCTAAAACGCTTCCAACACTGAGAGGGAAGTGTGCTTTAGGAGGGATTCACTGCAGTGTTACGTCTGTTAAAGAAGGATGCTTTTGGGACTGACTCTGTGGTAACCGCATTAGGCGCACATAGCTTTCCAGTCTCAGACGTCTAACCGTTAGACTATAGGAAGTTCTGTTTAAGGGAAACTCCTTCATGCGGAATGTCACTTCTCACAGTGTCTTTGCAGTGGAGAAAAGAAGATAGAACAAGGACGGACAGAGAGAACGATGCAAACCGTGATTGAAGTACAGGGTAAGCCTCGTAGGCCTCTATTATGCATACTGGTAGTTCAACACCGGAGATGTTCCACAGTGTCTACCTCTTCTCAAAACACTTCCAGTATATGAGGGAACTCTGCTACATTAAGTTCTCACGACAGAGATGCGTCTGTGCTCAGTTGGAAAGTGTAGGACGTGTCTGGGTAGCAACCAGTAAGTGTCTGATACAAGCCGCTAAGAGGGGATGCGGAGGAAGGTATCTGCTCAGGGAAGCTACTTCAGGTGCGTACTCATTCATAACAGTGTCTCTCCTTTGAGGATGAAGATAGAACAGGGAACGACTACGGGCACATTAGGTACTGTGAGTAAAGGGCATGCTAAGGCGCTTAAGCCTGCCAAACACATATTGGATGTTCACCACCAGTGCAGATCCGCACTTAGTTTCTGCGTCGAAAACGCTTCCTACACTGAGAGGGAAGTGTGCTTTAGGAGGGATTCACTGCAGTGTTACGTCTGTTAAAGAAGGAAGCTTTTGGGACTGACTCTGTGGTAACCCCAATAGGCGCACATAGCTTTCCAGTCTCAGCCGTCTATCCGTTGGACTATAGCAAGTTCTGTTTAAGGGAAACTCCTTCATGCGGAATGTCAATTCTCACAGTGTCTTTCCAGTGGAGGAAAGAAGATAGAACAACGACGGACAGAGAGAACGTTACAACCCGTGAGTGAAGTACAGGGTAAGGCACCTAAGCCTCTATGATGCATACTGGATGTTCAACACCTGGGATTTTCCACAATGTCTACCACTTCTCAAAACACTTCCAATATAGGAGGGAACTGTGCTACCGTAAGTTCTAATGACAGGGATGCATCTGTGCAAGGTTGAAAACTCGAGGATGTGTCTGGGTAGCAAACATGAAGTGTCTCATAAAGGCACCTTAGACTGGATGCGTAGGAGGTATCTGCTCAGGGAAGCTACTTCAGTTTTGAACTCATTCATAACAGTGCTTCTCCTTGGAGGAATGAAGGAAGATCACGGACGGACTAGGGGCACATTAGGTACTGTGAATAAAGGGCAGGCTATGAACCTTACGCCTGCCAACCACATATTGGATGTTCACCACCAGTGTTGATCCGCACATAGGTTCTGCGTCTAAAACGCTTCCAACACTGAGAGGGAAGTGTGCTTTAGGAGGGATTCACTGCAGTGTTACGTCTGTTAAAGAAGGATGCTTTTGGGACTGACTCTGTGGTAACCGCATTAGGCGCACTTAGCTTTCCAGTCTCAGACGTCTAACCGTTAGACTATAGGAAGTTCTGTTTAAGGGAAACTCCTTCATGCGGAATGTCACTTCTCACAGTGTCTTTGCAGTGGAGAAAAGAAGATAGAACAAGGACGGACAGAGAGACGATGCAAACCGTGATTGAAGTACAGGGTAAGTCTCGTAGGCCTCTATTATGCATACTGGTAGTTCAACACCGGAAATGTTCCACAGTGTCTAACTCTTCTCAAAACACTTCCAGTATATGAGGGAACTCTGCTACATTAAGTTCTCACGACAGAGATGCGTCTGTGCTCAGTTGGAAAGTGTAGGACGTGTCTGGGTAGCAACCAGTAAGTGTCTGATTCAAGCCGCTATGAGGGGATGCGGAGGAAGGTATCTGCTCAGGGAAGCTACTTCAGGTGCGTACTCATTCATAACAGTGTCTCTCCTTTGAGGATGAAGATAGAACAGGGAACGACTACGGGCACATTAGGTACTGTGAGTAAAGGGCATGCTAAGGCGCTTAAGCCTGCCAAACACATATTGGATGTTCACCACCAGTGCAGATCCGCACTTAGTTTCTGCGTCGAAAACGCTTCCTACACTGAGAGGGAAGTGTGCTTTAGGAGGGATTCACTGCAGTGTTACGTCTGTTAAAGAAGGAAGCTTTTGGGACTGACTCTGTGGTAACCCCAATAGGCGCACATAGCTTTCCAGTCTCAGCCGTCTATCTGTTGGACTATAGCAAGTTCTGTTTAAGGGAAACTCCTTCATGCGGAATGTCACTTCTCACAGTGTCTTTCCAGTGGAGGAAAGAAGATAGAACAACGACGGACAGAGAGAACGTTGCAACCCGTGAGTGAAGTACAGGGTAAGGCACCTAAGCCTCTATGATGCATACTGGATGTTCAACACCTGGGATTTTCCACAATGTCTACCACTTCTCAAAACACTTCCAATATAGGAGGGAACTGTGCTACCGTAAGTTCTAATGACAGGGATGCATCTGTGCAAGGTTGAAAACTCGAGGATGTGTCTGGGTAGCAAACATGAAGTGTCTCATAAAGGCACCTTAGACTGGATGCGTAGGAGGTATCTGCTCAGGGAAGCTACTTCAGTTTTGTACTCATTCATTACAGTGCTTCTCTTGGAGGAATGAAGGAAGAACCCGGACGGACTAGGGGCACATTAGGTACTGTGAATAAAGGGCAGGCTATGAACCTTACGCCTGCCAACCACATATTGGATGTTCACCACCAGTGTTGATCCGCACATAGGTTCTGCGTCTAAAACGCTTCCAACACTGAGAGGGAAGTGTGCTTTAGGAGGGATTCACTGCAGTGTTACGTCTGTTAAAGAAGGATGCTTTTGGGACTGACTCTGTGGTAACCGCATTAGGCGCACATAGCTTTCCAGTCTCAGACGTCTAACCGTTAGACTATAGGAAGTTCTGTTTAAGGGAAACTCCTTCATGCGGAATGTCACTTCTCACAGTGTCTTTGCAGTGGAGAAAAGAAGATAGAACAAGGACGGACAGAGAGAACGATGCAAACCGTGATTGAAGTACAGGGTAAGCCTCGTAGGCCTCTATTATTCATACTGGTAGTTCAACACCGGAGATGTTCCACAGTGTCTACCTCTTCTCAAAACACTTCCAGTATATGAGGGAACTCTGCTACATTAAGTTCTCACGACAGAGATGCGTCTGTGCTCAGTTGGAAAGTGTAGGACGTGTCTGGGTAGCAACCAGTAAGTGTCTGATACAAGCCGCTAAGAGGGGATGCGGAGGAAGGTATCTGCTCAGGGAAGCTACTTCAGGTGCGTACTCATTCATAACAGTGTCTCTCCTTTGAGGATGAAGATAGAACAGGGAACGACTACGGGCACATTAGGTACTGTGAGTAAAGGGCATGCTAAGGCGCTTAAGCCTGCCAAACACATATTGGATGTTCACCACCAGTGCAGATCGGCACTTAGTTTCTCCGTCGAAAACGCTTCCTACACTGAGAGGGAAGTGTGCTTTAGGAGGGATTCACTGCAGTGTTACGTCTGTTAAAGAAGGATGCTTTTGGGACTGACTCGGTGGTAACCGCATTAGGCGCACATAGCTTTCCAGTCTCAGACGTCTAACCGTTAGACTATAGGAAGTTCTGTTTAAGGGAAACTCCTTCATGCGGAATGTCACTTCTCACAGTGTCTTTGCAGTGGAGAAAAGAAGATAGAACAAGGACGGACAGAGAGAACGATGCAAACCGTGATTGAAGTACAGGGTAAGCCTCGTAGGCCTCTATTATGCATACTGGTAGTTCAACACCGGAGATGTTCCACAGTGTCTACCTCTTCTCAAAACACTTCCAGTATATGAGGGAACTCTGCTACATTAAGTTCTCACGACAGAGATGCGTCTGTGCTCAGTTGGAAAGTGTAGGACGTGTCTGGGTAGCAACCAGTAAGTGTCTGATACAAGCCGCTAAGAGGGGATGCGGAGGAAGGTATCTGCTCAGGGAAGCTACTTCAGGTGCGTACTCATTCATAACAGTGTCTCTCCTTTGAGGATGAAGATAGAACAGGGAACGACTACGGGCACATTAGGTACTGTGAGTAAAGGGCATGCTAAGGCGCTTAAGCCTGCCAAACACATATTGGATGTTCACCACCAGTGCAGATCCGCACTTAGTTTCTGCGTCGAAAACGCTTCCTACACTGAGAGGGAAGTGTGCTTTAGGAGGGATTCACTGCAGTGTTACGTCTGTTAAAGAAGGAAGCTTTTGGGACTGACTCTGTGGTAACCCCAATAGGCGCACATAGCTTTCCAGTCTCAGCCGTCTATCCGTTGGACTATAGCAAGTTCTGTTTAAGGGAAACTCCTTCATGCGGAATGTCACTTCTCACAGTGTCTTTCCAGTGGAGGAAAGAAGATAGAACAACGACGGACAGAGAGAACGTTGCAACCCGTGAGTGAAGTACAGGGTAAGGCACCTAAGCCTCTATGATGCATACTGGATGTTCAACACCTGGGATTTTCCACAATGTCTACCACTTCTCAAAACACTTCCAATATAGGAGGGAACTGTGCTACCGTAAGTTCTAATGACAGGGATGCATCTGTGCAAGGTTGAAAACTCGAGGATGTGTCTGGGTAGCAAACATGAAGTGTCTCATAAAGGCACCTTAGACTGGATGCGTAGTAGGTATCTGCTAGGGAAGCTACTTCAGTTTTGTACTCATTCATAACAGTGCTTCTCCTTGGAGGAATGAAGGAAGAACACGGACGGACTAGGGGCACAGTAGGTACTGTGAATAAAGGGCAGGCTATGAACCTTACGCCTGCCAACCACATATTGGATGTTCACCACCAGTGTTGATCCGCACATAGGTTCTGCGTCTAAAACGCTTCCAACACTGAGAGGGAAGTGTGCTTTAGGAGGGATTCACTGCAGTGTTACGTCTGTTAAAGAAGGATGCTTTTGGGACTGACTCTGTGGTAACCGCATTAGGCGCACATAGCTTTCCAGTCTCAGACGTCTAACCGTTAGACTATAGGAAGTTCTGTTTAAGGGAAACTCCTTCATGCGGAATGTCACTTCTCACAGTGTCTTTGCAGTGGAGAAAAGAAGATAGAACAAGGACGGACAGAGAGAACGATGCAAACCGTGATTGAAGTACAGGGTAAGCCTCGTAGGCCTCTATTATTCATACTGGTAGTTCAACACCGGAGATGTTCCACAGTGTCTACCTCTTCTCAAAACACTTCCAGTATATGAGGGAACTCTGCTACATTAAGTTCTCACGACAGAGATGCGTCTGTGCTCAGTTGGAAAGTGTAGGACGTGTCTGGGTAGCAACCAGTAAGTGTCTGATACAAGCCGCTAAGAGGGGATGCGGAGGAAGGTATCTGCTCAGGGAAGCTACTTCAGGTGCGTACTCATTCATAACAGTGTCTCTCCTTTGAGGATGAAGATAGAACAGGGAACGACTACGGGCACATTAGGTACTGTGAGTAAAGGGCATGCTAAGGCGCTTAAGCCTGCCAAACACATATTGGATGTTCACCACCAGTGCAGATCGGCACTTAGTTTCTCCGTCGAAAACGCTTCCTACACTGAGAGGGAAGTGTGCTTTAGGAGGGATTCACTGCAGTGTTACGTCTGTTAAAGAAGGATGCTTTTGGGACTGACTCGGTGGTAACCGCATTAGGCGCACATAGCTTTCCAGTCTCAGACGTCTAACCGTTAGACTATAGGAAGTTCTGTTTAAGGGAAACTCCTTCATGCGGAATGTCACTTCTCACAGTGTCTTTGCAGTGGAGAAAAGAAGATAGAACAAGGACGGACAGAGAGAACGATGCAAACCGTGATTGAAGTACAGGGTAAGCCTCGTAGGCCTCTATTATGCATACTGGTAGTTCAACACCGGAGATGTTCCACAGTGTCTACCTCTTCTCAAAACACTTCCAGTATATGAGGGAACTCTGCTACATTAAGTTCTCACGACAGAGATGCGTCTGTGCTCAGTTGGAAAGTGTAGGACGTGTCTGGGTAGCAACCAGTAAGTGTCTGATACAAGCCGCTAAGAGGGGATGCGGAGGAAGGTATCTGCTCAGGGAAGCTACTTCAGGTGCGTACTCATTCATAACAGTGTCTCTCCTTTGAGGATGAAGATAGAACAGGGAACGACTACGGGCACATTAGGTACTGTGAGTAAAGGGCATGCTAAGGCGCTTAAGCCTGCCAAACACATATTGGATGTTCACCACCAGTGCAGATCCGCACTTAGTTTCTGCGTCGAAAACGCTTCCTACACTGAGAGGGAAGTGTGCTTTAGGAGGGATTCACTGCAGTGTTACGTCTGTTAAAGAAGGAAGCTTTTGGGACTGACTCTGTGGTAACCCCAATAGGCGCACATAGCTTTCCAGTCTCAGCCGTCTATCCGTTGGACTATAGCAAGTTCTGTTTAAGGGAAACTCCTTCATGCGGAATGTCACTTCTCACAGTGTCTTTCCAGTGGAGGAAAGAAGATAGAACAACGACGGACAGAGAGAACGTTGCAACCCGTGAGTGAAGTACAGGGTAAGGCACCTAAGCCTCTATGATGCATACTGGATGTTCAACACCTGGGATTTTCCACAATGTCTACCACTTCTCAAAACACTTCCAATATAGGAGGGAACTGTGCTACCGTAAGTTCTAATGACAGGGATGCATCTGTGCAAGGTTGAAAACTCGAGGATGTGTCTGGGTAGCAAACATGAAGTGTCTCATAAAGGCACCTTAGACTGGATGCGTAGTAGGTATCTGCTAGGGAAGCTACTTCAGTTTTGTACTCATTCATAACAGTGCTTCTCCTTGGAGGAATGAAGGAAGAACACGGACGGACTAGGGGCACAGTAGGTACTGTGAATAAAGGGCAGGCTATGAACCTTACGCCTGCCAACCACATATTGGATGTTCACCACCAGTGTTGATCCGCACATAGGTTCTGCGTCTAAAACGCTTCCAACACTGAGAGGGAAGTGTGCTTTAGGAGGGATTCACTGCAGTGTTACGTCTGTTAAAGAAGGATGCTTTTGGGACTGACTCTGTGGTAACCGCATTAGGCGCACATAGCTTTCCAGTCTCAGACGTCTAACCGTTAGACTATAGGAAGTTCTGTTTAAGGGAAACTCCTTCATGCGGAATGTCACTTCTCACAGTGTCTTTGCAGTGGAGAAAAGAAGATAGAACAAGGACGGACAGAGAGAACGATGCAAACCGTGATTGAAGTACAGGGTAAGCCTCGTAGGCCTCTATTATGCATACTGGTAGTTCAACACCGGAGATGTTCCACAGTGTCTACCTCTTCTCAAAACACTTCCAGTATATGAGGGAACTCTGCTACATTAAGTTCTCACGACAGAGATGCGTCTGTGCTCAGTTGGAAAGTGTAGGACGTGTCTGGGTAGCAACCAGTAAGTGTCTGATACAAGCCGCTAAGAGGGGATGCGGAGGAAGGTATCTGCTCAGGGAAGCTACTTCAGGTGCGTACTCATTCATAACAGTGTCTCTCCTTTGAGGATGAAGATAGAACAGGGAACGACTACGGGCACATTAGGTACTGTGAGTAAAGGGCATGCTAAGGCGCTTAAGCCTGCCAAACACATATTGGATGTTCACCACCAGTGCAGATCCGCACTTAGTTTCTGCGTCGAAAACGCTTCCTACACTGAGAGGGAAGTGTGCTTTAGGAGGGATTCACTGCAGTGTTACGTCTGTTAAAGAAGGAAGCTTTTGGGACTGACTCTGTGGTAACCCCAATAGGCGCACATAGCTTTCCAGTCTCAGCCGTCTATCCGTTGGACTATAGCAAGTTCTGTTTAAGGGAAACTCCTTCATGCGGAATGTCACTTCTCACAGTGTCTTTCCAGTGGAGGAAAGAAGATAGAACAACGACGGACAGAGAGAACGTTGCAACCCGTGAGTGAAGTACAGGGTAAGGCACCTAAGCCTCTATGATGCATACTGGATGTTCAACACCTGGGATTTTCCACAATGTCTACCACTTCTCAAAACACTTCCAATATAGGAGGGAACTGTGCTACCGTAAGTTCTAATGACAGGGATGCATCTGTGCAAGGTTGAAAACTCGAGGATGTGTCTGGGTAGCAAACATGAAGTGTCTCATAAAGGCACCTTAGACTGGATGCGTAGTAGGTATCTGCTAGGGAAGCTACTTCAGTTTTGTACTCATTCATAACAGTGCTTCTCCTTGGAGGAATGAAGGAAGAACACGGACGGACTAGGGGCACAGTAGGTACTGTGAATAAAGGGCAGGCTATGAACCTTACGCCTGCCAACCACATATTGGATGTTCACCACCAGTGTTGATCCGCACATAGGTTCTGCGTCTAAAACGCTTCCAACACTGAGAGGGAAGTGTGCTTTAGGAGGGATTCACTGCAGTGTTACGTCTGTTAAAGAAGGATGCTTTTGGGACTGACTCTGTGGTAACCGCATTAGGCGCACATAGCTTTCCAGTCTCAGACGTCTAACCGTTAGACTATAGGAAGTTCTGTTTAAGGGAAACTCCTTCATGCGGAATGTCACTTCTCACAGTGTCTTTGCAGTGGAGAAAAGAAGATAGAACAAGGACGGACAGAGAGAACGATGCAAACCGTGATTGAAGTACAGGGTAAGCCTCGTAGGCCTCTATTATTCATACTGGTAGTTCAACACCGGAGATGTTCCACAGTGTCTACCTCTTCTCAAAACACTTCCAGTATATGAGGGAACTCTGCTACATTAAGTTCTCACGACAGAGATGCGTCTGTGCTCAGTTGGAAAGTGTAGGACGTGTCTGGGTAGCAACCAGTAAGTGTCTGATACAAGCCGCTAAGAGGGGATGCGGAGGAAGGTATCTGCTCAGGGAAGCTACTTCAGGTGCGTACTCATTCATAACAGTGTCTCTCCTTTGAGGATGAAGATAGAACAGGGAACGACTACGGGCACATTAGGTACTGTGAGTAAAGGGCATGCTAAGGCGCTTAAGCCTGCCAAACACATATTGGATGTTCACCACCAGTGCAGATCGGCACTTAGTTTCTCCGTCGAAAACGCTTCCTACACTGAGAGGGAAGTGTGCTTTAGGAGGGATTCACTGCAGTGTTACGTCTGTTAAAGAAGGATGCTTTTGGGACTGACTCGGTGGTAACCGCATTAGGCGCACATAGCTTTCCAGTCTCAGACGTCTAACCGTTAGACTATAGGAAGTTCTGTTTAAGGGAAACTCCTTCATGCGGAATGTCACTTCTCACAGTGTCTTTGCAGTGGAGAAAAGAAGATAGAACAAGGACGGACAGAGAGAACGATGCAAACCGTGATTGAAGTACAGGGTAAGCCTCGTAGGCCTCTATTATGCATACTGGTAGTTCAACACCGGAGATGTTCCACAGTGTCTACCTCTTCTCAAAACACTTCCAGTATATGAGGGAACTCTGCTACATTAAGTTCTCACGACAGAGATGCGTCTGTGCTCAGTTGGAAAGTGTAGGACGTGTCTGGGTAGCAACCAGTAAGTGTCTGATACAAGCCGCTAAGAGGGGATGCGGAGGAAGGTATCTGCTCAGGGAAGCTACTTCAGGTGCGTACTCATTCATAACAGTGTCTCTCCTTTGAGGATGAAGATAGAACAGGGAACGACTACGGGCACATTAGGTACTGTGAGTAAAGGGCATGCTAAGGCGCTTAAGCCTGCCAAACACATATTGGATGTTCACCACCAGTGCAGATCCGCACTTAGTTTCTGCGTCGAAAACGCTTCCTACACTGAGAGGGAAGTGTGCTTTAGGAGGGATTCACTGCAGTGTTACGTCTGTTAAAGAAGGAAGCTTTTGGGACTGACTCTGTGGTAACCCCAATAGGCGCACATAGCTTTCCAGTCTCAGCCGTCTATCCGTTGGACTATAGCAAGTTCTGTTTAAGGGAAACTCCTTCATGCGGAATGTCACTTCTCACAGTGTCTTTCCAGTGGAGGAAAGAAGATAGAACAACGACGGACAGAGAGAACGTTGCAACCCATGAGTGAAGTACAGGGTAAGGCACCTAAGCCTCTATGATGCATACTGGATGTTCAACACCTGGGATTTTCCACAATGTCTACCACTTCTCAAAACACTTCCAATATAGGAGGGAACTGTGCTACCGTAAGTTCTAATGACAGGGATGCATCTGTGCAAGGTTGAAAACTCGAGGATGTGTCTGGGTAGCAAACATGAAGTGTCTCATAAAGGCACCTTAGACTGGATGCGTAGTAGGTATCTGCTAGGGAAGCTACTTCAGTTTTGTACTCATTCATAACAGTGCTTCTCCTTGGAGGAATGAAGGAAGAACACGGACGGACTAGGGGCACAGTAGGTACTGTGAATAAAGGGCAGGCTATGAACCTTACGCCTGCCAACCACATATTGGATGTTCACCACCAGTGTTGATCCGCACATAGGTTCTGCGTCTAAAACGCTTCCAACACTGAGAGGGAAGTGTGCTTTAGGAGGGATTCACTGCAGTGTTACGTCTGTTAAAGAAGGATGCTTTTGGGACTGACTCTGTGGTAACCGCATTAGGCGCACATAGCTTTCCAGTCTCAGACGTCTAACCGTTAGACTATAGGAAGTTCTGTTTAAGGGAAACTCCTTCATGCGGAATGTCACTTCTCACAGTGTCTTTGCAGTGGAGAAAAGAAGATAGAACAAGGACGGACAGAGAGAACGATGCAAACCGTGATTGAAGTACAGGGTAAGCCTCGTAGGCCTCTATTATGCATACTGGTAGTTCAACACCGGAGATGTTCCACAGTGTCTACCTCTTCTCAAAACACTTCCAGTATATGAGGGAACTCTGCTACATTAAGTTCTCACGACAGAGATGCGTCTGTGCTCAGTTGGAAAGTGTAGGACGTGTCTGGGTAGCAACCAGTAAGTGTCTGATACAAGCCGCTAAGAGGGGATGCGGAGGAAGGTATCTGCTCAGGGAAGCTACTTCAGGTGCGTACTCATTCATAACAGTGTCTCTCCTTTGAGGATGAAGATAGAACAGGGAACGACTACGGGCACATTAGGTACTGTGAGTAAAGGGCATGCTAAGGCGCTTAAGCCTGCCAAACACATATTGGATGTTCACCACCAGTGCAGATCCGCACTTAGTTTCTGCGTCGAAAACGCTTCCTACACTGAGAGGGAAGTGTGCTTTAGGAGGGATTCACTGCAGTGTTACGTCTGTTAAAGAAGGAAGCTTTTGGGACTGACTCTGTGGTAACCCCAATAGGCGCACATAGCTTTCCAGTCTCAGCCGTCTATCCGTTGGACTATAGCAAGTTCTGTTTAAGGGAAACTCCTTCATGCGGAATGTCACTTCTCACAGTGTCTTTCCAGTGCAGGAAAGAAGATAGAACAACGACGGACAGAGAGAACGTTACAACCCGTGAGTGAAGTACAGGGTAAGGCACCTAAGCCTCTATGATGCATACTGGATGTTCAACACCTGAGATTTTCCACAATGTCTACCACTTCTCAAAACACTTCCAATATAGGAGGGAACTGTGCTACCGTAAGTTCTAATGACAGGGATGCATCTGTGCAAGGTTGAAAACTCGAGGATGTGTCTGGGTAGCAAACATGAAGTGTCTCATAAAGGCACCTTAGACTGGATGCGTAGGAGGTATCTGCTCAGGGAAGCTACTTCAGTTTTGAACTCATTCATAACAGTGCTTCTCCTTGGAGGAATGAAGGAAGATCACGGACGGACTAGGGGCACATTAGGTACTGTGAATAAAGGGCAGGCTATGAACCTTACGCCTGCCAACCACATATTGGATGTTCACCACCAGTGTTGATCCGCACATAGGTTCTGCGTCTAAAACGCTTCCAACACTGAGAGGGAAGTGTCCTTTAGGAGGGATTCACTGCAGTGTTACGTCTGTTAAAGAAGGATGCTTTTGGGACTGACTCTGTGGTAACCGCATTAGGCGCACTTAGCTTTCCAGTCTCAGACGTCTAACCGTTAGACTATAGGAAGTTCTGTTTAAGGGAAACTCCTTCATGCGGAATGTCACTTCTCACAGTGTCTTTGCAGTGGAGAAAAGAAGATAGAACAAGGACGGACAGAGAGAACGATGCAAACCGTGATTGAAGTACAGGGTAAGCCTCGTAGGCCTCTATTATGCATACTGGTAGTTCAACACCGGAAATGTTCCACAGTGTCTAACTCTTCTCAAAACACTTCCAGTATATGAGGGAACTCTGCTACATTAAGTTCTCACGACAGAGATGCGTCTGTGCTCAGTTGGAAAGTGTAGGACGTGTCTGGGTAGCAACCAGTAAGTGTCTGATACAAGCCGCTATGAGGGGATGCGGAGGAAGGTATCTGCTCAGGGAAGCTACTTCAGGTGCGTACTCATTCATAACAGTGTCTCTCCTTTGAGGATGAAGATAGAACAGGGAACGACTACGGGCACATTAGGTACTGTGAGTAAAGGGCATGCTAAGGCGCTTAAGCCTGCCAAACACATATTGGATGTTCACCACCAGTGCAGATCCGCACTTAGTTTCTGCGTCGAAAACGCTTCCTACACTGAGAGGGAAGTGTGCTTTAGGAGGGATTCACTGCAGTGTTACGTCTGTTAAAGAAGGAAGCTTTTGGGACTGACTCTGTGGTAACCCCAATAGGCGCACATAGCTTTCCAGTCTCAGCCGTCTATCCTTTGGACTATAGCAAGTTCTGTTTAAGGGAAACTCCTTCATGCGGAATGTCACTTCTCACAGTGTCTTTCCAGTGGGGGAAAGAAGATAGAACAACGACGGACAGAGAGAACGTTGCAACCCGTGAGTGAAGTACAGGGTAAGGCACCTAAGCCTCTATGATGCATACTGGATGTTCAACACCTGGGATTTTCCACAATGTCTACCACTTCTCAAAACACTTCCAATATAGGAGGGAACTGTGCTACCGTAAGTTCTAATGACAGGGATGCATCTGTGCAAGGTTGAAAACTCGAGGATGTGTCTGGGTAGCAAACATGAAGTGTCTCATAAAGGCACCTTAGACTGGATGCGTAGGAGGTATCTGGTAGGGAAGCTACTTCAGTTTTGTACTCATTCATAACAGTGCTTCTCCTTGGAGGAATGAAGGAGGAACACGGACGGACTAGGGGCACAGTAGGTACTGTGAATAAAGGGCAGGCTATGAACCTTACGCCTGCCAACCACATATTGGATGTTCACCACCAGTGTTGATCCGCACATAGGTTCTGCGTCTAAACCGCTTCCAACACTGAGAGGGAAGTGTGCTTTAGGAGGGATTCACTGCAGTGTTACGTCTGTTAAAGAAGGATGCTTTTGGGACTGACTCTGTGGTAACCGCATTAGGCGCACATAGCTTTCCAGTCTCAGACGTCTAACCGTTAGACTATAGGAAGTTCTGTTTAAGGGAAACTCCTTCATGCGGAATGTCACTTCTCACAGTGTCTTTGCAGTGGAGAAAAGAAGATAGAACAAGGACGGACAGAGAGAACGATGCAAACCGTGATTGAAGTACAGGGTAAGCCTCGTAGGCCTCTATTATGCATACTGGTAGTTCAACACCGGAGATGTTCCACAGTGTCTACCTCTTCTCAAAACACTTCCAGTATATGAGGGAACTCTGCTACATTAAGTTCTCACGACAGAGATGCGTCTGTGCTCAGTTGGAAAGTGTAGGACGTGTCTGGGTAGCAACCAGTAAGTGTCTGATACAAGCCGCTAAGAGGGGATGCGGAGGAAGGTATCTGCTCAGGGAAGCTACTTCAGGTGCGTACTCATTCATAACAGTGTCTCTCCTTTGAGGATGAAGATAGAACAGGGAACGACTACGGGCACATTAGGTACTGTGAGTAAAGGGCATGCTAAGGCGCTTAAGCCTGCCAAACACATATTGGATGTTCACCACCAGTGCAGATCCGCACTTAGTTTCTGCGTCGAAAACGCTTCCTACACTGAGAGGGAAGTGTGCTTTAGGAGGGATTCACTGCAGTGTTACGTCTGTTAAAGAAGGAAGCTTTTGGGACTGACTCTGTGGTAACCCCAATAGGCGCACATAGCTTTCCAGTCTCAGCCGTCTATCCGTTGGACTATAGCAAGTTCTGTTTAAGGGAAACTCCTTCATGCGGAATGTCACTTCTCACAGTGTCTTTCCAGTGGAGGAAAGAAGATAGAACAACGACGGACAGAGAGAACGTTGCAACCCGTGAGTGAAGTACAGGGTAAGGCACCTAAGCCTCTATGATGCATACTGGATGTTCAACACCTGGGATTTTCCACAATGTCTACCACTTCTCAAAACACTTCCAATATAGGAGGGAACTGTGCTACCGTAAGTTCTAATGACAGGGATGCATCTGTGCAAGGTTGAAAACTCGAGGATGTGTCTGGGTAGCAAACATGAAGTGTCTCATAAAGGCACCTTAGACTGGATGCGTAGGAGGTATCTGCTCAGGAAAGCTACTTCAGTTTTGTACTCATTCATAACAGTGCTTCTCCTTGGAGGAATGAAGGAAGAACACGGACGGACTAGGGGCACAGTAGGTACTGTGAATAAAGGGCAGGCTATGAACCTTACGCCTGCCAACCACATATTGGATGTTCACCACCAGTGTTGATCCGCACATAGGTTCTGCGTCTAAACCGCTTCCAACACTGAGAGGGAAGTGTGCTTTAGGAGGGATTCACTGCAGTGTTACGTCTGTTAAAGAAGGATGCTTTTGGGACTGACTCTGTGGTAACCGCATTAGGCGCACATAGCTTTCCAGTCTCAGACGTCTAACCGTTAGACTATAGGAAGTTCTGTTTAAGGGAAACTCCTTCATGCGGAATGTCACTTCTCACAGTGTCTTTGCAGTGGAGAAAAGAATATAGAACAAGGACGGACAGAGAGAACGATGCAAACCGTGATTGAAGTACAGGGTAAGCCTCGTAGGCCTCTATTATGCATACTGGTAGTTCAACACCGGAGATGTTCCACAGTGTCTACCTCTTCTCAAAACACTTCCAGTATATGAGGGAACTCTGCTACATTAAGTTCTCACGACAGAGATGCGTCTGTGCTCAGTTGGAAAGTGTAGGACGTGTCTGGGTAGCAACCAGTAAGTGTCTGATACAAGCCGCTAAGAGGGGATGCGGAGGAAGGTATCTGCTCAGGGAAGCTACTTCAGGTGCGTACTCATTCATAACAGTGTCTCTCCTTTGAGGATGAAGATAGAACAGGGAACGACTACGGGCACATTAGGTACTGTGAGTAAAGGGCATGCTAAGGCGCTTAAGCCTGCCAAACACATATTGGATGTTCACCACCAGTGCAGATCCGCACTTAGTTTCTGCGTCGAAAACGCTTCCTACACTGAGAGGGAAGTGTGCTTTAGGAGGGATTCACTGCAGTGTTACGTCTGTTAAAGAAGGATGCTTTTGGGACTGACTCGGTGGTAACCGCATTAGGCGCACATAGCTTTCCAGACTCAGACGTCTAACCGTTAGACTATAGGAAGTTCTGTTTAAGGGAAACTCCTTCATGCGGAATGTCACTTCTCACAGTGTCTTTGCAGTGGAGAAAAGAAGATAGAACACGGACGGACAGAGAGAACGATGCAAACCGTGATTGAAGTACAGGGTAAGCCTCGTAGGCCTCTATTATGCATACTGGTAGTTCAACACCGGAGATGTTCCACAGTGTCTACCTCTTCTCAAAACACTTCCAGTATATGAGGGAACTCTGCTACATTAAGTTCTCACGACAGAGATGCGTCTGTGCTCAGTTGGAAAGTGTAGGACGTGTCTGGGTAGCAACCAGTAAGTGTCTGATACAAGCCGCTAAGAGGGGATGCGGAGGAAGGTATCTGCTCAGGGAAGCTACTTCAGGTGCGTACTCATTCATAACAGTGTCTCTCCTTTGAGGATGAAGATAGAACAGGGAACGACTACGGGCACATTAGGTACTGTGAGTAAAGGGCATGCTAAGGCGCTTAAGCCTGCCAAACACATATTGGATGTTCACCACCAGTGCAGATCCGCACTTAGTTTCTGCGTCGAAAACGCTTCCTACACTGAGAGGGAAGTGTGCTTTAGGAGGGATTCACTGCAGTGTTACGTCTGTTAAAGAAGGAAGCTTTTGGGACTGACTCTGTGGTAACCCCAATAGGCGCACATAGCTTTCCAGTCTCAGCCGTCTATCCGTTGGACTATAGCAAGTTCTGTTTAAGGGAAACTCCTTCATGCGGAATGTCACTTCTCACAGTGTCTTTGCAGTGGAGGAAAGAAGATAGAACAACGACGGACAGAGAGAACGTTGCAACCCGTGAGTGAAGTACAGGGTAAGGCACCTAAGCCTCTATGATGCATACTGGATGTTCAACACCTGGGATTTTCCACAATGTCTACCACTTCTCAAAACACTTCCAATATAGGAGGGAACTGTGCTACCGTAAGTTCTAATGACAGGGATGCATCTGTGCAAGGTTGAAAACTCGAGGATGTGTCTGGGTAGCAAACATGAAGTGTCTCATAAAGGCACCTTAGACTGGATGCGTAGGAGGTATCTGCTCAGGAAAGCTACTTCAGTTTTTAACTCATTCATAACAGTGCTTCTCCTTGGAGGAATGAAGGAAGAACACGGACGGACTAGGGGCACATTAGGTACTGTGAATAAAGGGCAGGCTATGAACCTTACGCCTGCCAACCACATATTGGATGTTCACCACCAGTGTTGATCCGCACATAGGTTCTGCGTCTAAAACGCTTCCAACACTGAGAGGGAAGTGTGTTTTAGGAGGGATCACTGCAGTGTTACGTCTGTTAAAGAAGGATGCTTTTGGGACTGACTCTGTGGTAACCGCATTAGACGCACATAGCTTTCCAGTCTCAGACATCTAACCGTTAGACTATAGGAAGTTCTGTTTAAGGGAAACTCCTTCATGCGGAATGTCACTTCTCACAGTGTCTTTGCAGTGGAGAAAAGAAGATAGAACAAGGACGGACAGAGAGAACGATGCAAACCGTGATTGAAGTACAGGGTAAGCCTCGTAGGCCTCTATTATGCATACTGGTAGTTCAACACCGGAGATGTTCCACAGTGTCTACCTCTTCTCAAAACACTTCCAGTATATGAGGGAACTCTGCTACATTAAGTTCTCACGACAGAGATGCGTCTGTGCTCAGTTGGAAAGTGTAGGACGTGTCTGGGTAGCAACCAGTAAGTGTCTGATACAAGCCGCTAAGAGGGGATGCGGAGGAAGGTATCTGCTCAGGGAAGCTACTTCAGGTGCGTACTCATTCATAACAGTGTCTCTCCTTTGAGGATGAAGATAGAACAGGGAACGACGACGGGCACATTAGGTACTGTGAGTAAAGGGCATGCTAAGGCGCTTAAGCCTGCCAAACACATATTGGATGTTCACCACCAGTGCAGATCCGCACTTAGTTTCTGCGTCGAAAACGCTTCCTACACTGAGAGGGAAGTGTGCTTTAGGAGGGATTCACTGCAGTGTTACGTCTGTTAAAGAGGATGCTTTTGGGACTGACTCTGTGGTAACCGCATTAGGCGCACATAGCTTTCCAGTCTCAGACGTCTAACCGTTAGACTATAGGAAGTTCTGTTTAAGGGAAACTCCTTCATGCGGAATGTCACTTCTCACAGTGTCTTTGCAGTGGAGAAAAGAAGATAGAACAAGGACGGACAGAGAGAACGATGCAAACCGTGATTGAAGTACAGGGTAAGCCTCGTAGGCCTCTATTATGCATACTGGTAGTTCAACACCGGAGATGTTCCACAGTGTCTACCTCTTCTCAAAACACTTCCAGTATATGAGGGAACTCTGCTACATTAAGTTCTCACGACAGAGATGCGTCTGTGCTCAGTTGGAAAGTGTAGGACGTGTCTGGGTAGCAACCAGTAAGTGTCTGATACAAGCCGCTAAGAGGGGATGCGGAGGAAGGTATCTGCTCAGGGAAGCTACTTCAGGTGCGTACTCATTCATAACAGTGTCTCTCCTTTGAGGATGAAGATAGAACAGGGAACGACTACGGGCACATTAGGTACTGTGAGTAAAGGGCATGCTAAGGCGCTTAAGCCTGCCAAACACATATTGGATGTTCACCACCAGTGCAGATCCGCACTTAGTTTCTGCGTCGAAAACGCTTCCTACACTGAGAGGGAAGTGTGCTTTAGGAGGGATTCACTGCAGTGTTACGTCTGTTAAAGAAGGAAGCTTTTGGGACTGACTCTGTGGTAACCCCAATAGGCGCACATAGCTTTCCAGTCTCAGCCGTCTATCCGTTGGACTATAGCAAGTTCTGTTTAAGGGAAACTCCTTCATGCGGAATGTCACTTCTCACAGTGTCTTTGCAGTGGAGGAAAGAAGATAGAACAACGACGGACAGAGAGAACGTTGCAACCCGTGAGTGAAGTACAGGGTAAGGCACCTAAGCCTCTATGATGCATACTGGATGTTCAACACCTGGGATTTTCCACAATGTCTACCACTTCTCAAAACACTTCCAATATAGGAGGGAACTGTGCTACCGTAAGTTCTAATGACAGGGATGCATCTGTGCAAGGTTGAAAACTCGAGGATGTGTCTGGGTAGCAAACATGAAGTGTCTCATAAAGGCACCTTAGACTGGATGCGTAGTAGGTATCTGCTAGGGAAGCTACTTCAGTTTTGTACTCATTCATAACAGTGCTTCTCCTTGGAGGAATGAAGGAAGAACAAGGACGGACTAGGGGCACAGTAGGTACTGTGAATAAAGGGCAGGCTATGAACCTTACGCCTGCCAACCACATATTGGATGTTCACCACCAGTGTTGATCCGCACATAGGTTCTGCGTCTAAAACGCTTCCAACACTGAGAGGGAAGTGTGCTTTAGGAGGGATTCACTGCAGTGTTACGTCTGTTAAAGAAGGATGCTTTTGGGACTGACTCGGTGGTAACCGCATTAGGCGCACATAGCTTTCCAGTCTCAGACGTCTAACCGTTAGACTATAGGAAGTTCTGTTTAAGGGAAACTCCTTCATGCGGAATGTCACTTCTCACAGTGTCTTTGCAGTGGAGAAAAGAAGATAGAACAAGGACGGACAGAGAGAACGATGCAAACCGTGATTGAAATACAGGGTAAGCCTCGTAGGCCTCTATTATGCATACTGGTAGTTCAACACCGGAGATGTTCCACAGTGTCTACCTCTTCTCAAAACACTTCCAGTATATGAGGGAACTCTGCTACATTAAGTTCTCACGACAGAGATGCGTCTGTGCTCAGTTGGAAAGTGTAGGACGTGTCTGGGTAGCAACCAGTAAGTGTCTGATACAAGCCGCTAAGAGGGGATGCGGAGGAAGGTATCTGCTCAGGGAAGCTACTTCAGGTGCGTACTCATTCATAACAGTGTCTCTCCTTTGAGGATGAAGATAAACAGGGAACGACGACGGGCACATTAGGTACTGTGAGTAAAGGGCATGCTAAGGCGCTTAAGCCTGCCAAACACATATTGGATGTTCACCACCAGTGCAGATCCGCACTTAGTTTCTGCGTCGAAAACGCTTCCTACACTGAGAGGGAAGTGTGCTTTAGGAGGGATTCACTGCAGTGTTACGTCTGTTAAAGAGGATGCTTTTGGGACTGACTCTGTGGTAACCGCATTAGGCGCACATAGCTTTCCAGTCTCAGACGTCTAACCGTTAGACTATAGGAAGTTCTGTTTAAGGGAAACTCCTTCATGCGGAATGTCACTTCTCACAGTGTCTTTGCAGTGGAGAAAAGAAGATAGAACAAGGACGGACAGAGAGAACGATGCAAACCGTGATTGAAGTACAGGGTAAGCCTCGTAGGCCTCTATTATGCATACTGGTAGTTCAACACCGGAGATGTTCCACAGTGTCTACCTCTTCTCAAAACACTTCCAGTATATGAGGGAACTCTGCTACATTAAGTTCTCACGACAGAGATGCGTCTGTGCTCAGTTGGAAAGTGTAGGACGTGTCTGGGTAGCAACCAGTAAGTGTCTGATACAAGCCGCTAAGAGGGGATGCGGAGGAAGGTATCTGCTCAGGGAAGCTACTTCAGGTGCGTACTCATTCATAACAGTGTCTCTCCTTTGAGGATGAAGATAGAACAGGGAACGACTACGGGCACATTAGGTACTGTGAGTAAAGGGCATGCTAAGGCGCTTAAGCCTGCCAAACACATATTGGATGTTCACCACCAGTGCAGATCCGCACTTAGTTTCTGCGTCGAAAACGCTTCCTACACTGAGAGGGAAGTGTGCTTTAGGAGGGATTCACTGCAGTGTTACGTCTGTTAAAGAAGGAAGCTTTTGGGACTGACTCTGTGGTAACCCCAATAGGCGCACATAGCTTTCCAGTCTCAGCCGTCTATCCGTTGGACTATAGCAAGTTCTGTTTAAGGGAAACTCCTTCATGCGGAATGTCACTTCTCACAGTGTCTTTGCAGTGGAGGAAAGAAGATAGAACAACGACGGACAGAGAGAACGTTGCAACCCGTGAGTGAAGTACAGGGTAAGGCACCTAAGCCTCTATGATGCATACTGGATGTTCAACACCTGGGATTTTCCACAATGTCTACCACTTCTCAAAACACTTCCAATATAGGAGGGAACTGTGCTACCGTAAGTTCTAATGACAGGGATGCATCTGTGCAAGGTTGAAAACTCGAGGATGTGTCTGGGTAGCAAACATGAAGTGTCTCATAAAGGCACCTTAGACTGGATGCGTAGTAGGTATCTGCTAGGGAAGCTACTTCAGTTTTGTACTCATTCATAACAGTGCTTCTCCTTGGAGGAATGAAGGAAGAACAAGGACGGACTAGGGGCACAGTAGGTACTGTGAATAAAGGGCAGGCTATGAACCTTACGCCTGCAAACCACATATTGTATGTTCACCACCAGTGTTGATCCGCACATAGGTTCTGTGTCTAAAACGCTTCCAACACTGAGAGGGAAGTGTGCTTTAGGAGGGATTCACTGCAGTGTTACGTCTGTTAAAGAAGGATGCTTTTGGGACTGACTCGGTGGTAACCGCATTAGGCGCACATAGCTTTCCAGTCTCAGACGTCTAACCGTTAGACTATAGGAAGTTCTGTTTAAGGGAAACTCCTTCATGCGGAATGTCACTTCTCACAGTGTCTTTGCAGTGGAGAAAAGAAGATAGAACAAGGACGGACAGAGAGAACGATGCAAACCGTGATTGAAATACAGGGTAAGCCTCGTA
The DNA here is from genome assembly GCF_020171115.1 of Neogale vison. Classification (NCBI taxonomy): domain Eukaryota; kingdom Metazoa; phylum Chordata; class Mammalia; order Carnivora; family Mustelidae; genus Neogale; species Neogale vison. The sequence goes on from NW_025334856.1 coordinate 1,796,723, forward strand.
GGCCTCTATTATGCATACTGGTAGTTCAACACCGGAGATGTTCCACAGTGTCTAACTCTTCTCAAAACACTTCCAGTATATGAGGGAACTCTGCTACATTAAGTTCTCACGACAGAGATGCGTCTGTGCTCAGTTGGAAAGTGTAGGCCGTGTCTGGGTAGCAACCAGTAAGTGTCTGATACAAGCCGCTAAGAGGGGATGCGGAGGAAGGTATCTGCTCAGGGAAGCTACTTCAGGTGCGTACTCATTCATAACAGTGTCTCTCCTTTGAGGATGAAGATAGAACAGGGAACGACTACGGGCACATTAGGTACTGTGAGTAAAGGGCATGCTAAGGCGCTTAAGCCTGCCAAACACATATTGGATGTTCACCACCAGTGCAGATCCGCACTTAGTTTCTGCGTCGAAAACGCTTCCTACACTGAGAGGGAAGTGTGCTTTAGGAGGGATTCACTGCAGTGTTACGTCTGTTAAAGAAGGAAGCTTTTGGGACTGACTCTGTGGTAACCCCAATAGGCGCACATAGCTTTCCAGTCTCAGCCGTCTATCCGTTGGACTATAGCAAGTTCTGTTTAAGGGAAACTCCTTCATGCGGAATGTCACTTCTCACAGTGTCTTTGCAGTGGAGGAAAGAAGATAGAACAACGACGGACAGAGAGAACGTTGCAACCCGTGAGTGAAGTACAGGGTAAGGCACCTAAGCCTCTATGATGCATACTGGATGTTCAACACCTGGGATTTTCCACAATGTCTACCACTTCTCAAAACACTTCCAATATAGGATGGAACTGTGCTACTGTAAGTTCTAATGACAGGGATGCATTTGTGCAAGGTTGAAAACTCGAGGATGTGTCTGGGTAGCAAACATGAAGTGTCTCATAAAGGCACCTTAGACTGGATGCGTAGTAGGTATCTGCTAGGGAAGCTACTTCAGTTTTGTACTCATTCATAACAGTGCTTCTCCTTGGAGGAATGAAGGAAGAACACGGACGGACTAGGGGCACAGTAGGTACTGTGAATAAAGGGCAGGCTATGAACCTTACGCCTGCCAACCACATATTGGATGTTCACCACCAGTGTTGATCCGCACATAGGTTCTGCGTCTAAAACGCTTCCAACACTGAGAGGGAAGTGTGCTTTAGGAGGGATTCACTGCAGTGTTACGTCTGTTAAAGAAGGATGCTTTTGGGTCTGACTCGGTGGTAACCGCATTAGGCGCACATAGCTTTCCAGTCTCAGACGTCTAACCGTTAGACTATAGGAAGTTCTGTTTAAGGGAAACTCCTTCATGCGGAATGTCACTTCTCACAGTGTCTTTGCAGTGGAGAAAAGAAGATAGAACAAGGACGGACAGAGAGAACGATGCAAACCGTGATTGAAGTACAGGGTAAGCCTCGTAGGCCTCTAATATTCATACTGGTAGTTCAACACCGGAGATGTTCCACAGTGTCTACCTCTTCTCAAAACACTTCCAGTATATGAGGGAACTCTGCTACATTAAGTTCTCACGACAGAGATGCGTCTGTGCTCAGTTGGAAAGTGTAGGACGTGTCTGGGTAGCAACCAGTAAGTGTCTGATACAAGCCGCTAAGAGGGGATGCGGAGGAAGGTATCTGCTCAGGGAAGCTACTTCAGGTGCGTACTCATTCATAACAGTGTCTCTCCTTTGAGGATGAAGATAGAACAGGGAACGACTACGGGCACATTAGGTACTGTGAGTAAAGGGCATGCTAAGGCGCTTAAGCCTGCCAAACACATATTGGATGTTCACCACCAGTGCAGATCGGCACTTAGTTTCTCCGTCGAAAACGCTTCCTACACTGAGAGGGAAGTGTGCTTTAGGAGGGATTCACTGCAGTGTTACGTCTGTTAAAGAAGGATGCTTTTGGGACTGACTCGGTGGTAACCGCATTAGGCGCACATAGCTTTCCAGTCTCAGACGTCTAACCGTTAGACTATAGGAAGTTCTGTTTAAGGGAAACTCCTTCATGCGGAATGTCACTTCTCACAGTGTCTTTGCAGTGGAGAAAAGAAGATAGAACAAGGACGGACAGAGAGAACGATGCAAACCGTGATTGAAGTACAGGGTAAGCCTCGTAGGCCTCTATTATGCATACTGGTAGTTCAACACCTGAGATGTTCCACAGTGTCTACCTCTTCTCAAAACACTTCCAGTATATGAGGGAACTCTGCTACATTAAGTTCTCACGACAGAGATGCGTCTGTGCTCAGTTGGAAAGTGTAGGACGTGTCTGGGTAGCAACCAGTAAGTGTCTGATACAAGCCGCTAAGAGGGGATGCGGAGGAAGGTATCTGCTCAGGGAAGCTACTTCAGGTGCGTACTCATTCATAACAGTGTCTCTCCTTTGAGGATGAAGATAGAACAGGGAACGACTACGGGCACATTAGGTACTGTGAGTAAAGGGCATGCTAAGGCGCTTAAGCCTGCCAAACACATATTGGATGTTCACCACCAGTGCAGATCCGCACTTAGTTTCTGCGTCGAAAACGCTTCCTACACTGAGAGGGAAGTGTGCTTTAGGAGGGATTCACTGCAGTGTTACGTCTGTTAAAGAAGGAAGCTTTTGGGACTGACTCTGTGGTAACCCCAATAGGCGCACATAGCTTTCCAGTCTCAGCCGTCTATCCGTTGGACTATAGCAAGTTCTGTTTAAGGGAAACTCCTTCATGCGGAATGTCACTTCTCACAGTGTCTTTCCAGTGGAGGAAAGAAGATAGAACAACGACGGACAGAGAGAACGTTGCAACCCGTGAGTGAAGTACAGGGTAAGGCACCTAAGCCTCTATGATGCATACTGGATGTTCAACACCTGGGATTTTCCACAATGTCTACCACTTCTCAAAACACTTCCAATATAGGAGGGAACTGTGCTACCGTAAGTTCTAATGACAGGGATGCATCTGTGCAAGGTTGAAAACTCGAGGATGTGTCTGGGTAGCAAACATGAAGTGTCTCATAAAGGCACCTTAGACTGGATGCGTAGTAGGTATCTGCTAGGGAAGCTACTTCAGTTTTGTACTCATTCATAACAGTGCTTCTCCTTGGAGGAATGAAGGAAGAACACGGACGGACTAGGGGCACAGTAGGTACTGTGAATAAAGGGCAGGCTATGAACCTTACGCCTGCCAACCACATATTGGATGTTCACCACCAGTGTTGATCCGCACATAGGTTCTGCGTCTAAAACGCTTCCAACACTGAGAGGGAAGTGTGCTTTAGGAGGGATTCACTGCAGTGTTACGTCTGTTAAAGAAGGATGCTTTTGGGACTGACTCTGTGGTAACCGCATTAGGCGCACATAGCTTTCCAGTCTCAGACGTCTAACCGTTAGACTATAGGAAGTTCTGTTTAAGGGAAACTCCTTCATGCGGAATGTCACTTCTCACAGTGTCTTTGCAGTGGAGAAAAGAAGATAGAACAAGGACGGACAGAGAGAACGATGCAAACCGTGATTGAAGTACAGGGTAAGCCTCGTAGGCCTCTATTATGCATACTGGTAGTTCAACACCGGAGATGTTCCACAGTGTCTACCTCTTCTCAAAACACTTCCAGTATATGAGGGAACTCTGCTACATTAAGTTCTCACGACAGAGATGCGTCTGTGCTCAGTTGGAAAGTGTAGGACGTGTCTGGGTAGCAACCAGTAAGTGTCTGATACAAGCCGCTAAGAGGGGATGCGGAGGAAGGTATCTGCTCAGGGAAGCTACTTCAGGTGCGTACTCATTCATAACAGTGTCTCTCCTTTGAGGATGAAGATAGAACAGGGAACGACTACGGGCACATTAGGTACTGTGAGTAAAGGGCATGCTAAGGCGCTTAAGCCTGCCAAACACATATTGGATGTTCACCACCAGTGCAGATCCGCACTTAGTTTCTGCGTCGAAAACGCTTCCTACACTGAGAGGGAAGTGTGCTTTAGGAGGGATTCACTGCAGTGTTACGTCTGTTAAAGAAGGAAGCTTTTGGGACTGACTCTGTGGTAACCCCAATAGGCGCACATAGCTTTCCAGTCTCAGCCGTCTATCCGTTGGACTATAGCAAGTTCTGTTTAAGGGAAACTCCTTCATGCGGAATGTCACTTCTCACAGTGTCTTTCCAGTGGAGGAAAGAAGATAGAACAACGACGGACAGAGAGAACGTTACAACCCGTGAGTGAAGTACAGGGTAAGGCACCTAAGCCTCTATGATGCATACTGGATGTTCAACACCTGAGATTTTCCACAATGTCTACCACTTCTCAAAACACTTCCAATATAGGAGGGAACTGTGCTACCGTAAGTTCTAATGACAGGGATGCATCTGTGCAAGGTTGAAAACTCGAGGATGTGTCTGGGTAGCAAACATGAAGTGTCTCATAAAGGCACCTTAGACTGGATGCGTAGGAGGTATCTGCTCAGGGAAGCTACTTCAGTTTTGAACTCATTCATAACAGTGCTTCTCCTTGGAGGAATGAAAGAAGATCACGGACGGACTAGGGGCACATTAGGTACTGTGAATAAAGGGCAGGCTATGAACCTTACGCCTGCCAACCACATATTGGATGTTCACCACCAGTGTTGATCCGCACATAGGTTCTGCGTCTAAAACGCTTCCAACACTGAGAGGGAAGTGTCCTTTAGGAGGGATTCACTGCAGTGTTACGTCTGTTAAAGAAGGATGCTTTTGGGACTGACTCTGTGGTAACCGCATTAGGCGCACTTAGCTTTCCAGTCTCAGACGTCTAACCGTTAGACTATAGGAAGTTCTGTTTAAGGGAAACTCCTTCATGCGGAATGTCACTTCTCACAGTGTCTTTGCAGTGGAGAAAAGAAGATAGAACAAGGACGGACAGAGAGAACGATGCAAACCGTGATTGAAGTACAGGGTAAGCCTCGTAGGCCTCTATTATGCATACTGGTAGTTCAACACCGGAAATGTTCCACAGTGTCTAACTCTTCTCAAAACACTTCCAGTATATGAGGGAACTCTGCTACATTAAGTTCTCACGACAGAGATGCGTCTGTGCTCAGTTGGAAAGTGTAGGACGTGTCTGGGTAGCAACCAGTAAGTGTCTGATACAAGCCGCTATGAGGGGATGCGGAGGAAGGTATCTGCTCAGGGAAGCTACTTCAGGTGCGTACTCATTCATAACAGTGTCTCTCCTTTGAGGATGAAGATAGAACAGGGAACGACTACGGGCACATTAGGTACTGTGAGTAAAGGGCATGCTAAGGCGCTTAAGCCTGCCAAACACATATTGGATGTTCACCACCAGTGCAGATCCGCACTTAGTTTCTGCGTCGAAAACGCTTCCTACACTGAGAGGGAAGTGTGCTTTAGGAGGGATTCACTGCAGTGTTACGTCTGTTAAAGAAGGAAGCTTTTGGGACTGACTCTGTGGTAACCCCAATAGGCGCACATAGCTTTCCAGTCTCAGCCGTCTATCCTTTGGACTATAGCAAGTTCTGTTTAAGGGAAACTCCTTCATGCGGAATGTCACTTCTCACAGTGTCTTTCCAGTGGGGGAAAGAAGATAGAACAACGACGGACAGAGAGAACGTTGCAACCCGTGAGTGAAGTACAGGGTAAGGCACCTAAGCCTCTATGATGCATACTGGATGTTCAACACCTGGGATTTTCCACAATGTCTACCACTTCTCAAAACACTTCCAATATAGGAGGGAACTGTGCTACCGTAAGTTCTAATGACAGGGATGCATCTGTGCAAGGTTGAAAACTCGAGGATGTGTCTGGGTAGCAAACATGAAGTGTCTCATAAAGGCACCTTAGACTGGATGCGTAGGAGGTATCTGGTAGGGAAGCTACTTCAGTTTTGTACTCATTCATAACAGTGCTTCTCCTTGGAGGAATGAAGGAGGAACACGGACGGACTAGGGGCACAGTAGGTACTGTGAATAAAGGGCAGGCTATGAACCTTACGCCTGCCAACCACATATTGGATGTTCACCACCAGTGTTGATCCGCACATAGGTTCTGCGTCTAAACCGCTTCCAACACTGAGAGGGAAGTGTGCTTTAGGAGGGATTCACTGCAGTGTTACATCTGTTAAAGAAGGATGCTTTTGGGACTGACTCTGTGGTAACCGCATTAGGCGCACATAGCTTTCCAGTCTCAGACGTCTAACCGTTAGACTATAGGAAGTTCTGTTTAAGGGAAACTCCTTCATGCGGAATGTCACTTCTCACAGTGTCTTTGCAGTGGAGAAAAGAAGATAGAACAAGGACGGACAGAGAGAACGATGCAAACCGTGATTGAAGTACAGGGTAAGCCTCGTAGGCCTCTATTATGCATACTGGTAGTTCAACACCGGAGATGTTCCACAGTGTCTACCTCTTCTCAAAACACTTCCAGTATATGAGGGAACTCTGCTACATTAAGTTCTCACGACAGAGATGCGTCTGTGCTCAGTTGGAAAGTGTAGGACGTGTCTGGGTAGCAACCAGTAAGTGTCTGATACAAGCCGCTAAGAGGGGATGCGGAGGAAGGTATCTGCTCAGGGAAGCTACTTCAGGTGCGTACTCATTCATAACAGTGTCTCTCCTTTGAGGATGAAGATAGAACAGGGAACGACTACGGGCACATTAGGTACTGTGAGTAAAGGGCATGCTAAGGCGCTTAAGCCTGCCAAACACATATTGGATGTTCACCACCAGTGCAGATCCGCACTTAGTTTCTGCGTCGAAAACGCTTCCTACACTGAGAGGGAAGTGTGCTTTAGGAGGGATTCACTGCAGTGTTACGTCTGTTAAAGAAGGAAGCTTTTGGGACTGACTCTGTGGTAACCCCAATAGGCGCACATAGCTTTCCAGTCTCAGCCGTCTATCCGTTGGACTATAGCAAGTTCTGTTTAAGGGAAACTCCTTCATGCGGAATGTCACTTCTCACAGTGTCTTTCCAGTGGAGGAAAGAAGATAGAACAACGACGGACAGAGAGAACGTTGCAACCCGTGAGTGAAGTACAGGGTAAGGCACCTAAGCCTCTATGATGCATACTGGATGTTCAACACCTGGGATTTTCCACAATGTCTACCACTTCTCAAAACACTTCCAATATAGGAGGGAACTGTGCTACCGTAAGTTCTAATGACAGGGATGCATCTGTGCAAGGTTGAAAACTCGAGGATGTGTCTGGGTAGCAAACATGAAGTGTCTCATAAAGGCACCTTAGACTGGATGCGTAGGAGGTATCTGCTCAGGAAAGCTACTTCAGTTTTGTACTCATTCATAACAGTGCTTCTCCTTGGAGGAATGAAGGAAGAACACGGACGGACTAGGGGCACAGTAGGTACTGTGAATAAAGGGCAGGCTATGAACCTTACGCCTGCCAACCACATATTGGATGTTCACCACCAGTGTTGATCCGCACATAGGTTCTGCGTCTAAACCGCTTCCAACACTGAGAGGGAAGTGTGCTTTAGGAGGGATTCACTGCAGTGTTACGTCTGTTAAAGAAGGATGCTTTTGGGACTGACTCTGTGGTAACCGCATTAGGCGCACATAGCTTTCCAGTCTCAGACGTGTAACCGTTAGACTATAGGAAGTTCTGTTTAAGGGAAACTCCTTCATGCGGAATGTCACTTCTCACAGTGTCTTTGCAGTGGAGAAAAGAAGATAGAACAAGGACGGACAGAGAGAACGATGCAAACCGTGATTGAAGTACAGGGTAAGCCTCGTAGGCCTCTATTATGCATACTGGTAGTTCAACACCGGAGATGTTCCACAGTGTCTACCTCTTCTCAAAACACTTCCAGTATATGAGGGAACTCTGCTACATTAAGTTCTCACGACAGAGATGCGTCTGTGCTCAGTTGGAAAGTGTAGGACGTGTCTGGGTAGCAACCAGTAAGTGTCTGATACAAGCCGCTAAGAGGGGATGCGGAGGAAGGTATCTGCTCAGGGAAGCTACTTCAGGTGCGTACTCATTCATAACAGTGTCTCTCCTTTGAGGATGAAGATAGAACAGGGAACGACTACGGGCACATTAGGTACTGTGAGTAAAGGGCATGCTAAGGCGCTTAAGCCTGCCAAACACATATTGGATGTTCACCACCAGTGCAGATCCGCACTTAGTTTCTGCGTCGAAAACGCTTCCTACACTGAGAGGGAAGTGTGCTTTAGGAGGGATTCACTGCAGTGTTACGTCTGTTAAAGAAGGATGCTTTTGGGACTGACTCGGTGGTAACCGCATTAGGCGCACATAGCTTTCCAGACTCAGACGTCTAACCGTTAGACTATAGGAAGTTCTGTTTAAGGGAAACTCCTTCATGCGGAATGTCACTTCTCACAGTGTCTTTGCAGTGGAGAAAAGAAGATAGAACACGGACGGACAGAGAGAACGATGCAAACCGTGATTGAAGTACAGGGTAAGCCTCGTAGGCCTCTATTATGCATACTGGTAGTTCAACACCGGAGATGTTCCACAGTGTCTACCTCTTCTCAAAACACTTCCAGTATATGAGGGAACTCTGCTACATTAAGTTCTCACGACAGAGATGCGTCTGTGCTCAGTTGGAAAGTGTAGGACGTGTCTGGGTAGCAACCAGTAAGTGTCTGATACAAGCCGCTAAGAGGGGATGCGGAGGAAGGTATCTGCTCAGGGAAGCTACTTCAGGTGCGTACTCATTCATAACAGTGTCTCTCCTTTGAGGATGAAGATAGAACAGGAAACGACTACGGGCACATTAGGTACTGTGAGTAAAGGGCATGCTAAGGCGCTTAAGCCTGCCAAACACATATTGGATGTTCACCACCAGTGCAGATCCGCACTTAGTTTCTGCGTCGAAAACGCTTCCTACACTGAGAGGGAAGTGTGCTTTAGGAGGGATTCACTGCAGTGTTACGTCTGTTAAAGAAGGAAGCTTTTGGGACTGACTCTGTGGTAACCCCAATAGGCGCACATAGCTTTCCAGTCTCAGCCGTCTATCCGTTGGACTATAGCAAGTTCTGTTTAAGGGAAACTCCTTCATGCGGAATGTCACTTCTCACAGTGTCTTTCCAGTGGAGGAAAGAAGATAGAACAACGACGGACAGAGAGAACGTTGCAACCCGTGAGTGAAGTACAGGGTAAGGCACCTAAGCCTCTATGATGCATACTGGATGTTCAACACCTGGGATTTTCCACAATGTCTACCACTTCTCAAAACACTTCCAATATAGGAGGGAACTGTGCTACCGTAAGTTCTAATGACAGGGATGCATCTGTGCAAGGTTGAAAACTCGAGGATGTGTCTGGGTAGCAAACATGAAGTGTCTCATAAAGGCACCTTAGACTGGATGCGTAGGAGGTATCTGCTCAGGAAAGCTACTTCAGTTTTTAACTCATTCATAACAGTGCTTCTCCTTGGAGGAATGAAGGAAGAACACGGACGGACTAGGGGCACATTAGGTACTGTGAATAAAGGGCAGGCTATGAACCTTACGCCTGCCAACCACATATTGGATGTTCACCACCAGTGTTGATCCGCACATAGGTTCTGCGTCTCAAACGCTTCCAACACTGAGAGGGAAGTGTGTTTTAGGAGGGATCACTGCAGTGTTACGTCTGTTAAAGAAGGATGCTTTTGGGACTGACTCTGTGGTAACCGCATTAGACGCACATAGCTTTCCAGTCTCAGACATCTAACCGTTAGACTATAGGAAGTTCTGTTTAAGGGAAACTCCTTCATGCGGAATGTCACTTCTCACAGTGTCTTTGCAGTGGAGAAAAGAATATAGAACAAGGACGGACAGAGAGAACGATGCAAACCGTGATTGAAGTACAGGGTAAGCCTCGTAGGCCTCTATTATGCATACTGGTAGTTCAACACCGGAGATGTTCCACAGTGTCTACCTCTTCTCAAAACACTTCCAGTATATGAGGGAACTCTGCTACATTAAGTTCTCACGACAGAGATGCGTCTGTGCTCAGTTGGAAAGTGTAGGACGTGTCTGGGTAGCAACCAGTAAGTGTCTGATACAAGCCGCTAAGAGGGGATGCGGAGGAAGGTATCTGCTCAGGGAAGCTACTTCAGGTGCGTACTCATTCATAACAGTGTCTCTCCTTTGAGGATGAAGATAAACAGGGAACGACTACGGGCACATTAGGTACTGTGAGTAAAGGGCATGCTAAGGCGCTTAAGCCTGCCAAACACATATTGGATGTTCACCACCAGTGCAGATCCGCACTTAGTTTCTGCGTCGAAAACGCTTCCTACACTGAGAGGGAAGTGTGCTTTAGGAGGGATTCACTGCAGTGTTACGTCTGTTAAAGAGGATGCTTTTGGGACTGACTCTGTGGTAATCGCATTAGGCGCACATAGCTTTCCAGTCTCAGACGTCTAACCGTTAGACTATAGGAAGTTCTGTTTAAGGGAAACTCCTTCATGCGGAATGTCACTTCTCACAGTGTCTTTGCAGTGGAGAAAAGAAAATAGAACAAGGACGGACAGAGAGAACGATGCAAACCGTGATTGAAGTACAGGGTAAGCCTCGTAGGCCTCTATTATGCATACTGGTAGTTCAACACCGGAGATGTTCCACAGTGTCTACCTCTTCTCAAAACACTTCCAGTATATGAGGGAACTCTGCTACATTAAGTTCTCACGACAGAGATGCGTCTGTGCTCAGTTGGAAAGTGTAGGACGTGTCTGGGTAGCAACCAGTAAATGTCTGATACAAGCCGCTAAGAGGGGATGCGGAGGAAGGTATCTGCTCAGGGAAGCTACTTCAGGTGCGTACTCATTCATAACAGTGTCTCTCCTTTGAGGATGAAGATAGAACAGGGAACGACTACGGGCACATTAGGTACTGTGAGTAAAGGGCATGCTAAGGCGCTTAAGCCTGCCAAACACATATTGGATGTTCACCACCAGTGCAGATCCGCACTTAGTTTCTGCGTCGAAAACGCTTCCTACACTGAGAGGGAAGTGTGCTTTAGGAGGGATTCACTGCAGTGTTACGTCTGTTAAAGAAGGAAGCTTTTGGGACTGACTCTGTGGTAACCCCAATAGGCGCACATAGCTTTCCAGTCTCAGCCGTCTATCCGTTGGACTATAGCAAGTTCTGTTTAAGGGAAACTCCTTCATGCGGAATGTCACTTCTCACAGTGTCTTTGCAGTGGAGGAAAGAAGATAGAACAACGACGGACAGAGAGAACGTTGCAACCCGTGAGTGAAGTACAGGGTAAGGCACCTAAGCCTCTATGATGCATACTGGATGTTCAACACCTGGGATTTTCCACAATGTCTACCACTTCTCAAAACACTTCCAATATAGGAGGGAACTGTGCTACCGTAAGTTCTAATGACAGGGATGCATCTGTGCAAGGTTGAAAACTCGAGGATGTGTCTGGGTAGCAAACATGAAGTGTCTCATAAAGGCACCTTAGACTGGATGCGTAGTAGGTATCTGCTAGGGAAGCTACTTCAGTTTTGTACTCATTCATAACAGTGCTTCTCCTTGGAGGAATGAAGGAAGAACAAGGACGGACTAGGGGCACAGTAGGTACTGTGAATAAAGGGCAGGCTATGAACCTTACGCCTGCAAACCACATATTGGATGTTCACCACCAGTGTTGATCCGCACATAGGTTCTGCGTCTAAAACGCTTCCAACACTGAGAGGGAAGTGTGCTTTAGGAGGGATTCACTGCAGTGTTACGTCTGTTAAAGAAGGATGCTTTTGGGACTGACTCGGTGGTAACCGCATTAGGCGCACATAGCTTTCCAGTCTCAGACGTCTAACCGTTAGACTATAGGAAGTTCTGTTTAAGGGAAACTCCTTCATGCGGAATGTCACTTCTCACAGTGTCTTTGCAGTGGAGAAAAGAAGATAGAACAAGGACGGACAGAGAGAACGATGCAAACCGTGATTGAAATACAGGGTAACCTCGTAGGCCTCTATTATGCATACTGGTAGTTCAACACCGGAGATGTTCCACAGTGTCTAACTCTTCTCAAAACACTTCCAGTATGAGGGAACTCTGCTACATTAAGTTCTCACGACAGAGATGCGTCTGTGCTCAGTTGGAAAGTGTAGGCCGTGTCTGGGTAGCAACCAGTAAGTGTCTGATACAAGCCGCTAAGAGGGGATGCGGAGGAAGGTATCTGCTCAGGGAAGCTACTTCAGGTGCGTACTCATTCATAACAGTGTCTCTCCTTTGAGGATGAAGATAGAACAGGGAACGACTACGGGCACATTAGGTACTGTGAGTAAAGGGCATGCTAAGGCGCTTAAGCCTGCCAAACACATATTGGATGTTCACCACCAGTGCAGATCCGCACTTAGTTTCTGCGTCGAAAACGCTTCCTACACTGAGAGGGAAGTGTGCTTTAGGAGGGATTCACTGCAGTGTTACGTCTGTTAAAGAAGGAAGCTTTTGGGACTGACTCTGTGGTAACCCCAATAGGCGCACATAGCTTTCCAGTCTCAGCCGTCTATCCGTTGGACTATAGCAAGTTCTGTTTAAGGGAAACTCCTTCATGCGGAATGTCACTTCTCACAGTGTCTTTGCAGTGGAGGAAAGAAGATAGAACAACGACGGACAGAGAGAACGTTGCAACCCGTGAGTGAAGTACAGGGTAAGGCACCTAAGCCTCTATGATGCATACTGGATGTTCAACACCTGGGATTTTCCACAATGTCTACCACTTCTCAAAACACTTCCAATATAGGATGGAACTGTGCTACTGTAAGTTCTAATGACAGGGATGCATTTGTGCAAGGTTGAAAACTCGAGGATGTGTCTGGGTAGCAAACATGAAGTGTCTCATAAAGGCACCTTAGACTGGATGCGTAGTAGGTATCTGCTAGGGAAGCTACTTCAGTTTTGTACTCATTCATAACAGTGCTTCTCCTTGGAGGAATGAAGGAAGAACACGGACGGACTAGGGGCACAGTAGGTACTGTGAATAAAGGGCAGGCTATGAACCTTACGCCTGCCAACCACATATTGGATGTTCACCACCAGTGTTGATCCGCACATAGGTTCTGCGTCTAAAACGCTTCCAACACTGAGAGGGAAGTGTGCTTTAGGAGGGATTCACTGCAGTGTTACGTCTGTTAAAGAAGGATGCTTTTGGGACTGACTCTGTGGTAACCGCATTAGGCGCACATAGCTTTCCAGTCTCAGACGTCTAACCGTTAGACTATAGGAAGTTCTGTTTAAGGGAAACTCCTTCATGCGGAATGTCACTTCTCACAGTGTCTTTGCAGTGGAGAAAAGAAGATAGAACAAGGACGGACAGAGAGAACGATGCAAACCGTGATTGAAGTACAGGGTAAGCCTCGTAGGCCTCTATTATGCATACTGGTAGTTCAACACCGGAGATGTTCCACAGTGTCTAACTCTTCTCAAAACACTTCCAGTATATGAGGGAACTCTGCTACATTAAGTTCTCACGACAGAGATGCGTCTGTGCTCAGTTGGAAAGTGTAGGACGTGTCTGGGTAGCAACCAGTAAGTGTCTGATACAAGCCGCTAAGAGGGGATGCGGAGGAAGGTATCTGCTCAGGGAAGCTACTTCAGGTGCGTACTCATTCATAACAGTGTCTCTCCTTTGAGGATGAAGATAGAACAGGGAACGACTATGGGCACATTAGGTACTGTGAGTAAAGGGCATGCTAAGGCGCTTAAGCCTGCCAAACACATATTGGATGTTCACCACCAGTGCAGATCCGCACTTAGTTTCTGCGTCGAAAACGCTTCCTACACTGAGAGGGAAGTGTGCTTTAGGAGGGATTCACTGCAGTGTTACGTCTGTTAAAGAAGGAAGCTTTTGGGACTGACTCTGTGGTAACCCCAATAGGCGCACATAGCTTTCCAGTCTCAGCCGTCTATCCGTTGGACTATAGCAAGTTCTGTTTAAGGGAAACTCCTTCATGCGGAATGTCACTTCTCACAGTGTCTTTCCAGTGGAGGAAAGAAGATAGAACAACGACGGACAGAGAGAACGTTGCAACCCGTGAGTGAAGTACAGGGTAAGGCACCTAAGCCTCTATGATGCATACTGGATGTTCAACACCTGGGATTTTCCACAATGTCTACCACTTCTCAAAACACTTCCAATATAGGAGGGAACTGTGCTACCGTAAGTTCTAATGACAGGGATGCATCTGTGCAAGGTTGAAAACTCGAGGATGTGTCTGGGTAGCAAACATGAAGTGTCTCATAAAGGCACCTTAGACTGGATGCGTAGGAGGTATCTGCTCAGGAAAGCTACTTCAGTTTTGTACTCATTCATAACAGTGCTTCTCCTTGGAGGAATGAAGGAAGAACACGGACGGACTAGGGGCACAGTAGGTACTGTGAATAAAGGGCAGGCTATGAACCTTACGCCTGCCAACCACATATTGGATGTTCACCACCAGTGTTGATCCGCACATAGGTTCTGCGTCTAAACCGCTTCCAACACTGAGAGGGAAGTGTGCTTTAGGAGGGATTCACTGCAGTGTTACGTCTGTTAAAGAAGGATGCTTTTGGGACTGACTCTGTGGTAACCGCATTAGGCGCACATAGCTTTCCAGTCTCAGACGTCTAACCGTTAGACTATAGGAAGTTCTGTTTAAGGGAAACTCCTTCATGCGGAATGTCACTTCTCACAGTGTCTTTGCAGTGGAGAAAAGAATATAGAACAAGGACGGACAGAGAGAACGATGCAAACCGTGATTGAAGTACAGGGTAAGCCTCGTAGGCCTCTATTATGCATACTGGTAGTTCAACACCGGAGATGTTCCACAGTGTCTACCTCTTCTCAAAACACTTCCAGTATATGAGGGAACTCTGCTACATTAAGTTCTCACGACAGAGATGCGTCTGTGCTCAGTTGGAAAGTGTAGGACGTGTCTGGGTAGCAACCAGTAAGTGTCTGATACAAGCCGCTAAGAGGGGATGCGGAGGAAGGTATCTGCTCAGGGAAGCTACTTCAGGTGCGTACTCATTCATAACAGTGTCTCTCCTTTGAGGATGAAGATAGAACAGGGAACGACTACGGGCACATTAGGTACTGTGAGTAAAGGGCATGCTAAGGCGCTTAAGCCTGCCAAACACATATTGGATGTTCACCACCAGTGCAGATCCGCACTTAGTTTCTGCGTCGAAAACGCTTCCTACACTGAGAGGGAAGTGTGCTTTAGGAGGGATTCACTGCAGTGTTACGTCTGTTAAAGAAGGATGCTTTTGGGACTGACTCGGTGGTAACCGCATTAGGCGCACATAGCTTTCCAGACTCAGACGTCTAACCGTTAGACTATAGGAAGTTCTGTTTAAGGGAAACTCCTTCATGCGGAATGTCACTTCTCACAGTGTCTTTGCAGTGGAGAAAAGAAGATAGAACACGGACGGACAGAGAGAACGATGCAAACCGTGATTGAAGTACAGGGTAAGCCTCGTAGGCCTCTATTATGCATACTGGTAGTTCAACACCGGAGATGTTCCACAGTGTCTACCTCTTCTCAAAACACTTCCAGTATATGAGGGAACTCTGCTACATTAAGTTCTCACGACAGAGATGCGTCTGTGCTCAGTTGGAAAGTGTAGGACGTGTCTGGGTAGCAACCAGTAAGTGTCTGATACAAGCCGCTAAGAGGGGATGCGGAGGAAGGTATCTGCTCAGGGAAGCTACTTCAGGTGCGTACTCATTCATAACAGTGTCTCTCCTTTGAGGATGAAGATAGAACAGGAAACGACTACGGGCACATTAGGTACTGTGAGTAAAGGGCATGCTAAGGCGCTTAAGCCTGCCAAACACATATTGGATGTTCACCACCAGTGCAGATCCGCACTTAGTTTCTGCGTCGAAAACGCTTCCTACACTGAGAGGGAAGTGTGCTTTAGGAGGGATTCACTGCAGTGTTACGTCTGTTAAAGAAGGAAGCTTTTGGGACTGACTCTGTGGTAACCCCAATAGGCGCACATAGCTTTCCAGTCTCAGCCGTCTATCCGTTGGACTATAGCAAGTTCTGTTTAAGGGAAACTCCTTCATGCGGAATGTCACTTCTCACAGTGTCTTTCCAGTGGAGGAAAGAAGATAGAACAACGACGGACAGAGAGAACGTTGCAACCCGTGAGTGAAGTACAGGGTAAGGCACCTAAGCCTCTATGATGCATACTGGATGTTCAACACCTGGGATTTTCCACAATGTCTACCACTTCTCAAAACACTTCCAATATAGGAGGGAACTGTGCTACCGTAAGTTCTAATGACAGGGATGCATCTGTGCAAGGTTGAAAACTCGAGGATGTGTCTGGGTAGCAAACATGAAGTGTCTCATAAAGGCACCTTAGACTGGATGCGTAGGAGGTATCTGCTCAGGAAAGCTACTTCAGTTTTTAACTCATTCATAACAGTGCTTCTCCTTGGAGGAATGAAGGAAGAACACGGACGGACTAGGGGCACATTAGGTACTGTGAATAAAGGGCAGGCTATGAACCTTACGCCTGCCAACCACATATTGGATGTTCACCACCAGTGTTGATCCGCACATAGGTTCTGCGTCTCAAACGCTTCCAACACTGAGAGGGAAGTGTGTTTTAGGAGGGATCACTGCAGTGTTACGTCTGTTAAAGAAGGATGCTTTTGGGACTGACTCTGTGGTAACCGCATTAGACGCACATAGCTTTCCAGTCTCAGACATCTAACCGTTAGACTATAGGAAGTTCTGTTTAAGGGAAACTCCATCATGCGGAATGTCACTTCTCACAGTGTCTTTGCAGTGGAGAAAAGAATATAGAACAAGGACGGACAGAGAGAACGATGCAAACCGTGATTGAAGTACAGGGTAAGCCTCGTAGGCCTCTATTATGCATACTGGTAGTTCAACACCGGAGATGTTCCACAGTGTCTACCTCTTCTCAAAACACTTCCAGTATATGAGGGAACTCTGCTACATTAAGTTCTCACGACAGAGATGCGTCTGTGCTCAGTTGGAAAGTGTAGGACGTGTCTGGGTAGCAACCAGTAAGTGTCTGATACAAGCCGCTAAGAGGGGATGCGGAGGAAGGTATCTGCTCAGGGAAGCTACTTCAGGTGCGTACTCATTCATAACAGTGTCTCTCCTTTGAGGATGAAGATAAACAGGGAACGACGACGGGCACATTAGGTACTGTGAGTAAAGGGCATGCTAAGGCGCTTAAGCCTGCCAAACACATATTGGATGTTCACCACCAGTGCAGATCCGCACTTAGTTTCTGCGTCGAAAACGCTTCCTACACTGAGAGGGAAGTGTGCTTTAGGAGGGATTCACTGCAGTGTTACGTCTGTTAAAGAGGATGCTTTTGGGACTGACTCTGTGGTAATCGCATTAGGCGCACATAGCTTTCCAGTCTCAGACGTCTAACCGTTAGACTATAGGAAGTTCTGTTTAAGGGAAACTCCTTCATGCGGAATGTCACTTCTCACAGTGTCTTTGCAGTGGAGAAAAGAAAATAGAACAAGGACGGACAGAGAGAACGATGCAAACCGTGATTGAAGTACAGGGTAAGCCTCGTAGGCCTCTATTATGCATACTGGTAGTTCAACACCGGAGATGTTCCACAGTGTCTACCTCTTCTCAAAACACTTCCAGTATATGAGGGAACTCTGCTACATTAAGTTCTCACGACAGAGATGCGTCTGTGCTCAGTTGGAAAGTGTAGGACGTGTCTGGGTAGCAACCAGTAAGTGTCTGATACAAGCCGCTAAGAGGGGATGCGGAGGAAGGTATCTGCTCAGGGAAGCTACTTCAGGTGCGTACTCATTCATAACAGTGTCTCTCCTTTGAGGATGAAGATAGAACAGGGAACGACTACGGGCACATTAGGTACTGTGAGTAAAGGGCATGCTAAGGCGCTTAAGCCTGCCAAACACATATTGGATGTTCACCACCAGTGCAGATCCGCACTTAGTTTCTGCGTCGAAAACGCTTCCTACACTGAGAGGGAAGTGTGCTTTAGGAGGGATTCACTGCAGTGTTACGTCTGTTAAAGAAGGAAGCTTTTGGGACTGACTCTGTGGTAACCCCAATAGGCGCACATAGCTTTCCAGTCTCAGCCGTCTATCCGTTGGACTATAGCAAGTTCTGTTTAAGGGAAACTCCTTCATGCGGAATGTCACTTCTCACAGTGTCTTTGCAGTGGAGGAAAGAAGATAGAACAACGACGGACAGAGAGAACGTTGCAACCCGTGAGTGAAGTACAGGGTAAGGCACCTAAGCCTCTATGATGCATACTGGATGTTCAACACCTGGGATTTTCCACAATGTCTACCACTTCTCAAAACACTTCCAATATAGGAGGGAACTGTGCTACCGTAAGTTCTAATGACAGGGATGCATCTGTGCAAGGTTGAAAACTCGAGGATGTGTCTGGGTAGCAAACATGAAGTGTCTCATAAAGGCACCTTAGACTGGATGCGTAGTAGGTATCTGCTAGGGAAGCTACTTCAGTTTTGTACTCATTCATAACAGTGCTTCTCCTTGGAGGAATGAAGGAAGAACAAGGACGGACTAGGGGCACAGTAGGTACTGTGAATAAAGGGCAGGCTATGAACCTTACGCCTGCAAACCACATATTGGATGTTCACCACCAGTGTTGATCCGCACATAGGTTCTGCGTCTAAAACGCTTCCAACACTGAGAGGGAAGTGTGCTTTAGGAGGGATTCACTGCAGTGTTACGTCTGTTAAAGAAGGATGCTTTTGGGACTGACTCGGTGGTAACCGCATTAGGCGCACATAGCTTTCCAGTCTCAGACGTCTAACCGTTAGACTATAGGAAGTTCTGTTTAAGGGAAACTCCTTCATGCGGAATGTCACTTCTCACAGTGTCTTTGCAGTGGAGAAAAGAAGATAGAACAAGGACGGACAGAGAGAACGATGCAAACCGTGATTGAAATACAGGGTAACCTCGTAGGCCTCTATTATGCATACTGGTAGTTCAACACCGGAGATGTTCCACAGTGTCTAACTCTTCTCAAAACACTTCCAGTATATGAGGGAACTCTGCTACATTAAGTTCTCACGACAGAGATGCGTCTGTGCTCAGTTGGAAAGTGTAGGCCGTGTCTGGGTAGCAACCAGTAAGTGTCTGATACAAGCCGCTAAGAGGGGATGCGGAGGAAGGTATCTGCTCAGGGAAGCTACTTCAGGTGCGTACTCATTCATAACAGTGTCTCTCCTTTGAGGATGAAGATAGAACAGGGAACGACTACGGGCACATTAGGTACTGTGAGTAAAGGGCATGCTAAGGCGCTTAAGCCTGCCAAACACATATTGGATGTTCACCACCAGTGCAGATCCGCACTTAGTTTCTGCGTCGAAAACGCTTCCTACACTGAGAGGGAAGTGTGCTTTAGGAGGGATTCACTGCAGTGTTACGTCTGTTAAAGAAGGAAGCTTTTGGGACTGACTCTGTGGTAACCCCAATAGGCGCACATAGCTTTCCAGTCTCAGCCGTCTATCCGTTGGACTATAGCAAGTTCTGTTTAAGGGAAACTCCTTCATGCGGAATGTCACTTCTCACAGTGTCTTTGCAGTGGAGGAAAGAAGATAGAACAACGACGGACAGAGAGAACGTTGCAACCCGTGAGTGAAGTACAGGGTAAGGCACCTAAGCCTCTATGATGCATACTGGATGTTCAACACCTGGGATTTTCCACAATGTCTACCACTTCTCAAAACACTTCCAATATAGGATGGAACTGTGCTACTGTAAGTTCTAATGACAGGGATGCATTTGTGCAAGGTTGAAAACTCGAGGATGTGTCTGGGTAGCAAACATGAAGTGTCTCATAAAGGCACCTTAGACTGGATGCGTAGTAGGTATCTGCTAGGGAAGCTACTTCAGTTTTGTACTCATTCATAACAGTGCTTCTCCTTGGAGGAATGAAGGAAGAACACGGACGGACTAGGGGCACAGTAGGTACTGTGAATAAAGGGCAGGCTATGAACCTTACGCCTGCCAACCACATATTGGATGTTCACCACCAGTGTTGATCCGCACATAGGTTCTGCGTCTAAACCGCTTCCAACACTGAGAGGGAAGTGTGCTTTAGGAGGGATTCACTGCAGTGTTACGTCTGTTAAAGAAGGATGCTTTTGGGACTGACTCTGTGGTAACCGCATTAGGCGCACATAGCTTTCCAGTCTCAGACGTCTAACCGTTAGACTATAGGAAGTTCTGTTTAAGGGAAACTCCTTCATGCGGAATGTCACTTCTCACAGTGTCTTTGCAGTGGAGAAAAGAAGATAGAACAAGGACGGACAGAGAGAACGATGCAAACCGTGATTGAAGTACAGGGTAAGCCTCGTAGGCCTCTATTATGCATACTGGTAGTTCAACACCGGAGATGTTCCACAGTGTCTAACTCTTCTCAAAACACTTCCAGTATATGAGGGAACTCTGCTACATTAAGTTCTCACGACAGAGATGCGTCTGTGCTCAGTTGGAAAGTGTAGGACGTGTCTGGGTAGCAACCAGTAAGTGTCTGATACAAGCCGCTAAGAGGGGATGCGGAGGAAGGTATCTGCTCAGGGAAGCTACTTCAGGTGCGTACTCATTCATAACAGTGTCTCTCCTTTGAGGATGAAGATAGAACAGGGAACGACTATGGGCACATTAGGTACTGTGAGTAAAGGGCATGCTAAGGCGCTTAAGCCTGCCAAACACATATTGGATGTTCACCACCAGTGCAGATCCGCACTTAGTTTCTGCGTCGAAAACGCTTCCTACACTGAGAGGGAAGTGTGCTTTAGGAGGGATTCACTGCAGTGTTACGTCTGTTAAAGAAGGAAGCTTTTGGGACTGACTCTGTGGTAACCCCAATAGGCGCACATAGCTTTCCAGTCTCAGCCGTATATCCGTTGGACTATAGCAAGTTCTGTTTAAGGGAAACTCCTTCATGCGGAATGTCACTTCTCACAGTGTCTTTCCAGTGGAGGAAAGAAGATAGAACAACGACGGACAGAGAGAACGTTGCAACCCGTGAGTGAAGTACAGGGTAAGGCACCTAAGCCTCTATGATGCATACTGGATGTTCAACACCTGGGATTTTCCACAATGTCTACCACTTCTCAAAACACTTCCAATATAGGAGGGAACTGTGCTACTGTAAGTTCTAATGACAGGGATGCATCTGTGCAAGGTTGAAAACTCGAGGATGTGTCTGGGTAGCAAACATGAAGTGTCTCATAAAGGCACCTTAGACTGGATGCGTAGTAGGTATCTGGTAGGGAAGCTACTTCAGTTTTGTACTCATTCATAACAGTGCTTCTCCTTGGAGGAATGAAGGAAGAACACGGACGGACTAGGGGCACAGTAGGTACTGTGAATAAAGGGCAGGCTATGAACCTTACGCCTGCCAACCACATATTGGATGTTCACCACCAGTGTTGATCCGCACATAGGTTCTGCGTCTAAACCGCTTCCAACACTGAGAGGGAAGTGTGCTTTAGGAGGGATTCACTGCAGTGTTACGTCTGTTAAAGAAGGATGCTTTTGGGACTGACTCTGTGGTAACCGCATTAGGCGCACATAGCTTTCCAGTCTAAGACGTCTAACCGTTAGACTATAGGAAGTTCTGTTTAAGGGAAACTCCTTCATGCGGAATGTCACTTCTCACAGTGTCTTTGCAGTGGAGAAAAGAAGATAGAACAAGGACGGACAGAGAGAACGATGCAAACCGTGATTGAAGTACAGGGTAAGCCTCGTAGGCCTCTATTATGCATACTGGTAGTTCAACACCGGAGATGTTCCACAGTGTCTAACTCTTCTCAAAACACTTCCAGTATATGAGGGAACTCTGCTACATTAAGTTCTCACGACAGAGATGCGTCTGTGCTCAGTTGGAAAGTGTAGGAC
The DNA here is from genome assembly GCF_020171115.1 of Neogale vison. NCBI lineage: Eukaryota > Metazoa > Chordata > Mammalia > Carnivora > Mustelidae > Neogale > Neogale vison. The sequence continues at coordinate 1,818,554 of NW_025334856.1, forward strand.
GTGTCTGGGTAGCAACCAGTAAGTGTCTGATACAAGCCGCTAAGAGGGGATGCGGAGGAAGGTATCTGCTCAGGGAAGCTACTTCAGGTGCGTACTCATTCATAACAGTGTCTCTCCTTTGAGGATGAAGATAGAACAGGGAACGACTACGGGCACATTAGGTACTGTGAGTAAAGGGCATGCTAAGGCGCTTAAGCCTGCCAAACACATATTGGATGTTCACCACCAGTGCAGATCCGCACTTAGTTTCTGCGTCGAAAACGCTTCCTACACTGAGAGGGAAGTGTGCTTTAGGAGGGATTCACTGCAGTGTTACGTCTGTTAAAGAAGGAAGCTTTTGGGACTGACTCTGTGGTAACCCCAATAGGCGCACATAGCTTTCCAGTCTCAGCCGTCTATCCGTTGGACTATAGCAAGTTCTGTTTAAGGGAAACTCCTTCATGCGGAATGTCACTTCTCACAATGTCTTTGCAGTGGAGGAAAGAAGATAGAACAACGACGGACAGAGAGAACGTTGCAACCCGTGAGTGAAGTACAGGGTAAGGCACCTAAGCCTCTATGATGCATACTGGATGTTCAACACCTGGGATTTTCCACAATGTCTACCACTTCTCAAAACACTTCCAATATAGGAGGGAACTGTGCTACCGTAAGTTCTAATGACAGGGATGCATCTGTGCAAGGTTGAAAACTCGAGGATGTGTCTGGGTAGCAAACATGAAGTGTCTCATAAAGGCACCTTAGACTGGATGCGTAGTAGGTATCTGCTAGGGAAGCTACTTCAGTTTTGTACTCATTCATAACAGTGCTTCTCCTTGGAGGAATGAAGGAAGAACAAGGACGGACTAGGGGCACAGTAGGTACTGTGAATAAAGGGCAGGCTATGAACCTTACGCCTGCAAACCACATATTGGATGTTCACCACCAGTGTTGATCCGCACATAGGTTCTGCGTCTAAAACGCTTCCAACACTGAGAGGGAAGTGTGCTTTAGGAGGGATTCACTGCAGTGTTACGTCTGTTAAAGAAGGATGCTTTTGGGACTGACTCGGTGGTAACCGCATTAGGCGCACATAGCTTTCCAGTCTCAGACGTCTAACCGTTAGACTATAGGAAGTTCTGTTTAAGGGAAACTCCTTCATGCGGAATGTCACTTCTCACAGTGTCTTTGCAGTGGAGAAAAGAAGATAGAACAAGGACGGACAGAGAGAACGATGCAAACCGTGATTGAAATACAGGGTAAGCCTCGTAGGCCTCTATTATGCATACTGGTAGTTCAACACCGGAGATGTTCCACAGTGTCTAACTCTTCTCAAAACACTTCCAGTATATGAGGGAACTCTGCTACATTAAGTTCTCACGACAGAGATGCGTCTGTGCTCAGTTGGAAAGTGTAGGCCGTGTCTGGGTAGCAACCAGTAAGTGTCTGATACAAGCCGCTAAGAGGGGATGCGGAGGAAGGTATCTGCTCAGGGAAGCTACTTCAGGTGCGTACTCATTCATAACAGTGTCTCTCCTTTGAGGATGAAGATAGAACAGGGAACGACTACGGGCACATTAGGTACTGTGAGTAAAGGGCATGCTAAGGCGCTTAAGCCTGCCAAACACATATTGGATGTTCACCACCAGTGCAGATCCGCACTTAGTTTCTGCGTCGAAAACGCTTCCTACACTGAGAGGGAAGTGTGCTTTAGGAGGGATTCACTGCAGTGTTACGTCTGTTAAAGAAGGAAGCTTTTGGGACTGACTCTGTGGTAACCCCAATAGGCGCACATAGCTTTCCAGTCTCAGCCGTCTATCCGTTGGACTATAGCAAGTTCTGTTTAAGGGAAACTCCTTCATGCGGAATGTCACTTCTCACAGTGTCTTTCCAGTGGAGGAAAGAAGATAGAACAACGACGGACAGAGAGAACGTTGCAACCCGTGAGTGAAGTACAGGGTAAGGCACCTAAGCCTCTATGATGCATACTGGATGTTCAACACCTGGGATTTTCCACAATGTCTACCACTTCTCAAAACACTTCCAATATAGGAGGGAACTGTGCTACTGTAAGTTCTAATGACAGGGATGCATTTGTGCAAGGTTGAAAACTCGAGGATGTGTCTGGGTAGCAAACATGAAGTGTCTCATAAAGGCACCTTAGACTGGATGCGTAGTAGGTATCTGCTAGGGAAGCTACTTCAGTTTTGTACTCATTCATAACAGTGCTTCTCCTTGGAGGAATGAAGGAAGAACACGGACGGACTAGGGGCACAGTAGGTACTGTGAATAAAGGGCAGGCTATGAACCTTACGCCTGCCAACCACATATTGGATGTTCACCACCAGTGTTGATCCGCACATAGGTTCTGCGTCTAAAACGCTTCCAACACTGAGAGGGAAGTGTGCTTTAGGAGGGATTCACTGCAGTGTTACGTCTGTTAAAGAAGGATGCTTTTGGGACTGACTCTGTGGTAACCGCATTAGGCGCACATAGCTTTCCAGTCTCAGACGTCTAACCGTTAGACTATAGGAAGTTCTGTTTAAGGGAAACTCCTTCATGCGGAATGTCACTTCTCACAGTGTCTTTGCAGTGGAGAAAAGAAGATAGAACAAGGACGGACAGAGAGAACGATGCAAACCGTGATTGAAGTACAGGGTAAGCCTCGTAGGCCTCTATTATGCATACTGGTAGTTCAACACCGGAGATGTTCCACAGTGTCTAACTCTTCTCAAAACACTTCCAGTATATGAGGGAACTCTGCTACATTAAGTTCTCACGACAGAGATGCGTCTGTGCTCAGTTGGAAAGTGTAGGACGTGTCTGGGTAGCAACCAGTAAGTGTCTGATACAAGCCGCTAAGAGGGGATGCGGAGGAAGGTATCTGCTCAGGGAAGCTACTTCAGGTGCGTACTCATTCATAACAGTGTCTCTCCTTTGAGGATGAAGATAGAACAGGGAACGACTATGGGCACATTAGGTACTGTGAGTAAAGGGCATGCTAAGGCGCTTAAGCCTGCCAAACACATATTGGATGTTCACCACCAGTGCAGATCCGCACTTAGTTTCTGCGTCGAAAACGCTTCCTACACTGAGAGGGAAGTGTGCTTTAGGAGGGATTCACTGCAGTGTTACGTCTGTTAAAGAAGGAAGCTTTTGGGACTGACTCTGTGGTAACCCCAATAGGCGCACATAGCTTTCCAGTCTCAGCCGTCTATCCGTTGGACTATAGCAAGTTCTGTTTAAGGGAAACTCCTTCATGCGGAATGTCACTTCTCACAGTGTCTTTCCAGTGGAGGAAAGAAGATAGAACAACGACGGACAGAGAGAACGTTGCAACCCGTGAGTGAAGTACAGGGTAAGGCACCTAAGCCTCTATGATGCATACTGGATGTTCAACACCTGGGATTTTCCACAATGTCTACCACTTCTCAAAACACTTCCAATATAGGAGGGAACTGTGCTACTGTAAGTTCTAATGACAGGGATGCATCTGTGCAAGGTTGAAAACTCGAGGATGTGTCTGGGTAGCAAACATGAAGTGTCTCATAAAGGCACCTTAGACTGGATGCGTAGTAGGTATCTGGTAGGGAAGCTACTTCAGTTTTGTACTCATTCATAACAGTGCTTCTCCTTGGAGGAATGAAGGAAGAACACGGACGGACTAGGGGCACAGTAGGTACTGTGAATAAAGGGCAGGCTATGAACCTTACGCCTGCCAACCACATATTGGATGTTCACCACCAGTGTTGATCCGCACATAGGTTCTGCGTCTAAACCGCTTCCAACACTGAGAGGGAAGTGTGCTTTAGGAGGGATTCACTGCAGTGTTACGTCTGTTAAAGAAGGATGCTTTTGGGACTGACTCTGTGGTAACCGCATTAGGCGCACATAGCTTTCCAGTCTAAGACGTCTAACCGTTAGACTATAGGAAGTTCTGTTTAAGGGAAACTCCTTCATGCGGAATGTCACTTCTCACAGTGTCTTTGCAGTGGAGAAAAGAAGATAGAACAAGGACGGACAGAGAGAACGATGCAAACCGTGATTGAAGTACAGGGTAAGCCTCGTAGGCCTCTATTATGCATACTGGTAGTTCAACACCGGAGATGTTCCACAGTGTCTAACTCTTCTCAAAACACTTCCAGTATATGAGGGAACTCTGCTACATTAAGTTCTCACGACAGAGATGCGTCTGTGCTCAGTTGGAAAGTGTAGGACGTGTCTGGGTAGCAACCAGTAAGTGTCTGATACAAGCCGCTAAGAGGGGATGCGGAGGAAGGTATCTGCTCAGGGAAGCTACTTCAGGTGCGTACTCATTCATAACAGTGTCTCTCCTTTGAGGATGAAGATAGAACAGGGAACGACTACGGGCACATTAGGTACTGTGAGTAAAGGGCATGCTAAGGCGCTTAAGCCTGCCAAACACATATTGGATGTTCACCACCAGTGCAGATCCGCACTTAGTTTCTGCGTCGAAAACGCTTCCTACACTGAGAGGGAAGTGTGCTTTAGGAGGGATTCACTGCAGTGTTACGTCTGTTAAAGAAGGAAGCTTTTGGGACTGACTCTGTGGTAACCCCAATAGGCGCACATAGCTTTCCAGTCTCAGCCATCTATCCGTTGGACTATAGCAAGTTCTGTTTAAGGGAAACTCCTTCATGCGGAATGTCACTTCTCACAGTGTCTTTCCAGTGGAGGAAAGAAGATAGAACAACGACGGACAGAGAGAACGTTGCAACCCGTGAGTGAAGTACAGGGTAAGGCACCTAAGCCTCTATGATGCATACTGGATGTTCAACACCTGGGATTTTCCACAATGTCTACCACTTCTCAAAACACTTCCAATATAGGAGGGAACTGTGCTACCGTAAGTTCTAATGACAGGGATGCATCTGTGCAAGGTTGAAAACTCGAGGATGTGTCTGGGTAGCAAACATGAAGTGTCTCATAAAGGCACCTTAGACTGGATGCGTAGGTGGTATCTGCTAGGGAAGCTACTTCAGTTTTGTACTCATTCATAACAGTGCTTCTCCTTGGAGGAATGAAGGAAGAACACGGACGGACTAGGGGCACAGTAGGTACTGTGAATAAAGGGCAGGCTATGAACCTTACGCCTGCCAACCACATATTGGATGTTCACCACCAGTGTTGATCCGCACATAGGTTCTGCGTCTAAACCGCTTCCAACACTGAGAGGGAAGTGTGCTTTAGGAGGGATTCACTGCAGAGTTACGTCTGTTAAAGAAGGATGCTTTTGGGACTGACTCGGTGGTAACCGCATTAGGCGCACATAGCTTTCCAGTCTCAGACGTCTAACCGTTAGACTATAGGAAGTTCTGTTTAAGGGAAACTCCTTCATGCGGAATGTCACTTCTCACAGTGTCTTTGCAGTGGAGAAAAGAAGATAGAACAAGGACGGACAGAGAGAACGATGCAAACCGTGATTGAAGTACAGGGTAAGCCTCGTAGGCCTCTATTATGCATACTGGTAGTTCAACACCGGAGATGTTCCACAGTGTCTACCTCTTCTCAAAACACTTCCAGTATATGAGGGAACTCTGCTACATTAAGTTCTCACGACAGAGATGCGTCTGTGCTCAGTTGGAAAGTGTAGGACGTGTCTGGGTAGCAACCAGTAAGTGTCTGATACAAGCCGCTAAGAGGGGATGCGGAGGAAGGTATCTGCTCAGGGAAGCTATTTCAGGTGCGTACTCATTCATAACAGTGTCTCTCCTTTGAGGATGAAGATAGAACAGGGAACGACTACGGGCACATTAGGTACTGTGAGTAAAGGGCATGCTAAGGCGCTTAAGCCTGCCAAACACATATTGGATGTTCACCACCAGTGCAGATCCGCACTTAGTTTCTGCGTCGAAAACGCTTCCTACACTGAGAGGGAAGTGTGCTTTAGGAGGGATTCACTGCAGTGTTACGTCTGTTAAAGAAGGAAGCTTTTGGGACTGACTCTGTGGTAACCCCAATAGGCGCACATAGCTTTCCAGTCTCAGCCGTCTATCCGTTGGACTATAGCAAGTTCTGTTTAAGGGAAACTCCTTCATGCGGAATGTCACTTCTCACAGTGTCTTTCCAGTGGAGGAAAGAAGATAGAACAACGACGGACAGAGAGAACGTTGCAACCCGTGAGTGAAGTACAGGGTAAGGCACCTAAGCCTCTATGATGCATACTGGATGTTCAACACCTGGGATTTTCCACAATGTCTACCACTTCTCAAAACACTTCCAATATAGGAGGGAACTGTGCTACCGTAAGTTCTAATGACAGGGATGCATCTGTGCAAGGTTGAAAACTCGAGGATGTGTCTGGGTAGCAAACATGAAGTGTCTCATAAAGGCACCTTAGACTGGATGCGTAGTAGGTATCTGCTAGGGAAGCTACTTCAGTTTTGTACTCATTCATAACAGTGCTTCTCCTTGGAGGAATGAAGGAAGAACAAGGACGGACTAGGGGCACAGTAGGTACTGTGAATAAAGGGCAGGCTATGAACCTTACGCCTGCCAACCACATATTGGATGTTCACCACCAGTGTTGATCCGCACATAGGTTCTGCGTCTAAAACGCTTCCAACACTGAGAGGGAAGTGTGCTTTAGGAGGGATTCACTGCAGTGTTACGTCTGTTAAAGAAGGATGTTTTTGGGACTGACTCGGTGGTAACCGCATTAGGCGCACATAGCTTTCCAGTCTCAGACGTCTAACCGTTAGACTATAGGATGTTCTGTTTAAGGGAAACTCCTTCATGCGGAATGTCACTTCTCACAGTGTCTTTGCAGTGGAGAAAAGAAGATAGAACAAGGACGGACAGAGAGAACGATGCAAACCGTGATTGAAATACAGGGTAAGCCTCGTAGGCCTCTATTATGCATACTGGTAGTTCAACACCGGAGATGTTCCACAGTGTCTACCTCTTCTCAAAACACTTCCAGTATATGAGGGAACTCTGCTACATTAAGTTCTCACGACAGAGATGCGTCTGTGCTCAGTTGGAAAGTGTAGGCCGTGTCTGGGTAGCAACCAGTAAGTGTCTGATACAAGCCGCTAAGAGGGGATGCGGAGGAAGGTATCTGCTCAGGGAAGCTACTTCAGGTGCGTACTCATTCATAACAGTGTCTCTCCTTTGAGGATGAAGATAGAACAGGGAACGACTACGGGCACATTAGGTACTGTGAGTAAAGGGCATGCTAAGGCGCTTAAGCCTGCCAAACACATATTGGATGTTCACCACCAGTGCAGATCCGCACTTAGTTTCTGCGTCGAAAACGCTTCCTACACTGAGAGGGAAGTGTGCTTTAGGAGGGATTCACTGCAGTGTTACGTCTGTTAAAGAAGGAAGCTTTTGGGACTGACTCTGTGGTAACCCCAATAGGCGCACATAGCTTTCCAGTCTCAGCCGTCTATCCGTTGGACTATAGCAAGTTCTGTTTAAGGGAAACTCCTTCATGCGGAATGTCACTTCTCACAGTGTCTTTCCAGTGGAGGAAAGAAGATAGAACAACGACGGACAGAGAGAACGTTGCAACCCGTGAGTGAAGTACAGGGTAAGGCACCTAAGCCTCTATGATGCATACTGGATGTTCAACACCTGGGATTTTCCACAATGTCTACCACTTCTCAAAACACTTCCAATATAGGAGGGAACTGTGCTACTGTAAGTTCTAATGACAGGGATGCATCTGTGCAAGGTTGAAAACTCGAGGATGTGTCTGGGTAGCAAACATGAAGTGTCTCATAAAGGCACCTTAGACTGGATGCGTAGTAGGTATCTGCTAGGGAAGCTACTTCAGTTTTGTACTCATTCATAACAGTGCTTCTCCTTGGAGGAATGAAGGAAGAACACGGACGGACTAGGGGCACAGTAGGTACTGTGAATAAAGGGCAGGCTATGAACCTTACGCCTGCCAACCACATATTGGATGTTCACCACCAGTGTTGATCCGCACAAAGGTTCTGCGTCTAAAACGCTTCCAACACTGAGAGGGAAGTGTGCTTTCGGAGGGATTCACTGCAGTGTTACGTCTGTTAAAGAAGGATGCTTTTGGGACTGACTCTGTGGTAACCGCATTAGGCGCACATAGCTTTCCAGTCTCAGACGTCTAACCGTTAGACTATAGGAAGTTCTGTTTAAGGGAAACTCCTTCATGCGGAATGTCACTTCTCACAGTGTCTTTGCAGTGTAGAAAAGAAGATAGAACAAGGACGGACAGAGAGAACGATGCAAACCGTGATTGAAGTACAGGGTAAGCCTCGTAGGCCTCTATTATGCATACTGGTAGTTCAACACCGGAGATGTTCCACAGTGTCTACCTCTTCTCAAAACACTTCCAGTATATGAGGGAACTCTGCTACATTAAGTTCTCACGACAGAGATGCGTCTGTGCTCAGTTGGAAAGTGTAGGACGTGTCTGGGTAGCAACCAGTAAGTGTCTGATACAAGCCGCTAAGAGGGGATGCGGAGGAAGGTATCTGCTCAGGGAAGCTACTTCAGGTGCGTACTCATTCATAACAGTGTCTCTCCTTTGAGGATGAAGATAGAACAGGGAACGACTACGGGCACATTAGGTACTGTGAGTAAAGGGCATGCTAAGGCGCTTAAGCCTGCCAAACACATATTGGATGTTCACCACCAGTGCAGATCCGCACTTAGTTTCTGCGTCGAAAACGCTTCCTACACTGAGAGGGAAGTGTGCTTTAGGAGGGATTCACTGCAGTGTTACGTCTGTTAAAGAAGGATGCTTTTGGGACTGACTCTGTGGTAACCGCATTAGGCGCACATAGCTTTCCAGTCTCAGACGTCTAACCGTTAGACTATAGGAAGTTCTGTTTAAGGGAAACTCCTTCATGCGGAATGTCACTTCTCACAGTGTCTTTGCAGTGGAGAAAAGAAGATAGAACAAGGACGGACAGAGAGAACGATGCAAACCGTGATTGAAGTACAGGGTAAGCCTCGTAGGCCTCTATTATGCATACTGGTAGTTCAACACCGGAGATGTTCCACAGTGTCTACCTCTTCTCAAAACACTTCCAGTATATGAGGGAACTCTGCTACATTAAGTTCTCACGACAGAGATGCGTCTGTGCTCAGTTGGAAAGTGTAGGACGTGTCTGGGTAGCAACCAGTAAGTGTCTGATACAAGCCGCTAAGAGGGGATGCGGAGGAAGGTATCTGCTCAGGGAAGCTACTTCAGGTGCGTACTCATTCATAACAGTGTCTCTCCTTTGAGGATGAAGATAGAACAGGGAACGACTACGGGCACATTAGGTACTGTGAGTAAAGGGCATGCTAAGGCGCTTAAGCCTGCCAAACACATATTGGATGTTCACCACCAGTGCAGATCCGCACTTAGTTTCTGCGTCGAAAACGCTTCCTACACTGAGAGGGAAGTGTGCTTTAGGAGGGATTCACTGCAGTGTTACGTCTGTTAAAGAAGGAAGCTTTTGGGACTGACTCTGTGGTAACCCCAATAGGCGCACATAGCTTTCCAGTTTCAGCCGTCTATCCGTTGGACTATAGCAAGTTCTGTTTAAGGGAAACTCCTTCATGCGGAATGTCACTTCTCACAGTGTCTTTCCAGTGGAGGAAAGAAGATAGAACAACGACGGACAGAGAGAACGTTGCAACCCGTGAGTGAAGTACAGGGTAAGGCACCTAAGCCTCTATGATGCATACTGGATGTTCAACACCTGGGAATTTCCACAATGTCCACCACATCTCAAAACACTTCCAATATAGGAGGGAACTGTGCTACTGTAAGTTCTAATGACAGGGATGCATCTGTGCAAGGTTGAAAACTCGAGGATGTGTCTGGGTAGCAAACATGAAGTGTCTCATAAAGGCACCTTAGACTGGATGCGTAGTAGGTATCTGCTAGGGAAGCTACTTCAGTTTTGTACTCATTCATAACAGTGCTTCTCCTTGGAGGAATGAAGGAAGAACACGGACGGACTAGGGGCACAGTAGGTACTGTGAATAAAGGGCAGGCTATGAACCTTACGCCTGCCAACCACATATTGGATGTTCACCACCAGTGTTGATCCGCACATAGGTTCTGCGTCTAAAACGCTTCCAACACTGAGAGGGAAGTGTGCTTTAGGAGGGATTCACTGCAGTGTTACGTCTGTTAAAGAAGGATGCTTTTGGGACTGACTCTGTGGTAACCGCATTAGGCGCACATAGCTTTCCAGTCTCAGACGTCTAACCGTTAGACTATAGGAAGTTCTGTTTAAGGGAAACTCCTTCATGCGGAATGTCACTTCTCACAGTGTCTTTGCAGTGGAGAAAAGAAGATAGAACAAGGACGGACAGAGAGAACGATGCAAACCGTGATTGAAGTACAGGGTAAGCCTCGTAGGCCTCTATTATGCATACTGGTAGTTCAACACCGGAGATGTTCCACAGTGTCTACCTCTTCTCAAAACACTTCCAGTATATGAGGGAACTCTGCTACATTAAGTTCTCACGACAGAGATGCGTCTGTGCTCAGTTGGAAAGTGTAGGACGTGTCTGGGTAGCAACCAGTAAGTGTCTGATACAAGCCGCTAAGAGGGGATGCGGAGGAAGGTATCTGCTCAGGGAAGCTACTTCAGGTGCGTACTCATTCATAACAGTGTCTCTCCTTTGAGGATGAAGATAGAACAGGGAACGACTACGGGCACATTAGGTACTGTGAGTAAAGGGCATGCTAAGGCGCTTAAGCCTGCCAAACACATATTGGATGTTCACCACCAGTGCAGATCCGCACTTAGTTTCTGCGTCGAAAACGCTTCCTACACTGAGAGGGAAGTGTGCTTTAGGAGGGATTCACTGCAGTGTTACGTCTGTTAAAGAAGGAAGCTTTTGGGACTGACTCTGTGGTAACCCCAATAGGCGCACATAGTTTCCAGTCTCAGCCGTCTATCCGTTGGACTATAGCAAGTTCTGTTTAAGGGAAACTCCTTCATGCGGAATGTCACTTCTCACAGTGTCTTTGCAGTGGAGGAAAGAAGATAGAACAACGACGGACAGAGAGAACGTTGCAACCCGTGAGTGAAGTACAGGGTAAGGCACCTAAGCCTCTATGATGCATACTGGATGTTCAACACCTGGGATTTTCCACAATGTCTACCACTTCTCAAAACACTTCCAATATAGGAGGGAACTGTGCTACCGTAAGTTCTAATGACAGGGATGCATCTGTGCAAGGTTGAAAACTCGAGGATGTGTCTGGGTAGCAAACATGAAGTGTCTCATAAAGGCACCTTAGACTGGATGCGTAGTAGGTATCTGCTAGGGAAGCTACTTCAGTTTTGTACTCATTCATAACAGTGCTTCTCCTTGGAGGAATGAAGGAAGAACACGGACGGACTAGGGGCACAGTAGGTACTGTGAATAAAGGGCAGGCTATGAACCTTACGCCTGCCAACCACATATTGGATGTTCACCACCAGTGTTGATCCGCACATAGGTTCTGCGTCTAAAACGCTTCCAACACTGAGACTGAAGTGTGCTTTAGGAGGGATTCACTGCAGTGTTTCGTCTGTTAAAGAAGGATGCTTTTGGGACTGACTCTGTGGTAACCCCAATAGGCGCACATAGCTTTCCAGTCTCAGACGTCTAACCGTTAGACTATAGGAAGTTCTGTTTAAGGGAAACTCCTTCATGCGGAATGTCACTTCTCACAGTGTCTTTGCAGTGGAGAAAAGAAGATAGAACAAGGACGGACAGAGAGAACGATGCAAACCGTGATTGAAGTACAGGGTAAGCCTCGTAGGCCTCTATTATGCATACTGGTAGTTCAAAACCGGAGATGTTCCACAGTGTCTAACTCTTCTCAAAACACTTCCAGTATATGAGGGAACTCTGCTACATTAAGTTCTCACGACAGAGATGCGTCTGTGCTCAGTTGGAAAGTGTAGGACGTGTCTGGGTAGCAACCAGTAAGTGTCTGATACAAGCCGCTAAGAGGGGATGCTGAGGAAGGTATCTGCTCAGGGAAGCTACTTCAGGTGCGTACTCATTCATAACAGTGTCTCTCCTTTGAGGATGAAGATAGAACAGGGAACGACTACGGGCACATTAGGTACTGTGAGTAAAGGGCATGCTAAGGCGCTTAAGCCTGCCAAACACATATTGGATGTTCACCACCAGTGCAGATCCGCACTTAGTTTCTGCGTCGAAAACGCTTCCTACACTGAGAGGGAAGTGTGCTTTAGGAGGGATTCACTGCAGTGTTACGTCTGTTAAAGAAGGATGCTTTTGGGTCTGACTCGGTGGTAACCGCATTAGGCGCACATAGCTATCCAGTCTCAGACGTCTAACCGTTAGACTATAGGAAGTTCTGTTTAAGGGAAACTCCTTCATGCGGAATGTCACTTCTCACAGTGTCTTTGCAGTGGAGAAAAGAAGATAGAACAAGGACGGACAGAGAGAACGATGCAAACCGTGATTGAAGTACAGGGTAAGCCTCGTAGGCCTCTATTATGCATACTGGTAGTTCAACACCGGAGATGTTCCACAGTGTCTACCTCTTCTCAAAACACTTCCAGTATATGAGGGAACTCTGCTACATTAAGTTCTCACGACAGAGATGCGTCTGTGCTCAGTTGGAAAGTGTAGGACGTGTCTGGGTAGCAACCAGTAAGTGTCTGATACAAGCCGCTAAGAGGGGATGCGGAGGAAGGTATCTGCTCAGGGAAGCTACTTCAGGTGCGTACTCATTCATAACAGTGTCTCTCCTTTGAGGATGAAGATAGAACAGGGAACGACTACGGGCACATTAGGTACTGTGAGTAAAGGGCATGCTAAGGCGCTTAAGCCTGCCAAACACATATTGGATGTTCACCACCAGTGCAGATCCGCACTTAGTTTCTGCGTCGAAAACGCTTCCTACACTGAGAGGGAAGTGTGCTTTAGGAGGGATTCACTGCAGTGTTACGTCTGTTAAAGAAGGAAGCTTTTGGGACTGACTCTGTGGTAACCCCAATAGGCGCACATAGCTTTCCAGTTTCAGCCGTCTATCCGTTGGACTATAGCAAGTTCTGTTTAAGGGAAACTCCTTCATGCGGAATGTCACTTCTCACAGTGTCTTTCCAGTGGAGGAAAGAAGATAGAACAACGACGGACAGAGAGAACGTTGCAACCCGTGAGTGAAGTACAGGGTAAGGCACCTAAGCCTCTATGATGCATACTGGATGTTCAACACCTGGGAATTTCCACAATGTCTACCACATCTCAAAACACTTCCAATATAGGAGGGAACTGTGCTACTGTAAGTTCTAATGACAGGGATGCATCTGTGCAAGGTTGAAAACTCGAGGATGTGTCTGGGTAGCAAACATGAAGTGTCTCATAAAGGCACCTTAGACTGGATGCGTAGTAGGTATCTGCTAGGGAAGCTACTTCAGTTTTGTACTCATTCATAACAGTGCTTCTCCTTGGAGGAATGAAGGAAGAACACGGACGGACTAGGGGCACAGTAGGTACTGTGAATAAAGGGCAGGCTATGAACCTTACGCCTGCCAACCACATATTGGATGTTCACCACCAGTGTTGATCCGCACATAGGTTCTGCGTCTAAAACGCTTCCAACACTAAGAGGGAAGTGTGCTTTAGGAGGGATTCACTGCAGTGTTACGTCTGTTAAAGAAGGATGCTTTTGGGACTGACTCTGTGGTAACCGCATTAGGCGCACATAGCTTTCCAGTCTCAGACGTCTAACCGTTAGACTATAGGAAGTTCTGTTTAAGGGAAACTCCTTCATGCGGAATGTCACTTCTCACAGTGTCTTTGCAGTGGAGAAAAGAAGATAGAACAAGGACGGACAGAGAGAACGATGCAAACCGTGATTGAAGTACAGGGTAAGCCTCGTAGGCCTCTATTATGCATACTGGTAGTTCAAAACCGGAGATGTTCCACAGTGTCTAACTCTTCTCAAAACACTTCCAGTATATGAGGGAACTCTGCTACATTAAGTTCTCACGACAGAGATGCGTCTGTGCTCAGTTGGAAAGTGTAGGACGTGTCTGGGTAGCAACCAGTAAGTGTCTGATACAAGCCGCTAAGAGGGGATGCTGAGGAAGGTATCTGCTCAGGGAAGCTACTTCAGGTGCGTACTCATTCATAACAGTGTCTCTCCTTTGAGGATGAAGATAGAACAGGGAACGACTACGGGCACATTAGGTACTGTGAGTAAAGGGCATGCTAAGGCGCTTAAGCCTGCCAAACACATATTGGATGTTCACCACCAGTGCAGATCCGCACTTAGTTTCTGCGTCGAAAACGCTTCCTACACTGAGAGGGAAGTGTGCTTTAGGAGGGATTCACTGCAGTGTTACGTCTGTTAAAGAAGGATGCTTTTGGGTCTGACTCGGTGGTAACCGCATTAGGCGCACATAGCTATCCAGTCTCAGACGTCTAACCGTTAGACTATAGGAAGTTCTGTTTAAGGGAAACTCCTTCATGCGGAATGTCACTTCTCACAGTGTCTTTGCAGTGGAGAAAAGAAGATAGAACAAGGACGGACAGAGAGAACGATGCAAACCGTGATTGAAGTACAGGGTAAGCCTCGTAGGCCTCTATTATGCATACTGGTAGTTCAACACCGGAGATGTTCCACAGTGTCTACCTCTTCTCAAAACACTTCCAGTATATGAGGGAACTCTGCTACATTAAGTTCTCACGACAGAGATGCGTCTGTGCTCAGTTGGAAAGTGTAGGACGTGTCTGGGTAGCAACCAGTAAGTGTCTGATACAAGCCGCTAAGAGGGGATGCGGAGGAAGGTATCTGCTCAGGGAAGCTACTTCAGGTGCGTACTCATTCATAACAGTGTCTCTCCTTTGAGGATGAAGATAGAACAGGGAACGACTACGGGCACATTAGGTACTGTGAGTAAAGGGCATGCTAAGGCGCTTAAGCCTGCCAAACACATATTGGATGTTCACCACCAGTGCAGATCCGCACTTAGTTTCTGCGTCGAAAACGCTTCCTACACTGAGAGGGAAGTGTGCTTTAGGAGGGATTCACTGCAGTGTTACGTCTGTTAAAGAAGGAAGCTTTTGGGACTGACTCTGTGGTAACCCCAATAGGCGCACATAGCTTTCCAGTTTCAGCCGTCTATCCGTTGGACTATAGCAAGTTCTGTTTAAGGGAAACTCCTTCATGCGGAATGTCACTTCTCACAGTGTCTTTCCAGTGGAGGAAAGAAGATAGAACAACGACGGACAGAGAGAACGTTGCAACCCGTGAGTGAAGTACAGGGTAAGGCACCTAAGCCTCTATGATGCATACTGGATGTTCAACACCTGGGAATTTCCACAATGTCTACCACATCTCAAAACACTTCCAATATAGGAGGGAACTGTGCTACTGTAAGTTCTAATGACAGGGATGCATCTGTGCAAGGTTGAAAACTCGAGGATGTGTCTGGGTAGCAAACATGAAGTGTCTCATAAAGGCACCTTAGACTGGATGCGTAGTAGGTATCTGCTAGGGAAGCTACTTCAGTTTTGTACTCATTCATAACAGTGCTTCTCCTTGGAGGAATGAAGGAAGAACACGGACGGACTAGGGGCACAGTAGGTACTGTGAATAAAGGGCAGGCTATGAACCTTACGCCTGCCAACCACATATTGGATGTCCACCACCAGTGTTGATCCGCACTTAGGTTCTGCGTCTAAAACGCTTCCAACACTGAGAGGGAAGTGTGCTTTAGGAGGGATTCACTGCAGTGTTACGTCTGTTAAAGAAGGATGCTTTTGGGACTGACTCTGTGGTAACCGCATTAGGCGCACATAGCTTTCCAGTCTCAGACGTCTAACCGTTAGACTATAGGAAGTTCTGTTTAAGGGAAACTCCTTCATGCGGAATGTCACTTCTCACAGTGTCTTTGCAGTGTAGAAAAGAAGATAGAACAAGGACGGACAGAGAGAACGATGCAAACCGTGATTGAAGTACAGGGTAAGCCTCGTAGGCCTCTATTATGCATACTGGTAGTTCAACACCGGAGATGTTCCACAGTGTCTACCTCTTCTCAAAACACTTCCAGTATATGAGGGAACTCTGCTACATTAAGTTCTCACGACAGAGATGCGTCTGTGCTCAGTTGGAAAGTGTAGGACGTGTCTGGGTAGCAACCAGTAAGTGTCTGATACAAGCCGCTAAGAGGGGATGCGGAGGAAGGTATCTGCTCAGGGAAGCTACTTCAGGTGCGTACTCATTCATAACAGTGTCTCTCCTTTGAGGATGAAGATAGAACAGGGAACGACTACGGGCACATTAGGTACTGTGAGTAAAGGGCATGCTAAGGCGCTTAAGCCTGCCAAACACATATTGGATGTTCACCACCAGTGCAGATCCGCACTTAGTTTCTGCGTCGAAAACGCTTCCTACACTGAGAGGGAAGTGTGCTTTAGGAGGGATTCACTGCAGTGTTACGTCTGTTAAAGAAGGATGCTTTTGGGTCTGACTCGGTGGTAACCGCATTAGGCGCACATAGCTTTCCAGTCTCAGACGTCTAACCGTTAGACTATAGCAAGTTCTGTTTAAGGGAAACTCCTTCATGCGGAATGTCACTTCTCACAGTGTCTTTGCAGTGGAGAAAAGAAGATAGAACAAGGACGGACAGAGAGAACGATGCAAACCGTGATTGAAGTACAGGGTAAGCCTCGTAGGCCTCTATTATGCATACTGGTAGTTCAACACCGGAGATGTTCCACAGTGTCTACCTCTTCTCAAAACACTTCCAGTATATGAGGGAACTCTGCTACATTAAGTTCTCACGACAGAGATGCGTCTGTGCTCAGTTGGAAAGTGTAGGACGTGTCTGGGTAGCAACCAGTAAGTGTCTGATACAAGCCGCTAAGAGGGGATGCGGAGGAAGGTATCTGCTCAGGGAAGCTACTTCAGGTGCGTACTCATTCATAACAGTGTCTCTCCTTTGAGGATGAAGATAGAACAGGGAACGACTACGGGCACATTAGGTACTGTGAGTAAAGGGCATGCTAAGGCGCTTAAGCCTGCCAAACTCATATTGGATGTTCACCACCAGTGCAGATCCGCACTTAGTTTCTGCGTCGAAAACGCTTCCTACACTGAGAGGGAAGTGTGCTTTAGGAGGGATTCACTGCAGTGTTACGTCTGTTAAAGAAGGAAGCTTTTGGGACTGACTCTGTGGTAACCCCAATAGGCGCACATAGCTTTCCAGTCTCAGCCGTCTATCCGTTGGACTATAGCAAGTTCTGTTTAAGGGAAACTCCTTCATGCGGAATGTCACTACTCACAGTGTCTTTCCAGTGGAGGAAAGAAGATAGAACAACGACGGACAGAGAGAACGTTGCAACCCGTGAGTGAAGTACAGGGTAAGGCACCTAAGCCTCTATGATGCATACTGGATGTTCAACACCTGGGAATTTCCACAATGTCTACCACATCTCAAAACACTTCCAATATAGGAGGGAACTGTGCTACCGTAAGTTCTAATGACAGGGATGCATCTGTGCAAGGTTGAAAACTCGAGGATGTGTCTGGGTAGCAAACATGAAGTGTCTCATAAAGGCACCTTAGACTGGATGCGTAGTAGGTATCTGCTAGGGAAGCTACTTCAGTTTTGTACTCATTCATAACAGTGCTTCTCCTTGGAGGAATGAAGGAAGAACACGGACGGACTAGGGGCACAGTAGGTACTGTGAATAAAGGGCAGGCTATGAACCTTACGCCTGCCAACCACATATTGGATGTTCACCACCAGTGTTGATCCGCACATAGGTTCTGCGTCTAAAACGCTTCCAACACTGAGAGGGAAGTGTGCTTTAGGAGGGATTCACTGCAGTGTTACGTCTGTTAAAGAAGGAAGCTTTTGGGACTGACTCTGTGGTAACCCCAATAGGCACACATAGCTTTCCAGTCTCAGACGTCTAACCGTTAGACTATAGGAAGTTCTGTTTAAGGGAAACTCCTTCATGCGGAATGTCACTTCTCACAGTGTCTTTGCAGTGTAGAAAAGAAGATAGAACAAGGACGGACAGAGAGAACGATGCAAACCGTGATTGAAGTACAGGGTAAGCCTCGTAGGCCTCTATTATGCATACTGGTAGTTCAACACTGGAGATGTTCCACAGTGTCTAACTCTTCTCAAAACACTTCCAGTATATGAGGGAACTCTGCTACATTAAGTTCTCACGACAGAGATGCGTCTGTGCTCAGTTGGAAAGTGTAGGACGTGTCTGGGTAGCAACCAGTAAGTGTCTGATACAAGCCGCTAAGAGGGGATGCGGAGGAAGGTATCTGCTCAGGGAAGCTACTTCAGGTGCGTACTCATTCATAACAGTGTCTCTCCTTTGAGGATGAAGATAGAACAGGGAACGACTACGGGCACATTAGGTACTGTGAGTAAAGGGCATGCTAAGGCGCTTAAGCCTGCCAAACACATATTGGATGTTCACCACCAGTGCAGATCCGCACTTAGTTTCTGCGTCGAAAACGCTTCCTACACTGAGAGGGAAGTGTGCTTTAGGAGGGATTCACTGCAGTGTTACGTCTGTTAAAGAAGGAAGCTTTTGGGACTGACTCTGTGGTAACCCCAATAGGCGCACATAGCTTTCCAGTCTCAGCCGTCTATCCGTTGGACTATAGCAAGTTCTGTTTAAGGGAAACTCCTTCATGCGGAATGTCACTACTCACAGTGTCTTTCCAGTGGAGGAAAGAAGATAGAACAACGACGGACAGAGAGAACGTTGCAACCCGTGAGTGAAGTACAGGGTAAGGCACCTAAGCCTCTATGATGCATACTGGATGTTCAACACCTGGGAATTTCCACAATGTCTACCACATCTCAAAACACTTCCAATATAGGAGGGAACTGTGCTACCGTAAGTTCTAATGACAGGGATGCATCTGTGCAAGGTTGAAAACTCGAGGATGTGTCTGGGTAGCAAACATGAAGTGTCTCATAAAGGCACCTTAGACTGGATGCGTAGTAGGTATCTGCTAGGGAAGCTACTTCAGTTTTGTACTCATTCATAACAGTGCTTCTCCTTGGAGGAATGAAGGAAGAACACGGACGGACTAGGGGCACAGTAGGTACTGTGAATAAAGGGCAGGCTATGAACCTTACGCCTGCCAACCACATATTGGATGTTCACCACCAGTGTTGATCCGCACATAGGTTCTGCGTCTAAAACGCTTCCAACACTGAGAGGGAAGTGTGCTTTAGGAGGGATTCACTGCAGTGTTACGTCTGTTAAAGAAGGAAGCTTTTGGGACTGATTCTGTGGTAACCCCAATAGGCGCACATAGCTTTCCAGTCTCAGACGTTTAACCGTTAGACTATAGGAAGTTCTGTTTAAGGGAAACTCCTTCATGCGGAATGTCACTTCTCACAGTGTCTTTGCAGTGGAGAAAAGAAGATAGAACAAGGACGGACAGAGAGAACGATGCAAACCGTGATTGAAGTACAGGGTAAGCCTCGTAGGCCTCTATTATGCATACTGGTAGTTCAACACCGGAGATGTTCCACAGTGTCTACCTCTTCTCAAAACACTTCCAGTATATGAGGGAACTCTGCTACATTAAGTTCTCACGACAGAGATGCGTCTGTGCTCAGTTGGAAAGTGTAGGACGTGTCTGGGTAGCAACCAGTAAGTGTCTGATACAAGCCGCTAAGAGGGGATGCGGAGGAAGGTATCTGCTCAGGGAAGCTACTTCAGGTGCGTACTCATTCATAACAGTGTCTCTCCTTTGAGGATGAAGATAGAACAGGGAACGACTACGGGCACATTAGGTACTGTGAGTAAAGGGCATGCTAAGGCGCTTAAGCCTGCCAAACACATATTGGATGTTCACCACCAGTGCAGATCCGCACTTAGTTTCTGCGTCGAAAACGCTTCCTACACTGAGAGGGAAGTGTGCTTTAGGAGGGATTCACTGCAGTGTTACGTCTGTTAAAGAAGGATGCTTTTGGGACTGACTCGGTGGTAACCGCATTAGGCGCACATAGCTTTCCAGTCTCAGACGTCTAACCGTTAGACTATAGGAAGTTCTGTTTAAGGGAAACTCCTTCATGCGGAATGTCACTTCTCACAGTGTCTTTGCAGTGGAGAAAAGAAGATAGAACAAGGACAGACAGAGAGAACGATGCAAACCGTGATTGAAGTACAGGGTAAGCCTCGTAGGCCTCTATTATGCATACTGGTAGTTCAACACCGGAGATGTTCCACAGTGTCTACCTCTTCTCAAAACACTTCCAGTATATGAGGGAACTCTGCTACATTAAGTTCTCACGACAGAGATGCGTCTGTGCTCAGTTGGAAAGTGTAGGACGTGTCTGGGTAGCAACCAGTAAGTGTCTGATACAAGCCGCTAAGAGGGGATGCGGAGGAAGGTATCTGCTCAGGGAAGCTACTTCAGGTGCGTACTCATTCATAACAGTGTCTCTCCTTTGAGGATGAAGATAGAACAGGGAACGACTACGGGCACATTAGGTACTGTGAGTAAAGGGCATGCTAAGGCGCTTAAGCCTGCCAAACACATATTGGATGTTCACCACCAGTGCAGATCCGCACTTAGTTTCTGCGTCGAAAACGCTTCCTACACTGAGAGGGAAGTGTGCTTTAGGAGGGATTCACTGCAGTGTTACGTCTGTTAAAGAAGGAAGCTTTTGGGACTGACTCTGTGGTAACCCCAATAGGCGCACATAGCTTTCCAGTCTCAGCCGTCTATCCGTTGGACTATAGCAAGTTCTGTTTAAGGGAAACTCCTTCATGCGGAATGTCACTTCTCACAGTGTCTTTCCAGTGGAGGAAAGAAGATAGAACAACGACGGACAGAGAGAACGTTGCAACCCGTGAGTGAAGTACAGGGTAAGGCACCTAAGCCTCTATGATGCATACTGGATGTTCAACACCTGGGATTTTCCACAATGTCTACCACTTCTCAAAACACTTCCAATATAGGAGGGAACTGTGCTACCGTAAGTTCTAATGACAGGGATGCATCTGTGCAAGGTTGAAAACTCGAGGATGTGTCTGGGTAGCAAACATGAAGTGTCTCATAAAGGCACCTTAGACTGGATGCGTAGGAGGTATCTGCTCAGGAAAGCTACTTCAGTTTTGTACTCATTCATAACAGTGCTTCTCCTTGGAGGAATGAAGGAAGAACACGGACGGACTAGGGGCACATTAGGTACTGTGAATAAAGGGCAGGCTATGAACCTTACGCCTGCCAACCACATATTGGATGTTCACCACCAGTGTTGATCCGCACATAGGTTCTGCGTCTAAAACGCTTCCAACACTGAGAGGGAAGTGTGCTTTAGGAGGGATCACTGCAGTGTTACCTCTGTTAAAGAAGGATGCTTTTGGGACTGACTCTGTGGTAACCGCATTAGGCGCACATAGCTTTCCAGTCTCAGACGTCTAACCGTTAGACTATAGGAAGTTCTGTTTAAGGGAAACTCCTTCATGCGGAATGTCACTTCTCACAGTGTCTTTGCAGTGGAGAAAAGAAGATAGAACAAGGACGGACAGAGAGAACGATGCAAACCGTGATTGAAGTACAGGGTAAGCCTCGTAGGCCTCTATTATGCATACTGGTAGTTCAACACCGGAGATGTTCCACAGTGTCTACCTCTTCTCAAAACACTTCCAGTATATGAGGGAACTCTGCTACATTAAGTTCTCACGACAGAGATGCGTCTGTGCTCAGTTGGAAAGTGTAGGACGTGTCTGGGTAGCAACCAGTAAGTGTCTGATACAAGCCGCTAAGAGGGGATGCGGAGGAAGGTATCTGCTCAGGGAAGCTACTTCAGGTGCGTACTCATTCATAACAGTGTCTCTCCTTTGAGGATGAAGATAGAACAGGGAACGACTACGGGCACATTAGGTACTGTGAGTAAAGGGCATGCTAAGGCGCTTAAGCCTGCCAAACACATATTGGATGTTCACCACCAGTGCAGATCCGCACTTAGTTTCTGCGTCGAAAACGCTTCCTACACTGAGAGGGAAGTGTGCTTTAGGAGGGATTCACTGCAGTGTTACGTCTGTTAAAGAAGGAAGCTTTTGGGACTGACTCTGTGGTAACCCCAATAGGCGCACATAGCTTTCCAGTCTCAGCCGTCTATCCGTTGGACTATAGCAAGTTCTGTTTAAGGGAAACTCCTTCATGCGGAATGTCACTTCTCACAGTGTCTTTCCAGTGGAGGAAAGAAGATAGAACAACGACGGACAGAGAGAACGTTGCAACCCGTGAGTGAAGTACAGGGTAAGGCACCTAAGCCTCTATGATGCATACTGGATGTTCAACACCTGGGATTTTCCACAATGTCTACCACTTCTCAAAACACTTCCAATATAGGAGGGAACTGTGCTACCGTAAGTTCTAATGACAGGGATGCATCTGTGCAAGGTTGAAAACTCGAGGATGTGCCTGGGTAGCAATCATGAAGTGTCTCATAAAGGCACCTTAGACTGGATGCGTAGTAGGTATCTGCTAGGGAAGCTACTTCAGTTTTGTACTCATTCATAACAGTGCTTCTCCTTGGAGGAATGAAGGAAGAACACGGACGGACTAGGGGCACAGTAGGTACTGTGAATAAAGGGCAGGCTATGAACCTTACGCCTGCCAACCACATATTGGATGTTCACCACCAGGGTTGATCCGCACATAGGTTCTGCGTCTAAAACGCTTCCAACACTGAGAGGGAAGTGTCCTTTAGGAGGGATTCACTGCAGTGTTACGTCTGTTAAAGAAGGATGCTTTTGGGACTGACTCTGTGGTAACCGCATTAGGCGCACATAGCTTTCCAGTCTCAGACGTCTAACCGTTAGACTATAGGAAGTTCTGTTTAAGGGAAACTCCTTCATGCGGAATGTCACTTCTCACAGTGTCTTTGCAGTGGAGAAAAGAAGATAGAACAAGGACGGACAGAGAGAACGATGCAAACCGTGATTGAAGTACAGGGTAAGCCTCGTAGGCCTCTATTATGCATACTGGTAGTTCAACACCGGAGATGTTCCACAGTGTCTACCTCTTCTCAAAACACTTCCAGTATATGAGGGAACTCTGCTACATTAAGTTCTCACGACAGAGATGCGTCTGTGCTCAGTTGGAAAGTGTAGGACGTGTCTGGGTAGCAACCAGTAAGTGTCTGATACAAGCCGCTAAGAGGGGATGCGGAGGAAGGTATCTGCTCAGGGAAGCTACTTCAGGTGCGTACTCATTCATAACAGTGTCTCTCCTTTGAGGATGAAGATAGAACAGGGAACGACTACGGGCACATTAGGTACTGTGAGTAAAGGGCATGCTAAGGCGCTTAAGCCTGCCAAACACATATTGGATGTTCACCACCAGTGCAGATCCGCACTTAGTTTCTGCGTCGAAAACGCTTCCTACACTGAGAGGGAAGTGTGCTTTAGGAGGGATTCACTGCAGTGTTACGTCTGTTAAAGAAGGAAGCTTTTGGGACTGACTCTGTGGTAACCCCAATAGGCGCACATAGCTTTCCAGTCTCAGCCGTCTATCCGTTGGACTATAGCAAGTTCTGTTTAAGGGAAACTCCTTCATGCGGAATGTCACTTCTCACAGTGTCTTTCCAGTGGAGGAAAAAAGATAGAACAACGACGGACAGAGAGAACGTTGCAACCCGTGAGTGAAGTACAGGGTAAGGCACCTAAGCCTCTATGATGCATACTGGATGTTCAACACCTGGGATTTTCCACAATGTCTACCACTTCTCAAAACACTTCCAATATAGGAGGGAACTGTGCTACCGTAAGTTCTAATGACAGGGATGCATCTGTGCAAGGTTGAAAACTCGAGGATGTGTCTGGGTAGCAAACATGAAGTGTCTCATAAAGGCACCTTAGACTGGATGCGTAGGAGGTATCTGCTCAGGAAAGCTACTTCAGGTTTTAACTCATTCATACCAGTGCTTCTCCTTTGAGGAATGAAGGAAGAACACGGACGGACTAGGGGCACATTAGGTACTGTGAATAAAGGGCAGGCTATGAACCTTACGCCTGCCAACCACATATTGGATGTTCACCACCAGTGTTGATCCGCACATAGGTTCTGCGTCTAAAACGCTTCAAACACTGAGAGGGAAGTGTGCTTTAGGAGGGATCACTGCAGTGTTACGTCTGTTAAAGAAGGATGCTTTTGGGACTGACTCTGTGGTAACCGCATTAGGCGCACATAGCTTTCCAGTCTCAGACGTCTAACCGTTACACTATAGGAAGTTCTGTTTAAGGGAAACTCCTTCATGCGGAATGTCACTTCTCACAGTGTCTTTGCAGTGGAGAAAAGAAGATAGAACAAGGACGGACAGAGAGAACGATGCAAACCGTGATTGAAGTACAGGGTAAGCCTCGTAGGCCTCTATTATGCATACTGGTAGTTCAACACCGGAGATGTTCCACAGTGTCTACCTCTTCTCAAAACACTTCCAGTATATGAGGGAACTCTGCTACATTAAGTTCTCACGACAGAGATGCGTCTGTGCTCAGTTGGAAAGTGTAGGACGTGTCTGGGTAGCAACCAGTAAGTGTCTGATACAAGCCGCTAAGAGGGGATGCGGAGGAAGGTATCTGCTCAGGGAAGCTACTTCAGGTGCGTACTCATTCATAACAGTGTCTCTCCTTTGAGGATGAAGATAGAACAGGGAACGACTACGGGCACATTAGGTACTGTGAGTAAAGGGCATGCTAAGGCGCTTAAGCCTGCCAAACACATATTGGATGTTCACCACCAGTGCAGATCCGCACTTAGTTTCTGCGTCGAAAACGCTTCCTACACTGAGAGGGAAGTGTGCTTTAGGAGGGATTCACTGCAGTGTTACGTCTGTTAAAGAAGGAAGCTTTTGGGACTGACTCTGTGGTAACCCCAATAGGCGCACATAGCTTTCCAGTCTCAGCCGTCTATCCGTTGGACTATAGCAAGTTCTGTTTAAGGGAAACTCCTTCATGCGGAATGTCACTTCTCACAGTGTCTTTCCAGTGGAGGAAAGAAGATAGAACAACGACGGACAGAGAGAACGTTGCAACCCGTGAGTGAAGTACAGGGTAAGGCACCTAAGCCTCTATGATGCATACTGGATGTTCAACACCTGGGATTTTCCACAATGTCTACCACTTCTCAAAACACTTCCAATATAGGAGGGAACTGTGCTACCGTAAGTTCTAATGACAGGGATGCATCTGTGCAAGGTTGAAAACTCGAGGATGTGTCTGGGTAGCAAACATGAAGTGTCTCATAAAGGCACCTTAGACTGGATGCGTAGTAGGTATCTGCTAGGGAAGCTACTTCAGTTTTGTACTCATTCATAACAGTGCTTCTCCTTGGAGGAATGAAGGAAGAACACGGACGGACTAGGGGCACAGTAGGTACTGTGAATAAAGGGCAGGCTATGAACCTTACGCCTGCCAACCACATATTGGATGTTCACCACCAGTGTTGATCCGCACATAGGTTCTGCGTCTAAAACGCTTCCAACACTGAGAGGGAAGTGTGCTTTAGGAGGGATTCACTGCAGTGTTACGTCTGTTAAAGAAGGATGCTTTTGGGACTGACTCGGTGGTAACCGCATTAGGCGCACATAGCTTTCCAGTCTCAGACGTCTAACCGTTAGACTATAGGAAGTTCTGTTTAAGGGAAACTCCTTCATGCGGAATGTCACTTCTCACAGTGTCTTTGCAGTGGAGAAAAGAAGATAGAACAAGGACGGACAGAGAGAACGATGCAAACCGTGATTGAAGTACAGGGTAAGCCTCGTAGGCCTCTATTATGCATACTGGTAGTTCAACACCGGAGATGTTCCACAGTGTCTACCTCTTCTCAAAACACTTCCAGTATATGAGGGAACTCTGCTACATTAAGTTCTCACGACAGAGATGCGTCTGTGCTCAGTTGGAAAGTGTAGGACGTGTCTGGGTAGCAACCAGTAAGTGTCTGATACAAGCCGCTAAGAGGGGATGCGGAGGAAGGTATCTGCTCAGGGAAGCTACTTCAGGTGCGTACTCATTCATAACAGTGTCTCTCCTTTGAGGATGAAGATAGAACAGGGAACGACTACGGGCACATTAGGTACTGTGAGTAAAGGGCATGCTAAGGCGCTTAAGCCTGCCAAACACATATTGGATGTTCACCACCAGTGCAGATCCGCACTTAGTTTCTGCGTCGAAAACGCTTCCTACACTGAGAGGGAAGTGTGCTTTAGGAGGGATTCACTGCAGTGTTACGTCTGTTAAAGAAGGAAGCTTTTGGGACTGACTCTGTGGTAACCCCAATAGGCGCACATAGCTTTCCAGTTTCAGCCGTCTATCCGTTGGACTATAGCAAGTTCTGTTTAAGGGAAACTCCTTCATGCGGAATGTCACTTCTCACAGTGTCTTTCCAGTGGAGGAAAGAAGATAGAACAACGACGGACAGAGAGAACGTTGCAACCCGTGAGTGAAGTACAGGGTAAGGCACCTAAGCCTCTATGATGCATACTGGATGTTCAACACCTGGGAATTTCCACAATGTCTACCACATCTCAAAACACTTCCAATATAGGAGGGAACTGTGCTACTGTAAGTTCTAATGACAGGGATGCATCTGTGCAAGGTTGAAAACTCGAGGATGTGTCTGGGTAGCAAACATGAAGTGTCTCATAAAGGCACCTTAGACTGGATGCGTAGTAGGTATCTGCTAGGGAAGCTACTTCAGTTTTGTACTCATTCATAACAGTGCTTCTCCTTGGAGGAATGAAGGAAGAACACGGACGGACTAGGGGCACAGTAGGTACTGTGAATAAAGGGCAGGCTATGAACCTTACGCCTGCCAACCACATATTGGATGTCCACCACCAGTGTTGATCCGCACTTAGGTTCTGCGTCTAAAACGCTTCCAACACTGAGAGGGAAGTGTGCTTTAGGAGGGATTCACTGCAGTGTTACGTCTGTTAAAGAAGGATGCTTTTGGGACTGACTCTGTGGTAACCGCATTAGGCGCACATAGCTTTCCAGTCTCAGACGTCTAACCGTTAGACTATAGGAAGTTCTGTTTAAGGGAAACTCCTTCATGCGGAATGTCACTTCTCACAGTGTCTTTGCAGTGTAGAAAAGAAGATAGAACAAGGACGGACAGAGAGAACGATGCAAACCGTGATTGAAGTACAGGGTAAGCCTCGTAGGCCTCTATTATGCATACTGGTAGTTCAACACCGGAGATGTTCCACAGTGTCTACCTCTTCTCAAAACACTTCCAGTATATGAGGGAACTCTGCTACATTAAGTTCTCACGACAGAGATGCGTCTGTGCTCAGTTGGAAAGTGTAGGACGTGTCTGGGTAGCAACCAGTAAGTGTCTGATACAAGCCGCTAAGAGGGGATGCGGAGGAAGGTATCTGCTCAGGGAAGCTACTTCAGGTGCGTACTCATTCATAACAGTGTCTCTCCTTTGAGGATGAAGA
This sequence comes from Neogale vison, assembly GCF_020171115.1. Taxonomy (NCBI): domain Eukaryota; kingdom Metazoa; phylum Chordata; class Mammalia; order Carnivora; family Mustelidae; genus Neogale; species Neogale vison. The sequence continues at coordinate 1,845,967 of NW_025334856.1, forward strand.
TAGAACAGGGAACGACTACGGGCACATTAGGTACTGTGAGTAAAGGGCATGCTAAGGCGCTTAAGCCTGCCAAACACATATTGGATGTTCACCACCAGTGCAGATCCGCACTTAGTTTCTGCGTCGAAAACGCTTCCTACACTGAGAGGGAAGTGTGCTTTAGGAGGGATTCACTGCAGTGTTACGTCTGTTAAAGAAGGATGCTTTTGGGTCTGACTCGGTGGTAACCGCATTAGGCGCACATAGCTTTCCAGTCTCAGACGTCTAACCGTTAGACTATAGGAAGTTCTGTTTAAGGGAAACTCCTTCATGCGGAATGTCACTTCTCACAGTGTCTTTGCAGTGGAGAAAAGAAGATAGAACAAGGACGGACAGAGAGAACGATGCAAACCGTGATTGAAGTACAGGGTAAGCCTCGTAGGCCTCTATTATGCATACTGGTAGTTCAACACCGGAGATGTTCCACAGTGTCTACCTCTTCTCAAAACACTTCCAGTATATGAGGGAACTCTGCTACATTAAGTTCTCACGACAGAGATGCGTCTGTGCTCAGTTGGAAAGTGTAGGACGTGTCTGGGTAGCAACCAGTAAGTGTCTGATACAAGCCGCTAAGAGGGGATGCGGAGGAAGGTATCTGCTCAGGGAAGCTACTTCAGGTGCGTACTCATTCATAACAGTGTCTCTCCTTTGAGGATGAAGATAGAACAGGGAACGACTACGGGCACATTAGGTACTGTGAGTAAAGGGCATGCTAAGGCGCTTAAGCCTGCCAAACTCATATTGGATGTTCACCACCAGTGCAGATCCGCACTTAGTTTCTGCGTCGAAAACGCTTCCTACACTGAGAGGGAAGTGTGCTTTAGGAGGGATTCACTGCAGTGTTACGTCTGTTAAAGAAGGAAGCTTTTGGGACTGACTCTGTGGTAACCCCAATAGGCGCACATAGCTTTCCAGTCTCAGCCGTCTATCCGTTGGACTATAGCAAGTTCTGTTTAAGGGAAACTCCTTCATGCGGAATGTCACTACTCACAGTGTCTTTCCAGTGGAGGAAAGAAGATAGAACAACGACGGACAGAGAGAACGTTGCAACCCGTGAGTGAAGTACAGGGTAAGGCACCTAAGCCTCTATGATGCATACTGGATGTTCAACACCTGGGAATTTCCACAATGTCTACCACATCTCAAAACACTTCCAATATAGGAGGGAACTGTGCTACCGTAAGTTCTAATGACAGGGATGCATCTGTGCAAGGTTGAAAACTCGAGGATGTGTCTGGGTAGCAAACATGAAGTGTCTCATAAAGGCACCTTAGACTGGATGCGTAGTAGGTATCTGCTAGGGAAGCTACTTCAGTTTTGTACTCATTCATAACAGTGCTTCTCCTTGGAGGAATGAAGGAAGAACACGGACGGACTAGGGGCACAGTAGGTACTGTGAATAAAGGGCAGGCTATGAACCTTACGCCTGCCAACCACATATTGGATGTTCACCACCAGTGTTGATCCGCACATAGGTTCTGCGTCTAAAACGCTTCCAACACTGAGAGGGAAGTGTGCTTTAGGAGGGATTCACTGCAGTGTTACGTCTGTTAAAGAAGGAAGCTTTTGGGACTGACTCTGTGGTAACCCCAATAGGCACACATAGCTTTCCAGTCTCAGACGTCTAACCGTTAGACTATAGGAAGTTCTGTTTAAGGGAAACTCCTTCATGCGGAATGTCACTTCTCACAGTGTCTTTGCAGTGTAGAAAAGAAGATAGAACAAGGACGGACAGAGAGAACGATGCAAACCGTGATTGAAGTACAGGGTAAGCCTCGTAGGCCTCTATTATGCATACTGGTAGTTCAACACCGGAGATGTTCCACAGTGTCTAACTCTTCTCAAAACACTTCCAGTATATGAGGGAACTCTGCTACATTAAGTTCTCACGACAGAGATGCGTCTGTGCTCAGTTGGAAAGTGTAGGACGTGTCTGGGTAGCAACCAGTAAGTGTCTGATACAAGCCGCTAAGAGGGGATGCGGAGGAAGGTATCTGCTCAGGGAAGCTACTTCAGGTGCGTACTCATTCATAACAGTGTCTCTCCTTTGAGGATGAAGATAGAACAGGGAACGACTACGGGCACATTAGGTACTGTGAGTAAAGGGCATGCTAAGGCGCTTAAGCCTGCCAAACACATATTGGATGTTCACCACCAGTGCAGATCCGCACTTAGTTTCTGCGTCGAAAACGCTTCCTACACTGAGAGGGAAGTGTGCTTTAGGAGGGATTCACTGCAGTGTTACGTCTGTTAAAGAAGGAAGCTTTTGGGACTGACTCTGTGGTAACCCCAATAGGCGCACATAGCTTTCCAGTCTCAGCCGTCTATCCGTTGGACTATAGCAAGTTCTGTTTAAGGGAAACTCCTTCATGCGGAATGTCACTACTCACAGTGTCTTTCCAGTGGAGGAAAGAAGATAGAACAACGACGGACAGAGAGAACGTTGCAACCCGTGAGTGAAGTACAGGGTAAGGCACCTAAGCCTCTATGATGCATACTGGATGTTCAACACCTGGGAATTTCCACAATGTCTACCACATCTCAAAACACTTCCAATATAGGAGGGAACTGTGCTACCGTAAGTTCTAATGACAGGGATGCATCTGTGCAAGGTTGAAAACTCGAGGATGTGTCTGGGTAGCAAACATGAAGTGTCTCATAAAGGCACCTTAGACTGGATGCGTAGTAGGTATCTGCTAGGGAAGCTACTTCAGTTTTGTACTCATTCATAACAGTGCTTCTCCTTGGAGGAATGAAGGAAGAACACGGACGGACTAGGGGCACAGTAGGTACTGTGAATAAAGGGCAGGCTATGAACCTTACGCCTGCCAACCACATATTGGATGTTCACCACCAGTGTTGATCCGCACATAGGTTCTGCGTCTAAAACGCTTCCAACACTGAGAGGGAAGTGTGCTTTAGGAGGGATTCACTGCAGTGTTACGTCTGTTAAAGAAGGAAGCTTTTGGGACTGACTCTGTGGTAACCCCAATAGGCGCACATAGTTTCCAGTCTCAGCCGTCTATCCGTTGGACTATAGCAAGTTCTGTTTAAGGGAAACTCCTTCATGCGGAATGTCACTTCTCACAGTGTCTTTGCAGTGGAGGAAAGAAGATAGAACAACGACGGACAGAGAGAACGTTGCAACCCGTGAGTGAAGTACAGGGTAAGGCACCTAAGCCTCTATGATGCATACTGGATGTTCAACACCTGGGATTTTCCACAATGTCTACCACTTCTCAAAACACTTCCAATATAGGAGGGAACTGTGCTACCGTAAGTTCTAATGACAGGGATGCATCTGTGCAAGGTTGAAAACTCGAGGATGTGTCTGGGTAGCAAACATGAAGTGTCTCATAAAGGCACCTTAGACTGGATGCGTAGTAGGTATCTGCTAGGGAAGCTACTTCAGTTTTGTACTCATTCATAACAGTGCTTCTCCTTGGAGGAATGAAGGAAGAACACGGACGGACTAGGGGCACAGTAGGTACTGTGAATAAAGGGCAGGCTATGAACCTTACGCCTGCCAACCACATATTGGATGTTCACCACCAGTGTTGATCCGCACATAGGTTCTGCGTCTAAAACGCTTCCAACACTGAGACTGAAGTGTGCTTTAGGAGGGATTCACTGCAGTGTTTCGTCTGTTAAAGAAGGATGCTTTTGGGACTGACTCTGTGGTAACCCCAATAGGCGCACATAGCTTTCCAGTCTCAGACGTCTAACCGTTAGACTATAGGAAGTTCTGTTTAAGGGAAACTCCTTCATGCGGAATGTCACTTCTCACAGTGTCTTTGCAGTGGAGAAAAGAAGATAGAACAAGGACGGACAGAGAGAACGATGCAAACCGTGATTGAAGTACAGGGTAAGCCTCGTAGGCCTCTATTATGCATACTGGTAGTTCAAAACCGGAGATGTTCCACAGTGTCTAACTCTTCTCAAAACACTTCCAGTATATGAGGGAACTCTGCTACATTAAGTTCTCACGACAGAGATGCGTCTGTGCTCAGTTGGAAAGTGTAGGACGTGTCTGGGTAGCAACCAGTAAGTGTCTGATACAAGCCGCTAAGAGGGGATGCTGAGGAAGGTATCTGCTCAGGGAAGCTACTTCAGGTGCGTACTCATTCATAACAGTGTCTCTCCTTTGAGGATGAAGATAGAACAGGGAACGACTACGGGCACATTAGGTACTGTGAGTAAAGGGCATGCTAAGGCGCTTAAGCCTGCCAAACACATATTGGATGTTCACCACCAGTGCAGATCCGCACTTAGTTTCTGCGTCGAAAACGCTTCCTACACTGAGAGGGAAGTGTGCTTTAGGAGGGATTCACTGCAGTGTTACGTCTGTTAAAGAAGGATGCTTTTGGGTCTGACTCGGTGGTAACCGCATTAGGCGCACATAGCTATCCAGTCTCAGACGTCTAACCGTTAGACTATAGGAAGTTCTGTTTAAGGGAAACTCCTTCATGCGGAATGTCACTTCTCACAGTGTCTTTGCAGTGGAGAAAAGAAGATAGAACAAGGACGGACAGAGAGAACGATGCAAACCGTGATTGAAGTACAGGGTAAGCCTCGTAGGCCTCTATTATGCATACTGGTAGTTCAACACCGGAGATGTTCCACAGTGTCTACCTCTTCTCAAAACACTTCCAGTATATGAGGGAACTCTGCTACATTAAGTTCTCACGACAGAGATGCGTCTGTGCTCAGTTGGAAAGTGTAGGACGTGTCTGGGTAGCAACCAGTAAGTGTCTGATACAAGCCGCTAAGAGGGGATGCGGAGGAAGGTATCTGCTCAGGGAAGCTACTTCAGGTGCGTACTCATTCATAACAGTGTCTCTCCTTTGAGGATGAAGATAGAACAGGGAACGACTACGGGCACATTAGGTACTGTGAGTAAAGGGCATGCTAAGGCGCTTAAGCCTGCCAAACACATATTGGATGTTCACCACCAGTGCAGATCCGCACTTAGTTTCTGCGTCGAAAACGCTTCCTACACTGAGAGGGAAGTGTGCTTTAGGAGGGATTCACTGCAGTGTTACGTCTGTTAAAGAAGGAAGCTTTTGGGACTGACTCTGTGGTAACCCCAATAGGCGCACATAGCTTTCCAGTTTCAGCCGTCTATCCGTTGGACTATAGCAAGTTCTGTTTAAGGGAAACTCCTTCATGCGGAATGTCACTTCTCACAGTGTCTTTCCAGTGGAGGAAAGAAGATAGAACAACGACGGACAGAGAGAACGTTGCAACCCGTGAGTGAAGTACAGGGTAAGGCACCTAAGCCTCTATGATGCATACTGGATGTTCAACACCTGGGAATTTCCACAATGTCTACCACATCTCAAAACACTTCCAATATAGGAGGGAACTGTGCTACTGTAAGTTCTAATGACAGGGATGCATCTGTGCAAGGTTGAAAACTCGAGGATGTGTCTGGGTAGCAAACATGAAGTGTCTCATAAAGGCACCTTAGACTGGATGCGTAGTAGGTATCTGCTAGGGAAGCTACTTCAGTTTTGTACTCATTCATAACAGTGCTTCTCCTTGGAGGAATGAAGGAAGAACACGGACGGACTAGGGGCACAGTAGGTACTGTGAATAAAGGGCAGGCTATGAACCTTACGCCTGCCAACCACATATTGGATGTTCACCACCAGTGTTGATCCGCACATAGGTTCTGCGTCTAAAACGCTTCCAACACTAAGAGGGAAGTGTGCTTTAGGAGGGATTCACTGCAGTGTTACGTCTGTTAAAGAAGGATGCTTTTGGGACTGACTCTGTGGTAACCGCATTAGGCGCACATAGCTTTCCAGTCTCAGACGTCTAACCGTTAGACTATAGGAAGTTCTGTTTAAGGGAAACTCCTTCATGCGGAATGTCACTTCTCACAGTGTCTTTGCAGTGGAGAAAAGAAGATAGAACAAGGACGGACAGAGAGAACGATGCAAACCGTGATTGAAGTACAGGGTAAGCCTCGTAGGCCTCTATTATGCATACTGGTAGTTCAAAACCGGAGATGTTCCACAGTGTCTAACTCTTCTCAAAACACTTCCAGTATATGAGGGAACTCTGCTACATTAAGTTCTCACGACAGAGATGCGTCTGTGCTCAGTTGGAAAGTGTAGGACGTGTCTGGGTAGCAACCAGTAAGTGTCTGATACAAGCCGCTAAGAGGGGATGCTGAGGAAGGTATCTGCTCAGGGAAGCTACTTCAGGTGCGTACTCATTCATAACAGTGTCTCTCCTTTGAGGATGAAGATAGAACAGGGAACGACTACGGGCACATTAGGTACTGTGAGTAAAGGGCATGCTAAGGCGCTTAAGCCTGCCAAACACATATTGGATGTTCACCACCAGTGCAGATCCGCACTTAGTTTCTGCGTCGAAAACGCTTCCTACACTGAGAGGGAAGTGTGCTTTAGGAGGGATTCACTGCAGTGTTACGTCTGTTAAAGAAGGATGCTTTTGGGTCTGACTCGGTGGTAACCGCATTAGGCGCACATAGCTATCCAGTCTCAGACGTCTAACCGTTAGACTATAGGAAGTTCTGTTTAAGGGAAACTCCTTCATGCGGAATGTCACTTCTCACAGTGTCTTTGCAGTGGAGAAAAGAAGATAGAACAAGGACGGACAGAGAGAACGATGCAAACCGTGATTGAAGTACAGGGTAAGCCTCGTAGGCCTCTATTATGCATACTGGTAGTTCAACACCGGAGATGTTCCACAGTGTCTACCTCTTCTCAAAACACTTCCAGTATATGAGGGAACTCTGCTACATTAAGTTCTCACGACAGAGATGCGTCTGTGCTCAGTTGGAAAGTGTAGGACGTGTCTGGGTAGCAACCAGTAAGTGTCTGATACAAGCCGCTAAGAGGGGATGCGGAGGAAGGTATCTGCTCAGGGAAGCTACTTCAGGTGCGTACTCATTCATAACAGTGTCTCTCCTTTGAGGATGAAGATAGAACAGGGAACGACTACGGGCACATTAGGTACTGTGAGTAAAGGGCATGCTAAGGCGCTTAAGCCTGCCAAACACATATTGGATGTTCACCACCAGTGCAGATCCGCACTTAGTTTCTGCGTCGAAAACGCTTCCTACACTGAGAGGGAAGTGTGCTTTAGGAGGGATTCACTGCAGTGTTACGTCTGTTAAAGAAGGAAGCTTTTGGGACTGACTCTGTGGTAACCCCAATAGGCGCACATAGCTTTCCAGTTTCAGCCGTCTATCCGTTGGACTATAGCAAGTTCTGTTTAAGGGAAACTCCTTCATGCGGAATGTCACTTCTCACAGTGTCTTTCCAGTGGAGGAAAGAAGATAGAACAACGACGGACAGAGAGAACGTTGCAACCCGTGAGTGAAGTACAGGGTAAGGCACCTAAGCCTCTATGATGCATACTGGATGTTCAACACCTGGGAATTTCCACAATGTCTACCACATCTCAAAACACTTCCAATATAGGAGGGAACTGTGCTACTGTAAGTTCTAATGACAGGGATGCATCTGTGCAAGGTTGAAAACTCGAGGATGTGTCTGGGTAGCAAACATGAAGTGTCTCATAAAGGCACCTTAGACTGGATGCGTAGTAGGTATCTGCTAGGGAAGCTACTTCAGTTTTGTACTCATTCATAACAGTGCTTCTCCTTGGAGGAATGAAGGAAGAACACGGACGGACTAGGGGCACAGTAGGTACTGTGAATAAAGGGCAGGCTATGAACCTTACGCCTGCCAACCACATATTGGATGTCCACCACCAGTGTTGATCCGCACTTAGGTTCTGCGTCTAAAACGCTTCCAACACTGAGAGGGAAGTGTGCTTTAGGAGGGATTCACTGCAGTGTTACGTCTGTTAAAGAAGGATGCTTTTGGGACTGACTCTGTGGTAACCGCATTAGGCGCACATAGCTTTCCAGTCTCAGACGTCTAACCGTTAGACTATAGGAAGTTCTGTTTAAGGGAAACTCCTTCATGCGGAATGTCACTTCTCACAGTGTCTTTGCAGTGTAGAAAAGAAGATAGAACAAGGACGGACAGAGAGAACGATGCAAACCGTGATTGAAGTACAGGGTAAGCCTCGTAGGCCTCTATTATGCATACTGGTAGTTCAACACCGGAGATGTTCCACAGTGTCTACCTCTTCTCAAAACACTTCCAGTATATGAGGGAACTCTGCTACATTAAGTTCTCACGACAGAGATGCGTCTGTGCTCAGTTGGAAAGTGTAGGACGTGTCTGGGTAGCAACCAGTAAGTGTCTGATACAAGCCGCTAAGAGGGGATGCGGAGGAAGGTATCTGCTCAGGGAAGCTACTTCAGGTGCGTACTCATTCATAACAGTGTCTCTCCTTTGAGGATGAAGATAGAACAGGGAACGACTACGGGCACATTAGGTACTGTGAGTAAAGGGCATGCTAAGGCGCTTAAGCCTGCCAAACACATATTGGATGTTCACCACCAGTGCAGATCCGCACTTAGTTTCTGCGTCGAAAACGCTTCCTACACTGAGAGGGAAGTGTGCTTTAGGAGGGATTCACTGCAGTGTTACGTCTGTTAAAGAAGGATGCTTTTGGGTCTGACTCGGTGGTAACCGCATTAGGCGCACATAGCTTTCCAGTCTCAGACGTCTAACCGTTAGACTATAGGAAGTTCTGTTTAAGGGAAACTCCTTCATGCGGAATGTCACTTCTCACAGTGTCTTTGCAGTGGAGAAAAGAAGATAGAACAAGGACGGACAGAGAGAACGATGCAAACCGTGATTGAAGTACAGGGTAAGCCTCGTAGGCCTCTATTATGCATACTGGTAGTTCAACACCGGAGATGTTCCACAGTGTCTACCTCTTCTCAAAACACTTCCAGTATATGAGGGAACTCTGCTACATTAAGTTCTCACGACAGAGATGCGTCTGTGCTCAGTTGGAAAGTGTAGGACGTGTCTGGGTAGCAACCAGTAAGTGTCTGATACAAGCCGCTAAGAGGGGATGCGGAGGAAGGTATCTGCTCAGGGAAGCTACTTCAGGTGCGTACTCATTCATAACAGTGTCTCTCCTTTGAGGATGAAGATAGAACAGGGAACGACTACGGGCACATTAGGTACTGTGAGTAAAGGGCATGCTAAGGCGCTTAAGCCTGCCAAACTCATATTGGATGTTCACCACCAGTGCAGATCCGCACTTAGTTTCTGCGTCGAAAACGCTTCCTACACTGAGAGGGAAGTGTGCTTTAGGAGGGATTCACTGCAGTGTTACGTCTGTTAAAGAAGGAAGCTTTTGGGACTGACTCTGTGGTAACCCCAATAGGCGCACATAGCTTTCCAGTCTCAGCCGTCTATCCGTTGGACTATAGCAAGTTCTGTTTAAGGGAAACTCCTTCATGCGGAATGTCACTACTCACAGTGTCTTTCCAGTGGAGGAAAGAAGATAGAACAACGACGGACAGAGAGAACGTTGCAACCCGTGAGTGAAGTACAGGGTAAGGCACCTAAGCCTCTATGATGCATACTGGATGTTCAACACCTGGGAATTTCCACAATGTCTACCACATCTCAAAACACTTCCAATATAGGAGGGAACTGTGCTACCGTAAGTTCTAATGACAGGGATGCATCTGTGCAAGGTTGAAAACTCGAGGATGTGTCTGGGTAGCAAACATGAAGTGTCTCATAAAGGCACCTTAGACTGGATGCGTAGTAGGTATCTGCTAGGGAAGCTACTTCAGTTTTGTACTCATTCATAACAGTGCTTCTCCTTGGAGGAATGAAGGAAGAACACGGACGGACTAGGGGCACAGTAGGTACTGTGAATAAAGGGCAGGCTATGAACCTTACGCCTGCCAACCACATATTGGATGTTCACCACCAGTGTTGATCCGCACATAGGTTCTGCGTCTAAAACGCTTCCAACACTGAGAGGGAAGTGTGCTTTAGGAGGGATTCACTGCAGTGTTACGTCTGTTAAAGAAGGAAGCTTTTGGGACTGACTCTGTGGTAACCCCAATAGGCACACATAGCTTTCCAGTCTCAGACGTCTAACCGTTAGACTATAGGAAGTTCTGTTTAAGGGAAACTCCTTCATGCGGAATGTCACTTCTCACAGTGTCTTTGCAGTGTAGAAAAGAAGATAGAACAAGGACGGACAGAGAGAACGATGCAAACCGTGATTGAAGTACAGGGTAAGCCTCGTAGGCCTCTATTATGCATACTGGTAGTTCAACACCGGAGATGTTCCACAGTGTCTAACTCTTCTCAAAACACTTCCAGTATATGAGGGAACTCTGCTACATTAAGTTCTCACGACAGAGATGCGTCTGTGCTCAGTTGGAAAGTGTAGGACGTGTCTGGGTAGCAACCAGTAAGTGTCTGATACAAGCCGCTAAGAGGGGATGCGGAGGAAGGTATCTGCTCAGGGAAGCTACTTCAGGTGCGTACTCATTCATAACAGTGTCTCTCCTTTGAGGATGAAGATAGAACAGGGAACGACTACGGGCACATTAGGTACTGTGAGTAAAGGGCATGCTAAGGCGCTTAAGCCTGCCAAACACATATTGGATGTTCACCACCAGTGCAGATCCGCACTTAGTTTCTGCGTCGAAAACGCTTCCTACACTGAGAGGGAAGTGTGCTTTAGGAGGGATTCACTGCAGTGTTACGTCTGTTAAAGAAGGAAGCTTTTGGGACTGACTCTGTGGTAACCCCAATAGGCGCACATAGCTTTCCAGTCTCAGCCGTCTATCCGTTGGACTATAGCAAGTTCTGTTTAAGGGAAACTCCTTCATGCGGAATGTCACTACTCACAGTGTCTTTCCAGTGGAGGAAAGAAGATAGAACAACGACGGACAGAGAGAACGTTGCAACCCGTGAGTGAAGTACAGGGTAAGGCACCTAAGCCTCTATGATGCATACTGGATGTTCAACACCTGGGAATTTCCACAATGTCTACCACATCTCAAAACACTTCCAATATAGGAGGGAACTGTGCTACCGTAAGTTCTAATGACAGGGATGCATCTGTGCAAGGTTGAAAACTCGAGGATGTGTCTGGGTAGCAAACATGAAGTGTCTCATAAAGGCACCTTAGACTGGATGCGTAGTAGGTATCTGCTAGGGAAGCTACTTCAGTTTTGTACTCATTCATAACAGTGCTTCTCCTTGGAGGAATGAAGGAAGAACACGGACGGACTAGGGGCACAGTAGGTACTGTGAATAAAGGGCAGGCTATGAACCTTACGCCTGCCAACCACATATTGGATGTTCACCACCAGTGTTGATCCGCACATAGGTTCTGCGTCTAAAACGCTTCCAACACTGAGAGGGAAGTGTGCTTTAGGAGGGATTCACTGCAGTGTTACGTCTGTTAAAGAAGGAAGCTTTTGGGACTGATTCTGTGGTAACCCCAATAGGCGCACATAGCTTTCCAGTCTCAGACGTTTAACCGTTAGACTATAGGAAGTTCTGTTTAAGGGAAACTCCTTCATGCGGAATGTCACTTCTCACAGTGTCTTTGCAGTGGAGAAAAGAAGATAGAACAAGGACGGACAGAGAGAACGATGCAAACCGTGATTGAAGTACAGGGTAAGCCTCGTAGGCCTCTATTATGCATACTGGTAGTTCAACACCGGAGATGTTCCACAGTGTCTACCTCTTCTCAAAACACTTCCAGTATATGAGGGAACTCTGCTACATTAAGTTCTCACGACAGAGATGCGTCTGTGCTCAGTTGGAAAGTGTAGGACGTGTCTGGGTAGCAACCAGTAAGTGTCTGATACAAGCCGCTAAGAGGGGATGCGGAGGAAGGTATCTGCTCAGGGAAGCTACTTCAGGTGCGTACTCATTCATAACAGTGTCTCTCCTTTGAGGATGAAGATAGAACAGGGAACGACTACGGGCACATTAGGTACTGTGAGTAAAGGGCATGCTAAGGCGCTTAAGCCTGCCAAACACATATTGGATGTTCACCACCAGTGCAGATCCGCACTTAGTTTCTGCGTCGAAAACGCTTCCTAAACTGAGAGGGAAGTGTGCTTTAGGAGGGATTCACTGCAGTGTTACGTCTGTTAAAGAAGGATGCTTTTGGGACTGACTCGGTGGTAACCGCATTAGGCGCACATAGCTTTCCAGTCTCAGACGTCTAACCGTTAGACTATAGGAAGTTCTGTTTAAGGGAAACTCCTTCATGCGGAATGTCACTTCTCACAGTGTCTTTGCAGTGGAGAAAAGAAGATAGAACAAGGACGGACAGAGAGAACGATGCAAACCGTGATTGAAGTACAGGGTAAGCCTCGTAGGCCTCTATTATGCATACTGGTAGTTCAACACCGGAGATGTTCCACAGTGTCTACCTCTTCTCAAAACACTTCCAGTATATGAGGGAACTCTGCTACATTAAGTTCTCACGACAGAGATGCGTCTGTGCTCAGTTGGAAAGTGTAGGACGTGTCTGGGTAGCAACCAGTAAGTGTCTGATACAAGCCGCTAAGAGGGGATGCGGAGGAAGGTATCTGCTCAGGGAAGCTACTTCAGGTGCGTACTCATTCATAACAGTGTCTCTCCTTTGAGGATGAAGATAGAACAGGGAACGACTACGGGCACATTAGGTACTGTGAGTAAAGGGCATGCTAAGGCGCTTAAGCCTGCCAAACTCATATTGGATGTTCACCACCAGTGCAGATCCGCACTTAGTTTCTGCGTCGAAAACGCTTCCTACACTGAGAGGGAAGTGTGCTTTAGGAGGGATTCACTGCAGTGTTACGTCTGTTAAAGAAGGAAGCTTTTGGGACTGACTCTGTGGTAACCCCAATAGGCGCACATAGCTTTCCAGTCTCAGCCGTCTATCCGTTGGACTATAGCAAGTTCTGTTTAAGGGAAACTCCTTCATGCGGAATGTCACTACTCACAGTGTCTTTCCAGTGGAGGAAAGAAGATAGAACAACGACGGACAGAGAGAACGTTGCAACCCGTGAGTGAAGTACAGGGTAAGGCACCTAAGCCTCTATGATGCATACTGGATGTTCAACACCTGGGAATTTCCACAATGTCTACCACATCTCAAAACACTTCCAATATAGGAGGGAACTGTGCTACCGTAAGTTCTAATGACAGGGATGCATCTGTGCAAGGTTGAAAACTCGAGGATGTGTCTGGGTAGCAAACATGAAGTGTCTCATAAAGGCACCTTAGACTGGATGCGTAGTAGGTATCTGCTAGGGAAGCTACTTCAGTTTTGTACTCATTCATAACAGTGCTTCTCCTTGGAGGAATGAAGGAAGAACACGGACGGACTAGGGGCACAGTAGGTACTGTGAATAAAGGGCAGGCTATGAACCTTACGCCTGCCAACCACATATTGGATGTTCACCACCAGTGTTGATCCGCACATAGGTTCTGCGTCTAAAACGCTTCCAACACTGAGAGGGAAGTGTGCTTTAGGAGGGATTCACTGCAGTGTTACGTCTGTTAAAGAAGGAAGCTTTTGGGACTGACTCTGTGGTAACCCCAATAGGCACACATAGCTTTCCAGTCTCAGACGTCTAACCGTTAGACTATAGGAAGTTCTGTTTAAGGGAAACTCCTTCATGCGGAATGTCACTTCTCACAGTGTCTTTGCAGTGTAGAAAAGAAGATAGAACAAGGACGGACAGAGAGAACGATGCAAACCGTGATTGAAGTACAGGGTAAGCCTCGTAGGCCTCTATTATGCATACTGGTAGTTCAACACCGGAGATGTTCCACAGTGTCTAACTCTTCTCAAAACACTTCCAGTATATGAGGGAACTCTGCTACATTAAGTTCTCACGACAGAGATGCGTCTGTGCTCAGTTGGAAAGTGTAGGACGTGTCTGGGTAGCAACCAGTAAGTGTCTGATACAAGCCGCTAAGAGGGGATGCGGAGGAAGGTATCTGCTCAGGGAAGCTACTTCAGGTGCGTACTCATTCATAACAGTGTCTCTCCTTTGAGGATGAAGATAGAACAGGGAACGACTACGGGCACATTAGGTACTGTGAGTAAAGGGCATGCTAAGGCGCTTAAGCCTGCCAAACACATATTGGATGTTCACCACCAGTGCAGATCCGCACTTAGTTTCTGCGTCGAAAACGCTTCCTACACTGAGAGGGAAGTGTGCTTTAGGAGGGATTCACTGCAGTGTTACGTCTGTTAAAGAAGGAAGCTTTTGGGACTGACTCTGTGGTAACCCCAATAGGCGCACATAGCTTTCCAGTCTCAGCCGTCTATCCGTTGGACTATAGCAAGTTCTGTTTAAGGGAAACTCCTTCATGCGGAATGTCACTACTCACAGTGTCTTTCCAGTGGAGGAAAGAAGATAGAACAACGACGGACAGAGAGAACGTTGCAACCCGTGAGTGAAGTACAGGGTAAGGCACCTAAGCCTCTATGATGCATACTGGATGTTCAACACCTGGGAATTTCCACAATGTCTACCACATCTCAAAACACTTCCAATATAGGAGGGAACTGTGCTACCGTAAGTTCTAATGACAGGGATGCATCTGTGCAAGGTTGAAAACTCGAGGATGTGTCTGGGTAGCAAACATGAAGTGTCTCATAAAGGCACCTTAGACTGGATGCGTAGTAGGTATCTGCTAGGGAAGCTACTTCAGTTTTGTACTCATTCATAACAGTGCTTCTCCTTGGAGGAATGAAGGAAGAACACGGACGGACTAGGGGCACAGTAGGTACTGTGAATAAAGGGCAGGCTATGAACCTTACGCCTGCCAACCACATATTGGATGTTCACCACCAGTGTTGATCCGCACATAGGTTCTGCGTCTAAAACGCTTCCAACACTGAGAGGGAAGTGTGCTTTAGGAGGGATTCACTGCAGTGTTACGTCTGTTAAAGAAGGAAGCTTTTGGGACTGACTCTGTGGTAACCCCAATAGGCGCACATAGTTTCCAGTCTCAGCCGTCTATCCGTTGGACTATAGCAAGTTCTGTTTAAGGGAAACTCCTTCATGCGGAATGTCACTTCTCACAGTGTCTTTGCAGTGGAGGAAAGAAGATAGAACAACGACGGACAGAGAGAACGTTGCAACCCGTGAGTGAAGTACAGGGTAAGGCACCTAAGCCTCTATGATGCATACTGGATGTTCAACACCTGGGATTTTCCACAATGTCTACCACTTCTCAAAACACTTCCAATATAGGAGGGAACTGTGCTACCGTAAGTTCTAATGACAGGGATGCATCTGTGCAAGGTTGAAAACTCGAGGATGTGTCTGGGTAGCAAACATGAAGTGTCTCATAAAGGCACCTTAGACTGGATGCGTAGTAGGTATCTGCTAGGGAAGCTACTTCAGTTTTGTACTCATTCATAACAGTGCTTCTCCTTGGAGGAATGAAGGAAGAACACGGACGGACTAGGGGCACAGTAGGTACTGTGAATAAAGGGCAGGCTATGAACCTTACGCCTGCCAACCACATATTGGATGTTCACCACCAGTGTTGATCCGCACATAGGTTCTGCGTCTAAAACGCTTCCAACACTGAGACTGAAGTGTGCTTTAGGAGGGATTCACTGCAGTGTTTCGTCTGTTAAAGAAGGATGCTTTTGGGACTGACTCTGTGGTAACCCCAATAGGCGCACATAGCTTTCCAGTCTCAGACGTCTAACCGTTAGACTATAGGAAGTTCTGTTTAAGGGAAACTCCTTCATGCGGAATGTCACTTCTCACAGTGTCTTTGCAGTGGAGAAAAGAAGATAGAACAAGGACGGACAGAGAGAACGATGCAAACCGTGATTGAAGTACAGGGTAAGCCTCGTAGGCCTCTATTATGCATACTGGTAGTTCAAAACCGGAGATGTTCCACAGTGTCTAACTCTTCTCAAAACACTTCCAGTATATGAGGGAACTCTGCTACATTAAGTTCTCACGACAGAGATGCGTCTGTGCTCAGTTGGAAAGTGTAGGACGTGTCTGGGTAGCAACCAGTAAGTGTCTGATACAAGCCGCTAAGAGGGGATGCTGAGGAAGGTATCTGCTCAGGGAAGCTACTTCAGGTGCGTACTCATTCATAACAGTGTCTCTCCTTTGAGGATGAAGATAGAACAGGGAACGACTACGGGCACATTAGGTACTGTGAGTAAAGGGCATGCTAAGGCGCTTAAGCCTGCCAAACACATATTGGATGTTCACCACCAGTGCAGATCCGCACTTAGTTTCTGCGTCGAAAACGCTTCCTACACTGAGAGGGAAGTGTGCTTTAGGAGGGATTCACTGCAGTGTTACGTCTGTTAAAGAAGGATGCTTTTGGGTCTGACTCGGTGGTAACCGCATTAGGCGCACATAGCTATCCAGTCTCAGACGTCTAACCGTTAGACTATAGGAAGTTCTGTTTAAGGGAAACTCCTTCATGCGGAATGTCACTTCTCACAGTGTCTTTGCAGTGGAGAAAAGAAGATAGAACAAGGACGGACAGAGAGAACGATGCAAACCGTGATTGAAGTACAGGGTAAGCCTCGTAGGCCTCTATTATGCATACTGGTAGTTCAACACCGGAGATGTTCCACAGTGTCTACCTCTTCTCAAAACACTTCCAGTATATGAGGGAACTCTGCTACATTAAGTTCTCACGACAGAGATGCGTCTGTGCTCAGTTGGAAAGTGTAGGACGTGTCTGGGTAGCAACCAGTAAGTGTCTGATACAAGCCGCTAAGAGGGGATGCGGAGGAAGGTATCTGCTCAGGGAAGCTACTTCAGGTGCGTACTCATTCATAACAGTGTCTCTCCTTTGAGGATGAAGATAGAACAGGGAACGACTACGGGCACATTAGGTACTGTGAGTAAAGGGCATGCTAAGGCGCTTAAGCCTGCCAAACACATATTGGATGTTCACCACCAGTGCAGATCCGCACTTAGTTTCTGCGTCGAAAACGCTTCCTACACTGAGAGGGAAGTGTGCTTTAGGAGGGATTCACTGCAGTGTTACGTCTGTTAAAGAAGGAAGCTTTTGGGACTGACTCTGTGGTAACCCCAATAGGCGCACATAGCTTTCCAGTTTCAGCCGTCTATCCGTTGGACTATAGCAAGTTCTGTTTAAGGGAAACTCCTTCATGCGGAATGTCACTTCTCACAGTGTCTTTCCAGTGGAGGAAAGAAGATAGAACAACGACGGACAGAGAGAACGTTGCAACCCGTGAGTGAAGTACAGGGTAAGGCACCTAAGCCTCTATGATGCATACTGGATGTTCAACACCTGGGAATTTCCACAATGTCTACCACATCTCAAAACACTTCCAATATAGGAGGGAACTGTGCTACTGTAAGTTCTAATGACAGGGATGCATCTGTGCAAGGTTGAAAACTCGAGGATGTGTCTGGGTAGCAAACATGAAGTGTCTCATAAAGGCACCTTAGACTGGATGCGTAGTAGGTATCTGCTAGGGAAGCTACTTCAGTTTTGTACTCATTCATAACAGTGCTTCTCCTTGGAGGAATGAAGGAAGAACACGGACGGACTAGGGGCACAGTAGGTACTGTGAATAAAGGGCAGGCTATGAACCTTACGCCTGCCAACCACATATTGGATGTTCACCACCAGTGTTGATCCGCACATAGGTTCTGCGTCTAAAACGCTTCCAACACTAAGAGGGAAGTGTGCTTTAGGAGGGATTCACTGCAGTGTTACGTCTGTTAAAGAAGGATGCTTTTGGGACTGACTCTGTGGTAACCGCATTAGGCGCACATAGCTTTCCAGTCTCAGACGTCTAACCGTTAGACTATAGGAAGTTCTGTTTAAGGGAAACTCCTTCATGCGGAATGTCACTTCTCACAGTGTCTTTGCAGTGGAGAAAAGAAGATAGAACAAGGACGGACAGAGAGAACGATGCAAACCGTGATTGAAGTACAGGGTAAGCCTCGTAGGCCTCTATTATGCATACTGGTAGTTCAAAACCGGAGATGTTCCACAGTGTCTAACTCTTCTCAAAACACTTCCAGTATATGAGGGAACTCTGCTACATTAAGTTCTCACGACAGAGATGCGTCTGTGCTCAGTTGGAAAGTGTAGGACGTGTCTGGGTAGCAACCAGTAAGTGTCTGATACAAGCCGCTAAGAGGGGATGCTGAGGAAGGTATCTGCTCAGGGAAGCTACTTCAGGTGCGTACTCATTCATAACAGTGTCTCTCCTTTGAGGATGAAGATAGAACAGGGAACGACTACGGGCACATTAGGTACTGTGAGTAAAGGGCATGCTAAGGCGCTTAAGCCTGCCAAACACATATTGGATGTTCACCACCAGTGCAGATCCGCACTTAGTTTCTGCGTCGAAAACGCTTCCTACACTGAGAGGGAAGTGTGCTTTAGGAGGGATTCACTGCAGTGTTACGTCTGTTAAAGAAGGATGCTTTTGGGTCTGACTCGGTGGTAACCGCATTAGGCGCACATAGCTATCCAGTCTCAGACGTCTAACCGTTAGACTATAGGAAGTTCTGTTTAAGGGAAACTCCTTCATGCGGAATGTCACTTCTCACAGTGTCTTTGCAGTGGAGAAAAGAAGATAGAACAAGGACGGACAGAGAGAACGATGCAAACCGTGATTGAAGTACAGGGTAAGCCTCGTAGGCCTCTATTATGCATACTGGTAGTTCAACACCGGAGATGTTCCACAGTGTCTACCTCTTCTCAAAACACTTCCAGTATATGAGGGAACTCTGCTACATTAAGTTCTCACGACAGAGATGCGTCTGTGCTCAGTTGGAAAGTGTAGGACGTGTCTGGGTAGCAACCAGTAAGTGTCTGATACAAGCCGCTAAGAGGGGATGCGGAGGAAGGTATCTGCTCAGGGAAGCTACTTCAGGTGCGTACTCATTCATAACAGTGTCTCTCCTTTGAGGATGAAGATAGAACAGGGAACGACTACGGGCACATTAGGTACTGTGAGTAAAGGGCATGCTAAGGCGCTTAAGCCTGCCAAACACATATTGGATGTTCACCACCAGTGCAGATCCGCACTTAGTTTCTGCGTCGAAAACGCTTCCTACACTGAGAGGGAAGTGTGCTTTAGGAGGGATTCACTGCAGTGTTACGTCTGTTAAAGAAGGAAGCTTTTGGGACTGACTCTGTGGTAACCCCAATAGGCGCACATAGCTTTCCAGTTTCAGCCGTCTATCCGTTGGACTATAGCAAGTTCTGTTTAAGGGAAACTCCTTCATGCGGAATGTCACTTCTCACAGTGTCTTTCCAGTGGAGGAAAGAAGATAGAACAACGACGGACAGAGAGAACGTTGCAACCCGTGAGTGAAGTACAGGGTAAGGCACCTAAGCCTCTATGATGCATACTGGATGTTCAACACCTGGGAATTTCCACAATGTCTACCACATCTCAAAACACTTCCAATATAGGAGGGAACTGTGCTACTGTAAGTTCTAATGACAGGGATGCATCTGTGCAAGGTTGAAAACTCGAGGATGTGTCTGGGTAGCAAACATGAAGTGTCTCATAAAGGCACCTTAGACTGGATGCGTAGTAGGTATCTGCTAGGGAAGCTACTTCAGTTTTGTACTCATTCATAACAGTGCTTCTCCTTGGAGGAATGAAGGAAGAACACGGACGGACTAGGGGCACAGTAGGTACTGTGAATAAAGGGCAGGCTATGAACCTTACGCCTGCCAACCACATATTGGATGTCCACCACCAGTGTTGATCCGCACTTAGGTTCTGCGTCTAAAACGCTTCCAACACTGAGAGGGAAGTGTGCTTTAGGAGGGATTCACTGCAGTGTTACGTCTGTTAAAGAAGGATGCTTTTGGGACTGACTCTGTGGTAACCGCATTAGGCGCACATAGCTTTCCAGTCTCAGACGTCTAACCGTTAGACTATAGGAAGTTCTGTTTAAGGGAAACTCCTTCATGCGGAATGTCACTTCTCACAGTGTCTTTGCAGTGTAGAAAAGAAGATAGAACAAGGACGGACAGAGAGAACGATGCAAACCGTGATTGAAGTACAGGGTAAGCCTCGTAGGCCTCTATTATGCATACTGGTAGTTCAACACCGGAGATGTTCCACAGTGTCTACCTCTTCTCAAAACACTTCCAGTATATGAGGGAACTCTGCTACATTAAGTTCTCACGACAGAGATGCGTCTGTGCTCAGTTGGAAAGTGTAGGACGTGTCTGGGTAGCAACCAGTAAGTGTCTGATACAAGCCGCTAAGAGGGGATGCGGAGGAAGGTATCTGCTCAGGGAAGCTACTTCAGGTGCGTACTCATTCATAACAGTGTCTCTCCTTTGAGGATGAAGATAGAACAGGGAACGACTACGGGCACATTAGGTACTGTGAGTAAAGGGCATGCTAAGGCGCTTAAGCCTGCCAAACACATATTGGATGTTCACCACCAGTGCAGATCCGCACTTAGTTTCTGCGTCGAAAACGCTTCCTACACTGAGAGGGAAGTGTGCTTTAGGAGGGATTCACTGCAGTGTTACGTCTGTTAAAGAAGGATGCTTTTGGGTCTGACTCGGTGGTAACCGCATTAGGCGCACATAGCTTTCCAGTCTCAGACGTCTAACCGTTAGACTATAGGAAGTTCTGTTTAAGGGAAACTCCTTCATGCGGAATGTCACTTCTCACAGTGTCTTTGCAGTGGAGAAAAGAAGATAGAACAAGGACGGACAGAGAGAACGATGCAAACCGTGATTGAAGTACAGGGTAAGCCTCGTAGGCCTCTATTATGCATACTGGTAGTTCAACACCGGAGATGTTCCACAGTGTCTACCTCTTCTCAAAACACTTCCAGTATATGAGGGAACTCTGCTACATTAAGTTCTCACGACAGAGATGCGTCTGTGCTCAGTTGGAAAGTGTAGGACGTGTCTGGGTAGCAACCAGTAAGTGTCTGATACAAGCCGCTAAGAGGGGATGCGGAGGAAGGTATCTGCTCAGGGAAGCTACTTCAGGTGCGTACTCATTCATAACAGTGTCTCTCCTTTGAGGATGAAGATAGAACAGGGAACGACTACGGGCACATTAGGTACTGTGAGTAAAGGGCATGCTAAGGCGCTTAAGCCTGCCAAACTCATATTGGATGTTCACCACCAGTGCAGATCCGCACTTAGTTTCTGCGTCGAAAACGCTTCCTACACTGAGAGGGAAGTGTGCTTTAGGAGGGATTCACTGCAGTGTTACGTCTGTTAAAGAAGGAAGCTTTTGGGACTGACTCTGTGGTAACCCCAATAGGCGCACATAGCTTTCCAGTCTCAGCCGTCTATCCGTTGGACTATAGCAAGTTCTGTTTAAGGGAAACTCCTTCATGCGGAATGTCACTACTCACAGTGTCTTTCCAGTGGAGGAAAGAAGATAGAACAACGACGGACAGAGAGAACGTTGCAACCCGTGAGTGAAGTACAGGGTAAGGCACCTAAGCCTCTATGATGCATACTGGATGTTCAACACCTGGGAATTTCCACAATGTCTACCACATCTCAAAACACTTCCAATATAGGAGGGAACTGTGCTACCGTAAGTTCTAATGACAGGGATGCATCTGTGCAAGGTTGAAAACTCGAGGATGTGTCTGGGTAGCAAACATGAAGTGTCTCATAAAGGCACCTTAGACTGGATGCGTAGTAGGTATCTGCTAGGGAAGCTACTTCAGTTTTGTACTCATTCATAACAGTGCTTCTCCTTGGAGGAATGAAGGAAGAACACGGACGGACTAGGGGCACAGTAGGTACTGTGAATAAAGGGCAGGCTATGAACCTTACGCCTGCCAACCACATATTGGATGTTCACCACCAGTGTTGATCCGCACATAGGTTCTGCGTCTAAAACGCTTCCAACACTGAGAGGGAAGTGTGCTTTAGGAGGGATTCACTGCAGTGTTACGTCTGTTAAAGAAGGAAGCTTTTGGGACTGACTCTGTGGTAACCCCAATAGGCACACATAGCTTTCCAGTCTCAGACGTCTAACCGTTAGACTATAGGAAGTTCTGTTTAAGGGAAACTCCTTCATGCGGAATGTCACTTCTCACAGTGTCTTTGCAGTGTAGAAAAGAAGATAGAACAAGGACGGACAGAGAGAACGATGCAAACCGTGATTGAAGTACAGGGTAAGCCTCGTAGGCCTCTATTATGCATACTGGTAGTTCAACACCGGAGATGTTCCACAGTGTCTAACTCTTCTCAAAACACTTCCAGTATATGAGGGAACTCTGCTACATTAAGTTCTCACGACAGAGATGCGTCTGTGCTCAGTTGGAAAGTGTAGGACGTGTCTGGGTAGCAACCAGTAAGTGTCTGATACAAGCCGCTAAGAGGGGATGCGGAGGAAGGTATCTGCTCAGGGAAGCTACTTCAGGTGCGTACTCATTCATAACAGTGTCTCTCCTTTGAGGATGAAGATAGAACAGGGAACGACTACGGGCACATTAGGTACTGTGAGTAAAGGGCATGCTAAGGCGCTTAAGCCTGCCAAACACATATTGGATGTTCACCACCAGTGCAGATCCGCACTTAGTTTCTGCGTCGAAAACGCTTCCTACACTGAGAGGGAAGTGTGCTTTAGGAGGGATTCACTGCAGTGTTACGTCTGTTAAAGAAGGAAGCTTTTGGGACTGACTCTGTGGTAACCCCAATAGGCGCACATAGCTTTCCAGTCTCAGCCGTCTATCCGTTGGACTATAGCAAGTTCTGTTTAAGGGAAACTCCTTCATGCGGAATGTCACTACTCACAGTGTCTTTCCAGTGGAGGAAAGAAGATAGAACAACGACGGACAGAGAGAACGTTGCAACCCGTGAGTGAAGTACAGGGTAAGGCACCTAAGCCTCTATGATGCATACTGGATGTTCAACACCTGGGAATTTCCACAATGTCTACCACATCTCAAAACACTTCCAATATAGGAGGGAACTGTGCTACCGTAAGTTCTAATGACAGGGATGCATCTGTGCAAGGTTGAAAACTCGAGGATGTGTCTGGGTAGCAAACATGAAGTGTCTCATAAAGGCACCTTAGACTGGATGCGTAGTAGGTATCTGCTAGGGAAGCTACTTCAGTTTTGTACTCATTCATAACAGTGCTTCTCCTTGGAGGAATGAAGGAAGAACACGGACGGACTAGGGGCACAGTAGGTACTGTGAATAAAGGGCAGGCTATGAACCTTACGCCTGCCAACCACATATTGGATGTTCACCACCAGTGTTGATCCGCACATAGGTTCTGCGTCTAAAACGCTTCCAACACTGAGAGGGAAGTGTGCTTTAGGAGGGATTCACTGCAGTGTTACGTCTGTTAAAGAAGGAAGCTTTTGGGACTGATTCTGTGGTAACCCCAATAGGCGCACATAGCTTTCCAGTCTCAGACGTTTAACCGTTAGACTATAGGAAGTTCTGTTTAAGGGAAACTCCTTCATGCGGAATGTCACTTCTCACAGTGTCTTTGCAGTGGAGAAAAGAAGATAGAACAAGGACGGACAGAGAGAACGATGCAAACCGTGATTGAAGTACAGGGTAAGCCTCGTAGGCCTCTATTATGCATACTGGTAGTTCAACACCGGAGATGTTCCACAGTGTCTACCTCTTCTCAAAACACTTCCAGTATATGAGGGAACTCTGCTACATTAAGTTCTCACGACAGAGATGCGTCTGTGCTCAGTTGGAAAGTGTAGGACGTGTCTGGGTAGCAACCAGTAAGTGTCTGATACAAGCCGCTAAGAGGGGATGCGGAGGAAGGTATCTGCTCAGGGAAGCTACTTCAGGTGCGTACTCATTCATAACAGTGTCTCTCCTTTGAGGATGAAGATAGAACAGGGAACGACTACGGGCACATTAGGTACTGTGAGTAAAGGGCATGCTAAGGCGCTTAAGCCTGCCAAACACATATTGGATGTTCACCACCAGTGCAGATCCGCACTTAGTTTCTGCGTCGAAAACGCTTCCTAAACTGAGAGGGAAGTGTGCTTTAGGAGGGATTCACTGCAGTGTTACGTCTGTTAAAGAAGGATGCTTTTGGGACTGACTCGGTGGTAACCGCATTAGGCGCACATAGCTTTCCAGTCTCAGACGTCTAACCGTTAGACTATAGGAAGTTCTGTTTAAGGGAAACTCCTTCATGCGGAATGTCACTTCTCACAGTGTCTTTGCAGTGGAGAAAAGAAGATAGAACAAGGACGGACAGAGAGAACGATGCAAACCGTGATTGAAGTACAGGGTAAGCCTCGTAGGCCTCTATTATGCATACTGGTAGTTCAACACCGGAGATGTTCCACAGTGTCTACCTCTTCTCAAAACACTTCCAGTATATGAGGGAACTCTGCTACATTAAGTTCTCACGACAGAGATGCGTCTGTGCTCAGTTGGAAAGTGTAGGACGTGTCTGGGTAGCAACCAGTAAGTGTCTGATACAAGCCGCTAAGAGGGGATGCGGAGGAAGGTATCTGCTCAGGGAAGCTACTTCAGGTGCGTACTCATTCATAACAGTGTCTCTCCTTTGAGGATGAAGATAGAACAGGGAACGACTACGGGCACATTAGGTACTGTGAGTAAAGGGCATGCTAAGGCGCTTAAGCCTGCCAAACACATATTGGATGTTCACCACCAGTGCAGATCCGCACTTAGTTTCTGCGTCGAAAACGCTTCCTACACTGAGAGGGAAGTGTGCTTTAGGAGGGATTCACTGCAGTGTTACGTCTGTTAAAGAAGGAAGCTTTTGGGACTGACTCTGTGGTAACCCCAATAGGCGCACATAGCTTTCCAGTCTCAGCCGTCTATCCGTTGGACTATAGCAAGTTCTGTTTAAGGGAAACTCCTTCATGCGGAATGTCACTTCTCACAGTGTCTTTCCAGTGGAGGAAAGAAGATAGAACAACGACGGACAGAGAGAACGTTGCAACCCGTGAGTGAAGTACAGGGTAAGGCACCTAAGCCTCTATGATGCATACTGGATGTTCAACACCTGGGATTTTCCACAATGTCTACCACTTCTCAAAACACTTCCAATATAGGAGGGAACTGTGCTACCGTAAGTTCTAATGACAGGGATGCATCTGTGCAAGGTTGAAAACTCGAGGATGTGTCTGGGTAGCAAACATGAAGTGTCTCATAAAGGCACCTTAGACTGGATGCGTAGGAGGTATCTGCTCAGGAAAGCTACTTCAGTTTTGTACTCATTCATAACAGTGCTTCTCCTTGGAGGAATGAAGGAAGAACACGGACGGACTAGGGGCACATTAGGTACTGTGAATAAAGGGCAGGCTATGAACCTTACGCCTGCCAACCACATATTGGATGTTCACCACCAGTGTTGATCCGCACATAGGTTCTGCGTCTAAAACGCTTCCAACACTGAGAGGGAAGTGTGCTTTAGGAGGGATCACTGCAGTGTTACCTCTGTTAAAGAAGGATGCTTTTGGGACTGACTCTGTGGTAACCGCATTAGGCGCACATAGCTTTCCAGTCTCAGACGTCTAACCGTTAGACTATAGGAAGTTCTGTTTAAGGGAAACTCCTTCATGCGGAATGTCACTTCTCACAGTGTCTTTGCAGTGGAGAAAAGAAGATAGAACAAGGACGGACAGAGAGAACGATGCAAACCGTGATTGAAGTACAGGGTAAGCCTCGTAGGCCTCTATTATGCATACTGGTAGTTCAACACCGGAGATGTTCCACAGTGTCTACCTCTTCTCAAAACACTTCCAGTATATGAGGGAACTCTGCTACATTAAGTTCTCACGACAGAGATGCGTCTGTGCTCAGTTGGAAAGTGTAGGACGTGTCTGGGTAGCAACCAGTAAGTGTCTGATACAAGCCGCTAAGAGGGGATGCGGAGGAAGGTATCTGCTCAGGGAAGCTACTTCAGGTGCGTACTCATTCATAACAGTGTCTCTCCTTTGAGGATGAAGATAGAACAGGGAACGACTACGGGCACATTAGGTACTGTGAGTAAAGGGCATGCTAAGGCGCTTAAGCCTGCCAAACACATATTGGATGTTCACCACCAGTGCAGATCCGCACTTAGTTTCTGCGTCGAAAACGCTTCCTACACTGAGAGGGAAGTGTGCTTTAGGAGGGATTCACTGCAGTGTTACGTCTGTTAAAGAAGGAAGCTTTTGGGACTGACTCTGTGGTAACCCCAATAGGCGCACATAGCTTTCCAGTCTCAGCCGTCTATCCGTTGGACTATAGCAAGTTCTGTTTAAGGGAAACTCCTTCATGCGGAATGTCACTTCTCACAGTGTCTTTCCAGTGGAGGAAAGAAGATAGAACAACGACGGACAGAGAGAACGTTGCAACCCGTGAGTGAAGTACAGGGTAAGGCACCTAAGCCTCTATGATGCATACTGGATGTTCAACACCTGGGATTTTCCACAATGTCTACCACTTCTCAAAACACTTCCAATATAGGAGGGAACTGTGCTACCGTAAGTTCTAATGACAGGGATGCATCTGTGCAAGGTTGAAAACTCGAGGATGTGCCTGGGTAGCAATCATGAAGTGTCTCATAAAGGCACCTTAGACTGGATGCGTAGTAGGTATCTGCTAGGGAAGCTACTTCAGTTTTGTACTCATTCATAACAGTGCTTCTCCTTGGAGGAATGAAGGAAGAACACGGACGGACTAGGGGCACAGTAGGTACTGTGAATAAAGGGCAGGCTATGAACCTTACGCCTGCCAACCACATATTGGATGTTCACCACCAGGGTTGATCCGCACATAGGTTCTGCGTCTAAAACGCTTCCAACACTGAGAGGGAAGTGTCCTTTAGGAGGGATTCACTGCAGTGTTACGTCTGTTAAAGAAGGATGCTTTTGGGACTGACTCTGTGGTAACCGCATTAGGCGCACATAGCTTTCCAGTCTCAGACGTCTAACCGTTAGACTATAGGAAGTTCTGTTTAAGGGAAACTCCTTCATGCGGAATGTCACTTCTCACAGTGTCTTTGCAGTGGAGAAAAGAAGATAGAACAAGGACGGACAGAGAGAACGATGCAAACCGTGATTGAAGTACAGGGTAAGCCTCGTAGGCCTCTATTATGCATACTGGTAGTTCAACACCGGAGATGTTCCACAGTGTCTACCTCTTCTCAAAACACTTCCAGTATATGAGGGAACTCTGCTACATTAAGTTCTCACGACAGAGATGCGTCTGTGCTCAGTTGGAAAGTGTAGGACGTGTCTGGGTAGCAACCAGTAAGTGTCTGATACAAGCCGCTAAGAGGGGATGCGGAGGAAGGTATCTGCTCAGGGAAGCTACTTCAGGTGCGTACTCATTCATAACAGTGTCTCTCCTTTGAGGATGAAGATAGAACAGGGAACGACTACGGGCACATTAGGTACTGTGAGTAAAGGGCATGCTAAGGCGCTTAAGCCTGCCAAACACATATTGGATGTTCACCACCAGTGCAGATCCGCACTTAGTTTCTGCGTCGAAAACGCTTCCTACACTGAGAGGGAAGTGTGCTTTAGGAGGGATTCACTGCAGTGTTACGTCTGTTAAAGAAGGAAGCTTTTGGGACTGACTCTGTGGTAACCCCAATAGGCGCACATAGCTTTCCAGTCTCAGCCGTCTATCCGTTGGACTATAGCAAGTTCTGTTTAAGGGAAACTCCTTCATGCGGAATGTCACTTCTCACAGTGTCTTTCCAGTGGAGGAAAAAAGATAGAACAACGACGGACAGAGAGAACGTTGCAACCCGTGAGTGAAGTACAGGGTAAGGCACCTAAGCCTCTATGATGCATACTGGATGTTCAACACCTGGGATTTTCCACAATGTCTACCACTTCTCAAAACACTTCCAATATAGGAGGGAACTGTGCTACCGTAAGTTCTAATGACAGGGATGCATCTGTGCAAGGTTGAAAACTCGAGGATGTGTCTGGGTAGCAAACATGAAGTGTCTCATAAAGGCACCTTAGACTGGATGCGTAGGAGGTATCTGCTCAGGAAAGCTACTTCAGGTTTTAACTCATTCATACCAGTGCTTCTCCTTTGAGGAATGAAGGAAGAACACGGACGGACTAGGGGCACATTAGGTACTGTGAATAAAGGGCAGGCTATGAACCTTACGCCTGCCAACCACATATTGGATGTTCACCACCAGTGTTGATCCGCACATAGGTTCTGCGTCTAAAACGCTTCAAACACTGAGAGGGAAGTGTGCTTTAGGAGGGATCACTGCAGTGTTACGTCTGTTAAAGAAGGATGCTTTTGGGACTGACTCTGTGGTAACCGCATTAGGCGCACATAGCTTTCCAGTCTCAGACGTCTAACCGTTACACTATAGGAAGTTCTGTTTAAGGGAAACTCCTTCATGCGGAATGTCACTTCTCACAGTGTCTTTGCAGTGGAGAAAAGAAGATAGAACAAGGACGGACAGAGAGAACGATGCAAACCGTGATTGAAGTACAGGGTAAGCCTCGTAGGCCTCTATTATGCATACTGGTAGTTCAACACCGGAGATGTTCCACAGTGTCTACCTCTTCTCAAAACACTTCCAGTATATGAGGGAACTCTGCTACATTAAGTTCTCACGACAGAGATGCGTCTGTGCTCAGTTGGAAAGTGTAGGACGTGTCTGGGTAGCAACCAGTAAGTGTCTGATACAAGCCGCTAAGAGGGGATGCGGAGGAAGGTATCTGCTCAGGGAAGCTACTTCAGGTGCGTACTCATTCATAACAGTGTCTCTCCTTTGAGGATGAAGATAGAACAGGGAACGACTACGGGCACATTAGGTACTGTGAGTAAAGGGCATGCTAAGGCGCTTAAGCCTGCCAAACACATATTGGATGTTCACCACCAGTGCAGATCCGCACTTAGTTTCTGCGTCGAAAACGCTTCCTACACTGAGAGGGAAGTGTGCTTTAGGAGGGATTCACTGCAGTGTTACGTCTGTTAAAGAAGGAAGCTTTTGGGACTGACTCTGTGGTAACCCCAATAGGCGCACATAGCTTTCCAGTCTCAGCCGTCTATCCGTTGGACTATAGCAAGTTCTGTTTAAGGGAAACTCCTTCATGCGGAATGTCACTTCTCACAGTGTCTTTCCAGTGGAGGAAAGAAGATAGAACAACGACGGACAGAGAGAACGTTGCAACCCGTGAGTGAAGTACAGGGTAAGGCACCTAAGCCTCTATGATGCATACTGGATGTTCAACACCTGGGATTTTCCACAATGTCTACCACTTCTCAAAACACTTCCAATATAGGAGGGAACTGTGCTACCGTAAGTTCTAATGACAGGGATGCATCTGTGCAAGGTTGAAAACTCGAGGATGTGTCTGGGTAGCAAACATGAAGTGTCTCATAAAGGCACCTTAGACTGGATGCGTAGTAGGTATCTGCTAGGGAAGCTACTTCAGTTTTGTACTCATTCATAACAGTGCTTCTCCTTGGAGGAATGAAGGAAGAACACGGACGGACTAGGGGCACAGTAGGTACTGTGAATAAAGGGCAGGCTATGAACCTTACGCCTGCCAACCACATATTGGATGTTCACCACCAGTGTTGATCCGCACATAGGTTCTGCGTCTAAAACGCTTCCAACACTGAGAGGGAAGTGTGCTTTAGGAGGGATTCACTGCAGTGTTACGTCTGTTAAAGAAGGATGCTTTTGGGACTGACTCGGTGGTAACCGCATTAGGCGCACATAGCTTTCCAGTCTCAGACGTCTAACCGTTAGACTATAGGAAGTTCTGTTTAAGGGAAACTCCTTCATGCGGAATGTCACTTCTCACAGTGTCTTTGCAGTGGAGAAAAGAAGATAGAACAAGGACGGACAGAGAGAACGATGCAAACCGTGATTGAAGTACAGGGTAAGCCTCGTAGGCCTCTATTATGCATACTGGTAGTTCAACACCGGAGATGTTCCACAGTGTCTACCTCTTCTCAAAACACTTCCAGTATATGAGGGAACTCTGCTACATTAAGTTCTCACGACAGAGATGCGTCTGTGCTCAGTTGGAAAGTGTAGGACGTGTCTGGGTAGCAACCAGTAAGTGTCTGATACAAGCCGCTAAGAGGGGATGCGGAGGAAGGTATCTGCTCAGGGAAGCTACTTCAGGTGCGTACTCATTCATAACAGTGTCTCTCCTTTGAGGATGAAGATAGAACAGGGAACGACTACGGGCACATTAGGTACTGTGAGTAAAGGGCATGCTAAGGCGCTTAAGCCTGCCAAACACATATTGGATGTTCACCACCAGTGCAGATCCGCACTTAGTTTCTGCGTCGAAAACGCTTCCTACACTGAGAGGGAAGTGTGCTTTAGGAGGGATTCACTGCAGTGTTACGTCTGTTAAAGAAGGAAGCTTTTGGGACTGACTCTGTGGTAACCCCAATAGGCGCACATAGCTTTCCAGTTTCAGCCGTCTATCCGTTGGACTATAGCAAGTTCTGTTTAAGGGAAACTCCTTCATGCGGAATGTCACTTCTCACAGTGTCTTTCCAGTGGAGGAAAGAAGATAGAACAACGACGGACAGAGAGAACGTTGCAACCCGTGAGTGAAGTACAGGGTAAGGCACCTAAGCCTCTATGATGCATACTGGATGTTCAACACCTGGGAATTTCCACAATGTCTACCACATCTCAAAACACTTCCAATATAGGAGGGAACTGTGCTACTGTAAGTTCTAATGACAGGGATGCATCTGTGCAAGGTTGAAAACTCGAGGATGTGTCTGGGTAGCAAACATGAAGTGTCTCATAAAGGCACCTTAGACTGGATGCGTAGTAGGTATCTGCTAGGGAAGCTACTTCAGTTTTGTACTCATTCATAACAGTGCTTCTCCTTGGAGGAATGAAGGAAGAACACGGACGGACTAGGGGCACAGTAGGTACTGTGAATAAAGGGCAGGCTATGAACCTTACGCCTGCCAACCACATATTGGATGTCCACCACCAGTGTTGAT
This sequence comes from Neogale vison, assembly GCF_020171115.1. Taxonomy (NCBI): domain Eukaryota; kingdom Metazoa; phylum Chordata; class Mammalia; order Carnivora; family Mustelidae; genus Neogale; species Neogale vison. The sequence continues at coordinate 1,876,851 of NW_025334856.1, forward strand.
CCGCACTTAGGTTCTGCGTCTAAAACGCTTCCAACACTGAGAGGGAAGTGTGCTTTAGGAGGGATTCACTGCAGTGTTACGTCTGTTAAAGAAGGATGCTTTTGGGACTGACTCTGTGGTAACCGCATTAGGCGCACATAGCTTTCCAGTCTCAGACGTCTAACCGTTAGACTATAGGAAGTTCTGTTTAAGGGAAACTCCTTCATGCGGAATGTCACTTCTCACAGTGTCTTTGCAGTGTAGAAAAGAAGATAGAACAAGGACGGACAGAGAGAACGATGCAAACCGTGATTGAAGTACAGGGTAAGCCTCGTAGGCCTCTATTATGCATACTGGTAGTTCAACACCGGAGATGTTCCACAGTGTCTACCTCTTCTCAAAACACTTCCAGTATATGAGGGAACTCTGCTACATTAAGTTCTCACGACAGAGATGCGTCTGTGCTCAGTTGGAAAGTGTAGGACGTGTCTGGGTAGCAACCAGTAAGTGTCTGATACAAGCCGCTAAGAGGGGATGCGGAGGAAGGTATCTGCTCAGGGAAGCTACTTCAGGTGCGTACTCATTCATAACAGTGTCTCTCCTTTGAGGATGAAGATAGAACAGGGAACGACTACGGGCACATTAGGTACTGTGAGTAAAGGGCATGCTAAGGCGCTTAAGCCTGCCAAACACATATTGGATGTTCACCACCAGTGCAGATCCGCACTTAGTTTCTGCGTCGAAAACGCTTCCTACACTGAGAGGGAAGTGTGCTTTAGGAGGGATTCACTGCAGTGTTACGTCTGTTAAAGAAGGATGCTTTTGGGTCTGACTCGGTGGTAACCGCATTAGGCGCACATAGCTTTCCAGTCTCAGACGTCTAACCGTTAGACTATAGGAAGTTCTGTTTAAGGGAAACTCCTTCATGCGGAATGTCACTTCTCACAGTGTCTTTGCAGTGGAGAAAAGAAGATAGAACAAGGACGGACAGAGAGAACGATGCAAACCGTGATTGAAGTACAGGGTAAGCCTCGTAGGCCTCTATTATGCATACTGGTAGTTCAACACCGGAGATGTTCCACAGTGTCTACCTCTTCTCAAAACACTTCCAGTATATGAGGGAACTCTGCTACATTAAGTTCTCACGACAGAGATGCGTCTGTGCTCAGTTGGAAAGTGTAGGACGTGTCTGGGTAGCAACCAGTAAGTGTCTGATACAAGCCGCTAAGAGGGGATGCGGAGGAAGGTATCTGCTCAGGGAAGCTACTTCAGGTGCGTACTCATTCATAACAGTGTCTCTCCTTTGAGGATGAAGATAGAACAGGGAACGACTACGGGCACATTAGGTACTGTGAGTAAAGGGCATGCTAAGGCGCTTAAGCCTGCCAAACTCATATTGGATGTTCACCACCAGTGCAGATCCGCACTTAGTTTCTGCGTCGAAAACGCTTCCTACACTGAGAGGGAAGTGTGCTTTAGGAGGGATTCACTGCAGTGTTACGTCTGTTAAAGAAGGAAGCTTTTGGGACTGACTCTGTGGTAACCCCAATAGGCGCACATAGCTTTCCAGTCTCAGCCGTCTATCCGTTGGACTATAGCAAGTTCTGTTTAAGGGAAACTCCTTCATGCGGAATGTCACTACTCACAGTGTCTTTCCAGTGGAGGAAAGAAGATAGAACAACGACGGACAGAGAGAACGTTGCAACCCGTGAGTGAAGTACAGGGTAAGGCACCTAAGCCTCTATGATGCATACTGGATGTTCAACACCTGGGAATTTCCACAATGTCTACCACATCTCAAAACACTTCCAATATAGGAGGGAACTGTGCTACCGTAAGTTCTAATGACAGGGATGCATCTGTGCAAGGTTGAAAACTCGAGGATGTGTCTGGGTAGCAAACATGAAGTGTCTCATAAAGGCACCTTAGACTGGATGCGTAGTAGGTATCTGCTAGGGAAGCTACTTCAGTTTTGTACTCATTCATAACAGTGCTTCTCCTTGGAGGAATGAAGGAAGAACACGGACGGACTAGGGGCACAGTAGGTACTGTGAATAAAGGGCAGGCTATGAACCTTACGCCTGCCAACCACATATTGGATGTTCACCACCAGTGTTGATCCGCACATAGGTTCTGCGTCTAAAACGCTTCCAACACTGAGAGGGAAGTGTGCTTTAGGAGGGATTCACTGCAGTGTTACGTCTGTTAAAGAAGGAAGCTTTTGGGACTGACTCTGTGGTAACCCCAATAGGCACACATAGCTTTCCAGTCTCAGACGTCTAACCGTTAGACTATAGGAAGTTCTGTTTAAGGGAAACTCCTTCATGCGGAATGTCACTTCTCACAGTGTCTTTGCAGTGTAGAAAAGAAGATAGAACAAGGACGGACAGAGAGAACGATGCAAACCGTGATTGAAGTACAGGGTAAGCCTCGTAGGCCTCTATTATGCATACTGGTAGTTCAACACCGGAGATGTTCCACAGTGTCTAACTCTTCTCAAAACACTTCCAGTATATGAGGGAACTCTGCTACATTAAGTTCTCACGACAGAGATGCGTCTGTGCTCAGTTGGAAAGTGTAGGACGTGTCTGGGTAGCAACCAGTAAGTGTCTGATACAAGCCGCTAAGAGGGGATGCGGAGGAAGGTATCTGCTCAGGGAAGCTACTTCAGGTGCGTACTCATTCATAACAGTGTCTCTCCTTTGAGGATGAAGATAGAACAGGGAACGACTACGGGCACATTAGGTACTGTGAGTAAAGGGCATGCTAAGGCGCTTAAGCCTGCCAAACACATATTGGATGTTCACCACCAGTGCAGATCCGCACTTAGTTTCTGCGTCGAAAACGCTTCCTACACTGAGAGGGAAGTGTGCTTTAGGAGGGATTCACTGCAGTGTTACGTCTGTTAAAGAAGGAAGCTTTTGGGACTGACTCTGTGGTAACCCCAATAGGCGCACATAGCTTTCCAGTCTCAGCCGTCTATCCGTTGGACTATAGCAAGTTCTGTTTAAGGGAAACTCCTTCATGCGGAATGTCACTTCTCACAGTGTCTTTCCAGTGGAGGAAAGAAGATAGAACAACGACGGACAGAGAGAACGTTGCAACCCGTGAGTGAAGTACAGGGTAAGGCACCTAAGCCTCTATGATGCATACTGGATGTTCAACACCTGGGATTTTCCACAATGTCTACCACTTCTCAAAACACTTCCAATATAGGAGGGAACTGTGCTACCGTAAGTTCTAATGACAGGGATGCATCTGTGCAAGGTTGAAAACTCGAGGATGTGCCTGGGTAGCAATCATGAAGTGTCTCATAAAGGCACCTTAGACTGGATGCGTAGTAGGTATCTGCTAGGGAAGCTACTTCAGTTTTGTACTCATTCATAACAGTGCTTCTCCTTGGAGGAATGAAGGAAGAACACGGACGGACTAGGGGCACAGTAGGTACTGTGAATAAAGGGCAGGCTATGAACCTTACGCCTGCCAACCACATATTGGATGTTCACCACCAGGGTTGATCCGCACATAGGTTCTGCGTCTAAAACGCTTCCAACACTGAGAGGGAAGTGTCCTTTAGGAGGGATTCACTGCAGTGTTACGTCTGTTAAAGAAGGATGCTTTTGGGACTGACTCTGTGGTAACCGCATTAGGCGCACATAGCTTTCCAGTCTCAGACGTCTAACCGTTAGACTATAGGAAGTTCTGTTTAAGGGAAACTCCTTCATGCGGAATGTCACTTCTCACAGTGTCTTTGCAGTGGAGAAAAGAAGATAGAACAAGGACGGACAGAGAGAACGATGCAAACCGTGATTGAAGTACAGGGTAAGCCTCGTAGGCCTCTATTATGCATACTGGTAGTTCAACACCGGAGATGTTCCACAGTGTCTACCTCTTCTCAAAACACTTCCAGTATATGAGGGAACTCTGCTACATTAAGTTCTCACGACAGAGATGCGTCTGTGCTCAGTTGGAAAGTGTAGGACGTGTCTGGGTAGCAACCAGTAAGTGTCTGATACAAGCCGCTAAGAGGGGATGCGGAGGAAGGTATCTGCTCAGGGAAGCTACTTCAGGTGCGTACTCATTCATAACAGTGTCTCTCCTTTGAGGATGAAGATAGAACAGGGAACGACTACGGGCACATTAGGTACTGTGAGTAAAGGGCATGCTAAGGCGCTTAAGCCTGCCAAACACATATTGGATGTTCACCACCAGTGCAGATCCGCACTTAGTTTCTGCGTCGAAAACGCTTCCTACACTGAGAGGGAAGTGTGCTTTAGGAGGGATTCACTGCAGTGTTACGTCTGTTAAAGAAGGAAGCTTTTGGGACTGACTCTGTGGTAACCCCAATAGGCGCACATAGCTTTCCAGTCTCAGCCGTCTATCCGTTGGACTATAGCAAGTTCTGTTTAAGGGAAACTCCTTCATGCGGAATGTCACTTCTCACAGTGTCTTTCCAGTGGAGGAAAAAAGATAGAACAACGACGGACAGAGAGAACGTTGCAACCCGTGAGTGAAGTACAGGGTAAGGCACCTAAGCCTCTATGATGCATACTGGATGTTCAACACCTGGGATTTTCCACAATGTCTACCACTTCTCAAAACACTTCCAATATAGGAGGGAACTGTGCTACCGTAAGTTCTAATGACAGGGATGCATCTGTGCAAGGTTGAAAACTCGAGGATGTGTCTGGGTAGCAAACATGAAGTGTCTCATAAAGGCACCTTAGACTGGATGCGTAGGAGGTATCTGCTCAGGAAAGCTACTTCAGGTTTTAACTCATTCATAACAGTGCTTCTCCTTTGAGGAATGAAGGAAGAACACGGACGGACTAGGGGCACATTAGGTACTGTGAATAAAGGGCAGGCTATGAACCTTACGCCTGCCAACCACATATTGGATGTTCACCACCAGTGTTGATCCGCACATAGGTTCTGCGTCTAAAACGCTTCAAACACTGAGAGGGAAGTGTGCTTTAGGAGGGATCACTGCAGTGTTACGTCTGTTAAAGAAGGATGCTTTTGGGACTGACTCTGTGGTAACCGCATTAGGCGCACATAGCTTTCCAGTCTCAGACGTCTAACCGTTACACTATAGGAAGTTCTGTTTAAGGGAAACTCCTTCATGCGGAATGTCACTTCTCACAGTGTCTTTGCAGTGGAGAAAAGAAGATAGAACAAGGACGGACAGAGAGAACGATGCAAACCGTGATTGAAGTACAGGGTAAGCCTCGTAGGCCTCTATTATGCATACTGGTAGTTCAACACCGGAGATGTTCCACAGTGTCTACCTCTTCTCAAAACACTTCCAGTATATGAGGGAACTCTGCTACATTAAGTTCTCACGACAGAGATGCGTCTGTGCTCAGTTGGAAAGTGTAGGACGTGTCTGGGTAGCAACCAGTAAGTGTCTGATACAAGCCGCTAAGAGGGGATGCGGAGGAAGGTATCTGCTCAGGGAAGCTACTTCAGGTGCGTACTCATTCATAACAGTGTCTCTCCTTTGAGGATGAAGATAGAACAGGGAACGACTACGGGCACATTAGGTACTGTGAGTAAAGGGCATGCTAAGGCGCTTAAGCCTGCCAAACACATATTGGATGTTCACCACCAGTGCAGATCCGCACTTAGTTTCTGCGTCGAAAACGCTTCCTACACTGAGAGGGAAGTGTGCTTTAGGAGGGATTCACTGCAGTGTTACGTCTGTTAAAGAAGGAAGCTTTTGGGACTGACTCTGTGGTAACCCCAATAGGCGCACATAGCTTTCCAGTCTCAGCCGTCTATCCGTTGGACTATAGCAAGTTCTGTTTAAGGGAAACTCCTTCATGCGGAATGTCACTTCTCACAGTGTCTTTCCAGTGGAGGAAAGAAGATAGAACAACGACGGACAGAGAGAACGTTGCAACCCGTGAGTGAAGTACAGGGTAAGGCACCTAAGCCTCTATGATGCATACTGGATGTTCAACACCTGGGATTTTCCACAATGTCTACCACTTCTCAAAACACTTCCAATATAGGAGGGAACTGTGCTACCGTAAGTTCTAATGACAGGGATGCATCTGTGCAAGGTTGAAAACTCGAGGATGTGTCTGGGTAGCAAACATGAAGTGTCTCATAAAGGCACCTTAGACTGGATGCGTAGTAGGTATCTGCTAGGGAAGCTACTTCAGTTTTGTACTCATTCATAACAGTGCTTCTCCTTGGAGGAATGAAGGAAGAACACGGACGGACTAGGGGCACAGTAGGTACTGTGAATAAAGGGCAGGCTATGAACCTTACGCCTGCCAACCACATATTGGATGTTCACCACCAGTGTTGATCCGCACATAGGTTCTGCGTCTAAAACGCTTCCAACACTGAGAGGGAAGTGTGCTTTAGGAGGGATTCACTGCAGTGTTACGTCTGTTAAAGAAGGATGCTTTTGGGACTGACTCGGTGGTAACCGCATTAGGCGCACATAGCTTTCCAGTCTCAGACGTCTAACCGTTAGACTATAGGAAGTTCTGTTTAAGGGAAACTCCTTCATGCGGAATGTAACTTCTCACAGTGTCTTTGCAGTGGAGAAAAGAAGATAGAACAAGGACGGACAGAGAGAACGATGCAAACCGTGATTGAAGTACAGGGTAAGCCTCGTAGGCCTCTATTATGCATACTGGTAGTTCAACACAGGAGATGTTCCACAGTGTCTAACTCTTCTCAAAACACTTCCAGTATATGAGGGAACTCTGCTACATTAAGTTCTCACGACAGAGATGCGTCTGTGCTCAGTTGGAAAGTGTAGGCCGTGTCTGGGTAGCAACCAGTAGGTGTCTGATACAAGCCGCTAAGAGGGGATGCGGAGGAAGGTATCTGCTCAGGGAAGCTACTTCAGGTGCGTACTCATTCATAACAGTGTCTCTCCTTTGAGGATGAAGATAGAACAGGGAACGACTACGGGCACATTAGGTACTGTGAGTAAAGGGCATGCTAAGGCGCTTAAGCCTGCCAAACACATATTGGATGTTCACCACCAGTGCAGATCCGCACTTAGTTTCTGCGTCGAAAACGCTTCCTACACTGAGAGGGAAGTGTGCTTTAGGAGGGATTCACTGCAGTGTTACGTCTGTTAAAGAAGGAAGCTTTTGGGACTGACTCTGTGGTAACCCCAATAGGCGCACATAGCTTTCCAGTCTCAGCCGTCTATCCGTTGGACTATAGCAAGTTCTGTTTAAGGGAAACTCCTTCATGCGGAATGTCACTTCTCACAGTGTCTTTCCAGTGGAGGAAAGAAGATAGAACAACGACGGACAGAGAGAACGTTGCAACCCGTGAGTGAAGTACAGGGTAAGTCACCTAAGCCTCTATGATGCATACTGGATGTTCAACACCTGGGATTTTCCACAATGTCTACCACTTCTCAAAACACTTCCAATATAGGAGGGAACTGTGCTACTGTAAGTTCTAGTGACAGGGATGCATCTGTGCAAGGTTGAAAACTCGAGGATGTGTCTGGGTAGCAAACATGAAGTGTCTCATAAAGGCACCTTAGACTGGATGCGTAGTAGGTATCTGCTAGGGAAGCTACTTCAGTTTTGTACTCATTCATAACAGTGCTTCTCCTTGGAGGAATGAAGGAAGAACACGGACGGACTAGGGGCACAGTAGGTACTGTGAATAAAGGGCAGGCTATGAACCTTACGCCTGCCAACCACATATTGGATGTTCACCACCAGTGTTGATCCGCACATAGGTTCTGCGTCTAAAACGCTTCCAACACTGAGAGGGAAGTGTGCTTTAGGAGGGATTCACTGCAGTGTTACGTCTGTTAAAGAAGGATGCTTTTGGGACTGACTCTGTGGTAACCGCATTAGGCGCACATAGCTTTCCAGTCTCAGACGTCTAACCGTTAGACTATAGGAAGTTCTGTTTAAGGGAAACTCCTTCATGCGGAATGTCACTTCTCACAGTGTCTTTGCAGTGGAGAAAAGAAGATAGAACAAGGACGGACAGAGAGAACGATGCAAACCGTGATTGAAGTACAGGGTAAGCCTCGTAGGCCTCTATTATGCATACTGGTAGTTCAACACCGGAGATGTTCCACAGTGTCTACCTCTTCTCAAAACACTTCCAGTATATGAGGGAACTCTGCTACATTAAGTTCTCACGACAGAGATGCGTCTGTGCTCAGTTGGAAAGTGTAGGACGTGTCTGGGTAGCAACCAGTAAGTGTCTGATACAAGCCGCTAAGAGGGGATGCGGAGGAAGGTATCTGCTCAGGGAAGCTACTTCAGGTGCGTACTCATTCATAACAGTGTCTCTCCTTTGAGGATGAAGATAGAACTGGGAACGACTACGGGCACATTAGGTACTGTGAGTAAAGGGCATGCTAAGGCGCTTAAGCCTGCCAAACACATATTGGATGTTCACCACCAGTGCAGATCCGCACTTAGTTTCTGCGTCGAAAACGCTTCCTACACTGAGAGGGAAGTGTGCTTTAGGAGGGATTCACTGCAGTGTTACGTCTGTTAAAGAAGGATGCTTTTGGGACTGACTCGGTGGTAACCGCATTAGGCGCACATAGCTTTCCAGTCTCAGACGTCTAACCGTTAGACTATAGGAAGTTCTGTTTAAGGGAAACTCCTTCATGCGGAATGTCACTTCTCACAGTGTCTTTGCAGTGGAGAAAAGAAGATAGAACAAGGACGGACAGAGAGAACGATGCAAACCGTGATTGAAGTACAGGGTAAGCCTCGTAGGCCTCTATTATGCATACTGGTAGTTCAACACCGGAGATGTTCCACAGTGTCTACCTCTTCTCAAAACACTTCCAGTATATGAGGGAACTCTGCTACATTAAGTTCTCACGACAGAGATGCGTCTGTGCTCAGTTGGAAAGTGTAGGACGTGTCTGGGTAGCAACCAGTAAGTGTCTGATACAAGCCGCTAAGAGGGGATGCGGAGGAAGGTATCTGCTCAGGGAAGCTACTTCAGGTGCGTACTCATTCATAAGAGTGTCTCTCCTTTGAGGATGAAGATAGAACAGGGAACGACTACGGGCACATTAGGTACTGTGAGTAAAGGGCATGCTAAGGCGCTTAAGCCTGCCAAACACATATTGGATGTTCACCACCAGTGCAGATCCGCACTTAGTTTCTGCGTCGAAAACGCTTCCTACACTGAGAGGGAAGTGTGCTTTAGGAGGGATTCACTGCAGTGTTACGTCTGTTAAAGAAGGAAGCTTTTGGGACTGACTCTGTGGTAACCCCAATAGGCGCACATAGCTTTCCAGTCTCAGCCGTCTATCCGTTGGACTATAGCAAGTTCTGTTTAAGGGAAACTCCTTCATGCGGAATGTCACTTCTCACAGTGTCTTTCCAGTGGAGGAAAAAAGATAGAACAACGACGGACAGAGAGAACGTTGCAACCCGTGAGTGAAGTACAGGGTAAGGCACCTAAGCCTCTATGATGCATACTGGATGTTCAACACCTGGGATTTTCCACAATGTCTACCACTTCTCAAAACACTTCCAATATAGGAGGGAACTGTGCTACCGTAAGTTCTAATGACAGGGATGCATCTGTGCAAGGTTGAAAACTCGAGGATGTGTCTGGGTAGCAAACATGAAGTGTCTCATTAAGGCACCTTAGACTGGATGCGTAGGAGGTATCTGCTCAGGGAAGCTACTTCAGTTTTGAACTCATTCATTACAGTGCTTCTCCTTGGAGGAATGAAGGAAGAACACGGACGGACTAGGGGCACATTAGGTACTGTGAATAAAGGGCAGGCTATGAACCTTACGCCTGCCAACCACATATTGGATGTTCACCACCAGTGTTGATCCGCACATAGGTTCTGCGTCTAAAACGCTTCCAACACTGAGAGGGAAGTGTGCTTTAGGAGGGATTCACTGCAGTGTTACGTCTGTTAAAGAAGGATGCTTTTGGGACTGACTCGGTGGTAACCGCATTAGGCGCACATAGCTTTCCAGTCTCAGACGTCTAACCGTTAGACTATAGGAAGTTCTGTTTAAGGGAAACTCCTTCATGCGGAATGTCACTTCTCACAGTGTCTTTGCAGTGGAGAAAAGAAGATAGAACAAGGACGGACAGAGAGAACGATGCAAACCGTGATTGAAGTACAGGGTAAGCCTCGTAGGCCTCTATTATGCATACTGGTAGTTCAACACCGGAGATGTTCCACAGTGTCTACCTCTTCTCAAAACACTTCCAGTATATGAGGGAACTCTGCTACATTAAGTTCTCACGACAGAGATGCGTCTGTGCTCAGTTGGAAAGTGTAGGACGTGTCTGGGTAGCAACCAGTAAGTGTCTGATACAAGCCGCTAAGAGGGGATGCGGAGGAAGGTATCTGCTCAGGGAAGCTACTTCAGGTGCGTACTCATTCATAACAGTGTCTCTCCTTTGAGGATGAAGATAGAACAGGGAACGACTACGGGCACATTAGGTACTGTGAGTAAAGGGCATGCTAAGGCGCTTAAGCCTGCCAAACACATATTGGATGTTCACCACCAGTGCAGATCCGCACTTAGTTTCTGCGTCGAAAACGCTTCCTACACTGAGAGGGAAGTGTGCTTTAGGAGGGATTCACTGCAGTGTTACGTCTGTTAAAGAAGGATGCTTCTGGGACTGACTCGGTGGTAACCGCATTAGGCGCACATAGCTTTCCAGTCTCAGACGTCTAACCGTTAGACTATAGGAAGTTCTGTTTAAGGGAAACTCCTTCATGCGGAATGTCACTTCTCACAGTGTCTTTGCAGTGGAGAAAAGAAGATAGAACAAGGACGGACAGAGAGAACGATGCAAACCCTGATTGAAGTACAGGGTAAGCCTCGTAGGCCTCTATTATGCATACTGGTAGTTCAACACCGGAGATGTTCCACAGTGTCTACCTCTTCTCAAAACACTTCCAGTATATGAGGGAACTCTGCTACATTAAGTTCTCACGACAGAGATGCGTCTGTGCTCAGTTGGAAAGTGTAGGACGTGTCTGGGTAGCAACCAGTAAGTGTCTGATACAAGCCGCTAAGAGGGGATGCGGAGGAAGGTATCTGCTCAGGGAAGCTACTTCAGGTGCGTACTCATTCATAACAGTGTCTCTCCTTTGAGGATGAAGATAGAACAGGGAACGACTACGGGCACATTAGGTACTGTGAGTAAAGGGCATGCTAAGGCGCTTAAGCCTGCCAAACACATATTGGATGTTCACCACCAGTGCAGATCCGCACTTAGTTTCTGCGTCGAAAACGCTTCCTACACTGAGAGGGAAGTGTGCTTTAGGAGGGATTCACTGCAGTGTTACGTCTGTTAAAGAAGGAAGCTTTTGGGACTGACTCTGTGGTAACCCCAATAGGCGCACATAGCTTTCCAGTCTCAGCCGTCTATCCGTTGGACTATAGCAAGTTCTGTTTAAGGGAAACTCCTTCATGCGGAATGTCACTTCTCACAGTGTCTTTCCAGTGGAGGAAAGAAGATAGAACAACGACGGACAGAGAGAACGTTGCAACCCGTGAGTGAAGTACAGGGTAAGGCACCTAAGCCTCTATGATGCATACTGGATGTTCAACACCTGGGATTTTCCACAATGTCTACCACTTCTCAAAACACTTCCAATATAGGAGGGAACTGTGCTACCGTAAGTTCTAATGACAGGGATGCATCTGTGCAAGGTTGAAAACTCGAGGATGTGTCTGGGTAGCAAACATGAAGTGTCTCATAAAGGCACCTTAGACGGGATGCGTAGGAGGTATCTGCTCAGGAAAGCTACTTCTGTTTTGTACTCATTCATAACAGTGCTTCTCCTTGGAGGAATGAAGGAAGAACACGGACGGACTAGGGGCACAGTAGGTACTGTGAATAAAGGGCAGGCTATGAACCTTACGCCTGCCAACCACATATTGGATGTTCACCACCAGTGTTGATCCGCACATAGGTTCTGCGTATAAAACGCTTCCAACACTGAGAGGGAAGTGTGCTTTAGGAGGGATCACTGCAGTGTTACGTCTGTTAAAGAAGGATGCTTTTGGGACTGACTCTGTGGTAACCGCATTAGGCGCACATAGCTTTCCAGTCTCAGACGTCTAACCGTTAGACTATAGGAAGTTCTGTTTAAGGGAAACTCCTTCATGCGGAATGTCACTTCTCACAGTGTCTTTGCAGTGGAGAAAAGAAGATAGAACAAGGACGGACAGAGAGAACGATGCAAACCGTGATTGAAGTACAGGGTAAGCCTCGTAGGCCTCTATTATGCATACTGGTAGTTCAACACCGGAGATGTTCCACAGTGTCTACCTCTTCTCAAAACACTTCCATTATATGAGGGAACTCTGCTACATTAAGTTCTCACGACAGAGATGCGTCTGTGCTCAGTTGGAAAGTGTAGGACGTGTCTGGGTAGCAACCAGTAAGTGTCTGATACAAGCCGCTAAGAGGGGATGCGGAGGAAGGTATCTGCTCAGGGAAGCTACTTCAGGTGCGTACTCATTCATAACAGTGTCTCTCCTTTGAGGATGAAGATAGAACAGGGAACGACTACGGGCACATTAGGTACTGTGAGTAAAGGGCATGCTAAGGCGCTTAAGCCTGCCAAACACATATTGGATGTTCACCACCAGTGCAGATCCGCACTTAGTTTCTGCGTCGAAAACGCTTCCTACACTGAGAGGGAAGTGTGCTTTAGGAGGGATTCACTGCAGAGTTACGTCTGTTAAAGAAGGATGCTTTTGGGACTGACTCTGTGGTAACCGCATTAGGCGCACATAGCTTTCCAGTCTCAGACGTCTAACCGTTAGACTATAGGAAGTTCTGTTTAAGGGAAACTCCTTCATGCGGAATGTCACTTCTCACAGTGTCTTTGCAGTGGAGAAAAGAAGATAGAACAAGGACGGACAGAGAGAACGATGCAAACCGTGATTGAAGTACAGGGTAAGCCTCGTAGGCCTCTATTATGCATACTGGTAGTTCAACACCGGAGATGTTCCACAGTGTCTACCTCTTCTCAAAACACTTCCAGTATATGAGGGAACTCTGCTACATTAAGTTCTCACGACAGAGATGCGTCTGTGCTCAGTTGGAAAGTGTAGGACGTGTCTGGGTAGCAACCAGTAAGTGTCTGATACAAGCCGCTAAGAGGGGATGCGGAGGAAGGTATCTGCTCAGGGAAGCTACTTCAGGTGCGTACTCATTCATAAGAGTGTCTCTCCTTTGAGGATGAAGATAGAACAGGGAACGACTACGGGCACATTAGGTACTGTGAGTAAAGGGCATGCTAAGGCGCTTAAGCCTGCCAAACACATATTGGATGTTCACCACCAGTGCAGATCCGCACTTAGTTTCTGCGTCGAAAACGCTTCCTACACTGAGAGGGAAGTGTGCTTTAGGAGGGATTCACTGCAGTGTTACGTCTGTTAAAGAAGGAAGCTTTTGGGACTGACTCTGTGGTAACCCCAATAGGCGCACATAGCTTTCCATTCTCAGCCGTCTATCCGTTGGACTATAGCAAGTTCTGTTTAAGGGAAACTCCTTCATGCGGAATGTCACTTCTCACAGTGTCTTTCCAGTGGAGGAAAGAAGATAGAACAACGACGGACAGAGAGAACGTTGCAACCCGTGAGTGAAGTACAGGGTAAGGCACCTAAGCCTCTATGATGCATACTGGATGTTCAACACCTGGGATTTTCCACAATGTCTACCACTTCTCAAAACACTTCCAATATAGGAGGGAACTGTGCTACCGTAAGTTCTAATGACAGGGATGCATCTGTGCAAGGTTGAAAACTCGAGGATGTGTCTGGGTAGCAAACATGAAGTGTCTCATAAAGGCACCTTAGACTGGATGCGTAGGAGGTATCTGCTCAGGGAAGCTACTTCAGTTTTGAACTCATTCATTACAGTGCTTCTCCTTGGAGGAATGAAGGAAGAACACGGACGGACTAGGGGCACATTAGGTACTGTGAATAAAGGGCAGGCTATGAACCTTACGCCTGCCAACCACATATTGGATGTTCACCACCAGTGTTGATCCGCACATAGTTTCTGCGTCTAAAACGCTTCCAACACTGAGAGGGAAGTGTGCTTTAGGAGGGATTCACTGCAGTGTTACGTCTGTTAAAGAAGGATGCTTTTGGGACTGACTCTGTGGTAACCGCATTAGGCGCACATAGCTTTCCAGTCTCAGACGTGTAACCGTTAGACTATAGGAAGTTCTGTTTAAGGGAAACTCCTTCATGCGGAATGTCACTTCTCACAGTGTCTTTGCAGTGGAGAAAAGAAGATAGAACAAGGACGGACAGAGAGAACGATGCAAACCGTGATTGAAGTACAGGGTAAGCCTCGTAGGCCTCTATTATGCATACTGGTAGTTCAACACCGGAGATGTTCCACAGTGTCTAACTCTTCTCAAAACACTTCCAGTATATGAGGGAACTCTGCTACATTAAGTTCTCACGACAGAGATGCGTCTGTGCTCAGTTGGAAAGTGTAGGACGTGTCTGGGTAGCAACCAGTAAGTGTCTGATACAAGCCGCTAAGAGGGGATGCGGAGGAAGGTATCTGCTCAGGGAAGCTACTTCAGGTGCGTACTCATTCATAACAGTGTCTCTCCTTTGAGGATGAAGATAGAACAGGGAACGACTACGGGCACATTAGGTACTGTGAGTAAAGGGCATGCTAAGGCGCTTAAGCCTGCCAAACACATATTGGATGTTCACCACCAGTGCAGATCCGCACTTAGTTTCTGCGTCGAAAACGCTTCCTACACTGAGAGGGAAGTGTGCTTTAGGAGGGATTCACTGCAGTGTTACGTCTGTTAAAGAAGGATGCTTTTGGGACTGACTCGGTGGTAACCGCATTAGGCGCACATAGCTTTCCAGTCTCAGACGTCTAACCGTTAGACTATAGGAAGTTCTGTTTAAGGGAAACTCCTTCATGCGGAATGTCACTTCTCACAGTGTCTTTGCAGTGGAGAAAAGAAGATAGAACAAGGACGGACAGAGAGAACGATGCAAACCGTGATTGAAGTACAGGGTAAGCCTCGTAGGCCTCTATTATGCATACTGGTAGTTCAACACCGGAGATGTTCCACAGTGTCTACCTCTTCTCAAAACACTTCCAGTATATGAGGGAACTCTGCTACATTAAGTTCTCACGACAGAGATGCGTCTGTGCTCAGTTGGAAAGTGTAGGACGTGTCTGGGTAGCAACCAGTAAGTGTCTGATACAAGCCGCTAAGAGGGGATGCGGAGGAAGGTATCTGCTCAGGGAAGCTACTTCAGGTGCGTACTCATTCATAACAGTGTCTCTCCTTTGAGGATGAAGATAGAACAGGGAACGACTACGGGCACATTAGGTACTGTGAGTAAAGGGCATGCTAAGGCGCTTAAGCCTGCCAAACACATATTGGATGTTCACCACCAGTGCAGATCCGCACTTAGTTTCTGCGTCGAAAACGCTTCCTACACTGAGAGGGAAGTGTGCTTTAGGAGGGATTCACTGCAGAGTTACGTCTGTTAAAGAAGGAAGCTTTTGGGACTGACTCTGTGGTAACCCCAATAGGCGCACATAGCTTTCCAGTCTCAGCCGTCTATCCGTTGGACTATAGCAAGTTCTGTTTAAGGGAAACTCCTTCATGCGGAATGTCACTTCTCACAGTGTCTTTCCAGTGGAGGAAAGAAGATAGAACAACGACGGACAGAGAGAACGTTGCAACCCGTGAGTGAAGTACAGGGTAAGGCACCTAAGCCTCTATGATGCATACTGGATGTTCAACACCTGGGATTTTCCACAATGTCTACCACTTCTCAAAACACTTCCAATATAGGAGGGAACTGTGCTACCGTAAGTTCTAATGACAGGGATGCATCTGTGCAAGGTTGAAAACTCGAGGATGTGTCTGGGTAGCAAACATGAAGTGTCTCATAAAGGCACCTTAGAATGGATGCGTAGGAGGTATCTGCTCAGGAAAGCTACTTCAGTTTTGTACTCATTCATAACAGTGCTTCTCCTTGGAGGAATGAAGGAAGAACACGGACGGACTAGGGGCACAGTAGGTACTGTGAATAAAGGGCAGACTATGAACCTTACGCCTGCCAACCACATATTGTATGTTCACCACCAGTGTTGATCCGCACATAGGTTCTGCGTCTAAAACGCTTCCAACACTGAGAGGGAAGTGTGCTTTAGGAGGGATTCACTGCAGTGTTACGTCTGTTAAAGAAGGATGCTTTTGGGACTGACTCGGTGGTAACCGCATTAGGCGCACATAGCTTTCCAGTCTCAGACGTCTAACCGTTAGACTATAGGAAGTTCTGTTTAAGGGAAACTCCTTCATGCGGAATGTCACTTCTCACAGTGTCTTTGCAGTGGAGAAAAGAAGATAGAACAAGGACGGACAGAGAGAACGATGCAAACCGTGATTGAAGTACAGGGTAAGCCTCGTAGGCCTCTATTATGCATACTGGTAGTTCAACACCGGAGATGTTCCACAGTGTCTACCTCTTCTCAAAACACTTCCAGTATATGAGGGAACTCTGCTACATTAAGTTCTCACGACAGAGATGCGTCTGTGCTCAGTTGGAAAGTGTAGGACGTGTCTGGGTAGCAACCAGTAAGTGTCTGATACAAGCCGCTAAGAGGGGATGCGGAGGAAGGTATCTGCTCAGGGAAGCTACTTCAGGTGCGTACTCATTCATAACAGTGTCTCTCCTTTGAGGATGAAGATAGAACAGGGAACGACTACGGGCACATTAGGTACTGTGAGTAAAGGGCATGCTAAGGCGCTTAAGCCTGCCAAACACATATTGGATGTTCACCACCAGTGCAGATCCGCACTTAGTTTCTGCGTCGAAAACGCTTCCTACACTGAGAGGGAAGTGTGCTTTAGGAGGGATTCACTGCAGAGTTACGTCTGTTAAAGAAGGAAGCTTTTGGGACTGACTCTGTGCTAACCCCAATAGGCGCACATAGCTTTCTAGTCTCAGCCGTCTATCCGTTGGACTATAGCAAGTTCTGTTTAAGGGAAACTCCTTCATGCGGAATGTCACTTCTCACAGTGTCTTTCCAGTGGAGGAAAGAAGATAGAACAACGACGGACAGAGAGAACGTTGCAACCCGTGAGTGAAGTACAGGGTAAGGCACCTAAGCCTCTATGATGCATACTGGATGTTCAACACCTGGGATTTTCCACAATGTCTACCACTTCTCAAAACACTTCCAATATAGGAGGGAACTGTGCTACCGTAAGTTCTAATGACAGGGATGCATCTGTGCAAGGTTGAAAACTCGAGGATGTGTCTGGGTAGCAAACATGAAGTGTCTCATAAAGGCACCTTAGACTGGATGCGTAGGAGGTATCTGCTAGGGAAGCTACTTCAGTTTTGTACTCATTCATAACAGTGCTTCTCCTTGGAGGAATGAAGGAAGAACACGGACGGACTAGGGGCACAGTTGTACTGTGAATAAAGGGCAGGCTATGAACCTTACGCCTGCCAACCACATATTGGATGTTCACCACCAGTGTTGATCCGCACATAGGTTCTGCGTCTAAAACGCTTCCAACACTGAGAGGGAAGTGTGCTTTAGGAGGGATTCACTGCAGTGTTTCGTCTGTTAAAGAAGGATGCTTTTGGGACTGACTTTGTGGTAACCCCAATAGGCGCACATAGCTTTCCAGTCTCAGACGTCTAACCGTTAGACTATAGGATGTTCTGTTTAAGGGAAACTCCTTCATGCGGAATGTCACTTCTCACAGTGTCTTTGCAGTGGAGAAAAGAAGATAGAACAAGGACGGACAGAGAGAACGATGCAAACCGTGATTGAAGTACAGGGTAAGCCTCGTAGGCCTCTATTATGCATACTGGTAGTTCAACACCGGAGATGTTCCACAGTGTCTACCTCTTCTCAAAACACTTCCAGTATATGAGGGAACTCTGCTACATTAAGTTCTCACGACAGAGATGCGTCTGTGCTCAGTTGGAAAGTGTAGGACGTGTCTGGGTAGCAACCAGTAAGTGTCTGATACAAGCCGCTAAGAGGGGATGCGGAGGAAGGTATCTGCTCAGGGAAGCTACTTCAGGTGCGTACTCATTCATAACAGTGTCTCTCCTTTGAGGATGAAGATAGAACAGGGAACGACTACGGGCACATTAGGTACTGTGAGTAAAGGGCATGCTAAGGCGCTTAAGCCTGCCAAACACATATTGGATGTTCACCACCAGTGCAGATCGGCACTTAGTTTCTCCGTCGAAAACGCTTCCTACACTGAGAGGGAAGTGTGCTTTAGGAGGGATTCACTGCAGTGTTACGTCTGTCAATGAAGGATGCTTTTGGGACTGACTCGGTGGTAACCGCATTAGGCGCACATAGCTTTCCAGTCTCAGACGTCTAACCGTTAGACTATAGGAAGTTCTGTTTAAGGGAAACTCCTTCATGCGGAATGTCACTTCTCACAGTGTCTTTGCAGTGGAGAAAAGAAGATAGAACAAGGACGGACAGAGAGAACGATGCAAACCGTGATTGAAGTACAGGGTAAGCCTCGTAGGCCTCTATTATGCATACTGGTAGTTCAACACCGGAGATGTTCCACAGTGTCTACCTCTTCTCAAAACACTTCCAGTATATGAGGGAACTCTGCTACATTAAGTTCTCACGACAGAGATGCGTCTGTGCTCAGTTGGAAAGTGTAGGACGTGTCTGGGTAGCAACCAGTAAGTGTCTGATACAAGCCGCTAAGAGGGGATGCGGAGGAAGGTATCTGCTCAGGGAAGCTACTTCAGGTGCGTACTCATTCATAACAGTGTCTCTCCTTTGAGGATGAAGATAGAACAGGGAACGACTACGGGCACATTAGGTACTGTGAGTAAAGGGCATGCTAAGGCGCTTAAGCCTGCCAAACACATATTGGATGTTCACCACCAGTGCAGATCCGCACTTAGTTTCTGCGTCGAAAACGCTTCCTACACTGAGAGGGAAGGGTGCTTTAGGAGGGATTCACTGCAGTGTTACGTCTGTTAAAGAAGGAAGCTTTTGGGACTGACTCTGTGGTAACCCCAATAGGCGCACATAGCTTTCCAGTCTCAGCCGTCTATCCGTTGGACTATAGCAAGTTCTGTTTAAGGGAAACTCCTTCATGCGGAATGTCACTTCTCACAGTGTCTTTCCAGTGGAGGAAAGAAGATAGAACAACGACGGACAGAGAGAACGTTGCAACCCGTGAGTGAAGTACAGGGTAAGGCACCTAAGCCTCTATGATGCATACTGGATGTTCAACACCTGGGATTTTCCACAATGTCTACCACTTCTCAAAACACTTCCAATATAGGAGGGAACTGTGCTACCGTAAGTTCTAATGACAGGGATGCATCTGTGCAAGGTTGAAAACTCGAGGATGTGTCTGGGTAGCAAACATGAATTGTCTCATAAAGGCACCTTAGACTGGATGCGTAAGAGGTATCTGCTCAGGGAAGCTACTTCAGTTTTGTACTCATTCATTACAGTGCTTCTCCTTTGAGGAATGAAGGAAGAACCCGGACGGACTAGGGGCACATTAGGTACTGTGAATAAAGGGCAGGCTATGAACCTTACGCCTGCCAACCACATATTGGATGTTCACCACCAGTGTTGATCCGCACATAGGTTCTGCGTCTAAAACGCTTCCAACACTGAGAGGGAAGTGTGCTTTAGGAGGGATTCACTGCAGTGTTACGTCTGTTAAAGAAGGATGCTTTTGGGACTGACTCTGTGGTAACCGCATTAGGCGCACATAGCTTTCCAGTCTCAGACGTCTAACCGTTAGACTATAGGAAGTTCTGTTTAAGGGAAACTCCTTCATGCGGAATGTCACTTCTCACAGTGTCTTTGCAGTGGAGAAAAGAAGATAGAACAAGGACGGACAGAGAGAACGATGCAAACCGTGATTGAAGTACAGGGTAAGCCTCGTAGGCCTCTATTATGCATACTGGTAGTTCAACACCGGAGATGTTCCACAGTGTCTACCTCTTCTCAAAACACTTCCAGTATATGAGGGAACTCTGCTACATTAAGTTCTCACGACAGAGATGCGTCTGTGCTCAGTTGGAAAGTGTAGGACGTGTCTGGGTAGCAACCAGTAAGTGTCTGATACAAGCCGCTAAGAGGGGATGCGGAGGAAGGTATCTGCTCAGGGAAGCTACTTCAGGTGCGTACTCATTCATAACAGTGTCTCTCCTTTGAGGATGAAGATAGAACAGGGAACGACTACGGGCACATTAGGTACTGTGAGTAAAGGGCATGCTAAGGCGCTTATGCCTGCCAAACACATATTGGATGTTCACCACCAGTGCAGATCGGCATTTAGTTTCTCTGTCGAAAACGCTTCCTACACTGAGAGGGAAGTGTGCTTTAGGAGGGATTCACTGCAGTGTTACGTCTGTTAAAGAAGGATGCTTTTGGGACTGACTCGGTGGTAACCGCATTAGGCGCACATAGCTTTCCAGTCTCAGACGTCTAACCGTTAGACTATAGGAAGTTCTGTTTAAGGGAAACTCCTTCATGCGGAATGTCACTTCTCACAGTGTCTTTGCAGTGGAGAAAAGAAGATAGAACAAGGACGGACAGAGAGAACGATGCAAACCGTGATTGAAGTACAGGGTAAGCCTCGTAGGCCTCTATTATGCATACTGGTAGTTCAACACCGGAGATGTTCCACAGTGTCTACCTCTTCTCAAAACACTTCCAGTATATGAGGGAACTCTGCTACATTAAGTTCTCACGACAGAGATGCGTCTGTGCTCAGTTGGAAAGTGTAGGACGTGTCTGGGTAGCAACCAGTAAGTGTCTGATACAAGCCGCTAAGAGGGGATGCGGAGGAAGGTATCTGCTCAGGGAAGCTACTTCAGGTGCGTACTCATTCATAACAGTGTCTCTCCTTTGAGGATGAAGATAGAACAGGGAACGACTACGGGCACATTAGGTACTGTGAGTAAAGGGCATGCTAAGGCGCTTAAGCCTGCCAAACACATATTTGATGTTCACCACCAGTGCAGATCCGCACTTAGTTTCTCCGTCGAAAACGCTTCCTACACTGAGAGGGAAGTGTGCTTTAGGAGGGATTCACTGCAGTGTTACGTCTGTTAAAGAAGGATGCTTTTGGGACTGACTCGGTGGTAACCGCATTAGGCGCACATAGCTTTCCAGTCTCAGACGTCTAACCGTTAGACTATAGGAAGTTCTGTTTAAGGGAAACTCCTTCATGCGGAATGTCACTTCTAACAGTGTCTTTGCAGTGGAGAAAAGAAGATAGAACAAGGACGGACAGAGAGAACGATGCAAACCGTGATTGAAGTACAGGGTAAGCCTCGTAGGCCTCTATTATGCATACTGGTAGTTCAACACCGGAGATGTTCCACAGTGTCTACCTCTTCTCAAAACACTTCCAGTATATGAGGGAACTCTGCTACATTAAGTTCTCACGACAGAGATGCGTCTGTGCTCAGTTGGAAAGTGTAGGACGTGTCTGGGTAGCAACCAGTAAGTGTCTGATACAAGCCGCTAAGAGGGGATGCGGAGGAAGGTATCTGCTCAGGGAAGCTACTTCAGGTGCGTACTCATTCATAACAGTGTCTCTCCTTTGAGGATGAAGATAGAACAGGGAACGACTACGGGCACATTAGGTACTGTGAGTAAAGGGCATGCTAAGGCGCTTAAGCCTGCCAAACACATATTGGATGTTCACCACCAGTGCAGATCGGCACTTAGTTTCTCCGTCGAAAACGCTTCCTACACTGAGAGGGAAGTGTGCTTTAGGAGGGATTCACTGCAGTGTTACGTCTGTTAAAGAAGGATGCTTTTGGGACTGACTCTGTGGTAACCGCATTAGGCGCACATAGCTTTCCAGTCTCAGACGTCTAACCGTTAGACTATAGGAAGTTCTGTTTAAGGGAAACTCCTTCATGCGGAATGTCACTTCTCACAGTGTCTTTGCAGTGGAGAAAAGAAGATAGAACAAGGACGGACAGAGAGAACGATGCAAACCGTGATTGAAGTACAGGGTAAGCCTCGTAGGCCTCTATTATGCATACTGGTAGTTCAACACCGGAGATGTTCCACAGTGTCTACCTCTTCTCAAAACACTTCCAGTATATGAGGGAACTCTGCTACATTAAGTTCTCACGACAGAGATGCGTCTGTGCTCAGTTGGAAAGTGTAGGACGTGTCTGGGTAGCAACCAGTAAGTGTCTGATACAAGCCGCTAAGAGGGGATGCGGAGGAAGGTATCTGCTCAGGGAAGCTACTTCAGGTGCGTACTCATTCATAACAGTGTCTCTCCTTTGAGGATGAAGATAGAACAGGGAACGACTACGGGCACATTAGGTACTGTGAGTAAAGGGCATGCTAAGGCGCTTAAGCCTGCCAAACACATATTGGATGTTCACCACCAGTGCAGATCCGCACTTAGTTTCTGCGTCGAAAACGCTTCCTACACTGAGAGGGAAGTGTGCTTTAGGAGGGATTCACTGCAGAGTTACGTCTGTTAAAGAAGGAAGCTTTTGGGACTGACTCTGTGGTAACCCCAATAGGCGCACATAGCTTTCCAGTCTCAGCCGTCTATCCGTTGGACTATAGCAAGTTCTGTTTAAGGGAAACTCCTTCATGCGGAATGTCACTTCTCACAGTGTCTTTCCAGTGGAGGAAAGAAGATAGAACAACGACGGACAGAGAGAACGTTGCAACCCGTGAGTGAAGTACAGTGTAAGGCACCTAAGCCTCTATGATGCATACTGGATGTTCAACACCTGGGATTTTCCACAATGTCTACCACTTCTCAAAACACTTCCAATATAGGAGGGAACTGTGCTACTGTAAGTTCTAGTGACAGGGATGCATCTGTGCAAGGTTGAAAACTCGAGGATGTGTCTGGGTAGCAAACATGAAGTGTCTCATAAAGGCACCTTAGACTGGATGCGTAGTAGGTATCTGCTAGGGAAGCTACTTCAGTTTTGTACTCATTCATAACAGTGCTTCTCCTTGGAGGAATGAAGGAAGAACACGGACGGACTAGGGGCACAGTAGGTACTGTGAATAAAGGGCAGGCTATGAACCTTACGCCTGCCAACCACATATTGGATGTTCACCACCAGTGTTGATCCGCACATAGGTTCTGCGTCTAAAACGCTTCCAACACTGAGAGGGAAGTGTGCTTTAGGAGGGATTCACTGCAGTGTTACGTCTGTTAAAGAAGGATGCTTTTGGGACTGACTCTGTGGTAACCGCATTAGGCGCACATAGCTTTCCAGTCTCAGACGTCTAACCGTTAGACTATAGGAAGTTCTGTTTAAGGGAAACTCCTTCATGCGGAATGTCACTTCTCACAGTGTCTTTGCAGTGGAGAAAAGAAGATAGAACAAGGACGGACAGAGAGAACGATGCAAACCGTGATTGAAGTACAGGGTAAGCCTCGTAGGCCTCTATTATGCATACTGGTAGTTCAACACCGGAGATGTTCCACAGTGTCTACCTCTTCTCAAAACACTTCCAGTATATGAGGGAACTCTGCTACATTAAGTTCTCACGACAGAGATGCGTCTGTGCTCAGTTGGAAAGTGTAGGACGTGTCTGGGTAGCAACCAGTAAGTGTCTGATACAAGCCGCTAAGAGGGGATGCGGAGGAAGGTATCTGCTCAGGGAAGCTACTTCAGGTGCGTACTCATTCATAACAGTGTCTCTCCTTTGAGGATGAAGATAGAACTGGGAACGACTACGGGCACATTAGGTACTGTGAGTAAAGGGCATGCTAAGGCGCTTAAGCCTGCCAAACACATATTGGATGTTCACCACCAGTGCAGATCCGCACTTAGTTTCTGCGTCGAAAACGCTTCCTACACTGAGAGGGAAGTGTGCTTTAGGAGGGATTCACTGCAGTGTTACGTCTGTTAAAGAAGGATGCTTTTGGGACTGACTCGGTGGTAACCGCATTAGGCGCACATAGCTTTCCAGTCTCAGACGTCTAACCGTTAGACTATAGGAAGTTCTGTTTAAGGGAAACTCCTTCATGCGGAATGTCACTTCTCACAGTGTCTTTGCAGTGGAGAAAAGAAGATAGAACAAGGACGGACAGAGAGAACGATGCAAACCGTGATTGAAGTACAGGGTAAGCCTCGTAGGCCTCTATTATGCATACTGGTAGTTCAACACCGGAGATGTTCCACAGTGTCTACCTCTTCTCAAAACACTTCCAGTATATGAGGGAACTCTGCTACATTAAGTTCTCACGACAGAGATGCGTCTGTGCTCAGTTGGAAAGTGTAGGACGTGTCTGGGTAGCAACCAGTAAGTGTCTGATACAAGCCGCTAAGAGGGGATGCGGAGGAAGGTATCTGCTCAGGGAAGCTACTTCAGGTGCGTACTCATTCATAAGAGTGTCTCTCCTTTGAGGATGAAGATAGAACAGGGAACGACTACGGGCACATTAGGTACTGTGAGTAAAGGGCATGCTAAGGCGCTTAAGCCTGCCAAACACATATTGGATGTTCACCACCAGTGCAGATCCGCACTTAGTTTCTGCGTCGAAAACGCTTCCTACACTGAGAGGGAAGTGTGCTTTAGGAGGGATTCACTGCAGTGTTACGTCTGTTAAAGAAGGAAGCTTTTGGGACTGACTCTGTGGTAACCCCAATAGGCGCACATAGCTTTCCAGTCTCAGCCGTCTATCCGTTGGACTATAGCAAGTTCTGTTTAAGGGAAACTCCTTCATGCGGAATGTCACTTCTCACAGTGTCTTTCCAGTGGAGGAAAAAAGATAGAACAACGACGGACAGAGAGAACGTTGCAACCCGTGAGTGAAGTACAGGGTAAGGCACCTAAGCCTCTATGATGCATACTGGATGTTCAACACCTGGGATTTTCCACAATGTCTACCACTTCTCAAAACACTTCCAATATAGGAGGGAACTGTGCTACCGTAAGTTCTAATGACAGGGATGCATCTGTGCAAGGTTGAAAACTCGAGGATGTGTCTGGGTAGCAAACATGAAGTGTCTCATTAAGGCACCTTAGACTGGATGCGTAGGAGGTATCTGCTCAGGGAAGCTACTTCAGTTTTGAACTCATTCATTACAGTGCTTCTCCTTGGAGGAATGAAGGAAGAACACGGACGGACTAGGGGCACATTAGGTACTGTGAATAAAGGGCAGGCTATGAACCTTACGCCTGCCAACCACATATTGGATGTTCACCACCAGTGTTGATCCGCACATAGGTTCTGCGTCTAAAACGCTTCCAACACTGAGAGGGAAGTGTGCTTTAGGAGGGATTCACTGCAGTGTTACGTCTGTTAAAGAAGGATGCTTTTGGGACTGACTCGGTGGTAACCGCATTAGGCGCACATAGCTTTCCAGTCTCAGACGTCTAACCGTTAGACTATAGGAAGTTCTGTTTAAGGGAAACTCCTTCATGCGGAATGTCACTTCTCACAGTGTCTTTGCAGTGGAGAAAAGAAGATAGAACAAGGACGGACAGAGAGAACGATGCAAACCGTGATTGAAGTACAGGGTAAGCCTCGTAGGCCTCTATTATGCATACTGGTAGTTCAACACCGGAGATGTTCCACAGTGTCTACCTCTTCTCAAAACACTTCCAGTATATGAGGGAACTCTGCTACATTAAGTTCTCACGACAGAGATGCGTCTGTGCTCAGTTGGAAAGTGTAGGACGTGTCTGGGTAGCAACCAGTAAGTGTCTGATACAAGCCGCTAAGAGGGGATGCGGAGGAAGGTATCTGCTCAGGGAAGCTACTTCAGGTGCGTACTCATTCATAACAGTGTCTCTCCTTTGAGGATGAAGATAGAACAGGGAACGACTACGGGCACATTAGGTACTGTGAGTAAAGGGCATGCTAAGGCGCTTAAGCCTGCCAAACACATATTGGATGTTCACCACCAGTGCAGATCCGCACTTAGTTTCTGCGTCGAAAACGCTTCCTACACTGAGAGGGAAGTGTGCTTTAGGAGGGATTCACTGCAGTGTTACGTCTGTTAAAGAAGGATGCTTTTGGGACTGACTCGGTGGTAACCGCATTAGGCGCACATAGCTTTCCAGTCTCAGACGTCTAACCGTTAGACTATAGGAAGTTCTGTTTAAGGGAAACTCCTTCATGCGGAATGTCACTTCTCACAGTGTCTTTGCAGTGGAGAAAAGAAGATAGAACAAGGACGGACAGAGAGAACGATGCAAACCCTGATTGAAGTA
This sequence comes from Neogale vison, assembly GCF_020171115.1. Lineage (NCBI taxonomy): Eukaryota > Metazoa > Chordata > Mammalia > Carnivora > Mustelidae > Neogale > Neogale vison. The sequence goes on from NW_025334856.1 coordinate 1,903,041, forward strand.
CAGGGTAAGCCTCGTAGGCCTCTATTATGCATACTGGTAGTTCAACACCGGAGATGTTCCACAGTGTCTACCTCTTCTCAAAACACTTCCAGTATATGAGGGAACTCTGCTACATTAAGTTCTCACGACAGAGATGCGTCTGTGCTCAGTTGGAAAGTGTAGGACGTGTCTGGGTAGCAACCAGTAAGTGTCTGATACAAGCCGCTAAGAGGGGATGCGGAGGAAGGTATCTGCTCAGGGAAGCTACTTCAGGTGCGTACTCATTCATAACAGTGTCTCTCCTTTGAGGATGAAGATAGAACAGGGAACGACTACGGGCACATTAGGTACTGTGAGTAAAGGGCATGCTAAGGCGCTTAAGCCTGCCAAACACATATTGGATGTTCACCACCAGTGCAGATCCGCACTTAGTTTCTGCGTCGAAAACGCTTCCTACACTGAGAGGGAAGTGTGCTTTAGGAGGGATTCACTGCAGTGTTACGTCTGTTAAAGAAGGAAGCTTTTGGGACTGACTCTGTGGTAACCCCAATAGGCGCACATAGCTTTCCAGTCTCAGCCGTCTATCCGTTGGACTATAGCAAGTTCTGTTTAAGGGAAACTCCTTCATGCGGAATGTCACTTCTCACAGTGTCTTTCCAGTGGAGGAAAGAAGATAGAACAACGACGGACAGAGAGAACGTTGCAACCCGTGAGTGAAGTACAGGGTAAGGCACCTAAGCCTCTATGATGCATACTGGATGTTCAACACCTGGGATTTTCCACAATGTCTACCACTTCTCAAAACACTTCCAATATAGGAGGGAACTGTGCTACCGTAAGTTCTAATGACAGGGATGCATCTGTGCAAGGTTGAAAACTCGAGGATGTGTCTGGGTAGCAAACATGAAGTGTCTCATAAAGGCACCTTAGACGGGATGCGTAGGAGGTATCTGCTCAGGAAAGCTACTTCTGTTTTGTACTCATTCATAACAGTGCTTCTCCTTGGAGGAATGAAGGAAGAACACGGACGGACTAGGGGCACAGTAGGTACTGTGAATAAAGGGCAGGCTATGAACCTTACGCCTGCCAACCACATATTGGATGTTCACCACCAGTGTTGATCCGCACATAGGTTCTGCGTATAAAACGCTTCCAACACTGAGAGGGAAGTGTGCTTTAGGAGGGATCACTGCAGTGTTACGTCTGTTAAAGAAGGATGCTTTTGGGACTGACTCTGTGGTAACCGCATTAGGCGCACATAGCTTTCCAGTCTCAGACGTCTAACCGTTAGACTATAGGAAGTTCTGTTTAAGGGAAACTCCTTCATGCGGAATGTCACTTCTCACAGTGTCTTTGCAGTGGAGAAAAGAAGATAGAACAAGGACGGACAGAGAGAACGATGCAAACCGTGATTGAAGTACAGGGTAAGCCTCGTAGGCCTCTATTATGCATACTGGTAGTTCAACACCGGAGATGTTCCACAGTGTCTACCTCTTCTCAAAACACTTCCATTATATGAGGGAAATCTGCTACATTAAGTTCTCACGACAGAGATGCGTCTGTGCTCAGTTGGAAAGTGTAGGACGTGTCTGGGTAGCAACCAGTAAGTGTCTGATACAAGCCGCTAAGAGGGGATGCGGAGGAAGGTATCTGCTCAGGGAAGCTACTTCAGGTGCGTACTCATTCATAACAGTGTCTCTCCTTTGAGGATGAAGATAGAACAGGGAACGACTACGGGCACATTAGGTACTGTGAGTAAAGGGCATGCTAAGGCGCTTAAGCCTGCCAAACACATATTGGATGTTCACCACCAGTGCAGATCCGCACTTAGTTTCTGCGTCGAAAACGCTTCCTACACTGAGAGGGAAGTGTGCTTTAGGAGGGATTCACTGCAGAGTTACGTCTGTTAAAGAAGGATGCTTTTGGGACTGACTCTGTGGTAACCGCATTAGGCGCACATAGCTTTCCAGTCTCAGACGTCTAACCGTTAGACTATAGGAAGTTCTGTTTAAGGGAAACTCCTTCATGCGGAATGTCACTTCTCACAGTGTCTTTGCAGTGGAGAAAAGAAGATAGAACAAGGACGGACAGAGAGAACGATGCAAACCGTGATTGAAGTACAGGGTAAGCCTCGTAGGCCTCTATTATGCATACTGGTAGTTCAACACCGGAGATGTTCCACAGTGTCTACCTCTTCTCAAAACACTTCCAGTATATGAGGGAACTCTGCTACATTAAGTTCTCACGACAGAGATGCGTCTGTGCTCAGTTGGAAAGTGTAGGACGTGTCTGGGTAGCAACCAGTAAGTGTCTGATACAAGCCGCTAAGAGGGGATGCGGAGGAAGGTATCTGCTCAGGGAAGCTACTTCAGGTGCGTACTCATTCATAACAGTGTCTCTCCTTTGAGGATGAAGATAGAACAGGGAACGACTACGGGCACATTAGGTACTGTGAGTAAAGGGCATGCTAAGGCGCTTAAGCCTGCCAAACACATATTGGATGTTCACCACCAGTGCAGATCCGCACTTAGTTTCTGCGTCGAAAACGCTTCCTACACTGAGAGGGAAGTGTGCTTTAGGAGGGATTCACTGCAGTGTTACGTCTGTTAAAGAAGGAAGCTTTTGGGACTGACTCTGTGGTAACCCCAATAGGCGCACATAGCTTTCCATTCTCAGCCGTCTATCCGTTGGACTATAGCAAGTTCTGTTTAAGGGAAACTCCTTCATGCGGAATGTCACTTCTCACAGTGTCTTTCCAGTGGAGGAAAGAAGATAGAACAACGACGGACAGAGAGAACGTTGCAACCCGTGAGTGAAGTACAGGGTAAGGCACCTAAGCCTCTATGATGCATACTGGATGTTCAACACCTGGGATTTTCCACAATGTCTACCACTTCTCAAAACACTTCCAATATAGGAGGGAACTGTGCTACCGTAAGTTCTAATGACAGGGATGCATCTGTGCAAGGTTGAAAACTCGAGGATGTGTCTGGGTAGCAAACATGAAGTGTCTCATAAAGGCACCTTAGACTGGATGCGTAGGAGGTATCTGCTCAGGGAAGCTACTTCAGTTTTGAACTCATTCATTACAGTGCTTCTCCTTGGAGGAATGAAGGAAGAACACGGACGGACTAGGGGCACATTAGGTACTGTGAATAAAGGGCAGGCTATGAACCTTACGCCTGCCAACCACATATTGGATGTTCACCACCAGTGTTGATCCGCACATAGTTTCTGCGTCTAAAACGCTTCCAACACTGAGAGGGAAGTGTGCTTTAGGAGGGATTCACTGCAGTGTTACGTCTGTTAAAGAAGGATGCTTTTGGGACTGACTCTGTGGTAACCGCATTAGGCGCACATAGCTTTCCAGTCTCAGACGTGTAACCGTTAGACTATAGGAAGTTCTGTTTAAGGGAAACTCCTTCATGCGGAATGTCACTTCTCACAGTGTCTTTGCAGTGGAGAAAAGAAGATAGAACAAGGACGGACAGAGAGAACGATGCAAACCGTGATTGAAGTACAGGGTAAGCCTCGTAGGCCTCTATTATGCATACTGGTAGTTCAACACCGGAGATGTTCCACAGTGTCTAACTCTTCTCAAAACACTTCCAGTATATGAGGGAACTCTGCTACATTAAGTTCTCACGACAGAGATGCGTCTGTGCTCAGTTGGAAAGTGTAGGACGTGTCTGGGTAGCAACCAGTAAGTGTCTGATACAAGCCGCTAAGAGGGGATGCGGAGGAAGGTATCTGCTCAGGGAAGCTACTTCAGGTGCGTACTCATTCATAACAGTGTCTCTCCTTTGAGGATGAAGATAGAACAGGGAACGACTACGGGCACATTAGGTACTGTGAGTAAAGGGCATGCTAAGGCGCTTAAGCCTGCCAAACACATATTGGATGTTCACCACCAGTGCAGATCCGCACTTAGTTTCTGCGTCGAAAACGCTTCCTACACTGAGAGGGAAGTGTGCTTTAGGAGGGATTCACTGCAGTGTTACGTCTGTTAAAGAAGGATGCTTTTGGGACTGACTCGGTGGTAACCGCATTAGGCGCACATAGCTTTCCAGTCTCAGACGTCTAACCGTTAGACTATAGGAAGTTCTGTTTAAGGGAAACTCCTTCATGCGGAATGTCACTTCTCACAGTGTCTTTGCAGTGGAGAAAAGAAGATAGAACAAGGACGGACAGAGAGAACGATGCAAACCGTGATTGAAGTACAGGGTAAGCCTCGTAGGCCTCTATTATGCATACTGGTAGTTCAACACCGGAGATGTTCCACAGTGTCTACCTCTTCTCAAAACACTTCCAGTATATGAGGGAACTCTGCTACATTAAGTTCTCACGACAGAGATGCGTCTGTGCTCAGTTGGAAAGTGTAGGACGTGTCTGGGTAGCAACCAGTAAGTGTCTGATACAAGCCGCTAAGAGGGGATGCGGAGGAAGGTATCTGCTCAGGGAAGCTACTTCAGGTGCGTACTCATTCATAACAGTGTCTCTCCTTTGAGGATGAAGATAGAACAGGGAACGACTACGGGCACATTAGGTACTGTGAGTAAAGGGCATGCTAAGGCGCTTAAGCCTGCCAAACACATATTGGATGTTCACCACCAGTGCAGATCCGCACTTAGTTTCTGCGTCGAAAACGCTTCCTACACTGAGAGGGAAGTGTGCTTTAGGAGGGATTCACTGCAGAGTTACGTCTGTTAAAGAAGGAAGCTTTTGGGACTGACTCTGTGGTAACCCCAATAGGCGCACATAGCTTTCCAGTCTCAGCCGTCTATCCGTTGGACTATAGCAAGTTCTGTTTAAGGGAAACTCCTTCATGCGGAATGTCACTTCTCACAGTGTCTTTCCAGTGGAGGAAAGAAGATAGAACAACGACGGACAGAGAGAACGTTGCAACCCGTGAGTGAAGTACAGGGTAAGGCACCTAAGCCTCTATGATGCATACTGGATGTTCAACACCTGGGATTTTCCACAATGTCTACCACTTCTCAAAACACTTCCAATATAGGAGGGAACTGTGCTACCGTAAGTTCTAATGACAGGGATGCATCTGTGCAAGGTTGAAAACTCGAGGATGTGTCTGGGTAGCAAACATGAAGTGTCTCATAAAGGCACCTTAGACTGGATGCGTAGGAGGTATCTGCTCAGGAAAGCTACTTCAGTTTTGTACTCATTCATAACAGTGCTTCTCCTTGGAGGAATGAAGGAAGAACACGGACGGACTAGGGGCACAGTAGGTACTGTGAATAAAGGGCAGACTATGAACCTTACGCCTGCCAACCACATATTGTATGTTCACCACCAGTGTTGATCCGCACATAGGTTCTGCGTCTAAAACGCTTCCAACACTGAGAGGGAAGTGTGCTTTAGGAGGGATTCACTGCAGTGTTACGTCTGTTAAAGAAGGATGCTTTTGGGACTGACTCTGTGGTAACCGCATTAGGCGCACATAGCTTTCCAGTCTCAGACGTGTAACCGTTAGACTATAGGAAGTTCTGTTTAAGGGAAACTCCTTCATGCGGAATGTCACTTCTCACAGTGTCTTTGCAGTGGAGAAAAGAAGATAGAACAAGGACGGACAGAGAGAACGATGCAAACCGTGATTGAAGTACAGGGTAAGCCTCGTAGGCCTCTATTATGCATACTGGTAGTTCAACACCGGAGATGTTCCACAGTGTCTACCTCTTCTCAAAACACTTCCAGTATATGAGGGAACTCTGCTACATTAAGTTCTCACGACAGAGATGCGTCTGTGCTCAGTTGGAAAGTGTAGGACGTGTCTGGGTAGCAACCAGTAAGTGTCTGATACAAGCCGCTAAGAGGGGATGCGGAGGAAGGTATCTGCTCAGGGAAGCTACTTCAGGTGCGTACTCATTCATAACAGTGTCTCTCCTTTGAGGATGAAGATAGAACAGGGAACGACTACGGGCACATTAGGTACTGTGAGTAAAGGGCATGCTAAGGCGCTTAAGCCTGCCAAACACATATTGGATGTTCACCACCAGTGCAGATCCGCACTTAGTTTCTGCGTCGAAAACGCTTCCTACACTGAGAGGGAAGTGTGCTTTAGGAGGGATTCACTGCAGAGTTACGTCTGTTAAAGAAGGAAGCTTTTGGGACTGACTCTGTGGTAACCCCAATAGGCGCACATAGCTTTCCAGTCTCAGCCGTCTATCCGTTGGACTATAGCAAGTTCTGTTTAAGGGAAACTCCTTCATGCGGAATGTCACTTCTCACAGTGTCTTTCCAGTGGAGGAAAGAAGATAGAACAACGACGGACAGAGAGAACGTTGCAACCCGTGAGTGAAGTACAGGGTAAGGCACCTAAGCCTCTATGATGCATACTGGATGTTCAACACCTGGGATTTTCCACAATGTCTACCACTTCTCAAAACACTTCCAATATAGGAGGGAACTGTGCTACCGTAAGTTCTAATGACAGGGATGCATCTGTGCAAGGTTGAAAACTCGAGGATGTGTCTGGGTAGCAAACATGAAGTGTCTCATAAAGGCACCTTAGACTGGATGCGTAGGAGGTATCTGCTAGGGAAGCTACTTCAGTTTTGTACTCATTCATAACAGTGCTTCTCCTTGGAGGAATGAAGGAAGAACACGGACGGACTAGGGGCACAGTTGTACTGTGAATAAAGGGCAGGCTATGAACCTTACGCCTGCCAACCACATATTGGATGTTCACCACCAGTGTTGATCCGCACATAGGTTCTGCGTCTAAAACGCTTCCAACACTGAGAGGGAAGTGTGCTTTAGGAGGGATTCACTGCAGTGTTTCGTCTGTTAAAGAAGGATGCTTTTGGGACTGACTTTGTGGTAACCCCAATAGGCGCACATAGCTTTCCAGTCTCAGACGTCTAACCGTTAGACTATAGGATGTTCTGTTTAAGGGAAACTCCTTCATGCGGAATGTCACTTCTCACAGTGTCTTTGCAGTGGAGAAAAGAAGATAGAACAAGGACGGACAGAGAGAACGATGCAAACCGTGATTGAAGTACAGGGTAAGCCTCGTAGGCCTCTATTATGCATACTGGTAGTTCAACACCGGAGATGTTCCACAGTGTCTACCTCTTCTCAAAACACTTCCAGTATATGAGGGAACTCTGCTACATTAAGTTCTCACGACAGAGATGCGTCTGTGCTCAGTTGGAAAGTGTAGGACGTGTCTGGGTAGCAACCAGTAAGTGTCTGATACAAGCCGCTAAGAGGGGATGCGGAGGAAGGTATCTGCTCAGGGAAGCTACTTCAGGTGCGTACTCATTCATAACAGTGTCTCTCCTTTGAGGATGAAGATAGAACAGGGAACGACTACGGGCACATTAGGTACTGTGAGTAAAGGGCATGCTAAGGCGCTTAAGCCTGCCAAACACATATTGGATGTTCACCACCAGTGCAGATCGGCACTTAGTTTCTCCGTCGAAAACGCTTCCTACACTGAGAGGGAAGTGTGCTTTAGGAGGGATTCACTGCAGTGTTACGTCTGTCAATGAAGGATGCTTTTGGGACTGACTCGGTGGTAACCGCATTAGGCGCACATAGCTTTCCAGTCTCAGACGTCTAACCGTTAGACTATAGGAAGTTCTGTTTAAGGGAAACTCCTTCATGCGGAATGTCACTTCTCACAGTGTCTTTGCAGTGGAGAAAAGAAGATAGAACAAGGACGGACAGAGAGAACGATGCAAACCGTGATTGAAGTACAGGGTAAGCCTCGTAGGCCTCTATTATGCATACTGGTAGTTCAACACCGGAGATGTTCCACAGTGTCTACCTCTTCTCAAAACACTTCCAGTATATGAGGGAACTCTGCTACATTAAGTTCTCACGACAGAGATGCGTCTGTGCTCAGTTGGAAAGTGTAGGACGTGTCTGGGTAGCAACCAGTAAGTGTCTGATACAAGCCGCTAAGAGGGGATGCGGAGGAAGGTATCTGCTCAGGGAAGCTACTTCAGGTGCGTACTCATTCATAACAGTGTCTCTCCTTTGAGGATGAAGATAGAACAGGGAACGACTACGGGCACATTAGGTACTGTGAGTAAAGGGCATGCTAAGGCGCTTAAGCCTGCCAAACACATATTGGATGTTCACCACCAGTGCAGATCCGCACTTAGTTTCTGCGTCGAAAACGCTTCCTACACTGAGAGGGAAGGGTGCTTTAGGAGGGATTCACTGCAGTGTTACGTCTGTTAAAGAAGGAAGCTTTTGGGACTGACTCTGTGGTAACCCCAATAGGCGCACATAGCTTTCCAGTCTCAGCCGTCTATCCGTTGGACTATAGCAAGTTCTGTTTAAGGGAAACTCCTTCATGCGGAATGTCACTTCTCACAGTGTCTTTCCAGTGGAGGAAAGAAGATAGAACAACGACGGACAGAGAGAACGTTGCAACCCGTGAGTGAAGTACAGGGTAAGGCACCTAAGCCTCTATGATGCATACTGGATGTTCAACACCTGGGATTTTCCACAATGTCTACCACTTCTCAAAACACTTCCAATATAGGAGGGAACTGTGCTACCGTAAGTTCTAATGACAGGGATGCATCTGTGCAAGGTTGAAAACTCGAGGATGTGTCTGGGTAGCAAACATGAATTGTCTCATAAAGGCACCTTAGACTGGATGCGTAAGAGGTATCTGCTCAGGGAAGCTACTTCAGTTTTGTACTCATTCATTACAGTGCTTCTCCTTTGAGGAATGAAGGAAGAACCCGGACGGACTAGGGGCACATTAGGTACTGTGAATAAAGGGCAGGCTATGAACCTTACGCCTGCCAACCACATATTGGATGTTCACCACCAGTGTTGATCCGCACATAGGTTCTGCGTCTAAAACGCTTCCAACACTGAGAGGGAAGTGTGCTTTAGGAGGGATTCACTGCAGTGTTACGTCTGTTAAAGAAGGATGCTTTTGGGACTGACTCTGTGGTAACCGCATTAGGCGCACATAGCTTTCCAGTCTCAGACGTCTAACCGTTAGACTATAGGAAGTTCTGTTTAAGGGAAACTCCTTCATGCGGAATGTCACTTCTCACAGTGTCTTTGCAGTGGAGAAAAGAAGATAGAACAAGGACGGACAGAGAGAACGATGCAAACCGTGATTGAAGTACAGGGTAAGCCTCGTAGGCCTCTATTATGCATACTGGTAGTTCAACACCGGAGATGTTCCACAGTGTCTACCTCTTCTCAAAACACTTCCAGTATATGAGGGAACTCTGCTACATTAAGTTCTCACGACAGAGATGCGTCTGTGCTCAGTTGGAAAGTGTAGGACGTGTCTGGGTAGCAACCAGTAAGTGTCTGATACAAGCCGCTAAGAGGGGATGCGGAGGAAGGTATCTGCTCAGGGAAGCTACTTCAGGTGCGTACTCATTCATAACAGTGTCTCTCCTTTGAGGATGAAGATAGAACAGGGAACGACTACGGGCACATTAGGTACTGTGAGTAAAGGGCATGCTAAGGCGCTTATGCCTGCCAAACACATATTGGATGTTCACCACCAGTGCAGATCGGCATTTAGTTTCTCTGTCGAAAACGCTTCCTACACTGAGAGGGAAGTGTGCTTTAGGAGGGATTCACTGCAGTGTTACGTCTGTTAAAGAAGGATGCTTTTGGGACTGACTCGGTGGTAACCGCATTAGGCGCACATAGCTTTCCAGTCTCAGACGTCTAACCGTTAGACTATAGGAAGTTCTGTTTAAGGGAAACTCCTTCATGCGGAATGTCACTTCTCACAGTGTCTTTGCAGTGGAGAAAAGAAGATAGAACAAGGACGGACAGAGAGAACGATGCAAACCGTGATTGAAGTACAGGGTAAGCCTCGTAGGCCTCTATTATGCATACTGGTAGTTCAACACCGGAGATGTTCCACAGTGTCTACCTCTTCTCAAAACACTTCCAGTATATGAGGGAACTCTGCTACATTAAGTTCTCACGACAGAGATGCGTCTGTGCTCAGTTGGAAAGTGTAGGACGTGTCTGGGTAGCAACCAGTAAGTGTCTGATACAAGCCGCTAAGAGGGGATGCGGAGGAAGGTATCTGCTCAGGGAAGCTACTTCAGGTGCGTACTCATTCATAACAGTGTCTCTCCTTTGAGGATGAAGATAGAACAGGGAACGACTACGGGCACATTAGGTACTGTGAGTAAAGGGCATGCTAAGGCGCTTAAGCCTGCCAAACACATATTTGATGTTCACCACCAGTGCAGATCCGCACTTAGTTTCTCCGTCGAAAACGCTTCCTACACTGAGAGGGAAGTGTGCTTTAGGAGGGATTCACTGCAGTGTTACGTCTGTTAAAGAAGGATGCTTTTGGGACTGACTCGGTGGTAACCGCATTAGGCGCACATAGCTTTCCAGTCTCAGACGTCTAACCGTTAGACTATAGGAAGTTCTGTTTAAGGGAAACTCCTTCATGCGGAATGTCACTTCTAACAGTGTCTTTGCAGTGGAGAAAAGAAGATAGAACAAGGACGGACAGAGAGAACGATGCAAACCGTGATTGAAGTACAGGGTAAGCCTCGTAGGCCTCTATTATGCATACTGGTAGTTCAACACCGGAGATGTTCCACAGTGTCTACCTCTTCTCAAAACACTTCCAGTATATGAGGGAACTCTGCTACATTAAGTTCTCACGACAGAGATGCGTCTGTGCTCAGTTGGAAAGTGTAGGACGTGTCTGGGTAGCAACCAGTAAGTGTCTGATACAAGCCGCTAAGAGGGGATGCGGAGGAAGGTATCTGCTCAGGGAAGCTACTTCAGGTGCGTACTCATTCATAACAGTGTCTCTCCTTTGAGGATGAAGATAGAACAGGGAACGACTACGGGCACATTAGGTACTGTGAGTAAAGGGCATGCTAAGGCGCTTAAGCCTGCCAAACACATATTGGATGTTCACCACCAGTGCAGATCGGCACTTAGTTTCTCCGTCGAAAACGCTTCCTACACTGAGAGGGAAGTGTGCTTTAGGAGGGATTCACTGCAGTGTTACGTCTGTTAAAGAAGGATGCTTTTGGGACTGACTCTGTGGTAACCGCATTAGGCGCACATAGCTTTCCAGTCTCAGACGTCTAACCGTTAGACTATAGGAAGTTCTGTTTAAGGGAAACTCCTTCATGCGGAATGTCACTTCTCACAGTGTCTTTGCAGTGGAGAAAAGAAGATAGAACAAGGACGGACAGAGAGAACGATGCAAACCGTGATTGAAGTACAGGGTAAGCCTCGTAGGCCTCTATTATGCATACTGGTAGTTCAACACCGGAGATGTTCCACAGTGTCTACCTCTTCTCAAAACACTTCCAGTATATGAGGGAACTCTGCTACATTAAGTTCTCACGACAGAGATGCGTCTGTGCTCAGTTGGAAAGTGTAGGACGTGTCTGGGTAGCAACCAGTAAGTGTCTGATACAAGCCGCTAAGAGGGGATGCGGAGGAAGGTATCTGCTCAGGGAAGCTACTTCAGGTGCGTACTCATTCATAACAGTGTCTCTCCTTTGAGGATGAAGATAGAACAGGGAACGACTACGGGCACATTAGGTACTGTGAGTAAAGGGCATGCTAAGGCGCTTAAGCCTGCCAAACACATATTGGATGTTCACCACCAGTGCAGATCCGCACTTAGTTTCTGCGTCGAAAACGCTTCCTACACTGAGAGGGAAGTGTGCTTTAGGAGGGATTCACTGCAGAGTTACGTCTGTTAAAGAAGGAAGCTTTTGGGACTGACTCTGTGGTAACCCCAATAGGCGCACATAGCTTTCCAGTCTCAGCCGTCTATCCGTTGGACTATAGCAAGTTCTGTTTAAGGGAAACTCCTTCATGCGGAATGTCACTTCTCACAGTGTCTTTCCTGTGGAGGAAAGAAGATAGAACAACGACGGACAGAGAGAACGTTGCAACCCGTGAGTGAAGTACAGTGTAAGGCACCTAAGCCTCTATGATGCATACTGGATGTTCAACACCTGGGATTTTCCACAATGTCTACCACTTCTCAAAACACTTCCAATATAGGAGGGAACTGTGCTACCGTAAGTTCTAATGACAGGGATGCATCTGTGCAAGGTTGAAAACTCGAGGATGTGTCTGGGTAGCAAACATGAAGTGTCTCATAAAGGCACCTTAGACTGGATGCGTAGGAGGTATCTGCTAGGGAAGCTACTTCAGTTTTGTACTCATTCATAACAGTGCTTCTCCTTGGAGGAATGAAGGAAGAACACGGACGGACTAGGGGCACAGTAGGTACTGTGAATAAAGGGCAGGCTATGAACCTTACGCCTGCCAACCACATATTGGATGTTCACCACCAGTGTTGATCCGCACATAGGTTCTGCGTCTAAAACGCTTCCAACACTGAGAGGGAAGTGTGCTTTAGGAGGGATTCACTGCAGTGTTACGTCTGTTAAAGAAGGATGCTTTTGGGACTGACTCTGTGGTAACCGCATTAGGCGCACATAGCTTTCCAGTCTCAGACGTCTAACCGTTAGACTATAGGAAGTTCTGTTTAAGGGAAACTCCTTCATGCGGAATGTCACTTCTCACAGTGTCTTTGCAGTGGAGAAAAGAAGATAGAACAAGGACGGACAGAGAGAACGTTGCAAACCGTGATTGAAGTACAGGGTAAGCCTCGTAGGCCTCTATTATGCATACTGGTAGTTCAACACCGGAGATGTTCCACAGTGTCTACCTCTTCTCAAAACACTTCCAGTATATGAGGGAACTCTGCTACATTAAGTTCTCACGACAGAGATGCGTCTGTGCTCAGTTGGAAAGTGTAGGACGTGTCTGGGTAGCAACCAGTAAGTGTCTGATACAAGCCGCTAAGAGGGGATGCGGAGGAATGTATCTGCTCAGGGAAGCTACTTCAGGTGCGTACTCATTCATAACAGTGTCTCTCCTTTGAGGATGAAGATAGAACAGGGAACGACTACGGGCACATTAGGTACTGTGAGTAAAGGGCATGCTAAGGCGCTTAAGCCTGCCAAACACATATTGGATGTTCACCACCAGTGCAGATCCGCACTTAGTTTCTGCGTCGAAAACGCTTCCTACACTGAGAGGGAAGTGTGCTTTAGGAGGGATTCACTGCAGTGTTACGTCTGTTAAAGAAGGAAGCTTTTAGGACTGACTCTGTGGTAACCCCAATAGGCGCACATAGCTTTCCAGTCTCAGCCGTCTATCCGTTGGACTATAGCAAGTTCTGTTTAAGGGAAACTCCTTCATGCGGAATGTCACTTCTCACAGTGTCTTTCCAGTGGAGGAAAGAAGATAGAACAACGACGGACAGAGAGAACGTTACAACCCGTGAGTGAAGTACAGGGTAAGGCACCTAAGCCTCTATGATGCATACTGGATGTTCAACACCTGGGATTTTCCACAATGTCTACCACTTCTCAAAACACTTCCAATATAGGAGGGAACTGTGCTACCGTAAGTTCTAATGACAGGGATGCATCTGTGCAAGGTTGAAAACTCGAGGATGTGTCTGGGTAGCAAACATGAAGTGTCTCATAAAGGCACCTTAGACTGGATGCGTAGGAGGTATCTGCTCAGGGAAGCTACTTCAGTTTTGAACTCATTCATAACAGTGCTTCTCCTTGGAGGAATGAAGGAAGAACACGGACGGACTAGGGGCACATTAGGTACTGTGAATAAAGGGCAAGCTATGAACTTTACGCCTGCCAACCACATATTGGATGTTCACCACCAGTGTTGATCCGCACATAGGTTCTGCGTCTAAAACGCTTCCAACACTGAGAGGGAAGTGTGCTTTAGGAGGGATTCACTGCAGTGTTACGTCTGTTAAAGAAGGATGCTTTTGGGACTGACTCTGTGGTAACCGCATTAGGCGCACATAGCTTTCCAGTCTCAGACGTCTAACCGTTAGACTATAGGAAGTTCTGTTTAAGGGAAACTCCTTCATGCGGAATGTCACTTCTCACAGTGTCTTTCCAGTGGAGAAAAGAAGATAGAACAAGGACGGACAGAGAGAACGATGCAAACCGTGATTGAAGTACAGGGTAAGCCTCGTAGGCCTCTATTATGCATACTGGTAGTTCAACACCGGAAATGTTCCACAGTGTCTACCTCTTCTCAAAACACTTCCAGTATATGAGGGAACTCTGCTACATTAAGTTCTCACGACAGATATGCGTCTGTGCTCAGTTGGAAAGTGTAGGACGTGTCTGGGTAGCAACCAGTAAGTGTCTGATACAAGCCGCTATGAGGGGATGCGGAGGAAGGTATCTGCTCAGGGAAGCTACTTCAGGTGCGTACTCATTCATAACAGTGTCTCTCCTTTGAGGATGAAGATAGAACAGGGAACGACTACGGGCACATTAGGTACTGTGAGTAAAGGGCATGCTAAGGCGCTTAAGCCTGCCAAACACATATTGGATGTTCACCACCAGTGCAGATCCGCACTTAGTTTCTGCGTCGAAAACGCTTCCTACACTGAGAGGGAAGTGTGCTTTAGGAGGGATTCACTGCAGTGTTACGTCTGTTAAAGAAGGAAGCTTTTGGGACTGACTCTGTGGTAACCCCAATAGGCGCACATAGCTTTCCAGTCTCAGCCGTCTATCCGTTGGACTATAGCAAGTTCTGTTTAAGGGAAACTCCTTCATGCGGAATGTCACTTCTCACAGTGTCTTTCCAGTGGAGGAAAGAAGATAGAACAACGACGGACAGAGAGAACGTTGCAACCCGTGAGTGAAGTACAGGGTAAGGCACCTAAGCCTCTATGATGCATACTGGATGTTCAACACCTGGGATTTTCCACAATGTCTACCACTTCTCAAAACACTTCCAATATAGGAGGGAACTGTGCTACCATAAGTTCTAATGACAGGGATGCATCTGTGCAAGGTTGAAAACTCGAGGATGTGTCTGGGTAGCAAACATGAAGTGTCTCATAAAGGCACCTTAGACTGGATGCGTAGTAGGTATCTGCTAGGGAAGCTACTTCAGTTTTGTACTCATTCATAACAGTGCTTCTCCTTGGAGGAATGAAGGAAGAACACGGACGGACTAGGGGCACAGTAGGTACTGTGAATAAAGGGCAGGCTATGAACCTTACACCTGCCAACCACATATTGGATGTTCACCACCAGTGTTGATCCGCACATAGGTTCTGCGTCTAAAACGCTTCCAACACTGAGAGGGAAGTGTGCTTTAGGAGGGATTCACTGCAGTGTTACGTCTGTTAAAGAAGGATGCTTTTGGGACTGACTCTGTGGTAACCGCATTAGGCGCACATAGCTTTCCAGTCTCAGACGTCTAACCGTTAGACTATAGGAAGTTCTGTTTAAGGGAAACTCCTTCATGCGGAATGTCACTTCTCACAGTGTCTTTGCAGTGGAGAAAAGAAGATAGAACAAGGACGGACAGAGAGAACGATGCAAACCGTGATTGAAGTACAGGGTAAGCCTCGTAGGCCTCTATTATGCATACTGGTAGTTCAACACCGGAGATGTTCCACAGTGTCTACCTCTTCTCAAAACACTTCCAGTATATGAGGGAACTCTGCTACATTAAGTTCTCACGACAGAGATGCGTCTGTGCTCAGTTGGAAAGTGTAGGACGTGTCTGGGTAGCAACCAGTAAGTGTCTGATACAAGCCGCTAAGAGGGGATGCGGAGGAAGGTATCTGCTCAGGGAAGCTACTTCAGGTGCGTACTCATTCATAACAGTGTCTCTCCTTTGAGGATGAAGATAGAACAGGGAACGACTACGGGCACATTAGGTACTGTGAGTAAAGGGCATGCTAAGGCGCTTAAGCCTGCCAAACACATATTTGATGTTCACCACCAGTGCAGATCCGCACTTAGTTTCTCCGTCGAAAACGCTTCCTACACTGAGAGGGAAGTGTGCTTTAGGAGGGATTCACTGCAGTGTTACGTCTGTTAAAGAAGGATGCTTTTGGGACTGACTCGGTGGTAACCGCATTAGGCGCACATAGCTTTCCAGTCTCAGACGTCTAACCGTTAGACTATAGGAAGTTCTGTTTAAGGGAAACTCCTTCATGCGGAATGTCACTTCTAACAGTGTCTTTGCAGTGGAGAAAAGAAGATAGAACAAGGACGGACAGAGAGAACGATGCAAACCGTGATTGAAGTACAGGGTAAGCCTCGTAGGCCTCTATTATGCATACTGGTAGTTCAACACCGGAGATGTTCCACAGTGTCTACCTCTTCTCAAAACACTTCCAGTATATGAGGGAACTCTGCTACATTAAGTTCTCACGACAGAGATGCGTCTGTGCTCAGTTGGAAAGTGTAGGACGTGTCTGGGTAGCAACCAGTAAGTGTCTGATACAAGCCGCTAAGAGGGGATGCGGAGGAAGGTATCTGCTCAGGGAAGCTACTTCAGGTGCGTACTCATTCATAACAGTGTCTCTCCTTTGAGGATGAAGATAGAACAGGGAACGACTACGGGCACATTAGGTACTGTGAGTAAAGGGCATGCTAAGGCGCTTAAGCCTGCCAAACACATATTGGATGTTCACCACCAGTGCAGATCGGCACTTAGTTTCTCCGTCGAAAACGCTTCCTACACTGAGAGGGAAGTGTGCTTTAGGAGGGATTCACTGCAGTGTTACGTCTGTTAAAGAAGGATGCTTTTGGGACTGACTCTGTGGTAACCGCATTAGGCGCACATAGCTTTCCAGTCTCAGACGTCTAACCGTTAGACTATAGGAAGTTCTGTTTAAGGGAAACTCCTTCATGCGGAATGTCACTTCTCACAGTGTCTTTGCAGTGGAGAAAAGAAGATAGAACAAGGACGGACAGAGAGAACGATGCAAACCGTGATTGAAGTACAGGGTAAGCCTCGTAGGCCTCTATTATGCATACTGGTAGTTCAACACCGGAGATGTTCCACAGTGTCTACCTCTTCTCAAAACACTTCCAGTATATGAGGGAACTCTGCTACATTAAGTTCTCACGACAGAGATGCGTCTGTGCTCAGTTGGAAAGTGTAGGACGTGTCTGGGTAGCAACCAGTAAGTGTCTGATACAAGCCGCTAAGAGGGGATGCGGAGGAAGGTATCTGCTCAGGGAAGCTACTTCAGGTGCGTACTCATTCATAACAGTGTCTCTCCTTTGAGGATGAAGATAGAACAGGGAACGACTACGGGCACATTAGGTACTGTGAGTAAAGGGCATGCTAAGGCGCTTAAGCCTGCCAAACACATATTGGATGTTCACCACCAGTGCAGATCCGCACTTAGTTTCTGCGTCGAAAACGCTTCCTACACTGAGAGGGAAGTGTGCTTTAGGAGGGATTCACTGCAGTGTTACGTCTGTTAAAGAAGGAAGCTTTTGGGACTGACTCTGTGGTAACCCCAATAGGCGCACATAGCTTTCCATTCTCAGCCGTCTATCCGTTGGACTATAGCAAGTTCTGTTTAAGGGAAACTCCTTCATGCGGAATGTCACTTCTCACAGTGTCTTTCCAGTGGAGGAAAGAAGATAGAACAACGACGGACAGAGAGAACGTTGCAACCCGTGAGTGAAGTACAGGGTAAGGCACCTAAGCCTCTATGATGCATACTGGATGTTCAACACCTGGGATTTTCCACAATGTCTACCACTTCTCAAAACACTTCCAATATAGGAGGGAACTGTGCTACCGTAAGTTCTAATGACAGGGATGCATCTGTGCAAGGTTGAAAACTCGAGGATGTGTCTGGGTAGCAAACATGAAGTGTCTCATAAAGGCACCTTAGACTGGATGCGTACGAGGTATCTGCTCAGGGAAGCTACTTCAGTTTTGAACTCATTCATTACAGTGCTTCTCCTTGGAGGAATAAAGGAAGAACACGGACGGACTAGGGGCACATTAGGTACTGTGAATAAAGGGCAGGCTATGAACCTTACGCCTGCCAACCACATATTGGATGTTCACCACCAGTGTTGATCCGCACATAGTTTCTGCGTCTAAAACGCTTCCAACACTGAGAGGGAAGTGTGCTTTAGGAGGGATTCACTGCAGTGTTACGTCTGTTAAAGAAGGATGCTTTTGGGACTGACTCTGTGGTAACCGCATTAGGCGCACATAGCTTTCCAGTCTCAGACGTGTAACCGTTAGACTATAGGAAGTTCTGTTTAAGGGAAACTCCTTCATGCGGAATGTCACTTCTCACAGTGTCTTTGCAGTGGAGAAAAGAAGATAGAACAAGGACGGACAGAGAGAACGATGCAAACCGTGATTGAAGTACAGGGTAAGCCTCGTAGGCCTCTATTATGCATACTGGTAGTTCAACACCGGAGATGTTCCACAGTGTCTACCTCTTCTCAAAACACTTCCAGTATATGAGGGAACTCTGCTACATTAAGTTCTCACGACAGAGATGCGTCTGTGCTCAGTTGGAAAGTGTAGGACGTGTCTGGGTAGCAACCAAGAAGTGTCTGATACAAGCCGCTAAGAGGGGATGCGGAGGAAGGTATCTGCTCAGGGAAGCTACTTCAGGTGCGTACTCATTCATAACAGTGTCTCTCCTTTGAGGATGAAGATAGAACAGGGAACGACTACGGGCACATTAGGTACTGTGAGTAAAGGGCATGCTAAGGCGCTTAAGCCTGCCAAACACATATTGGATGTTCACCACCAGTGCAGATCCGCACTTAGTTTCTGCGTCGAAAACGCTTCCTACACTGAGAGGGAAGTGTGCTTTAGGAGGGATTCACTGCAGTGTTACGTCTGTTAAAGAAGGATGCTTTTGGGACTGACTCGGTGGTAACCGCATTAGGCGCACATAGCTTTCCAGTCTCAGACGTCTAACCGTTAGACTATAGGAAGTTCTGTTTAAGGGAAACTCCTTCATGCGGAATGTCACTTCTCACAGTGTCTTTGCAGTGGAGAAAAGAAGATAGAACAAGGACGGACAGAGAGAACGATGCAAACCGTGATTGAAGTACAGGGTAAGCCTCGTAGGCCTCTATTATGCATACTGGTAGTTCAACACCGGAGATGTTCCACAGTGTCTACCTCTTCTCAAAACACTTCCAGTATATGAGGGAACTCTGCTACATTAAGTTCTCACGACAGAGATGCGTCTGTGCTCAGTTGGAAAGTGTAGGACGTGTCTGGGTAGCAACCAGTAAGTGTCTGATACAAGCCGCTAAGAGGGGATGCGGAGGAAGGTATCTGCTCAGGGAAGCTACTTCAGGTGCGTACTCATTCATAACAGTGTCTCTCCTTTGAGGATGAAGATAGAACAGGGAACGACTACGGGCACATTAGGTACTGTGAGTAAAGGGCATGCTAAGGCGCTTAAGCCTGCCAAACACATATTGGATGTTCACCACCAGTGCAGATCCGCACTTAGTTTCTGCGTCGAAAACGCTTCCTACACTGAGAGGGAAGTGTGCTTTAGGAGGGATTCACTGCAGAGTTACGTCTGTTAAAGAAGGAAGCTTTTGGGACTGACTCTGTGGTAACCCCAATAGGCGCACATAGCTTTCCAGTCTCAGCCGTCTATCCGTTGGACTATAGCAAGTTCTGTTTAAGGGAAACTCCTTCATGCGGAATGTCACTTCTCACAGTGTCTTTCCAGTGGAGGAAAGAAGATAGAACAACGACGGACAGAGAGAACGTTGCAACCCGTGAGTGAAGTACAGGGTAAGGCACCTAAGCCTCTATGATGCATACTGGATGTTCAACACCTGGGATTTTCCACAATGTCTACCACTTCTCAAAACACTTCCAATATAGGAGGGAACTGTGCTACCGTAAGTTCTAATGACAGGGATGCATCTGTGCAAGGTTGAAAACTCGAGGATGTGTCTGGGTAGCAAACATGAAGTGTCTCATAAAGGCACCTTAGACTGGATGCGTAGGAGGTATCTGCTCAGGAAAGCTACTTCAGTTTTGTACTCATTCATAACAGTGCTTCTCCTTGGAGGAATGAAGGAAGAACACGGACGGACTAGGGGCACAGTAGGTACTGTGAATAAAGGGCAGACTATGAACCTTACGCCTGCCAACCACATATTGGATGTTCACCACCAGTGTTGATCCGCACATAGGATCTGCGTCTAAAACGCTTCCAACACTGAGAGGGAAGTGTGCTTTAGGAGGGATTCACTGCAGTGTTACGTCTGTTAAAGAAGGATGCTTTTGGGACTGACTCTGTGGTAACCGCATTAGGCGCACATAGCTTTCCAGTCTCAGACGTCTAACCGTTAGACTATAGGAAGTTCTGTTTAAGGGAAACTCCTTCATGCGGAATGTCACTTCTCACAGTGTCTTTGCAGTGGAGAAAAGAAGATAGAACAAGGACGGACAGAGAGAACGATGCAAACCGTGATTGAAGTACAGGGTAAGCCTCGTAGGCCTCTATTATGCATACTGGTAGTTCAACACCGGAGATGTTCCACAGTGTCTACCTCTTCTCAAAACACTTCCAGTATATGAGGGAACTCTGCTACATTAAGTTCTCACGACAGAGATGCGTCTGTGCTCAGTTGGAAAGTGTAGGACGTGTCTGGGTAGCAACCAGTAAGTGTCTGATACAAGCCGCTAAGAGGGGATGCGGAGGAAGGTATCTGCTCAGGGAAGCTACTTCAGGTGCGTACTCATTCATAACAGTGTCTCTCCTTTGAGGATGAAGATAGAACAGGGAACGACTACGGGCACATTAGGTACTGTGAGTAAAGGGCATGCTAAGGCGCTTAAGCCTGCCAAACACATATTGGATGTTCACCACCAGTGCAGATCCGCACTTAGTTTCTGCGTCGAAAACGCTTCCTACACTGAGAGGGAAGTGTGCTTTAGGAGGGATTCACTGCAGTGTTACGTCTGTTAAAGAAGGAAGCTTTTGGGACTGACTCTGTGGTAACCCCAATAGGCGCACATAGCTTTCCATTCTCAGCCGTCTATCCGTTGGACTATAGCAAGTTCTGTTTAAGGGAAACTCCTTCATGCGGAATGTCACTTCTCACAGTGTCTTTCCAGTGGAGGAAAGAAGATAGAACAACGACGGACAGAGAGAACGTTGCAACCCGTGAGTGAAGTACAGGGTAAGGCACCTAAGCCTCTATGATGCATACTGGATGTTCAACACCTGGGATTTTCCACAATGTCTACCACTTCTCAAAACACTTCCAATATAGGAGGGAACTGTGCTACCGTAAGTTCTAATGACAGGGATGCATCTGTGCAAGGTTGAAAACTCGAGGATGTGTCTGGGTAGCAAACATGAAGTGTCTCATAAAGGCACCTTAGACTGGATGCGTAGGAGGTATCTGCTAGGGAAGCTACTTCAGTTTTGTACTCATTCATAACAGTGCTTCTCCTTGGAGGAATGAAGGAAGAACACGGACGGACTAGGGGCACAGTTGTACTGTGAATAAAGGGCAGGCTATGAACCTTACGCCTGCCAACCACATATTGGATGTTCACCACCAGTGTTGATCCGCACATAGGTTCTGCGTCTAAAACGCTTCCAACACTGAGAGGGAAGTGTGCTTTAGGAGGGATTCACTGCAGTGTTTCGTCTGTTAAAGTAGGATGCTTTTGGGACTGACTTTGTGGTAACCCCAATAGGCGCACATAGCTTTCCAGTCTCAGACGTCTAACCGTTAGACTATAGGATGTTCTGTTTAAGGGAAACTCCTTCATGCGGAATGTCACTTCTCACAGTGTCTTTGCAGTGGAGAAAAGAAGATAGAACAAGGACGGACAGAGAGAACGATGCAAACCGTGATTGAAGTACAGGGTAAGCCTCGTAGGCCTCTATTATGCATACTGGTAGTTCAACACCGGAGATGTTCCACAGTGTCTACCTCTTCTCAAAACACTTCCAGTATATGAGGGAACTCTGCTACATTAAGTTCTCACGACAGAGATGCGTCTGTGCTCAGTTGGAAAGTGTAGGACGTGTCTGGGTAGCAACCAGTAAGTGTCTGATACAAGCCGCTAAGAGGGGATGCGGAGGAAGGTATCTGCTCAGGGAAGCTACTTCAGGTGCGTACTCATTCATAACAGTGTCTCTCCTTTGAGGATGAAGATAGAACAGGGAACGACTACGGGCACATTAGGTACTGTGAGTAAAGGGCATGCTAAGGCGCTTAAGCCTGCCAAACACATATTGGATGTTCACCACCAGTGCAGATCGGCACTTAGTTTCTCCGTCGAAAACGCTTCCTACACTGAGAGGGAAGTGTGCTTTAGGAGGGATTCACTGCAGTGTTACGTCTGTCAATGAAGGATGCTTTTGGGACTGACTCGGTGGTAACCGCATTAGGCGCACATAGCTTTCCAGTCTCAGACGTCTAACCGTTAGACTATAGGAAGTTCTGTTTAAGGGAAACTCCTTCATGCGGAATGTCACTTCTCACAGTGTCTTTGCAGTGGAGAAAAGAAGATAGAACAAGGACGGACAGAGAGAACGATGCAAACCGTGATTGAAGTACAGGGTAAGCCTCGTAGGCCTCTATTATGCATACTGGTAGTTCAACACCGGAGATGTTCCACAGTGTCTACCTCTTCTCAAAACACTTCCAGTATATGAGGGAACTCTGCTACATTAAGTTCTCACGACAGAGATGCGTCTGTGCTCAGTTGGAAAGTGTAGGACGTGTCTGGGTAGCAACCAGTAAGTGTCTGATACAAGCCGCTAAGAGGGGATGCGGAGGAAGGTATCTGCTCAGGGAAGCTACTTCAGGTGCGTACTCATTCATAACAGTGTCTCTCCTTTGAGGATGAAGATAGAACAGGGAACGACTACGGGCACATTAGGTACTGTGAGTAAAGGGCATGCTAAGGCGCTTAAGCCTGCCAAACACATATTGGATGTTCACCACCAGTGCAGATCCGCACTTAGTTTCTGCGTCGAAAACGCTTCCTACACTGAGAGGGAAGTGTGCTTTAGGAGGGATTCACTGCAGTGTTACGTCTGTTAAAGAAGGAAGCTTTTGGGACTGACTCTGTGGTAACCCCAATAGGCGCACATAGCTTTCCAGTCTCAGCCGTCTATCCGTTGGACTATAGCAAGTTCTGTTTAAGGGAAACTCCTTCATGCGGAATGTCACTTCTCACAGTGTCTTTCCAGTGGAGGAAAGAAGATAGAACAACGACGGACAGAGAGAACGTTGCAACCCGTGAGTGAAGTACAGGGTAAGGCACCTAAGCCTCTATGATGCATACTGGATGTTCAACACCTGGGATTTTCCACAATGTCTACCACTTCTCAAAACACTTCCAATATAGGAGGGAACTGTGCTACCGTAAGTTCTAATGACAGGGATGCATCTGTGCAAGGTTGAAAACTCGAGGATGTGTCTGGGTAGCAAACATGAAGTGTCTCATAAAGGCACCTTAGACTGGATGCGTAAGAGGTATCTGCTCAGGGAAGCTACTTCAGTTTTGTACTCATTCATTACAGTGCTTCTCCTTGGAGGAATGAAGGAAGAACCCGGACGGACTAGGGGCACATTAGGTACTGTGAATAAAGGGCAGGCTATGAACCTTACGCCTGCCAACCACATATTGGATGTTCACCACCAGTGTTGATCCGCACATAGGTTCTGCGTCTAAAACGCTTCCAACACTGAGAGGGAAGTGTGCTTTAGGAGGGATTCACTGCAGTGTTACGTCTGTTAAAGAAGGATGCTTTTGGGACTGACTCTGTGGTAACCGCATTAGGCGCACATAGCTTTCCAGTCTCAGACGTCTAACCGTTAGACTATAGGAAGTTCTGTTTAAGGGAAACTCCTTCATGCGGAATGTCACTTCTCACAGTGTCTTTGCAGTGGAGAAAAGAAGATAGAACAAGGACGGACAGAGAGAACGATGCAAACCGTGATTGAAGTACAGGGTAAGCCTCGTAGGCCTCTATTATGCATACTGGTAGTTCAACACCGGAGATGTTCCACAGTGTCTACCTCTTCTCAAAACACTTCCAGTATATGAGGGAACTCTGCTACATTAAGTTCTCACGACAGAGATGCGTCTGTGCTCAGTTGGAAAGTGTAGGACGTGTCTGGGTAGCAACCAGTAAGTGTCTGATACAAGCCGCTAAGAGGGGATGCGGAGGAAGGTATCTGCTCAGGGAAGCTACTTCAGGTGCGTACTCATTCATAACAGTGTCTCTCCTTTGAGGATGAAGATAGAACAGGGAACGACTACGGGCACATTAGGTACTGTGAGTAAAGGGCATGCTAAGGCGCTTATGCCTGCCAAACACATATTGGATGTTCACCACCAGTGCAGATCGGCATTTAGTTTCTCCGTCGAAAACGCTTCCTACACTGAGAGGGAAGTGTGCTTTAGGAGGGATTCACTGCAGTGTTACGTCTGTTAATGAAGGATGCTTTTGGGACTGACTCTGTGGTAACCGCATTAGGCGCACATAGCTTTCCAGTCTCAGACGTCTAACCGTTAGACTATAGGAAGTTCTGTTTAAGGGAAACTCCTTCATGCGGAATGTCACTTCTCACAGTGTCTTTGCAGTGGAGAAAAGAAGATAGAACAAGGACGGACAGAGAGAACGATGCAAACCGTGATTGAAGTACAGGGTAAGCCTCGTAGGCCTCTATTATGCATACTGGTAGTTCAACACCGGAGATGTTCCACAGTGTCTACCTCTTCTCAAAACACTTCCAGTATATGAGGGAACTCTGCTACATTAAGTTCTCACGACAGAGATGCGTCTGTGCTCAGTTGGAAAGTGTAGGACGTGTCTGGGTAGCAACCAGTAAGTGTCTGATACAAGCCGCTAAGAGGGGATGCGGAGGAAGGTATCTGCTCAGGGAAGCTACTTCAGGTGCGTACTCATTCATAACAGTGTCTCTCCTTTGAGGATGAAGATAGAACAGGGAACGACTACGGGCACATTAGGTACTGTGAGTAAAGGGCATGCTAAGGCGCTTAAGCCTGCCAAACACATATTTGATGTTCACCACCAGTGCAGATCCGCACTTAGTTTCTCCGTCGAAAACGCTTCCTACACTGAGAGGGAAGTGTGCTTTAGGAGGGATTCACTGCAGTGTTACGTCTGTTAAAGAAGGATGCTTTTGGGACTGACTCGGTGGTAACCGCATTAGGCGCACATAGCTTTCCAGTCTCAGACGTCTAACCGTTAGACTATAGGAAGTTCTGTTTAAGGGAAACTCCTTCATGCGGAATGTCACTTCTAACAGTGTCTTTGCAGTGGAGAAAAGAAGATAGAACAAGGACGGACAGAGAGAACGATGCAAACCGTGATTGAAGTACAGGGTAAGCCTCGTAGGCCTCTATTATGCATACTGGTAGTTCAACACCGGAGATGTTCCACAGTGTCTAACTCTTCTCAAAACACTTCCAGTATATGAGGGAACTCTGCTACATTAAGTTCTCACGACAGAGATGCGTCTGTGCTCAGTTGGAAAGTGTAGGACGTGTCTGGGTAGCAACCAGTAAGTGTCTGATACAAGCCGCTAAGAGGGGATGCGGAGGAAGGTATCTGCTCAGGGAAGCTACTTCAGGTGCGTACTCATTCATAACAGTGTCTCTCCTTTGAGGATGAAGATAGAACAGGGAACGACTACGGGCACATTAGGTACTGTGAGTAAAGGGCATGCTAAGGCGCTTAAGCCTGCCAAACACATATTGGATGTTCACCACCAGTGCAGATCGGCACTTAGTTTCTCCGTCGAAAACGCTTCCTACACTGAGAGGGAAGTGTGCTTTAGGAGGGATTCACTGCAGTGTTACGTCTGTTAAAGAAGGATGCTTTTGGGACTGACTCTGTGGTAACCGCATTAGGCGCACATAGCTTTCCAGTCTCAGACGTCTAACCGTTAGACTATAGGAAGTTCTGTTTAAGGGAAACTCCTTCATGCGGAATGTCACTTCTCACAGTGTCTTTGCAGTGGAGAAAAGAAGATAGAACAAGGACGGACAGAGAGAACGATGCAAACCGTGATTGAAGTACAGGGTAAGCCTCGTAGGCCTCTATTATGCATACTGGTAGTTCAACACCGGAGATGTTCCACAGTGTCTACCTCTTCTCAAAACACTTCCAGTATATGAGGGAACTCTGCTACATTAAGTTCTCACGACAGAGATGCGTCTGTGCTCAGTTGGAAAGTGTAGGACGTGTCTGGGTAGCAACCAGTAAGTGTCTGATACAAGCCGCTAAGAGGGGATGCGGAGGAAGGTATCTGCTCAGGGAAGCTACTTCAGGTGCGTACTCATTCATAACAGTGTCTCTCCTTTGAGGATGAAGATAGAACAGGGAACGACTACGGGCACATTAGGTACTGTGAGTAAAGGGCATGCTAAGGCGCTTAAGCCTGCCAAACACATATTGGATGTTCACCACCAGTGCAGATCCGCACTTAGTTTCTGCGTCGAAAACGCTTCCTACACTGAGAGGGAAGTGTGCTTTAGGAGGGATTCACTGCAGTGTTACGTCTGTTAAAGAAGGAAGCTTTTGGGACTGACTCTGTGGTAACCCCAATAGGCGCACATAGCTTTCCATTCTCAGCCGTCTATCCGTTGGACTATAGCAAGTTCTGTTTAAGGGAAACTCCTTCATGCGGAATGTCACTTCTCACAGTGTCTTTCCAGTGGAGGAAAGAAGATAGAACAACGACGGACAGAGAGAACGTTGCAACCCGTGAGTGAAGTACAGGGTAAGGCACCTAAGCCTCTATGATGCATACTGGATGTTCAACACCTGGGATTTTCCACAATGTCTACCACTTCTCAAAACACTTCCAATATAGGAGGGAACTGTGCTACCGTAAGTTCTAATGACAGGGATGCATCTGTGCAAGGTTGAAAACTCGAGGATGTGTCTGGGTAGCAAACATGAAGTGTCTCATAAAGGCACCTTAGACTGGATGCGTAGGAGGTATCTGCTCAGGGAAGCTACTTCAGTTTTGAACTCATTCATTACAGTGCTTATCCTTGGAGGAATGAAGGAAGAACACGGACGGACTAGGGGCACATTAGGTACTGTGAATAAAGGGCAGGCTATGAACCTTACGCCTGCCAACCACATATTGGATGTTCACCACCAGTGTTGATCCGCACATAGTTTCTGCGTCTAAAACGCTTCCAACACTGAGAGGGAAGTGTGCTTTAGGAGGGATTCACTGCAGTGTTACGTCTGTTAAAGAAGGATGCTTTTGGGACTGACTCTGTGGTAACCGCATTAGGCGCACATAGCTTTCCAGTCTCAGACGTGTAACCGTTAGACTATAGGAAGTTCTGTTTAAGGGAAACTCCTTCATGCGGAATGTCACTTCTCACAGTGTCTTTGCAGTGGAGAAAAGAAGATAGAACAAGGACGGACAGAGAGAACGATGCAAACCGTGATTGAAGTACAGGGTAAGCCTCGTAGGCCTCTATTATGCATACTGGTAGTTCAACACCGGAGATGTTCCACAGTGTCTACCTCTTCTCAAAACACTTCCAGTATATGAGGGAACTCTGCTACATTAAGTTCTCACGACAGAGATGCGTCTGTGCTCAGTTGGAAAGTGTAGGACGTGTCTGGGTAGCAACCAAGAAGTGTCTGATACAAGCCGCTAAGAGGGGATGCGGAGGAAGGTATCTGCTCAGGGAAGCTACTTCAGGTGCGTACTCATTCATAACAGTGTCTCTCCTTTGAGGATGAAGATAGAACAGGGAACGACTACGGGCACATTAGGTACTGTGAGTAAAGGGCATGCTAAGGCGCTTAAGCCTGCCAAACACATATTGGATGTTCACCACCAGTGCAGATCCGCACTTAGTTTCTGCGTCGAAAACGCTTCCTACACTGAGAGGGAAGTGTGCTTTAGGAGGGATTCACTGCAGTGTTACGTCTGTTAAAGAAGGATGCTTTTGGGACTGACTCGGTGGTAACCGCATTAGGCGCACATAGCTTTCCAGTCTCAGACGTCTAACCGTTAGACTATAGGAAGTTCTGTTTAAGGGAAACTCCTTCATGCGGAATGTCACTTCTCACAGTGTCTTTGCAGTGGAGAAAAGAAGATAGAACAAGGACGGACAGAGAGAACGATGCAAACCGTGATTGAAGTACAGGGTAAGCCTCGTAGGCCTCTATTATGCATACTGGTAGTTCAACACCGGAGATGTTCCACAGTGTCTACCTCTTCTCAAAACACTTCCAGTATATGAGGGAACTCTGCTACATTAAGTTCTCACGACAGAGATGCGTCTGTGCTCAGTTGGAAAGTGTAGGACGTGTCTGGGTAGCAACCAGTAAGTGTCTGATACAAGCCGCTAAGAGGGGATGCGGAGGAAGGTATCTGCTCAGGGAAGCTACTTCAGGTGCGTACTCATTCATAACAGTGTCTCTCCTTTGAGGATGAAGATAGAACAGGGAACGACTACGGGCACATTAGGTACTGTGAGTAAAGGGCATGCTAAGGCGCTTAAGCCTGCCAAACACATATTGGATGTTCACCACCAGTGCAGATCCGCACTTAGTTTCTGCGTCGAAAACGCTTCCTACACTGAGAGGGAAGTGTGCTTTAGGAGGGATTCACTGCAGAGTTACGTCTGTTAAAGAAGGAAGCTTTTGGGACTGACTCTGTGGTAACCCCAATAGGCGCACATAGCTTTCCAGTCTCAGCCGTCTATCCGTTGGACTATAGCAAGTTCTGTTTAAGGGAAACTCCTTCATGCGGAATGTCACTTCTCACAGTGTCTTTCCAGTGGAGGAAAGAAGATAGAACAACGACGGACAGAGAGAACGTTGCAACCCGTGAGTGAAGTACAGTGTAAGGCACCTAAGCCTCTATGATGCATACTGGATGTTCAACACCTGGGATTTTCCACAATGTCTACCACTTCTCAAAACACTTCCAATATAGGAGGGAACTGTGCTACCGTAAGTTCTAATGACAGGGATGCATCTGTGCAAGGTTGAAAACTCGAGGATGTGTCTGGGTAGCAAACATGAAGTGTCTCATAAAGGCACCTTAGACTGGATGCGTAGTAGGTATCTGCTCAGGGAAGCTACTTCAGTTTTGAACTCATTCATAACACTGCTTCTCCTTGGAGGAATGAAGGAAGAACACGGACGGACTAGGGGCACATTAGGTACTGTGAATAAAGGGCAAGCTATGAACTTTACGCCTGCCAACCACATATTGGATGTTCACCACCAGTGTTGATCCGCACATAGGTTCTGCGTCTAAAACGCTTCCAACACTGAGAGGGAAGTGTGCTTTAGGAGGGATTCACTGCAGTGTTACGTCTGTTAAAGAAGGATGCTTTTGGGACTGACTCTGTGGTAACCGCATTAGGCGCACATAGCTTTCCAGTCTCAGACGTCTAACCGTTAGACTATAGGAAGTTCTGTTTAAGGGAAACTCCTTCATGCGGAATGTCACTTCTCACAGTGTCTTTCCAGTGGAGAAAAGAAGATAGAACAAGGACGGACAGAGAGAACGATGCAAACCGTGATTGAAGTACAGGGTAAGCCTCGTAGGCCTCTATTATGCATACTGGTAGTTCAACACCGGAAATGTTCCACAGTGTCTACCTCTTCTCAAAACACTTCCAGTATATGAGGGAACTCTGCTACATTAAGTTCTCACGACAGATATGCGTCTGTGCTCAGTTGGAAAGTGTAGGACGTGTCTGGGTAGCAACCAGTAAGTGTCTGATACAAGCCGCTATGAGGGGATGCGGAGGAAGGTATCTGCTCAGGGAAGCTACTTCAGGTGCGTACTCATTCATAACAGTGTCTCTCCTTTGAGGATGAAGATAGAACAGGAAACGACTACGGGCACATTAGGTACTGTGAGTAAAGGGCATGCTAAGGCGCTTAAGCCTGCCAAACACATATTGGATGTTCACCACCAGTGCAGATCCGCACTTAGTTTCTGCGTCGAAAACGCTTCCTACACTGAGAGGGAAGTGTGCTTTAGGAGGGATTCACTGCAGTGTTACGTCTGTTAAAGAAGGAAGCTTTTGGGTCTGACTCTGTGGTAACCCCAATAGGCGCACATAGCTTTCCAGTCTCAGCCGTCTATCCGTTGGACTATAGCAAGTTCTGTTTAAGGGAAACTCCTTCATGCGGAATGTCACTTCTCACAGTGTCTTTCCAGTGGAGGAAAGAAGATAGAACAACGACGGACAGAGAGAACGTTGCAACCCGTGAGTGAAGTACAGGGTAAGGCACCTAAGCCTCTATGATGCATACTGGATGTTCAACACCTGGGATTTTCCACAATGTCTACCACTTCTCAAAACACTTCCAATATAGGAGGGAACTGTGCTACTTAAGTTCTAATGACAGGGATGCATCTGTGCAAGGTTGAAAACTCGAGGATGTGTCTGGGTAGCAAACATGAAGTGTCTCATAAAGGCACCTTAGACTGGATGCGTAGTAGGTATCTGCTAGGGAAGCTACTTCAGTTTTGTACTCATTCATAACAGTGCTTCTCCTTGGAGGAATGAAGGAAGAACACGGACGGACTAGGGGCACAGTAGGTACTGTGAATAAAGGGCAGGCTATGAACCTTACACCTGCCAACCACATATTGGATGTTCACCACCAGTGTTGATCCGCACATAGGTTCTGCGTCGAAAACGCTTCCTACACTGAGAGGGAAGTGTGCTTTAGGAGGGATTCACTGCAGTGTTACGTCTGTTAAAGAAGGAAGCTTTTAGGACTGACTCTGTGGTAACCCCAATAGGCGCACATAGCTTTCCAGTCTCAGCCGTCTATCCGTTGGACTATAGCAAGTTCTGTTTAAGGGAAACTCCTTCATGCGGAATGTCACTTCTCACAGTGTCTTTCCAGTGGAGGAAAGAAGATAGAACAACGACGGACAGAGAGAACGTTACAACCCGTGAGTGAAGTACAGGGTAAGGCACCTAAGCCTCTATGATGCATACTGGATGTTCAACACCTGGGATTTTCCACAATGTCTACCACTTCTCAAAACACTTCCAATATAGGAGGGAACTGTGCTACCGTAAGTTCTAATGACAGGGATGCATCTGTGCAAGGTTGAAAACTCGAGGATGTGTCTGGGTAGCAAACATGAAGTGTCTCATAAAGGCACCTTAGACTGGATGCGTAGGAGGTATCTGCTCAGGGAAGCTACTTCAGTTTTGAACTCATTCATAACAGTGCTTCTCCTTGGAGGAATGAAGGAAGAACACGGACGGACTAGGGGCACATTAGGTACTGTGAATAAAGGGCAAGCTATGAACTTTACGCCTGCCAACCACATATTGGATGTTCACCACCAGTGTTGATCCGCACATAGGTTCTGCGTCTAAAACGCTTCCAACACTGAGAGGGAAGTGTGCTTTAGGAGGGATTCACTGCAGTGTTACGTCTGTTAAAGAAGGATGCTTTTGGGACTGACTCTGTGGTAACCGCATTAGGCGCACATAGCTTTCCAGTCTCAGACGTCTAACCGTTAGACTATAGGAAGTTCTGTTTAAGGGAAACTCCTTCATGCGGAATGTCACTTCTCACAGTGTCTTTGCAGTGGAGAAAAGAAGATAGAACAAGGACGGACAGAGAGAACGATGCAAACCGTGATTGAAGTACAGGGTAAGCCTCGTAGGCCTCTATTATGCATACTGGTAGTTCAACACCGGAGATGTTCCACAGTGTCTATCTCTTCTCAAAACACTTCCAGTATATGAGGGAACTCTGCTACATTAAGTTCTCACGACAGAGATGCGTCTGTGCTCAGTTGGAAAGTGTAGGACGTGTCTGGGTAGCAACCAGTAAGTGTCTGATACAAGCCGCTAAGAGGGGATGCGGAGGAAGGTATCTGCTCAGGGAAGCTACTTCAGGTGCGTACTCATTCATAACAGTGTCTCTCCTTTGAGGATGAAGATAGAACAGGGAACGACTACGGGCACATTAGGTACTGTGAGTAAAGGGCATGCTAAGGCGCTTAAGCCTGCCAAACACATATTGGATGTTCACCACCAGTGCAGATCCGCACTTAGTTTCTGCGTCGAAAACGCTTCCTACACTGAGAGGGAAGTGTGCTTTAGGAGGGATTCACTGCAGAGTTACGTCTGTTAAAGAAGGAAGCTTTTGGGACTGACTCTGTGGTAACCCCAATAGGCGCACATAGCTTTCCAGTCTCAGCCGTCTATCCGTTGGACTATAGCAAGTTCTGTTTAAGGGAAACTCCTTCATGCGGAATGTCACTTCTCACAGTGTCTTTCCAGTGGAGGAAAGAAGATAGAACAACGACGGACAGAGAGAACGTTGCAACCCGTGAGTGAAGTACAGTGTAAGGCACCTAAGCCTCTATGATGCATACTGGATGTTCAACACCTGGGATTTTCCACAATGTCTACCACTTCTCAAAACACTTCCAATATAGGAGGGAACTGTGCTACCGTAAGTTCTAATGACAGGGATGCATCTGTGCAAGGTTGAAAACTCGAGGATGTGTCTGGGTAGCAAACATGAAGTGTCTCATAAAGGCACCTTAGACTGGATGCGTAGGAGGTATCTGCTAGGGAAGCTACTTCAGTTTTGTACTCATTCATAACAGTGCTTCTCCTTGGAGGAATGAAGGAAGAACACGGACGGACTAGGGGCACAGTAGGTACTGTGAATAAAGGGCAGGCTATGAACCTTACGCCTGCCAACCACATATTGGATGTTCACCACCAGTGTTGATCCGCACATAGGTTCTGCGTCTAAAACGCTTCCAACACTGAGAGGGAAGTGTGCTTTAGGAGGGATTCACTGCAGTGTTACGTCTGTTAAAGAAGGATGCTTTTGGGACTGACTCTGTGGTAACCGCATTAGGCGCACATAGCTTTCCAGTCTCAGATGTCTAACCGTTAGACTATAGGAAGTTCTGTTTAAGGGAAACTCCTTCATGCGGAATGTCACTTCTCACAGTGTCTTTCCAGTGGAGAAAAGAAGATAGAACAAGGACGGACAGAGAGAACGATGCAAACCGTGATTGAAGTACAGGGTAAGCCTCGTAGGCCTCTATTATGCATACTGGTAGTTCAACACCGGAAATGTTCCACAGTGTCTACCTCTTCTCAAAACACTTCCAGTATATGAGGGAACTCTGCTACATTAAGTTCTCACGACAGATATGCGTCTGTGCTCAGTTGGAAAGTGTAGGACGTGTCTGGGTAGCAACCAGTAAGTGTCTGATACAAGCCGCTATGAGGGGATGCGGAGGAAGGTATCTGCTCAGGGAAGCTACTTCAGGTGCGTACTCATTCATAACAGTGTCTCTCCTTTGAGGATGAAGATAGAACAGGAAACGACTACGGGCACATTAGGTACTGTGAGTAAAGGGCATGCTAAGGCGCTTAAGCCTGCCAAACACATATTGGATGTTCACCACCAGTGCAGATCCGCACTTAGTTTCTCCGTCGAAAACGCTTCCTACACTGAGAGGGAAGTGTGCTTTAGGAGGGATTCACTGCAGTGTTACGTCTGTTAAAGAAGGAAGCTTTTGGGTCTGACTCTGTGGTAACCCCAATAGGCGCACATAGCTTTCCAGTCTCAGCCGTCTATCCGTTGGACTATAGCAAGTTCTGTTTAAGGGAAACTCCTTCATGCGGAATGTCACTTCTCACAGTGTCTTTCCAGTGGAGGAAAGAAGATAGAACAACGACGGACAGAGAGAACGTTGCAACCCGTGAGTGAAGTACAGGGTAAGGCACCTAAGCCTCTATGATGCATACTGGATGTTCAACACCTGGGATTTTCCACAATGTCTACCACTTCTCAAAACACTTCCAATATAGGAGGGAACTGTGCTACTTAAGTTCTAATGACAGGGATGCATCTGTGCAAGGTTGAAAACTCGAGGATGTGTCTGGGTAGCAAACATGAAGTGTCTCATAAAGGCACCTTAGACTGGATGCGTAGTAGGTATCTGCTAGGGAAGCTACTTCAGTTTTGTACTCATTCATAACAGTGCTTCTCCTTGGAGGAATGAAGGAAGAACACGGACGGACTAGGGGCACAGTAGGTACTGTGAATAAAGGGCAGGCTATGAACCTTACACCTGCCAACCACATATTGGATGTTCACCACCAGTGTTGATCCGCACATAGGTTCTGCGTCTAAAACGCTTCCAACACTGAGAGGGAAGTGTGCTTTAGGAGGGATTCACTGCAGTGTTACGTCTGTTAAAGAAGGATGCTTTTGGGACTGACTCGGTGGTAACCGCATTAGGCGCACATAGCTTTCCAGTCTCAGACGTCTAACCGTTAGACTATAGGAAGTTCTGTTTAAGGGAAACTCCTTCATGCGGAATGTCACTTCTCACAGTGTCTTTGCAGTGGAGAAAAGAAGATAGAACAAGGACGGACAGAGAGAACGATGCAAACCGTGATTGAAGTACAGGGTAAGCCTCGTAGGCCTCTATTATGCATACTGGTAGTTCAACACCGGAGATGTTCCACAGTGTCTACCTCTTCTCAAAACACTTCCAGTATATGAGGGAACTCTGCTACATTAAGTTCTCACGACAGAGATGCGTCTGTGCTCAGTTGGAAAGTGTAGGACGTGTCTGGGTAGCAACCAGTAAGTGTCTGATACAAGCCGCTAAGAGGGGATGCGGAGGAAGGTATCTGCTCAGGGAAGCTACTTCAGGTGCGTACTCATTCATAACAGTGTCTCTCCTTTGAGGATGAAGATAGAACAGGGAACGACTACGGGCACATTAGGTACTGTGAGTAAAGGGCATGCTAAGGCGCTTAAGCCTGCCAAACACATATTGGATGTTCACCACCAGTGCAGATCCGCACTTAGTTTCTGCGTCGATAACGCTTCCTACACTGAGAGGGAAGTGTGCTTTAGGAGGGATTCACTGCAGTGTTACGTCTGTTAAAGAAGGAAGCTTTTGGGACTGACTCTGTGGTAACCCCAATAGGCGCACATAGCTTTCCAGTCTCAGCCGTCTATCCGTTGGACTATAGCAAGTTCTGTTTAAGGGAAACTCCTTCATGCGGAATGTCACTTCTCACAGTGTCTTTCCAGTGGAGGAAAGAAGATAGAACAACGACGGACAGAGAGAACGTTACAACCCGTGAGTGAAGTACAGGGTAAGGCACCTAAGCCTCTATGATGCATACTGGATGTTCAACACCTGGGATTTTCCACAATGTCTACCACTTCTCAAAACACTTCCAATATAGGAGGGAACTGTGCTACCGTAAGTTCTAATGACAGGGATGCATCTGTGCAAGGTTGAAAACTCGAGGATGTGTCTGGGTAGCAAACATGAAGTGTCTCATAAAGGCACCTTAGACTGGATGCGTAGGAGGTATCTGCTCAGGGAAGCTACTTCAGTTTTGAACTCATTCATAACAGTGCTTCTCCTTGGAGGAATGAAGGAAGAACACGGACGGACTAGGGGCACATTAGGTACTGTGAATAAAGGGCAAGCTATGAACTTTACGCCTGCCAACCACATATTGGATGTTCACCACCAGTGTTGATCCGCACATAGGTTCTGCGTCTAAAACGCTTCCAACACTGAGAGGGTAGTGTGCTTTAGGAGGGATTCACTGCAGTGTTACGTCTGTTAAAGAAGGATGCTTTTGGGACTGACTCTGTGGTAACCGCATTAGGCGCACTTAGCTTTCCAGTCTCAGACGTCTAACCGTTAGACTATAGGAAGTTCTGTTTAAGGGAAACTCCTTCATGCGGAATGTCACTTCTCACAGTGTCTTTCCAGTGGAGAAAAGAAGATAGAACAAGGACGGACAGAGAGAACGATGCAAACCGTGATTGAAGTACAGGGTAAGCCTCGTAGGCCTCTATTATACATACTGGTAGTTCAACACCGGAAATGTTCCACAGTGTCTACCTCTTCTCAAAACACTTCCAGTATATGAGGGAACTCTGCTACATTAAGTTCTCACGACAGATATGCGTCTGTGCTCAGTTGGAAAGTGTAGGACGTGTCTGGGTAGCAACCAGTAAGTGTCTGATACAAGCCGCTATGAGGGGATGCGGAGGAAGGTATCTGCTCAGGGAAGCTACTTCAGGTGCGTACTCATTCATAACAGTGTCTCTCCTTTGAGGATGAAGATAGAACAGGGAACGACTACGGGCACATTAGGTACTGTGAGTAAAGGGCATGCTAAGGCGCTTAAGCCTGCCAAACACATATTGGATGTTCACCACCAGTGCAGATCCGCACTTAGTTTCTGCGTCGAAAACGCTTCCTACACTGAGAGGGAAGTGTGCTTTAGGAGGGATTCACTGCAGTGTTACGTCTGTTAAAGAAGGAAGCTTTTGGGACTGACTCTGTGGTAACCCCAATAGGCGCACATAGCTTTCCAGTCTCAGCCGTCTATCCGTTGGACTATAGCAAGTTCTGTTTAAGGGAAACTCCTTCATGCGGAATGTCACTTCTCAGAGTGTCTTTCCAGTGGAGGAAAGAAGATAGAACAACGACGGACAGAGAGAACGTTGCAACCCGTGAGTGAAGTACAGGGTAAGGCACCTAAGCCTCTATGATGCATACTGGATGTTCAACACCTGGGATTTTCCACAATGTCTACCACTTCTCAAAACACTTCCAATATAGGAGGGAACTGTGCTACCGTAAGTTCTAATGACAGGGATGCATCTGTGCAAGGTTGAAAACTCGAGGATGTGTCTGGGTAGCAAACATGAAGTGTCTCATAAAGGCACCTTAGACTGGATGCGTAGTAGGTATCTGCTAGGGAAGCTACTTCAGTTTTGTACTCATTCATAACAGTGCTTCTCCTTGGAGGAATGAAGGAAGAACACGGACGGACTAGGGGCACAGTAGGTACTGTGAATAAAGGGCAGGCTATGAACCTTACGCCTGCCAACCACATATTGGATGTTCACCACCAGTGTTGATCCGCACATAGGTTCTGCGTCTAAAACGCTTCCAACACTGAGAGGGAAGTGTGCTTTAGGAGGGATTCACTGCAGTGTTACGTCTGTTAAAGAAGGATGCTTTTGGGACTGACTCTGTGGTAACCGCATTAGGCGCACATAGCTTTCCAGTCTCAGACGTCTAACCGTTAGACTATAGGAAGTTCTGTTTAAGGGAAACTCCTTCATGCGGAATGTCACTTCTCACAGTGTCTTTGCAGTGGAGAAAAGAAGATTGAACAAGGACGGACAGAGAGAACGATGCAAACCGTGATTGAAGTACAGGGTAAGCCTCGTAGGCCTCTATTATGCATACTGGTAGTTCAACACCGGAGATGTTCCACAGTGTCTACCTCTTCTCAAAACACTTCCAGTATATGAGGGAACTCTGCTACATTAAGTTCTCACGACAGAGATGCGTCTGTGCTCAGTTGGAAAGTGTAGGACGTGTCTGGGTAGCAACCAGTAAGTGTCTGATACAAGCCGCTAAGAGGGGATGCGGAGGAAGGTATCTGCTCAGGGAAGCTACTTCAGGTGCGTACTCATTCATAACAGTGTCTCTCCTTGGAGGATGAAGATAGAACAGGGAACGACTACGGGCACATTAGGTACTGTGAGTAAAGGGCATGCTAAGGCGCTTAAGCCTGCCAAACACATATTGGATGTTCACCACCAGTGCAGATCCGCACTTAGTTTCTGCGTCGAAAACGCTTCCTACACTGAGAGGGAAGTGTGCTTTAGGAGGGATTCACTGCAGTGTTACGTCTGTTAAAGAAGGAAGCTTTTGGGACTGACTCTGTGGTAACCCCAATAGGCGCACATAGCTTTCCAGTCTCAGCCGTCTATCCGTTGGACTATAGCAAGTTCTGTTTAAGGGAAACTCCTTCATGCGGAATGTCACTTCTCACAGTGTCTTTCCAGTGGAGGAAAGAAGATAGAACAACGACGGACAGAGAGAACGTTACAACCCGTGAGTGAAGTACAGGGTAAGGCACCTAAGCCTCTATGATGCATACTGGATGTTCAACACCTGGGATTTTCCACAATGTCTACCACTTCTCAAAACACTTCCAATATAGGAGGGAACTGTGCTACCGTAAGTTCTAATGACAGGGATGCATCTGTGCAAGGTTGAAAACTCGAGGATGTGTCTGGGTAGCAAACATGAAGTGTCTCATAAAGGCACCTTAGACTGGATGCGTAGGAGGTATCTGCTCAGGGAAGCTACTTCAGTTTTGAACTCATTCATAACAGTGCTTCTCCTTGGAGGAATGAAGGAAGAACACGGACGGACTAGGGGCACATTAGGTACTGTGAATAAAGGGCAAGCTATGAACTTTACGCCTGCCAACCACATATTGGATGTTCACCACCAGTGTTGATCCGCACATAGGTTCTGCGTCTAAAACGCTTCCAACACTGAGAGGGTAGTGTGCTTTAGGAGGGATTCACTGCAGTGTTACGTCTGTTAAAGAAGGATGCTTTTGGGACTGACTCTGTGGTAACCGCATTAGGCGCACTTAGCTTTCCAGTCTCAGACGTCTAACCGTTAGACTATAGGAAGTTCTGTTTAAGGGAAACTCCTTCATGCGGAATGTCACTTCTCACAGTGTCTTTCCAGTGGAGAAAAGAAGATAGAACAAGGACGGACAGAGAGAACGATGCAAACCGTGATTGAAGTACAGGGTAAGCCTCGTAGGCCTCTATTATACATACTGGTAGTTCAACACCGGAAATGTTCCACAGTGTCTACCTCTTCTCAAAACACTTCCAGTATATGAGGGAACTCTGCTACATTAAGTTCTCACGACAGATATGCGTCTGTGCTCAGTTGGAAAGTGTAGGACGTGTCTGGGTAGCAACCAGTAAGTGTCTGATACAAGCCGCTATGAGGGGATGCGGAGGAAGGTATCTGCTCAGGGAAGCTACTTCAGGTGCGTACTCATTCATAACAGTGTCTCTCCTTTGAGGATGAAGATAGAACAGGGAACGACTACGGGCACATTAGGTACTGTGAGTAAAGGGCATGCTAAGGCGCTTAAGCCTGCCAAACACATATTGGATGTTCACCACCAGTGCAGATCCGCACTTAGTTTCTGCGTCGAAAACGCTTCCTACACTGAGAGGGAAGTGTGCTTTAGGAGGGATTCACTGCAGTGTTACGTCTGTTAAAGAAGGAAGCTTTTGGGACTGACTCTGTGGTAACCCCAATAGGCGCACATAGCTTTCCAGTCTCAGCCGTCTATCCGTTGGACTATAGCAAGTTCTGTTTAAGGGAAACTCCTTCATGCGGAATGTCACTTCTCACAGTGTCTTTCCAGTGGAGGAAAGAAGATAGAACAACGACGGACAGAGAGAACGTTGCAACCCGTGAGTGAAGTACAGGGTAAGGCACCTAAGCCTCTATGATGCATACTGGATGTTCAACACCTGGGATTTTCCACAATGTCTACCACTTCTCAAAACACTTCCAATATAGGAGGGAACTGTGCTACCGTAAGTTCTAATGACAGGGATGCATCTGTGCAAGGTTGAAAACTCGAGGATGTGTCTGGGTAGCAAACATGAAGTGTCTCATAAAGGCACCTTAGACTGGATGCGTAGTAGGTATCTGCTAGGGAAGCTACTTCAGTTTTGTACTCATTCATAACAGTGCTTCTCCTTGGAGGAATGAAGGAAGAACACGGACGGACTAGGGGCACAGTAGGTACTGTGAATAAAGGGCAGGCTATGAACCTTACGCCTGCCAACCACATATTGGATGTTCACCACCAGTGTTGATCCGCACATAGGTTCTGCGTCTAAAACGCTTCCAACACTGAGAGGGAAGTGTGCTTTAGGAGGGATTCACTGCAGTGTTACGTCTGTTAAAGAAGGATGCTTTTGGGACTGACTCTGTGGTAACCGCATTAGGCGCACATAGCTTTCCAGTCTCAGACGTCTAACCGTTAGACTATAGGAAGTTCTGTTTAAGGGAAACTCCTTCATGCGGAATGTCACTTCTCACAGTGTCTTTGCAGTGGAGAAAAGAAGATTGAACAAGGACGGACAGAGAGAACGATGCAAACCGTGATTGAAGTACAGGGTAAGCCTCGTAGGCCTCTATTATGCATACTGGTAGTTCAACACCGGAGATGTTCCACAGTGTCTACCTCTTCTCAAAACACTTCCAGTATATGAGGGAACTCTGCTACATTAAGTTCTCACGACAGAGATGCGTCTGTGCTCAGTTGGAAAGTGTAGGACGTGTCTGGGTAGCAACCAGTAAGTGTCTGATACAAGCCGCTAAGAGGGGATGCGGAGGAAGGTATCTGCTCAGGGAAGCTACTTCAGGTGCGTACTCATTCATAACAGTGTCTCTCCTTGGAGGATGAAGATAGAACAGGGAACGACTACGGGCACATTAGGTACTGTGAGTAAAGGGCATGCTAAGGCGCTTAAGCCTGCCAAACACATATTGGATGTTCACCACCAGTGCAGATCCGCACTTAGTTTCTGCGTCGAAAACGCTTCCTACACTGAGAGGGAAGTGTGCTTTAGGAGGGATTCACTGCAGTGTTACGTCTGTTAAAGAAGGAAGCTTTTGGGACTGACTCTGTGGTAACCCCAATAGGCGCACATAGCTTTCCAGTCTCAGCCGTCTATCCGTTGGACTATAGCAAGTTCTGTTTAAGGGAAACTCGTTCATGCGGAATATCACTTCTCACAGTGTCTTTGCAGTGGAGGAAAGAAGATAGAACAACGACGGACAGAGAGAACGTTGCAACCCGTGAGTGAAGTACAGGGTAAGTCACCTAAGCCTCTATGATGCATACTGGATGTTCAACACCTGGGATTTTCCACAATGTCTACCACTTCTCAAAACACTTCCAATATAGGAGGGAACTGTGCTACCGTAAGTTCTAATGACAGGGATGCATCTGTGCAAGGTTGAAAACTCGAGGATGTGTCTGGGTAGCAAACATGAAGTGTCTCATAAAGGCACCTTAGACTGGATGCGTAGTAGGTATCTGCTAGGGAAGCTACTTCAGTTTTGTACTCATTCATAACAGTGCTTCTCCTTGGAGGAATGAAGGAAGAACACGGACGGACTAGGGGCACAGTAGGTACTGTGAATAAAGGGCAGGCTATGAACCTTACGCCTGCCAACCACATATTGGATGTTCACCACCAGTGTTGATCCGCACATAGGTTCTGCGTCTAAAACGCTTCCAACACTGAGAGGGAAGTGTGCTTTAGGAGGGATTCACTGCAGTGTTACGTCTGTTAAAGAAGGATGCTTTTGGGACTGACTCTGTGGTAACCGCATTAGGCGCACATAGCTTTCCAGTCTCAGACGTCTAACCGTTAGACTATAGGAAGTTCTGTTTAAGGGAAACTCCTTCATGCGGAATGTCACTTCTCACAGTGTCTTTCCAGTGGAGAAAAGAAGATAGAACAAGGACGGACAGAGAGAACGATGCAAACCGTGATTGAAGTACAGGGTAAGCCTCGTAGGCCTCTATTATGCATACTGGTAGTTCAACACCGGAAATGTTCCACAGTGTCTACCTCTTCTCAAAACACTTCCAGTATATGAGGGAACTCTGCTACATTAAGTTCTCACGACAGATATGCGTCTGTGCTCAGTTGGAAAGTGTAGGACGTGTCTGGGTAGCAACCAGTAAGTGTCTGATACAAGCCGCTATGAGGGGATGCGGAGGAAGGTATCTGCTCAGGGAAGCTACTTCAGGTGCGTACTCATTCATAACAGTGTCTCTCCTTTGAGGATGAAGATAGAACAGGGAACGACTACGGGCACATTAGGTACTGTGAGTAAAGGGCATGCTAAGGCGCTTAAGCCTGCCAAACACATATTGGATGTTCACCACCAGTGCAGATCCGCACTTAGTTTCTGCGTCGAAAACGCTTCCTACACTGAGAGGGAAGTGTGCTTTAGGAGGGATTCACTGCAGTGTTACGTCTGTTAAAGAAGGAAGCTTTTGGGACTGACTCTGTGGTAACCCCAATAGGCGCACATAGCTTTCCAGTCTCAGCCGTCTATCCGTTGGACTATAGCAAGTTCTGTTTAAGGGAAACTCCTTCATGCGGAATGTCACTTCTCACAGTGTCTTTCCAGTGGAGGAAAGAAGATAGAACAACGACGGACAGAGAGAACGTTGCAACCCGTGAGTGAAGTACAGGGTAAGGCACCTAAGCCTCTATGATGCATACTGGATGTTCAACACCTGGGATTTTCCACAATGTCTACCACTTCTCAAAACACTTCCAATATAGGAGGGAACTGTGCTACCGTAAGTTCTAATGACAGGGATGCATCTGTGCAAGGTTGAAAACTCGAGGATGTGTCTGGGTAGCAAACATGAAGTGTCTCATAAAGGCACCTTAGACTGGATGCGTAGTAGGTATCTGCTAGGGAAGCTACTTCAGTTTTGTACTCATTCATAACAGTGCTTC
The DNA here is from genome assembly GCF_020171115.1 of Neogale vison. Taxonomy (NCBI): domain Eukaryota; kingdom Metazoa; phylum Chordata; class Mammalia; order Carnivora; family Mustelidae; genus Neogale; species Neogale vison. The sequence goes on from NW_025334856.1 coordinate 1,945,303, forward strand.
TCCTTGGAGGAATGAAGGAAGAACACGGACGGACTAGGGGCACAGTAGGTACTGTGAATAAAGGGCAGGCTATGAACCTTACGCCTGCCAACCACATATTGGATGTTCACCACCAGTGTTGATCCGCACATAGGTTCTGCGTCTAAAACGCTTCCAACACTGAGAGGGAAGTGTGCTTTAGGAGGGATTCACTGCAGTGTTACGTCTGTTAAAGAAGGATGCTTTTGGGACTGACTCTGTGGTAACCGCATTAGGCGCACATAGCTTTCCAGTCTCAGACGTCTAACCGTTAGACTATAGGAAGTTCTGTTTAAGGGAAACTCCTTCATGCGGAATGTCACTTCTCACAGTGTCTTTGCAGTGGAGAAAAGAAGATAGAACAAGGACGGACAGAGAGAACGATGCAAACCGTGATTGAAGTACAGGGTAAGCCTCGTAGGCCTCTATTATGCATACTGGTAGTTCAAAACCGGAGATGTTCCACAGTATCTAACTCTTCTCAAAACACTTCCAGTATATGAGGGAACTCTGCTACATTAAGTTCTCACGACAGAGATGCGTCTGTGCTCAGTTGGATAGTGTAGGACGTGTCTGGGTAGCAACCAGTAAGTGTCTGATACAAGCCGCTAAGAGGGGATGCGGAGGAAGGTATCTGCTCAGGGAAGCTACTTCAGGTGCGTACTCATTCATAACAGTGTCTCTCCTTGGAGGATGAAGATAGAACAGGGAACGACTACGGGCACATTAGGTACTGTGAGTAAAGGGCATGCTAAGGCGCTTAAGCCTGCCAAACACATATTGGATGTTCACCACCAGTGCAGATCCGCACTTAGTTTCTGCGTCGAAAACGCTTCCTACACTGAGAGGGAAGTGTGCTTTAGGAGGGATTCACTGCAGTGTTACGTCTGTTAAAGAAGGAAGCTTTTGGGACTGACTCTGTGGTAACCCCAATAGGCGCACATAGCTTTCCAGTCTCAGCCGTCTATCCGTTGGACTATAGCAAGTTCTGTTTAAGGGAAACTCGTTCATGCGGAATATCACTTCTCACAGTGTCTTTGCAGTGGAGGAAAGAAGATAGAACAACGACGGACAGAGAGAACGTTGCAACCCGTGAGTGAAGTACAGGGTAAGTCACCTAAGCCTCTATGATGCATACTGGATGTTCAACACCTGGGATTTTCCACAATGTCTACCACTTCTCAAAACACTTCCAATATAGGAGGGAACTGTGCTACTGTAAGTTCTAATGACAGGGATGCATCTGTGCAAGGTTGAAAACTCGAGGATGTGTCTGGGTAGCAAACATGAAGTGTCTCATAAAGGCACCTTAGACTGGATGCGTAGTAGGTATCTGCTAGGGAAGCTACTTCAGTTTTGTACTCATTCATAACAGTGCTTCTCCTTGGAGGAATGAAGGAAGAACACGGACGGACTAGGGGCACAGTAGGTACTGTGAATAAAGGGCAGGCTATGAACCTTACGCCTGCCAACCACATATTGGATGTTCACCACCAGTGTTGATCCGCACATAGGTTCTGCGTCTAAAACGCTTCCAACACTGAGAGGGAAGTGTGCTTTAGGAGGGATTCACTGCAGTGTTACGTCTGTTAAAGAAGGATGCTTTTGGGACTGACTCTGTGGTAACCGCATTAGGCGCACATAGCTTTCCAGTCTCAGACGTCTAACCGTTAGACTATAGGAAGTTCTGTTTAAGGGAAACTCCTTCATGCGGAATGTCACTTCTCACAGTGTCTTTGCATTGGAGAAAAGAAGATAGAACAAGGACGGACAGAGAGAACGATGCAAACCGTGATTGAAGTACAGGGTAAGCCTCGTAGGCCTCTATTATGCATACTGGTAGTTCAACACCGGAGATGTTCCACAGTGTCTACCTCTTCTCAAAACACTTCCAGTATATGAGGGAACTCTGCTACATTAAGTTCTCACGACAGAGATGCGTCTGTGCTCAGTTGGATAGTGTAGGACGTGTCTGGGTAGCAACCAGTAAGTGTCTGATACAAGCCGCTAAGAGGGGATGCGGAGGAAGGTATCTGCTCAGGGAAGCTACTTCAGGTGCGTACTCATTCATAACAGTGTCTCTCCTTTGAGGATGAAGATAGAACAGGGAACGACTACGGGCACATTAGGTACTGTGAGTAAAGGGCATGCTAAGGCGCTTAAGCCTGCCAAACACATATTGGATGTTCACCACCAGTGCAGATCCGCACTTAGTTTCTGAGTCGAAAACGCTTCCTACACTGAGAGGGAAGTGTGCTTTAGGAGGGATTCACTGCAGTGTTACGTCTGTTAAAGAAGGAAGCTTTTGGGACTGACTCTGTGGTAACCCCAATAGGCGCACATAGCTTTCCAGTCTCAGCCGTCTATCCGTTGGACTATAGCAAGTTCTGTTTAAGGGAAACTCCTTCATGCGGAATGTCACTTCTCACAGTGTCTTTCCAGTGGAGGAAAGAAGATAGAACAACGACGGACAGAGAGAACGTTGCAACCCGTGAGTGAAGTACAGGGTAAGGCACCTAAGCCTCTATGATGCATACTGGATGTTCAACACCTGGGATTTTCCACAATGTCTACCACTTCTCAAAACACTTCCAATATAGGAGGGAAATGTGCTACCGTAAGTTCTAATGACAGGGATGCATCTGTGCAAGGTTGAAAACTCGAGGATGTGTCTGGGTAGCAAACATGAAGTGTCTCATAAAGGCACCTTAGACTGGATGCGTAGGAGGTATCTGCTCAGGGAAGCTACTTCAGTTTTGAACTCATTCATTACAGTGCTTCTCCTTGGAGGAATGAAGGAAGAACACGGACGGACTAGGGGCACATTAGGTACTGTGAATAAAGGGCAGGCTATGAACCTTACGCCTGCCAACCACATATTGGATGTTCACCACCAGTGTTGATCCGCACATAGGTTCTGCGTCTAAAACGCTTCCAACACTGAGAGGGAAGTGTGCTTTAGGAGGGATTCACTGCAGTGTTACGTCTGTTAAAGAAGGATGCTTTTGGGACTGACTCGGTGGTAACCGCATTAGGCGCACATAGCTTTCCAGTCTCAGACGTCTAACCGTTAGACTATAGGAAGTTCTGTTTAAGGGAAACTCCTTCATGCGGAATGTCACTTCTCACAGTGTCTTTCCAGTGGAGGAAAGAAGATAGAACAACGACGGACAGAGAGAACGTTGCAACCCGTGAGTGAAGTACAGGGTAAGGCACCTAAGCCTCTATGATGCATACTGGATGTTCAACACCTGGGAATTTCCAGAATGTCTACCACTTCTCAAAACACTTCCAATATAGGAGGGAAATGTGCTACCGTAAGTTCTAATGACAGGGATGCATCTGTGCAAGGTTGAAAACTCGAGGATGTGTCTGGGTAGCAAACATGAAGTGTCTCATAAAGGCACCTTAGACTGGATGCGTAGGAGGTATCTGCTCAGGGAAGCTACTTCAGTTTTGAACTCATTCATTACAGTGCTTCTCCTTGGAGGAATGAAGGAAGAACACGGACGGACTAGGGGCACATTAGGTACTGTGAATAAAGGGCAGGCTATGAACCTTACGCCTGCCAACCACATATTGGATGTTCACCACCAGTGTTGATCCGCACATAGGTTCTGCGTCTAAAACGCTTCCAACACTGAGAGGGAAGTGTGCTTTAGGAGGGATTCACTGCAGTGTTACGTCTGTTAAAGAAGGATGCTTTTGGGACTGACTCGGTGGTAACCGCATTAGGCGCACATAGCTTTCCAGTCTCAGACGTCTAACCGTTAGACTATAGGAAGTTCTGTTTAAGGGAAACTCCTTCATGCGGAATGTCACTTCTCACAGTGTCTTTGCAGTGGAGAAAAGAAGATAGAACAAGGACGGACAGAGAGAACGATGCAAACCGTGATTGAAGTACAGGGTAAGCCTCGTAGGCCTCTATTATGCATACTGGTAGTTCAACACCGGAGATGTTCCACAGTGTCTACCTCTTCTCAAAACACTTCCAGTATATGAGGGAACTCTGCTACATTAAGTTCTCACGACAGAGATGCGTCTGTGCTCAGTTGGAAAGTGTAGGACGTGTCTGGGTAGCAACCAGTAAGTGTCTGATACAAGCCGCTAAGAGGGGATGCGGAGGAAGGTATCTGCTCAGGGAAGCTACTTCAGGTGCGTACTCATTCATAACAGTGTCTCTCCTTTGAGGATGAAGATAGAACAGGGAACGACTACGGGCACATTAGGTACTGTGAGTAAAGGGCATGCTAAGGCGCTTAAGCCTGCCAAACACATATTGGATGTTCACCACCAGTGCAGATCCGCACTTAGTTTCTGCGTCGAAAACGCTTCCTACACTGAGAGGGAAGTGTGCTTTAGGAGGGATTCACTGCAGTGTTACGTCTGTTAAAGAAGGAAGCTTTTGGGACTGACTCTGTGGTAACCCCAATAGGCGCACATAGCTTTCCAGTCTCAGCCGTCTATCCGTTGGACTATAGCAAGTTCTGTTTAAGGGAAACTCCTTCATGCGGAATGTCACTTCTCACAGTGTCTTTCCAGTGGAGGAAAGAAGATAGAACAACGACGGACAGAGAGAACGTTGCAACCCGTGAGTGAAGTACAGGGTAAGGCACCTAAGCCTCTATGATGCATACTGGATGTTCAACACCTGGGATTTTCCACAATGTCTACCACTTCTCAAAACACTTCCAATATAGGAGGGAACTGTGCTACCGTAAGTTCTAATGACAGGGATGCATCTGTGCAAGGTTGAAAACTCGAGGATGTGTCTGGGTAGCAAACATGAAGTGTCTCATAAAGGCACCTTAGACTGGATGCGTAGGAGGTATCTGCTCAGGGAAGCTACTTCAGTTTTGAACTCATTCATTACAGTGCTTCTCCTTGGAGGAATGAAGGAAGAACCCGGACGGACTAGGGGCACATTAGGTACTGTGAATAAAGGGCAGGCTATGAACCTTACGCCTGCCAACCACATATTGGATGTTCACCACCAGTGTTGATCCGCACATAGGTTCTGCGTCTAAAACGCTTCCAACACTGAGAGGGAAGTGTGCTTTAGGAGGGATTCACTGCAGTGTTACGTCTGTTAAAGAAGGATGCTTTTGGGACTGACTCTGTGGTAACCGCATTAGGCGCACATAGCTTTCCAGTCTCAGACGTCTAACCGTTAGACTATAGGAAGTTCTGTTTAAGGGAAACTCCTTCATGCGGAATGTCACTTCTCACAGTGTCTTTGCAGTGGAGAAAAGAAGATAGAACAAGGACGGACAGAGAGAACGATGCAAACCGTGATTGAAGTACAGGGTAAGCCTCGTAGGCCTCTATTATGCATACTGGTAGTTCAACACCGGAGATGTTCCACAGTGTCTACCTCTTCTCAAAACACTTCCAGTATATGAGGGAACTCTGCTACATTAAGTTCTCACGACAGAGATGCGTCTGTGCTCAGTTGGAAAGTGTAGGACGTGTCTGGGTAGCAACCAGTAAGTGTCTGATACAAGCCGCTAAGAGGGGATGCGGAGGAAGGTATCTGCTCAGGGAAGCTACTTCAGGTGCGTACTCATTCATAACAGTGTCTCTCCTTTGAGGATGAAGATAGAACAGGGAACGACTACGGGCACATTAGGTACTGTGAGTAAAGGGCATGCTAAGGCGCTTAAGCCTGCCAAACACATATTGGATGTTCACCACCAGTGCAGATCCGCACTTAGTTTCTCCGTCGAAAACGCTTCCTACACTGAGAGGGAAGTGTGCTTTAGGAGGGATTCACTGCAGTGTTACGTCTGTTAAAGAAGGATGCTTTTGGGACTGACTCGGTGGTAACCGCATTAGGCACACATAGCTTTCCAGTCTCAGACGTCTAACCGTTAGACTATAGGAAGTTCTGTTTAAGGGAAACTCCTTCATGCGGAATGTCACTTCTCACAGTGTCTTTGCAGTGGAGAAAAGAAGATAGAACAAGGACGGACAGAGAGAACGATGCAAACCGTGATTGAAGTACAGGGTAAGCCTCGTAGGCCTCTATTATGCATACTGGTAGTTCAACACCGGAGATGTTCCACAGTGTCTACCTCTTCTCAAAACACTTCCAGTATATGAGGGAACTCTGCTACATTAAGTTCTCACGACAGAGATGCGTCTGTGCTCAGTTGGAAAGTGTAGGACGTGTCTGGGTAGCAACCAGTAAGTGTCTGATACAAGCCGCTAAGAGGGGATGCGGAGGAAGGTATCTGCTCAGGGAAGCTACTTCAGGTGCGTACTCATTCATAACAGTGTCTCTCCTTTGAGGATGAAGATAGAACAGGGAACGACTACGGGCACATTAGGTACTGTGAGTAAAGGGCATGCTAAGGCGCTTAAGCCTGCCAAACACATATTGGATGTTCACCACCAGTGCAGATCCGCACTTAGTTTCTGCGTCGAAAACGCTTCCTACACTGAGAGGGAAGTGTGCTTTAGGAGGGATTCACTGCAGTGTTACGTCTGTTAAAGAAGGAAGCTTTTGGGACTGACTCTGTGGTAACCCCAATAGGCGCACATAGCTTTCCAGTCTCAGCCGTCTATCCGTTGGACTATAGCAAGTTCTGTTTAAGGGAAACTCCTTCATGCGGAATGTCACTTCTCACAGTGTCTTTCCAGTGGAGGAAAGAAGATAGAACAACGACGGACAGAGAGAACGTTGCAACCCGTGAGTGAAGTACAGGGTAAGGCACCTAAGCCTCTATGATGCATACTGGATGTTCAACACCTGGGAATTTCCAGAATGTCTACCACTTCTCAAAACACTTCCAATATAGGAGGGAACTGTGCTACCGTAAGTTCTAATGACAGGGATGCATCTGTGCAAGGTTGAAAACTCGAGGATGTGTCTGGGTAGCAAACATGAAGTGTCTCATAAAGGCACCTTAGACTGGATGCGTAGGAGGTATCTGCTCAGGGAAGCTACTTCAGTTTTGAACTCATTCATTACAGTGCTTCTCCTTGGAGGAATGAAGGAAGAACCCGGACGGACTAGGGGCACATTAGGTACTGTGAATAAAGGGCAGGCTATGAACCTTACGCCTGCCAACCACATATTGGATGTTCACCACCAGTGTTGATCCGCACATAGGTTCTGCGTCTAAAACGCTTCCAACACTGAGAGGGAAGTGTGCTTTAGGAGGGATTCACTGCAGTGTTACGTCTGTTAAAGAAGGATGCTTTTGGGACTGACTCGGTGGTAACCGCATTAGGCGCACATAGCTTTCCAGTCTCAGACGTCTAACCGTTAGACTATAGGAAGTTCTGTTTAAGGGAAACTCCTTCATGCGGAATGTCACTTCTCACAGTGTCTTTGCAGTGGAGAAAAGAAGATAGAACAAGGACGGACAGAGAGAACGATGCAAACCGTGATTGAAGTACAGGGTAAGCCTCGTAGGCCTCTATTATGCATACTGGTAGTTCAACACCGGAGATGTTCCACAGTGTCTACCTCTTCTCAAAACACTTCCAGTATATGAGGGAACTCTGCTACATTAAGTTCTCACGACAGAGATGCGTCTGTGCTCAGTTGGAAAGTGTAGGACGTGTCTGGGTAGCAACCAGTAAGTGTCTGATACAAGCCGCTAAGAGGGGATGCGGAGGAAGGTATCTGCTCAGGGAAGCTACTTCAGGTGCGTACTCATTCATAACAGTGTCTCTCCTTTGAGGATGAAGATAGAACAGGGAACGACTACGGGCACATTAGGTACTGTGAGTAAAGGGCATGCTAAGGCGCTTAAGCCTGCCAAACACATATTGGATGTTCACCACCAGTGCAGATCCGCACTTAGTTTCTGCGTCGAAAACGCTTCCTACACTGAGAGGGAAGTGTGCTTTAGGAGGGATTCACTGCAGTGTTACGTCTGTTAAAGAAGGAAGCTTTTGGGACTGACTCTGTGGTAACCCCAATAGGCGCACATAGCTTTCCAGTCTCAGCCGTCTATCCGTTGGACTATAGCAAGTTCTGTTTAAGGGAAACTCCTTCATGCGGAATGTCACTTCTCACAGTGTCTTTCCAGTGGAGGAAAGAAGATAGAACAACGACGGACAGAGAGAACGTTGCAACCCGTGAGTGAAGTACAGGGTAAGGCACCTAAGCCTCTATGATGCATACTGGATGTTCAACACCTGGGATTTTCCACAATGTCTACCACTTCTCAAAACACTTCCAATATAGGAGGGAACTGTGCTACCGTAAGTTCTAATGACAGGGATGCATCTGTGCAAGGTTGAAAACTCGAGGATGTGTCTGGGTAGCAAACATGAAGTGTCTCATAAAGGCACCTTAGACTGGATGCGTAGGAGGTATCTGCTCAGGGAAGCTACTTCAGTTTTGAACTCATTCATTACAGTGCTTCTCCTTGGAGGAATGAAGGAAGAACCCGGACGGACTAGGGGCACATTAGGTACTGTGAATAAAGGGCAGGCTATGAACCTTACGCCTGCCAACCACATATTGGATGTTCACCACCAGTGTTGATCCGCACATAGGTTCTGCGTCTAAAACGCTTCCAACACTGAGAGGGAAGTGTGCTTTAGGAGGGATTCACTGCAGTGTTACGTCTGTTAAAGAAGGATGCTTTTGGGACTGACTCTGTGGTAACCGCATTAGGCGCACATAGCTTTCCAGTCTCAGACGTCTAACCGTTAGACTATAGGAAGTTCTGTTTAAGGGAAACTCCTTCATGCGGAATGTCACTTCTCACAGTGTCTTTGCAGTGGAGAAAAGAAGATAGAACAAGGACGGACAGAGAGAACGATGCAAACCGTGATTGAAGTACAGGGTAAGCCTCGTAGGCCTCTATTATGCATACTGGTAGTTCAACACCGGAGATGTTCCACAGTGTCTACCTCTTCTCAAAACACTTCCAGTATATGAGGGAACTCTGCTACATTAAGTTCTCACGACAGAGATGCGTCTGTGCTCAGTTGGAAAGTGTAGGACGTGTCTGGGTAGCAACCAGTAAGTGTCTGATACAAGCCGCTAAGAGGGGATGCGGAGGAAGGTATCTGCTCAGGGAAGCTACTTCAGGTGCGTACTCATTCATAACAGTGTCTCTCCTTTGAGGATGAAGATAGAACAGGGAACGACTACGGGCACATTAGGTACTGTGAGTAAAGGGCATGCTAAGGCGCTTAAGCCTGCCAAACACATATTGGATGTTCACCACCAGTGCAGATCCGCACTTAGTTTCTCCGTCGAAAACGCTTCCTACACTGAGAGGGAAGTGTGCTTTAGGAGGGATTCACTGCAGTGTTACGTCTGTTAAAGAAGGATGCTTTTGGGACTGACTCGGTGGTAACCGCATTAGGCACACATAGCTTTCCAGTCTCAGACGTCTAACCGTTAGACTATAGGAAGTTCTGTTTAAGGGAAACTCCTTCATGCGGAATGTCACTTCTCACAGTGTCTTTGCAGTGGAGAAAAGAAGATAGAACAAGGACGGACAGAGAGAACGATGCAAACCGTGATTGAAGTACAGGGTAAGCCTCGTAGGCCTCTATTATGCATACTGGTAGTTCAACACCGGAGATGTTCCACAGTGTCTACCTCTTCTCAAAACACTTCCAGTATATGAGGGAACTCTGCTACATTAAGTTCTCACGACAGAGATGCGTCTGTGCTCAGTTGGAAAGTGTAGGACGTGTCTGGGTAGCAACCAGTAAGTGTCTGATACAAGCCGCTAAGAGGGGATGCGGAGGAAGGTATCTGCTCAGGGAAGCTACTTCAGGTGCGTACTCATTCATAACAGTGTCTCTCCTTTGAGGATGAAGATAGAACAGGGAACGACTACGGGCACATTAGGTACTGTGAGTAAAGGGCATGCTAAGGCGCTTAAGCCTGCCAAACACATATTGGATGTTCACCACCAGTGCAGATCCGCACTTAGTTTCTGCGTCGAAAACGCTTCCTACACTGAGAGGGAAGTGTGCTTTAGGAGGGATTCACTGCAGTGTTACGTCTGTTAAAGAAGGAAGCTTTTGGGACTGACTCTGTGGTAACCCCAATAGGCGCACATAGCTTTCCAGTCTCAGCCGTCTATCCGTTGGACTATAGCAAGTTCTGTTTAAGGGAAACTCCTTCATGCGGAATGTCACTTCTCACAGTGTCTTTCCAGTGGAGGAAAGAAGATAGAACAACGACGGACAGAGAGAACGTTGCAACCCCTGAGTGAAGTACAGGGTAAGGCACCTAAGCCTCTATGATGCATACTGGATGTTCAACACCTGGGATTTTCCACAATGTCTACCACTTCTCAAAACACTTCCAATATAGGAGGGAACTGTGCTACCGTAAGTTCTAATGACAGGGATGCATCTGTGCAAGGTTGAAAACTCGAGGATGTGTCTGGGTAGCAAACATGAAGTGTCTCATAAAGGCACCTTAGACTGGATGCGTAGGAGGTATCTGCTCAGGGAAGCTACTTCAGTTTTGAACTCATTCATTACAGTGCTTCTCCTTGGAGGAATGAAGGAAGAACCCGGACGGACTAGGGGCACATTAGGTACTGTGAATAAAGGGCAGGCTATGAACCTTACGCCTGCCAACCACATATTGGATGTTCACCACCAGTGTTGATCCGCACATAGGTTCTGCGTCTAAAACGCTTCCAACACTGAGAGGGAAGTGTGCTTTAGGAGGGATTCACTGCAGTGTTACGTCTGTTAAAGAAGGATGCTTTTGGGACTGACTCGGTGGTAACCGCATTAGGCGCACATAGCTTTCCAGTCTCAGACGTCTAACCGTTAGACTATAGGAAGTTCTGTTTAAGGGAAACTCCTTCATGCGGAATGTCACTTCTCACAGTGTCTTTGCAGTGGAGAAAAGAAGATAGAACAAGGACGGACAGAGAGAACGATGCAAACCGTGATTGAAGTACAGGGTAAGCCTCGTAGGCCTCTATTATGCATACTGGTAGTTCAACACCGGAGATGTTCCACAGTGTCTACCTCTTCTCAAAACACTTCCAGTATATGAGGGAACTCTGCTACATTAAGTTCTCACGACAGAGATGCGTCTGTGCTCAGTTGGAAAGTGTAGGACGTGTCTGGGTAGCAACCAGTAAGTGTCTGATACAAGCCGCTAAGAGGGGATGCGGAGGAAGGTATCTGCTCAGGGAAGCTACTTCAGGTGCGTACTCATTCATAACAGTGTCTCTCCTTTGAGGATGAAGATAGAACAGGGAACGACTACGGGCACATTAGGTACTGTGAGTAAAGGGCATGCTAAGGCGCTTAAGCCTGCCAAACACATATTGGATGTTCACCACCAGTGCAGATCCGCACTTAGTTTCTGCGTCGAAAACGCTTCCTACACTGAGAGGGAAGTGTGCTTTAGGAGGGATTCACTGCAGTGTTACGTCTGTTAAAGAAGGAAGCTTTTGGGACTGACTCTGTGGTAACCCCAATAGGCGCACATAGCTTTCCAGTCTCAGCCGTCTATCCGTTGGACTATAGCAAGTTCTGTTTAAGGGAAACTCCTTCATGCGGAATGTCACTTCTCACAGTGTCTTTCCAGTGGAGGAAAGAAGATAGAACAACGACGGACAGAGAGAACGTTGCAACCCGTGAGTGAAGTACAGGGTAAGGCACCTAAGCCTCTATGATGCATACTGGATGTTCAACACCTGGGATTTTCCACAATGTCTACCACTTCTCAAAACACTTCCAATATAGGAGGGAACTGTGCTACCGTAAGTTCTAATGACAGGGATGCATCTGTGCAAGGTTGAAAACTCGAGGATGTGTCTGGGTAGCAAACATGAAGTGTCTCATAAAGGCACCTTAGACTGGATGCGTAGGAGGTATCTGCTCAGGGAAGCTACTTCAGTTTTGAACTCATTCATTACAGTGCTTCTCCTTGGAGGAATGAAGGAAGAACCCGGACGGACTAGGGGCACATTAGGTACTGTGAATAAAGGGCAGGCTATGAACCTTACGCCTGCCAACCACATATTGGATGTTCACCACCAGTGTTGATCCGCACATAGGTTCTGCGTCTAAAACGCTTCCAACACTGAGAGGGAAGTGTGCTTTAGGAGGGATTCACTGCAGTGTTACGTCTGTTAAAGAAGGATGCTTTTGGGACTGACTCTGTGGTAACCGCATTAGGCGCACATAGCTTTCCAGTCTCAGACGTCTAACCGTTAGACTATAGGAAGTTCTGTTTAAGGGAAACTCCTTCATGCGGAATGTCACTTCTCACAGTGTCTTTGCAGTGGAGAAAAGAAGATAGAACAAGGACGGACAGAGAGAACGATGCAAACCGTGATTGAAGTACAGGGTAAGCCTCGTAGGCCTCTATTATGCATACTGGTAGTTCAACACCGGAGATGTTCCACAGTGTCTACCTCTTCTCAAAACACTTCCAGTATATGAGGGAACTCTGCTACATTAAGTTCTCACGACAGAGATGCGTCTGTGCTCAGTTGGAAAGTGTAGGACGTGTCTGGGTAGCAACCAGTAAGTGTCTGATACAAGCCGCTAAGAGGGGATGCGGAGGAAGGTATCTGCTCAGGGAAGCTACTTCAGGTGCGTACTCATTCATAACAGTGTCTCTCCTTTGAGGATGAAGATAGAACAGGGAACGACTACGGGCACATTAGGTACTGTGAGTAAAGGGCATGCTAAGGCGCTTAAGCCTGCCAAACACATATTGGATGTTCACCACCAGTGCAGATCCGCACTTAGTTTCTCCGTCGAAAACGCTTCCTACACTGAGAGGGAAGTGTGCTTTAGGAGGGATTCACTGCAGTGTTACGTCTGTTAAAGAAGGATGCTTTTGGGACTGACTCGGTGGTAACCGCATTAGGCACACATAGCTTTCCAGTCTCAGACGTCTAACCGTTAGACTATAGGAAGTTCTGTTTAAGGGAAACTCCTTCATGCGGAATGTCACTTCTCACAGTGTCTTTGCAGTGGAGAAAAGAAGATAGAACAAGGACGGACAGAGAGAACGATGCAAACCGTGATTGAAGTACAGGGTAAGCCTCGTAGGCCTCTATTATGCATACTGGTAGTTCAACACCGGAGATGTTCCACAGTGTCTACCTCTTCTCAAAACACTTCCAGTATATGAGGGAACTCTGCTACATTAAGTTCTCACGACAGAGATGCGTCTGTGCTCAGTTGGAAAGTGTAGGACGTGTCTGGGTAGCAACCAGTAAGTGTCTGATACAAGCCGCTAAGAGGGGATGCGGAGGAAGGTATCTGCTCAGGGAAGCTACTTCAGGTGCGTACTCATTCATAACAGTGTCTCTCCTTTGAGGATGAAGATAGAACAGGGAACGACTACGGGCACATTAGGTACTGTGAGTAAAGGGCATGCTAAGGCGCTTAAGCCTGCCAAACACATATTGGATGTTCACCACCAGTGCAGATCCGCACTTAGTTTCTGCGTCGAAAACGCTTCCTACACTGAGAGGGAAGTGTGCTTTAGGAGGGATTCACTGCAGTGTTACGTCTGTTAAAGAAGGAAGCTTTTGGGACTGACTCTGTGGTAACCCCAATAGGCGCACATAGCTTTCCAGTCTCAGCCGTCTATCGGTTGGACTATAGCAAGTTCTGTTTAAGGGAAACTCCTTCATGCGGAATGTCACTTCTCACAGTGTCTTTCCAGTGGAGGAAAGAAGATAGAACAACGACGGACAGAGAGAACGTTGCAACCCGTGAGTGAAGTACAGGGTAAGGCACCTAAGCCTCTATGATGCATACTGGATGTTCAACACCTGGGATTTTCCACAATGTCTACCACTTCTCAAAACACTTCCAATATAGGAGGGAACTGTGCTACCGTAAGTTCTAATGACAGGGATGCATCTGTGCAAGGTTGAAAACTCGAGGATGTGTCTGGGTAGCAAACATGAAGTGTCTCATAAAGGCACCTTAGACTGGATGCGTAGGAGGTATCTGCTCAGGGAAGCTACTTCAGTTTTGAACTCATTCATTACAGTGCTTCTCCTTGGAGGAATGAAGGAAGAACCCGGACGGACTAGGGGCACATTAGGTACTGTGAATAAAGGGCAGGCTATGAACCTTACGCCTGCCAACCACATATTGGATGTTCACCACCAGTGTTGATCCGCACATAGGTTCTGCGTCTAAAACGCTTCCAACACTGAGAGGGAAGTGTGCTTTAGGAGGGATTCACTGCAGTGTTACGTCTGTTAAAGAAGGATGCTTTTGGGACTGACTCTGTGGTAACCGCATTAGGCGCACATAGCTTTCCAGTCTCAGACGTCTAACCGTTAGACTATAGGAAGTTCTGTTTAAGGGAAACTCCTTCATGCGGAATGTCACTTCTCACAGTGTCTTTGCAGTGGAGAAAAGAAGATAGAACAAGGACGGACAGAGAGAACGATGCAAACCGTGATTGAAGTACAGGGTAAGCCTCGTAGGCCTCTATTATGCATACTGGTAGTTCAACACCGGAGATGTTCCACAGTGTCTACCTCTTCTCAAAACACTTCCAGTATATGAGGGAACTCTGCTACATTAAGTTCTCACGACAGAGATGCGTCTGTGCTCAGTTGGAAAGTGTAGGACGTGTCTGGGTAGCAACCAGTAAGTGTCTGATACAAGCCGCTAAGAGGGGATGCGGAGGAAGGTATCTGCTCAGGGAAGCTACTTCAGGTGCGTACTCATTCATAACAGTGTCTCTCCTTTGAGGATGAAGATAGAACAGGGAACGACTACGGGCACATTAGGTACTGTGAGTAAAGGGCATGCTAAGGCGCTTAAGCCTGCCAAACACATATTGGATGTTCACCACCAGTGCAGATCCGCACTTAGTTTCTCCGTCGAAAACGCTTCCTACACTGAGAGGGAAGTGTGCTTTAGGAGGGATTCACTGCAGTGTTACGTCTGTTAAAGAAGGATGCTTTTGGGACTGACTCGGTGGTAACCGCATTAGGCACACATAGCTTTCCAGTCTCAGACGTCTAACCGTTAGACTATAGGAAGTTCTGTTTAAGGGAAACTCCTTCATGCGGAATGTCACTTCTCACAGTGTCTTTGCAGTGGAGAAAAGAAGATAGAACAAGGACGGACAGAGAGAACGATGCAAACCGTGATTGAAGTACAGGGTAAGCCTCGTAGGCCTCTATTATGCATACTGGTAGTTCAACACCGGAGATGTTCCACAGTGTCTACCTCTTCTCAAAACACTTCCAGTATATGAGGGAACTCTGCTACATTAAGTTCTCACGACAGAGATGCGTCTGTGCTCAGTTGGAAAGTGTAGGACGTGTCTGGGTAGCAACCAGTAAGTGTCTGATACAAGCCGCTAAGAGGGGATGCGGAGGAAGGTATCTGCTCAGGGAAGCTACTTCAGGTGCGTACTCATTCATAACAGTGTCTCTCCTTTGAGGATGAAGATAGAACAGGGAACGACTACGGGCACATTAGGTACTGTGAGTAAAGGGCATGCTAAGGCGCTTAAGCCTGCCAAACACATATTGGATGTTCACCACCAGTGCAGATCCGCACTTAGTTTCTGCGTCGAAAACGCTTCCTACACTGAGAGGGAAGTGTGCTTTAGGAGGGATTCACTGCAGTGTTACGTCTGTTAAAGAAGGAAGCTTTTGGGACTGACTCTGTGGTAACCCCAATAGGCGCACATAGCTTTCCAGTCTCAGCCGTCTATCGGTTGGACTATAGCAAGTTCTGTTTAAGGGAAACTCCTTCATGCGGAATGTCACTTCTCACAGTGTCTTTCCAGTGGAGGAAAGAAGATAGAACAACGACGGACAGAGAGAACGTTGCAACCCCTGAGTGAAGTACAGGGTAAGGCACCTAAGCCTCTATGATGCATACTGGATGTTCAACACCTGGGATTTTCCACAATGTCTACCACTTCTCAAAACACTTCCAATATAGGAGGGAACTGTGCTACCGTAAGTTCTAATGACAGGGATGCATCTGTGCAAGGTTGAAAACTCGAGGATGTGTCTGGGTAGCAAACATGAAGTGTCTCATAAAGGCACCTTAGACTGGATGCGTAGTAGGTATCTGCTAGGGAAGCTACTTCAGTTTTGTACTCATTCATAACAGTGCTTCTCCTTGGAGGAATGAAGGAAGAACACGGACGGACTAGGGGCACAGTAGGTACTGTGAATAAAGGGCAGGCTATGAACCTTACGCCTGCCAACCACATATTGGATGTTCACCACCAGTGTTGATCCGCACATAGGTTCTACGTCTAAAACGCTTCCAACACTGAGAGGGAAGTGTGCTTTAGGAGGGATTCACTGCAGTGTTACGTCTGTTAAAGAAGGATGCTTTTGGGACTGACTCTGTGGTAACCGCATTAGGCGCACATAGCTTTCCAGTCTCAGACGTCTAACCGTTAGACTATAGGAAGTTCTGTTTAAGGGAAACTCCTTCATGCGGAATGTCACTTCTCACAGTGTCTTTGCAGTGAAGAAAAGAAGATAGAACAAGGACGGACAGAGAGAACGATGCAAACCGTGATTGAAGTACAGGGTAAGCCTCGTAGGCCTCTATTATTCATACTGGTAGTTCAACACCGGAGATGTTCCACAGTGTCTACCTCTTCTCAAAACACTTCCAGTATATGAGGGAACTCTGCTACATTAAGTTCTCACGACAGAGATGCGTCTGTGCTCAGTTGGAAAGTGTAGGACGTGTCTGGGTAGCAACCAGTAAGTGTCTGATACAAGCCGCTAAGAGGGGATGCGGAGGAAGGTATCTGCTCAGGGAAGCTACTTCAGGTGCGTACTCATTCATAACAGTGTCTCTCCTTTGAGGATGAAGATAGAACAGGGAACGACTACGGGCACATTAGGTACTGTGAGTAAAGGGCATGCTAAGGCGCTTAAGCCTGCCAAACACATATTGGATGTTCACCACCAGTGCAGATCGGCACTTAGTTTCTCCGTCGAAAACGCTTCCTACACTGAGAGGGAAGTGTGCTTTAGGAGGGATTCACTGCAGTGTTACGTCTGTTAAAGAAGGATGCTTTTGGGACTGACTCGGTGGTAACCGCATTAGGCGCACATAGCTTTCCAGTCTCAGACGTCTAACCGTTAGACTATAGGAAGTTCTGTTTAAGGGAAACTCCTTCATGCGGAATGTCACTTCTCACAGTGTCTTTGCAGTGGAGAAAAGAAGATAGAACAAGGACGGACAGAGAGAACGATGCAAACCGTGATTGAAGTACAGGGTAAGCCTCGTAGGCCTCTATTATGCATACTGGTAGTTCAACACCGGAGATGTTCCACAGTGTCTACCTCTTCTCAAAACACTTCCAGTATATGAGGGAACTCTGCTACATTAAGTTCTCACGACAGAGATGCGTCTGTGCTCAGTTGGAAAGTGTAGGACGTGTCTGGGTAGCAACCAGTAAGTGTCTGATACAAGCCGCTAAGAGGGGATGCGGAGGAAGGTATCTGCTCAGGGAAGCTACTTCAGGTGCGTACTCATTCATAACAGTGTCTCTCCTTTGAGGATGAAGATAGAACAGGGAACGACTACGGGCACATTAGGTACTGTGAGTAAAGGGCATGCTAAGGCGCTTAAGCCTGCCAAACACATATTGGATGTTCACCACCAGTGCAGATCCGCACTTAGTTTCTGCGTCGAAAACGCTTCCTACACTGAGAGGGAAGTGTGCTTTAGGAGGGATTCACTGCAGTGTTACGTCTGTTAAAGAAGGAAGCTTTTGGGACTGACTCTGTGGTAACCCCAATAGGCGCACATAGCTTTCCAGTCTCAGCCGTCTATCCGTTGGACTATAGCAAGTTCTGTTTAAGGGAAACTCCTTCATGCGGAATGTCACTTCTCACAGTGTCTTTCCAGTGGAGGAAAGAAGATAGAACAACGACGGACAGAGAGAACGTTGCAACCCGTGAGTGAAGTACAGGGTAAGGCACCTAAGCCTCTATGATGCATACTGGATGTTCAACACCTGGGATTTTCCAGAATGTCTACCACTTCTCAAAACACTTCCAATATAGGAGGGAACTGTGCTACCGTAAGTTCTAATGACAGGGATGCATCTGTGCAAGGTTGAAAACTCGAGGATGTGTCTGGGTAGCAAACATGAAGTGTCTCATAAAGGCACCTTAGACTGGATGCGTAGGAGGTATCTGCTAGGGAAGCTACTTCAGTTTTGTACTCATTCATAACAGTGCTTCTCCTTGGAGGAATGAAGGAAGAACACGGACGGACTAGGGGCACAGTAGGTACTGTGAATAAAGGGCAGGCTATGAACCTTACGCCTGCCAACCACATATTGGATGTTCACCACCAGTGTTGATCCGCACATAGGTTCTGCGTCTAAAACGCTTCCAACACTGAGAGGGAAGTGTGCTTTAGGAGGGATTCACTGCAGTGTTACGTCTGTTAAAGAAGGATGCTTTTGGGACTGACTCTGTGGTAACCGCATTAGGCGCACATAGCTTTCCAGTCTCAGACGTCTAACCGTTAGACTATAGGAAGTTCTGTTTAAGGGAAACTCCTTCATGCGGAATGTCACTTCTCACAGTGTCTTTGCAGTGGAGAAAAGAAGATAGAACAAGGACGGACAGAGAGAACGATGCAAACCGTGATTGAAGTACAGGGTAAGCCTCGTAGGCCTCTATTATGCATACTGGTAGTTCAACACCGGAGATGTTCCACAGTGTCTACCTCTTCTCAAAACACTTCCAGTATATGAGGGAACTCTGCTACATTAAGTTCTCACGACAGAGATGCGTCTGTGCTCAGTTGGAAAGTGTAGGACGTGTCTGGGTAGCAACCAGTAAGTGTCTGATACAAGCCGCTAAGAGGGGATGCGGAGGAAGGTATCTGCTCAGGGAAGCTACTTCAGGTGCGTACTCATTCATAACAGTGTCTCTCCTTTGAGGATGAAGATAGAACAGGGAACGACTACGGGCACATTAGGTACTGTGAGTAAAGGGCATGCTAAGGCGCTTAAGCCTGCCAAACACATATTGGATGTTCACCACCAGTGCAGATCCGCACTTAGTTTCTGCGTCGAAAACGCTTCCTACACTGAGAGGGAAGTGTGCTTTAGGAGGGATTCACTGCAGTGTTACGTCTGTTAAAGAAGGAAGCTTTTGGGACTGACTCTGTGGTAACCCCAATAGGCGCACATAGCTTTCCAGTCTCAGCCGTCTATCCGTTGGACTATAGCAAGTTCTGTTTAAGGGAAACTCCTTCATGCGGAATGTCACTTCTCACAGTGTCTTTCCAGTGGAGGAAAGAAGATAGAACAACGACGGACAGAGAGAACATTACAACCCGTGAGTGAAGTACAGGGTAAGGCACCTAAGCCTCTATGATGCATACTGGATGTTCAACACCTGGGATTTTCCACAATGTCTACCACTTCTCAAAACACTTCCAATATAGGAGGGAACTGTGCTACCGTAAGTTCTAATGACAGGGATGCATCTGTGCAAGGTTGAAAACTCGAGGATGTGTCTGGGTAGCAAACATGAAGTGTCTCATAAAGGCACCTTAGACTGGATGCGTAGGAGGTATCTGCTCAGGGAAGCTACTTCAGTTTTGAACTCATTCATAACAGTGCTTCTCCTTGGAGGAATGAAGGAAGAACACGGACGGACTAGGGGCACATTAGGTATTGTGAATAAAGGGCAGGCTATGAACCTTACGCCTGCCAACCACATATTGGATGTTCACCACCAGTGTTGATCCGCACATAGGTTCTGCGTCTAAAACGCTTCCAACACTGAGAGGGAAGTGTGCTTTAGGAGGGATTCACTGCAGTGTTACGTCTGTTAAAGAAGGATGCTTTTGGGACTGACTCTGTGGTAACCGCATTAGGCGCACTTAGCTTTCCAGTCTCAGACGTCTAACCGTTAGAGTATAGGAAGTTCTGTTTAAGGGAAACTCCTTCATGCGGAATGTCACTTCTCACAGTGTCTTTGCAGTGGAGAAAAGAAGATAGAACAAGGACGGACAGAGAGAACGATGCAAACCGTGATTGAAGTACAGGGTAAGCCTCGTAGGCCTCTATTATGCATACTGGTAGTTCAACACCGGAAATGTTCCACAGTGTCTAACTCTTCACAAAACACTTCCAGTATATGATGGAACTCTGCTACATTAAGTTCTCACGACAGAGATGCGTCTGTGCTCAGTTGGAAAGTGTAGGACGTGTCTGGGTAGCAACCAGTAAGTGTCTGATACAAGCCGCTAAGAGGGGATGCGGAGGAAGGTATCTGCTCAGGGAAGCTACTTCAGGTGCGTACTCATTCATAACAGTGTCTCTCCTTTGAGGATGAAGATAGAACAGGGAACGACTACGGGCACATTAGGTACTGTGAGTAAAGGGCATGCTAAGGCGCTTAAGCCTGCCAAACACATATTGGATGTTCACCACCAGTGCAGTTCGGCACTTAGTTTCTCCGTCGAAAACGCTTCCTACACTGAGAGGGAAGTGTGCTTTAGGAGGGATTCACTGCAGTGTTACGTCTGTTAAAGAAGGATGCTTTTGGGACTGACTCGGTGGTAACCGCATTAGGCGCACATAGCTTTCCAGTCTCAGACGTCTAACCGTTAGACTATAGGAAGTTCTGTTTAAGGGAAACTCCTTCATGCGGAATGTCACTTCTCACAGTGTCTTTGCAGTGGAGAAAAGAAGATAGAACAAGGACGGACAGAGAGAACGATGCAAACCGTGATTGAAGTACAGGGTAAGCCTCGTAGGCCTCTATTATGCATACTGGTAGTTCAACACCGGAGATGTTCCACAGTGTCTACCTCTTCTCAAAACACTTCCAGTATATGAGGGAACTCTGCTACATTAAGTTCTCACGACAGAGATGCGTCTGTGCTCAGTTGGAAAGTGTAGGACGTGTCTGGGTAGCAACCAGTAAGTGTCTGATACAAGCCGCTAAGAGGGGATGCGGAGGAAGGTATCTGCTCAGGGAAGCTACTTCAGGTGCGTACTCATTCATAACAGTGTCTCTCCTTTGAGGATGAAGATAGAACAGGGAACGACTACGGGCACATTAGGTACTGTGAGTAAAGGGCATGCTAAGGCGCTTAAGCCTGCCAAACACATATTGGATGTTCACCACCAGTGCAGATCCGCACTTAGTTTCTGCGTCGAAAACGCTTCCTACACTGAGAGGGAAGTGTGCTTTAGGAGGGATTCACTGCAGTGTTACGTCTGTTAAAGAAGGAAGCTTTTGGGACTGACTCTGTGGTAACCCCAATAGGCGCACATAGCTTTCCAGTCTCAGCCGTCTATCGGTTGGACTATAGCAAGTTCTGTTTAAGGGAAACTCCTTCATGCGGAATGTCACTTCTCACAGTGTCTTTCCAGTGGAGGAAAGAAGATAGAACAACGACGGACAGAGAGAACGTTGCAACCCGTGAGTGAAGTACAGGGTAAGGCACCTAAGCCTCTATGATGCATACTGGATGTTCAACACCTGGGATTTTCCACAATGTCTACCACTTCTCAAAACACTTCCAATATAGGAGGGAACTGTGCTACCGTAAGTTCTAATGACAGGGATGCATCTGTGCAAGGTTGAAAACTCGAGGATGTGTCTGGGTAGCAAACATGAAGTGTCTCATAAAGGCACCTTAGACTGGATGCGTAGGAGGTATCTGCTAGGGAAGCTACTTCAGTTTTGTACTCATTCATAACAGTGCTTCTCCTTGGAGGAATGAAGGAAGAACACGGACGGACTAGGGGCACAGTAGGTACTGTGAATAAAGGGCAGGCTATGAACCTTACGCCTGCCAACCACATATTGGATGTTCACCACCAGTGTTGATCCGCACATAGGTTCTGCGTCTAAAACGCTTCCAACACTGAGAGGGAAGTGTGCTTTAGGAGGGATTCACTGCAGTGTTACGTCTGTTAAAGAAGGATGCTTTTGGGACTGACTCTGTGGTAACCGCATTAGGCGCACATAGCTTTCCAGTCTCAGACGTCTAACCGTTAGACTATAGGAAGTTCTGTTTAAGGGAAACTCCTTCATGCGGAATGTCACTTCTCACAGTGTCTTTGCAGTGGAGAAAAGAAGATAGAACAAGGACGGACAGAGAGAACGATGCAAACCGTGATTGAAGTACAGGGTAAGCCTCGTAGGCCTCTATTATGCATACTGGTAGTTCAACACCGGAGATGTTCCACAGTGTCTACCTCTTCTCAAAACACTTCCAGTATATGAGGGAACTCTGCTACATTAAGTTCTCACGACAGAGATGCGTCTGTGCTCAGTTGGAAAGTGTAGGACGTGTCTGGGTAGCAACCAGTAAGTGTCTGATACAAGCCGCTAAGAGGGGATGCGGAGGAAGGTATCTGCTCAGGGAAGCTACTTCAGGTGCGTACTCATTCATAAGAGTGTCTCTCCTTTGAGGATGAAGATAGAACAGGGAACGCCTACGGGCACATTAGGTACTGTGAGTAAAGGGCATGCTAAGGCGCTTAAGCCTGCCAAACACATATTGGATGTTCACCACCAGTGCAGATCCGCACTTAGTTTCTGCGTCGAAAACGCTTCCTACACTGAGAGGGAAGTGTGCTTTAGGAGGGATTCACTGCAGTGTTACGTCTGTTAAAGAAGGAAGCTTTTGGGACTGACTCTGTGGTAACCCCAATAGGCGCACATAGCTTTCCAGTCTCAGCCGTCTATCCGTTGGACTATAGCAAGTTCTGTTTAAGGGAAACTCCTTCATGCGGAATGTCACTTCTCACAGTGTCTTTCCAGTGGAGGAAAGAAGATAGAACAACGACGGACAGAGAGAACATTACAACCCGTGAGTGAAGTACAGGGTAAGGCACCTAAGCCTCTATGATGCATACTGGATGTTCAACACCTGGGATTTTCCACAATGTCTACCACTTCTCAAAACACTTCCAATATAGGAGGGAACTGTGCTACCGTAAGTTCTAATGACAGGGATGCATCTGTGCAAGGTTGAAAACTCGAGGATGTGTCTGGGTAGCAAACATGAAGTGTCTCATAAAGGCACCTTAGACTGGATGCGTAGGAGGTATCTGCTCAGGGAAGCTACTTCAGTTTTGAACTCATTCATAACAGTGCTTCTCCTTGGAGGAATGAAGGAAGAACACGGACGGACTAGGGGCACATTAGGTATTGTGAATAAAGGGCAGGCTATGAACCTTACGCCTGCCAACCACATATTGGATGTTCACCACCAGTGTTGATCCGCACATAGGTTCTGCGTCTAAAACGCTTCCAACACTGAGAGGGAAGTGTGCTTTAGGAGGGATTCACTGCAGTGTTACGTCTGTTAAAGAAGGATGCTTTTGGGACTGACTCTGTGGTAACCGCATTAGGCGCACTTAGCTTTCCAGTCTCAGACGTCTAACCGTTAGAGTATAGGAAGTTCTGTTTAAGGGAAACTCCTTCATGCGGAATGTCACTTCTCACAGTGTCTTTGCAGTGGAGAAAAGAAGATAGAACAAGGACGGACAGAGAGAACGATGCAAACCGTGATTGAAGTACAGGGTAAGCCTCGTAGGCCTCTATTGTGCATACTGGTAGTTCAACACCGGAAATGTTCCACAGTGTCTAACTCTTCACAAAACACTTCCAGTATATGATGGAACTCTGCTACATTAAGTTCTCACGACAGAGATGCGTCTGTGCTCAGTTGGAAAGTGTAGGACGTGTCTGGGTAGCAACCAGTAAGTGTCTGATACAAGCCGCTATGAGGGGATGCGGAGGAAGGTATCTGCTCAGGGAAGCTACTTCAGGTGCGTACTCATTCATAACAGTGTCTCTCCTTTGAGGATGAAGATAGAACAGGGAACGACTACGGGCACATTAGGTACTGTGAGTAAAGGGCATGCTAAGGCGCTTAAGCCTGCCAAACACATATTGGATGTTCACCACCAGTGCAGATCCGCACTTAGTTTCTGCGTCGAAAACGCTTCCTACACTGAGAGGGAAGTGTGCTTTAGGAGGGATTCACTGCAGTGTTACGTCTGTTAAAGAAGGAAGCTTTTGGGACTGACTCTGTGGTAACCCCAATAGGCGCACATAGCTTTCCAGTCTCAGCCGTCTATCCGTTGGACTATAGCAAGTTCTGTTTAAGGGAAACTCCTTCATGCGGAATGTCACTTCTCACAGTGTCTTTCCAGTGGAGGAAAGAAGATAGAACAACGACGGACAGAGAGAACGTTGCAACCCCTGAGTGAAGTACAGGGTAAGGCACCTAAGCCTCTATGATGCATACTGGATGTTCAACACCTGGGATTTTCCACAATGTCTACCACTTCTCAAAACACTTCCAATATAGGAGGGAACTGTGCTACCGTAAGTTCTAATGACAGGGATGCATCTGTGCAAGGTTGAAAACTCGAGGATGTGTCTGGGTAGCAAACATGAAGTGTCTCATAAAGGCACCTTAGACTGGATGCGTAGTAGGTATCTGCTAGGGAAGCTACTTCAGTTTTGTACTCATTCATAACAGTGCTTCTCCTTGGAGGAATGAAGGAAGAACACGGACGGACTAGGGGCACAGTAGGTACTGTGAATAAAGGGCAGGCTATGAACCTTACGCCTGCCAACCACATATTGGATGTTCACCACCAGGGTTGATCCGCACATAGGTTCTGCGTCTAAAACGCTTCCAACACTGAGAGGGAAGTGTGCTTTAGGAGGGATTCACTGCAGTGTTACGTCTGTTAAAGAAGGATGCTTTTGGGACTGACTCTGTGGTAACCGCATTAGGCGCACATAGCTTTCCAGTCTCAGACGTCTAACCGTTAGACTATAGGAAGTTCTGTTTAAGGGAAACTCCTTCATGCGGAATGTCACTTCTCACAGTGTCTTTGCAGTGGAGAAAAGAAGATAGAACAAGGACGGACAGAGAGAACGATGCAAACCGTGATTGAAGTACAGGGTAAGCCTCGTAGGCCTCTATTATGCATACTGGTAGTTCAACACCGGAGATGTTCCACAGTGTCTAACTCTTCTCAAAACACTTCCAGTATATGAGGGAACTCTGCTACATTAAGTTCTCACGACAGAGATGCGTCTGTGCTCAGTTGGAAAGTGTAGGACGTGTCTGGGTAGCAACCAGTAAGTGTCTGATACAAGCCGCTAAGAGGGGATGCGGAGGAAGGTATCTGCTCAGGGAAGCTACTTCAGGTGCGTACTCATTCATAACAGTGTCTCTCCTTTGAGGATGAAGATAGAACAGGGAACGACTACGGGCACATTAGGTACTGTGAGTAAAGGGCATGCTAAGGCGCTTAAGCCTGCCAAACACATATTGGATGTTCACCACCAGTGCAGATCCGCACTTAGTTTCTGCGTCGAAAACGCTTCCTACACTGAGAGGGAAGTGTGCTTTAGGAGGGATTCACTGCAGTGTTACGTCTGTTAAAGAAGGAAGCTTTTGGGACTGACTCTGTGGTAACCCCAATAGGCGCACATAGCTTTCCAGTCTCAGCCGTCTATCGGTTGGACTATAGCAAGTTCTGTTTAAGGGAAACTCCTTCATGCGGAATGTCACTTCTCACAGTGTCTTTCCAGTGGAGGAAAGAAGATAGAACAACGACGGACAGAGAGAACGTTGCAACCCGTGAGTGAAGTACAGGGTAAGGCACCTAAGCCTCTATGATGCATACTGGATGTTCAACACCTGGGATTTTCCACAATGTCTACCACTTCTCAAAACACTTCCAATATAGGAGGGAACTGTGCTACCGTAAGTTCTAATGACAGGGATGCATCTGTGCAAGGTTGAAAACTCGAGGATGTGTCTGGGTAGCAAACATGAAGTGTCTCATAAAGGCACCTTAGACTGGATGCGTAGGAGGTATCTGCTAGGGAAGCTACTTCAGTTTTGTACTCATTCATAACAGTGCTTCTCCTTGGAGGAATGAAGGAAGAACACGGACGGACTAGGGGCACAGTAGGTACTGTGAATAAAGGGCAGGCTATGAACCTTACGCCTGCCAACCACATATTGGATGTTCACCACCAGTGTTGATCCGCACATAGGTTCTGCGTCTAAAACGCTTCCAACACTGAGAGGGAAGTGTGCTTTAGGAGGGATTCACTGCAGTGTTACGTCTGTTAAAGAAGGATGCTTTTGGGACTGACTCTGTGGTAACCGCATTAGGCGCACATAGCTTTCCAGTCTCAGACGTCTAACCGTTAGACTATAGGAAGTTCTGTTTAAGGGAAACTCCTTCATGCGGAATGTCACTTCTCACAGTGTCTTTGCAGTGGAGAAAAGAAGATAGAACAAGGACGGACAGAGAGAACGATGCAAACCGTGATTGAAGTACAGGGTAAGCCTCGTAGGCCTCTATTATGCATACTGGTAGTTCAACACCGGAGATGTTCCACAGTGTCTAACTCTTCTCAAAACACTTCCAGTATATGAGGGAACTCTGCTACATTAAGTTCTCACGACAGAGATGCGTCTGTGCTCAGTTGGAAAGTGTAGGACGTGTCTGGGTAGCAACCAGTAAGTGTCTGATACAAGCCGCTAAGAGGGGATGCGGAGGAAGGTATCTGCTCAGGGAAGCTACTTCAGGTGCGTACTCATTCATAACAGTGTCTCTCCTTTGAGGATGAAGATAGAACAGGGAACGACTACGGGCACATTAGGTACTGTGAGTAAAGGGCATGCTAAGGCGCTTAAGCCTGCCAAACACATATTGGATGTTCACCACCAGTGCAGATCCGCACTTAGTTTCTGCGTCGAAAACGCTTCCTACACTGAGAGGGAAGTGTGCTTTAGGAGGGATTCACTGCAGTGTTACGTCTGTTAAAGAAGGAAGCTTTTGGGACTGACTCTGTGGTAACCCCAATAGGCGCACATAGCTTTCCAGTCTCAGCCGTCTATCCGTTGGACTATAGCAAGTTCTGTTTAAGGGAAACTCCTTCATGCGGAATGTCACTTCTCACAGTGTCTTTCCAGTGGAGGAAAGAAGATAGAACAACGACGGACAGAGAGAACGTTGCAACCCGTGAGTGAAGTACAGGGTAAGGCACCTAAGCCTCTATGATGCATACTGGATGTTCAACACCTGGGATTTTCCACAATGTCTACCACTTCTCAAAACACTTCCAATATAGGAGGGAACTGTGCTACTGTAAGTTCTAATGACAGGGATGCATCTGTGCAAGGTTGAAAACTCGAGGATGTGTCTGGGTAGCAAACATGAAGTGTCTCATAAAGGCACCTTAGACTGGATGCGTAGTAGGTATCTGCTAGGGAAGCTACTTCAGTTTTGTACTCATTCATAACAGTGCTTCTCCTTGGAGGAATGAAGGAAGAACACGGACGGACTAGGGGCACAGTAGGTACTGTGAATAAAGGGCAGGCTATGAACCTTACGCCTGCCAACCACATATTGGATGTTCACCACCAGTGTTGATCCGCACATAGGTTCTGCGTCTAAAACGCTTCCAACACTGAGAGGGAAGTGTGCTTTAGGAGGGATTCACTGCAGTGTTACGTCTGTTAAAGAAGGATGCTTTTGGGACTGACTCTGCGGTAACCCCAATAGGCGCACATAGCTTTCCAGTCTCAGACGTCTAACCGTTAGACTATAGGAAGTTCTGTTTAAGGGAAACTCCTTCATGCGGAATGTCACTTCTCACAGTGTCTTTGCAGTGGAGAAAAGAAGATAGAACAAGGACGGACAGAGAGAACGATGCAAACCGTGATTGAAGTACAGGGTAAGCCTCGTAGGCCTCTATTATGCATACTGGTACTTCAACACCGGAGATGTTCCACAGTGTCTAACTCTTCTCAAAACACTTCCAGTATATGAGGGAACTCTGCTACATTAAGTTCTCACGACAGAGATGCGTCTGTGCTCAGTTGGAAAGTGTAGGACGTGTCTGGGTAGCAACCAGTAAGTGTCTGATACAAGCCGCTAAGAGGGGATGCGGAGGAAGGTATCTGCTCAGGGAAGCTACTTCAGGTGCGTACTCATTCATAACAGTGTCTCTCCTTTGAGGATGAAGATAGAACAGGGAACGACTATGGGCACATTAGGTACTGTGAGTAAAGGTCATGCTAAGGCGCTTAAGCCTGCCAAACACATATTGGATGTTCACCACCAGTGCAGATCCGCACTTAGTTTCTGCGTCGAAAACGCTTCCTACACTGAGAGGGAAGTGTGCTTTAGGAGGGATTCACTGCAGTGTTACGTCTGTTAAAGAAGGATGCTTTTGGGACTGACTCTGTGGTAACCGCATTAGGCGCACATAGCTTTCCAGTCTCAGACGTCTAACCGTTAGACTATAGGAAGTTCTGTTTAAGGGAAACTCCTTCATGCGGAATGTCACTTCTCACAGTGTCTTTGCAGTGGAGAAAAGAAGATAGAACAAGGACGGACAGAGAGAACGATGCAAACCGTGATTGAAGTACAGGGTTAGCCTCGTAGGCCTCTATTATGCATACTGGTAGTTCAACACCGGAGATGTTCCACAGTGTCTACCTCATCTCAAAACACTTCCAGTATATGAGGGAACTCGGCTACATTAAGTTCCCACGACAGAGATGCGTCTGTGCTCAGTTGGAAAGTGTAGGACGTGTCTGGGTAGCAACCAGTAAGTGTCTGATACAAGCCGCTAAGAGGGGATGCGGAGGAAGGTATCTGCTCAGGGAAGCTACTTCAGGTGCGTACTCATTCATAACAGTGTCTCTCCTTTGAGGATGAAGATAGAACAGGGAACGACTACGGGCACATTAGGTACTGTGAGTAAAGGGCATGCTAAGGCGCTTAAGCCTGCCAAACACATATTGGATGTTCACCACCAGTGCAGATCCGCACTTAGTTTCTGCGTCGAAAACGCTTCCTACACTGAGAGGGAAGTGTGCTTTAGGAGGGATTCACTGCAGTGTTACGTCTGTTAAAGAAGGATGCTTTTGGGACTGACTCGGTGGTAACCGCATTAGGCGCACATAGCTTTCCAGTCTCAGACGTCTAACCGTTAGACTATAGGAAGTTCTGTTTAAGGGAAACTCCTTCATGCGGAATGTCACTTCTCACAGTGTCTTTGCAGTGGAGAAAAGAAGATAGAACAAGGACGGACAGAGAGAACGATGCAAACCGTGATTGAAGTACAGGGTAAGCCTCGTAGGCCTCTATTATGCATACTGGTAGTTCAACACCGGAGATGTTCCACAGTGTCTAACTCTTCTCAAAACACTTCCAGTATATGAGGGAACTCTGCTACATTAAGTTCTCACGACAGAGATGCGTCTGTGCTCAGTTGGAAAGTGTAGGACGTGTCTGGGTAGCAACCAGTAAGTGTCTGATACAAGCCGCTAAGAGGGGATGCGGAGGAAGGTATCTGCTCAGGGAAGCTACTTCAGGTGCGTACTCATTCATAACAGTGTCTCTCCTTTGAGGATGAAGATAGAACAGGGAACGACTACGGGCACATTAGGTACTGTGAGTAAAGGGCATGCTAAGGCGCTTAAGCCTGCCAAACACATATTGGATGTTCACCACCAGTGCAGATCCGCACTTAGTTTCTGCGTCGAAAACGCTTCCTACACTGAGAGGGAAGTGTGCTTTAGGAGGGATTCACTGCAGTGTTACGTCTGTTAAAGAAGGAAGCTTTTGGGACTGACTCTGTGGTAACCCCAATAGGCGCACATAGCTTTCCAGTCTCAGCCGTCTATCCGTTGGACTATAGCAAGTTCTGTTTAAGGGAAACTCCTTCATGCGGAATGTCACTTCTCACAGTGTCTTTCCAGTGGAGGAAAGAAGATAGAACAACGACGGACAGAGAGAACGTTGCAACCCGTGAGTGAAGTACAGGGTAAGGCACCTAAGCCTCTATGATGCATACTGGATGTTCAACACCTGGGATTTTCCACAATGTCTACCACTTCTCAAAACACTTCCAATATAGGAGGGAACTGTGCTACCGTAAGTTCTAATGACAGGGATGCATCTGTGCAAGGTTGAAAACTCGAGGATGTGTCTGGGTAGCAAACATGAAGTGTCTCATAAAGGCACCTTAGACTGGATGCGTAGTAGGTATCTGCTAGGGAAGCTACTTCAGTTTTGTACTCATTCATAACAGTGCTTCTCCTTGGAGGAATGAAGGAAGAACACGGACGGACTAGGGGCACAGTAGGTACTGTGAATAAAGGGCAGGCTATGAACCTTACGCCTGCCAACCACATATTGGATGTTCACCACCAGTGTTGATCCGCACATAGGTTCTGCGTCTAAAACGCTTCCAACACTGAGAGGGAAGTGTGCTTTAGGAGGGTTTCACTGCAGTGTTACGTCTGTTAAAGAAGGATGCTTTTGGGACTGACTCTGTGGTAACCGCATTAGGCGCACATAGCTTTCCAGTCTCAGACGTCTAACCGTTAGACTATAGGAAGTTCTGTTTAAGGGAAACTCCTTCATGCGGAATGTAACTTCTCACAGTGTCTTTGCAGTGGAGAAAAGAAGATAGAACAAGGACGGACAGAGAGAACGATGCAAACCGTGATTGAAGTACAGGGTAAGCCTCGTAGGCCTCTATTATGCATACTGGTAGTTCAACACCGGAGATGTTCCACAGTGTCTAACTCTTCTCAAAACACTTCCAGTATATGAGGGAACTCTGCTACATTAAGTTCTCACGACAGAGATGCGTCTGTGCTCAGTTGGAAAGTGTAGGCCGTGTCTGGGTAGCAACCAGTAAGTGTCTGATACAAGCCGCTAAGAGGGGATGCGGAGGAAGGTATCTGCTCAGGGAAGCTACTTCAGGTGCGTACTCATTCATAACAGTGTCTCTCCTTTGAGGATGAAGATAGAACAGGGAACGACTACGGGCACATTAGGTACTGTGAGTAAAGGGCATGCTAAGGCGCTTAAGCCTGCCAAACACATATTGGATGTTCACCACCAGTGCAGATCCGCACTTAGTTTCTGCGTCGAAAACGCTTCCTACACTGAGAGGGAAGTGTGCTTTAGGAGGGATTCACTGCAGTGTTACGTCTGTTAAAGAAGGAAGCTTTTGGGACTGACTCTGTGGTAACCCCAATAGGCGCACATAGCTTTCCAGTCTCAGCCGTCTATCCGTTGGACTATAGCAAGTTCTGTTTAAGGGAAACTCCTTCATGCGGAATGTCACTTCTCACAGTGTCTTTCCAGTGGAGGAAAGAAGATAGAACAACGACGGACAGAGAGAACGTTGCAACCCGTGAGTGAAGTACAGGGTAAGGCACCTAAGCCTCTATGATGCATACTGGATGTTCAACACCTGGGATTTTCCACAATGTCTACCACTTCTCAAAACACTTCCAATATAGGAGGGAACTGTGCTACTGTAAGTTCTAATGACAGGGATGCATCTGTGCAAGGTTGAAAACTCGAGGATGTGTCTGGGTAGCAAACATGAAGTGTCTCATAAAGGCACCTTAGACTGGATGCGTAGTAGGTATCTGCTAGGGAAGCTACTTCAGTTTTGTACTCATTCATAACAGTGCTTCTCCTTGGAGGAATGAAGGAAGAACACGGACGGACTAGGGGCACAGTAGGTACTGTGAATAAAGGGCAGGCTATGAACCTTACGCCTGCCAACCACATATTGGATGTTCACCACCAGTGTTGATCCGCACATAGGTTCTGCGTCTAAAACGCTTCCAACACTGAGAGGGAAGTGTGCTTTAGGAGGGATTCACTGCAGTGTTACGTCTGTTAAAGAAGGATGCTTTTGGGACTGACTCTGTGGTAACCCCAATAGGCGCACATAGCTTTCCAGTCTCAGACGTCTAACCGTTAGACTATAGGAAGTTCTGTTTAAGGGAAACTCCTTCATGCGGAATGTCACTTCTCACAGTGTCTTTGCAGTGGAGAAAAGAAGATAGAACAAGGACGGACAGAGAGAACGATGCAAACCGTGATTTAAGTAGAGGGTAAGCCTCGTAGGCCTCTATTATGCATACTGGTAGTTCAACACCGGAGATGTTCCACAGTGTCTAACTCTTCTCAAAACACTTCCAGTATATGAGGGAACTCTGCTACATTAAGTTCTCACGACAGAGATGCGTCTGTGCTCAGTTGGAAAGTGTAGGACGTGTCTGGGTAGCAACCAGTAAGTGTCTGACACAAGCCGCTAAGAGGGGATGCGGAGGAAGGTATCTGCTCAGGGAAGCTACTTCAGGTGCGTACTCATTCATAACAGTGTCTCTCCTTTGAGGATGAAGATAGAACAGGGAACGACTATGGGCACATTAGGTACTGTGAGTAAAGGGCATGCTAAGGCGCTTAAGCCTGCCAAACACATATTGGATGTTCACCACCAGTGCAGATCCGCACTTAGTTTCTGCGTCGAAAACGCTTCCTACACTGAGAGGGAAGTGTGCTTTAGGAGGGATTCACTGCAGTGTTACGTCTGTTAAAGAAGGATTCTTTTGGGACTGACTCGGTGGTAACCGCATTAGGCGCACATAGCTTTCCAGTCACAGACGTCTAACCGTTAGACTATAGGAAGTTCTGTTTAAGGGAAACTCCTTCATGCGGAATGTCACTTCTCACAGTGTCTTTGCAGTGGAGAAAAGAAGATAGAACAAGGACGGACAGAGAGAACGATACAAACCGTGATTGAAGTACAGGGTAAGCCTCGTAGGCCTCTATTATGCATACTGGTAGTTCAACACCGGAGATGTTCCACAGTGTCTACCTCTTCTCAAAACACTTCCAGTATATGAGGGAACTCTGCTACATTAAGTTCCCACGACAGAGATGCGTCTGTGCTCAGTTGGAAAGTGTAGGACGTGTCTGGGTAGCAACCAGTAAGTGTCTGATACAAGCCGCTAAGAGGGGATGCGGAGGAAGGTATCTGCTCAGGGAAGCTACTTCAGGTGCGTACTCATTCATAACAGTGTCTCTCCTTTGAGGATGAAGATAGAACAGGGAACGACTACGGGCACATTAGGTACTGTGAGTAAAGGGCATGCTAAGGCGCTTAAGCCTGCCAAACACATATTGGATGTTCACCACCAGTGCAGATCCGCACTTAGTTTCTGCGTCGAAAACGCTTCCTACACTGAGAGGGAAGTGTGCTTTAGGAGGGATTCACTGCAGTGTTACGTCTGTTAAAGAAGGATGCTTTTGGGACTGACTCTGTGGTAACCGCATTAGGCGCACATAGCTTTCCAGTCTCAGACGTCTAACCGTTAGACTATAGGAAGTTCTGTTTAAGGGAAACTCCTTCATGCGGAATGTCACTTCTCACAGTGTCTTTGCAGTGGAGAAAAGAAGATAGAACAAGGACGGACAGAGAGAACGATGCAAACCGTGATTGAAGTACAGGGTAAGCCTCGTAGGCCTCTATTATGCATACTGGTAGTTCAACACCGGAGATGTTCCACAGTGTCTACCTCTTCTCAAAACACTTCCAGTATATGAGGGAACTCTGCTACATTAAGTTCTCACGACAGAGATGCGTCTGTGCTCAGTTGGAAAGTGTAGGACGTGTCTGGGTAGCAACCAGTAAGTGTCTGATACAAGCCGCTAAGAGGGGATGCGGAGGAAGGTATCTGCTCAGGGAAGCTACTTCAGGTGCGTACTCATTCATAACAGTGTCTCTCCTTTGAGGATGAAGATAGAACAGGGAACGACTACGGGCACATTAGGTACTGTGAGTAAAGGGCATGCTAAGGCGCTTAAGCCTGCCAAACACATATTGGATGTTCACCACCAGTGCAGATCCGCACTTAGTTTCTCCGTCGAGAACGCTTCCTACACTGAGAGGGAAGTGTGCTTTAGGAGGGATTCACTGCAGTGTTTCGTCTGTTAAAGAAGGATGCTTTTGGGACTGACTCTGTGGTAACCCCAATAGGCGCACATAGCTTTCCAGTCTCAGACGTCTAACCGTTAGACTATAGGAAGTTCTGTTTAAGGGAAACTCCTTCATGCGGAATGTCACTTCTCACAGTGTCTTTGCAGTGGAGAAAAGAAGATAGAACAAGGACGGACAGAGAGAACGATGCAAACCGTGATTGAAGTACAGGGTAAGCCTCGTAGGCCTCTATTATGCATACTGGTAGTTCAACACCGGAGATGTTCCACAGTGTCTACCTCTTCTCAAAACACTTCCAGTATATGAGGGAACTCTGCTACATTAAGTTCTCACGACAGAGATGCGTCTGTGCTCAGTTGGAAAGTGTAGGACGTGTCTGGGTAGCAACCAGTAAGTGTCTGATACAAGCCGCTAAGAGGGGATGCGGAGGAAGGTATCTGCTCAGGGAAGCTACTTCAGGTGCGTACTCATTCATAACAGTGTCTCTCCTTTGAGGATGAAGATAGAACAGGGAACGACTATGGGCACATTAGGTACTGTGAGTAAAGGTCATGCTAAGGCGCTTAAGCCTGCCAAACACATATTGGATGTTCACCACCAGTGCAGATCCGCACTTAGTTTCTGCGTCGAAAACGCTTCCTACACTGAGAGGGAAGTGTGCTTTAGGAGGGATTCACTGCAGTGTTACGTCTGTTAAAGAAGGATGCTTTTGGGACTGACTCTGTGGTAACCGCATTAGGCGCACATAGCTTTCCAGTCTCAGACGTCTAACCGTTAGACTATAGGAAGTTCTGTTTAAGGGAAACTCCTTCATGCGGAATGTCACTTCTCACAGTGTCTTTGCAGTGGAGAAAAGAAGATAGAACAAGGACGGACAGAGAGAACGATGCAAACCGTGATTGAAGTACAGGGTTAGCCTCGTAGGCCTCTATTATGCATACTGGTAGTTCAACACCGGAGATGTTCCACAGTGTCTACCTCATCTCAAAACACTTCCAGTATATGAGGGAACTCGGCTACATTAAGTTCCCACGACAGAGATGCGTCTGTGCTCAGTTGGAAAGTGTAGGACGTGTCTGGGTAGCAACCAGTAAGTGTCTGATACAAGCCGCTAAGAGGGGATGCGGAGGAAGGTATCTGCTCAGGGAAGCTACTTCAGGTGCGTACTCATTCATAACAGTGTCTCTCCTTTGAGGATGAAGATAGAACAGGGAACGACTACGGGCACATTAGGTACTGTGAGTAAAGGGCATGCTAAGGCGCTTAAGCCTGCCAAACACATATTGGATGTTCACCACCAGTGCAGATCCGCACTTAGTTTCTGCGTCGAAAACGCTTCCTACACTGAGAGGGAAGTGTGCTTTAGGAGGGATTCACTGCAGTGTTACGTCTGTTAAAGAAGGATGCTTTTGGGACTGACTCGGTGGTAACCGCATTAGGCGCACATAGCTTTCCAGTCTCAGACGTCTAACCGTTAGACTATAGGAAGTTCTGTTTAAGGGAAACTCCTTCATGCGGAATGTCACTTCTCACAGTGTCTTTGCAGTGGAGAAAAGAAGATAGAACAAGGACGGACAGAGAGAACGATGCAAACCGTGATTGAAGTACAGGGTAAGCCTCGTAGGCCTCTATTATGCATACTGGTAGTTCAACACCGGAGATGTTCCACAGTGTCTAACTCTTCTCAAAACACTTCCAGTATATGAGGGAACTCTGCTACATTAAGTTCTCACGACAGAGATGCGTCTGTGCTCAGTTGGAAAGTGTAGGACGTGTCTGGGTAGCAACCAGTAAGTGTCTGATACAAGCCGCTAAGAGGGGATGCGGAGGAAGGTATCTGCTCAGGGAAGCTACTTCAGGTGCGTACTCATTCATAACAGTGTCTCTCCTTTGAGGATGAAGATAGAACAGGGAACGACTACGGGCACATTAGGTACTGTGAGTAAAGGGCATGCTAAGGCGCTTAAGCCTGCCAAACACATATTGGATGTTCACCACCAGTGCAGATCCGCACTTAGTTTCTGCGTCGAAAACGCTTCCTACACTGAGAGGGAAGTGTGCTTTAGGAGGGATTCACTGCAGTGTTACGTCTGTTAAAGAAGGAAGCTTTTGGGACTGACTCTGTGGTAACCCCAATAGGCGCACATAGCTTTCCAGTCTCAGCCGTCTATCCGTTGGACTATAGCAAGTTCTGTTTAAGGGAAACTCCTTCATGCGGAATGTCACTTCTCACAGTGTCTTTCCAGTGGAGGAAAGAAGATAGAACAACGACGGACAGAGAGAACGTTGCAACCCGTGAGTGAAGTACAGGGTAAGGCACCTAAGCCTCTATGATGCATACTGGATGTTCAACACCTGGGATTTTCCACAATGTCTACCACTTCTCAAAACACTTCCAATATAGGAGGGAACTGTGCTACCGTAAGTTCTAATGACAGGGATGCATCTGTGCAAGGTTGAAAACTCGAGGATGTGTCTGGGTAGCAAACATGAAGTGTCTCATAAAGGCACCTTAGACTGGATGCGTAGTAGGTATCTGCTAGGGAAGCTACTTCAGTTTTGTACTCATTCATAACAGTGCTTCTCCTTGGAGGAATGAAGGAAGAACACGGACGGACTAGGGGCACAGTAGGTACTGTGAATAAAGGGCAGGCTATGAACCTTACGCCTGCCAACCACATATTGGATGTTCACCACCAGTGTTGATCCGCACATAGGTTCTGCGTCTAAAACGCTTCCAACACTGAGAGGGAAGTGTGCTTTAGGAGGGTTTCACTGCAGTGTTACGTCTGTTAAAGAAGGATGCTTTTGGGACTGACTCTGTGGTAACCGCATTAGGCGCACATAGCTTTCCAGTCT
Source organism: Neogale vison (assembly GCF_020171115.1). Classification (NCBI taxonomy): domain Eukaryota; kingdom Metazoa; phylum Chordata; class Mammalia; order Carnivora; family Mustelidae; genus Neogale; species Neogale vison. The sequence goes on from NW_025334856.1 coordinate 1,981,968, forward strand.
CAGACGTCTAACCGTTAGACTATAGGAAGTTCTGTTTAAGGGAAACTCCTTCATGCGGAATGTAACTTCTCACAGTGTCTTTGCAGTGGAGAAAAGAAGATAGAACAAGGACGGACAGAGAGAACGATGCAAACCGTGATTGAAGTACAGGGTAAGCCTCGTAGGCCTCTATTATGCATACTGGTAGTTCAACACCGGAGATGTTCCACAGTGTCTAACTCTTCTCAAAACACTTCCAGTATATGAGGGAACTCTGCTACATTAAGTTCTCACGACAGAGATGCGTCTGTGCTCAGTTGGAAAGTGTAGGCCGTGTCTGGGTAGCAACCAGTAAGTGTCTGATACAAGCCGCTAAGAGGGGATGCGGAGGAAGGTATCTGCTCAGGGAAGCTACTTCAGGTGCGTACTCATTCATAACAGTGTCTCTCCTTTGAGGATGAAGATAGAACAGGGAACGACTACGGGCACATTAGGTACTGTGAGTAAAGGGCATGCTAAGGCGCTTAAGCCTGCCAAACACATATTGGATGTTCACCACCAGTGCAGATCCGCACTTAGTTTCTGCGTCGAAAACGCTTCCTACACTGAGAGGGAAGTGTGCTTTAGGAGGGATTCACTGCAGTGTTACGTCTGTTAAAGAAGGAAGCTTTTGGGACTGACTCTGTGGTAACCCCAATAGGCGCACATAGCTTTCCAGTCTCAGCCGTCTATCCGTTGGACTATAGCAAGTTCTGTTTAAGGGAAACTCCTTCATGCGGAATGTCACTTCTCACAGTGTCTTTCCAGTGGAGGAAAGAAGATAGAACAACGACGGACAGAGAGAACGTTGCAACCCGTGAGTGAAGTACAGGGTAAGGCACCTAAGCCTCTATGATGCATACTGGATGTTCAACACCTGGGATTTTCCACAATGTCTACCACTTCTCAAAACACTTCCAATATAGGAGGGAACTGTGCTACTGTAAGTTCTAATGACAGGGATGCATCTGTGCAAGGTTGAAAACTCGAGGATGTGTCTGGGTAGCAAACATGAAGTGTCTCATAAAGGCACCTTAGACTGGATGCGTAGTAGGTATCTGCTAGGGAAGCTACTTCAGTTTTGTACTCATTCATAACAGTGCTTCTCCTTGGAGGAATGAAGGAAGAACACGGACGGACTAGGGGCACAGTAGGTACTGTGAATAAAGGGCAGGCTATGAACCTTACGCCTGCCAACCACATATTGGATGTTCACCACCAGTGTTGATCCGCACATAGGTTCTGCGTCTAAAACGCTTCCAACACTGAGAGGGAAGTGTGCTTTAGGAGGGATTCACTGCAGTGTTACGTCTGTTAAAGAAGGATGCTTTTGGGACTGACTCTGTGGTAACCCCAATAGGCGCACATAGCTTTCCAGTCTCAGACGTCTAACCGTTAGACTATAGGAAGTTCTGTTTAAGGGAAACTCCTTCATGCGGAATGTCACTTCTCACAGTGTCTTTGCAGTGGAGAAAAGAAGATAGAACAAGGACGGACAGAGAGAACGATGCAAACCGTGATTTAAGTAGAGGGTAAGCCTCGTAGGCCTCTATTATGCATACTGGTAGTTCAACACCGGAGATGTTCCACAGTGTCTAACTCTTCTCAAAACACTTCCAGTATATGAGGGAACTCTGCTACATTAAGTTCTCACGACAGAGATGCGTCTGTGCTCAGTTGGAAAGTGTAGGACGTGTCTGGGTAGCAACCAGTAAGTGTCTGACACAAGCCGCTAAGAGGGGATGCGGAGGAAGGTATCTGCTCAGGGAAGCTACTTCAGGTGCGTACTCATTCATAACAGTGTCTCTCCTTTGAGGATGAAGATAGAACAGGGAACGACTATGGGCACATTAGGTACTGTGAGTAAAGGGCATGCTAAGGCGCTTAAGCCTGCCAAACACATATTGGATGTTCACCACCAGTGCAGATCCGCACTTAGTTTCTGCGTCGAAAACGCTTCCTACACTGAGAGGGAAGTGTGCTTTAGGAGGGATTCACTGCAGTGTTACGTCTGTTAAAGAAGGATTCTTTTGGGACTGACTCGGTGGTAACCGCATTAGGCGCACATAGCTTTCCAGTCACAGACGTCTAACCGTTAGACTATAGGAAGTTCTGTTTAAGGGAAACTCCTTCATGCGGAATGTCACTTCTCACAGTGTCTTTGCAGTGGAGAAAAGAAGATAGAACAAGGACGGACAGAGAGAACGATACAAACCGTGATTGAAGTACAGGGTAAGCCTCGTAGGCCTCTATTATGCATACTGGTAGTTCAACACCGGAGATGTTCCACAGTGTCTACCTCTTCTCAAAACACTTCCAGTATATGAGGGAACTCTGCTACATTAAGTTCCCACGACAGAGATGCGTCTGTGCTCAGTTGGAAAGTGTAGGACGTGTCTGGGTAGCAACCAGTAAGTGTCTGATACAAGCCGCTAAGAGGGGATGCGGAGGAAGGTATCTGCTCAGGGAAGCTACTTCAGGTGCGTACTCATTCATAACAGTGTCTCTCCTTTGAGGATGAAGATAGAACAGGGAACGACTACGGGCACATTAGGTACTGTGAGTAAAGGGCATGCTAAGGCGCTTAAGCCTGCCAAACACATATTGGATGTTCACCACCAGTGCAGATCCGCACTTAGTTTCTGCGTCGAAAACGCTTCCTACACTGAGAGGGAAGTGTGCTTTAGGAGGGATTCACTGCAGTGTTACGTCTGTTAAAGAAGGATGCTTTTGGGACTGACTCTGTGGTAACCGCATTAGGCGCACATAGCTTTCCAGTCTCAGACGTCTAACCGTTAGACTATAGGAAGTTCTGTTTAAGGGAAACTCCTTCATGCGGAATGTCACTTCTCACAGTGTCTTTGCAGTGGAGAAAAGAAGATAGAACAAGGACGGACAGAGAGAACGATGCAAACCGTGATTGAAGTACAGGGTAAGCCTCGTAGGCCTCTATTATGCATACTGGTAGTTCAACACCGGAGATGTTCCACAGTGTCTACCTCTTCTCAAAACACTTCCAGTATATGAGGGAACTCTGCTACATTAAGTTCTCACGACAGAGATGCGTCTGTGCTCAGTTGGAAAGTGTAGGACGTGTCTGGGTAGCAACCAGTAAGTGTCTGATACAAGCCGCTAAGAGGGGATGCGGAGGAAGGTATCTGCTCAGGGAAGCTACTTCAGGTGCGTACTCATTCATAACAGTGTCTCTCCTTTGAGGATGAAGATAGAACAGGGAACGACTACGGGCACATTAGGTACTGTGAGTAAAGGGCATGCTAAGGCGCTTAAGCCTGCCAAACACATATTGGATGTTCACCACCAGTGCAGATCCGCACTTAGTTTCTCCGTCGAGAACGCTTCCTACACTGAGAGGGAAGTGTGCTTTAGGAGGGATTCACTGCAGTGTTTCGTCTGTTAAAGAAGGATGCTTTTGGGACTGACTCTGTGGTAACCCCAATAGGCGCACATAGCTTTCCAGTCTCAGACGTCTAACCGTTAGACTATAGGAAGTTCTGTTTAAGGGAAACTCCTTCATGCGGAATGTCACTTCTCACAGTGTCTTTGCAGTGGAGAAAAGAAGATAGAACAAGGACGGACAGAGAGAACGATGCAAACCGTGATTGAAGTACAGGGTAAGCCTCGTAGGCCTCTATTATGCATACTGGTAGTTCAACACCGGAGATGTTCCACAGTGTCTACCTCTTCTCAAAACACTTCCAGTATATGAGGGAACTCTGCTACATTAAGTTCTCACGACAGAGATGCGTCTGTGCTCAGTTGGAAAGTGTAGGACGTGTCTGGGTAGCAACCAGTAAGTGTCTGATACAAGCCGCTAAGAGGGGATGCGGAGGAAGGTATCTGCTCAGGGAAGCTACTTCAGGTGCGTACTCATTCATAACAGTGTCTCTCCTTTGAGGATGAAGATAGAACAGGGAACGACTACGGGCACATTAGGTACTGTGAGTAAAGGGCATGCTAAGGCGCTTAAGCCTGCCAAACACATATTGGATGTTCACCACCAGTGCAGATCCGCACTTAGTTTCTGCGTCGAAAACGCTTCCTACACTGAGAGGGAAGTGTGCTTTAGGAGGGATTCACTGCAGTGTTACGTCTGTTAAAGAAGGAAGCTTTTGGGACTGACTCTGTGGTAACCCCAATAGGCGCACATAGCTTTCCATTCTCAGCCGTCTATCCGTTGGACTATAGCAAGTTCTGTTTAAGGGAAACTCCTTCATGCGGAATGTCACTTCTCACAGTGTCTTTCCAGTGGAGGAAAGAAGATAGAACAACGACGGACAGAGAGAACGTTGCAACCCGTGAGTGAAGTACAGGGTAAGGCACCTAAGCCTCTATGATGCATACTGGATGTTCAACACCTGGGATTTTCCACAATGTCTACCATTTCTCAAAACACTTCCAATATAGGAGGGAACTGTGCTACCGTAAGTTCTAATGACAGGGATGCATCTGTGCAAGGTTGAAAACTCGAGGATGTGTCTGGGTAGCAAACATGAAGTGTCTCATAAAGGCACCTTAGACTGGATGCGTAGTAGGTATCTGCTAGGGAAGCTACTTCAGTTTTGTACTCATTCATAACAGTGCTTCTCCTTGGAGGAATGAAGGAAGAACACGGACGGACTAGGGGCACAGTAGGTACTGTGAATAAAGGGCAGGCTATGAACCTTACGCCTGCCAACCACATATTGGATGTTCACCACCAGTGTTGATCCGCACATAGGTTCTGCGTCTAAAACGCTTCCAACACTGAGAGGGAAGTGTGCTTTAGGAGGGATTCACTGCAGTGTTTCGTCTGTTAAAGAAGGATGCTTTTGGGACTGACTCTGTGGTAACCCCAATAGGCGCACATAGCTTTCCAGTCTCAGACGTCTAACCGTTAGACTATAGGAAGTTCTGTTTAAGGGAAACTCCTTCATGCGGAATGTCACTTCTCACAGTGTCTTTGCAGTGGAGAAAAGAAGATAGAACAAGGACGGACAGAGAGAACGATGCAAACCGTGTTTGAAGTACAGGGTAAGCCTCGTAGGCCTCTATTATGCATACTGGTAGTTCAACACCGGAGATGTTCCACAGTGTCTACCTCTTCTCAAAACACTTCCAGTATATGAGGGAACTCTGCTACATTAAGTTCTCACGACAGAGATGCGTCTGTGCTCAGTTGGAAAGTGTAGGACGTGTCTGGGTAGCAACCAGTAAGTGTCTGATACAAGCCGCTAAGAGGGGATGCGGAGGAAGGTATCTGCTCAGGGAAGCTACTTCAGGTGCGTACTCATTCATAACAGTGTCTCTCCTTTGAGGATGAAGATAGAACAGGGAACGACTACGGGCACATTAGGTACTGTGAGTAAAGGGCATGCTAAGGCGCTTAAGCCTGCCAAACACATATTGGATGTTCACCACCAGTGCAGATCCGCACTTAGTTTCTCCGTCGAAAACGCTTCCTACACTGAGAGGGAAGTGTGCTTTAGGAGGGATTCACTGCAGTGTTACGTCTGAGAAAGAAGGATTCTTTTGGGACTGACTCGGTGGTAACCGCATTAGGCGCACATAGCTTTCCAGTCTCAGACGTCTAACCGTTAGACTATAGGAAGTTCTGTTTAAGGGAAACTCCTTCATGCGGAATGTCACTTCTCACAGTGTCTTTGCAGTGGAGAAAAGAAGATAGAACAAGGACGGACAGAGAGAACGATGCAAACCGTGATTGAAGTACAGGGTAAGCCTCGTAGGCCTCTATTATGCATACTGGTAGTTCAACACCGGAGATGTTCCACAGTGTCTACCTCTTCTCAAAACACTTCCAGTATATGAGGGAACTCTGCTACATTAAGTTCTCACGACAGAGATGCGTCTGTGCTCAGTTGGAAAGTGTAGGACGTGTCTGGGTAGCAACCAGTAAGTGTCTGATACAAGCCGCTAAGAGGGGATGCGGAGGAAGGTATCTGCTCAGGGAAGCTACTTCAGGTGCGTACTCATTCATAACAGTGTCTCTCCTTTGAGGATGAAGATAGAACAGGGAACGACTACGGGCACATTAGGTACTGTGAGTAAAGGGCATGCTAAGGCGCTTAAGCCTGCCAAACACATATTGGATGTTCACCACCAGTGCAGATCCGCACTTAGTTTCTGCGTCGAAAACGCTTCCTACACTGAGAGGGAAGTGTGCTTTAGGAGGGATTCTCTGCAGTGTTACGTCTGTTAAAGAAGGAAGCTTTTGGGACTGACTCTGTGGTAACCCCAATAGGCGCACATAGCTTTCCAGTCTCAGCCGTCTATCCGTTGGACTATAGCAAGTTCTGTTTAAGGGAAACTCCTTCATGCGGAATGTCACTTCTCACAGTGTCTTTCCAGTGGAGGAAAGAATATAGAACAACGACGGACAGAGAGAACGTTGCAACCCGTGAGTGAAGTACAGGGTAAGGCACCTAAGCCTCTATGATGCATACTGGATGTTCAACACCTGGGATTTTCCACAATGTCTACCACTTCTCAAAACACTTCCAATATAGGAGGGAACTGTGCTACCGTAAGTTCTAATGACAGGGATGCATCTGTGCAAGGTTGAAAACTCGAGGATGTGTCTGGGTAGCAAACATGAAGTGTCTCATAAAGGCACCTTAGACTGGATGCGTAGGAGGTATCTGCTCAGGGAAGCTACTTCAGTTTTGAACTCATTCATTACAGTGCTTCTCCTTGGAGGAATGAAGGAAGAACACGGACGGACTAGGGGCACATTAGGTACTGTGAATAAAGGGCAGGCTATGAACCTTACGCCTGCCAACCACATATTGGATGTTCACCACCAGTGTTGATCCGCACATAGGTTCTGCGTCTAAAACGCTTCCAACACTGAGAGGGAAGTGTGCTTTAGGAGGGATTCACTGCAGTGTTACGTCTGTTAAAGAAGGATGCTTTTGGGACTGACTCTGTGGTAACCGCATTAGGCGCACATAGCTTTCCAGTCTCAGACGTCTAACCGTTAGACTATAGGAAGTTCTGTTTAAGGGAAACTCCTTCATGCGGAATGTCACTTCTCACAGTGTCTTTGCAGTGGAGAAAAGAAGATAGAACAAGGACGGACAGAGAGAACGATGCAAACCGTGATTGAAGTACAGGGTAAGCCTCGTAGGCCTCTATTATGCATACTGGTAGTTCAACACCGGAGATGTTCCACAGTGTCTACCTCTTCTCAAAACACTTCCAGTATATGAGGGAACTCTGCTACATTAAGTTCTCACGACAGAGATGCGTCTGTGCTCAGTTGGAAAGTGTAGGACGTGTCTGGGTAGCAACCAGTAAGTGTCTGATACAAGCCGCTAAGAGGGGATGCGGAGGAAGGTATCTGCTCAGGGAAGCTACTTCAGGTGCGTACTCATTCATAACAGTGTCTCTCCTTTGAGGATGAAGATAGAACAGGGAACGACTACGGGCACATTAGGTACTGTGAGTAAAGGGCATGCTAAGGCGCTTAAGCCTGCCAAACACATATTGGATGTTCACCACCAGTGCAGATCCGCACTTAGTTTCTCCGTCGAGAACGCTTCCTACACTGAGAGGGAAGTGTGCTTTAGGAGGGATTCACTGCAGTGTTTCGTCTGTTAAAGAAGGATGCTTTTGGGACTGACTCTGTGGTAACCCCAATAGGCGCACATAGCTTTCCAGTCTCAGACGTCTAACCGTTAGACTATAGGAAGTTCTGTTTAAGGGAAACTCCTTCATGCGGAATGTCACTTCTCACAGTGTCTTTGCAGTGGAGAAAAGAAGATAGAACAAGGACGGACAGAGAGAACGATGCAAACCGTGATTGAAGTACAGGGTAAGCCTCGTAGGCCTCTATTATGCATACTGGTAGTTCAACACCGGAGATGTTCCACAGTGTCTACCTCTTCTCAAAACACTTCCAGTATATGAGGGAACTCTGCTACATTAAGTTCTCACGACAGAGATGCGTCTGTGCTCAGTTGGAAAGTGTAGGACGTGTCTGGGTAGCAACCAGTAAGTGTCTGATACAAGCCGCTAAGAGGGGATGCGGAGGAAGGTATCTGCTCAGGGAAGCTACTTCAGGTGCGTACTCATTCATAACAGTGTCTCTCCTTTGAGGATGAAGATAGAACAGGGAACGACTACGGGCACATTAGGTACTGTGAGTAAAGGGCATGCTAAGGCGCTTAAGCCTGCCAAACACATATTGGATGTTCACCACCAGTGCAGATCCGCACTTAGTTTCTGCGTCGAAAACGCTTCCTACACTGAGAGGGAAGTGTGCTTTAGGAGGGATTCACTGCAGTGTTACGTCTGTTAAAGAAGGAAGCTTTTGGGACTGACTCTGTGGTAACCCCAATAGGCGCACATAGCTTTCCATTCTCAGCCGTCTATCCGTTGGACTGTAGCAAGTTCTGTTTAAGGGAAACTCCTTCATGCGGAATGTCACTTCTCACAGTGTCTTTCCAGTGGAGGAAAGAAGATAGAACAACGACGGACAGAGAGAACGTTGCAACCATGAGTGAATTACAGGGTAAGGCACCTAAGCCTCTATGATGCATACTGGATGTTCAACACCTGGGATTTTCCACAATGTCTACCACTTCTCAAAACACTTCCAATATAGGAGGGAACTGTGCTACCGTAAGTTCTAATGACAGGGATGCATCTGTGCAAGGTTGAAAACTCGAGGATGTGTCTGGGTAGCAAACATGAAGTGTCTCATAAAGGCACCTTAGACTGGATGCGTAGTAGGTATCTGCTAGGGAAGCTACTTCAGTTTTGAACTCATTCATTACAGTGCTTCTCCTTGGAGGAATGAAGGAAGAACACGGACGGACTAGGGGCACATTAGGTACTGTGAATAAAGGGCAGGCTATGAACCTTACGCCTGCCAACCACATATTGGATGTTCACCACCAGTGTTGATCCGCACATAGGTTCTGCGTCTAAAACGCTTCCAACACTGAGAGGGAAGTGTGCTTTAGGAGGGATTCACTGCAGTGTTACGTCTGTTAAAGAAGGATGCTTTTGGGACTGACTCTGTGGTAACCGCATTAGGCGCACATAGCTTTCCAGTCTCAGACGTCTAACCGTTAGACTATAGGAAGTTCTGTTTAAGGGAAACTCCTTCATGCGGAATGTCACTTCTCACAGTGTCTTTGCAGTGGAGAAAAGAAGATAGAACAAGGACGGACAGAGAGAACGATGCAAACCGTGATTGAAGTACAGGGTAAGCCTCGTAGGCCTCTATTATGCATACTGGTAGTTCAACACCGGAGATGTTCCACAGTGTCTACCTCTTCGCAAAACACTTCCAGTATATGAGGGAACTCTGCTACATTAAGTTCTCACGACAGAGATGCGTCTGTGCTCAGTTGGAAAGTGTAGGACGTGTCTGGGTAGCAACCAGTAAGTGTCTGATACAAGCCGCTAAGAGGGGATGCGGAGGAAGGTATCTGCTCAGGGAAGCTACTTCAGGTGCGTACTCATTCATAACAGTGTCTCTCCTTTGAGGATGAAGATAGAACAGGGAACGACTACGGGCACATTAGGTACTGTGAGTAAAGGGCATGCTAAGGCGCTTAAGCCTGCCAAACACATATTGGATGTTCACCACCAGTGCAGATCCGCACTTAGTTTCTGCGTCGAAAACGCTTCCTACACTGAGAGGGAAGTGTGCTTTAGGAGGGATTCACTGCAGTGTTACGTCTGTTAAAGAAGGATGCTTTTGGGACTGACTCGGTGGTAACCGCATTAGGCGCACATAGCTTTCCAGTCTCAGACGTCTAACCGTTAGACTATAGGAAGTTCTGTTTAAGGGAAACTCCTTCATGCGGAATGTCACTTCTCACAGTGTCTTTGCAGTGGAGAAAAGAAGATAGAACAAGGACGGACAGAGAGAACGATGCAAACCGTGATTGAAGTACAGGGTAAGCCTCGTAGGCCTCTATTATGCATACTGGTAGTTCAACACCGGAGATGTTCCACAGTGTCTACCTCTTCTCAAAACACTTCCAGTATATGAGGGAACTCTGCTACATTAAGTTCTCACGACAGAGATGCGTCTGTGCTCAGTTGGAAAGTGTAGGACGTGTCTGGGTAGCAACCAGTAAGTGTCTGATACAAGCCGCTAAGAGGGGATGCGGAGGAAGGTATCTGCTCAGGGAAGCTACTTCAGGTGCGTACTCATTCATAACAGTGTCTCTCCTTTGAGGATGAAGATAGAACAGGGAACGACTACGGGCACATTAGGTACTGTGAGTAAAGGGCATGCTAAGGCGCTTAAGCCTGCCAAACACATATTGGATGTTCACCACCAGTGCAGATCCGCACTTAGTTTCTGCGTCGAAAACGCTTCCTACACTGAGAGGGAAGTGTGCTTTAGGAGGGATTCACTGCAGTGTTACGTCTGTTAAAGAAGGAAGCTTTTGGGACTGACTCTGTGGTAACCCCAATAGGCGCACATAGCTTTCCAGTCTCAGCCGTCTATCCGTTGGACTATAGCAAGTTCTGTTTAAGGGAAACTCCTTCATGCGGAATGTCACTTCTCACAGTGTCTTTCCAGTGGAGGAAAGAAGATAGAACAACGACGGACAGAGAGAACGTTGCAACCCGTGAGTGAAGTACAGGGTAAGGCACCTAAGCCTCTATGATGCATACTGGATGTTCAACACCTGGGATTTTCCACAATGTCTACCACTTCTCAAAACACTTCCAATATAGGAGGGAACTGTGCTACCGTAAGTTCTAATGACAGGGATGCATCTGTGCAAGGTTGAAAACTCGAGGATGTGTCTGGGTAGCAAACATGAAGTGTCTCATAAAGGCACCTTAGACTGGATGCGTAGGAGGTATCTGCTAGGGAAGCTACTTCAGTTTTGTACTCATTCATAACAGTGCTTCTCCTTGGAGGAATGAAGGAAGAACACGGACGGACTAGGGGCACAGTAGGTACTGTGAATAAAGGGCAGGCTATGAACCTTACGCCTGCCAACCACATATTGGATGTTCACCACCAGTGTTGATCCGCACATAGGTTCTGCGTCTAAAACGCTTCAAACACTGAGAGGGAAGTGTGCTTTAGGAGGGATCACTGCAGTGTTACGTCTGTTAAAGAAGGATGCTTTTGGGACTGACTCTGTGGTAACCGCATTAGGCGCACATAGCTTTCCAGTCTCAGACGTCTAACCGTTACACTATAGGAAGTTCTGTTTAAGGGAAACTCCTTCATGCGGAATGTCACTTCTCACAGTGTCTTTGCAGTGGAGAAAAGAAGATAGAACAAGGACGGACAGAGAGAACGATGCAAACCGTGATTGAAGTACAGGGTAAGCCTCGTAGGCCTCTATTATGCATACTGGTAGTTCAACACCGGAGATGTTCCACAGTGTCTACCTCTTCTCAAAACACTTCCAGTATATGAGGGAACTCTGCTACATTAAGTTCTCACGACAGAGATGCGTCTGTGCTCAGTTGGAAAGTGTAGGACGTGTCTGGGTAGCAACCAGTAAGTGTCTGATACAAGCCGCTAAGAGGGGATGCGGAGGAAGGTATCTGCTCAGGGAAGCTACTTCAGGTGCGTACTCATTCATAACAGTGTCTCTCCTTTGAGGATGAAGATAGAACAGGGAACGACTACGGGCACATTAGGTACTGTGAGTAAAGGGCATGCTAAGGCGCTTAAGCCTGCCAAACACATATTGGATGTTCACCACCAGTGCAGATCCGCACTTAGTTTCTGCGTCGAAAACGCTTCCTACACTGAGAGGGAAGTGTGCTTTAGGAGGGATTCACTGCAGTGTTACGTCTGTTAAAGAAGGATGCTTTTGGGACTGACTCGGTGGTAACCGCATTAGGCGCACATAGCTTTCCAGTCTCAGACGTCTAACCGTTAGACTATAGGAAGTTCTGTTTAAGGGAAACTCCTTCATGCGGAATGTCACTTCTCACAGTGTCTTTGCAGTGGAGAAAAGAAGATAGAACAAGGACGGACAGAGAGAACGATGCAAACCGTGATTGAAGTACAGGGTAAGCCTCGTAGGCCTCTATTATGCATACTGGTAGTTCAACACCGGAGATGTTCCACAGTGTCTACCTCTTCTCAAAACATTTCCAGTATATGAGGGAACTCTGCTACATTAAGTTCTCACGACAGAGATGCGTCTGTGCTCAGTTGGAAAGTGTAGGACGTGTCTGGGTAGCAACAAGTAAGTGTCTGATACAAGCCGCTAAGAGGGGATGCGGAGGAAGGTATCTGCTCAGGGAAGCTACTTCAGGTGCGTACTCATTCATAACAGTGTCTCTCCTTTGAGGATGAAGATAGAACAGGGAACGACTACGGGCACATTAGGTACTGTGAGTAAAGGGCATGCTAAGGCGCTTAAGCCTGCCAAACACATATTGGATGTTCACCACCAGTGCAGATCCGCACTTAGTTTCTGCGTCGAAAACGCTTCCTACACTGAGAGGGAAGTGTGCTTTAGGAGGGATTCACTGCAGTGTTACGTCTGTTAAAGAAGGAAGCTTTTGGGACTGACTCTGTGGTAACCCCAATAGGCGCACATAGCTTTCCAGTCTCAGCCGTCTATCCGTTGGACTATAGCAAGTTCTGTTTAAGGGAAACTCCTTCATGCGGAATGTCACTTCTCACAGTGTCTTTCCAGTGGAGGAAAGAAGATAGAACAACGACGGACAGAGAGAACGTTGCAACCCGTGAGTGAAGTACAGGGTAAGGCACCTAAGCCTCTATGATGCATACTGGATGTTCAACACCTGGGATTTTCCACAATGTCTACCACTTCTCAAAACACTTCCAATATAGGAGGGAACTGTGCTACTGTAAGTTCTAATGACAGGGATGCATCTGTGCAAGGTTGAAAACTCGAGGATGTGTCTGGGTAGCAAACATGAAGTGTCTCATAAAGGCACCTTAGACTGGATGCGTAGTAGGTATCTGCTAGGGAAGCTACTTCAGTTTTGAACTCATTCATAACAGTGCTTCTCCTTGGAGGAATGAAGGAAGAACACGGACGGACTAGGGGCACAGTAGGTACTGTGAATAAAGGGCAGGCTATGAACCTTACGCCTGCCAACCACATATTGGATGTTCACCACCAGTGTTGATCCGCACATAGGTTCTGCGTCTAAAACGCTTCCAACACTGAGAGGGAAGTGTGCTTTAGGAGGGATTCACTGCAGTGTTACGTCTGTTAAAGAAGGATGCTTTTGGGACTGACTCTGTGGTAACCGCATTAGGCGCACATAGCTTTCCAGTCTCAGACGTCTAACCGTTAGACTATAGGAAGTTCTGTTTAAGGGAAACTCCTTCATGCGGAATGTCACTTCTCACAGTGTCTTTGCAGTGGAGAAAAGAAGATAGAACAAGGACGGACAGAGAGAACGATGCAAACCGTGATTGAAGTACAGGGTAAGCCTCGTAGGCCTCTATTATGCATACTGGTAGTTCAACACCGGAGATGTTCCACAGTGTCTACCTCTTCTCAAAACACTTCCAGTATATGAGGGAACTCTGCTACATTAAGTTCTCACGACAGAGATGCGTCTGTGCTCAGTTGGAAAGTGTAGGACGTGTCTGGGTAGCAACCAGTAAGTGTCTGATACAAGCCGCTAAGAGGGGATGCGGAGGAAGGTATCTGCTCAGGGAAGCTACTTCAGGTGCGTACTCATTCATAACAGTGTCTCTCCTTTGAGGATGAAGATAGAACAGGGAACGACTACGGGCACATTAGGTACTGTGAGTAAAGGGCATGCTAAGGCGCTTAAGCCTGCCAAACACATATTGGATGTTCACCACCAGTGCAGATCCGCACTTAGTTTCTGCGTCGAAAACGCTTCCTACACTGAGAGGGAAGTGTGCTTTAGGAGGGATTCACTGCAGTGTTACGTCTGTTAAAGAAGGATGCTTTTGGGACTGACTCGGTGGTAACCGCATTAGGCGCACATAGCTTTCCAGTCTCAGACGTCTAACCGTTAGACTATAGGAAGTTCTGTTTAAGGGAAACTCCTTCATGCGGAATGTCACTTCTCACAGTGTCTTTGCAGTGGAGAAAAGAAGATAGAACAAGGACGGACAGAGAGAACGATGCAAACCGTGATTGAAGTACAGGGTAAGCCTCGTAGGCCTCTATTATGCATACTGGTAGTTCAACACCGGAGATGTTCCACAGTGTCTACCTCTTCTCAAAACACTTCCAGTATATGAGGGAACTCTGCTACATTAAGTTCTCACGACAGAGATGCGTCTGTGCTCAGTTGGAAAGTGTAGGACGTGTCTGGGTAGCAACCAGTAAGTGTCTGATACAAGCCGCTAAGAGGGGATGCGGAGGAAGGTATCTGCTCAGGGAAGCTACTTAAGGTGCGTTCTCATTCATAACAGTGTCTCTCCTTTGAGGATGAAGATAGAACAGGGAACGACTACGGGCACATTAGGTACTGTGAGTAAAGGGCATGCTAAGGCGCTTAAGCCTGCCAAACACATATTGGATGTTCACCACCAGTGCAGATCCGCACTTAGTTTCTGCGTCGAAAACGCTTCCTACACTGAGAGGGAAGTGTGCTTTAGGAGGGATTCACTGCAGAGTTACATCTGTTAAAGAAGGAAGCTTTTGGGACTGACTCTGTGGTAACCCCAATAGGCGCACATAGCTTTCCAGTCTCAGCCGTCTATCCGTTGGACTATAGCAAGTTCTGTTTAAGGGAAACTCCTTCATGCGGAATGTCACTTCTCACAGTGTCTTTGCAGTGGAGGAAAGAAGATAGAACAACGACGGACAGAGAGAACGTTGCAACCCGTGAGTGAAGTACAGGGTAAGGCACCTAAGCCTCTATGATGCATACTGGATGTTCAACACCTGGGATTTTCCACAATGTCTACCACTTCTCAAAACACTTCCAATATAGGAGGGAACTGTGCTACCGTAAGTTCTAATGACAGGGATGCATCTGTGCAAGGTTGAAAACTCGAGGATGTGTCTGGGTAGCAAACATGAAGTGTCTCATAAAGGCACCTTAGACTGGATGCGTAGGAGGTATCTGCTCAGGAAAGCTACTTCAGTTTTGTACTCATTCATAACAGTGCTTCTCCTTGGAGGAATGAAGGAAGAACACGGACGGACTAGGGGCACAGTAGGTACTGTGAATAAAGGGCAGGCTATGAACCTTACGCCTGCCAACCACATATTGGATGTTCACCACCAGTGTTGATCCGCACATAGGTTCTGCGTCTAAAACGCTTCCAACACTGAGAGGGAAGTGTGCTTTAGGAGGGATCACTGCAGTGTTACGTCTGTTAAAGAAGGATGCTTTTGGGACTGACTCTGTGGTAACGGCATTAGGCGCACATAGCTTTCCAGTCTCAGACGTCTAACCGTTAGACTATAGGAAGTTCTGTTTAAGGGAAACTCCTTCATGCGGAATGTCACTTCTCACAGTGTCTTTGCAGTGGAGAAAAGAAGATAGAACAAGGACGGACAGAGAGAACGATGCAAACCGTGATTGAAGTACAGGGTAAGCCTCGTAGGCCTCTATTATGCATACTGGTAGTTCAACACCGGAGATGTTCCACAGTGTCTACCTCTTCTCAAAACACTTCCAGTATATGAGGGAACTCTGCTACATTAAGTTCTCACGACAGAGATGCGTCTGTGCTCAGTTGGAAAGTGTAGGACGTGTCTGGGTAGCAACCAGTAAGTGTCTGATACAAGCCGCTAAGAGGGGATGCGGAGGAAGGTATCTGCTCAGGGAAGCTACTTCAGGTGCGTACTCATTCATAACAGTGTCTCTCCTTTGAGGATGAAGATAGAACAGGGAACGACTACGGGCACATTAGGTACTGTGAGTAAAGGGCATGCTAAGGCGCTTAAGCCTGCCAAACACATATTGGATGTTCACCACCAGTGCAGATCCGCACTTAGTTTCTGCGTCGAAAACGCTTCCTACACTGAGAGGGAAGTGTGCTTTAGGAGGGATTCACTGCAGAGTTACGTCTGTTAAAGAAGGATGCTTTTGGGACTGACTCTGTGGTAACCGCATTAGGCGCACATAGCTTTCCAGTCTCAGACGTCTAACCGTTAGACTATAGGAAGTTCTGTTTAAGGGAAACTCCTTCATGCGGAATGTCACTTCTCACAGTGTCTTTGCAGTGGAGAAAAGAAGATAGAACAAGGACGGACAGAGAGAACGTTGCGAACCGTGATTGAAGTACAGGGTAAGCCTCGTAGGCCTCTATTATAAATACTGGTAGTTCAACACCGGAGATGTTCCACAGTGTCTAACTCTTCTCAAAACACTTCCAGTATATGAGGGAACTCTGCTACATTAAGTTCTCACGACAGAGATGCGTCTGTGCTCAGTTGGAAAGTGTAGGACGTGTCTGGGTAGCAACCAGTAAGTGTCTGATACAAGCCGCTAAGAGGGGATGCGGAGGAAGGTATCTGCTCAGGGAAGCTACTTCAGGTGCGTACTCATTCATAACAGTGTCTCTCCTTTGAGGATGAAGATAGAACAGGGAACGACTACGGGCACATTAGGTACTGTGAGTAAAGGGCATGCTAAGGCGCTTAAGCCTGCCAAACACATATTGGATGTTCACCACCAGTGCAGATCCGCACTTAGTTTCTGCGTCGAAAACGCTTCCTACACTGAGAGGGAAGTGTGCTTTAGGAGGGATTCACTGCAGTGTTACGTCTGTTAAAGAAGGAAGCTTTTGGGACTGACTCTGTGGTAACCCCAATAGGCGCACATAGCTTTCCAGTCTCAGCCGTCTATCCGTTGGACTATAGCAAGTTCTGTTTAAGGGAAACTCCTTCATGCGGAATGTCACTTCTCACAGTGTCTTTCCAGTGGAGGAAAGAAGATAGAACAACGACGGACAGAGAGAACGTTGCAACCCGTGAGTGAAGTACAGGGTAAGGCACCTAAGCCTCTATGATGCATACTGGATGTTCAACACCTGGGATTTTCCACAATGTCTACCACTTCTCAAAACACTTCCAATATAGGAGGGAACTGTGCTACCGTAAGTTCTAATGACAGGGATGCATCTGTGCAAGGTTGAAAACTCGAGGATGTGTCTGGGTAGCAAACATGAAGTGTCTCATAAAGGCACCTTAGACTGGATGCGTAGGAGGTATCTGCTAGGGAAGCTACTTCAGTTTTGTACTCATTCATAACAGTGCTTCTCCTTGGAGGAATGAAGGAAGAACACGGACGGACTAGGGGCACAGTTGGTACTGTGAATAAAGGGCAGGCTATGAACCTTACACCTGCCAACCACATATTGGATGTTCACCACCAGTGTTGATCCGCACATAGGTTCTGCGTCTAAAACGCTTCCAACACTGAGAGGGAAGTGTGCTTTAGGAGGGATTCACTGCAGTGTTTCGTCTGTTAAAGAAGGATGCTTTTGGGACTGACTCTGTGGTAACCCCAATAGGCGCACATAGCTTTCCAGTCTCAGACGTCTAACCGTTAGACTATAGGAAGTTCTGTTTAAGGGAAACTCCTTCATGCGGAATGTCACTTCTCACAGTGTCCTTGCAGTGGAGAAAAGAAGATAGAACAAGGACGGACAGAGAGAACGATGCAAACCGTGATTGAAGTACAGGGTAAGCCTCGTAGGCCTCTATTATGCATACTGGTAGTTCAACACCGGAGATGTTCCACAGTGTCTACCTCTTCTCAAAACACTTCCAGTATATGAGGGAACTCTGCTACATTAAGTTCTCACGACAGAGATGCGTCTGTGCTCAGTTGGAAAGTGTAGGACGTGTCTGGGTAGCAACCAGTAAGTGTCTGATACAAGCCGCTAAGAGGGGATGCGGAGGAAGGTATCTGCTCAGGGAAGCTACTTCAGGTGCGTACTCATTCATAACAGTGTCTCTCCTTTGAGGATGAAGATAGAACAGGGAACGACTACGGGCACATTAGGTACTGTGAGTAAAGGGCATGCTAAGACGCTTAAGCCTGCCAAACACATATTGGATGTTCACCACCAGTGCAGATCCGCACTTAGTTTCTCCGTCGAAAACGCTTCCTACACTGAGAGGGAAGTGTGCTTTAGGAGGGATTCACTGCAGTGTTACGTCTGTTAAAGAAGGATGCTTTTGGGACTGACTCGGTGGTAACCACATTAGGCGCACATAGCTTTCCAGTCTCAGACGTCTAACCGTTAGACTATAGGAAGTTCTGTTTAAGGGAAACTCCTTCATGCGGAATGTCACTTCTCACAGTGTCTTTGCAGTGGAGAAAAGAAGATAGAACAAGGACGGACAGAGAGAACGATGCAAACCGTGATTGAAGTACAGGGTAAGCCTCGTAGGCCTCTATTATGCATACTGGTAGTTCAACACCAGAGATGTTCCACAGTGTCTACCTCTTCTCAAAACACTTCCAGTATATGAGGGAACTCTGCTACATTAAGTTCTCATGACAGAGATGCGTCTGTGCTCAGTTGGAAAGTGTAGGACGTGTCTGGGTAGCAACCAGTAAGTGTCTGATACAAGCCGCTAAGAGGGGATGCGGAGGAAGGTATCTGCTCAGGGAAGCTACTTCAGGTGCGTACTCATTCATAACAGTGTCTCTCCTTTGAGGATGAAGATAGAACAGGGAACGACTACGGGCACATTAGGTACTGTGAGTAAAGGGCATGCTAAGGCGCTTAAGCCTGCCAAACACATATTGGATGTTCACCACCAGTGCAGATCGGCACTTAGTTTCTCTGTCGAAAACGCTTCCTACACTGAGAGGGAAGTGTGCTTTAGGAGGGATTCACTGCAGTGTTACGTCTGTTAATGAAGGATGCTTTTGGGTCTGACTCTGTGGTAACCGCATTAGGCGCACATAGCTTTCCAGTCTCAGACGTCTAACCGTTAGACTATAGGAAGTTCTGTTTAAGGGAAACTCCTTCATGCGGAATGTCACTTCTCACAGTGTCTTTGCTGTGGAGAAAAGAAGATAGAACAAGGACGGACAGAGAGAACGATGCAAACCGTGATTGAAGTACAGGGTAAGCCTCGTAGGCCTCTATTATGCATACTGGTAGTTCAACACCGGAGATGTTCCACAGTGTCTACCTCTTCTCAAAACACTTCCAGTATATGAGGGAACTCTGCTACATTAAGTTCTCACGACAGAGATGCGTCTGTGCTCAGTTGGAAAGTGTAGGACGTGTCTGGGTAGCAACCAGTAAGTGTCTGATACAAGCCGCTAAGAGGGGATGCGGAGGAAGGTATCTGCTCAGGGAAGCTACTTCAGGTGCGTACTCATTCATAACAGTGTCTCTCCTTTGAGGATGAAGATAGAACAGGGAACGACTACGGGCACATTAGGTACTGTGAGTAAAGGGCATGCTAAGGCGCTTAAGCCTGCCAAACACATATTGGATGTTCACCACCAGTGCAGATCCGCACTTAGTTTCTGCGTCGAAAACGCTTCCTACACTGAGAGGGAAGTGTGCTTTAGGAGGGATTCACTGCAGTGTTACGTCTGTTAAAGAAGGATGCTTTTGGGACTGACTCGGTGGTAACCGCATTAGGCGCACATAGCTTTCCAGTCTCAGACGTCTAACCGTTAGACTATAGGAAGTTCTGTTTAAGGGAAACTCCTTCATGCGGAATGTCACTTCTCACAGTGTCTTTGCAGTGGAGAAAAGAAGATAGAACAAGGACGGACAGAGAGAACGATGCAAACCGTGATTGAAGTACAGGGTAAGCCTCGTAGGCCTCTATTATGCATACTGGTAGTTCAACACCGGAGATGTTCCACAGTGTCTACCTCTTCTCAAAACACTTCCAGTATATGAGGGAACTCTGCTACATTAAGTTCTCACGACAGAGATGCGTCTGTGCTCAGTTGGAAAGTGTAGGACGTGTCTGGGTAGCAACCAGTAAGTGTCTGATACAAGCCGCTAAGAGGGGATGCGGAGGAAGGTATCTGCTCAGGGAAGCTACTTCAGGTGCGTACTCATTCATAACAGTGTCTCTCCTTTGAGGATGAAGATAGAACAGGGAACGACTACGGGCACATTAGGTACTGTGAGTAAAGGGCATGCTAAGGCGCTTAAGCCTGCCAAACACATATTGGATGTTCACCACCAGTGCAGATCCGCACTTAGTTTCTGCGTCGAAAACGCTTCCTACACTGAGAGGGAAGTGTGCTTTAGGAGGGATTCACTGCAGTGTTACGTCTGTTAAAGAAGGAAGCTTTTGGGACTGACTCTGTGGTAACCCCAATAGGCGCACATAGCTTTCCAGTCTCAGCCGTCTATCCGTTGGACTATAGCAAGTTCTGTTTAAGGGAAACTCCTTCATGCGGAATGTCACTTCTCACAGTGTCTTTCCAGTGGAGGAAAGAAGATAGAACAACGACGGACAGAGAGAACGTTGCAACCCGTGAGTGAAGTACAGGGTAAGGCACCTAAGCCTCTATGATGCATACTGGATGTTCAACACCTGGGATTTTCCACAATGTCTACCACTTCTCAAAACACTTCCAATATAGGAGGGAACTGTGCTACCGTAAGTTCTAATGACAGGGATGCATCTGTGCAAGGTTGAAAACTCGAGGATGTGTCTGGGTAGCAAACATGAAGTGTCTCATAAAGGCACCTTAGACTGGATGCGTAGGAGGTATCTGCTCAGGAAAGCTACTTCAGTTTTGTACTCATTCATAACAGTGCTTCTCCTTGGAGGAATGAAGGAAGAACACGGACGGACTAGGGGCACAGTAGGTACTGTGAATAAAGGGCAGGCTATGAACCTTACGCCTGCCAACCACATATTGGATGTTCACCACCAGTGTTGATCCGCACATAGGTTCTGCGTCTAAAACGCTTCCAACACTGAGAGGGAAGTGTGCTTTAGGAGGGATTCACTGCAGTGTTACGTCTGTTAAAGAAGGATGCTTTTGGGACTGACTCGGTGGTAACCGCATTAGGCGCACATAGCTTTCCAGTCTCAGACGTCTAACCGTTAGACTATAGGAAGTTCTGTTTAAGGGAAACTCCTTCATGCGGAATGTCACTTCTCACAGTGTCTTTGCAGTGGAGAAAAGAAGATAGAACAAGGACGGACAGAGAGAACGATGCAAACCGTGATTGAAGTACAGGGTAAGCCTCGTAGGCCTCTATTATGCATACTGGTAGTTCAACACCGGAGATGTTCCACAGTGTCTACCTCTTCTCAAAACACTTCCAGTATATGAGGGAACTCTGCTACATTAAGTTCTCACGACAGAGATGCGTCTGTGCTCAGTTGGAAAGTGTAGGACGTGTCTGGGTAGCAACCAGTAAGTGTCTGATACAAGCCGCTAAGAGGGGATGCGGAGGAAGGTATCTGCTCAGGGAAGCTACTTCAGGTGCGTACTCATTCATAACAGTGTCTCTCCTTTGAGGATGAAGATAGAACAGGGAACGACTACGGGCACATTAGGTACTGTGAGTAAAGGGCATGCTAAGGCGCTTAAGCCTGCCAAACACATATTGGATGTTCACCACCAGTGCAGATCGGCACTTAGTTTCTCCGTCGAAAATGCTTCCTACACTGAGAGGGAAGTGTGCTTTAGGAGGGATTCACTGCAGTGTTACGTCTGTTAAAGAAGGATGCTTTTGGGACTGACTCGGTGGTAACCGCATTAGGCGCACATAGCTTTCCAGTCTCAGACGTCTAACCGTTAGACTATAGGAAGTTCTGTTTAAGGGAAACTCCTTCATGCGGAATGTCACTTCTCACAGTGTCTTTGCAGTGGAGAAAAGAAGATAGAACAAGGACGGACAGAGAGAACGATGCAAACCGTGATTGAAGTACAGGGTAAGCCTCGTAGGCCTCTATTATGCATACTGGTAGTTCAACACCGGAGATGTTCCACAGTGTCTACCTCTTCTCAAAACACTTCCAGTATATGAGGGAACTCTGCTACATTAAGTTCTCACGACAGAGATGCGTCTGTGCTCAGTTGGAAAGTATAGGACGTGTCTGGGTAGCAACCAGTAAGTGTCTGATACAAGCCGCTAAGAGGGGATGCGGAGGAAGGTATCTGCTCAGGGAAGCTACTTCAGGTGCGTACTCATTCATAACAGTGTCTCTCCTTTGAGGATGAAGATAGAACAGGGAACGACTACGGGCACATTAGGTACTGTGAGTAAAGGGCATGCTATGGCACTTAAGCCTGCCAAACACATATTGGATGTTCACCACCAGTGCAGATCCGCACTTAGTTTCTGCGTCGAAAACGCTTCCTACACTGAGAGGGAAGTGTGCTTAGGAGGGATTCACTGCAGTGTTACGTCTGTTAAAGAAGGAAGCTTTTGGGACTGACTCTGTGGTAACCCCAATAGGCGCACATAGCTTTCCATTCTCAGCCGTCTATCCGTTGGACTATAGCAAGTTCTGTTTAAGGGAAACTCCTTCATGCGGAATGTCACTTCTCACAGTGTCTTTCCAGTGGAGGAAAGAAGATAGAACAACGACGGACAGAGAGAACGTTACAACCCGTGAGTGAAGTACAGGGTAAGGCACCTAAGCCTCTATGATGCATACTGGATGTTCAACACCTGGGATTTTCCACAATGTCTACCACTTCTCAAAACACTTCCAATATAGGAGGGAACTGTGCTACCGTAAGTTCTAATGACAGGGATGCATCTGTGCAAGGTTGAAAACTCGAGGATGTGTCTGGGTAGCAAACATGAAGTGTCTCATAAAGGCACCTTAGACTGGATGCGTAGGAGGTATCTGCTCAGGGAAGCTACTTCAGTTTTGAACTCATTCATAACAGTGCTTCTCCTTGGAGGAATGAAGGAAGAACACGGACGGACTAGGGGCACATTAGGTACTGTGAATAAAGGGCAGGCTATGAACCTTACGCCTGCCAACCACATATTGGATGTTCACCACCAGTGTTGATCCGCACATAGGTTCTGCGTCTAAAACGCTTCCAACACTGAGAGGGAAGTGTGCTTTAGGAGGGATTCACTGCAGTGTTACGTCTGTTAAAGAAGGATGCTTTTGGGACTGACTCTGTGGTAACCGCATTAGGCGCACTTAGCTTTCCAGTCTCAGACGTCTAACCGTTAGACTATAGGAAGTTCTGTTTAAGGGAAACTCCTTCATGCGGAATGTCACTTCTCACAGTGTCTTTCCAGTGGAGAAAAGAAGATAGAACAAGGACGGACAGAGAGAACGATGCAAACCGTGATTGAAGTACAGGGTAAGCCTCGTAGGCCTCTATTATGCATACTGGTAGTTCAACACCGGAAATGTTCCACAGTGTCTACCTCTTCTCAAAACACTTCCAGTATATGAGGGAACTCTGCTACATTAAGTTCTCACGACAGAGATGCGTCTGTGCTCAGTTGGAAAGTGTAGGACGTGTCTGGGTAGCAACCAGTAAGTGTCTGATACAAGCCGCTATGAGGGGATGCGGAGGAAGGTATCTGCTCAGGGAAGCTACTTCAGGTGCGTACTCATTCATAACAGTGTCTCTCCTTTGAGGATGAAGATAGAACAGGGAACGACTACGGGCACATTAGGTACTGTGAGTAAAGGGCATGCTAAGGCGCTTAAGCCTGCCAAACACATATTGGATGTTCACCACCAGTGCAGATCCGCACTTAGTTTCTGCGTCGAAAACGCTTCCTACACTGAGAGGGAAGTGTGCTTTAGGAGGGATTCACTGCAGTGTTACGTCTGTTAAAGAAGGAAGCTTTTGGGACTGACTCTGTGGTAACCCCAATAGGCGCACATAGCTTTCCAGTCTCAGCCGTCTATCCGTTGGACTATAGCAAGTTCTGTTTAAGGGAAACTCCTTCATGCGGAATGTCACTTCTCACAGTGTCTTTCCAGTGGAGGAAAGAAGATAGAACAACGACGGACAGAGAGAACGTTGCAACCCGTGAGTGAAGTACAGGGTAAGGCACCTAAGCCTCTATGATGCATACTGGATGTTCAACACCTGGGATTTTCCACAATGTCTACCACTTCTCAAAACACTTCCAATATAGGAGGGAACTGTGCTACCGTAAGTTCTAATGACAGGGATGCATCTGTGCAAGGTTGAAAACTCGAGGATGTGTCTGGGTAGCAAACATGAAGTGTCTCATAAAGGCACCTTAGACTGGATGCGTAGGAGGTATCTGCTCAGGGAAGCTACTTCAGTTTTGAACTCATTCATTACAGTGCTTCTCCTTGGAGGAATGAAGGAAGAACACGGACGGACTAGGGGCACATTAGGTACTGTGAATAAAGGGCAGGCTATGAACCTTACGCCTGCCAACCACATATTGGATGTTCACCACCAGTGTTGATCCGCACATAGGTTCTGCGTCTAAAACGCTTCCAACACTGAGAGGGAAGTGTGCTTTAGGAGGGATTCACTGCAGTGTTACGTCTGTTAAAGAAGGATGCTTTTGGGACTGACTCTGTGGTAACCGCATTAGGCGCACATAGCTTTCCAGTCTCAGACGTCTAACCGTTAGACTATAGGAAGTTCTGTTTAAGGGAAACTCCTTCATGCGGAATGTCACTTCTCACAGTGTCTTTGCAGTGGAGAAAAGAAGATAGAACAAGGACGGACAGAGAGAACGATGCAAACCGTGATTGAAGTACAGGGTAAGCCTCGTAGGCCTCTATTATGCATACTGGTAGTTCAACACCGGAGATGTTCCACAGTGTCTACCTCTTCTCAAAACACTTCCAGTATATGAGGGAACTCTGCTACATTAAGTTCTCACGACAGAGATGCGTCTGTGCTCAGTTGGAAAGTGTAGGACGTGTCTGGGTAGCAACCAGTAAGTGTCTGATACAAGCCGCTAAGAGGGGATGCGGAGGAAGGTATCTGCTCAGGGAAGCTACTTCAGGTGCGTACTCATTCATAACAGTGTCTCTCCTTTGAGGATGAAGATAGAACAGGGAACGACTACGGGCACATTAGGTACTGTGAGTAAAGGGCATGCTAAGGCGCTTAAGCCTGCCAAACACATATTGGATGTTCACCACCAGTGCAGATCCGCACTTAGTTTCTGCGTCGAAAACGCTTCCTACACTGAGAGGGAAGTGTGCTTTAGGAGGGATTCACTGCAGAGTTACGTCTGTTAAAGAAGGAAGCTTTTGGGACTGACTCTGTGGTAACCCCAATAGGCGCACATAGCTTTCCAGTCTCAGCCGTCTATCCGTTGGACTATAGCAAGTTCTGTTTAAGGGAAACTCCTTCATGCGGAATGTCACTTCTCACAGTGTCTTTCCAGTGGAGGAAAGAAGATAGAACAACGACGGACAGAGAGAACGTTGCAACCCGTGAGTGAAGTACAGGGTAAGGCACCTAAGCCTCTATGATGCATACTGGATGTTCAACACCTGGGATTTTCCACAATGTCTACCACTTCTCAAAACACTTCCAATATAGGAGGGAACTGTGCTACCGTAAGTTCTAATGACAGGGATGCATCTGTGCAAGGTTGAAAACTCGAGGATGTGTCTGGGTAGCAAACATGAAGTGTCTCATAAAGGCACCTTAGACTGGATGCGTAGGAGGTATCTGCTCAGGAAAGCTACTTCAGTTTTGTACTCATTCATAACAGTGCTTCTCCTTGGAGGAATGAAGGAAGAACACGGAAGGACTAGGGGCACAGTAGGTACTGTGAATAAAGGGCAGGCTATGAACCTTACGCCTGCCAACCACATATTGGATGTTCACCACCAGTGCAGATCCGCACATAGGTTCTGCGTCTAAAACGCTTCCAACACTGAGAGGGAAGTGTGCTTTAGGAGGGATCACTGCAGTGTTACGTCTGTTAAAGAAGGATGCTTTTGGGACTGACTCTGTGGTAACCGCATTAGGCGCACATAGCTTTCCAGTCTCAGACGTCTAACCGTTAGACTATAGGAAGTTCTGTTTAAGGGAAACTCCTTCATGCGGAATGTCACTTCTCACAGTGTCTTTGCAGTGGAGAAAAGAAGATAGAACAAGGACGGACAGAGAGAACGATGCAAACCGTGATTGAAGTACAGGGTAAGCCTCGTAGGCCTATATTATGCATACTGGTAGTTCAACACCGGAGATGTTCCACAGTGTCTACCTCTTCTCAAAACACTTCCAGTATATGAGGGAACTCTGCTACATTAAGTTCTCACGACAGAGATGCGTCTGTGCTCAGTTGGAAAGTGTAGGACGTGTCTGGGTAGCAACCAGTAAGTGTCTGATACAAGCCGCTAAGAGGGGATGCGGAGGAAGGTATCTGCTCAGGGAAGCTACTTCAGGTGCGTACTCATTCATAACAGTGTCTCTCCTTTGAGGATGAAGATAGAACAGGGAACGACTACGGGCACATTAGGTACTGTGAGTAAAGGGCATGCTAAGGCGCTTAAGCCTGCCAAACACATATTGGATGTTCACCACCAGTGCAGATCCGCACTTAGTTTCTGCGTCGAAAACGCTTCCTACACTGAGAGGGAAGTGTGCTTTAGGAGGGATTCACTGCAGTGTTACGTCTGTTAAGGAAGGAAGCTTTTGGGACTGACTCTGTGGTAACCCCAATAGGCGCACATAGCTTTCCAGTCTCAGCCGTCTATCCGTTGGACTATAGCAAGTTCTGTTTAAGGGAAACTCCTTCATGCGGAATGTCACTTCTCACAGTGTCTTTCCAGTGGAGGAAAGAAGATAGAACAACGACGGACAGAGAGAACGTTGCAACCATGAGTGAATTACAGGGTAAGGCACCTAAGCCTCTATGATGCATACTGGATGTTCAACACCTGGGATTTTCCACAATGTCTACCACTTCTCAAAACACTTCCAATATAGGAGGGAACTGTGCTACCGTAAGTTCTAATGACAGGGATGCATCTGTGCAAGGTTGAAAACTCGAGGATGTGTCTGGGTAGCAAACATGAAGTGTCTCATAAAGGCACCTTAGACTGGATGCGTAGGAGGTATCTGCTCAGGGAAGCTACTTCAGTTTTGAACTCATTCATTACAGTGCTTCTCCTTGGAGGAATGAAGGAAGAACACGGACGGACTAGGGGCACATTAGGTACTGTGAATAAAGGGCAGGCTATGAACCTTACGCCTGCCAACCACATATTGGATGTTCACCACCAGTGTTGATCCGCACATAGGTTCTGCGTCTAAAACGCTTCCAACACTGAGAGGGAAGTGTGCTTTAGGAGGGATTCACTGCAGTGTTACGTCTGTTAAAGAAGGATGCTTTTGGGACTGACTCTGTGGTAACCGCATTAGGCGCACATAGCTTTCCAGTCTCAGACGTCTAACCGTTAGACTATAGGAAGTTCTGTTTAAGGGAAACTCCTTCATGCGGAATGTCACTTCTCACAGTGTCTTTGCAGTGGAGAAAAGAAGATAGAACAAGGACGGACAGAGAGAACGATGCAAACCGTGATTGAAGTACAGGGTAAGCCTCGTAGGCCTCTATTATGCATACTGGTAGTTCAACACCGGAGATGTTCCACAGTGTCTACCTCTTCTCAAAACACTTCCAGTATATGAGGGAACTCTGCTACATTAAGTTCTCACGACAGAGATGCGTCTGTGCTCAGTTGGAAAGTGTAGGACGTGTCTGGGTAGCAACCAGTAAGTGTCTGATACAAGCCGCTAAGAGGGGATGCGGAGGAAGGTATCTGCTCAGGGAAGCTACTTCAGGTGCGTACTCATTCATAACAGTGTCTCTCCTTTGAGGATGAAGATAGAACAGGGAACGACTACGGGCACATTAGGTACTGTGAGTAAAGGGCATGCTAAGGCGCTTAAGCCTGCCAAACACATATTGGATGTTCACCACCAGTGCAGATCCGCACTTAGTTTCTGCGTCGAAAACGCTTCCTACACTGAGAGGGAAGTGTGCTTTAGGAGGGATTCACTGCAGAGTTACGTCTGTTAAAGAAGGAAGCTTTTGGGACTGACTCTGTGGTAACCCCAATAGGCGCACATAGCTTTCCAGTCTCAGCCGTCTATCCGTTGGACTATAGCAAGTTCTGTTTAAGGGAAACTCCTTCATGCGGAATGTCACTTCTCACAGTGTCTTTCCAGTGGAGGAAAGAAGATAGAACAACGACGGACAGAGAGAACGTTGCAACCCGTGAGTGAAGTACAGGGTAAGGCACCTAAGCCTCTATGATGCATACTGGATGTTCAACACCTGGGATTTTCCACAATGTCTACCACTTCTCAAAACACTTCCAATATAGGAGGGAACTGTGCTACCGTAAGTTCTAATGACAGGGATGCATCTGTGCAAGGTTGAAAACTCGAGGATGTGTCTGGGTAGCAAACATGAAGTGTCTCATAAAGGCACCTTAGACTGGATGCGTAGGAGGTATCTGCTCAGGA
This sequence comes from Neogale vison, assembly GCF_020171115.1. Lineage (NCBI taxonomy): Eukaryota > Metazoa > Chordata > Mammalia > Carnivora > Mustelidae > Neogale > Neogale vison. The sequence goes on from NW_025334856.1 coordinate 2,010,342, forward strand.
AAGCTACTTCAGTTTTGTACTCATTCATAACAGTGCTTCTCCTTGGAGGAATGAAGGAAGAACACGGAAGGACTAGGGGCACAGTAGGTACTGTGAATAAAGGGCAGGCTATGAACCTTACGCCTGCCAACCACATATTGGATGTTCACCACCAGTGCAGATCCGCACATAGGTTCTGCGTCTAAAACGCTTCCAACACTGAGAGGGAAGTGTGCTTTAGGAGGGATCACTGCAGTGTTACGTCTGTTAAAGAAGGATGCTTTTGGGACTGACTCTGTGGTAACCGCATTAGGCGCACATAGCTTTCCAGTCTCAGACGTCTAACCGTTAGACTATAGGAAGTTCTGTTTAAGGGAAACTCCTTCATGCGGAATGTCACTTCTCACAGTGTCTTTGCAGTGGAGAAAAGAAGATAGAACAAGTACGGACAGAGAGAACGATGCAAACCGTGATTGAAGTACAGGGTAAGCCTCGTAGGCCTCTATTATGCATACTGGTAGTTCAACACCGGAGATGTTCCACAGTGTCTACCTCTTCTCAAAACACTTCCAGTATATGAGGGAACTCTGCTACATTAAGTTCTCACGACAGAGATGCGTCTGTGCTCAGTTGGAAAGTGTAGGACGTGTCTGGGTAGCAACCAGTAAGTGTCTGATACAAGCCGCTAAGAGGGGATGCGGAGGAAGGTATCTGCTCAGGGAAGCTACTTCAGGTGCGTACTCATTCATAACAGTGTCTCTCCTTTGAGGATGAAGATAGAACAGGGAACGACTACGGGCACATTAGGTACTGTGAGTAAAGGGCATGCTAAGGCGCTTAAGCCTGCCAAACACATATTGGATGTTCACCACCAGTGCAGATCCGCACTTAGTTTCTGCGTCGAAAACGCTTCCTACACTGAGAGGGAAGTGTGCTTTAGGAGGGATTCACTGCAGAGTTACGTCTGTTAAAGAAGGATGCTTTTGGGACTGACTCTGTGGTAACCGCATTAGGCGCACATAGCTTTCCAGTCTCAGACGTCTAACCGTTAGACTATAGGAAGTTCTGTTTAAGGGAAACTCCTTCATGCGGAATGTCACTTCTCACAGTGTCTTTGCAGTGGAGAAAAGAAGATAGAACAAGGACGGACAGAGAGAACGATGCAAACCGTGATTGAAGTACAGGGTAAGCCTCGTAGGCCTCTATTATGCATACTGGTAGTTCAACACCGGAGATGTTCCACAGTGTCTACCTCTTCTCAAAACACTTCCAGTATATGAGGGAACTCTGCTACATTAAGTTCTCACGACAGAGATGCGTCTGTGCTCAGTTGGAAAGTGTAGGACGTGTCTGGGTAGCAACCAGTAAGTGTCTGATACAAGCCGCTAAGAGGGGATGCGGAGGAAGGTATCTGCTCAGGGAAGCTACTTCAGGTGCGTACTCATTCATAACAGTGTCTCTCCTTTGAGGATGAAGATAGAACAGGGAACGACTACGGGCACATTAGGTACTGTGAGTAAAGGGCATGCTAAGGCGCTTAAGCCTGCCAAACACATATTGGATGTTCACCACCAGTGCAGATCCGCACTTAGTTTCTCCGTCGAAAACGCTTCCTACACTGAGAGGGAAGTGTGCTTTAGGAGGGATTCACTGCAGTGTTTCGTCTGTTAAATAAGGATGCTTTTGGGACTGACTCTGTGGTAACCCCAATAGGCGCACATAGCTTTCCAGTCTCAGACGTCTAACCGTTAGACTATAGGAAGTTCTGTTTAAGGGAAACTCCTTCATGCGGAATGTCACTTCTCACAGTGTCTTTGCAGTGGAGAAAAGAAGATAGAACAAGGACGGACAGAGAGAACGATGCAAACCGTGATTGAAGTACAGGGTAAGCCTCGTAGGCCTCTATTATGCATACTGGTAGTTCAACACCGGAGATGTTCCACAGTGTCTACCTCTTCTCAAAACACTTCCAGTATATGAGGGAACTCTGCTACATTAAGTTCTCACGACAGAGATGCGTCTGTGCTCAGTTGGAAAGTGTAGGACGTGTCTGGGTAGCAACCAGTAAGTGTCTGATACAAGCCGCTAAGAGGGGATGCGGAGGAAGGTATCTGCTCAGGGAAGCTACTTCAGGTGCGTACTCATTCATAAGTGTCTCTCCTTTGAGGATGAAGATAGAACAGGGAACGACTACGGGCACATTAGGTACTGTGAGTAAAGGGCATGCTAAGGCGCTTAAGCCTGCCAAACACATATTGGATGTTCACCACCAGTGCAGATCCGCACTTAGTTTCTGCGTCGAAAACGCTTCCTACACTGAGAGGGAAGTGTGCTTTAGGAGGGATTCACTGCAGTTTTACGTCTGTTAAAGAAGGAAGCTTTTGGGACTGACTCTGTGGTAACCCCAATAGGCGCACATAGCTTTCCATTCTCAGCCGTCTATCCGTTGGACTATAGCAAGTTCTGTTTAAGGGAAACTCCTTCATGCGGAATGTCACTTCTCACAGTGTCTTTCCAGTGGAGGAAAGAAGATAGAACAACGACGGACAGAGAGAACGTTGCAACCCGTGAGTGAAGTACAGGGTAAGGCACCTAAGCCTCTATGATGCATACTGGATGTTCAACACCTGGGATTTTCCACAATGTCTACCACTTCTCAAAACACTTCCAATATAGGAGGGAACTGTGCTACCGTAAGTTCTAATGACAGGGATGCATCTGTGCAAGGTTGAAAACTCGAGGATGTGTCTGGGTAGCAAACATGAAGTGTCTCATAAAGGCACCTTAGACTGGATGCGTAGGAGGTATCTGCTCAGGGAAGCTACTTCAGTTTTGAACTCATTCATTACAGTGCTTCTCCTTGGAGGAATGAAGGAAGAACACGGACGGATTAGGGGCACATTAGGTACTGTGAATAAAGGGCAGGCTATGAACCTTACGCCTGCCAACCACATATTGGATGTTCACCACCAGTGTTGATCCGCACATAGGTTCTGCGTCTAAAACGCTTCCAACACTGAGAGGGAAGTGTGCTTTAGGAGGGATTCACTGCAGTGTTACGTCTGTTAAAGAAGGATGCTTTTGGGACTGACTCGGTGGTAACCGCATTAGGCGCACATAGCTTTCCAGTCTCAGACGTCTAACCGTTAGAGTATAGGAAGTTCTGTTTAAGGGAAACTCCTTCATGCGGAATGTCACTTCTCACAGTGTCTTTGCAGTGAAGAAAAGAAGATAGAACAAGGACGGACAGAGAGAACGATGCAAACCGTGATTGAAGTACAGGGTAAGCCTCGTAGGCCTCTATTATGCATACTGGTAGTTCAACACCGGAGATGTTCCACAGTGTCTACCTCTTCTCAAAACACTTCCAGTATATGAGGGAACTCTGCTACATTAAGTTCTCACGACAGAGATGCGTCTGTGCTCAGTTGGAAAGTGTAGGACGTGTCTGGGTAGCAACCAGTAAGTGTCTGATACAAGCCGCTAAGAGGGGATGCGGAGGAAGGTATCTGCTCAGGGAAGCTACTTCAGGTGCGTACTCATTCATAACAGTGTCTCTCCTTTGAGGATGAAGATAGAACAGGGAACGACTACGGGCACATTAGGTACTGTGAGTAAAGGGCATGCTAAGGCGCTTAAGCCTGCCAAACACATATTGGATGTTCACCACCAGTGCAGATCCGCACTTAGTTTCTGCGTCGAAAACGCTTCCTACACTGAGAGGGAAGTGTGCTTTAGGAGGGATTCACTGCAGTGTTACGTCTGTTAAAGAAGGATGCTTTTGGGACTGACTCGGTGGTAACCGCATTAGGCGCACATAGCTTTCCAGTCTCAGACGTCTAACCGTTAGACTATAGGAAGTTCTGTTTAAGGGAAACTCCTTCATGCGGAATGTCACTTCTCACAGTGTCTTTGCAGTGGAGAAAAGAAGATAGAACAAGGACGGACAGAGAGAACGATGCAAACCGTGATTGAAGTACAGGGTAAGCCTCGTAGGCCTCTATTATGCATACTGGTAGTTCAACACCGGAGGTGTTCCACAGTGTCTACCTCTTCTCAAAACACTTCCAGTATATGAGGGAACTCTGCTACATTAAGTTCTCACGACAGAGATGCGTCTGTGCTCAGTTGGAAAGTGTAGGACGTGTCTGGGTAGCAACCAGTAAGTGTCTGATACAAGCCGCTAAGAGGGGATGCGGAGGAAGGTATCTGCTCAGGGAAGCTACTTCAGGTGCGTACTCATTCATAACAGTGTCTCTCCTTTGAGGATGAAGATAGAACAGGGAACGACTACGGGCACATTAGGTACTGTGAGTAAAGGGCATGCTAAGGCGCTTAAGCCTGCCAAACACATATTGGATGTTCACCACCAGTGCAGATCCGCACTTAGTTTCTGCGTCGAAAACGCTTCCTACACTGAGAGGGAAGTGTGCTTTAGGAGGGATTCACTGCAGAGTTACGTCTGTTAAAGAAGGAAGCTTTTGGGACTGACTCTGTGGTAACCCCAATAGGCGCACATAGCTTTCCAGTCTCAGCCGTCTATCCGTTGGACTATAGCAAGTTCTGTTTAAGGGAAACTCCTTCATGCGGAATGTCACTTCTCACAGTGTCTTTCCAGTGGAGGAAAGAAGATAGAACAACGACGGACAGAGAGAACGTTGCAACCCGTGAGTGAAGTACAGGGTAAGGCACCTAAGCCTCTATGATGCATACTGGATGTTCAACACCTGGGAATTTCCAGAATGTCTACCACTTCTCAAAACACTTCCAATATAGGAGGGAACTGTGCTACCGTAAGTTCTAATGACAGGGATGCATCTGTGCAAGGTTGAAAACTCGAGGATGTGTCTGGGTAGCAAACATGAAGTGTCTCATAAAGGCACCTTAGACTGGATGCGTAGGAGGTATCTGCTCAGGAAAGCTACTTCAGTTTTGTACTCATTCATAACAGTGCTTCTCCTTGGAGGAATGAAGGAAGAACACGGACGGACTAGGGGCACAGTAGGTACTGTGAATAAAGGGCAGGCTATGAACCTTACGCCTGCCAACCACATATTGGATGTTCACCACCAGTGTTGATCCGCACATAGGTTCTGCGTCTAAAACGCTTCCAACACTGAGAGGGAAGTGTGCTTTAGGAGGGATCACTGCAGTGTTACGTCTGTTAAGAAGGATGCTTTTGGGACTGACTCTGTGGTAACCGCATTAGGCGCACATAGCTTTCCAGTCTCAGACGTCTAACCGTTAGACTATAGGAAGTTCTGTTTAAGGGAAACTCCTTCATGCGGAATGTCACTTCTCACAGTGTCTTTGCAGTGGAGAAAAGAAGATAGAACAAGGACGGACAGAGAGAACGATGCAAACCGTGATTGAAGTACAGGGTAAGCCTCGTAGGCCTCTATTATGCATACTGGTAGTTCAACACCGGAGATGTTCCACAGTGTCTACCTCTTCTCAAAACACTTCCAGTATATGAGGGAACTCTGCTACATTAAGTTCTCACGACAGAGATGCGTCTGTGCTCAGTTGGAAAGTGTAGGACGTGTCTGGGTAGCAACCAGTAAGTGTCTGATACAAGCCGCTAAGAGGGGATGCGGAGGAAGGTATCTGCTCAGGGAAGCTACTTCAGGTGCGTACTCATTCATAACAGTGTCTCTCCTTTGAGGATGAAGATAGAACAGGGAACGACTACGGGCACATTAGGTACTGTGAGTAAAGGGCATGCTAAGGCGCTTAAGCCTGCCAAACACATATTGGATGTTCACCACCAGTGCAGATCCGCACTTAGTTTCTGCGTCGAAAACGCTTCCTACACTGAGAGGGAAGTGTGCTTTAGGAGGGATTCACTGCAGTGTTACGTCTGTTAAAGAAGGATGCTTTTGGGACTGACTCGGTGGTAACCGCATTAGGCGCACATAGCTTTCCAGTCTCAGACGTCTAACCGTTAGACTATAGGAAGTTCTGTTTAAGGGAAACTCCTTCATGCGGAATGTCACTTCTCACAGTGTCTTTGCAGTGGAGAAAAGAAGATAGAACAAGGACGGACAGAGAGAACGATGCAAACCGTGATTGAAGTACAGGGTAAGCCTCGTAGGCCTCTATTATGCATACTGGTAGTTCAACACCGGAGATGTTCCACAGTGTCTACCTCTTCTCAAAACACTTCCAGTATATGAGGGAACTCTGCTACATTAAGTTCTCACGACAGAGATGCGTCTGTGCTCAGTTGGAAAGTGTAGGACGTGTCTGGGTAGCAACCAGTAAGTGTCTGATACAAGCCGCTAAGAGGGGATGCGGAGGAAGGTATCTGCTCAGGGAAGCTACTTCAGGTGCGTACTCATTCATAACAGTGTCTCTCCTTTGAGGATGAAGATAGAACAGGGAACGACTACGGGCACATTAGGTACTGTGAGTAAAGGGCATGCTAAGGCGCTTAAGCCTGCCAAACACATATTGGATGTTCACCACCAGTGCAGATCCGCACTTAGTTTCTGCGTCGAAAACGCTTCCTACACTGAGAGGGAAGTGTGCTTTAGGAGGGATTCACTGCAGAGTTACGTCTGTTAAAGAAGGAAGCTTTTGGGACTGACTCTGTGGTAACCCCAATAGGCGCACATAGCTTTCCAGTCTCAGCCGTCTATCCGTTGGACTATAGCAAGTTCTGTTTAAGGGAAACTCCTTCATGCGGAATGTCACTTCTCACAGTGTCTTTCCAGTGGAGGAAAGAAGATAGAACAACGACGGACAGAGAGAACGTTGCAACCCGTGAGTGAAGTACAGGGTAAGGCACCTAAGCCTCTATGATGCATACTGTATGTTCAACACCTGGGATTTTCCACAATGTCTACCACTTCTCAAAACACTTCCAATATAGGAGGGAACTGTGCTACCGTAAGTTCTAATGACAGGGATGCATCTGTGCAAGGTTGAAAACTCGAGGATGTGTCTGGGTAGCAAACATGAAGTGTCTCATAAAGGCACCTTAGACTGGATGCGTAGGAGGTATCTGCTCAGGAAAGCTACTTCAGTTTTGTACTCATTCATAACAGTGCTTCTCCTTGGAGGAATGAAGGAAGAACACGGACGGACTAGGGGCACAGTAGGTACTGTGAATAAAGGGCAGGCTATGAAACTTACGCCTGCCAACCACATATTGGATGTTCACCACCAGTGTTGATCCGCACATAGGTTCTGCGTCTAAAACGCTTCCAACACTGAGAGGGAAGTGTGCTTTAGGAGGGATCACTGCAGTGTTACGTCTGTTAAGAAGGATGCTTTTGGGACTGACTCTGTGGTAACCGCATTAGGCGCACATAGCTTTCCAGTCTCAGACGTCTAACCGTTAGACTATAGGAAGTTCTGTTTAAGGGAAACTCCTTCATGCGGAATGTCACTTCTCACAGTGTCTTTGCAGTGGAGAAAAGAAGATAGAACAAGGACGGACAGAGAGAACGATGCAAACCGTGATTGAAGTACAGGGTAAGCCTCGTAGGCCTCTATTATGCATACTGGTAGTTCAACACCGGAGATGTTCCACAGTGTCTACCTCTTCTCAAAACACTTCCAGTATATGAGGGAACTCTGCTACATTAAGTTCTCACGACAGAGATGCGTCTGTGCTCAGTTGGAAAGTGTAGGACGTGTCTGGGTAGCAACCAGTAAGTGTCTGATACAAGCCGCTAAGAGGGGATGCGGAGGAAGGTATCTGCTCAGGGAAGCTACTTCAGGTGCGTACTCATTCATAACAGTGTCTCTCCTTTGAGGATGAAGATAGAACAGGGAACGACTACGGGCACATTAGGTACTGTGAGTAAAGGGCATGCTAAGGCGCTTAAGCCTGCCAAACACATATTGGATGTTCACCACCAGTGCAGATCCGCACTTAGTTTCTGCGTCGAAAACGCTTCCTACACTGAGAGGGAAGTGTGCTTTAGGAGGGATTCACTGCAGAGTTACGTCTGTTAAAGAAGGATGCTTTTGGGACTGACTCTGTGGTAACCGCATTAGGCGCACATAGCTTTCCAGTCTCAGACGTCTAACCGTTAGACTATAGGAAGTTCTGTTTAAGGGAAACTCCTTCATGCGGAATGTCACTTCTCACAGTGTCTTTGCAGTGGAGAAAAGAAGATAGAACAAGGACGGACAGAGAGAACGATGCAAACCGTGATTGAAGTACAGGGTAAGCCTCGTAGGCCTCTATTATGCATACTGGTAGTTCAACACCGGAGATGTTCCACAGTGTCTACCTCTTCTCAAAACACTTCCAGTATATGAGGGAACTCTGCTACATTAAGTTCTCACGACAGAGATGCGTCTGTGCTCAGTTGGAAAGTGTAGGACGTGTCTGGGTAGCAACCAGTAAGTGTCTGATACAAGCCGCTAAGAGGGGATGCGGAGGAAGGTATCTGCTCAGGGAAGCTACTTCAGGTGCGTACTCATTCATAACAGTGTCTCTCCTTTGAGGATGAAGATAGAACAGGGAACGACTACGGGCACATTAGGTACTGTGAGTAAAGGGCATGCTAAGGCGCTTAAGCCTGCCAAACACATATTGGATGTTCACCACCAGTGCAGATCCGCACTTAGTTTCTGCGTCGAAAACGCTTCCTACACTGAGAGGGAAGTGTGCTTTAGGAGGGATTCACTGCAGTGTTACGTCTGTTAAAGAAGGATGCTTTTGGGACTGACTCGGTGGTAACCGCATTAGGCGCACATAGCTTTCCAGTCTCAGACGTCTAACCGTTAGACTATAGGAAGTTCTGTTTAAGGGAAACTCCTTCATGCGGAATGTCACTTCTCACAGTGTCTTTGCAGTGGAGAAAAGAAGATAGAACAAGGACGGACAGAGAGAACGATGCAAACCGTGATTGAAGTACAGGGTAAGCCTCGTAGGCCTCTATTATGCATACTGGTAGTTCAACACCGGAGATGTTCCACAGTGTCTACCTCTTCTCAAAACACTTCCAGTATATGAGGGAACTCTGCTACATTAAGTTCTCACGACAGAGATGCGTCTGTGCTCAGTTGGAAAGTGTAGGACGTGTCTGGGTAGCAACCAGTAAGTGTCTGATACAAGCCGCTAAGAGGGGATGCGGAGGAAGGTATCTGCTCAGGGAAGCTACTTCAGGTGCGTACTCATTCATAACAGTGTCTCTCCTTTGAGGATGAAGATAGAACAGGGAACGACTACGGGCACATTAGGTACTGTGAGTAAAGGGCATGCTAAGGCGCTTAAGCCTGCCAAACACATATTGGATGTTCACCACCAGTGCAGATCCGCACTTAGTTTCTGCGTCGAAAACGCTTCCTACACTGAGAGGGAAGTGTGCTTTAGGAGGGATTCACTGCAGAGTTACGTCTGTTAAAGAAGGAAGCTTTTGGGACTGACTCTGTGGTAACCCCAATAGGCGCACATAGCTTTCCAGTCTCAGCCGTCTATCCGTTGGACTATAGCAAGTTCTGTTTAAGGGAAACTCCTTCATGCGGAATGTCACTTCTCACAGTGTCTTTCCAGTGGAGGAAAGAAGATAGAACAACGACGGACAGAGAGAACGTTGCAACCCGTGAGTGAAGTACAGGGTAAGGCACCTAAGCCTCTATGATGCATACTGGATGTTCAACACCTGGGATTTTCCACAATGTCTACCACTTCTCAAAACACTTCCAATATAGGAGGGAACTGTGCTACCGTAAGTTCTAATGACAGGGATGCATCTGTGCAAGGTTGAAAACTCGAGGATGTGTCTGGGTAGCAAACATGAAGTGTCTCATAAAGGCACCTTAGACTGGATGCGTAGGAGGTATCTGCTCAGGAAAGCTACTTCAGTTTTGTACTCATTCATAACAGTGCTTCTCCTTGGAGGAATGAAGGAAGAACACGGAAGGACTAGGGACACAGTAGGTACTGTGAATAAAGGGCAGGCTATGAACCTTACGCCTGCCAACCACATATTGGATGTTCACCACCAGTGCAGATCCGCACATAGGTTCTGCGTCTAAAACGCTTCCAACACTGAGAGGGAAGTGTGCTTTAGGAGGGATCACTGCAGTGTTACGTCTGTTAAAAAAGGATGCTTTTGGGACTGACTCTGTGGTAACCGCATTAGGCGCACATAGCTTTCCAGTCTCAGACGTCTAACCGTTAGACTATAGGAAGTTCTGTTTAAGGGAAACTCCTTCATGCGGAATGTCACTTCTCACAGTGTCTTTGCAGTGGAGAAAAGAAGATAGAACAAGGACGGACAGAGAGAACGATGCAAACCGTGATTGAAGTACAGGGTAAGCCTCGTAGGCCTCTATTATGCATACTGGTAGTTCAACACCGGAGATGTTCCACAGTGTCTACCTCTTCTCAAAACACTTCCAGTATATGAGGGAACTCTGCTACATTAAGTTCTCACGACAGAGATGCGTCTGTGCTCAGTTGGAAAGTGTAGGACGTGTCTGGGTAGCAACCAGTAAGTGTCTGATACAAGCCGCTAAGAGGGGATGCGGAGGAAGGTATCTGCTCAGGGAAGCTACTTCAGGTGCGTACTCATTCATAACAGTGTCTCTCCTTTGAGGATGAAGATAGAACAGGGAACGACTACGGGCACATTAGGTACTGTGAGTAAAGGGCATGCTAAGGCGCTTAAGCCTGCCAAACACATATTGGATGTTCACCACCAGTGCAGATCCGCACTTAGTTTCTGCGTCGAAAACGCTTCCTACACTGAGAGGGAAGTGTGCTTTAGGAGGGATTCACTGCAGAGTTACGTCTGTTAAAGAAGGATGCTTTTGGGACTGACTCTGTGGTAACCGCATTAGGCGCACATAGCTTTCCAGTCTCAGACGTCTAACCGTTAGACTATAGGAAGTTCTGTTTAAGGGAAACTCCTTCATGCGGAATGTCACTTCTCACAGTGTCTTTGCAGTGGAGAAAAGAAGATAGAACAAGGACGGACAGAGAGAACGATGCAAACCGTGATTGAAGTACAGGGTAAGCCTCGTAGGCCTCTATTATGCATACTGGTAGTTCAACACCGGAGATGTTCCACAGTGTCTACCTCTTCTCAAAACACTTCCAGTATATGAGGGAACTCTGCTACATTAAGTTCTCACGACAGAGATGCGTCTGTGCTCAGTTGGAAAGTGTAGGACGTGTCTGGGTAGCAACCAGTAAGTGTCTGATACAAGCCGCTAAGAGGGGATGCGGAGGAAGGTATCTGCTCAGGGAAGCTACTTCAGGTGCGTACTCATTCATAACAGTGTCTCTCCTTTGAGGATGAAGATAGAACAGGGAACGACTACGGGCACATTAGGTACTGTGAGTAAAGGGCATGCTAAGGCGCTTAAGCCTGCCAAACACATATTGGATGTTCACCACCAGTGCAGATCCGCACTTAGTTTCTCCGTCGAAAACGCTTCCTACACTGAGAGGGAAGTGTGCTTTAGGAGGGATTCACTGCAGTGTTTCGTCTGTTAAATAAGGATGCTTTTGGGACTGACTCTGTGGTAACCCCAATAGGCGCACATAGCTTTCCAGTCTCAGACGTCTAACCGTTAGACTATAGGAAGTTCTGTTTAAGGGAAACTCCTTCATGCGGAATGTCACTTCTCACAGTGTCTTTGCAGTGGAGAAAAGAAGATAGAACAAGGACGGACAGAGAGAACGATGCAAACCGTGATTGAAGTACAGGGTAAGCCTCGTAGGCCTCTATTATGCATACTGGTAGTTCAACACCGGAGATGTTCCACAGTGTCTACCTCTTCTCAAAACACTTCCAGTATATGAGGGAACTCTGCTACATTAAGTTCTCACGACAGAGATGCGTCTGTGCTCAGTTGGAAAGTGTAGGACGTGTCTGGGTAGCAACCAGTAAGTGTCTGATACAAGCCGCTAAGAGGGGATGCGGAGGAAGGTATCTGCTCAGGGAAGCTACTTCAGGTGCGTACTCATTCATAAGTGTCTCTCCTTTGAGGATGAAGATAGAACAGGGAACGACTACGGGCACATTAGGTACTGTGAGTAAAGGGCATGCTAAGGCGCTTAAGCCTGCCAAACACATATTGGATGTTCACCACCAGTGCAGATCCGCACTTAGTTTCTGCGTCGAAAACGCTTCCTACACTGAGAGGGAAGTGTGCTTTAGGAGGGATTCACTGCAGTTTTACGTCTGTTAAAGAAGGAAGCTTTTGGGACTGACTCTGTGGTAACCCCAATAGGCGCACATAGCTTTCCATTCTCAGCCGTCTATCCGTTGGACTATAGCAAGTTCTGTTTAAGGGAAACTCCTTCATGCGGAATGTCACTTCTCACAGTGTCTTTCCAGTGGAGGAAAGAAGATAGAACAACGACGGACAGAGAGAACGTTGCAACCCGTGAGTGAAGTACAGGGTAAGGCACCTAAGCCTCTATGATGCATACTGGATGTTCAACACCTGGGATTTTCCACAATGTCTACCACTTCTCAAAACACTTCCAATATAGGAGGGAACTGTGCTACCGTAAGTTCTAATGACAGGGATGCATCTGTGCAAGGTTGAAAACTCGAGGATGTGTCTGGGTAGCAAACATGAAGTGTCTCATAAAGGCACCTTAGACTGGATGCGTAGGAGGTATCTGCTCAGGGAAGCTACTTCAGTTTTGAACTCATTCATTACAGTGCTTCTCCTTGGAGGAATGAAGGAAGAACACGGACGGATTAGGGGCACATTAGGTACTGTGAATAAAGGGCAGGCTATGAACCTTACGCCTGCCAACCACATATTGGATGTTCACCACCAGTGTTGATCCGCACATAGGTTCTGCGTCTAAAACGCTTCCAACACTGAGAGGGAAGTGTGCTTTAGGAGGGATTCACTGCAGTGTTACGTCTGTTAAAGAAGGATGCTTTTGGGACTGACTCTGTGGTAACCGCATTAGGCGCACATAGCTTTCCAGTCTCAGACGTCTAACCGTTAGACTATAGGAAGTTCTGTTTAAGGGAAACTCCTTCATGCGGAATGTCACTTCTCACAGTGTCTTTGCAGTGAAGAAAAGAAGATAGAACAAGGACGGACAGAGAGAACGATGCAAACCGTGATTGAAGTACAGGGTAAGCCTCGTAGGCCTCTATTATGCATACTGGTAGTTCAACACCGGAGATGTTCCACAGTGTCTACCTCTTCTCAAAACACTTCCAGTATATGAGGGAACTCTGCTACATTAAGTTCTCACGACAGAGATGCGTCTGTGCTCAGTTGGAAAGTGTAGGACGTGTCTGGGTAGCAACCAGTAAGTGTCTGATACAAGCCGCTAAGAGGGGATGCGGAGGAAGGTATCTGCTCAGGGAAGCTACTTCAGGTGCGTACTCATTCATAACAGTGTCTCTCCTTTGAGGATGAAGATAGAACAGGGAACGACTACGGGCACATTAGGTACTGTGAGTAAAGGGCATGCTAAGGCGCTTAAGCCTGCCAAACACATATTGGATGTTCACCACCAGTGCAGATCCGCACTTAGTTTCTGCGTCGAAAACGCTTCCTACACTGAGAGGGAAGTGTGCTTTAGGAGGGATTCACTGCAGTGTTACGTCTGTTAAAGAAGGATGCTTTTGGGACTGACTCGGTGGTAACCGCATTAGGCGCACATAGCTTTCCAGTCTCAGACGTCTAACCGTTAGACTATAGGAAGTTCTGTTTAAGGGAAACTCCTTCATGCGGAATGTCACTTCTCACAGTGTCTTTGCAGTGGAGAAAAGAAGATAGAACAAGGACGGACAGAGAGAACGATGCAAACCGTGATTGAAGTACAGGGTAAGCCTCGTAGGCCTCTATTATGCATACTGGTAGTTCAACACCGGAGGTGTTCCACAGTGTCTACCTCTTCTCAAAACACTTCCAGTATATGAGGGAACTCTGCTACATTAAGTTCTCACGACAGAGATGCGTCTGTGCTCAGTTGGAAAGTGTAGGACGTGTCTGGGTAGCAACCAGTAAGTGTCTGATACAAGCCGCTAAGAGGGGATGCGGAGGAAGGTATCTGCTCAGGGAAGCTACTTCAGGTGCGTACTCATTCATAACAGTGTCTCTCCTTTGAGGATGAAGATAGAACAGGGAACGACTACGGGCACATTAGGTACTGTGAGTAAAGGGCATGCTAAGGCGCTTAAGCCTGCCAAACACATATTGGATGTTCACCACCAGTGCAGATCCGCACTTAGTTTCTGCGTCGAAAACGCTTCCTACACTGAGAGGGAAGTGTGCTTTAGGAGGGATTCACTGCAGAGTTACGTCTGTTAAAGAAGGAAGCTTTTGGGACTGACTCTGTGGTAACCGCATTAGGCGCACATAGCTTTCCAGTCTCAGCCGTCTATCCGTTGGACTATAGCAAGTTCTGTTTAAGGGAAACTCCTTCATGCGGAATGTCACTTCTCACAGTGTCTTTCCAGTGGAGGAAAGAAGATAGAACAACGACGGACAGAGAGAACGTTGCAACCCGTGAGTGAAGTACAGGGTAAGGCACCTAAGCCTCTATGATGCATACTGTATGTTCAACACCTGGGATTTTCCACAATGTCTACCACTTCTCAAAACACTTCCAATATAGGAGGGAACTGTGCTACCGTAAGTTCTAATGACAGGGATGCATCTGTGCAAGGTTGAAAACTCGAGGATGTGTCTGGGTAGCAAACATGAAGTGTCTCATAAAGGCACCTTAGACTGGATGCGTAGGAGGTATCTGCTCAGGAAAGCTACTTCAGTTTTGTACTCATTCATAACAGTGCTTCTCCTTGGAGGAATGAAGGAAGAACACGGACGGACTAGGGGCACAGTAGGTACTGTGAATAAAGGGCAGGCTATGAACCTTACGCCTGCCAACCACATATTGGATGTTCACCACCAGTGTTGATCCGCACATAGGTTCTGCGTCTAAAACGCTTCCAACACTGAGAGGGAAGTGTGCTTTAGGAGGGATCACTGCAGTGTTACGTCTGTTAAGAAGGATGCTTTTGGGACTGACTCTGTGGTAACCGCATTAGGCGCACATAGCTTTCCAGTCTCAGACGTCTAACCGTTAGACTATAGGAAGTTCTGTTTAAGGGAAACTCCTTCATGCGGAATGTCACTTCTCACAGTGTCTTTGCAGTGGAGAAAAGAAGATAGAACAAGGACGGACAGAGAGAACGATGCAAACCGTGATTGAAGTACAGGGTAAGCCTCGTAGGCCTCTATTATGCATACTGGTAGTTCAACACCGGAGATGTTCCACAGTGTCTACCTCTTCTCAAAACATTTCCAGTATATGAGGGAACTCTGCTACATTAAGTTCTCACGACAGAGATGCGTCTGTGCTCAGTTGGAAAGTGTAGGACGTGTCTGGGTAGCAACCAGTAAGTGTCTGATACAAGCCGCTAAGAGGGGATGCGGAGGAAGGTATCTGCTCAGGGAAGCTACTTCAGGTGCGTACTCATTCATAACAGTGTCTCTCCTTTGAGGATGAAGATAGAACAGGGAACGACTACGGGCACATTAGGTACTGTGAGTAAAGGGCATGCTAAGGCGCTTAAGCCTGCCAAACACATATTGGATGTTCACCACCAGTGCAGATCCGCACTTAGTTTCTGCGTCGAAAACGCTTCCTACACTGAGAGGGAAGTGTGCTTTAGGAGGGATTCACTGCAGAGTTACGTCTGTTAAAGAAGGATGCTTTTGGGACTGACTCTGTGGTAACCGCATTAGGCGCACATAGCTTTCCAGTCTCAGACGTCTAACCGTTAGACTATAGGAAGTTCTGTTTAAGGGAAACTCCTTCATGCGGAATGTCACTTCTCACAGTGTCTTTGCAGTGGAGAAAAGAAGATAGAACAAGGACGGACAGAGAGAACGATGCAAACCGTGATTGAAGTACAGGGTAAGCCTCGTAGGCCTCTATTATAAATACTGGTAGTTCAACACCGGAGATGTTCCACAGTGTCTAACTCTTCTCAAAACACTTCCAGTATATGAGGGAACTCTGCTACATTAAGTTCTCACGACAGAGATGCGTCTGTGCTCAGTTGGAAAGTGTAGGACGTGTCTGGGTAGCAACCAGTAAGTGTCTGATACAAGCCGCTAAGAGGGGATGCGGAGGAAGGTATCTGCTCAGGGAAGCTACTTCAGGTGCGTACTCATTCATAACAGTGTCTCTCCTTTGAGGATGAAGATAGAACAGGGAACGACTACGGGCACATTAGGTACTGTGAGTAAAGGGCATGCTAAGGCGCTTAAGCCTGCCAAACACATATTGGATGTTCACCACCAGTGCAGATCCGCACTTAGTTTCTGCGTCGAAAACGCTTCCTACACTGAGAGGGAAGTGTGCTTTAGGAGGGATTCACTGCAGTGTTACGTCTGTTAAAGAAGGATGCTTTTGGGACTGACTCGGTGGTAACCGCATTAGGCGCACATAGCTTTCCAGTCTCAGACGTCTAACCGTTAGACTATAGGAAGTTCTGTTTAAGGGAAACTCCTTCATGCGGAATGTCACTTCTCACAGTGTCTTTGCAGTGGAGAAAAGAAGATAGAACAAGGACGGACAGAGAGAACGATGCAAACCGTGATTGAAGTACAGGGTAAGCCTCGTAGGCCTCTATTATGCATACTGGTAGTTCAACACCGGAGATGTTCCACAGTGTCTACCTCTTCTCAAAACACTTCCAGTATATGAGGGAACTCTGCTACATTAAGTTCTCACGACAGAGATGCGTCTGTGCTCAGTTGGAAAGTGTAGGACGTGTCTGGGTAGCAACCAGTAAGTGTCTGATACAAGCCGCTAAGAGGGGATGCGGAGGAAGGTATCTGCTCAGGGAAGCTACTTCAGGTGCGTACTCATTCATAACAGTGTCTCTCCTTTGAGGATGAAGATAGAACAGGGAACGACTACGGGCACATTAGGTACTGTGAGTAAAGGGCATGCTAAGGCGCTTAAGCCTGCCAAACACATATTGGATGTTCACCACCAGTGCAGATCCGCACTTAGTTTCTGCGTCGAAAACGCTTCCTACACTGAGAGGGAAGTGTGCTTTAGGAGGGATTCACTGCAGAGTTACGTCTGTTAAAGAAGGAAGCTTTTGGGTCTGACTCTGTGGTAACCCCAATAGGCGCACATAGCTTTCCAGTCTCAGCCGTCTATCCGTTGGACTATAGCAAGTTCTGTTTAAGGGAAACTCCTTCATGCGGAATGTCACTTCTCACAGTGTCTTTCCAGTGGAGGAAAGAAGATAGAACAACGACGGACAGAGAGAATGTTGCAACCCGTGAGTGAAGTACAGGGTAAGGCACCTAAGCCTCTATGATGCATACTGGATGTTCAACACCTGGGATTTTCCACAATGTCTACCACTTCTCAAAACACTTCCAATATAGGAGGGAACTGTGCTACCGTAAGTTCTAATGACAGGGATGCATCTGTGCAAGGTTGAAAACTCGAGGATGTGTCTGGGTAGCAAACATGAAGTGTCTCATAAAGGCACCTTAGACTGGATGCGTAGGAGGTATCTGCTAGGGAAGCTACTTCAGTTTTGTACTCATTCATAACAGTGCTTCTCCTTGGAGGAATGAAGGAAGAACACGGACGGACTAGGGGCACAGTTGGTACTGTGAATAAAGGGCAGGCTATGAACCTTACGCCTGCCAACCACATATTGGATGTTCACCACCAGTGTTGATCCGCACATAGGTTCTGCGTCTAAAACGCTTCCAACACTGAGAGGGAAGTGTGCTTTAGGAGGGATTCACTGCAGTGTTTCGTCTGTTAAAGAAGGATGCTTTTGGGTATGACTCTGTGGTAACCCCAATAGGCGCACATAGCTTTCCAGTCTCAGACGTCTAACCGTTAGACTATAGGAAGTTCTGTTTAAGGGAAACTCCTTCATGCGGAATGTCACTTCTCACAGTGTCTTTGCAGTGGAGAAAAGAAGATAGAACAAGGACGGACAGAGAGAACGATGCAAACCGTGATTGAAGTACAGGGTAAGCCTCGTAGGCCTCTATTATGCATACTGGTAGTTCAACACCGGAGATGTTCCACAGTGTCTACCTCTTCTCAAAACACTTCCAGTATATGAGGGAACTCTGCTACATTAAGTTCTCACGACAGAGATGCGTCTGTGCTCAGTTGGAAAGTGTAGGACGTGTCTGGGTAGCAACCAGTAAGTGTCTGATACAAGCCGCTAAGAGGGGATGCGGAGGAAGGTATCTGCTCAGGGAAGCTACTTCAGGTGCGTACTCATTCATAACAGTGTCTCTCCTTTGAGGATGAAGATAGAACAGGGAACGACTACGGGCACATTAGGTACTGTGAGTAAAGGGCATGCTAAGGCGCTTAAGCCTGCCAAACACATATTGGATGTTCACCACCAGTGCAGATCCGCACTTAGTTTCTGCGTCGAAAACGCTTCCTACACTGAGAGGGAAGTGTGCTTTAGGAGGGATTCACTGCAGTGTTACGTCTGTTAAAGAAGGATGCTTTTGGGACTGACTCGGTGGTAACCGCATTAGGCGCACATAGCTTTCCAGTCTCAGACGTCTAACCGTTAGACTATAGGAAGTTCTGTTTAAGGGAAACTCCTTCATGCGGAATGTCACTTCTCACAGTGTCTTTGCAGTGGAGAAAAGAAGATAGAACAAGGACGGACAGAGAGAACGATGCAAACCGTGATTGAAGTACAGGGTAAGCCTCGTAGGCCTCTATTATGCATACTGGTAGTTCAACACCGGAGATGTTCCACAGTGTCTACCTCTTCTCAAAACACTTCCAGTATATGAGGGAACTCTGCTACATTAAGTTCTCACGACAGAGATGCGTCTGTGCTCAGTTGGAAAGTGTAGGACGTGTCTGGGTAGCAACCAGTAAGTGTCTGATACAAGCCGCTAAGAGGGGATGCGGAGGAAGGTATCTGCTCAGGGAAGCTACTTCAGGTGCGTACTCATTCATAACAGTGTCTCTCCTTTGAGGATGAAGATAGAACAGGGAACGACTACGGGCACATTAGGTACTGTGAGTAAAGGGCATGCTAAGGCGCTTAAGCCTGCCAAACACATATTGGATGTTCACCACCAGTGCAGAACCGCACTTAGTTTCTCCGTCGAAAACGCTTCCTACACTGAGAGGGAAGTGTGCTTTAGGAGGGATTCACTGCAGTGCTACGTCTGTTAAAGAAGGATGCTTTTGGGACTGACTCGGTGGTAACCGCATTAGGCGCACATAGCTTTCCAGTCTCAGACGTCTAACCGTTAGACTATAGGAAGTTCTGCTTAAGGGAAACTCCTTCATGCGGAATGTCACTTCTCACAGTGTCTTTGCAGTGGAGAAAAGAAGATAGAACAAGGACGGACAGAGAGAACGATGCAAACCGTGATTGAAGTACAGGGTAAGCCTCGTAGGCCTCTATTATGCATACTGGTAGTTCAACACCGGAGATGTTCCACAGTGTCTACCTCTTCTCAAAACACTTCCAATATATGAGGGAACTCTGCTACATTAAGTTCTCACGACAGAGATGCGTCTGTGCTCAGTTGGAAAGTGTAGGACGTGTCTGGGTAGCAACCAGTAAGTGTCTGATACAAGCCGCTAAGAGGGGATGCGGAGGAAGGTATCTGCTCAGGGAAGCTACTTCAGGTGCGTACTCATTCATAACAGTGTCTCTCCTTTGAGGATGAAGATAGAACAGGGAACGACTACGGGCACATTAGGTACTGTGAGTAAAGGGCATGCTAAGGCGCTTAAGCCTGCCAAACACATATTGGATGTTCACCACCAGTGCAGATCCGCACTTAGTTTCTGCGTCGAAAACGCTTCCTACACTGAGAGGGAAGTGTGCTTTAGGAGGGATTCACTGCAGAGTTACGTCTGTTAAAGAAGGAAGCTTTTGGGACTGACTCTGTGGTAACCCCAATAGGCGCACATAGCTTTCCAGTCTCAGCCGTCTATCCGTTGGACTATAGCAAGTTCTGTTTAAGGGAAACTCCTTCATGCGGAATGTCACTTCTCACAGTGTCTTTCCAGTGGAGGAAAGAAGATAGAACAACGACGGACAGAGAGAACGTTGCAACCCGTGAGTGAAGTACAGGGTAAGGCACCTAAGCCTCTATGATGCATACTGGATGTTCAACACCTGGGATTTTCCACAATGTCTACCACTTCTCAAAACACTTCCAATATAGGAGGGAACTGTGCTACCGTAAGTTCTAATGACAGGGATGCATCTGTGCAAGGTTGAAAACTCGAGGATGTGTCTGGGTAGCAAACATGAAGTGTCTCATAAAGGCACCTTAGACTGGATGCGTAGGAGGTATCTGCTCAGGAAAGCTACTTCAGTTTTGTACTCATTCATAACAGTGCTTCTCCTTGGAGGAATGAAGGAAGAACACGGACGGACTAGGGTCACAGTAGGTACTGTGAATAAAGGGCAGGCTATGAACCTTACGCCTGCCAACCACATATTGGATGTTCACCACCAGTGTTGATCCGCACATAGGTTCTGCGTCTAAAACGCTTCCAACACTGAGAGGGAAGTGTGCTTTAGGAGGGATTCACTGCAGTGTTACGTCTGTTAAAGAAGGATGCTTTTGGGACTGACTCTGTGGTAACCGCATTAGGCGCACATAGCTTTCCAGTCTCAGACGTCTAACCGTTAGACTATAGGAAGTTCTGTTTAAGGGAAACTCCTTCATGCGGAATGTCACTTCTCACAGTGTCTTTGCAGTGAAGAAAAGAAGATAGAACAAGGACGGACAGAGAGAACGATGCAAACCGTGATTGACGTACAGGGTAAGCCTCGTAGGCCTCTATTATTCATACTGGTAGTTCAACACCGGAGATATTCCACAGTGTCTACCTCTTCTCAAAACACTTCCAGTATATGAGGGAACTCTGCTACATTAAGTTCTCACGACAGAGATGCGTCTGTGCTCAGTTGGAAAGTGTAGGACGTGTCTGGGTAGCAACCAGTAAGTGTCTGATACAAGCCGCTAAGAGGGGATGCGGAGGAAGGTATCTGCTCAGGGAAGCTACTTCAGGTGCGTACTCATTCATAACAGTGTCTCTCCTTTGAGGATGAAGATAGAACAGGGAACGACTACGGGCACATTAGGTACTGTGAGTAAAGGGCATGCTAAGGCGCTTAAGCCTGCCAAACACATATTGGATGTTCACCACCTGTGCAGATCGGCACTTAGTTTCTCCGTCGAAAATGCTTCCTACACTGAGAGGGAAGTGTGCTTTAGGAGGGATTCACTGCAGTGTTACGTCTGTTAAAGAAGGATGCTTTTGGGACTGACTCGGTGGTAACCGCATTAGGCGCACATAGCTTTCCAGTCTCAGACGTCTAACCGTTAGACTATAGGAAGTTCTGTTTAAGGGAAACTCCTTCATGCGGAATGTCACTTCTCACAGTGTCTTTGCAGTGGAGAAAAGAAGATAGAACAAGGACGGACAGAGAGAACGATGCAAACCCTGATTGAAGTACAGGGTAAGCCTCGTAGGCCTCTATTATGCATACTGGTAGTTCAACACCGGAGATGTTCCACAGTGTCTACCTCTTCTCAAAACACTTCCAGTATATGAGGGAACTCTGCTACATTAAGTTCTCACGACAGAGATGCGTCTGTGCTCAGTTGGAAAGTGTAGGACGTGTCTGGGTAGCAACCAGTAAGTGTCTGATACAAGCCGCTAAGAGGGGATGCGGAGGAAGGTATCTGCTCAGGGAAGCTACTTCAGGTGCGTACTCATTCATAACAGTGTCTCTCCTTTGAGGATGAAGATAGAACAGGGAACGACTACGGGCACATTAGGTACTGTGAGTAAAGGGCATGCTAAGGCGCTTAAGCCTGCCAAACACATATTGGATGTTCACCACTAGTGCAGAACCGCACTTAGTTTCTGCGTCAAAAACGCTTCCTACACTGAGAGGGAAGTGTGCTTTAGGAGGGATTCACTGCAGAGTTACGTCTGTTAAAGAAGGAAGCTTTTGGGACTGACTCTGTGGTAACCCCAATAGGCGCACATAGCTTTCCAGTCTCAGCCGTCTATCCGTTGGACTATAGCAAGTTCTGTTTAAGGGAAACTCCTTCATGCGGAAATTCACTTCTCACAGTGTCTTTCCAGTGGAGGAAAGAAGATAGAACAACGACGGACAGAGAGAACTTTGCAACCCGTGAGTGAAGTACAGGGTAAGGCACCTAAGCCTCTATGATGCATACTGGATGTTCAACACCTGGGATTTTCCACAATGTCTACCACTTCTCAAAACACTTCCAATATAGGAGGGAACTGTGCTACCGTAAGTTCTAATGACAGGGATGCATCTGTGCAAGGTTGAAAACTCGAGGATGTGTCTGGGTAGCAAACATGAAGTGTCTCATAAAGGCACCTTAGACTGGATGCGTAGGAGGTATCTGCTAGGGAAGCTACTTCAGTTTTGTACTCATTCATAACAGTGCTTCTCCTTGGAGGAATGAAGGAAGAACACGGACGGACTAGGGGCACAGTAGGTACTGTGAATAAAGGGCAGGCTATGAACCTTACGCCTGCCAACCACATATTGGATGTTCACCACCAGTGTTGATCCGCACATAGGTTCTGCGTCTAAAACGCTTCCAACACTGAGAGGGAAGTGTGCTTTAGGAGGGATTCACTGCAGTGTTACGTCTGTTAAAGAAGGATGCTTTTGGGACTGACTCTGTGGTAACCGCATTAGGCGCACATAGCTTTCCAGTCTCAGACGTCTAACCGTTAGACTATAGGAAGTTCTGTTTAAGGGAAACTCCTTCATGCGGAATGTCACTTCTCACAGTGTCTTTGCAGTGGAGAAAAGAAGATAGAACAAGGACGGACAGAGAGAACGTTGCAAACCGTGATTGAAGTACAGGGTAAGCCTCGTAGGCCTCTATTATGCATACTGGTAGTTCAACA
This sequence comes from Neogale vison, assembly GCF_020171115.1. NCBI lineage: Eukaryota > Metazoa > Chordata > Mammalia > Carnivora > Mustelidae > Neogale > Neogale vison. Next base: position 2,033,236 of record NW_025334856.1, read on the forward strand.
CCGGAGATGTTCCACAGTGTCTACCTCTTCTCAAAACACTTCCAGTATATGAGGGAACTCTGCTACATTAAGTTCTCACGACAGAGATGCGTCTGTGCTCAGTTGGAAAGTGTAGGACGTGTCTGGGTAGCAACCAGTAAGTGTCTGATACAAGCCGGTAAGAGGGGATGCGGTGGAAGGTATCTGCTCAGGGAAGCTACTTCAGGTGCGTACTCATTCATAACAGTGTCTCTCCTTTGAGGATGAAGATAGAACAGGGAACGACTACGGGCAGATTAGGTACTGTGAGTAAAGGGCATGCTAAGGCACTTAAGCCTGCCAAACACATATTGGATGTTCACCACCAGTGCAGATCCGCACTTAGTTTCTGCGTCGAAAACGCTTCCTACACTGAGAGGGAAGTGTGCTTTAGGAGGGATTCACTGCAGTGTTACGTCTGTTAAAGAAGGAAGCTTTTGGGACTGACTCTGTGGTAACCCCAATAGGCGCACATAGCTTTCCAGTCTCAGCCGTCTATCCGTTGGACTATAGCAAGTTCTGTTTAAGGGAAACTCCTTCATGCGGAATGTCACTTCTCACAGTGTCTTTCCAGTGGAGGAAAGAAGATAGAACAACGACGGACAGAGAGAACGTTACAACCCGTGAGTGAAGTACAGGGTAAGGCACCTAAGCCTCTATGATGCATACTGGATGTTCAACACCTGGGATTTTCCACAATGTCTACCACTTCTCAAAACACTTCCAATATAGGAGGGAACTGTGCTACCGTAAGTTCTAATGACAGGGATGCATCTGTGCAAGGTTGAAAACTCGAGGATGTGTCTGGGTAGCAAACATGAAGTGTCTCATAAAGGCACCTTAGACTGGATGCGTAGGAGGTATCTGCTCAGGGAAGCTACTTCAGTTTTGTACTCATTCATAACAGTGCTTCTCCTTGGAGGAATGAAGGAAGAACACGGACGGACTAGGGGCACAGTAGGTACTGTGAATAAAGGGCAGGCTATGAACCTTACGCCTGCCAACCACATATTGGATGTTCACCACCAGTGTTGATCCGCACATAGGTTCTGCGTCTAAAACGCTTCCAACACTGAGAGGGAAGTGTGCTTTAGGAGGGATTCACTGCAGTGTTACGTCTGTTAAAGAAGGAAGCTTTTGGGACTGACTCTGTGGTAACCCCAATAGGCGCACATAGCTTTCCAGTCTCAGCCGTCTATCCGTTGGACTATAGCAAGTTCTGTTTAAGGGAAACTCCTTCATGCGGAATGTCACTTCTCACAGTGTCTTTCCAGTGGAGGAAAGAAGATAGAACAACGACGGACAGAGAGAACGTTGCAACCCGTGAGTGAAGTACAGGGTAAGGCACCTAAGCCTCTATGATGCATACTGGATGTTCAACACCTGGGATTTTCCACAATGTCTACCACTTCTCAAAACACTTCCAATATAGGAGGGAACTGTGCTACCGTAAGTTCTAATGACAGGGATGCATCTGTGCAAGGTTGAAAACTCGAGGATGTGTCTGGGTAGCAAACATGAAGTGTCTCATAAAGGCACCTTAGACTGGATGCGTAGGAGGTATCTGGTAGGGAAGCTACTTCAGTTTTGTACTCATTCATAACAGTGCTTCTCCTTGGAGGAATGAAGGAAGAACACGGACGGACTAGGGGCACAGTAGGTACTGTGAATAAAGGGCAGGCTATGAACCTTACGCCTGCCAACCACATATTGGATGTTCACCACCAGTGTTGATCCGCACATAGGTTCTGCGTCTAAAACGCTTCCAACACTGAGAGGGAAGTGTCCTTTAGGAGGGATTCACTGCAGTGTTACGTCTGTTAAAGAAGGATGCTTTTGGGACTGACTCTGTGGTAACCGCTTTAGGCGCACATAGCTTTCCAGTCTCAGACGTCTAACCGTTAGAGTATAGGAAGTTCTGTTTAAGGGAAACTCCTTCATGCGGAATGTCACTTCTCACAGTGTCTTTGCAGTGGAGAAAAGAAGATAGAACAAGGACGGACAGAGAGAACGATGCAAACCGTGATTGAAGTACAGGGTAAGCCTCGTAGGCCTCTATTATGCATACTGGTAGTTCAACACCGGAGATGTTCCACGTTGTCTAACTCTTCTCAAAACACTTCCAGTATATGAGGGAACTCTGCTACATTAAGTTCTCACGACAGAGATGCGTCTGTGCTCAGTTGGATAGTGTAGGACGTGTCTGGGTAGCAACCAGTAAGTGTCTGATACAAGCCGCTAAGAGGGGATGCGGAGGAAGGTATCTGCTCAGGGAAGCTACTTCAGGTGCGTACTCATTCATAACAGTGTCTCTCCTTTGAGGATGAAGATAGAACAGGGAACGACTACGGGCACATTAGGTACTGTGAGTAAAGGGCATGCTAAGGCGCTTAAGCCTGCCAAACACATATTGGATGTTCACCACCAGTGCAGATCCGCACTTAGTTTCTGCGTCGAAAACGCTTCCTACACTGAGAGGGAAGTGTGCTTTAGGAGGGATTCACTGCAGAGTTACGTCTGTTAAAGAAGGAAGCTTTTGGGACTGACTCTGTGGTAACCCCAGTAGGCGCACATAGCTTTCCAGTCTCAGCCGTCTATCCGTTGGACTATAGCAAGTTCTGTTTAAGGGAAACTCCTTCATGCGGAATGTCACTTCTCACAGTGTCTTTCCAGTGGAGGAAAGAAGATAGAACAACGACGGACAGAGAGAACGTTGCAACCCGTGAGTGAAGTACAGGGTAAGGCACCTAAGCCTCTATGATGCATACTGGATGTTCAACACCTGGGATTTTCCACAATGTCTACCACTTCTCAAAACACTTCCAATATAGGAGGGAACTGTGCTACCGTAAGTTCTAATGACAGGGATGCATCTGTGCAAGGTTGAAAACTCGAGGATGTGTCTGGGTAGCAAACATGAAGTGTCTCATAAAGGCACCTTAGACTGGATGCGTAGGAGGTATCTGCTCAGGAAAGCTACTTCAGTTTTGTACTCATTCATAACAGTGCTTCTCCTTGGAGGAATGAAGGAAGAACACGGACGGACTAGGGTCACAGTAGGTACTGTGAATAAAGGGCAGGCTATGAACCTTACGCCTGCCAACCACATATTGGATGTTCACCACCAGTGTTGATCCGCACATAGGTTCTGCGTCTAAAACGCTTCCAACACTGAGAGGGAAGTGTGCTTTAGGAGGGATTCACTGCAGTGTTACGTCTGTTAAAGAAGGATGCTTTTGGGACTGACTCTGTGGTAACCGCATTAGGCGCACATAGCTTTCCAGTCTCAGACGTCTAACCGTTAGACTATAGGAAGTTCTGTTTAAGGGAAACTCCTTCATGCGGAATGTCACTTCTCACAGTGTCTTTGCAGTGAAGAAAAGAAGATAGAACAAGGACGGACAGAGAGAACGATGCAAACCGTGATTGAAGTACAGGGTAAGCCTCGTAGGCCTCTATTATTCATACTGGTAGTTCAACACCGGAGATATTCCACAGTGTCTACCTCTTCTCAAAACACTTCCAGTATATGAGGGAACTCTGCTACATTAAGTTCTCACGACAGAGATGCGTCTGTGCTCAGTTGGAAAGTGTAGGACGTGTCTGGGTAGCAACCAGTAAGTGTCTGATACAAGCCGCTAAGAGGGGATGCGGAGGAAGGTATCTGCTCAGGGAAGCTACTTCAGGTGCGTACTCATTCATAACAGTGTCTCTCCTTTGAGGATGAAGATAGAACAGGGAACGACTACGGGCACATTAGGTACTGTGAGTAAAGGGCATGCTAAGGCGCTTAAGCCTGCCAAACACATATTGGATGTTCACCACCTGTGCAGATCGGCACTTAGTTTCTCCGTCGAAAATGCTTCCTACACTGAGAGGGAAGTGTGCTTTAGGAGGGATTCACTGCAGTGTTACGTCTGTTAAAGAAGGATGCTTTTGGGACTGACTCGGTGGTAACCGCATTAGGCGCACATAGCTTTCCAGTCTCAGACGTCTAACCGTTAGACTATAGGAAGTTCTGTTTAAGGGAAACTCCTTCATGCGGAATGTCACTTCTCACAGTGTCTTTGCAGTGGAGAAAAGAAGATAGAACAAGGACGGACAGAGAGAACGATGCAAACCCTGATTGAAGTACAGGGTAAGCCTCGTAGGCCTCTATTATGCATACTGGTAGTTCAACACCGGAGATGTTCCACAGTGTCTACCTCTTCTCAAAACACTTCCAGTATATGAGGGAACTCTGCTACATTAAGTTCTCACGACAGAGATGCGTCTGTGCTCAGTTGGAAAGTGTAGGACGTGTCTGGGTAGCAACCAGTAAGTGTCTGATACAAGCCGCTAAGAGGGGATGCGGAGGAAGGTATCTGCTCAGGGAAGCTACTTCAGGTGCGTACTCATTCATAACAGTGTCTCTCCTTTGAGGATGAAGATAGAACAGGGAACGACTACGGGCACATTAGGTACTGTGAGTAAAGGGCATGCTAAGGCGCTTAAGCCTGCCAAACACATATTGGATGTTCACCACTAGTGCAGATCCGCACTTAGTTTCTGCGTCAAAAACGCTTCCTACACTGAGAGGGAAGTGTGCTTTAGGAGGGATTCACTGCAGAGTTACGTCTGTTAAAGAAGGAAGCTTTTGGGACTGACTCTGTGGTAACCCCAATAGGCGCACATAGCTTTCCAGTCTCAGCCGTCTATCCGTTGGACTATAGCAAGTTCTGTTTAAGGGAAACTCCTTCATGCGGAAATTCACTTCTCACAGTGTCTTTCCAGTGGAGGAAAGAAGATAGAACAACGACGGACAGAGAGAACGTTGCAACCCGTGAGTGAAGTACAGGGTAAGGCACCTAAGCCTCTATGATGCATACTGGATGTTCAACACCTGGGATTTTCCACAATGTCTACCACTTCTCAAAACACTTCCAATATAGGAGGGAACTGTGCTACCGTAAGTTCTAATGACAGGGATGCATCTGTGCAAGGTTGAAAACTCGAGGATGTGTCTGGGTAGCAAACATGAAGTGTCTCATAAAGGCACCTTAGACTGGATGCGTAGTAGGTATCTGCTAGGGAAGCTACTTCAGTTTTGTACTCATTCATAACAGTGCTTCTCCTTGGAGGAATGAAGGAAGAACAAGGACGGACTAGGGGCACAGTAGGTACTGTGAATAAAGGGCAGGCTATGAACCTTACGCCTGCCAACCACATATTGGATGTTCACCACCAGTGTTGATCCGCACATAGGTTCTGCGTCTAAAACGCTTCCAACACTGAGAGGGAAGTGTGCTTTAGGAGGGATTCACTGCAGTGTTACGTCTCTTAAAGAAGGATGCTTTTGGGACTGACTCTGTGGTAACCGCATTAGGCGCACATAGCTTTCCAGTCTCAGACGTCTAACCGTTAGACTATAGGAAGTTCTGTTTAAGGGAAACTCCTTCATGCGGAATGTCACTTCTCACAGTGTCTTTGCAGTGGAGAAAAGAAGATAGAACAAGGACGGACAGAGAGAACGTTGCAAACCGTGATTGAAGTACAGGGTAAGCCTCGTAGGCCTCTATTATGCATACTGGTAGTTCAACACCGGAGATGTTCCACAGTGTCTACCTCTTCTCAAAACACTTCCAGTATATGAGGGAACTCTGCTACATTAAGTTCTCACGACAGAGATGCGTCTGTGCTCAGTTGGAAAGTGTAGGACGTGTCTGGGTAGCAACCATAAGTGTCTGATACAAGCCGCTAAGAGGGGATGCGGAGGAAGGTATCTGCTCAGGGAAGCTACTTCAGGTGCGTACTCATTCATAACAGTGTCTCTCCTTTGAGGATGAAGATAGAACAGGGAACGACTACGGGCACATTAGGTACTGTGAGTAAAGGGCATGCTAAGGCACTTAAGCCTGCCAAACACATATTGGATGTTCACCACCAGTGCTGATCCGCACTTAGTTTCTGCGTCGAAAACGCTTCCTACACTGAGAGGGAAGTGTGCTTTAGGAGGGATTCACTGCAGTGTTACGTCTGTTAAAGAAGGAAGCTTTTGGGACTGACTCTGTGGTAACCCCAATAGGCGCACATAGCTTTCCAGTCTCAGCCGTCTATCCGTTGGACTATAGCAAGTTCTGTTTAAGGGAAACTCCTTCATGCGGAATGTCACTTCTCACAGTGTCTTTCCAGTGGAGGAAAGAAGATAGAACAACGACGGACAGAGAGAACGTTACAACCCGTGAGTGAAGTACAGGGTAAGGCACCTAAGCCTCTATGATGCATACTGGATGTTCAACACCTGGGATTTTCCACAATGTCTACCACTTCTCAAAACACTTCCAATATAGGAGGGAACTGTGCTACCGTAAGTTCTAATGACAGGGATGCATCTGTGCAAGGTTGAAAACTCGAGGATGTGTCTGGGTAGCAAACATGAAGTGTCTCATAAAGGCACCTTAGACTGGATGCGTAGGAGGTATCTGCTCAGGGAAGCTACTTCAGTTTTGTACTCATTCATAACAGTGCTTCTCCTTGGAGGAATGAAGGAAGAACACGGACGGACTAGGGGCACAGTAGGTACTGTGAATAAAGGGCAGGCTATGAACCTTACGCCTGCCAACCACATATTGGATGTTCACCACCAGTGTTGATCCGCACATAGGTTCTGCGTCTAAAACGCTTCCAACACTGAGAGGGAAGTGTGCTTTAGGAGGGATTCACTGCAGTGTTACGTCTGTTAAAGAAGGAAGCTTTTGGGACTGACTCTGTGGTAACCCCAATAGGCGCACATAGCTTTCCAGTCTCAGCCGTCTATCCGTTGGACTATAGCAAGTTCTGTTTAAGGGAAACTCCTTCATGCGGAATGTCACTTCTCACAGTGTCTTTCCAGTGGAGGAAAGAAGATAGAACAACGACGGACAGAGAGAACGTTGCAACCCGTGAGTGAAGTACAGGGTAAGGCACCTAAGCCTCTATGATGCATACTGGATGTTCAACACCTGGGATTTTCCACAATGTCTACCACTTCTCAAAACACTTCCAATATAGGAGGGAACTGTGCTACCGTAAGTTCTAATGACAGGGATGCATCTGTGCAAGGTTGAAAACTCGAGGATGTGTCTGGGTAGCAAACATGAAGTGTCTCATAAAGGCACCTTAGACTGGATGCGTAGGAGGTATCTGGTAGGGAAGCTACTTCAGTTTTGTACTCATTCATAACAGTGCTTCTCCTTGGAGGAATGAAGGAAGAACACGGACGGACTAGGGGCACAGTAGGTACTGTGAATAAAGGGCAGGCTATGAACCTTACGCCTGCCAACCACATATTGGATGTTCACCACCAGTGTTGATCCGCACATAGGTTCTGCGTCTAAAACGCTTCCAACACTGAGAGGGAAGTGTGCTTTAGGAGGGATTCACTGCAGTGTTACGTCTGTTAAAGAAGGATGCTTTTGGGACTGACTCTGTGGTAACCGCATTAGGCGCACATAGCTTTCCAGTCTCAGACGTCTAACCGTTAGACTATAGGAAGTTCTGTTTAAGGGAAACTCCTTCATGCGGAATGTCACTTCTCACAGTGTCTTTGCAGTGGAGAAAAGAAGATAGAACAAGGACGGACAGAGAGAACGATGCAAACCGTGATTGAAGTACAGGGTAAGCCTCGTAGGCCTCTATTATGCATACTGGTAGTTCAACACCGGAGATGTTCCACAGTGTCTAACTCTTCTCAAAACACTTCCAGTATATGAGGGAACTCTGCTACATTAAGTTCTCACGACAGAGATGCGTCTGTGCTCAGTTGGATAGTGTAGGACGTGTCTGGGTAGCAACCAGTAAGTGTCTGATACAAGCCGCTAAGAGGGGATGCGGAGGAAGGTATCTGCTCAGGGAAGCTACTTCAGGTGCGTACTCATTCATAACAGTGTCTCTCCTTTGAGGATGAAGATAGAACAGGGAACGACTACGGGCACATTAGGTACTGTGAGTAAAGGGCATGCTAAGGCGCTTAAGCCTGCCAAACACATATTGGATGTTCACCACCAGTGCAGATCGGCACTTAGTTTCTCCGTCGAAAATGCTTCCTACACTGAGAGGGAAGTGTGCTTTAGGAGGGATTCACTGCAGTGTTACGTCTGTTAAAGAAGGATGCTTTTGGGACTGACTCGGTGGTAACCGCATTAGGCGCACATAGCTTTCCAGTCTCAGACGTCTAACCGTTAGACTATAGGAAGTTCTGTTTAAGGGAAACTCCTTCATGCGGAATGTCACTTCTCACAGTGTCTTTGCAGTGGAGAAAAGAAGATAGAACAAGGACGGACAGAGAGAACGATGCAAACCGTGATTGAAGTACAGGGTAAGCCTCGTAGGCCTCTATTATGCATACTGGTAGTTCAACACCGGAGATGTTCCACAGTGTCTACCTCTTCTCAAAACACTTCCAGTATATGAGGGAACTCTGCTACATTAAGTTCTCACGACAGAGATGCGTCTGTGCTCAGTTGGAAAGTGTAGGACGTGTCTGGGTAGCAACCAGTAAGTGTCTGATACAAGCCGCTAAGAGGGGATGCGGAGGAAGGTATCTGCTCAGGGAAGCTACTTCAGGTGCGTACTCATTCATAACAGTGTCTCACCTTTGAGGATGAAGATAGAACAGGGAACGACTACGGGCACATTAGGTACTGTGAGTAAAGGGCATGCTAAGGCGCTTAAGCCTGCCAAACACATATTGGATGTTCACCACCAGTGCAGATCCGCACTTAGTTTCTGCGTCGAAAACGCTTCCTACACTGAGAGGGAAGTGTGCTTTAGGAGGGATTCACTGCAGTGTTACGTCTGTTAAAGAAGGATGCTTTTGGGACTGACTCGGTGGTAACCGCATTAGGCGCACATAGCTTTCCAGTCTCAGACGTCTAACCGTTAGACTATAGGAAGTTCTGTTTAAGGGAAACTCCTTCATGCGGAATGTCACTTCTCACAGTGTCTTTGCAGTGGAGAAAAGAAGATAGAACAAGGACGGACAGAGAGAACGATGCAAACCGTGATTGAAGTACAGGGTAAGCCTCGTAGGCCTCTATTATGCATACTGGTAGTTCAACACCGGAGATGTTCCACAGTGTCTACCTCTTCTCAAAACACTTCCAGTATATGAGGGAACTCTGCTACATTAAGTTCTCACGACAGAGATGCGTCTGTGCTCAGTTGGAAAGTGTAGGACGTGTCTGGGTAGCAACCAGTAAGTGTCTGATACAAGCCGCTAAGAGGGGATGCGGAGGAAGGTATCTGCTCAGGGAAGCTACTTCAGGTGCGTACTCATTCATAACAGTGTCTCTCCTTTGAGGATGAAGATAGAACAGGGAACGACTACGGGCACATTAGGTACTGTGAGTAAAGGGCATGCTAAGGCGCTTAAGCCTGCCAAACACATATTGGATGTTCACCACCAGTGCAGATCCGCACTTAGTTTCTGCGTCGAAAACGCTTCCTACACTGAGAGGGAAGTGTGCTTTAGGAGGGATTCACTGCAGAGTTACGTCTGTTAAAGAAGGAAGCTTTTGGGACTGACTCTGTGGTAACCCCAATAGGCGCACATAGCTTTCCATTCTCAGCCGTCTATCCGTTGGACTATAGCAAGTTCTGTTTAAGGGAAACTCCTTCATGCGGAATGTCACTTCTCACAGTGTCTTTCCAGTGGAGGAAAGAAGATAGAACAACGACGGACAGAGAGAACGTTGCAACCCGTGAGTGAAGTACAGGGTAAGGCACCTAAGCCTCTATGATGCATACTGGATGTTCAACACCTGGGATTTTCCACAATGTCTACCACTTCTCAAAACACTTCCAATATAGGAGGGAACTGTGCTACCGTAAGTTCTAATGACAGGGATGCATCTGTGCAAGGTTGAAAACTCGAGGATGTGTCTGGGTAGCAAACATGAAGTGTCTCATAAAGGCACCTTAGACTGGATGCGTAGGAGGTATCTGCTCAGGAAAGCTACTTCAGTTTTGTACTCATTCATAACAGTGCTTCTCCTTGGAGGAATGAAGGAAGAACACGGACGGACTAGGGGCACAGTAGGTACTGTGAATAAAGGGCAGGCTATGAACCTTACGCCTGCCAACCACATATTGGATGTTCACCACCAGTGTTGATCCGCACATAGGTTCTGCGTCTAAAACGCTTCCAACACTGAGAGGGAAGTGTGCTTTAGGAGGGATCACTGCAGTGTTACGTCTGTTAAAGAAGGATGCTTTTGGGACTGACTCTGTGGTAACCGCATTAGGCGCACATAGCTTTCCAGTCTCAGACGTCTAACCGTTAGACTATAGGAAGTTCTGTTTAAGGGAAACTCCTTCATGCGGAATGTCACTTCTCACAGTGTCTTTGCAGTGGAGAAAAGAAGATAGAACAAGGACGGACAGAGAGAACGATGCAAACCGTGATTGAAGTACAGGGTAAGCCTCGTAGGCCTCTATTATAAATACTGGTAGTTCAACACCGGAGATGTTCCACAGTGTCTAACTCTTCTCAAAACACTTCCAGTATATGAGGGAACTCTGCTACATTAAGTTCTCACGACAGAGATGCGTCTGTGCTCAGTTGGAAAGTGTAGGACGTGTCTGGGTAGCAACCAGTAAGTGTCTGATACAAGCCGCTAAGAGGGGATGCGGAGGAAGGTATCTGCTCAGGGAAGCTACTTCAGGTGCGTACTCATTCATAACAGTGTCTCTCCTTTGAGGATGAAGATAGAACAGGGAACGACTACGGGCACATTAGGTACTGTGAGTAAAGGGCATGCTAAGGCGCTTAAGCCTGCCAAACACATATTTGATGTTCACCACCAGTGCAGATCCGCACTTAGTTTCTGCGTCGAAAACGCTTCCTACACTGAGAGGGAAGTGTGCTTTAGGAGGGATTCACTGCAGTGTTACGTCTGTTAAAGAAGGAAGCTTTTGGGACTGACTCTGTGGTAACCCCAATAGGCGCACATAGCTTTCCATTCTCAGCCGTCTATCCGTTGGACTATAGCAAGTTCTGTTTAAGGGAAACTCCTTCATGCGGAATGTCACTTCTCACAGTGTCTTTCCAGTGGAGGAAAGAAGATAGAACAACGACGGACAGAGAGAACGTTGCAACCCGTGAGTGAAGTACAGGGTAAGGCACCTAAGCCTCTATGATGCATACTGGATGTTCAACACCTGGGATTTTCCACAATGTCTACCACTTCTCAAAACACTTCCAATATAGGAGGGAACTGTGCTACCGTAAGTTCTAATGACAGGGATGCATCTGTGCAAGGTTGAAAACTCGAGGATGTGTCTGGGTAGCAAACATGAAGTGTCTCATAAAGGCACCTTAGACTGGATGCGTAGGAGGTATCTGCTAGGGAAGCTACTTCAGTTTTGTACTCATTCATAACAGTGCTTCTCCTTGGAGGAATGAAGGAAGAACACGGACGGACTAGGGGCACAGTTGGTACTGTGAATAAAGGGCAGGCTATGAACCTTACGCCTGCCAACCACATATTGGATGTTCACCACCAGTGTTGATCCGCACATAGGTTCTGCGTCTAAAACGCTTCCAACACTGAGAGGGAAGTGTGCTTTAGGAGGGATTCACTGCAGTGTTTCGTCTGTTAAAGAAGGATGCTTTTGGGACTGACTCTGTGGTAACCCCAATAGGCGCACATAGCTTTCCAGTCTCAGACGTCTAACCGTTAGACTATAGGAAGTTCTGTTTAAGGGAAACTCCTTCATGCGGAATGTCACTTCTCACAGTGTCTTTGCAGTGGAGAAAAGAAGATAGAACAAGGACGGACAGAGAGAACGATGCAAACCGTGATTGAAGTACAGGGTAAGCCTCGTAGGCCTCTATTATGCATACTGGTAGTTCAACACCGGAGATGTTCCACAGTGTCTACCTCTTCTCAAAACACTTCCAGTATATGAGGGAACTCTGCTACATTAAGTTCTCACGACAGAGATGCGTCTGTGCTCAGTTGGAAAGTGTAGGACGTGTCTGGGTAGCAACCAGTAAGTGTCTGATACAAGCCGCTAAGAGGGGATGCGGAGGAAGGTATCTGCTCAGGGAAGCTACTTCAGGTGCGTACTCATTCATAACAGTGTCTCTCCTTTGAGGATGAAGATAGAACAGGGAACGACTACGGGCACATTAGGTACTGTGAGTAAAGGGCATGCTAAGGCGCTTAAGCCTGCCAAACACATATTGGATGTTCACCACCAGTGCAGATCCGCATTTATTTTCTCCGTCGAAAACGCTTCCTACACTGAGAGGGAAGTGTGCTTTAGGAGGGATTCACTGCAGTGTTACGTCTGTTAAAGAAGGATGCTTTTGGGACTGACTCGGTGGTAACCGCATTAGGCGCACATAGCTTTCCAGTCTCAGACGTCTAACCGTTAGACTATAGGAAGTTCTGTTTAAGGGAAACTCCTTCATGCGGAATGTCATTTCTCACAGTGTCTTTGCAGTGGAGAAAAGAAGATAGAACAAGGACGGACAGAGAGAACGATGCAAACCGTGATTGAAGTACAGGGTAAGCCTCGTAGGCCTCTATTATGCATACTGGTAGTTCAACACCAGAGATGTTCCACAGTGTCTACCTCTTCTCAAAACACTTCCAGTATATGAGGGAACTCTGCTACATTAAGTTCTCATGACAGAGATGCGTCTGTGCTCAGTTGGAAAGTGTAGGACGTGTCTGGGTAGCAACCAGTAAGTGTCTGATACAAGCCGCTAAGAGGGGATGCGGAGGAAGGTATCTGCTCAGGGAAGCTACTTCAGGTGCGTACTCATTCATAACAGTGTCTCTCCTTTGAGGATGAAGATAGAACAGGGAACGACTACGGGCACATTAGGTACTGTGATAAAGGGCATGCTAAGGCGCTTAAGCCTGCCAAACACATATTGGATGTTCACCACCAGTGCAGATCGGCACTTAGTTTCTCTGTCGAAAACGCTTCCTACACTGAGAGGGAAGTGTGCTTTAGGAGGGATTCACTGCAGTGTTACGTCTGTTAATGAAGGATGCTTTTGGGTCTGACTCTGTGGTAACCGCATTAGGCGCACATAGCTTTCCAGTCTCAGACGTCTAACCGTTAGACTATAGGAAGTTCTGTTTAAGGGAAACTCCTTCATGCGGAATGTCACTTCTCACAGTGTCTTTGCAGTGGAGAAAAGAAGATAGAACAAGGACGGACAGAGAGAACGATGCAAACCGTGATTGAAGTACAGGGTAAGCCTCGTAGGCCTCTATTATGCATACTGGTAGTTCAACACCGGAGATGTTCCACAGTGTCTACCTCTTCTCAAAACACTTCCAGTATATGAGGGAACTCTGCTACATTAAGTTCTCACGACAGAGATGCGTCTGTGCTCAGTTGGAAAGTGTAGGACGTGTCTGGGTAGCAACCAGTAAGTGTCTGATACAAGCCGCTAAGAGGGGATGCGGAGGAAGGTATCTGCTCAGGGAAGCTACTTCAGGTGCGTACTCATTCATAACAGTGTCTCTCCTTTGAGGATGAAGATAGAACAGGGAACGACTACGGGCACATTAGGTACTGTGAGTAAAGGGCATGCTAAGGCGCTTAAGCCTGCCAAACACATATTGGATGTTCACCACCAGTGCAGATCCGCACTTAGTTTCTCCGTCGAAAACGCTTCCTACACTGAGAGGGAAGTGTGCTTTAGGAGGGATTCACTGCAGTGTTACGTCTGTTAAAGAAGGATGCTTTTGGGACTGACTCGGTGGTAACCGCATTAGGCGCACATAGCTTTCCAGTCTCAGACGTCTAACCGTTAGACTATAGGAAGTTCTGTTTAAGGGAAACTCCTTCATGCGGAATGTCACTTCTCACAGTGTCTTTGCAGTGGAGAAAAGAAGATAGAACAAGGACGGACAGAGAGAACGATGCAAACCGTGATTGAAGTACAGGGTAAGCCTCGTAGGCCTCTATTATGCATACTGGTAGTTCAACACCGGAGATGTTCCACAGTGTCTACCTCTTCTCAAAACACTTCCAGTATATGAGGGAACTCTGCTACATTAAGTTCTCACGACAGAGATGCGTCTGTGCTCAGTTGGAAAGTGTAGGACGTGTCTGGGTAGCAACCAGTAAGTGTCTGATACAAGCCGCTAAGAGGGGATGCGGAGGAAGGTATCTGCTCAGGGAAGCTACTTCAGGTGCGTACTCATTCATAACAGTGTCTCTCCTTTGAGGATGAAGATAGAACAGGGAACGACTACGGGCACATTAGGTACTGTGAGTAAAGGGCATGCTAAGGCGCTTAAGCCTGCCAAACACATATTGGATGTTCACCACCAGTGCAGATCCGCACTTAGTTTCTGCGTCGAAAACGCTTCCTACACTGAGAGGGAAGTGTGGTTTAGGAGGGATTCACTGCAGAGTTACGTCTGTTAAAGAAGGAAGCTTTTGGGACTGACTCTGTGGTAACCCCAATAGGCGCACATAGCTTTCCAGTCTCAGCCGTCTATCCGTTGGACTATAGCAAGTTCTGTTTAAGGGAAACTCCTTCATGCGGAATGTCACTTCTCACAGTGTCTTTCCAGTGGAGGAAAGAAGATAGAACAACGACGGACAGAGAGAACGTTGCAACCCGTGAGTGAAGTACAGGGTAAGGCACCTAAGCCTCTATGATGCATACTGGATGTTCAACACCTGGGATTTTCCACAATGTCTACCACTTCTCAAAACACTTCCAATATAGGAGGGAACTGTGCTACCGTAAGTTCTAATGACAGGGATGCATCTGTGCAAGGTTGAAAACTCGAGGATGTGTCTGGGTAGCAAACATGAAGTGTCTCATAAAGGCACCTTAGACTGGATGCGTAGGAGGTATCTGCTCAGGAAAGCTACTTCAGTTTTGTACTCATTCATAACAGTGCTTCTCCTTGGAGGAATGAAGGAAGAACACGGACGGACTAGGGGCACAGTAGGTACTGTGAATAAAGGGCAGGCTATGAACCTTACGCCTGCCAACCACATATTGGATGTTCACCACCAGTGTTGATCCGCACATAGGTTCTGCGTCTAAAACGCTTCCAACACTGAGAGGGAAGTGTGCTTTAGGAGGGATTCACTGCAGTGTTACGTCTGTTAAAGAAGGATGCTTTTGGGACTGACTCTGTGGTAACCGCATTAGGCGCACATAGCTTTCCAGTCTCAGACGTCTAACCGTTAGACTATAGGAAGTTCTGTTTAAGGGAAACTCCTTCATGCGGAATGTCACTTCTCACAGTGTCTTTGCAGTGAAGAAAAGAAGATAGAACAAGGACGGACAGAGAGAACGATGCAAACCGTGATTGAAGTACAGGGTAAGCCTCGTAGGCCTCTATTATGCATACTGGTAGTTCAACACCGGAGATGTTCCACAGTGTCTACCTCTTCTCAAAACACTTCCAGTATATGAGGGAACTCTGCTACATTAAGTTCTCAAGACAGAGATGCGTCTGTGCTCAGTTGGAAAGTGTAGGACGTGTCTGGGTAGCAACCAGTAAGTGTCTGATTCAAGCCGCTAAGAGGGGATGCGGAGGAAGGTATCTGCTCAGGGAAGCTACTTCAGGTGCGTACTCATTCATAACAGTGTCTCTCCTTTGAGGATGAAGATAGAACAGGGAACGACTACGGGCACATTAGGTACTGCGAGTAAAGGGCATGCTAAGGCACTTAAGCCTGCCAAACACATATTGGATGTTCACCACCAGTGCAGATCCGCACTTAGTTTCTGCGTCGAAAACGCTTCCTACACTGAGAGGGAAGTGTGCTTAGGAGGGATTCACTGCAGTGTTACGTCTGTTAAAGAAGGAAGCTTTTGGGACTGACTCTGTGGTAACCCCAATAGGCGCACATAGCTTTCCATTCTCAGCCGTCTATCCGTTGGACTATAGCAAGTTCTGTTTAAGGGAAACTCCTTCATGCGGAATGTCACTTCTCACAGTGTCTTTCCAGTGGAGGAAAGAAGATAGAACAACGACGGACAGAGAGAACGTTCCAACCCGTGAGTGAAGTACAGGGTAAGGCACCTAAGCCTCTATGATGCATACTGGATGTTCAACACCTGGGATTTTCCACAATGTCTACCACTTCTCAAAACACTTCCAATATAGGAGGGAACTGTGCTACCGTAAGTTCTAATGACAGGGATGCATCTGTGCAAGGTTGAAAACTCGAGGATGTGTCTGGGTAGCAAACATGAAGTGTCTCATAAAGGCACCTTAGACTGGATGCGTAGGAGGTATCTGCTCAGGGAAGCTACTTCAGTTTTGAACTCATTCATAACAGTGCTTCTCCTTGGAGGAATGAAGGAAGAACACGGACGGACTAGGGGCACATTAGGTACTGTGAATAAAGGGCAGGCTATGAACCTTACGCCTGCCAACCACATATTGGATGTTCACCACCAGTGTTGATCGGCACATAGGTTCTGCGTCTAAAACGCTTCCAACACTGAGAGGGAAGTGTGCTTTAGGAGGGATTCACTGCAGTGTTACGTCTGTTAAAGAAGGATGCTTTTGGGACTGACTCTGTGGTAACCGCATTAGGCGCACTTAGCTTTCCAGTCTCAGACGTCTAACCGTTAGACTATAGGAAGTTCTGTTTAAGGGAAACTCCTTCATGCGGAATGTCACTTCTCACAGTGTCTTTCCAGTGGAGAAAAGAAGATAGAACAAGGACGGACAGAGAGAACGATGCAAACCGTGATTGAAGTACAGGGTAAGCCTCGTAGGCCTCTATTATGCATACTGGTAGTTCAACACCGGAAATGTTCCACAGTGTCTACCTCTTCTCAAAACACTTCCAGTATATGAGGGAACTCTGCTACATTAAGTTCTCACGACAGAGATGCGTCTGTGCTCAGTTGGAAAGTGTAGGACGTGTCTGGGTAGCAACCAGTAAGTGTCTGATACAAGCCGCTATGAGGGGATGCGGAGGAAGGTATCTGCTCAGGGAAGCTACTTCAGGTGCGTACTCATTCATAACAGTGTCTCTCCTTTGAGGATGAAGATAGAACAGGGAACGACTACGGGCACATTAGGTACTGTGAGTAAAGGGCATGCTAAGGCGCTTAAGCCTGCCAAACACATATTGGATGTTCACCACCAGTGCAGATCCGCACTTAGTTTCTGCGTCGAAAACGCTTCCTACACTGAGAGGGAAGTGTGCTTTAGGAGGGATTCACTGCAGTGTTACGTCTGTTAAAGAAGGAAGCTTTTGGGACTGACTCTGTGGTAACCCCAATAGGCGCACATAGCTTTCCAGTCTCAGCCGTCTATCCGTTGGACTATAGCAAGTTCTGTTTAAGGGAAACTCCTTCATGCGGAATGTCACTTCTCACAGTGTCTTTCCAGTGGAGGAAAGAAGATAGAACAACGACGGACAGAGAGAACGTTGCAACCCGTGAGTGAAGTACAGGGTAAGGCACCTAAGCCTCTATGATGCATACTGGATGTTCAACACCTGGGATTTTCCACAATGTCTACCACTTCTCAAAACACTTCCAATATAGGAGGGAACTGTGCTACCGTAAGTTCTAATGACAGGGATGCATCTGTGCAAGGTTGAAAACTCGAGGATGTGTCTGGGTAGCAAACATGAAGTGTCTCATAAAGGCACCTTAGACTGGATGCGTAGGAGGTATCTGCTCAGGGAAGCTACTTCAATTTTGAACTCATTCATTACAGTGCTTCTCCTTGGAGGAATGAAGGAAGAACACGGACGGACTAGGGGCACATTAGGTACTGTGAATAAAGGGCAGGCTATGAACCTTACGCCTGCCAACCACATATTGGATGTTCACCACCAGTGTTGATCCGCACATATGTTCTGCGTCTAAAACGCTTCCAACACTGAGAGGGAAGTGTGCTTTAGGAGGGATTCACTGCAGTGTTACGTCTGTTAAAGAAGGATGCTTTTGGGACTGACTCTGTGGTAACCGCATTAGGCGCACATAGCTTTCCAGTCTCAGACGTCTAACCGTTAGACTATAGGAAGTTCTGTTTAAGGGAAACTCCTTCATGCGGAATGTCACTTCTCACAGTGTCTTTGCAGTGGAGAAAAGAAGATAGAACAAGGACGGACAGAGAGAACGATGCAAACCGTGATTGAAGTACAGGGTAAGCCTCGTAGGCCTCTATTATGCATACTGGTAGTTCAACACCGGAGATGTTCCACAGTGTCTACCTCTTCTCAAAACACTTCCAGTATATGAGGGAACTCTGCTACATTAAGTTCTCACGACAGAGATGCGTCTGTGCTCAGTTGGAAAGTGTAGGACGTGTCTGGGTAGCAACCAGTAAGTGTCTGATACAAGCCGCTAAGAGGGGATGCGGAGGAAGGTATCTGCTCAGGGAAGCTACTTCAGGTGCGTACTCATTCATAACAGTGTCTCTCCTTTGAGGATGAAGATAGAACAGGGAACGACTACGGGCACATTAGGTACTGTGAGTAAAGGGCATGCTAAGGCGCTTAAGCCTGCCAAACACATATTGGATGTTCACCACCAGTGCAGATCCGCACTTAGTTTCTGCGTCGAAAACGCTTCCTACACTGAGAGGGAAGTGTGCTTTAGGAGGGATTCACTGCAGAGTTACGTCTGTTAAAGAAGGATGCTTTTGGGACTGACTCTGTGGTAACCGCATTAGGCGCACATAGCTTTCCAGTCTCAGACGTCTAACCGTTAGACTATAGGAAGTTCTGTTTAAGGGAAACTCCTTCATGCGGAATGTCACTTCTCACAGTGTCTTTGCAGTGGAGAAAAGAAGATAGAACAAGGACGGACAGAGAGAACGATGCAAACCGTGATTGAAGTACAGGGTAAGCCTCGTAGGCCTCTATTATGCATACTGGTAGTTCAACACCGGAGATGTTCCACAGTGTCTACCTCTTCTCAAAACACTTCCAGTATATGAGGGAACTCTGCTACATTAAGTTCTCACGACAGAGATGCGTCTGTGCTCAGTTGGAAAGTGTAGGACGTGTCTGGGTAGCAACCAGTAAGTGTCTGATACAAGCCGCTAAGAGGGGATGCGGAGGAAGGTATCTGCTCAGGGAAGCTACTTCAGGTGCGTACTCATTCATAACAGTGTCTCTACTTTGAGGATGAAGATAGAACAGGGAACGACTACGGGCACATTAGGTACTGTGAGTAAAGGGCATGCTAAGGCGCTTAAGCCTGCCAAACACATATTGGATGTTCACCACCAGTGCAGATCCGCACTTAGTTTCTCCGTCGAGAACGCTTCCTACACTGAGAGGGAAGTGTGCTTTAGGAGGGATTCACTGCAGTGTTTCGTCTGTTAAATAAGGATGCTTTTGGGACTGACTCTGTGGTAACCCCAATAGGCGCACATAGCTTTCCAGTCTCAGACGTCTAACCGTTAGACTATAGGAAGTTCTGTTTAAGGGAAACTCCTTCATGCGGAATGTCACTTCTCACAGTGTCTTTGCAGTGGAGAAAAGAAGATAGAACAAGGACGGACAGAGAGAACGATGCAAACCGTGATTGAAGTACAGGGTAAGCCTCGTAGGCCTCTATTATGCATACTGGTAGTTCAACACCGGAGATGTTCCACAGTGTCTACCTCTTCTCAAAACACTTCCAGTATATGAGGGAACTCTGCTACATTAAGTTCTCACGACAGAGATGCGTCTGTGCTCAGTTGGAAAGTGTAGGACGTGTCTGGGTAGCAACCAGTAAGTGTCTGATACAAGCCGCTAAGAGGGGATGCGGAGGAAGGTATCTGCTCAGGGAAGCTACTTCAGGTGCGTACTCATTCATAAGTGTCTCTCCTTTGAGGATGAAGATAGAACAGGGAACGACTACGGGCACATTAGGTACTGTGAGTAAAGGGCATGCTAAGGCGCTTAAGCCTGCCAAACACATATTGGATGTTCACCACCAGTGCAGATCCGCACTTAGTTTCTGCGTCGAAAACGCTTCCTACACTGAGAGGGAAGTGTGCTTTAGGAGGGATTCACTGCAGTTTTACGTCTGTTAAAGAAGGAAGCTTTTGGGACTGACTCTGTGGTAACCCCAATAGGCGCACATAGCTTTCCATTCTCAGCCGTCTATCCGTTGGACTATAGCAAGTTCTGTTTAAGGGAAACTCCTTCATGCGGAATGTCACTTCTCACAGTGTCTTTCAAGTGGAGGAAAGAAGATAGAACAACGACGGACAGAGAGAACGTTGCAACCCGTGAGTGAAGTACAGGGTAAGGCACCTAAGTCTCTATGATGCATACTGGATGTTCAACACCTGGGATTTTCCACAATGTCTACCACTTCTCAAAACACTTCCAATATAGGAGGGAACTGTGCTACCGTAAGTTCTAATGACAGGGATGCATCTGTGCAAGGTTGAAAACTCGAGGATGTGTCTGGGTAGCAAACATGAAGTGTCTCATAAAGGCACCTTAGACTGGATGCGTAGGAGGTATCTGCTCAGGGAAGCTACTTCAGTTTTGAACTCATTCATTACAGTGCTTCTCCTTGGAGTAATGAAGGAAGAACACGGACGGATTAGGGGCACATTAGGTACTGTGAATAAAGGGCAGGCTATGAACCTTACGCCTGCCAACCACATATTGGATGTTCACCACCAGTGTTGATCCGCACATAGGTTCTGCGTCTAAAACGCTTCCAACACTGAGAGGGAAGTGTGCTTTAGGAGGGATCACTGCAGTGTTACGTCTGTTAAGAAGGATGCTTTTGGGACTGACTCTGTGGTAACCGCATTAGGCGCACATAGCTTTCCAGTCTCAGACGTCTAACCGTTAGACTATAGGAAGTTCTGTTTAAGGGAAACTCCTTCATGCGGAATGTCACTTCTCACAGTGTCTTTGCAGTGGAGAAAAGAAGATAGAACAAGGACGGACAGAGAGAACGATGCAAACCGTGATTGAAGTACAGGGTAAGCCTCGTAGGCCTCTATTATGCATACTGGTAGTTCAACACCGGAGATGTTCCACAGTGTCTACCTCTTCTCAAAACACTTCCAGTATATGAGGGAACTCTGCTACATTAAGTTCTCACGACAGAGATGCGTCTGTGCTCAGTTGGAAAGTGTAGGACGTGTCTGGGTAGCAACCAGTAAGTGTCTGATACAAGCCGCTAAGAGGGGATGCGGAGGAAGGTATCTGCTCAGGGAAGCTACTTCAGGTGCGTACTCATTCATAACAGTGTCTCTCCTTTGAGGATGAAGATAGAACAGGGAACGACTACGGGCACATTAGGTACTGTGAGTAAAGGGCATGCTAAGGCGCTTAAGCCTGCCAAACACATATTGGATGTTCACCACCAGTGCAGATCCGCACTTAGTTTCTGCGTCGAAAACGCTTCCTACACTGAGAGGGAAGTGTGCTTTAGGAGGGATTCACTGCAGTGTTACGTCTGTTAAAGAAGGAAGCTTTTGGGACTGACTCTGTGGTAACCCCAATAGGCGCACATAGCTTTCCAGTCTCAGCCGTCTATCCGTTGGACTATAGCAAGTTCTGTTTAAGGGAAACTCCTTCATGCGGAATGTCACTTCTCACAGTGTCTTTCCAGTGGAGGAAAGAAGATAGAACAACGACGGACAGAGAGAACGTTGCAACCCGTGAGTGAAGTACAGGGTAAGGCACCTAAGCCTCTATGATGCATACTGGATGTTCAACACCTGGGATTTTCCACAATGTCTACCACTTCTCAAAACACTTCCAATATAGGAGGGAACTGTGCTACCGTAAGTTCTAATGACAGGGATGCATCTGTGCAAGGTTGAAAACTCGAGGATGTGTCTGGGTAGCAAACATGAAGTGTCTCATAAAGGCACCTTAGACTGGATGCGTAGGAGGTATCTGCTAGGGAAGCTACTTCAGTTTTGTACTCATTCATAACAGTGCTTCTCCTTGGAGGAATGAAGGAAGAACACGGACGGACTAGGGGCACAGTTGGTACTGTGAATAAAGGGCAGGCTATGAACCTTACGCCTGCCAACCACATATTGGATGTTCACCACCAGTGTTGATCCGCACATAGGTTCTGCGTCTAAAACGCTTCCAACACTGAGAGGGAAGTGTGCTTTAGGAGGGATTCACTGCAGTGTTTCGTCTGTTAAAGAAGGATGCTTTTGGGTATGACTCTGTGGTAACCCCAATAGGCGCACATAGCTTTCCAGTCTCAGACGTCTAACCGTTAGACTATAGGAAGTTCTGTTTAAGGGAAACTCCTTCATGCGGAATGTCACTTCTCACAGTGTCTTTGCAGTGGAGAAAAGAAGATAGAACAAGGACGGACAGAGAGAACGATGCAAACCGTGATTGAAGTACAGGGTAAGCCTCGTAGGCCTCTATTATGCATACTGGTAGTTCAACACCGGAGATGTTCCACAGTGTCTACCTCTTCTCAAAACACTTCCAGTATATGAGGGAACTCTGCTACATTAAGTTCTCACGACAGAGATGCGTCTGTGCTCAGTTGGAAAGTGTAGGACGTGTCTGGGTAGCAACCAGTAAGTGTCTGATACAAGCCGCTAAGAGGGGATGCGGAGGAAGGTATCTGCTCAGGGAAGCTACTTCAGGTGCGTACTCATTCATAACAGTGTCTCTCCTTTGAGGATGAAGATAGAACAGGGAACGACTACGGGCACATTAGGTACTGTGAGTAAAGGGCATGCTAAGGCGCTTAAGCCTGCCAAACACATATTGGATGTTCACCACCAGTGCAGATCCGCACTTAGTTTCTCCGTCGAAAACGCTTCCTACACTGAGAGGGAAGTGTGCTTTAGGAGGGATTCACTGCAGTGTTACGTCTGTTAAAGAAGGATGCTTTTGGGACTGACTCGGTGGTAACCGCATTAGGCGCACATAGCTTTCCAGTCTCAGACGTCTAACCGTTAGACTATAGGAAGTTCTGTTTAAGGGAAACTCCTTCATGCGGAATGTCACTTCTCACAGTGTCTTTGCAGTGGAGAAAAGAAGATAGAACAAGGACGGACAGAGAGAACGATGCAAACCGTGATTGAAGTACAGGGTAAGCCTCGTAGGCCTCTATTATGCATACTGGTAGTTCAACACCGGAGATGTTCCACAGTGTCTACCTCTTCTCAAAACACTTCCAGTATATGAGGGAACTCTGCTACATTAAGTTCTCATGACAGAGACGCGTCTGTGCTCAGTTGGAAAGTGTAGGACGTGTCTGGGTAGCAACCAGTAAGTGTCTGATACAAGCCGCTAAGAGGGGATGCGGAGGAAGGTATCTGCTCAGGGAAGCTACTTCAGGTGCGTACTCATTCATAACAGTGTCTCTCCTTTGAGGATGAAGATAGAACAGGGAACGACTACGGGCACATTAGGTACTGTGAGTAAAGGGCATGCTAAGGCGCTTAAGCCTGCCAAACACATATTGGATGTTCACCACCAGTGCAGATCGGCACTTAGTTTCTCTGTCGAAAACGCTTCCAACACTGAGAGGGAAGTGTGCTTTAGGAGGGATTCACTGCAGTGTTACGTCTGTTAATGAAGGATGCTTTTGGGACTGACTCTGTGGTAACCGCATTAGGCGCACATAGCTTTCCAGTCTCAGACGTCTAACCGTTAGACTATAGGAAGTTCTGTTTAAGGGAAACTCCTTCATGAGGAATGTCACTTCTCACAGTGTCTTTGCAGTGGAGAAAAGAAGATAGAACAAGGACGGACAGAGAGAACGATGCAAACCGTGATTGAAGTACAGGGTAAGCCTCGTAGGCCTCTATTATGCATACTGGTAGTTCAACACCGGAGATGTTCCACAGTGTCTACCTCTTCTCAAAACACTTCCAGTATATGAGGGAACTCTGCTACATTAAGTTCTCACGACAGAGATGCGTCTGTGCTCAGTTGGAAAGTGTAGGACGTGTCTGGGTAGCAACCAGTAAGTGTCTGATACAAGCCGCTAAGAGGGGATGCGGAGGAAGGTATCTGCTCAGGGAAGCTACTTCAGGTGCGTACTCATTCATAACAGTGTCTCTCCTTTGAGGATGAAGATAGAACAGGGAACGACTACGGGCACATTAGGTACTGTGAGTAAAGGGCATGCTAAGGCGCTTAAGCCTGCCAAACACATATTGGAAGTTCACCACCAGTGCAGATCCGCACTTAGTTTCTCCGTCGAAAACGCTTCCTACACTGAGAGGGAAGTGTGCTTTAGGAGGGATTCACTGCAGTGTTACGTCTGTTAAAGAAGGATGCTTTTGGGACTGACTCGGTGGTAACCGCATTAGGCGCACATAGCTTTCCAGTCTCAGACGTCTAACCGTTAGACTATAGGAAGTTCTGTTTAAGGGAAACTCCTTCATGCGGAATGTCACTTCTCACAGTGTCTTTGCAGTGGAGAAAAGAAGATAGAACAAGGACGGACAGAGAGAACGATGCAAACCGTGATTGAAGTACAGGGTAAGCCTCGTAGGCCTCTATTATGCATACTGGTAGTTCAACACCGGAGATGTTCCACAGTGTCTACCTCTTCTCAAAACACTTCCAGTATATGAGGGAACTCTGCTACATTAAGTTCTCATGACAGAGATGCGTCTGTGCTCAGTTGGAAAGTGTAGGACGTGTCTGGGTAGCAACCAGTAAGTGTCTGATACAAGCCGCTAAGAGGGGATGCGGAGGAAGGTATCTGCTCAGGGAAGCTACTTCAGGTGCGTACTCATTCATAACAGTGTCTCTCCTTTGAGGATGAAGATAGAACAGGGAACGACTACGGGCACATTAGGTACTGTGAGTAAAGGGCATGCTAAGGCGCTTAAGCCTGCCAAACACATATTGGATGTTCACCACCAGTGCAGATCGGCACTTAGTTTCTCTGTCGAAAACGCTTCCAACACTGAGAGGGAAGTGTGCTTTAGGAGGGATTCACTGCAGTGTTACGTCTGTTAATGAAGGATGCTTTTGGGACTGACTCTGTGGTAACCGCATTAGGCGCACATAGCTTTCCAGTCTCAGACGTCTAACCGTTAGACTATAGGAAGTTCTGTTTAAGGGAAACTCCTTCATGCGGAATGTCACTTCTCACAGTGTCTTTGCAGTGGAGAAAAGAAGATAGAACAAGGACGGACAGAGAGAACGATGCAAACCGTGATTGAAGTACAGGGTAAGCCTCGTAGGCCTCTATTATGCATACTGGTAGTTCAACACCGGAGATGTTCCACAGTGTCTACCTCTTCTCAAAACACTTCCAGTATATGAGGGAACTCTGCTACATTAAGTTCTCACGACAGAGATGCGTCTGTGCTCAGTTGGAAAGTGTAGGACGTGTCTGGGTAGCAACCAGTAAGTGTCTGATACAAGCCGCTAAGAGGGGATGCGGAGGAAGGTATCTGCTCAGGGAAGCTACTTCAGGTGCGTACTCATTCATAACAGTGTCTCTCCTTTGAGGATGAAGATAGAACAGGGAACGACTACGGGCACATTAGGTACTATGAGTAAAGGGCATGCTAAGGCGCTTAAGCCTGCCAAACACATATTGGATGTTCACCACCAGTGCAGATCCGCACTTAGTTTCTGCGTCGAAAACGCTTCCTACACTGAGAGGGAAGTGTGCTTTAGGAGGGATTCACTGCAGAGTTACGTCTGTTAAAGAAGGAAGCTTTTGGGACTGACTCTGTGGTAACCCCAATAGGCGCACATAGCTTTCCAGTCTCAGCCGTCTATCCGTTGGACTATAGCAAGTTCTGTTTAAGGGAAACTCCTTCATGCGGAAATTCACTTCTCACAGTGTCTTTCCAGTGGAGGAAAGAAGATAGAACAACGACGGACAGAGAGAACGTTGCAACCCGTGAGTGAAGTACAGGGTAAGGCACCTAAGCCTCTATGATGCATACTGGATGTTCAACACCTGGGATTTTCCACAATGTCTACCACTTCTCAAAACACTTCCAATATAGGAGGGAACTGTGCTACCGTAAGTTCTAATGACAGGGATGCATCTGTGCAAGGTTGAAAACTCGAGGATGTGTCTGGGTAGCAAACATGAAGTGTCTCATAAAGGCACCTTAGACTGGATGCGTAGGAGGTATCTGCTAGGGAAGCTACTTCAGTTTTGTACTCATTCATAACAGTGCTTCTCCTTGGAGGAATGAAGGAAGAACACGGACGGACTAGGGGCACAGTAGGTACTGTGAATAAAGGGCAGGCTATGAACCTTACGCCTGCCAACCACATATTGGATGTTCACCAACAGTGTTGATCCGCACATAGGTTCTGCGTCTAAAACGCTTCCAACACTGAGAGGGAAGTGTGCTTTAGGAGGGATTCACTGCAGTGTTACGTCTGTTAAAGAAAATGCTTTTGGGACTGACTCTGTGGTAACCGCATTAGGCGCACATAGCTTTCCAGTCTCAGACGTCTAACCGTTAGACTATAGGAAGTTCTGTTTAAGGGAAACTCCTTCATGCGGAATGTCACTTCTCACAGTGTCTTTGCAGTGGAGAAAAGAAGATAGAACAAGGACGGACAGAGAGAACGTTGCAAACTGTGATTGAAGTACAGGGTAAGCCTCGTAGGCCTCTATTATGCATACTGGTAGTTCAACACCGGAGATGTTCCACAGTGTCTACCTCTTCTCAAAACACTTCCAGTATATGAGGGAACTCTGCTACATTAAGTTCTCACGACAGAGATGCGTCTGTGCTCAGTTGGAAAGTGTAGGACGTGTCTGGGTAGCAACCAGTAAGTGTCTGATACAAGCCGCTAAGAGGGGATGCGGAGGAAGGTATCTGCTCAGGGAAGCTACTTCAGGTGCGTACTCATTCATAACAGTGTCTCTCCTTTGAGGATGAAGATAGAACAGGGAACGACTACGGGCACATTAGGTACTGTGAGTAAAGGGCATGCTAAGGCACTTAAGCCTGCCAAACACATATTGGATGTTCACCACCAGTGCAGATCCGCACTTAGTTTCTGCGTCGAAAACGCTTCCTACACTGAGAGGGAAGTGTGCTTTAGGAGGGATTCACTGCAGTGTTACGTCTGTTAAAGAAGGAAGCTTTTGGGACTGACTCTGTGGTAACCCCAATAGGCGCACATAGCTTTCCAGTCTCAGCCGTCTATCCGTTGGACTATAGCAAGTTCTGTTTAAGGGAAACTCCTTCATGCGGAATGTCACTTCTCATAGTGTCTTTCCAGTGGAGGAAAGAAGATAGAACAAGGACGGACAGAGAGAACGTTACAACCCGTGAGTGAAGTACAGGGTAAGGCACCTAAGCCTCTATGATGCATACTGGATGTTCAACACCTGGGATTTTCCACAATGTCTACCACTTCTCAAAACACTTCCAATATAGGAGGGAACTGTGCTACCGTAAGTTCTAATGACAGGGATGCATCTGTGCAAGGTTGAAAACTCGAGGATGTGTCTGGGTAGCAAACATGAAGTGTCTCATAAAGGCACCTTAGACTGGATGCGTAGGAGGTATCTGCTCAGGGAAGCTACTTCAGTTTTGTACTCCTTCATAACAGTGCTTCTCCTTGGAGGAATGAAGGAAGAACACGGACGGACTAGGGGCACAGTAGGTACTGTGAATAAAGGGCAGGCTATGAACCTTACGCCTGCCAACCACATATTGGATGTTCACCACCAGTGTTGATCCGCACATAGGTTCTGCGTCTAAAACGCTTCCAACACTGAGAGGGAAGTGTGCTTTAGGAGGGATTCACTGCAGTGTTACGTCTGTTAAAGAAGGAAGCTTTTGGGACTGACTCTGTGGTAACCCCAATAGGCGCACATAGCTTTCCAGTCTCAGCCGTCTATCCGTTGGACTATAGCAAGTTCTGTTTAAGGGAAACTCCTTCATGCGGAATGTCACTTCTCACAGTGTCTTTCCAGTGGAGGAAAGAAGATAGAACAACGACGGACAGAGAGAACGTTGCAACCCGTGAGTGAAGTACAGGGTAAGGCACCTAAGCCTCTATGATGCATACTGGATGTTCAACACCTGGGATTTTCCACAATGTCTACCACTTCTCAAAACACTTCCAATATAGGAGGGAACTGTGCTACCGTAAGTTCTAATGACAGGGATGCATCTGTGCAAGGTTGAAAACTCGAGGATGTGTCTGGGTAGCAAACATGAAGTGTCTCATAAAGGCACCTTAGACTGGATGCGTAGGAGGTATCTGGTAGGGAAGCTACTTCAGTTTTGTACTCATTCATAACAGTGCTTCTCCTTGGAGGAATGAAGGAAGAACACGGACGGACTAGGGGCACAGTAGGTACTGTGAATAAAGGGCAGGCTATGAACCTTACGCCTGCCAACCACATATTGGATGTTCACCACCAGTGTTGATCCGCACATAGGTTCTGCGTCTAAAACGCTTCCAACACTGAGAGGGAAGTGTGCTTTAGGAGGGATTCACTGCAGTGTTACGTCTGTTAAAGAAGGATGCTTTTGGGACTGACTCTGTGGTGACCGCATTAGGCGCACTTAGCTTTCCAGTCTCAGACGTCTAACCGTTAGACTATATAAGTTCTGTTTAAGGGAAACTCCTTCATGCGGAATGTCACTTCTCACAGTGTCTTTGCAGTGGAGAAAAGAAGATAGAACAAGGACGGACAGAGAGAA
Organism: Neogale vison; assembly: GCF_020171115.1. NCBI lineage: Eukaryota > Metazoa > Chordata > Mammalia > Carnivora > Mustelidae > Neogale > Neogale vison. The sequence goes on from NW_025334856.1 coordinate 2,061,849, forward strand.
CGATGCAAACCCTGATTGAAGTACAGGGTAAGCCTCGTAGGCCTCTATTATGCATACTGGTAGTTCAACACCGGAGATGTTCCACAGTGTCTACCTCTTCTCAAAACACTTCCAGTATATGAGGGAACTCTGCTACATTAAGTTCTCACGACAGAGATGCGTCTGTGCTCAGTTGGAAAGTGTAGGACGTGTCTGGGTAGCAACCAGTAAGTGTCTGATACAAGCCGCTAAGAGGGGATGCGGAGGAAGGTATCTGCTCAGGGAAGCTACTTCAGGTGCGTACTCATTCATAACAGTGTCTCTCCTTTGAGGATGAAGATAGAACAGGGAACGACTACGGGCACATTAGGTACTGTGAGTAAAGGGCATGCTAAGGCGCTTAAGCCTGCCAAACACATATTGGATGTTCACCACCAGTGCAGATCCGCACTTAGTTTCTGCGTCGAAAACGCTTCCTACACTGAGAGGGAAGTGTGCTTTAGGAGGGATTCACTGCAGAGTTACGTCTGTTAAAGAAGGATGCTTTTGGGACTGACTCTGTGGTAACCGCATTAGGCGCACATAGCTTTCCAGTCTCAGACGTCTAACCGTTAGACTATAGGAAGTTCTGTTTAAGGGAAACTCCTTCATGCGGAATGTCACTTCTCACAGTGTCTTTGCAGTGGAGAAAAGAAGATAGAACAAGGACGGACAGAGAGAACGATGCAAACCGTGATTGAAGTACAGGGTAAGCCTCGTAGGCCTCTATTATAAATACTGTTAGTTCAACACCGGAGATGTTCCACAGTGTCTAACTCTTCTCAAAACACTTCCAGTATATGAGGGAACTCTGCTACATTAAGTTCTCACGACAGAGATGCGTCTGTGCTCAGTTGGAAAGTGTAGGACGTGTCTGGGTAGCAACCAGTAAGTGTCTGATACAAGCCGCTAAGAGGGGATGCGGAGGAAGGTATCTGCTCAGGGAAGCTACTTCAGGTGCGTACTCATTCATAACAGTGTCTCTCCTTTGAGGATGAAGATAGAACAGGGAACGACTACGGGCACATTAGGTACTGTGAGTAAAGGGCATGCTAAGGCGCTTAAGCCTGCCAAACACATATTGGATGTTCACCACCAGTGCAGATCCGCACTTAGTTTCTGCGTCGAAAACGCTTCCTACACTGAGAGGGAAGTGTGCTTTAGGAGGGATTCACTGCAGTGTTACGTCTGTTAAAGAAGGAAGCTTTTGGGACTGACTCTGTGGTAACCCCAATAGGCGCACATAGCTTTCCAGTCTCAGCCGTCTATCCGTTGGACTATAGCAAGTTCTGTTTAAGGGAAACTCCTTCATGCGGAATGTCACTTCTCACAGTGTCTTTCCAGTGGAGGAAAGAAGATAGAACAACGACGGACAGAGAGAACGTTGCAACCCGTGAGTGAAGTACAGGGTAAGGCACCTAAGCCTCTATGATGCATACTGGATGTTCAACACCTGGGATTTTCCACAATGTCTACCACTTCTCAAAACACTTCCAATATAGGAGGGAACTGTGCTACCGTAAGTTCTAATGACAGGGATGCATCTGTGCAAGGTTGAAAACTCGAGGATGTGTCTGGGTAGCAAACATGAAGTGTCTCATAAAGGCAACTTAGACTGGATGCGTAGGAGGTATCTGCTAGGGAAGCTACTTCAGTTTTGTACTCATTCATAACAGTGCTTCTCCTTGGAGGAATGAAGGAAGAACACGGACGGACTAGGGGCACAGTTGGTACTGTGAATAAAGGGCAGGCTATGAACCTTACGCCTGCCAACCACATATTGGATGTTCACCACCAGTGTTGATCCGCACATAGGTTCTGCGTCTAAAACGCTTCCAACACTGAGAGGGAAGTGTGCTTTAGGAGGGATTCACTGCAGTGTTTCGTCTGTTAAAGAAGGATGCTTTTGGGTATGACTCTGTGGTAACCCCAATAGGCGCACATAGCTTTCCAGTCTCAGACGTCTAACCGTTAGACTATAGGAAGTTCTGTTTAAGGGAAACTCCTTCATGCGGAATGTCACTTCTCACAGTGTCTTTGCAGTGGAGAAAAGAAGATAGAACAAGGACGGACAGAGAGAACGATGCAAACCGTGATTGAAGTACAGGGTAAGCCTCGTAGGCCTCTATTATGCATACTGGTAGTTCAACACCGGAGATGTTCCACAGTGTCTACCTCTTCTCAAAACACTTCCAGTATATGAGGGAACTCTGCTACATTAAGTTCTCACGACAGAGATGCGTCTGTGCTCAGTTGGAAAGTGTAGGACGTGTCTGGGTAGCAACCAGTAAGTGTCTGATACAAGCCGCTAAGAGGGGATGCGGAGGAAGGTATCTGCTCAGGGAAGCTACTTCAGGTGCGTACTCATTCATAACAGTGTCTCTCCTTTGAGGATGAAGATAGAACAGGGAACGACTACGGGCACATTAGGTACTGTGAGTAAAGGGCATGCTAAGGCGCTTAAGCCTGCCAAACACATATTGGATGTTCACCACCAGTGCAGATCCGCACTTAGTTTCTCCGTCGAAAACGCTTCCTACACTGAGAGGGAAGTGTGCTTTAGGAGGGATTCACTGCAGTGTTACGTCTGTTAAAGAAGGATGCTTTTGGGACTGACTCGGTGGTAACCGCATTAGGCGCACATAGCTTTCCAGTCTCAGACGTCTAACCGTTAGACTATAGGAAGTTCTGTTTAAGGGAAACTCCTTCATGCGGAATGTCACTTCTCACAGTGTCTTTGCAGTGGAGAAAAGAAGATAGAACAAGGACGGACAGAGAGAACGATGCAAACCGTGATTGAAGTACAGGGTAAGCCTCGTAGGCCTCTATTATGCATACTGGTAGTTCAACACCGGAGATGTTCCACAGTGTCTACCTCTTCTCAAAACACTTCCAGTATATGAGGGAACTCTGCTACATTAAGTTCTCATGACAGAGATGCGTCTGTGCTCAGTTGGAAAGTGTAGGACGTGTCTGGGTAGCAACCAGTAAGTGTCTGATACAAGCCGCTAAGAGGGGATGCGGAGGAAGGTATCTGCTCAGGGAAGCTACTTCAGGTGCGTACTCATTCATAACAGTGTCTCTCCTTTGAGGATGAAGATAGAACAGGGAACGACTACGGGCACATTAGGTACTGTGAGTAAAGGGCATGCTAAGGCGCTTAAGCCTGCCAAACACATATTGGATGTTCACCACCAGTGCAGATCGGCACTTAGTTTCTCTGTCGAAAACGCTTCCAACACTGAGAGGGAAGTGTGCTTTAGGAGGGATTCACTGCAGTGTTACGTCTGTTAATGAAGGATGCTTTTGGGACTGACTCTGTGGTAACCGCATTAGGCGCACATAGCTTTCCAGTCTCAGACGTCTAACCGTTAGACTATAGGAAGTTCTGTTTAAGGGAAACTCCTTCATGCGGAATGTCACTTCTCACAGTGTCTTTGCAGTGGAGAAAAGGAGATAGAACAAGGACGGACAGAGAGAACGATGCAAACCGTGATTGAAGTACAGGGTAAGCCTCGTAGGCCTCTATTATGCATACTGGTAGTTCAACACCGGAGATGTTCCACAGTGTCTACCTCTTCTCAAAACACTTCCAGTATATGAGGGAACTCTGCTACATTAAGTTCTCACGACAGAGATGCGTCTGTGCTCAGTTGGAAAGTGTAGGACGTGTCTGGGTAGCAACCAGTAAGTGTCTGATACAAGCCGCTAAGAGGGGATGCGGAGGAAGGTATCTGCTCAGGGAAGCTACTTTAGGTGCGTACTCATTCATAACAGTGTCTCTCCTTTGAGGATGAAGATAGAACAGGGAACGACTACGGGCACATTAGGTACTGTGAGTAAAGGGCATGCTAAGGCGCTTAAGCCTGCCAAACACATATTGGATGTTCACCACCAGTGCAGATCCGCACTTAGTTTCTCCGTCGAAAACGCTTCCTACACTGAGAGGGAAGTGTGCTTTAGGAGGGATTCACTGCAGTGTTACGTCTGTTAAAGAAGGATGCTTTTGGGACTGACTCGGTGGTAACCGCATTAGGCGCACATAGCTTTCCAGTCTCAGACGTCTAACCGTTAGACTATAGGAAGTTCTGTTTAAGGGAAACTCCTTCATGCGGAATGTCACTTCTCACAGTGTCTTTGCAGTGGAGAAAAGAAGATAGAACAAGGACGGACAGAGAGAACGATGCAAACCGTGATTGAAGTACAGGGTAAGCCTCGTAGGCCTCTATTATGCATACTGGTAGTTCAACACCGGAGATGTTCCACAGTGTCTACCTCTTCTCAAAATACTTCCAGTATATGAGGGAACTCTGCTACATTAAGTTCTCATGACAGAGATGCGTCTGTGCTCAGTTGGAAAGTGTAGGACGTGTCTGGGTAGCAACCAGTAAGTGTCTGATACAAGCCGCTAAGAGGGGATGCGGAGGAAGGTATCTGCTCAGGGAAGCTACTTCAGGTGCGTACTCATTCATAACAGTGTCTCTCCTTTGAGGATGAAGATAGAACAGGGAACGACTACGGGCACATTAGGTACTGTGAGTAAAGGGCATGCTAAGGCGCTTAAGCCTGCCAAACACATATTGGATGTTCACCACCAGTGCAGATCGGCACTTAGTTTCTCTGTCGAAAACGCTTCCAACACTGAGAGGGAAGTGTGCTTTAGGAGGGATTCACTGCAGTGTTACGTCTGTTAATGAAGGATGCTTTTGGGACTGACTCTGTGGTAACCGCATTAGGCGCACATAGCTTTCCAGTCTCAGACGTCTAACCGTTAGACTATAGGAAGTTCTGTTTAAGGGAAACTCCTTCATGCGGAATGTCACTTCTCACAGTGTCTTTGCAGTGGAGAAAAGAAGATAGAACAAGGACGGACAGAGAGAACGATGCAAACCGTGATTGAAGTACAGGGTAAGCCTCGTAGGCCTCTATTATGCATACTGGTAGTTCAACACCGGAGATGTTCCACAGTGTCTACCTCTTCTCAAAACACTTCCAGTATATGAGGGAACTCTGCTACATTAAGTTCTCACGACAGAGATGCGTCTGTGCTCAGTTGGAAAGTGTAGGACGTGTCTGGGTAGCAACCAGTAAGTGTCTGATACAAGCCGCTAAGAGGGGATGCGGAGGAAGGTATCTGCTCAGGGAAGCTACTTCAGGTGCGTACTCATTCATAACAGTGTCTCTCCTTTGAGGATGAAGATAGAACAGGGAACGACTACGGGCACATTAGGTACTGTGAGTAAAGGGCATGCTAAGGCGCTTAAGCCTGCCAAACACATATTGGATGTTCACCACCAGTGCAGATCCGCACTTAGTTTCTCCGTCGAAAACGCTTCCTACACTGAGAGGGAAGTGTGCTTTAGGAGGGATTCACTGCAGTGTTACGTCTGTTAAAGAAGGATGCTTTTGGGACTGACTCGGTGGTAACCGCATTAGGCGCACATAGCTTTCCAGTCTCAGACGTCTAACCGTTAGAATATAGGAAGTTCTGCTTAAGGGAAACTCCTTCATGCGGAATGTCACTTCTCACAGTGTCTTTGCAGTGGAGAAAAGAAGATAGAACAAGGACGGACAGAGAGAACGATGCAAACCGTGATTGAAGTACAGGGTAAGCCTCGTAGGCCTCTATTATGCATACTGGTAGTTCAACACCGGAGATGTTCCACAGTGTCTACCTCTTCTCAAAACACTTCCAGTATATGAGGGAACTCTGCTACATTAAGTTCTCACGACAGAGATGCGTCTGTGCTCAGTTGGAAAGTGTAGGACGTGTCTGGGTAGCAACCAGTAAGTGTCTGATACAAGCCGCTAAGAGGGGATGCGGAGGAAGGTATCTGCTCAGGGAAGCTACTTCAGGTGCGTACTCATTCATAACAGTGTCTCTCCTTTGAGGATGAAGATAGAACAGGGAACGACTACGGGCACATTAGGTACTGTGAGTAAAGGGCATGCTAAGGCGCTTAAGCCTGCCAAACACATATTGGATGTTCACCACCAGTGCAGATCCGCACTTAGTTTCTGCGTCGAAAACGCTTCCTACACTGAGAGGGAAGTGTGCTTTAGGAGGGATTCACTGCAGAGTTACGTCTGTTAAAGAAGGAAGCTTTTGGGACTGACTCTGTGGTAACCCCAATAGGCGCACATAGCTTTCCAGTCTCAGCCGTCTATCCGTTGGACTATAGCAAGTTCTGTTTAAGGGAAACTCCTTCATGCGGAATGTCACTTCTCACAGTGTCTTTCCAGTGGAGGAAAGAAGATAGAACAACGACGGACAGAGAGAACGTTGCAACCCGTGAGTGAAGTACAGGGTAAGGCACCTAAGCCTCTATGATGCATACTGGATGTTCAACACCTGGGATTTTCCACAATGTCTACCACTTCTCAAAACACTTCCAATATAGGAGGGAACTGTGCTACCGTAAGTTCTAATGACAGGGATGCATCTGTGCAAGGTTGAAAACTCGAGGATGTGTCTGGGTAGCAAACATGAAGTGTCTCATAAAGGCACCTTAGACTGGATGCGTAGGAGGTATCTGGTAGGGAAGCTACTTCAGTTTTGTACTCATTCATAACAGTGCTTCTCCTTGGAGGAATGAAGGAAGAACACGGACGGACTAGGGGCACAGTAGGTACTGTGAATAAAGGGCAGGCTATGAACCTTACGCCTGCCAACCACATATTGGATGTTCACCACCAGTGTTGATCCGCACATAGGTTCTGCGTCTAAAACGCTTCCAACACTGAGAGGGAAGTGTGCTTTAGGAGGGATTCACTGCAGTGTTACGTCTGTTAAAGAAGGATGCTTTTGGGACTGACTCTGTGGTAACCGCATTAGGCGCACATAGCTTTCCAGTCTCAGACGTCTAACCGTTAGACTATAGGAAGTTCTGTTTAAGGGAAACTCCTTCATGCGGAATGTCACTTCTCACAGTGTCTTTGCAGTGGAGAAAAGAAGATAGAACAAGGACGGACAGAGAGAACGATGCAAACCGTGATTGAAGTACAGGGTAAGCCTCGTAGGCCTCTATTATGCATACTGGTAGTTCAACACCGGAGATGTTCCACAGTGTCTACCTCTTCTCAAAACACTTCCAGTATATGAGGGAACTCTGCTACATTAAGTTCTCACGACAGAGATGCGTCTGTGCTCAGTTGGATAGTGTAGGACGTGTCTGGGTAGCAACCAGTAAGTGTCTGATACAAGCCGCTAAGAGGGGATGCGGAGGAAGGTATCTGCTCAGGGAAGCTACTTCAGGTGCGTACTCATTCATAACAGTGTCTCTCCTTTGAGGATGAAGATAGAACAGGGAACGACTACGGGCACATTAGGTATTGTGAGTAAAGGGCATGCTAAGGCGCTTAAGCCTGCCAAACACATATTGGATGTTCACCACCAGTGCAGATCGGCACTTAGTTTCTCCGTCGAAAATGCTTCCTACACTGAGAGGGAAGTGTGCTTTAGGAGGGATTCACTGCAGTGTTACGTCTGTTAAAGAAGGATGCTTTTGGGACTGACTCGGTGGTAACCGCATTAGGCGCACATAGCTTTCCAGTCTCAGACGTCTAACCGTTAGACTATAGGAAGTTCTGTTTAAGGGAAACTCCTTCATGCGGAATGTCACTTCTCTACAGTGTCTTTGCAGTGGAGAAAAGAAGATAGAACAAGGACGGACAGAGAGAACGATGCAAACCGTGATTGAAGTACAGGGTAAGCCTCGTAGGCCTCTATTATGCATACTGGTAGTTCAACACCGGAGATGTTCCACAGTGTCTACCTCTTCTCAAAACACTTCCAGTATATGAGGGAACTCTGCTACATTAAGTTCTCACGACAGAGATGCGTCTGTGCTCAGTTGGAAAGTGTAGGACGTGTCTGGGTAGCAACCAGTAAGTGTCTGATACAAGCCGCTAAGAGGGGATGCGGAGGAAGGTATCTGCTCAGGGAAGCTACTTCAGGTGCGTACTCATTCATAACAGTGTCTCTCCTTTGAGGATGAAGATAGAACAGGGAACGACTACGGGCACATTAGGTACTGTGAGTAAAGGGCATGCTAAGGCGCTTAAGCCTGCCAAACACATATTGGATGTTCACCACCAGTGCAGATCCGCACTTAGTTTCTGCGTCGAAAACGCTTCCTACACTGAGAGGGAAGTGTGCTTTAGGAGGGATTCACTGCAGAGTTACGTCTGTTAAAGAAGGAAGCTTTTGGGACTGACTCTGTGGTAACCCCAATAGGCGCACATAGCTTTCCAGTCTCAGCCGTCTATCCGTTGGACTATAGCAAGTTCTGTTTAAGGGAAACTCCTTCATGCGGAAATTCACTTCTCACAGTGTCTTTCCAGTGGAGGAAAGAAGATAGAACAAAGACGGACAGAGAGAACGTTGCAACCCGTGAGTGAAGTACAGGGTAAGGCACCTAAGCCTCTATGATGCATACTGGATGTTCAACACCTGGGATTTTCCACAATGTCTACCACTTCTCAAAACACTTCCAATATAGGAGGGAACTGTGCTACCGTAAGTTCTAATGACAGGGATGCATCTGTGCAAGGTTGAAAACTCGAGGATGTGTCTGGGTAGCAAACATGAAGTGTCTCATAAAGGCACCTTAGACTGGATGCGTAGGAGGTATCTGCTAGGGAAGCTACTTCAGTTTTGTACTCATTCATAACAGTGCTTCTCCTTGGAGGAATGAAGGAAGAACACGGACGGACTAGGGGCACAGTAGGTACTGTGAATAAAGGGCTGGCTATGAACCTTACGCCTGCCAACCACATATTGGATGTTCACCAACAGTGTTGATCCGCACATAGGTTCTGCGTCTAAAACGCTTCCAACACTGAGAGGGAAGTGTGCTTTAGGAGGGATTCACTGCAGTGTTACGTCTGTTAAAGAAGGATGCTTTTGGGACTGACTCTGTGGTAACCGCATTAGGCGCACATAGCTTTCCAGTCTCAGACGTCTAACCGTTAGACTATAGGAAGTTCTGTTTAAGGGAAACTCCTTCATGCGGAATGTCACTTCTCACAGTGTCTTTGCAGTGGAGAAAAGAAGATAGAACAAGGACGGACAGAGAGAACGTTGCAAACCGTGATTGAAGTACAGGGTAAGCCTCGTAGGCCTCTATTATGCATACTGGTAGTTCAACACCGGAGATGTTCCACAGTGTCTACCTCTTCTCAAAACACTTCCAGTATATGAGGGAACTCTGCTACATTAAGTTCTCACGACAGAGATGCGTCTGTGCTCAGTTGGAAAGTGTAGGACGTGTCTGGGTAGCAACCAGTAAGTGTCTGATACAAGCCGCTAAGAGGGGATGCGGAGGAAGGTATCTGCTCAGGGAAGCTACTTCAGGTGCGTACTCATTCATAACAGTGTCTCTCCTTTGAGGATGAAGATAGAACAGGGAACGACTACGGGCACATTAGGTACTGTGAGTAAAGGGCATGCTAAGGCACTTAAGCCTGCCAAACACATATTGGATGTTCACCACCAGTGCAGATCCGCACTTAGTTTCTGCGTCGAAAACGCTTCCTACACTGAGAGGGAAGTGTGCTTTAGGAGGGATTCACTGCAGTGTTACTTCTGTTAAAGAAGGAAGCTTTTGGGACTGACTCTGTGGTAACCCCAATAGGCGCACATAGCTTTCCAGTCTCAGCCGTCTATCCGTTGGACTATAGCAAGTTCTGTTTAAGGGAAACTCCTTCATGCGGAATGTCACTTCTCATAGTGTCTTTCCAGTGGAGGAAAGAAGATAGAACAACGACGGACAGAGAGAACGTTACAACCCGTGAGTGAAGTACAGGGTAAGGCACCTAAGCCTCTATGATGCATACTGGATGTTCAACACCTGGGATTTTCCACAATGTCTACCACTTCTCAAAACACTTCCAATATAGGAGGGAACTGTGCTACCGTAAGTTCTAATGACAGGGATGCATCTGTGCAAGGTTGAAAACTCGAGGATGTGTCTGGGTAGCAAACATGAAGTGTCTCATAAAGGCACCTTAGACTGGATGCGTAGGAGGTATCTGCTCAGGGAAGCTACTTCAGTTTTGTACTCATTCATAACAGTGCTTCTCCTTGGAGGAATGAAGGAAGAACACGGACGGACTAGGGGCACAGTAGGTACTGTGAATAAAGGGCAGGCTATGAACCTTACGCCTGCCAACCACATATTGGATGTTCACCACCAGTGTTGATCCGCACATAGGTTCTGCGTCTAAAACGCTTCCAACACTGAGAGGGAAGTGTGCTTTAGGAGGGATTCACTGCAGTGTTACGTCTGTTAAAGAAGGAAGCTTTTGGGACTGACTCTGTGGTAACCCCAATAGGCGCACATAGCTTTCCAGTCTCAGCCGTCTATCCGTTGGACTATAGCAAGTTCTGTTTAAGGGAAACTCCTTCATGCGGAATGTCACTTCTCACAGTGTCTTTCCAGTGGAGGAAAGAAGATAGAACAACGACGGACAGAGAGAACGTTGCAACCCGTGAGTGAAGTACAGGGTAAGGCACCTAAGCCTCTATGATGCATACTGGATGTTCAACACCTGGGATTTTCCACAATGTCTACCACTTCTCAAAACACTTCCAATATAGGAGGGAACTGTGCTACCGTAAGTTCTAATGACAGGGATGCATCTGTGCAAGGTTGAAAACTCGAGGATGTGTCTGGGTAGCAAACATGAAGTGTCTCATAAAGGCACCTTAGACTGGATGCGTAGGAGGTATCTGGTAGGGAAGCTACTTCAGTTTTGTACTCATTCATAACAGTGCTTCTCCTTGGAGGAATGAAGGAAGAACACGGACGGACTAGGGGCACAGTAGGTACTGTGAATAAAGGGCAGGCTATGAACCTTACGCCTGCCAACCACATATTGGATGTTCACCACCAGTGTTGATCCGCACATAGGTTCTGCGTCTAAAACGCTTCCAACACTGAGAGGGAAGTGTGCTTTAGGAGGGATTCACTGCAGTGTTACGTCTGTTAAAGAAGGATGCTTTTGGGACTGACTCTGTGGTAACCGCATTAGGCGCACATAGCTTTCCAGTCTCAGACGTCTAACCGTTAGACTATAGGAAGTTCTGTTTAAGGGAAACTCCTTCATGCGGAATGTCACTTCTCACAGTGTCTTTGCAGTGGAGAAAAGAAGATAGAACAAGGACGGACAGAGAGAACGATGCAAACCGTGATTGAAGTACAGGGTAAGCCTCGTAGGCCTCTATTATGCATACTGGTAGTTCAACACCGGAGATGTTCCACAGTGTCTACCTCTTCTCAAAACACTTCCAGTATATGAGGGAACTCTGCTACATTAAGTTCTCACGACAGAGATGCGTCTGTGCTCAGTTGGATAGTGTAGGACGTGTCTGGGTAGCAACCAGTAAGTGTCTGATACAAGCCGCTAAGAGGGGATGCGGAGGAAGGTATCTGCTCAGGGAAGCTACTTCAGGTGCGTACTCATTCATAACAGTGTCTCTCCTTTGAGGATGAAGATAGAACAGGGAACGACTACGGGCACATTAGGTACTGTGAGTAAAGGGCATGCTAAGGCGCTTAAGCCTGCCAAACACATATTGGATGTTCACCACCAGTGCAGATCGGCACTTAGTTTCTCCGTCGAAAATGCTTCCTACACTGAGAGGGAAGTGTGCTTTAGGAGGGATTCACTGCAGTGTTACGTCTGTTAAAGAAGGATGCTTTTGGGACTGACTCGGTGGTAACCGCATTAGGCGCACATAGCTTTCCAGTCTCAGACGTCTAACCGTTAGACTATAGGAAGTTCTGTTTAAGGGAAACTCCTTCATGCGGAATGTCACTTCTCTACAGTGTCTTTGCAGTGGAGAAAAGAAGATAGAACAAGGACGGACAGAGAGAACGATGCAAACCGTGATTGAAGTACAGGGTAAGCCTCGTAGGCCTCTATTATGCATACTGGTAGTTCAACACCGGAGATGTTCCACAGTGTCTACCTCTTCTCAAAACACTTCCAGTATATGAGGGAACTCTGCTACATTAAGTTCTCACGACAGAGATGCGTCTGTGCTCAGTTGGAAAGTGTAGGACGTGTCTGGGTAGCAACCAGTAAGTGTCTGATACAAGCCGCTAAGAGGGGATGCGGAGGAAGGTATCTGCTCAGGGAAGCTACTTCAGGTGCGTACTCATTCATAACAGTGTCTCTCCTTTGAGGATGAAGATAGAACAGGGAACGACTACGGGCACATTAGGTACTGTGAGTAAAGGGCATGCTAAGGCGCTTAAGCCTGCCAAACACATATTGGATGTTCACCACCAGTGCAGATCCGCACTTAGTTTCTGCGTCGAAAACGCTTCCTACACTGAGAGGGAAGTGTGCTTTAGGAGGGATTCACTGCAGAGTTACGTCTGTTAAAGAAGGAAGCTTTTGGGACTGACTCTGTGGTAACCCCAATAGGCGCACATAGCTTTCCAGTCTCAGCCGTCTATCCGTTGGACTATAGCAAGTTCTGTTTAAGGGAAACTCCTTCATGCGGAAATTCACTTCTCACAGTGTCTTTCCAGTGGAGGAAAGAAGATAGAACAAAGACGGACAGAGAGAACGTTGCAACCCGTGAGTGAAGTACAGGGTAAGGCACCTAAGCCTCTATGATGCATACTGGATGTTCAACACCTGGGATTTTCCACAATGTCTACCACTTCTCAAAACACTTCCAATATAGGAGGGAACTGTGCTACCGTAAGTTCTAATGACAGGGATGCATCTGTGCAAGGTTGAAAACTCGAGGATGTGTCTGGGTAGCAAACATGAAGTGTCTCATAAAGGCACCTTAGACTGGATGCGTAGGAGGTATCTGCTCAGGGAAGCTACTTCAGTTTTGTACTCATTCATAACAGTGCTTCTCCTTGGAGGAATGAAGGAAGAACACGGACGGACTAGGGGCACAGTAGGTACTGTGAATAAAGGGCAGGCTATGAACCTTACGCCTGCCAACCACATATTGGATGTTCACCAACAGTGTTGATCCGCACATAGGTTCTGCGTCTAAAACGCTTCCAACACTGAGAGGGAAGTGTGCTTTAGGAGGGATTCACTGCAGTGTTACGTCTGTTAAAGAAGGATGCTTTTGGGACTGACTCTGTGGTAACCGCATTAGGCGCACATAGCTTTCCAGTCTCAGACGTCTAACCGTTAGACTATAGGAAGTTCTGTTTAAGGGAAACTCCTTCATGCGGAATGTCACTTCTCACAGTGTCTTTGCAGTGGAGAAAAGAAGATAGAACAAGGACGGACAGAGAGAACGTTGCAAACCGTGATTGAAGTACAGGGTAAGCCTCGTAGGCCTCTATTATGCATACTGGTAGTTCAACACCGGAGATGTTCCACAGTGTCTACCTCTTCTCAAAACACTTCCAGTATATGAGGGAACTCTGCTACATTAAGTTCTCACGACAGAGATGCGTCTGTGCTCAGTTGGAAAGTGTAGGACGTGTCTGGGTAGCAACCAGTAAGTGTCTGATACAAGCCGCTAAGAGGGGATGCGGAGGAAGGTATCTGCTCAGGGAAGCTACTTCAGGTGCGTACTCATTCATAACAGTGTCTCTCCTTTGAGGATGAAGATAGAACAGGGAACGACTACGGGCACATTAGGTACTGTGAGTAAAGGGCATGCTAAGGCACTTAAGCCTGCCAAACACATATTGGATGTTCACCACCAGTGCAGATCCGCACTTAGTTTCTGCGTCGAAAACGCTTCCTACCCTGAGAGGGAAGTGTGCTTTAGGAGGGATTCACTGCAGTGTTACTTCTGTTAAAGAAGGAAGCTTTTGGGACTGACTCTGTGGTAACCCCAATAGGCGCACATAGCTTTCCAGTCTCAGCCGTCTATCCGTTGGACTATAGCAAGTTCTGTTTAAGGGAAACTCCTTCATGCGGAATGTCACTTCTCATAGTGTCTTTCCAGTGGAGGAAAGAAGATAGAACAACGACGGACAGAGAGAACGTTACAACCCGTGAGTGAAGTACAGGGTAAGGCACCTAAGCCTCTATGATGCATACTGGATGTTCAACACCTGGGATTTTCCACAATGTCTACCACTTCTCAAAACACTTCCAATATAGGAGGGAACTGTGCTACCGTAAGTTCTAATGACAGGGATGCATCTGTGCAAGGTTGAAAACTCGAGGATGTGTCTGGGTAGCAAACATGAAGTGTCTCATAAAGGCACCTTAGACTGGATGCGTAGGAGGTATCTGCTCAGGGAAGCTACTTCAGTTTTGTACTCATTCATAACAGTGCTTCTCCTTGGAGGAATGAAGGAAGAACACGGACGGACTAGGGGCACAGTAGGTACTGTGAATAAAGGGCAGGCTATGAACCTTACGCCTGCCAACCACATATTGGATGTTCACCACCAGTGTTGATCCGCACATAGGTTCTGCGTCTAAAACGCTTCCAACACTGAGAGGGAAGTGTGCTTTAGGAGGGATTCACTGCAGTGTTACGTCTGTTAAAGAAGGAAGCTTTTGGGACTGACTCTGTGGTAACCCCAATAGGCGCACATAGCTTTCCAGTCTCAGCCGTCTATCCGTTGGACTATAGCAAGTTCTGTTTAAGGGAAACTCCTTCATGCGGAATGTCACTTCTCACAGTGTCTTTCCAGTGGAGGAAAGAAGATAGAACAACGACGGACAGAGAGAACGTTGCAACCCGTGAGTGAAGTACAGGGTAAGGCACCTAAGCCTCTATGATGCATACTGGATGTTCAACACCTGGGATTTTCCACAATGTCTACCACTTCTCAAAACACTTCCAATATAGGAGGGAACTGTGCTACCGTAAGTTCTAATGACAGGGATGCATCTGTGCAAGGTTGAAAACTCGAGGATGTGTCTGGGTAGCAAACATGAAGTGTCTCATAAAGGCACCTTAGACTGGATGCGTAGGAGGTATCTGGTAGGGAAGCTACTTCAGTTTTGTACTCATTCATAACAGTGCTTCTCCTTGGAGGAATGAAGGAAGAACACGGACGGACTAGGGGCACAGTAGGTACTGTGAATAAAGGGCAGGCTATGAACCTTACGCCTGCCAACCACATATTGGATGTTCACCACCAGTGTTGATCCGCACATAGGTTCTGCGTCTAAAACGCTTCCAACACTGAGAGGGAAGTGTGCTTTAGGAGGGATTCACTGCAGTGTTACGTCTGTTAAAGAAGGATGCTTTTGGGACTGACTCTGTGGTAACCGCATTAGGCGCACATAGCTTTCCAGTCTCAGACGTCTAACCGTTAGACTATAGGAAGTTCTGTTTAAGGGAAACTCCTTCATGCGGAATGTCACTTCTCACAGTGTCTTTGCAGTGGAGAAAAGAAGATAGAACAAGGACGGACAGAGAGAACGATGCAAACCGTGATTGAAGTACAGGGTAAGCCTCGTAGGCCTCTATTATGCATACTGGTAGTTCAACACCGGAGATGTTCCACAGTGTCTAACTCTTCTCAAAACACTTCCAGTATATGAGGGAACTCTGCTACATTAAGTTCTCATGACAGAGATGCGTCTGTGCTCAGTTGGAAAGTGTAGGACGTGTCTGGGTAGCAACCAGTAAGTGTCTGATACAAGCCGCTAAGAGGGGATGCGGAGGAAGGTATCTGCTCAGGGAAGCTACTTCAGGTGCGTACTCATTCATAACAGTGTCTCTCCTTTGAGGATGAAGATAGAACAGGGAACGACTACGGGCACATTAGGTACTGTGAGTAAAGGGCATGCTAAGGCGCTTAAGCCTGCCAAACACATATTGGATGTTCACCACCAGTGCAGATCGGCACTTAGTTTCTCCGTCGAAAATGCTTCCTACACTGAGAGGGAAGTGTGCTTTAGGAGGGATTCACTGCAGTGTTACGTCTGTTAAAGAAGGATGCTTTTGGGACTGACTCGGTGGTAACCGCATTAGGCGCACATAGCTTTCCAGTCTCAGACGTCTAACCGTTAGACTATAGGAAGTTCTGTTTAAGGGAAACTCCTTCATGCGGAATGTCACTTCTCACAGTGTCTTTGCAGTGGAGAAAAGAAGATAGAACAAGGACGGACAGAGAGAACGATGCAAACCGTGATTGAAGTACAGGGTAAGCCTCGTAGGCCTCTATTATGCATACTGGTAGTTCAACACCGGAGATGTTCCACAGTGTCTACCTCTTCTCAAAACACTTCCAGTATATGAGGGAACTCTGCTACATTAAGTTCTCACGACAGAGATGCGTCTGTGTTCAGTTGGAAAGTGTAGGACGTGTCTGGGTAGCAACCAGTAAGTGTCTGATACAAGCCGCTAAGAGGGGATGCGGAGGAAGGTATCTGCTCAGGGAAGCTACTTCAGGTGCGTACTCATTCATAACAGTGTCTCTCCTTTGAGGATGAAGATAGAACAGGGAACGACTACGGGCACATTAGGTACTGTGAGTAAAGGGCATGCTAAGGCGCTTAAGCCTGCCAAACACATATTGGATGTTCACCACCAGTGCAGATCCGCACTTAGTTTCTGCGTCGAAAACGCTTCCTACACTGAGAGGGAAGTGTGCTTTAGGAGGGATTCACTGCAGAGTTACGTCTGTTAAAGAAGGAAGCTTTTGGGACTGACTCTGTGGTAACCCCAATAGGCGCACATAGCTTTCCAGTCTCAGCCGTCTATCCGTTGGACTATAGCAAGTTCTGTTTAAGGGTAACTCCTTCATGCGGAATGTCACTTCTCACAGTGTCTTTCCAGTGGAGGAAAGAAGATAGAACAACGACGGACAGAGAGAACGTTGCAACCCGTGAGTGAAGTACAGGGTAAGGCACCTAAGCCTCTATGATGCATACTGGATGTTCAACACCTGGGATTTTCCACAATGTCTACCACTTCTCAAAACACTTCCAATATAGGAGGGAACTGTGCTACCGTAAGTTCTAATGACAGGGATGCATCTGTGCAAGGTTGAAAACTCGAGGATGTGTCTGGGTAGCAAACATGAAGTGTCTCATAAAGGCACCTTAGACTGGATGCGTAGGAGGTATCTGCTCAGGGAAGCTACTTCAGTTTTGAACTCATTCATAACAGTGCTTCTCCTTGGAGGAATGAAGGAAGAACACGGACGGACTAGGGGCACATTAGGTACTGTGAATAAAGGGCAGGCTATGAACCTTACGCCTGCCAACCACATATTGGATGTTCACCACCAGTGTTGATCCGCACATAGGTTCTGCGTCTAAAACGCTTCCAACACTGAGAGGGAAGTGTGCTTTAGGAGGGATTCACTGCAGTGTTACGTCTGTTAAAGAAGGATGCTTTTGGGACTGACTCTGTGGTAACCGCATTAGGCGCACTTAGCTTTCCAGTCTCAGACGTCTAACCGTTAGACTATAGGAAGTTCTGTTTAAGGGAAACTCCTTCATGCGGAATGTCACTTCTCACAGTGTCTTTCCAGTGGAGAAAAGAAGATAGAACAAGGACGGACAGAGAGAACGATGCAAACCGTGATTGAAGTACAGGGTAAGCCTCGTAGGCCTCTATTATGCATACTGGTAGTTCAACACCGGAAATGTTCCACAGTGTCTAACTCTTCTCAAAACACTTCCAGTATATGAGGGAACTCTGCTACATTAAGTTCTCACGACAGAGATGCGTCTGTGCTCAGTTGGAAAGTGTAGGACGTGTCTGGGTAGCAACCAGTAAGTGTCTGATACAAGCCGCTATGAGGGGATGCGGAGGAAGGTATCTGCTCAGGGAAGCTACTTCAGGTGCGTACTCATTCATAACAGTGTCTCTCCTTTGAGGATGAAGATAGAACAGGGAACGACTACGGGCACATTAGGTACTGTGAGTAAAGGGCATGCTAAGGCGCTTAAGCCTGCCAAACACATATTGGATGTTCACCACCAGTGCAGATCCGCACTTAGTTTCTGCGTCGAAAACGCTTCCTACCCTGAGAGGGAAGTGTGCTTTAGGAGGGATTCACTGCAGTGTTACGTCTGTTAAAGAAGGAAGCTTTTGGGACTGACTCTGTGGTAACCCCAATAGGCGCACATAGCTTTCCAGTCTCAGCCGTCTATCCGTTGGACTATAGCAAGTTCTGTTTAAGGGAAACTCCTTCATGCGGAATGTCACTTCTCACAGTGTCTTTCCAGTGGAGGAAAGAAGATAGAACAACGACGGACAGAGAGAACGTTGCAACCCGTGAGTGAAGTACAGGGTAAGGCACCTAAGCCTCTATGATGCATACTGGATGTTCAACACCTGGGATTTTCCACAATGTCTACCACTTCTCAAAACACTTCCAATATAGGAGGGAACTGTGCTACCGTAAGTTCTAATGACAGGGATGCATCTGTGCAAGGTTGAAAACTCGAGGATGTGTCTGGGTAGCAAACATGAAGTGTCTCATAAAGGCACCTTAGACTGGATGCGTAGTAGGTATCTGCTAGGGAAGCTACTTCAGTTTTGTACTCATTCATAACAGTGCTTCTCCTTGGAGGAATGAAGGAAGAACACGGACGGACTAGGGGCACAGTAGGTACTGTGAATAAAGGGCAGGCTATGAACCTTACGCCTGCCAACCACATATTGGATGTTCACCACCAGTGTTGATCCGCACATAGGTTCTGCGTCTAAAACGCTTCCAACACTGAGAGGGAAGTGTGCTTTAGGAGGGATTCACTGCAGTGTTACGTCTGTTAAAGAAGGATGCTTTTGGGACTGACTCTGTGGTAACCGCATTAGGCGCACATAGCTTTCCAGTCTCAGACGTCTAACCGTTAGACTATAGGAAGTTCTGTTTAAGGGAAACTCCTTCATGCGGAATGTCACTTCTCACAGTGTCTTTGCAGTGGAGAAAAGAAGATAGAACAAGGACGGACAGAGAGAACGATGCAAACCGTGATTGAAGTACAGGGTAAGCCTCGTAGTCCTCTATTATGCATACTGGTAGTTCAACACCGGAGATGTTCCACAGTGTCTAACTCTTCTCAAAACACTTCCAGTATATGAGGGAACTCTGCTACATTAAGTTCTCACGACAGAGATGCGTCTGTGCTCAGTTGGAAAGTGTAGGACGTGTCTGGGTAGCAACCAGTAAGTGTCTGATACAAGCCGCTAAGAGGGGATGCGGAGGAAGGTATCTGCTCAGGGAAGCTACTTCAGGTGCGTACTCATTCATAACAGTGTCTCTCCTTTGAGGATGAAGATAGAACAGGGAACGACTACGGGCACATTAGGTACTGTGAGTAAAGGGCATGCTAAGGCGCTTAAGCCTGCCAAACACATATTGGATGTTCACCACCAGTGCAGATCCGCACTTAGTTTCTGCGTCGAAAATGCTTCCTACACTGAGAGGGAAGTGTGCTTTAGGAGGGATTCACTGCAGTGTTACGTCTGTTAAAGAAGGAAGCTTTTGGGACTGACTCTGGGGTAACCCCAATAGGCGCACATAGCTTTCCAGTCTCAGCCGTCTATCCGTTGGACTATAGCAAGTTCTGTTTAAGGGAAACTCCTTCATGCGGAATGTCACTTCTCACAGTGTCTTTCCAGTGGAGGAAAGAAGATAGAACAACGACGGACAGAGAGAACGTTGCAACCCGTGAGTGAAGTACAGGGTAAGGCACCTAAGCCTCTATGATGCATACTGGATGTTCAACACCTGGGATTTTCCACAATGTCTACCACTTCTCAAAACACTTCCAATATAGGAGGGAACTGTGCTACCGTAAGTTCTAATGACAGGGATGCATCTGTGCAAGGTTGAAAACTCGAGGATGTGTCTGGGTAGCAAACATGAAGTGTCTCATAAAGGCACCTTAGACTGGATGCGTAGTAGGTATCTGCTAGGGAAGCTACTTCAGTTTTGTACTCATTCATAACAGTGCTTCTCCTTGGAGGAATGAAGGAAGAACACGGACGGACTAGGGGCACAGTAGGTACTGTGAATAAAGGGCAGGCTATGAACCTTACGCCTGCCAACCACATATTGGATGTTCACCACCAGTGTTGATCCGCACATAGGTTCTGCGTCTAAAACGCTTCCAACACTGAGAGGGAAGTGTGCTTTAGGAGGGATTCACTGCAGTGTTACGTCTGTTAAAGAAGGATGCTTTTGGGACTGACTCTGTGGTAACCGCATTAGGCGCACATAGCTTTCCAGTCTCAGACGTCTAACCGTTAGACTATAGGAAGTTCTGTTTAAGGGAAACTCCTTCATGCGGAATGTCACTTCTCACAGTGTCTTTTCAGTGGAGAAAAGAATATAGAACAAGGACGGACAGAGAGAACGATGCAAACCGTGATTGAAGTACAGGGTAAGCCTCGTAGGCCTCTATTATGCATACTGGTAGTTCAACACCGGAGATGTTCCACAGTGTCTACCTCTTCTCAAAACACTTCCAGTATATGAGGGAACTCTGCTACATTAAGTTCTCACGACAGAGATGCGTCTGTGCTCAGTTGGAAAGTGTAGGACGTGTCTGGGTAGCAACCAGTAAGTGTCTGATACAAGCCGCTAAGAGGGGATGCGGAGGAAGGTATCTGCTCAGGGAAGCTACTTCAGGTGCGTACTCATTCATAACAGTGTCTCTCCTTTGAGGATGAAGATAGAACAGGGAACGACTACGGGCACATTAGGTACTGTGAGTAAAGGGCATGCTAAGGCGCTTAAGCCTGCCAAACACATATTGTATGTTCACCACCATTGCAGATCCGCACTTAGTTTCTGCGTCGAAAACGCTTCCTACACTGAGAGGGAAGTGTGCTTTAGGAGGGATTCACTGCAGTGTTACGTCTGTTAAAGAAGGATGCTTTTGGGACTGACTCGGTGGTAACCGCATTAGGCGCACATAGCTTTCCAGTCTCAGACGTCTAACCGTTAGACTATAGGAAGTTCTGTTTAAGGGAAACTCCTTCATGCGGAATGTCACTTCTCACAGTGTCTTTGCAGTGGAGAAAAGAAGATAGAACAAGGACGGACAGAGAGAACGATGCAAACCGTGATTGAAGTACAGGGTAAGCCTCGTAGGCCTCTATTATGCATACTGGTAGTTCAACACCGGAGATGTTCCACAGTGTCTACCTCTTCTCAAAACACTTCCAGTATATGAGGGAACTCTGCTACATTAAGTTCTCACGACAGAGATGCGTCTGTGCTCAGTTGGAAAGTGTAGGACGTGTCTGGGTAGCAACCAGTAAGTGTCTGATACAAGCCGCTAAGAGGGGATGCGGAGGAAGGTATCTGCTCAGGGAAGCTACTTCAGGTGCGTACTCATTCATAACAGTGTCTCTCCTTTGAGGATGAAGATAGAACAGGGAACGACTACGGGCACATTAGGTACTGTGAGTAAAGGGCATGCTAAGGCGCTTAAGCCTGCCAAACACATATTGGATGTTCACCACCAGTGCAGATCCGCACTTAGTTTCTGCGTCGAAAACGCTTCCTACACTGAGAGGGAAGTGTGCTTTAGGAGGGATTCACTGCAGTGTTACGTCTGTTAAAGAAGGAAGCTTTTGGGACTGACTCTGTGGTAACCCCAATAGGCGCACATAGCTTTCCAGTCTCAGCCGTCTATCCGTTGGACTATAGCAAGTTCTGTTTAAGGGAAACTCCTTCATGCGGAATGTCACTTCTCACAGTGTCTTTCCAGTGGAGGAAAGAAGATAGAACAACGACGGACAGAGAGAACGTTGCAACCCGTGAGTGAAGTACAGGGTAAGGCACCTAAGCCTCTATGATGCATACTGGATGTTCAACACCTGGGATTTTCCACAATGTCTACCACTTCTCAAAACACTTCCAATATAGGAGGGAACTGTGCTACCGTAAGTTCTAATGACAGGGATGCATCTGTGCAAGGTTGAAAACTCGAGGATGTGTCTGGGTAGCAAACATGAAGTGTCTCATAAAGGCACCTTAGACTGGATGCGTAGGAGGTATCTGCTCAGGAAAGCGACTTCAGTTTTTAACTCATTCATAACAGTGCTTCTCCTTGGAGGAATGAAGGAAGAACACGGACGGACTAGGGGCACATTAGGTACTGTGAATAAAGGGCAGGCTATGAACCTTACGCCTGCCAACCACATATTGGATGTTCACCACCAGTGTTGATCCGCACATAGGTCTGCGTCTAAAACGCTTCCAACACTGAGAGGGAAGTGTGCTTTAGGAGGGATTAACTGCAGTGTTACGTCTGTTAAAAAGGATGCTTTTGGGACTGACTCTGTGGTAACCGCATTAGGCGCACATAGCTTTCCATTCTCAGACGTCTAACCGTTAGACTATAGGAAGTTCTGTTTAAGGGAAACTCCTTCATGCGGAATGTCACTTCTCACAGTGTCTTTGCAGTGGAGAAAAGAAGATAGAACAAGGACGGACAGAGAGAACGATGCAAACCGTGATTGAAGTACAGGGTAAGCCTCGTAGGCCTCTATTATGCATACTGGTAGTTCAACACCGGAGATGTTCCACAGTGTCTACCTCTTCTCAAAACACTTCCAGTATATGAGGGAACTCTGCTACATTAAGTTCTCACGACAGAGATGCGTCTGTGCTCAGTTGGAAAGTGTAGGACGTGTCTGGGTAGCAACCAGTAAGTGTCTGATACAAGCCGCTAAGAGGGGATGCGGAGGAAGGTATCTGCTCAGGGAAGCTACTTCAGGTGCGTACTCATTCATAACAGTGTCTCTCCTTTGAGGATGAAGATAGAACAGGGAACGACTACGGGCACATTAGGTACTGTGAGTAAAGGGCATGCTAAGGCGCTTAAGCCTGCCAAACACATATTGGATGTTCACCACCAGTGCAGATCCGCACTTAGTTTCTGCGTCGAAAACGCTTCCTACCCTGAGAGGGAAGTGTGCTTTAGGAGGGATTCACTGCAGTGTTACGTCTGTTAAAGAAGGAAGCTTTTGGGACTGACTCTGTGGTAACCCCAATAGGCGCACATAGCTTTCCAGTCTCAGCCGTCTATCCGTTGGACTATAGCAAGTTCTGTTTAAGGGAAACTCCTTCATGCGGAATGTCACTTCTCACAGTGTCTTTGCAGTGGAGAAAAGAAGATAGAACAAGGACGGACAGAGAGAACGATGCAAACCGTGATTGAAGTACAGGGTAAGCCTCGTAGGCCTCTATTATGCGTACTGGTAGTTCAACACCGGAGATGTTCCACAGTGTCTACCTCTTCTCAAAACACTTCCAGTATATGAGGGAACTCTGCTACATTAAGTTCTCACGACAGAGATGCGTCTGTGCTCAGTTGGAAAGTGTAGGACGTGTCTGGGTAGCAACCAGTAAGTGTCTGATACAAGCCGCTAAGAGGGGATGCGGAGGAAGGTATCTGCTCAGGGAAGCTACTTCAGGTGCGTACTCATTCATAACAGTGTCTCTCCTTTGAGGATGAAGATAGAATAGGGATCGACTACGGGCACATTAGGTACTGTGAGTAAAGGGCATGCTAAGGCGCTTAAGCCTGCCAAACACATATTGGATGTTCACCACCAGTGCAGATCCGCACTTAGTTTCTGCGTCGAAAACGCTTCGTACCCTGAGAGGGAAGTGTGCTTTAGGAGGGATTCACTGCAGTGTTACGTCTGTTAAAGAAGGAAGCTTTTGGGACTGACTCTGTGGTAACCCCAATAGGCGCACATAGCTTTCCAGTCTCAGCCGTCTATCCGTTGGACTATAGCAAGTTCTGTTTAAGGGAAACTCCTTCATGCGGAATGTCACTTCTCACAGTGTCTTTCCAGTGGTGGAAAGAAGATAGAACAACGACGGACAGAGAGAACGTTGCAACCCGTGAGTGAAGTACAGGGTAAGGCACCTAAGCCTCTATGATGCATACTGGATGTTCAACACCTGGGATTTTCCACAATGTCTACCACTTCTCAAAACACTTCCAATATAGGAGGGAACTGTGCTACCGTAAGTTCTAATGACAGGGATGCATCTGTGCAAGGTTGAAAACTCGAGGATGTGTCTGGGTAGCAAACATGAAGTGTCTCATAAAGGCACCTTAGACTGGATGCGTAGGAGGTATCTGCTCAGGGAAGCTACTTCAGTTTTGAACTCATTCATAACAGTGCTTCTCCTTGGAGGAATGAAGGAAGAACACGGACGGACTAGGGGCACATTAGGTACTGTGAATAAAGGGCAGGCTATGAACCTTACGCCTGCCAACCACATATTGGATGTTCACCACCAGTGTTGATCCGCACATAGGTTCTGCGTCTAAAACGCTTCCAACACTGAGAGGGAAGTGTGCTTTAGGAGGGATTCACTGCAGTGTTACGTCTGTTAAAGAAGGATGCTTTTGGGACTGACTCTGTGGTAACCGCATTAGGCGCACTTAGCTTTCCAGTCTCAGACGTCTAACCGTTAGACTATAGGAAGTTCTGTTTAAGGGAAACTCCTTCATGCGGAATGTCACTTCTCACAGTGTCTTTCCAGTGGAGAAAAGAAGATAGAACAAGGACGGACAGAGAGAACGATGCAAACCGTGATTGAAGTACAGGGTAAGCCTCGTAGGCCTCTATTATGCATACTGGTAGTTCAACACCGGAAATGTTCCACAGTGTCTACCTCTTCTCAAAACACTTCCAGTATATGAGGGAACTCTGCTACATTAAGTTCTCACGACAGAGATGCGTCTGTGCTCAGTTGGAAAGTGTAGGACGTGTCTGGGTAGCAACCAGTAAGTGTCTGATACAAGCCGCTAAGAGGGGATGCGGAGGAAGGTATCTGCTCAGGGAAGCTACTTCAGGTGCGTACTCATTCATAACAGTGTCTCTCCTTTGAGGATGAAGATAGAACAGGGAACGACTACGGGCACATTAGGTACTGTGAGTAAAGGGCATGCTAAGGCGCTTAAGCCTGCCAAACACATATTGGATGTTCACCACCAGTGCAGATCCGCACTTAGTTTCTGCGTCGAAAACGCTTCCTACACTGAGAGGGAAGTGTGCTTTAGGAGGGATTCACTGCAGTGTTACGTCTGTTAAAGAAGGAAGCTTTTGGGACTGACTCTGTGGTAACCCCAATAGGCGCACATAGCTTTCCAGTCTCAGCCGTCTATCCGTTGGACTATAGCAAGTTCTGTTTAAGGGAAACTCCTTCATGCGGAATGTCACTTCTCACAGTGTCTTTCCAGTGGAGGAAAGAAGATAGAACAACGACGGACAGAGAGAACGTTGCAACCCGTGAGTGAAGTACAGGGTAAGGCACCTAAGCCTCTATGATGCATACTGGATGTTCAACACCTGGGATTTTCCACAATGTCTACCACTTCTCAAAACACTTCCAATATAGGAGGGAACTGTGCTACCGTAAGTTCTAATGACAGGGATGCATCTGTGCAAGGTTGAAAACTCGAGGATGTGTCTGGGTAGCAAACATGAAGTGTCTCATAAAGGCACCTTAGACTGGATGCGTAGTAGGTATCTGCTACGGAAGCTACTTCAGTTTTGTACTCATTCATAACAGTGCTTCTCCTTGGAGGAATGAAGGAAGAACACGGACGGACTAGGGGCACAGTAGGTACTGTGAATAAAGGGCAGGCTATGAACCTTACGCCTGCCAACCACATATTGGATGTTCACCACCAGTGTTGATCCGCACATAGGTTCTGCGTCTAAAACGCTTCCAACACTGAGAGGGAAGTGTGCTTTAGGAGGGATTCACTGCAGTGTTACGTCTGTTAAAGAAGGATGCTTTTGGGACTGACTCTGTGGTAACCGCATTAGGCGCACATAGCTTTCCAGTCTCAGACGTCTAACCGTTAGACTATAGGAAGTTCTGTTTAAGGGAAACTCCTTCATGCGGAATGTCACTTCTCACAGTGTCTTTGCAGTGGAGAAAAGAAGATAGAACAAGGACGGACAGAGAGAACGATGCAAACCGTGATTGAAGTACAGGGTAAGCCTCGTAGGCCTCCATTATGCATACTGGTAGTTCAACACCGGAGATGTTCCACAGTGTCTAACTCTTCTCAAAACACTTCCAGTATATGAGGGAACTCTGCTACATTAAGTTCTCACGACAGAGATGCGTCTGTGCTCAGTTGGAAAGTGTAGGACGTGTCTGGGTAGCAACCAGTAAGTGTCTGATACAAGCCGCTAAGAGGGGATGCGGAGGAAGGTATCTGCTCAGGGAAGCTACTTCAGGTGCGTACTCATTCATAACAGTGTCTCTCCTTTGAGGATGAAGATAGAACAGGGAACGACTACGGGCACATTAGGTACTGTGAGTAAAGGGCATGCTAAGGCGCTTAAGCCTGCCAAACACATATTGGATGTTCACCACCAGTGCAGATCCGCACTTAGTTTCTGCGTCGAAAACGCTTCCTACCCTGAGAGGGAAGTGTGCTTTAGGAGGGATTCACTGCAGTGTTACGTCTGTTAAAGAAGGAAGCTTTTGGGACTGACTCTGTGGTAACCCCAATAGGCGCACATAGCTTTCCAGTCTCAGCCGTCTATCCGTTGGACTATAGCAAGTTCTGTTTAAGGGAAACTCCTTCATGCGGAATGTCACTTCTCACAGTGTCTTTCCAGTGGAGGAAAGAAGATAGAACAACGACGGACAGAGAGAACGTTGCAACCCGTGAGTGAAGTACAGGGTAAGGCACCTAAGCCTCTATGATGCATACTGGATGTTCAACACCTGGGATTTTCCACAATGTCTACCACTTCTCAAAACACTTCCAATATAGGAGGGAACTGTGCTACCGTAAGTTCTAATGACAGGGATGCATCTGTGCAAGGTTGAAAACTCGAGGATGTGTCTGGGTAGCAAACATGAAGTGTCTCATAAAGGCACCTTAGACTGGATGCGTAGTAGGTATCTGCTAGGGAAGCTACTTCAGTTTTGTACTCATTCATAACAGTGCTTCTCCTTGGAGGAATGAAGGAAGAACACGGACGGACTAGGGGCACAGTAGGTACTGTGAATAAAGGGCAGGCTATGAACCTTACGCTTGCCAACCACATATTGAATGTTCACCACCAGTGTTGATCCGCACATAGGTTCTGCGTCTAAAACGCTTCCAACACTGAGAGGGAAGTGTGCTTTAGGAGGGATTCACTGCAGTGTTACGTCTGTTAAAGAAGGATGCTTTTGGGACTGACTCTGTGGTAACCGCATTAGGCGCACATAGCTTTCCAGTCTCAGACGTCTAACCGTTAGACTATAGGAAGTTCTGTTTAAGGGAAACTCCTTCATGCGGAAAGTCACTTCTCACAGTGTCTTTGCAGTGGAGAAAAGAATATAGAACAAGGACGGACAGAGAGAACGATGCAAACCGTGATTGAAGTACAGGGTAAGCCTCGTAGGCCTCTATTATGCATACTGGTAGTTCAACACCGGAGATGTTCCACAGTGTCTACCTCTTCTCAAAACACTTCCAGTATATGAGGGAACTCTGCTACATTAAGTTCTCACGACAGAGATGCGTCTGTGCTCAGTTGGAAAGTGTAGGACGTGTCTGGGTAGCAACCAGTAAGTGTCTGATACAAGCCGCTAAGAGGGGATGCGGAGGAAGGTATCTGCTCAGGGAAGCTACTTCAGGTGCGTACTCATTCATAACAGTGTCTCTCCTTTGAGGATGAAGATAGAACAGGGAACGACTACGGGCACATTAGGTACTGTGAGTAAAGGGCATGCTAAGGCGCTTAAGCCTGCCAAACACATATTGGATGTTCACCACCATTGCAGATCCGCACTTAGTTTCTGCGTCGAAAACGCTTCCTACACTGAGAGGGAAGTGTGCTTTAGGAGGGATTCACTGCAGTGTTACGTCTGTTAAAGAAGGATGCTTTTGGGACTGACTCGGTGGTAACCGCATTAGGCGCACATAGCTTTCCAGTCTCAGACGTCTAACCGTTAGACTATAGGAAGTTCTGTTTAAGGGAAACTCCTTCATGCGGAATGTCACTTCTCACAGTGTCTTTGCAGTGGAGAAAAGAAGATAGAACAAGGACGGACAGAGAGAACGATGCAAACCGTGATTGAAGTACAGGGTAAGCCTCGTAGGCCTCTATTATGCATACTGGTAGTTCAACACCGGAGATGTTCCACAGTGTCTACCTCTTCTCAAAACACTTCCAGTATATGAGGGAACTCTGCTACATTAAGTTCTCACGACAGAGATGCGTCTGTGCTCAGTTGGAAAGTGTAGGACGTGTCTGGGTAGCAACCAGTAAGTGTCTGATACAAGCCGCTAAGAGGGGATGCGGAGGAAGGTATCTGCTCAGGGAAGCTACTTCAGGTGCGTACTCATTCATAACAGTGTCTCTCCTTTGAGGATGAAGATAGAACAGGGAACGACTACGGGCACATTAGGTACTGTGAGTAAAGGGCATGCTAAGGCGCTTAAGCCTGCCAAACACATATTGGATGTTCACCACCAGTGCAGATCCGCACTTAGTTTCTGCGTCGAAAACGCTTCCTACCCTGAGAGGGAAGTGTGCTTTAGGAGGGATTCACTGCAGTGTTACGTCTGTTAAAGAAGGAATCTTTTGGGACTGACTCTGTGGTAACCCCAATAGGCGCACATAGCTTTCCAGTCTCAGCCGTCTATCCGTTGGACTATAGCAAGTTCTGTTTAAGGGAAACTCCTTCATGCGGAATGTCACTTCTCACAGTGTCTTTCCAGTGGAGGAAAGAAGATAGAACAACGACGGACAGAGAGAACGTTGCAACCCGTGAGTGAAGTACAGGGTAAGGCACCTAAGCCTCTATGATGCATACTGGATGTTCAACACCTGGGATTTTCCACAATGTCTACCACTTCTCAAAACACTTCCAATATAGGAGGGAACTGTGCTACCGTAAGTTCTAATGACAGGGATGCATCTGTGCAAGGTTGAAAACTCGAGGATGTGTCTGGGTAGCAAACATGAAGTGTCTAATAAAGGCACCTTAGACTGGATGCGTAGGAGGTATCTGCTCAGGAAAGCGACTTCAGTTTTTAACTCATTCATAACAGTGCTTCTCCTTGGAGGAATGAAGGAAGAACACGGACGGACTAGGGGCACATTAGGTACTGTGAATAAAGGGCAGGCTATGAACCTTACGCCTGCCAACCACATATTGGATGTTCACCACCAGTTTTGATCCGCACATAGGTCTGCGTCTAAAACGCTTCCAACACTGAGAGGGAAGTGTGCTTTAGGAGGGATTCACTGCAGTGTTACGTCTGTTAAAGAAGGATGCTTTTGGGACTGACTCGGTGGTAACCGCATTAGGCGCACATAGCTTTCCAGTCTCAGACGTCTAACCGTTAGACTATAGGAAGTTCTGTTTAAGGGAAACTCCTTCATGCGGAATGTCACTTCTCACAGTGTCTTTGCAGTGGAGAAAAGAAGATAGAACAAGGACGGACAGAGAGAACGATGCAAACCGTGATTGAAGTACAGGGTAAGCCTCGTAGGCCTCTATTATGCATACTGGTAGTTCAACACCGGAGATGTTCCACAGTGTCTACCTCTTCTCAAAACACTTCCAGTATATGAGGGAACTCTGCTACATTAAGTTCTCACGACAGAGATGCGTCTGTGCTCAGTTGGAAAGTGTAGGACGTGTCTGGGTAGCAACCAGTAAGTGTCTGATACAAGCCGCTAAGAGGGGATGCGGAGGAAGGTATCTGCTCAGGGAAGCTACTTCAGGTGCGTACTCATTCATAACAGTGTCTCTCCTTTGAGGATGAAGATAGAACAGGGAACGACTACGGGCACATTAGGTACTGTGAGTAAAGGGCATGCTAAGGCGCTTAAGCCTGCCAAACACATATTGGATGTTCACCACCAGTGCAGATCCGCACTTAGTTTCTGCGTCGAAAACGCTTCCTACCCTGAGAGGGAAGTGTGCTTTAGGAGGGATTCACTGCAGTGTTACGTCTGTTAAAGAAGGAATCTTTTGGGACTGACTCTGTGGTAACCCCAATAGGCGCACATAGCTTTCCAGTCTCAGCCGTCTATCCGTTGGACTATAGCAAGTTCTGTTTAAGGGAAACTCCTTCATGCGGAATGTCACTTCTCACAGTGTCTTTCCAGTGGAGGAAAGAAGATAGAACAACGACGGACAGAGAGAACGTTGCAACCCGTGAGTGAAGTACAGGGTAAGGCACCTAAGCCTCTATGATGCATACTGGATGTTCAACACCTGGGATTTTCCACAATGTCTACCACTTCTCAAAACACTTCCAATATAGGAGGGAACTGTGCTACCGTAAGTTCTAATGACAGGGATGCATCTGTGCAAGGTTGAAAACTCGAGGATGTGTCTGGGTAGCAAACATGAAGTGTCTAATAAAGGCACCTTAGACTGGATGCGTAGGAGGTATCTGCTCAGGAAAGCGACTTCAGTTTTTAACTCATTCATAACAGTGCTTCTCCTTGGAGGAATGAAGGAAGAACACGGACGGACTAGGGGCACATTAGGTACTGTGAATAAAGGGCAGGCTATGAACCTTACGCCTGCCAACCACATATTGGATGTTCACCACCAGTGTTGATCCGCACATAGGTCTGCGTCTAAAACGCTTCCAACACTGAGAGGGAAGTGTGCTTTAGGAGGGATTCACTGCAGTGTTACGTCTGTTAAAGAAGGATGCTTTTGGGACTGACTCGGTGGTAACCGCATTAGGCGCACATAGCTTTCCAGTCTCAGACGTCTAACCGTTAGACTATAGGAAGTTCTGTTTAAGGGAAACTCCTTCATGCGGAATGTCACTTCTCACAGTGTCTTTGCAGTGGAGAAAAGAAGATAGAACAAGGACGGACAGAGAGAACGATGCAAACCGTGATTGAAGTACAGGGTAAGCCTCGTAGGCCTCTATTATGCATACTGGTAGTTCAACACCGGAGATGTTCCACAGTGTCTACCTCTTCTCAAAACACTTCCAGTATATGAGGGAACTCTGCTACATTAAGTTCTCACGACAGAGATGCGTCTGTGCTCAGTTGGAAAGTGTAGGACGTGTCTGGGTAGCAACCAGTAAGTGTCTGATACAAGCCGCTAAGAGGGGATGCGGAGGAAGGTATCTGCTCAGGGAAGCTACTTCAGGTGCGTACTCATTCATAACAGTGTCTCTCCTTTGAGGATGAAGATAGAACAGGGAACGACTACGGGCACATTAGGTACTGTGAGTAAAGGGCATGCTAAGGCGCTTAAGCCTGCCAAACACATATTGGATGTTCACCACCAGTGCAGATCCGCACTTAGTTTCTGCGTCGAAAACGCTTCCTACCCTGAGAGGGAAGTGTGCTTTAGGAGGGATTCACTGCAGTGTTACGTCTGTTAAAGAAGGAAGCTTTTGGGACTGACTCTGTGGTAACCCCAATAGGCGCACATAGCTTTCCAGTCTCAGCCGTCTATCCGTTGGACTATAGCAAGTTCTGTTTAAGGGAAACTCCTTCATGCGGAATGTCACTTCTCACAGTGTCTTTGCAGTGGAGAAAAGAAGATAGAACAAGGACGGACAGAGAGAACGATGCAAACCGTGATTGAAGTACAGGGTAAGCCTCGTAGGCCTCTATTATGCATACTGGTAGTTCAACACCGGAGATGTTCCACAGTGTCTACCTCTTCTCAAAACACTTCCAGTATATGAGGGAACTCTGCTACATTAAGTTCTCACGACAGAGATGCGTCTGTGCTCAGTTGGAAAGTGTAGGACGTGTCTGGGTAGCAACCAGTAAGTGTCTGATACAAGCCGCTAAGAGGGGATGCGGAGGAAGGTATCTGCTCAGGGAAGCTACTTCAGGTGCGTACTCATTCATAACAGTGTCTCTCCTTTGAGGATGAAGATAGAATAGGGAACGACTACGGGCACATTAGGTACTGTGAGTAAAGGGCATGCTAAGGCGCTTAAGCCTGCCAAACACATATTGGATGTTCACCACCAGTGCAGATCCGCACTTAGTTTCTGCGTCGAAAACGCTTCCTACCCTGAGAGGGAAGTGTGCTTTAGGAGGGATTCACTGCAGTGTTACGTCTGTTAAAGAAGGAAGCTTTTGGGACTGACTCTGTGGTAACCCCAATAGGCGCACATAGCTTTCCAGTCTCAGCCGTCTATCCGTTGGACTATAGCAAGTTCTGTTTAAGGGAAACTCCTTCATGCGGAATGTCACTTCTCACAGTGTCTTTCCAGTGGTGGAAAGAAGATAGAACAACGACGGACAGAGAGAACGTTGCAACCCGTGAGTGAAGTACAGGGTAAGGCACCTAAGCCTCTATGATGCATACTGGATGTTCAACACCTGGGATTTTCCACAATGTCTACCACTTCTCAAAACACTTCCAATATAGGAGGGAACTGTGCTACCGTAAGTTCTAATGACAGGGATGCATCTGTGCAAGGTTGAAAACTCGAGGATGTGTCTGGGTAGCAAACATGAAGTGTCTCATAAAGGCACCTTAGACTGGATGCGTAGGAGGTATCTGCTCAGGGAAGCTACTTCAGTTTTGAACTCATTCATAACAGTGCTTCTCCTTGGAGGAATGAAGGAAGAACACGGACGGACTAGGGGCACATTAGGTACTGTGAATAAAGGGCAGGCTATGAACCTTACGCCTGCCAACCACATATTGGATGTTCACCACCAGTGTTGATCCGCACATAGGTTCTGCGTCTAAAACGCTTCCAACACTGAGAGGGAAGTGTGCTTTAGGAGGGATTCACTGCAGTGTTACGTCTGTTAAAGAAGGATGCTTTTGGGACTGACTCTGTGGTAACCGCATTAGGCGCACTTAGCTTTCCAGTCTCAGACGTCTAACCGTTAGACTATAGGAAGTTCTGTTTAAGGGAAACTCCTTCATGCGGAATGTCACTTCTCACAGTGTCTTTCCAGTGGAGAAAAGAAGATAGAACAAGGACGGACAGAGAGAACGATGCAAACCGTGATTGAAGTACAGGGTAAGCCTCGTAGGCCTCTATTATGCATACTGGTAGTTCAACACCGGAAATGTTCCACAGTGTCTACCTCTTCTCAAAACACTTCCAGTATATGAGGGAACTCTGCTACATTAAGTTCTCACGACAGAGATGCGTCTGTGCTCAGTTGGAAAGTGTAGGACGTGTCTGGGTAGCAACCAGTAAGTGTCTGATACAAGCCGCTAAGAGGGGATGCGGAGGAAGGTATCTGCTCAGGGAAGCTACTTCAGGTGCGTACTCATTCATAACAGTGTCTCTCCTTTGAGGATGAAGATAGAACAGGGAACGACTACGGGCACATTAGGTACTGTGAGTAAAGGGCATGCTAAGGCGCTTAAGCCTGCCAAACACATATTGGATGTTCACCACCAGTGCAGATCCGCACTTAGTTTCTGCGTCGAAAACGCTTCCTACACTGAGAGGGAAGTGTGCTTTAGGAGGGATTCACTGCAGTGTTACGTCTGTTAAAGAAGGATGCTTTTGGGACTGACTCGGTGGTAACCGCATTAGGCGCACATAGCTTTCCAGTCTCAGACGTCTAACCGTTAGACTATAGGAAGTTCTGTTTAAGGGAAACTCCTTCATGCGGAATGTCACTTCTCACAGTGTCTTTGCAGTGGAGAAAAGAAGATAGAACAAGGACGGACAGAGAGAACGATGCAAACCGTGATTGAAGTACAGGGTAAGCCTCGTAGGCCTCTATTATGCATACTGGTAGTTCAACACCGGAGATGTTCCACAGTGTCTACCTCTTCTCAAAACACTTCCAGTATATGAGGGAACTCTGCTACATTAAGTTCTCACGACAGAGATGCGTCTGTGCTCAGTTGGAAAGTGTAGGACGTGTCTGGGTAGCAACCAGTAAGTGTCTGATACAAGCCGCTAAGAGGGGATGCGGAGGAAGGTATCTGCTCAGGGAAGCTACTTCAGGTGCGTACTCATTCATAACAGTGTCTCTCCTTTGAGGATGAAGATAGAACAGGGAACGACTACGGGCACATTAGGTACTGTGAGTAAAGGGCATGCTAAGGCGCTTAAGCCTGCCAAACACATATTGGATGTTCACCACCAGTGCAGATCCGCACTTAGTTTCTGCGTCGAAAACGCTTCCTACACTGAGAGGGAAGTGTGCTTTAGGAGGGATTCACTGCAGTGTTACGTCTGTTAAAGAAGGAAGCTTTTGGGACTGACTCTGTGGTAACCCCAATAGGCGCACATAGCTTTCCAGTCTCAGCCGTCTATCCGTTGGACTATAGCAAGTTCTGTTTAAGGGAAACTCCTTCATGCGGAATGTCACTTCTCACAGTGTCTTTCCAGTGGAGGAAAGAAGATAGAACAACGACGGACAGAGAGAACGTTGCAACCCGTGAGTGAAGTACAGGGTAAGGCACCTAAGCCTCTATGATGCATACTGGATGTTCAACACCTGGGATTTTCCACAATGTCTACCACTTCTCAAAACACTTCCAATATAGGAGGGAACTGTGCTACCGTAAGTTCTAATGACAGGGATGCATCTGTGCAAGGTTGAAAACTCGAGGATGTGTCTGGGTAGCAAACATGAAGTGTCTCATAAAGGCACCTTAGACTGGATGCGTAGTAGGTATCTGCTAGGGAAGCTACTTCAGTTTTGTACTCATTCATAACAGTGCTTCTCCTTGGAGGAATGAAGGAAGAACACGGACGGACTAGGGGCACAGTAGGTACTGTGAATAAAGGGCAGGCTATGAACCTTACGCCTGACAACCACATATTGGATGT
Source organism: Neogale vison (assembly GCF_020171115.1). Lineage (NCBI taxonomy): Eukaryota > Metazoa > Chordata > Mammalia > Carnivora > Mustelidae > Neogale > Neogale vison. The sequence goes on from NW_025334856.1 coordinate 2,096,544, forward strand.
TCACCACCAGTGTTGATCCGCACATAGGTTCTGCGTCTAAAACGCTTCCAACACTGAGAGGGAAGTGTGCTTTAGGAGGGATTCACTGCAGTGTTACGTCTGTTAAAGAAGGATGCTTTTGGGACTGACTCTGTGGTAACCGCATTAGGCGCACATAGCTTTCCAGTCTCAGACGTCTAACCGTTAGACTATAGGAAGTTCTGTTTAAGGGAAACTCCTTCATGCGGAATGTCACTTCTCACAGTGTCTTTGCAGTGGAGAAAAGAAGATAGAACAAGGACGGACAGAGAGAACGATGCAAACCGTGATTGAAGTACAGGGTAAGCCTCGTAGGCCTCTATTATGCATACTGGTAGTTCAACACCGGAGATGTTCCACAGTGTCTACCTCTTCTCAAAACACTTCCAGTATATGAGGGAACTCTGCTACATTAAGTTCTCACGACAGTGATGCGTCTGTGCTCAGTTGGAAAGTGTAGGACGTGTCTGGGTAGCAACCAGTAAGTGTCTGATACAAGCCGCTAAGAGGGGATGCGGAGGAAGGTATCTGCTCAGGGAAGCTACTTCAGGTGCGTACTCATTCATAACAGTGTCTCTCCTTTGAGGATGAAGATAGAACAGGGAACGACTACGGGCACATTAGGTACTGTGAGTAAAGGGCATGCTAAGGCGCTTAAGCCTGCCAAACACATATTGGATGTTCACCACCAGTGCAGATCCGCACTTAGTTTCTGCGTCGAAAACGCTTCCTACACTGAGAGGGAAGTGTGCTTTAGGAGGGATTCACTGCAGTGTTACGTCTGTTAAAGAAGGAAGCTTTTGGGACTGACTCTGTGGTAACCCCAATAGGCGCACATAGCTTTCCAGTCTCAGCCGTCTATCCGTTGGACTATAGCAAGTTCTGTTTAAGGGAAACTCCTTCATGCGGAATGTCACTTCTCACAGTGTCTTTCCAGTGGAGGAAAGAAGATAGAACAACGACGGACAGAGAGAACGTTGCAACCCGTGAGTGAAGTACAGGGTAAGGCACCTAAGCCTCTATGATGCATACTGGATGTTCAACACCTGGGATTTTCCACAATGTCTACCACTTCTCAAAACACTTCCAATATAGGAGGGAACTGTGCTACCGTAAGTTCTAATGACAGGGATGCATCTGTGCAAGGTTGAAAACTCGAGGATGTGTCTGGGTAGCAAACATGAAGTGTCTCATAAAGGCACCTTAGACTGGATGCGTAGGAGGTATCTGCTCAGGGAAGCTACTTCAGTTTTGAACTCATTCATAACAGTGCTTCTCCTTGGAGGAATGAAGGAAGAACACGGACGGACTAGGGGCACATTAGGTACTGTGAATAAAGGGCAGGCTATGAACCTTACGCCTGCCAACCACATATTGGATGTTCACCACCAGTGTTGATCCGCACATAGGTTCTGCGTCTAAAACGCTTCCAACACTGAGAGGGAAGTGTGCTTTAGGAGGGATTCACTGCAGTGTTACGTCTGTTAAAGAAGGATGCTTTTGGGACTGACTCTGTGGTAACCGCATTAGGCGCACTTAGCTTTCCAGTCTCAGACGTCTAACCGTTAGACTATAGGAAGTTCTGTTTAAGGGAAACTCCTTCATGCGGAATGTCCCTTCTCACAGTGTCTTTCCAGTGGAGAAAAGAAGATAGAACAAGGACGGACAGAGAGAACGATGCAAACCGTGATTGAAGTACAGGGTAAGCCTCGTAGGCCTCTATTATGCATACTGGTAGTTCAACACCGGAAATGTTCCACAGTGTCTACCTCTTCTCAAAACACTTCCAGTATATGAGGGAACTCTGCTACATTAAGTTCTCAAGACAGAGATGCGTCTGTGCTCAGTTGGAAAGTGTAGGACGTGTCTGGGTAGCAACCAGTAAGTGTCTGATACAAGCCGCTAAGAGGGGATGCGGAGGAAGGTATCTGCTCAGGGAAGCTACTTCAGGTGCGTACTCATTCATAACAGTGTCTCTCCTTTGAGGATGAAGATAGAACAGGGAACGACTACGGGCACATTAGGTACTGTGAGTAAAGGGCATGCTAAGGCGCTTAAGCCTGCCAAACACATATTGGATGTTCACCACCAGTGCAGATCCGCACTTAGTTTCTGCGTCGAAAACGCTTCCTACACTGAGAGGGAAGTGTGCTTTAGGAGGGATTCACTGCAGTGTTACGTCTGTTAAAGAAGGAAGCTTTTGGGACTGACTCTGTGGTAACCCCAATAGGCGCACATAGCTTTCCAGTCTCAGCCGTCTATCCGTTGGACTATAGCAAGTTCTGTTTAAGGGAAACTCCTTCATGCGGAATGTCACTTCTCACAGTGTCTTTCCAGTGGAGGAAAGAAGATAGAACAACGACGGACAGAGAGAACGTTGCAACCCGTGAGTGAAGTACAGGGTAAGGCACCTAAGCCTCTATGATGCATACTGGATGTTCAACACCTGGGATTTTCCACAATGTCTACCACTTCTCAAAACACTTCCAATATAGGAGGGAACTGTGCTACCGTAAGTTCTAATGACAGGGATGCATCTGTGCAAGGTTGAAAACTCGAGGATGTGTCTGGGTAGCAAACATGAAGTGTCTCATAAAGGCACCTTAGACTGGATGCGTAGTAGGTATCTGCTAGGGAAGCTACTTCAGTTTTGTACTCATTCATAACAGTGCTTCTCCTTGGAGGAATGAAGGAAGAACACGGACGGACTAGGGGCACAGTAGGTACTGTGAATAAAGGGCAGGCTATGAACCTTACGCCTGACAACCACATATTGGATGTTCACCACCAGTGTTGATCCGCACATAGGTTCTGCGTCTAAAACGCTTCCAACACTGAGAGGGAAGTGTGCTTTAGGAGGGATTCACTGCAGTGTTACGTCTGTTAAAGAAGGATGCTTTTGGGACTGACTCTGTGGTAACCGCATTAGGCGCACATAGCTTTCCAGTCTCAGACGTCTAACCGTTAGACTATAGGAAGTTCTGTTTAAGGGAAACTCCTTCATGCGGAATGTCACTTCTCACAGTGTCTTTGCAGTGGAGAAAAGAAGATAGAACAAGGACGGACAGAGAGAACGATGCAAACCGTGATTGAAGTACAGGGTAAGCCTCGTAGGCCTCTATTATGCATACTGGTAGTTCAACACCGGAGATGTTCCACAGTGTCTACCTCTTCTCAAAACACTTCCATTATATGAGGGAACTCTGCTACATTAAGTTCTCACGACAGTGATGCGTCTGTGCTCAGTTGGAAAGTGTAGGACGTGTCTGGGTAGCAACCAGTAAGTGTCTGATACAAGCCGCTAAGAGGGGATGCGGAGGAAGGTATCTGCTCAGGGAAGCTACTTCAGGTGCGTACTCATTCATAACAGTGTCTCTCCTTTGAGGATGAAGATAGAACAGGGAACGACTACGGGCACATTAGGTACTGTGAGTAAAGGGCATGCTAAGGCGCTTAAGCCTGCCAAACACATATTGGATGTTCACCACCAGTGCAGATCCGCACTTAGTTTCTGCGTCGAAAACGCTTCCTACACTGAGAGGGAAGTGTGCTTTAGGAGGGATTCACTGCAGTGTTACGTCTGTTAAAGAAGGAAGCTTTTGGGACTGACTCTGTGGTAACCCCAATAGGCGCACATAGCTTTCCAGTCTCAGCCGTCTATCCGTTGGACTATAGCAAGTTCTGTTTAAGGGAAACTCCTTCATGCGGAATGTCACTTCTCACAGTGTCTTTCCAGTGGAGGAAAGAAGATAGAACAACGACGGACAGAGAGAACGTTGCAACCCGTGAGTGAAGTACAGGGTAAGGCACCTAAGCCTCTATGATGCATACTGGATGTTCAACAACTGGGATTTTCCACAATGTCTACCAATTCTCAAAACACTTCCAATATAGGAGGGTACTGTGCTACCGTAAGTTCTAATGACAGGGATGCATCTGTGCAAGGTTGAAAACTCGAGGATGTGTCTGGGTAGCAAACATGAAGTGTCTCATAAAGGCACCTTAGACTGGATGCGTAGTAGGTATCTGCTAGGGAAGCTACTTCAGTTTTGTACTCATTCATAACAGTGCTTCTCCTTGGAGGAATGAAGGAAGAACACGGACGGACTAGGGGCACAGTAGGTACTGTGAATAAAGGGCAGGCTATGAACCTTACGCCTGACAACCACATATTGGATGTTCACCACCAGTGTTGATCCGCACATAGGTTCTGCGTCTAAAACGCTTCCAACACTGAGAGGGAAGTGTGCTTTAGGAGGGATTCACTGCAGTGTTACGTCTGTTAAAGAAGGATGCTTTTGGGACTGACTCTGTGGTAACCGCATTAGGCGCACATAGCTTTCCAGTCTCAGACGTCTAACCGTTAGACTATAGGAAGTTCTGTTTAAGGGAAACTCCTTCATGCGGAATGTCACTTCTCACAGTGTCTTTGCAGTGGAGAAAAGAAGATAGAACAAGGACGGACAGAGAGAACGATGCAAACCGTGATTGACGTACAGGGTAAGCCTCGTAGGCCTCTATTATGCATACTGGTAGTTCAACACCGGAGATGTTCCACAGTGTCTAACTCTTCTCAAAACACTTCCAGTATATGAGGGAACTCTGCTACATTAAGTTCTCACGACAGAGATGCGTCTGTGCTCAGTTGGATAGTGTAGGACGTGTCTGGGTAGCAACCAGTAAGTGTCTGATACAAGCCGCTAAGAGGGGATGCGGAGGAAGGTATCTGCTCAGGGAAGCTACTTCAGGTGCGTACTCATTCATAACAGTGTCTCTCCTTTGAGGATGAAGATAGAACAGGGAACGACTACGGGCACATTAGGTACTGTGAGTAAAGGGCATGCTAAGGCGCTTAAGCCTGCCAAACACATATTGGATGTTCACCACCAGTGCAGATCCGCACTTAGTTTCTGCGTCGAAAACGCTTCCTACACTGAGAGGGAAGTGTGCTTTAGGAGGGATTCACTGCAGTGTTACGTCTGTTAAAGAAGGAAGCTTTTGGGACTGACTCTGTGGTAACCCCAATAGGCGCACATAGCTTTCCAGTCTCAGCCGTCTATCCGTTGGACTATAGCAAGTTCTGTTTAAGGGAAACTCCTTCATGCGGAATGTCACTTCTCACAGTGTCTTTCCAGTGGAGGAAAGAAGATAGAACAACGACGGACAGAGAGAACGTTGCAACCCGTGAGTGAAGTACAGGGTAAGGCACCTAAGCCTCTATGATGCATACTGGATGTTCAACACCTGGGATTTTCCACAATGTCTACCACTTCTCAAAACACTTCCAATATAGGAGGGAACTGTGCTACCGTAAGTTCTAATGACAGGGATGCATCTGTGCAAGGTTGAAAACTCGAGGATGTGTCTGGGTAGCAAACATGAAGTGTCTCATAAAGGCACCTTAGACTGGATGCGTAGTAGGTATCTGCTAGGGAAGCTACTTCAGTTTTGTACTCATTCATAACAGTGCTTCTCCTTGGAGGAATGAAGGAAGAACACGGACGGACTAGGGGCACAGTAGGTACTGTGAATAAAGGGCAGGCTATGAACCTTACGCCTGACAACCACATATTGGATGTTCACCACCAGTGTTGATCCGCACATAGGTTCTGCGTCTAAAACGCTTCCAACACTGAGAGGGAAGTGTGCTTTAGGAGGGATTCACTGCAGTGTTACGTCTGTTAAAGAAGGATGCTTTTGGGACTGACTCTGTGGTAACCGCATTAGGCGCACATAGCTTTCCAGTCTCAGACGTCTAACCGTTAGACTATAGGAAGTTCTGTTTAAGGGAAACTCCTTCATGCGGAATGTCACTTCTCACAGTGTCTTTGCAGTGGAGAAAAGAAGATAGAACAAGGACGGACAGAGAGAACGATGCAAACCGTGATTGAAGTACAGGGTAAGCCTCGTAGGCCTCTATTATGCATACTGGTAGTTCAACACCGGAGATGTTCCACAGTGTCTACCTCTTCTCAAAACACTTCCAGTATATGAGGGAACTCTGCTACATTAAGTTCTCACGACAGAGATGCGTCTGTGCTCAGTTGGAAAGTGTAGGACGTGTCTGGGTAGCAACCAGTAAGTGTCTGATACAAGCCGCTAAGAGGGGATGCGGAGGAAGGTATCTGCTCAGGGAAGCTACTTCAGGTGCGTACTCATTCATAACAGTGTCTCTCCTTTGAGGATGAAGATAGAACAGGGAACGACTACGGGCACATTAGGTACTGTGAGTAAAGGGCATGCTAAGGCGCTTAAGCCTGCCAAACACATATTGGATGTTCACCACCAGTGCAGATCCGCACTTAGTTTCTGCGTCGAAAACGCTTCCTACACTGAGAGGGAAGTGTGCTTTAGGAGGGATTCACTGCAGTGTTACGTCTGTTAAAGAAGGAAGCTTTTGGGACTGACTCTGTGGTAACCCCAATAGGCGCACATAGCTTTCCAGTCTCAGCCGTCTATCCGTTGGACTATAGCAAGTTCTGTTTAAGGGAAACTCCTTCATGCGGAATGTCACTTCTCACAGTGTCTTTCCAGTGGAGGAAAGAAGATAGAACAACGACGGACAGAGAGAACGTTGCAACCCGTGAGTGAAGTACAGGGTAAGGCACCTAAGCCTCTATGATGCATACTGGATGTTCAACACCTGGGATTTTCCACAATGTCTACCACTTCTCAAAACACTTCCAATATAGGAGGGAACTGTGCTACCGTAAGTTCTAATGACAGGGATGCATCTGTGCAAGGTTGAAAACTCGAGGATGTGTCTGGGTAGCAAACATGAAGTGTCTCATAAAGGCACCTTAGACTGGATGCGTAGGAGGTATCTGCTCAGGGAAGCTACTTCAGTTTTGAACTCATTCATAACAGTGCTTCTCCTTGGAGGAATGAAGGAAGAACACGGACGGACTAGGGGCACATTAGGTACTGTGAATAAAGGGCAGGCTATGAACCTTACGCCTGCCAACCACATATTGGATGTTCACCACCAGTGTTGATCCGCACATAGGTTCTGCGTCTAAAACGCTTCCAACACTGAGAGGGAAGTGTGCTTTAGGAGGGATTCACTGCAGTGTTACGTCTGTTAAAGAAGGATGCTTTTGGGACTGACTCTGTGGTAACCGCATTAGGCGCACTTAGCTTTCCAGTCTCAGACGTCTAACCGTTAGACTATAGGAAGTTCTGTTTAAGGGAAACTCCTTCATGCGGAATGTCCCTTCTCACAGTGTCTTTCCAGTGGAGAAAAGAAGATAGAACAAGGACGGACAGAGAGAACGATGCAAACCGTGATTGAAGTACAGGGTAAGCCTCGTAGGCCTCTATTATGCATACTGGTAGTTCAACACCGGAAATGTTCCACAGTGTCTACCTCTTCTCAAAACACTTCCAGTATATGAGGGAACTCTGCTACATTAAGTTCTCAAGACAGAGATGCGTCTGTGCTCAGTTGGAAAGTGTAGGACGTGTCTGGGTAGCAACCAGTAAGTGTCTGATACAAGCCGCTAAGAGGGGATGCGGAGGAAGGTATCTGCTCAGGGAAGCTACTTCAGGTGCGTACTCATTCATAACAGTGTCTCTCCTTTGAGGATGAAGATAGAACAGGGAACGACTACGGGCACATTAGGTACTGTGAGTAAAGGGCATGCTAAGGCGCTTAAGCCTGCCAAACACATATTGGATGTTCACCACCAGTGCAGATCCGCACTTAGTTTCTGCGTCGAAAACGCTTCCTACACTGAGAGGGAAGTGTGCTTTAGGAGGGATTCACTGCAGTGTTACGTCTGTTAAAGAAGGAAGCTTTTGGGACTGACTCTGTGGTAACCCCAATAGGCGCACATAGCTTTCCAGTCTCAGCCGTCTATCCGTTGGACTATAGCAAGTTCTGTTTAAGGGAAACTCCTTCATGCGGAATGTCACTTCTCACAGTGTCTTTCCAGTGGAGGAAAGAAGATAGAACAACGACGGACAGAGAGAACGTTGCAACCCGTGAGTGAAGTACAGGGTAAGGCACCTAAGCCTCTATGATGCATACTGGATGTTCAACACCTGGGATTTTCCACAATGTCTACCACTTCTCAAAACACTTCCAATATAGGAGGGAACTGTGCTACCGTAAGTTCTAATGACAGGGATGCATCTGTGCAAGGTTGAAAACTCGAGGATGTGTCTGGGTAGCAAACATGAAGTGTCTCATAAAGGCACCTTAGACTGGATGCGTAGTAGGTATCTGCTAGGGAAGCTACTTCAGTTTTGTACTCATTCATAACAGTGCTTCTCCTTGGAGGAATGAAGGAAGAACACGGACGGACTAGGGGCACAGTAGGTACTGTGAATAAAGGGCAGGCTATGAACCTTACGCCTGACAACCACATATTGGATGTTCACCACCAGTGTTGATCCGCACATAGGTTCTGCATCTAAAACGCTTCCAACACTGAGAGGGAAGTGTGCTTTAGGAGGGATTCACTGCAGTGTTACGTCTGTTAAAGAAGGATGCTTTTGGGACTGACTCTGTGGTAACCGCATTAGGCGCACATAGCTTTCCAGTCTCAGACGTCTAACCGTTAGACTATAGGAAGTTCTGTTTAAGGGAAACTCCTTCATGCGGAATGTCACTTCTCACAGTGTCTTTGCAGTGGAGAAAAGAAGATAGAACAAGGACGGACAGAGAGAACGATGCAAACCGTGATTGAAGTACAGGGAAAGCCTCGTAGGCCTCTATTATGCATACTGGTAGTTCAACACCGGAGATGTTCCACAGTGTCTAACTCTTCTCAAAACACTTCCAGTATATGAGGGAACTCTGCTACATTAAGTTCTCACGACAGAGATGCGTCTGTGCTCAGTTGGATAGTGTAGGACGTGTCTGGGTAGCAACCAGTAAGTGTCTGATACAAGCCGCTAAGAGGGGATGCGGAGGAAGGTATCTGCTCAGGGAAGCTACTTCAGGTGCGTACTCATTCATAACAGTGTCTCTCCTTTGAGGATGAAGATAGAACAGGGAACGACTACGGGCACATTAGGTACTGTGAGTAAAGGGCATGCTAAGGCGCTTAAGCCTGCCAAACACATATTGGATGTTCACCACCAGTGCAGATCCGCACTTAGTTTCTGCGTCGAAAACGCTTCCTACACTGAGAGGGAAGTGTGCTTTAGGAGGGATTCACTGCAGTGTTACGTCTGTTAAAGAAGGAAGCTTTTGGGACTGACTCTGTGGTAACCCCAATAGGCGCACATAGCTTTCCAGTCTCAGCCGTCTATCCGTTGGACTATAGCAAGTTCTGTTTAAGGGAAACTCCTTCATGCGGAATGTCACTTCTCACAGTGTCTTTCCAGTGGAGGAAAGAAGATAGAACAACGACGGACAGAGAGAACGTTGCAACCCGTGAGTGAAGTACAGGGTAAGGCACCTAAGCCTCTATGATGCATACTGGATGTTCAACACCTGGGATTTTCCACAATGTCTACCACTTCTCAAAACACTTCCAATATAGGAGGGAACTGTGCTACCGTAAGTTCTAATGACAGGGATGCATCTGTGCAAGGTTGAAAACTCGAGGATGTGTCTGGGTAGCAAACATGAAGTGTCTCATAAAGGCACCTTAGACTGGATGCGTAGTAGGTATCTGCTAGGGAAGCTACTTCAGTTTTGTACTCATTCATAACAGTGCTTCTCCTTGGAGGAATGAAGGAAGAACACGGACGGACTAGGGGCACAGTAGGTACTGTGAATAAAGGGCAGGCTATGAACCTTACGCCTGACAACCACATATTGGATGTTCACCACCAGTGTTGATCCGCACATAGGTTCTGCGTCTAAAACGCTTCCAACACTGAGAGGGAAGTGTGCTTTAGGAGGGATTCACTGCAGTGTTACGTCTGTTAAAGAAGGATGCTTTTGGGACTGACTCTGTGGTAACCGCATTAGGCGCACATAGCTTTCCAGTCTCAGACGTCTAACCGTTAGACTATAGGAAGTTCTGTTTAAGGGAAACTCCTTCATGCGGAATGTCACTTCTCACAGTGTCTTTGCAGTGGAGAAAAGAAGATAGAACAAGGACGGACAGAGAGAACGATGCAAACCGTGATTGAAGTACAGGGTAAGCCTCGTAGGCCTCTATTATGCATACTGGTAGTTCAACACCGGAGATGTTCCACAGTGTCTAACTCTTCTCAAAACACTTCCAGTATATGAGGGAACTCTGCTACATTAAGTTCTCACGACAGAGATGCGTCTGTGCTCAGTTGGATAGTGTAGGACGTGTCTGGGTAGCAACCAGTAAGTGTCTGATACAAGCCGCTAAGAGGGGATGCGGAGGAAGGTATCTGCTCAGGGAAGCTACTTCAGGTGCGTACTCATTCATAACAGTGTCTCTCCTTTGAGGATGAAGATAGAACAGGGAACGACTACGGGCACATTAGGTACTGTGAGTAAAGGGCATGCTAAGGCGCTTAAGCCTGCCAAACACATATTGGATGTTCACCACCAGTGCAGATCCGCACTTAGTTTCTGCGTCGAAAACGCTTCCTACACTGAGAGGGAAGTGTGCTTTAGGAGGGATTCACTGCAGTGTTACGTCTGTTAAAGAAGGAAGCTTTTGGGACTGACTCTGTGGTAACCCCAATAGGCGCACATAGCTTTCCAGTCTCAGCCGTCTATCCGTTGGACTATAGCAAGTTCTGTTTAAGGGAAACTCCTTCATGCGGAATGTCACTTCTCACAGTGTCTTTCCAGTGGAGGAAAGTAGATAGAACAACGACGGACAGAGAGAACGTTGCAACCCGTGAGTGAAGTACAGGGTAAGGCACCTAAGCCTCTATGATGCATACTGGATGTTCAACACCTGGGATTTTCCACAATGTCTACCACTTCTCAAAACACTTCCAATATAGGAGGGAACTGTGCTACCGTAAGTTCTAATGACAGGGATGCATCTGTGCAAGGTTGAAAACTCGAGGATGTGTCTGGGTAGCAAACATGAAGTGTCTCATAAAGGCACCTTAGACTGGATGCGTAGGAGGTATCTGCTCAGGGAAGCTACTTCAGTTTTGTACTCATTCATAACAGTGCTTCTCCTTGGAGGAATGAAGGAAGAACACGGACGGACTAGGGGCACAGTAGGTACTGTGAATAAAGGGCAGGCTATGAACCTTACGCCTGACAACCACATATTGGATGTTCACCACCAGTGTTGATCCGCACATAGGTTCTGCGTCTAAAACGCTTCCAACACTGAGAGGGAAGTGTGCTTTAGGAGGGATTCACTGCAGTGTTACGTCTGTTAAAGAAGGATGCTTTTGGGACTGACTCTGTGGTAACCGCATTAGGCGCACATAGCTTTCCAATCTCAGACGTCTAACCGTTAGACTATAGGAAGTTCTGTTTAAGGGAAACTCCTTCATGCGGAATGTCACTTCTCACAGTGTCTTTGCAGTGGAGAAAAGAAGATAGAACAAGGACGGACAGAGAGAACGATGCAAACCGTGATTGAAGTACAGGGTAAGCCTCGTAGGCCTCTATTATGCATACTGGTAGTTCAACACCGGAGATGTTCCACAGTGTCTAACTCTTCTCAAAACACTTCCAGTATATGAGGGAACTCTGCTACATTAAGTTCTCACGACAGAGATGCGTCTGTGCTCAGTTGGATAGTGTAGGACGTGTCTGGGTAGCAACCAGTAAGTGTCTGATACAAGCCGCTAAGAGGGGATGCGGAGGAAGGTATCTGCTCAGGGAAGCTACTTCAGGTGCGTACTCATTCATAACAGTGTCTCTCCTTTGAGGATGAAGATAGAACAGGGAACGACTACGGGCACATTAGGTACTGTGAGTAAAGGGCATGCTAAGGCGCTTAAGCCTGCCAAACACATATTGGATGTTCACCACCAGTGCAGATCCGCACTTAGTTTCTGCGTCGAAAACGCTTCCTACACTGAGAGGGAAGTGTGCTTTAGGAGGGATTCACTGCAGTGTTACGTCTGTTAAAGAAGGAAGCTTTTGGGACTGACTCTGTGGTAACCCCAATAGGCGCACATAGCTTTCCAGTCTCAGCCGTCTATCCGTTGGACTATAGCAAGTTCTGTTTAAGGGAAACTCCTTCATGCGGAATGTCACTTCTCACAGTGTCTTTCCAGTGGAGGAAAGAAGATAGAACAACGACGGACAGAGAGAACGTTGCAACCCGTGAGTGAAGTACAGGGTAAGGCACCTAAGCCTCTATGATGCATACTGGATGTTCAGCACCTGGGATTTACCACAATGTCTACCACTTCTCAAAACACTTCCAATATAGGAGGGAACTGTGCTACCGTAAGTTCTAATGACAGGGATGCATCTGTGCAAGGTTGAAAACTCGAGGATGTGTCTGGGTAGCAAACATGAAGTGTCTCATAAAGGCACCTTAGACTGGATGCGTAGGAGGTATCTGCTCAGGGAAGCTACTTCAGTTTTGAACTCATTCATTACAGTGCTTCTCCTTGGAGGAATGAAGGAAGAACACGGACGGACTAGGGGCACATTAGGTACTGTGAATAAAGGGCAGGCTATGAACCTTACGCCTGCCAACCACATATTGGATGTTCACCACCAGTGTTGATCCGCACATAGGTTCTGCGTCTAAAACGCTTCCAACACTGAGAGGGAAGTGTGCTTTAGGAGGGATTCACTGCAGTGTTACGTCTGTTAAAGAAGGATGCTTTTGGGACTGACTCGGTGGTAACCGCATTAGGCGCACATAGCTTTCCAGTCTCAGACGTCTAACCGTTAGACTATAGGAAGTTCTGTTTAAGGGAAACTCCTTCATGCGGAATGTCACTTCTCACAGTGTCTTTGCAGTGGAGAAAAGAAGATAGAACAAGGACGGACAGAGAGAACGATGCAAACCGTGATTGAAGTACAGGGTAAGCCTCGTAGGCCTCTATTATGCATACTGGTAGTTCAACACCGGAGATGTTCCACAGTGTCTACCTCTTCTCAAAACACTTCCAGTATATGAGGGAACTCTGCTACATTAAGTTCTCACGACAGAGATGCGTCAGTGCTCAGTTGGAAAGTGTAGGACGTGTCTGGGTAGCAACCAGTAAGTGTCTGATACAAGCCGCTAAGAGGGGATGCGGAGGAAGGTATCTGCTCAGGGAAGCTACTTCAGGTGCGTACTCATTCATAACAGTGTCTCTCCTTTGAGGATGAAGATAGAACAGGGAACGACTACGGGCACATTAGGTACTGTGAGTAAAGGGCATGCTAAGGCGCTTAAGCCTGCCAAACACATATTGGATGTTCACCACCAGTGCAGATCGGCACTTAGTTTCTCCGTCGAAAACGCTTCCTACACTGAGAGGGAAGTGTGCTTTAGGAGGGATTCACTGCAGTGTTACGTCTGTTAATGAAGGATGCTTTTGGGACTGACTCGGTGGTAACCGCATTAGGCGCACATAGCTTTCCAGTCTCAGACGTCTAACCGTTAGACTATAGGAAGTTCTGTTTAAGGGAAACTCCTTCATGCGGAATGTCACTTCTCACAGTGTCTTTGCAGTGGAGAAAAGAAGATAGAACAAGGACGGACAGAGAGAACGATGCAAACCGTGATTGAAGTACAGGGTAAGCCTCGTAGGCCTCTATTATGCATACTGGTAGTTCAACACCGGAGATGTTCCACAGTGTCTACCTCTTCTCAAAACACTTCCAGTATATGAGGGAACTCTGCTACATTAAGTTCTCACGACAGAGATGCGTCTGTGCTCAGTTGGAAAGTGTAGGACGTGTCTGGGTAGCAACCAGTAAGTGTCTGATACAAGCCGCTAAGAGGGGATGCGGAGGAAGGTATCTGCTCAGGGAAGCTACTTCAGGTGCGTACTCATTCATAACAGTGTCTCTCCTTTGAGGATGAAGATAGAACAGGGAACGACTACGGGCACATTAGGTACTGTGAGTAAAGGGCATGCTAAGGCGCTTAAGCCTGCCAAACACATATTGGATGTTCACCACCAGTGCAGATCCGCACTTAGTTTCTGCGTCGAAAACGCTTCCTACACTGAGAGGGAAGTGTGCTTTAGGAGGGATTCACTGCAGTGTTACGTCTGTTAAAGAAGGAAGCTTTTGGGACTGACTCTGTGGTAACCCCAATAGGCGCACATAGCTTTCCAGTCTCAGCCGTCTATCCGTTGGACTATAGCAAGTTCTGTTTAAGGGAAACTCCTTCATGCGGAATGTCACTTCTCACAGTGTCTTTCCAGTGGAGGAAAGAAGATAGAACAACGACGGACAGAGAGAACGTTGCAACCCGTGAGTGAAGTACAGGGTAAGGCACCTAAGCCTCTATGATGCATACTGGATGTTCAACACCTGGGATTTTCCACAATGTCTACCACTTCTCAAAACACTTCCAATATAGGAGGGAACTGTGCTACCGTAAGTTCTAATGACAGGGATGCATCTGTGCAAGGTTGAAAACTCGAGGATGTGTCTGGGTAGCAAACATGAAGTGTCTCATAAAGGCACCTTAGACTGGATGCGTAGTAGGTATCTGCTAGGGAAGCTACTTCAGTTTTGTACTCATTCATAACAGTGCTTCTACTTGGAGGAAAAAAGGAAGAACACGGACGGACTAGGGGCACAGTAGGTACTGTGAATAAAGGGCAGGCTATGAACCTTACGCCTGCCAACCACATATTGGATGTTCACCACCAGTGTTGATCCGCACATAGGTTCTGCGTCTAAAACGCTTCCAACACTGAGAGGGAAGTGTGCTTTAGGAGGGATTCACTGCAGTGTTACGTCTGTTAAAGAAGGATGCTTTTGGGACTGACTCTGTGGTAACCGCATTAGGCGCACATAGCTTTCCAGTCTCAGACGTCTAACCGTTAGACTATAGGAAGTTCTGTTTAAGGGAAACTCCTTCATGCGGAATGTCACTTCTCACAGTGTCTTTGCAGTGAAGAAAAGAAGATAGAACAAGGACGGACAGAGAGAACGATGCAAACCGTGATTGAAGTACAGGGTAAGCCTCGTAGGCCTCTATTATTCATACTGGTAGTTCAACACCGAAGATGTTCCACAGTGTCTACCTCTTCTCAAAACACTTCCAGTATATGAGGGAACTCTGCTACATTAAGTTCTCACGACAGAGATGCGTCTGTGCTCAGTTGGAAAGTGTAGGACGTGTCCGGGTAGCAACCAGTAAGTGTCTGATACAAGCGGCTAAGAGGGGATGCGGAGGAAGGTATCTGCTCAGGGAAGCTACTTCAGGTGCGTACTCATTCATAACAGTGTCTCTCCTTTGAGGATGAAGATAAACAGGGAACGACTACGGGCACATTAGGTACTGTGAGTAAAGGGCATGCTAAGGCGCTTAAGCCTGCCAAACACATATTGGATGTTCACCACCAGTGCAGATCCGCACTTAGTTTCTGCGTCGAAAACGCTTCCTACACTGAGAGGGAAGTGTGCTTTAGGAGGGATTCACTGCAGAGTTACGTCTATTAAAGAAGGATGCTTTTGGGACTGACTCTGTGGTAACCGCATTAGGCGCACATAGCTTTCCAGTCTCAGACGTCTAACCGTTAGACTATAGGAAGTTCTGTTTAAGGGAAACTCCTTCATGCGGAATGTCACTTCTCACAGTGTCTTTGCAGTGGAGAAAAGAAGATAGAACAAGGACGGACAGAGAGAACGATGCAAACCGTGATTGAAGTACAGGGTAAGCCTCGTAGGCCTCTATTATGCATACTGGTAGTTCAACACCGGAGATGTTCCACAGTGTCTACCTCTTCTCAAAACACTTCCAGTATATGAGGGAACTCTGCTACATTAAGTTCTCACGACAGAGATGCGTCTGTGCTCAGTTGGAAAGTGTAGGACGTGTCTGGGTAGCAACCAGTAAGTGTCTGATACAAGCCGCTAAGAGGGGATGCGGAGGAAGGTATCTGCTCAGGGAAGCTACTTCAGGTGCGTACTCATTCATAACAGTGTCTCTCCTTTGAGGATGAAGATAGAACAGGGAACGACTACGGGCACATTAGGTACTGTGAGTAAAGGGCATGCTAAGGCGCTTAAGCCTGCCAAACACATATTGGATGTTCACCACCAGTGCAGATCCGCACTTAGTTTCTGCGTCGAAAACGCTTCCTACACTGAGAGGGAAGTGTGCTTTAGGAGGGATTCACTGCAGTGTTACGTCTGTTAAAGAAGGAAGCTTTTGGGACTGACTCTGTGGTAACCCCAATAGGCGCACATAGCTTTCCAGTCTCAGCCGTCTATCCGTTGGACTATAGCAAGTTCTGTTTAAGGGAAACTCCTTCATGCGGAATGTCACTTCTCACAGTGTCTTTCCAGTGGAGGAAAGAAGATAGAACAACGACGGACAGAGAGAACGTTGCAACCCGTGAGTGAAGTACAGGGTAAGGCACCTAAGCCTCTATGATGCATACTGGATGTTCAACACCTGGGATTTTCCACAATGTCTACCACTTCTCAAAACACTTCCAATATAGGAGGGAACTGTGCTACCGTAAGTTCTAATGACAGGGATGCATCTGAGCAAGGTTGAAAACTCGAGGATGTGTCTGGGTAGCAAACATGAAGTGTCTCATAAAGGCACCTTAGACTGGATGCGTAGGAGGTATCTGCTCAGGGAAGCTACTTCAGTTTTGAACTCATTCATTACAGTGCTTCTCCTTGGAGGAATGAAGGAAGAACACGGACGGACTAGGGGCACATTAGGTACTGTGAATAAAGGGCAGGCTATGAACCTTACGCCTGCCAACCACATATTGGATGTTCACCACCAGTGTTGATCCGCACATAGGTTCTGCGTCTAAAACGCTTCCAACACTGAGAGGGAAGTGTGCTTTAGGAGGGATTCACTGCAGTGTTACGTCTGTTAAAGAAGGATGCTTTTGGGACTGACTCGGTGGTAACCGCATTAGGCGCACATAGCTTTCCAGTCTCAGACGTCTAACCGTTAGACTATAGGAAGTTCTGTTTAAGGGAAACTCCTTCATGCGGAATGTCACTTCTCACAGTGTCTTTGCAGTTGAGAAAAGAAGATAGAACAAGGACGGACAGAGAGAACGATGCAAACCGTGATTGAAGTACAGGGTAAGCCTCGTAGGCCTCTATTATGCATACTGGTAGTTCAACACCGGAGATGTTCCACAGTGTCTACCTCTTCTCAAAACACTTCCAGTATATGAGGGAACTCTGCTACATTAAGTTCTCACGACAGAGATGCGTCTGTGCTCAGTTGGAAAGTGTAGGACGTGTCTGGGTAGCAAACAGTAAGTGTCTGATACAAGCCGCTAAGAGGGGATGCGGAGGAAGGTATCTGCTCAGGGAAGCTACTTCAGGTGCGTACTCATTCATAACAGTGTCTCTCCTTTGAGGATGAAGATAGAACAGGGAACGACTACGGGCACATTAGGTACTGTGAGTAAAGGGCATGCTAAGGCGCTTAAGCCTGCCAAACACATATTGGATGTTCACCACCAGTGCAGATCGGCACTTAGTTTCTCCGTCGAAAACGCTTCCTACACTGAGAGGGAAGTGTGCTTTAGGAGGGATTCACTGCAGTGTTACGTCTGTTAATGAAGGATGCTTTTGGGACTGACTCGGTGGTAACCGCATTAGGCGCACATAGCTTTCCAGTCTCAGACGTCTAACCGTTAGACTATAGGAAGTTCTGTTTAAGGGAAACTCCTTCATGCGGAATGTCACTTCTCACAGTGTCTTTGCAGTGGAGAAAAGAAGATAGAACAAGGACGGACAGAGAGAACGATGCAAACCGTGATTGAAGTACAGGGTAAGCCTCGTAGGCCTCTATTATGCATACTGGTAGTTCAACACCGGAGATGTTCCACAGTGTCTACCTCTTCTCAAAACACTTCCAGTATATGAGGGAACTCTGCTACATTAAGTTCTCACGACAGAGATGCGTCAGTGCTCAGTTGGAAAGTGTAGGACGTGTCTGGGTAGCAACCAGTAAGTGTCTGATACAAGCCGCTAAGAGGGGATGCGGAGGAAGGTATCTGCTCAGGGAAGCTACTTCAGGTGCGTACTCATTCATAACAGTGTCTCTCCTTTGAGGATGAAGATAGAACAGGGAACGACTACGGGCACATTAGGTACTGTGAGTAAAGGGCATGCTAAGGCGCTTAAGCCTGCCAAACACATATTGGATGTTCACCACCAGTGCAGATCGGCACTTAGTTTCTCCGTCGAAAACGCTTCCTACACTGAGAGGGAAGTGTGCTTTAGGAGGGATTCACTGCAGTGTTACGTCTGTTAATGAAGGATGCTTTTGGGACTGACTCGGTGGTAACCGCATTAGGCGCACATAGCTTTCCAGTCTCAGACGTCTAACCGTTAGACTATAGGAAGTTCTGTTTAAGGGAAACTCCTTCATGCGGAATGTCACTTCTCACAGTGTCTTTGCAGTGGAGAAAAGAAGATAGAACAAGGACGGACAGAGAGAACGATGCAAACCGTGATTGAAGTACAGGGTAAGCCTCGTAGGCCTCTATTATGCATACTGGTAGTTCAACACCGGAGATGTTCCACAGTGTCTACCTCTTCTCAAAACACTTCCAGTATATGAGGGAACTCTGCTACATTAAGTTCTCACGACAGAGATGCGTCTGTGCTCAGTTGGAAAGTGTAGGACGTGTCTGGGTAGCAACCAGTAAGTGTCTGATACAAGCCGCTAAGAGGGGATGCGGAGGAAGGTATCTGCTCAGGGAAGCTACTTCAGGTGCGTACTCATTCATAACAGTGTCTCTCCTTTGAGGATGAAGATAGAACAGGGAACGACTACGGGCACATTAGGTACTGTGAGTAAAGGGCATGCTAAGGCGCTTAAGCCTGCCAAACACATATTGGATGTTCACCACCAGTGCAGATCCGCACTTAGTTTCTCCGTAGAAAACGCTTCCTACACTGAGAGGGAAGTGTGCTTTAGGAGGGATTCACTGCAGTGTTACGTCTGTTAAAGAAGGATGCTTTTGGGACTGACTCGGTGGTAACCGCATTAGGCGCACATAGCTTTCCAGTCTCAGACGTCTAACCGTTAGACTATAGGAAGTTCTGTTTAAGGGAAACTCCTTCATGCGGAATGTCACTTCTCACAGTGTCTTTGCAGTTGAGAAAAGAAGATAGAACAAGGACGGACAGAGAGAACGATGCAAACCGTGATTGAAGTACAGGGTAAGCCTCGTAGGCCTCTATTATGCATACTGGTAGTTCAACACCGGAGATGTTCCACAGTGTCTACCTCTTCTCAAAACACTTCCAGTATATGAGGGAACTCTGCTACATTAAGTTCTCACGACAGAGATGCGTCTGTGCTCAGTTGGAAAGTGTAGGACGTGTCTGGGTAGCAACCAGTAAGTGTCTGATACAAGCCGCTAAGAGGGGATGCGGAGGAAGGTATCTGCTCAGGGAAGCTACTTCAGGTGCGTACTCATTCATAACAGTGTCTCTACTTTGAGGATGAAGATAGAACAGGGAACGACTACGGGCACATTAGGTACTGTGAGTAAAGGGCATGCTAAGGCGCTTAAGCCTGCCAAACACATATTGGATGTTCACCACCAGTGCAGATCCGCACTTAGTTTCTGCGTCGAAAACGCTTCCTACACTGAGAGGGAAGTGTGCTTTAGGAGGGATTCACTGCAGTGTTACGTCTGTTAAAGAAGGAAGCTTTTGGGACTGACTCTGTGGTAACCCCAATAGGCGCACATAGCTTTCCAGTCTCAGCCGTCTATCCGTTGGACTATAGCAAGTTCTGTTTAAGGGAAACTCCTTCATGCGGAATGTCACTTCTCACAGTGTCTTTCCAGTGGAGGAAAGAAGATAGAACAACGACGGACAGAGAGAACGTTGCAACCCGTGAGTGAAGTACAGGGTAAGGCACCTAAGCCTCTATGATGCATACTGGATGTTCAACACCTGGGATTTTCCACAATGTCTACCACTTCTCAAAACACTTCCAATATAGGAGGGAACTGTGCTACCGTAAGTTCTAATGACAGGGATGCATCTGTGCAAGGTTGAAAACTCGAGGATGTGTCTGGGTAGCAAACATGAAGTGTCTCATAAAGGCACCTTAGACTGGATGCGTAGTAGGTATCTGCTAGGGAAGCTACTTCAGTTTTGTACTCATTCATAACAGTGCTTCTCCTTGGAGGAATGAAGGAAGAACACGGACGGACTAGGGGCACAGTAGGTACTGTGAATAAAGGGCAGGCTATGAACCTTACGCCTGCCAACCACATATTGGATGTTCACCACCAGTGTTGATCCGCACATAGGTTCTGCGTCTAAAACGCTTCCAACACTGAGAGGGAAGTGTGCTTTAGGAGGGATTCACTGCAGTGTTACGTCTGTTAAAGAAGGATGCTTTTGGGACTGACTCTGTGGTAACCGCATTAGGCGCACATAGCTTTCCAGTCTCAGACGTCTAACCGTTAGACTATAGGAAGTTCTGTTTAAGGGAAACTCCTTCATGCGGAATGTCACTTCTCACAGTGTCTTTGCAGTGAAGAAAAGAAGATAGAACAAGGACGGACAGAGAGAACGATGCAAACCGTGATTGAAGTACAGGGTAAGCCTCGTAGGCCTCTATTATTCATACTGGTAGTTCAACACCGGAGATGTTCCACAGTGTCTACCTCTTCTCAAAACACTTCCAGTATATGAGGGAACTCTGCTACATTAAGTTCTCACGACAGAGATGCGTCTGTGCTCAGTTGGAAAGTGTAGGACGTGTCTGGGTAGCAACCAGTAAGTGTCTGATACAAGCCGCTAAGAGGGGATGCGGAGGAAGGTATCTGCTCAGGGAAGCTACTTCAGGTGCGTACTCATTCATAACAGTGTCTCTCCTTTGAGGATGAAGATAGAACAGGGAACGACTACGGGCACATTAGGTACTGTGAGAAAAGGGCATGCTAAGGCGCTTAAGCCTGCCAAACACATATTGGATGTTCACCTCCAGTGCAGATCGGCACTTAGTTTCTCCGTCGAAAACGCTTCCTACACTGAGAGGGAAGTGTGCTTTAGGAGGGATTCACTGCAGTGTTACGTCTGTTAAAGAAGGATGCTTTTGGGACTGACTCGGTGGTAACCGCATTAGGCGCACATAGCTTTCCAGTCTCAGACGTCTAACCGTTAGACTATAGGAAGTTCTGTTTAAGGGAAACTCCTTCATGCGGAATGTCACTTCTCACAGTGTCTTTGCAGTGGAGAAAAGAAGATAGAACAAGGACGGACAGAGAGAACGATGCAAACCGTGATTGAAGTACAGGGTAAGCCTCGTAGGCCTCTATTATGCATACTGGTAGTTCAACACCGGAGATGTTCCACAGTGTCTACCTCTTCTCAAAACACTTCCAGTATATGAGGGAACTCTGCTACATTAAGTTCTCACGACAGAGATGCGTCAGTGCTCAGTTGGAAAGTGTAGGACGTGTCTGGGTAGCAACCAGTAAGTGTCTGATACAAGCCGCTAAGAGGGGATGCGGAGGAAGGTATCTGCTCAGGGAAGCTACTTCAGGTGCGTACTCATTCATAACAGTGTCTCTCCTTTGAGGATGAAGATAGAACAGGGAACGACTACGGGCACATTAGGTACTGTGAGTAAAGGGCATGCTAAGGCGCTTAAGCCTGCCAAACACATATTGGATGTTCACCACCAGTGCAGATCGGCACTTAGTTTCTCCGTCGAAAACGCTTCCTACACTGAGAGGGAAGTGTGCTTTAGGAGGGATTCACTGCAGTGTTACGTCTGTTAATGAAGGATGCTTTTGGGACTGACTCGGTGGTAACCGCATTAGGCGCACATAGCTTTCCAGTCTCAGACGTCTAACCGTTAGACTATAGGAAGTTCTGTTTAAGGGAAACTCCTTCATGCGGAATGTCACTTCTCACAGTGTCTTTGCAGTGGAGAAAAGAAGATAGAACAAGGACGGACAGAGAGAACGATGCAAACCGTGATTGAAGTACAGGGTAAGCCTCGTAGGCCTCTATTATGCATACTGGTAGTTCAACACCGGAGATGTTCCACAGTGTCTACCTCTTCTCAAAACACTTCCAGTATATGAGGGAACTCTGCTACATTAAGTTCTCACGACAGAGATGCGTCTGTGCTCAGTTGGAAAGTGTAGGACGTGTCTGGGTAGCAACCAGTAAGTGTCTGATACAAGCCGCTAAGAGGGGATGCGGAGGAAGGTATCTGCTCAGGGAAGCTACTTCAGGTGCGTACTCATTCATAACAGTGTCTCTCCTTTGAGGATGAAGATAGAACAGGGAACGACTACGGGCACATTAGGTACTGTGAGTAAAGGGCATGCTAAGGCGCTTAAGCCTGCCAAACACATATTGGATGTTCACCACCAGTGCAGATCCGCACTTAGTTTCTCCGTAGAAAACGCTTCCTACACTGAGAGGGAAGTGTGCTTTAGGAGGGATTCACTGCAGTGTTACGTCTGTTAAAGAAGGATGCTTTTGGGACTGACTCGGTGGTAACCGCATTAGGCGCACATAGCTTTCCAGTCTCAGACGTCTAACCGTTAGACTATAGGAAGTTCTGTTTAAGGGAAACTCCTTCATGCGGAATGTCACTTCTCACAGTGTCTTTGCAGTTGAGAAAAGAAGATAGAACAAGGACGGACAGAGAGAACGATGCAAACCGTGATTGAAGTACAGGGTAAGCCTCGTAGGCCTCTATTATGCATACTGGTAGTTCAACACCGGAGATGTTCCACAGTGTCTACCTCTTCTCAAAACACTTCCAGTATATGAGGGAACTCTGCTACATTAAGTTCTCACGACAGAGATGCGTCTGTGCTCAGTTGGAAAGTGTAGGACGTGTCTGGGTAGCAACCAGTAAGTGTCTGATACAAGCCGCTAAGAGGGGATGCGGAGGAAGGTATCTGCTCAGGGAAGCTACTTCAGGTGCGTACTCATTCATAACAGTGTCTCTACTTTGAGGATGAAGATAGAACAGGGAACGACTACGGGCACATTAGGTACTGTGAGTAAAGGGCATGCTAAGGCGCTTAAGCCTGCCAAACACATATTGGATGTTCACCACCAGTGCAGATCCGCACTTAGTTTCTGCGTCGAAAACGCTTCCTACACTGAGAGGGAAGTGTGCTTTAGGAGGGATTCACTGCAGTGTTACGTCTGTTAAAGAAGGAAGCTTTTGGGACTGACTCTGTGGTAACCCCAATAGGCGCACATAGCTTTCCAGTCTCAGCCGTCTATCCGTTGGACTATAGCAAGTTCTGTTTAAGGGAAACTCCTTCATGCGGAATGTCACTTCTCACAGTGTCTTTCCAGTGGAGGAAAGAAGATAGAACAACGACGGACAGAGAGAACGTTGCAACCCGTGAGTGAAGTACAGGGTAAGGCACCTAAGCCTCTATGATGCATACTGGATGTTCAACACCTGGGATTTTCCACAATGTCTACCACTTCTCAAAACACTTCCAATATAGGAGGGAACTGTGCTACCGTAAGTTCTAATGACAGGGATGCATCTGTGCAAGGTTGAAAACTCGAGGATGTGTCTGGGTAGCAAACATGAAGTGTCTCATAAAGGCACCTTAGACTGGATGCGTAGTAGGTATCTGCTAGGGAAGCTACTTCAGTTTTGTACTCATTCATAACAGTGCTTCTCCTTGGAGGAATGAAGGAAGAACACGGACGGACTAGGGGCACAGTAGGTACTGTGAATAAAGGGCAGGCTATGAACCTTACGCCTGCCAACCACATATTGGATGTTCACCACCAGTGTTGATCCGCACATAGGTTCTGCGTCTAAAACGCTTCCAACACTGAGAGGGAAGTGTGCTTTAGGAGGGATTCACTGCAGTGTTACGTCTGTTAAAGAAGGATGCTTTTGGGACTGACTCTGTGGTAACCGCATTAGGCGCACATAGCTTTCCAGTCTCAGACGTCTAACCGTTAGACTATAGGAAGTTCTGTTTAAGGGAAACTCCTTCATGCGGAATGTCACTTCTCACAGTGTCTTTGCAGTGAAGAAAAGAAGATAGAACAAGGACGGACAGAGAGAACGATGCAAACCGTGATTGAAGTACAGGGTAAGCCTCGTAGGCCTCTATTATTCATACTGGTAGTTCAACACCGGAGATGTTCCACAGTGTCTACCTCTTCTCAAAACACTTCCAGTATATGAGGGAACTCTGCTACATTAAGTTCTCACGACAGAGATGCGTCTGTGCTCAGTTGGAAAGTGTAGGACGTGTCTGGGTAGCAACCAGTAAGTGTCTGATACAAGCCGCTAAGAGGGGATGCGGAGGAAGGTATCTGCTCAGGGAAGCTACTTCAGGTGCGTACTCATTCATAACAGTGTCTCTCCTTTGAGGATGAAGATAGAACAGGGAACGACTACGGGCACATTAGGTACTGTGAGAAAAGGGCATGCTAAGGCGCTTAAGCCTGCCAAACACATATTGGATGTTCACCACCAGTGCAGATCGGCACTTAGTTTCTCCGTCGAAAACGCTTCCTACACTGAGAGGGAAGTGTGCTTTAGGAGGGATTCACTGCAGTGTTACGTCTGTTAAAGAAGGATGCTTTTGGGACTGACTCGGTGGTAACCGCATTAGGCGCACATAGCTTTCCAGTCTCAGACGTCTAACCGTTAGACTATAGGAAGTTCTGTTTAAGGGAAACTCCTTCATGCGGAATGTCACTTCTCACAGTGTCTTTGCAGTGGAGAAAAGAAGATAGAACAAGGACGGACAGAGAGAACGATGCAAACCGTGATTGAAGTACAGGGTAAGCCTCGTAGGCCTCTATTATGCATGCTGGTAGTTCAACACCGGAGATGTTCCACAGTGTCTACCTCTTCTCAAAACACTTCCAGTATATGAGGGAACTCTGCTACATTAAGTTCTCACGACAGAGATGCGTCTGTGCTCAGTTGGAAAGTGTAGGACGTGTCTGGGTAGCAACCAGTAAGTGTCTGATACAAGCCGCTAAGAGGGGATGCGGAGGAAGGTATCTGCTCAGGGAAGCTACTTCAGGTGCGTACTCATTCATAACAGTGTCTCTCCTTTGAGGATGAAGATAGAACAGGGAACGACTACGGGCACATTAGGTACTGTGAGTAAAGGGCATGCTAAGGCGCTTAAGCCTGCCAAACACATATTGGATGTTCACCACCAGTGCAGATCCGCACTTAGTTTCTGCGTCAAAAACGCTTCCTACACTGAGAGGGAAGTGTGCTTTAGGAGGGATTCACTGCAGTGTTACGTCTGTTAAAGAAGGAAGCTTTTGGGACTGACTCTGTGGTAACCCCAATAGGCGCACATAGCTTTCCAGTCTCAGCCGTCTATCCGTTGGACTATAGCAAGTTCTGTTTAAGGGAAACTCCTTCATGCGGAATGTCACTTCTCACAGTGTCTTTCCAGTGGAGGAAAGAAGATAGAACAACGACGGACAGAGAGAACGTTGCAACCCGTGAGTGAAGTACAGGGTAAGGCACCTAAGCCTCTATGATGCATACTGGATGTTCAACACCTGGGATTTTCCACAATGTCTACCACTTCTCAAAACACTTCCAATATAGGAGGGAACTGTGCTACCGTAAGTTCTAATGACAGGGATGCATCTGTGCAAGGTTGAAAACTCGAGGATGTGTCTGGGTAGCAAACATGAAGTGTCTCATAAAGGCACCTTAGACTGGATGCGTAGGAGGTATCTGCTCAGGGAAGCTACTTCAGTTTTGAACTCATTCATAACAGTGCTTCTCCTTGGAGGAATGAAGGAAGAACACGGACGGACTAGGGGCACATTAGGTACTGTGAATAAAGGGCAGGCTATGAACCTTACGCCTGCCAACCACATATTGGATGTTCACCACCAGTGTTGATCCGCACATAGGTTCTGCGTCTAAAACGCTTCCAACACTGAGAGGGAAGTGTGCTTTAGGAGGGATTCACTGCAGTGTTACGTCTGTTAAAGAAGGATGCTTTTGGGACTGACTCTGTGGTAACCGCATTAGGCGCACTTAGCTTTCCAGTCGCAGACGTCTAACCGTTAGACTATAGGAAGTTCTGTTTAAGGGAAACTCCTTCATGCGGAATGTCACTTCTCACAGTGTCTTTCCAGTGGAGAAAAGAAGATAGAACAAGGACGGACAGAGAGAAAGATGCAAACCGTGATTGAAGTACAGGGTAAGCCTCGTAGGCCTCTATTATGCATACTGGTAGTTCAACACCGGAAATGTTCCACAGTGTCTAACTCTTCTCAAAACACTTCCAGTATATGAGGGAACTCTGCTACATTAAGTTCTCACGACAGAGATGCGTCTGTGCTCAGTTGGAAAGTGTAGGACGTGTCTGGGTAGCAACCAGTAAGTGTCTGATACAAGCCGCTATGAGGGGATGCGGAGGAAGGTATCTGCTCAGGGAAGCTACTTCAGGTGCGTACTCATTCATAACACTGTCTCTCCTTTGAGGATGAAGATAGAACAGGGAACGACTACGGGCACATTAGGTACTGTGAGTAAAGGGCATGCTAAGGCGCTTAAGCCTGCCAAACACATATTGGATGTTCACCACCAGTGCAGATCCGCACTTAGTTTCTGCGTCGAAAACGCTTCCTACACTGAGAGGGAAGTGTGCTTTAGGAGGGATTAACTGCAGTGTTACGTCTGTTAAAGAAGGAAGCTTTTGGGACTGACTCTGTGGTAACCCCAATAGGCGCACATAGCTTTCCAGTCTCAGCCGTCTATCCGTTGGACTATAGCAAGTTCTGTTTAAGGGAAACTCCTTCATGCGGAATGTCACTTCTCACAGTGTCTTTCCAGTGGAGGAAAGAAGATAGAACAACGACGGACAGAGAGAACGTTGCAACCCGTGAGTGAAGTACAGGGTAAGGCACCTAAGCCTCTATGATGCATACTGGATGTTCAACACCTGGGATTTTCCACAATGTCTACCACTTCTCAAAACACTTCCAATATAGGAGGGAACTGTGCTACCGTAAGTTCTAATGACAGGGATGCATCTGTGCAAGGTTGAAAACTCGAGGATTTGTCTGGGTAGCAAACATGAAGTGTCTAATAAAGGCACCTTAGACTGGATGCGTAGTAGGTATCTGCTAGGGAAGCTACTTCAGTTTTGTACTCATTCATAACAGTGCTTCTCCTTGGAGGAATGAAGGAAGAACACGGACGGACTAGGGGCACAGTAGGTACTGTGAATAAAGGGCAGGCTATGAACCTTACGCCTGCCAACCACATATTGGATGTTCACCACCAGTGTTGATCCGCACATAGGTTCTGCGTCTAAAACGCTTCCAACACTGAGAGGGAAGTGTGCTTTAGGAGGGATTCACTGCAGTGTTACGTCTGTTAAAGAAGGATGCTTTTGGGACTGACTCTGTGGTAACCGCATTAGGCGCACATAGCTTTCCAGTCTCAGACGTCTAACCGTTGGACTATAGCAAGTTCTGTTTAAGGGAAACTCCTTCATGCGGAATGTCACTTCTCACAGTGTCTTTGCAGTGGAGAAAAGAAGAGAGAACAAGGACGGACAGAGAGAACGATGCAAACCGTGATTGAAGTACAGGGTAAGCCTCGTAGGCCTCTATTATGCATACTGGTAGTTCAACACCGGAGATGTTCCACAGTGTCTAACTCTTCTCAAAACACTTCCAGTATATGAGGGAACTCTGCTACATTAAGTTCTCACGACAGAGATGCGTCTGTGCTCAGTTGGAAAGTGTAGGACGTGTCTGGGTAGCAACCAGTAAGTGTCTGATACAAGCCGCTAAGAGGGGATGCGGAGGAAGGTATCTGCTCAGGGAAGCTACTTCAGGTGCGTACTCATTCATAACAGTGTCTCTCCTTTGAGGATGAAGATAGAACAGGGAACGACTACGGGCACATTAGGTACTGTGAGTAAAGGGCATGCTAAGGCGCTTAAGCCTGCCAAACACATATTGGATGTTCACCACCAGTGCAGATCCGCACTTAGTTTCTGCGTCGAAAACGCTTCCTACCCTGAGAGGGAAGTGTGCTTTAGGAGGGATTCACTGCAGTGTTACGTCTGTTAAAGAAGGAAGCTTTTGGGACTGACTCTGTGGTAACCCCAATAGGCGCACATAGCTTTCCAGTCTCAGCCGTCTATCCGTTGGACTATAGCAAGTTCTGTTTAAGGGAAACTCCTTCATGCGGAATGTCACTTCTCACAGTGTCTTTCCAGTGGAGGAAAGAAGATAGAACAACGACGGACAGAGAGAACGTTGCAACCCGTGAGTGAAGTACAGGGTAAGGCACCTAAGCCTCTATGATGCATACTGGATGTTCAACACCTGGGATTTTCCACAATGTCTACCACTTCTCAAAACACTTCCAATATAGGAGGGAACTGTGCTACCGTAAGTTCTAATGACAGGGATGCATCTGTGCAAGGTTGAAAACTCGAGGATGTGTCTGGGTAGCAAACATGAAGTGTCTCATAAAGGCACCTTAGACTGGATGCGTAGTAGGTATCTGCTAGGGAAGCTACTTCAGTTTTGTACTCATTCATAACAGTGCTTCTCCTTGGAGGAATGAAGGAAGAACACGGACGGACTAGGGGCACAGTAGGTACTGTGAATAAAGGGCAGGCTATGAACCTTACGCCTGCCAACCACATATTGGATGTTCACCACCAGTGTTGATCCGCACATAGGTTCTGCGTCTAAAACGCTTCCAACACTGAGAGGGAAGTGTGCTTTAGGAGGGATTCACTGCAGTGTTACGTCTGTTAAAAAAGGATGCTTTTGGGACTGACTCTGTGGTAACCGCATTAGGCGCACATAGCTTTCCAGTCTCAGACGTCTAACCGTTAGACTATAGGAAGTTCTGTTTAAGGGAAACTCCTTCATGCGGAATGTCACTTCTCACAGTGTCTTTGCAGTGGAGAAAAGAATATAGAACAAGGACGGACAGAGAGAACGATGCAAACCGTGATTGAAGTACAGGGTAAGCCTCGTAGGCCTCTATTATGCATACTGGTAGTTCAACACCGGAGATGTTCCACAGTGTCTACCTCTTCTCAAAACACTTCCAGTATATGAGGGAACTCTGCTACATTAAGTTCTCACGACAGAGATGCGTCTGTGCTCAGTTGGAAAGTGTAGGACGTGTCTGGGTAGCAACCAGTAAGTGTCTGATACAAGCCGCTAAGAGGGGATGCGGAGGAAGGTATCTGCTCAGGGAAGCTACTTCAGGTGCGTACTCATTCATAACAGTGTCTCTCCTTTGAGGATGAAGATAGAACAGGGAACGACTACGGGCACATTAGGTACTGTGAGTAAAGGGCATGCTAAGGCGCTTAAGCCTGCCAAACACATATTGGATGTTCACCACCATTGCAGATCCGCACTTAGTTTCTGCGTCGAAAACGCTTCCTACACTGAGAGGGAAGTGTGCTTTAGGAGGGATTCACTGCAGTGTTACGTCTGTTAAAGAAGGATGCTTTTGGGACTGACTCGGTGGTAACCGCATTAGGCGCACATAGCTTTCCAGTCTCAGACGTCTAACCGTTAGACTATAGGAAGTTCTGTTTAAGGGAAACTCCTTCATGCGGAATGTCACTTCTCACAGTGTCTTTGCAGTGGAGAAAAGAAGATAGAACAAGGACGGACAGAGAGAACGATGCAAACCGTGATTGAAGTACAGGGTAAGCCTCGTAGGCCTCTATTATGCATACTGGTAGTTCAACACCGGAGATGTTCCACAGTGTCTACCTCTTCTCAAAACACTTCCAGTATATGAGGGAACTCTGCTACATTAAGTTCTCACGACAGAGATGCGTCTGTGCTCAGTTGGAAAGTGTAGGACGTGTCTGGGTAGCAACCAGTAAGTGTCTGATACAAGCCGCTAAGAGGGGATGCGGAGGAAGGTATCTGCTCAGGGAAGCTACTTCAGGTGCGTACTCATTCATAACAGTGTCTCTCCTTTGAGGATGAAGATAGAACAGGGAACGACTACGGGCACATTAGGTACTGTGAGTAAAGGGCATGCTAAGGCGCTTAAGCCTGCCAAAACATATTGGATGTTCACCACCAGTGCAGATCCGCACTTAGTTTCTGCGTCGAAAACGCTTCCTACACTGAGAGGGAAGTGTGCTTTAGGAGGGATTCACTGCAGTGTTACGTCTGTTAAAGAAGGAAGCTTTTGGGACTGACTCTGTGGTAACCCCAATAGGCGCACATAGCTTTCCAGTCTCAGCCGTCTATCCGTTGGACTATAGCAAGTTCTGTTTAAGGGAAACTCCTTCATGCGGAATGTCACTTCTCACAGTGTCTTTCCAGTGGAGGAAAGAAGATAGAACAACGACGGACAGAGAGAACGTTGCAACCCGTGAGTGAAGTACAGGGTAAGGCACCTAAGCCTCTATGATGCATACTGGATGTTCAACACCTGGGATTTTCCACAATGTCTACCACTTCTCAAAACACTTCCAATATAGGAGGGAACTGTGCTACCGTAAGTTCTAATGACAGGGATGCATCTGTGCAAGGTTGAAAACTCGAGGATGTGTCTGGGTAGCAAACATGAAGTGTCTCATAAAGGCACCTTAGACTGGATGCGTAGGAGGTATCTGCTCAGGAAAGCTACTTCAGTTTTGAACTCATTCATAACAGTGCTTCTCCTTGGAGGAATGAAGGAAGAACACGGACGGACTAGGGGCACATTAGGTACTGTGAATAAAGGGCAGGCTATGAACCTTACGCCTGCCAACCACATATTGGATGTTCACCACCAGTGTTGATCCGCACATAGGTTCTGCGTCTAAAACGCTTCCAACACTGAGAGGGAAGTGTGCTTTAGGAGGGATTCACTGCAGTGTTACGTCTGTTAAAGAAGGATGCTTTTGGGACTGACTCTGTGGTAACCGCATTAGGCGCACATAGCTTTCCAGTCTCAGACGTCTAACCGTTAGACTATAGGAAGTTCTGTTTAAGGGAAACTCCTTCATGCGGAATGTCACTTCTCACAGTGTCTTTCCAGTGGAGAAAAGAAGATAGAACAAGGACGGACAGAGAGAACGATGCAAACCGTGATTGAAGTACAGGGTAAGCCTCGTAGGCCTCTATTATGCATACTGGTAGTTCAACACCGGAGATGTTCCACAGTGTCTACCTCTTCTCAAAACACTTCCAGTATATGAGGGAACTCTGCTACATTAAGTTCTCACGACAGAGATGCGTCTGTGCTCAGTTGGAAAGTGTAGGACGTGTCTGGGTAGCAACCAGTAAGTGTCTGATACAAGCCGCTAAGAGGGGATGCGGAGGAAGGTATCTGCTCAGGGAAGCTACTTCAGGTGCGTACTCATTCATAACAGTGTCTCTCCTTTGAGGATGAAGATAGAACAGGGAACGACTACGGGCACATTAGGTACTGTGAGTAAAGGGCATGCTAAGGCGCTTAAGCCTGCCAAACACATATTGGATGTTCACCACCAGTGCAGATCCGCACTTAGTTTCTGCGTCGAAAACGCTTCCTACCCTGAGAGGGAAGTGTGCTTTAGGAGGGATTCACTGCAGTGTTACGTCTGTTAAAGAAGGAAGCTTTTGGGACTGACTCTGTGGTAACCCCAATAGGCGCACATAGCTTTCCAGTCTCAGCCGTCTATCCGTTGGACTATAGCAAGTTCTGTTTAAGGGAAACTCCTTCATGCGGAATGTCACTTCTCACAGTGTCTTTGCAGTGGAGAAAAGAAGATAGAACAAGGACGGACAGAGAGAACGATGCAAACCGTGATTGAAGTACAGGGTAAGCCTCGTAGGCCTCTATTATGCATACTGGTAGTTCAACACCGGAGATGTTCCACAGTGTCTACCTCTTCTCAAAACACTTCCAGTATATGAGGGAACTCTGCTACATTAAGTTCTCACGACAGAGATGCGTCTGTGCTCAGTTGGAAAGTGTAGGACGTGTCTGGGTAGCAACCAGTAAGTGTCTGATACAAGCCGCTAAGAGGGGATGCGGAGGAAGGTATCTGCTCAGGGAAGCTACTTCAGGTGCGTACTCATTCATAACAGTGTCTCTCCTTTGAGGATGAAGATAGAACAGGGAACGACTACGGGCACATTAGGTACTGTGAGTAAAGGGCATGCTAAGGCGCTTAAGCCTGCCAAACACATATTGGATGTTCACCACCAGTGCAGATCCGCACTTAGTTTCTGCGTCGAAAACGCTTCCTACACTGAGAGGGAAGTGTGCTTTAGGAGGGATTCACTGCAGTGTTACGTCTGTTAAAGAAGGAAGCTTTTGGGACTGACTCTGTGGTAACCCCAATAGGCGCACATAGCTTTCCAGTCTCAGCCGTCTATCCGTTGGACTATAGCAAGTTCTGTTTAAGGGAAACTCCTTCATGCGGAATGTCACTTCTCACAGTGTCTTTCCAGTGGAGGAAAGAAGATAGAACAACGACGGACAGAGAGAACGTTGCAACCCGTGAGTGAAGTACAGGGTAAGGCACCTAAGCCTCTATGATGCATACTGGATGTTCAGCACCTGGGATTTTCCACAATGTCTACCACTTCTCAAAACACTTCCAATATAGGAGGGAACTGTGCTACCGTAAGTTCTAATGACAGGGATGCATCTGTGCAAGGTTGAAAACTCGAGGATGTGTCTGGGTAGCAAACATGAAGTGTCTCATAAAGGCACCTTAGACTGGATGCGTAGGAGGTATCTGCTCAGGGAAGCTACTTCAGTTTTGAACTCATTCATTACAGTGCTTCTCCTTGGAGGAATGAAGGAAGAACACGGACGGACTAGGGGCACATTAGGTACTGTGAATAAAGGGCAGGCTATGAACCTTACGCCTGCCAACCACATATTGGATGTTCACCACCAGTGTTGATCCGCACATAGGTTCTGCGTCTAAAACGCTTCCAACACTGAGAGGGAAGTGTGCTTTAGGAGGGATTCACTGCAGTGTTACGTCTGTTAAAGAAGGATGCTTTTGGGACTGACTCGGTGGTAACCGCATTAGGCGCACATAGCTTTCCAGTCTCAGACGTCTAACCGTTAGACTATAGGAAGTTCTGTTTAAGGGAAACTCCTTCATGCGGAATGTCACTTCTCACAGTGTCTTTGCAGTGGAGAAAAGAAGATAGAACAAGGACGGACAGAGAGAACGATGCAAACCGTGATTGAAGTACAGGGTAAGCCTCGTAGGCCTCTATTATGCATACTGGTAGTTC
The DNA here is from genome assembly GCF_020171115.1 of Neogale vison. NCBI lineage: Eukaryota > Metazoa > Chordata > Mammalia > Carnivora > Mustelidae > Neogale > Neogale vison. Next base: position 2,129,791 of record NW_025334856.1, read on the forward strand.
AACACCGGAGATGTTCCACAGTGTCTACCTCTTCTCAAAACACTTCCAGTATATGAGGGAACTCTGCTACATTAAGTTCTCACGACAGAAATGCGTCTGTGCTCAGTTGGAAAGTGTAGGACGTGTTAGGGTAGCAACCAGTAAGTGTCTGATACAAGCCGCTAAGAGGGGATGCGGAGGAAGGTATCTGCTCAGGGAAGCTACTTCAGGTGCGTACTCATTCATAACAGTGTCTCTCCTTTGAGGATGAAGATAGAACAGGGAACGACTACGGGCACATTAGGTACTGTGAGTAAAGGGCATGCTAAGGCGCTTAAGCCTGCCAAACACATATTGGATGTTCACCACCAGTGCAGATCGGCACTTAGTTTCTCCGTCGAAAACGCTTCCTACACTGAGAGGGAAGTGTGCTTTAGGAGGGATTCACTGCAGTGTTACGTCTGTTAATGAAGGATGCTTTTGGGACTGACTCGGTGGTAACCGCATTAGGCGCACATAGCTTTCCAGTCTCAGACGTCTAACCGTTAGACTATAGGAAGTTCTGTTTAAGGGAAACTCCTTCATGCGGAATGTCACTTCTCACAGTGTCTTTGCAGTGGAGAAAAGAAGATAGAACAAGGACGGACAGAGAGAACGATGCAAACCGTGATTGAAGTACAGGGTAAGCCTCGTAGCTTCTATTATGCATACTGGTAGTTCAACACCGGAGATGTTCCACAGTGTCTACCTCTTCTCAAAACACTTCCAGTATATGAGGGAACTCTGCTACATTAAGTTCTCACGACAGAGATGCGTCTGTGCTCAGTTGGAAAGTGTAGGACGTGTCTGGGTAGCAACCAGTAAGTGTCTGATACAAGCCGCTAAGAGGGGATGCGGAGGAAGGTATCTGCTCAGGGAAGCTACTTCAGGTGCGTACTCATTCATAACAGTGTCTCTCCTTTGAGGATGAAGATAGAACAGGGAACGACTACGGGCACATTAGGTACTGTGAGTAAAGGGCATGCTAAGGCGCTTAAGCCTGCCAAACACATATTGGATGTTCACCACCAGTGCAGATCCGCACTTAGTTTCTGCGTCAAAAACGCTTCCTACACTGAGAGGGAAGTGTGCTTTAGGAGGGATTCACTGCAGTGTTACGTCTGTTAAAGAAGGAAGCTTTTGGGACTGACTCTGTGGTAACCCCAATAGGCGCACATAGCTTTCCAGTCTCAGCCGTCTATCCGTTGGACTATAGCAAGTTCTGTTTAAGGGAAACTCCTTCATGCGGAATGTCACTTCTCACAGTGTCTTTCCAGTGGAGGAAAGAAGATAGAACAACGACGGACAGAGAGAACGTTGCAACCCGTGAGTGAAGTACAGGGTAAGGCACCTAAGCCTCTATGATGCATACTGGATGTTCAACACCTGGGATTTTCCACAATGTCTACCACTTCTCAAAACACTTCCAATATAGGAGGGAACTGTGCTACCGTAAGTTCTAATGACAGGGATGCATCTGTGCAAGGTTGAAAACTCGAGGATGTGTCTGGGTAGCAAACATGAAGTGTCTCATAAAGGCACCTTAGACTGGATGCGTAGGAGGTATCTGCTCAGGGAAGCTACTTCAGTTTTGAACTCATTCATAACAGTGCTTCTCCTTGGAGGAATGAAGGAAGAACACGGACGGACTAGGGGCACATTAGGTACTGTGAATAAAGGGCAGGCTATGAACCTTACGCCTGCCAACCACATATTGGATGTTCACCACCAGTGTTGATCCGCACATAGGTTCTGCGTCTAAAACGCTTCCAACACTGAGAGGGAAGTGTGCTTTAGGAGGGATTCACTGCAGTGTTACGTCTGTTAAAGAAGGATGCTTTTGGGACTGACTCTGTGGTAACCGTATTAGGCGCACTTAGCTTTCCAGTCGCAGACGTCTAACCGTTAGACTATAGGAAGTTCTGTTTAAGGGAAACTCCTTCATGCGGAATGTCACTTCTCACAGTGTCTTTGCAGTGGAGAAAAGAAGATAGAACAAGGACGGACAGAGAGAAAGATGCAAACCGTGATTGAAGTACAGGGTAAGCCTCGTAGGCCTCTATTATGCATACTGGTAGTTCAACACCGGAAATGTTCCACAGTGTCTAACTCTTCTCAAAACACTTCCAGTATATGAGGGAACTCTGCTACATTAAGTTCTCACGACAGAGATGCGTCTGTGCTCAGTTGGAAAGTGTAGGACGTGTCTGGGTAGCAACCAGTAAGTGTCTGATACAAGCCGCTATGAGGGGATGCGGAGGAAGGTATCTGCTCAGGGAAGCTACTTCAGGTGCGTACTCATTCATAACAGTGTCTCTCCTTTGAGGATGAAGATAGAACAGGGAACGACTACGGGCACATTAGGTACTGTGAGTAAAGGGCATGCTAAGGCGCTTAAGCCTGCCAAACACATATTGGATGTTCACCACCAGTGCAGATCCGCACTTAGTTTCTGCGTCGAAAACGCTTCCTACACTGAGAGGGAAGTGTGCTTTAGGAGGGATTCACTGCAGTGTTACGTCTGTTAAAGAAGGAAGCTTTTGGGACTGACTCTGTGGTAACCCCAATAGGCGCACATAGCTTTCCAGTCTCAGCCGTCTATCCGTTGGACTATAGCAAGTTCTGTTTAAGGGAAACTCCTTCATGCGGAATGTCACTTCTCACAGTGTCTTTCCAGTGGAGGAAAGAAGATAGAACAACGACGGACAGAGAGAACGTTGCAACCCGTGAGTGAAGTACAGGGTAAGGCACCTAAGCCTCTATGATGCATACTGGATGTTCAACACCTGGGATTTTCCACAATGTCTACCACTTCTCAAAACACTTCCAATATAGGAGGGAACTGTGCTACCGTAAGTTCTAATGACAGGGATGCATCTGTGCAAGGTTGAAAACTCGAGGATTTGTCTGGGTAGCAAACATGAAGTGTCTCATAAAGGCACCTTAGACTGGATGCGTAGTAGGTATCTGCTAGGGAAGCTACTTCAGTTTTGTACTCATTCATAACAGTGCTTCTCCTTGGAGGAATGAAGGAAGAACACGGACGGACTAGGGGCACAGTAGGTACTGTGAATAAAGGGCAGGCTATGAACCTTACGCCTGCCAACCACATATTGGATGTTCACCACCAGTGTTGATCCGCACATAGGTTCTGCGTCTAAAACGCTTCCAACACTGAGAGGGAAGTGTGCTTTAGGAGGGATTCACTGCAGTGTTACGTCTGTTAAAGAAGGATGCTTTTGGGACTGACTCTGTGGTAACCGCATTAGGCGCACATAGCTTTCCAGTCTCAGACGTCTAACCGTTGGACTATAGCAAGTTCTGTTTAAGGGAAACTCCTTCATGCGGAATGTCACTTCTCACAGTGTCTTTGCAGTGGAGAAAAGAAGATAGAACAAGGACGGACAGAGAGAACGATGCAAACCGTGATTGAAGTACAGGGTAAGCCTCGTAGGCCTCTATTATGCATACTGGTAGTTCAACACCGGAGATGTTCCACAGTGTCTAACTCTTCTCAAAACACTTCCAGTATATGAGGGAACTCTGCTACATTAAGTTCTCACGACAGAGATGCGTCTGTGCTCAGTTGGAAAGTGTAGGACGTGTCTGGGTAGCAACCAGTAAGTGTCTGATACAAGCCGCTAAGAGGGGATGCGGAGGAAGGTATCTGCTCAGGGAAGCTACTTCAGGTGCGTACTCATTCATAACAGTGTCTCTCCTTTGAGGATGAAGATAGAACAGGGAACGACTACGGGCACATTAGGTACTGTGAGTAAAGGGCATGCTAAGGCGCTTAAGCCTGCCAAACACATATTGGATGTTCACCACCAGTGCAGATCCGCACTTAGTTTCTGCGTCGAAAACGCTTCCTACCCTGAGAGGGAAGTGTGCTTTAGGAGGGATTCACTGCAGTGTTACGTCTGTTAAAGAAGGAAGCTTTTGGGACTGACTCTGTGGTAACCCCAATAGGCGCACATAGCTTTCCAGTCTCAGCCGTCTATCCGTTGGACTATAGCAAGTTCTGTTTAAGGGAAACTCCTTCATGCGGAATGTCACTTCTCACAGTGTCTTTCCAGTGGAGGAAAGAAGATAGAACAACGACGGACAGAGAGAACGTTGCAACCCGTGAGTGAAGTACAGGGTAAGGCACCTAAGCCTCTATGATGCATACTGGATGTTCAACACCTGGGATTTTCCACAATGTCTACCACTTCTCAAAACACTTCCAATATAGGAGGGAACTGTGCTACCGTAAGTTCTAATGACAGGGATGCATCTGTGCAAGGTTGAAAACTCGAGGATGTGTCTGGGTAGCAAACATGAAGTGTCTCATAAAGGCACCTTAGACTGGATGCGTAGTAGGTATCTGCTAGGGAAGCTACTTCAGTTTTGTACTCATTCATAACAGTGCTTCTCCTTGGAGGAATGAAGGAAGAACACGGACGGACTAGGGGCACAGTAGGTACTGTGAATAAAGGGCAGGCTATGAACCTTACGCCTGCCAACCACATATTGGATGTTCACCACCAGTGTTGATCCGCACATAGGTTCTGCGTCTAAAACGCTTCCAACACTGAGAGGGAAGTGTGCTTTAGGAGGGATTCACTGCAGTGTTACGTCTGTTAAAGAAGGATGCTTTTGGGACTGACTCTGTGGTAACCGCATTAGGCGCACATAGCTTTCCAGTCTCAGACGTCTAACCGTTAGACTATAGGAAGTTCTGTTTAAGGGAAACTCCTTCATGCGGAATGTCACTTCTCACAGTGTCTTTGCAGTGGAGAAAAGAATATAGAACAAGGACGGACAGAGAGAACGATGTAAACCGTGATTGAAGTACAGGGTAAGCCTCGTAGGCCTCTATTATGCATACTGGTAGTTCAACACCGGAGATGTTCCACAGTGTCTACCTCTTCTCAAAACACTTCCAGTATATGAGGGAACTCTGCTACATTAAGTTCTCACGACAGAGATGCGTCTGTGCTCAGTTGGAAAGTGTAGGACGTGTCTGGGTAGCAACCAGTAAGTGTCTGATACAAGCCGCTAAGAGGGGATGCGGAGGAAGGTATCTGCTCAGGGAAGCTACTTCAGGTGCGTACTCATTCATAACAGTGTCTCTCCTTTGAGGATGAAGATAGAACAGGGAACGACTACGGGCACATTAGGTACTGTGAGTAAAGGGCATGCTAAGGCGCTTAAGCCTGCCAAACACATATTGGATGTTCACCACCATTGCAGATCCGCACTTAGTTTCTGCGTCGAAAACGCTTCCTACACTGAGAGGGAAGTGTGCTTTAGGAGGGATTCACTGCAGTGTTACGTCTGTTAAAGAAGGATGCTTTTGGGACTGACTCGGTGGTAACCGCATTAGGCGCACATAGCTTTCCAGTCTCAGACGTCTAACCGTTAGACTATAGGAAGTTCTGTTTAAGGGAAACTCCTTCATGCGGAATGTCACTTCTCACAGTGTCTTTGCAGTGGAGAAAAGAAGATAGAACAAGGACGGACAGAGAGAACGATGCAAACCGTGATTGAAGTACAGGGTAAGCCTCGTAGGCCTCTATTATGCATACTGGTAGTTCAACACCGGAGATGTTCCACAGTGTCTACCTCTTCTCAAAACACTTCCAGTATATGAGGGAACTCTGCTACATTAAGTTCTCACGACAGAGATGCGTCTGTGCTCAGTTGGAAAGTGTAGGACGTGTCTGGGTAGCAACCAGTAAGTGTCTGATACAAGCCGCTAAGAGGGGATGCGGAGGAAGGTATCTGCTCAGGGAAGCTACTTCAGGTGCGTACTCATTCATAACAGTGTCTCTCCTTTGAGGATGAAGATAGAACAGGGAACGACTACGGGCACATTAGGTACTGTGAGTAAAGGGCATGCTAAGGCGCTTAAGCCTGCCAAAACATATTGGATGTTCACCACCAGTGCAGATCCGCACTTAGTTTCTGCGTCGAAAACGCTTCCTACACTGAGAGGGAAGTGTGCTTTAGGAGGGATTCACTGCAGTGTTACGTCTGTTAAAGAAGGAAGCTTTTGGGACTGACTCTGTGGTAACCCCAATAGGCGCACATAGCTTTCCAGTCTCAGCCGTCTATCCGTTGGACTATAGCAAGTTCTGTTTAAGGGAAACTCCTTCATGCGGAATGTCACTTCTCACAGTGTCTTTCCAGTGGAGGAAAGAAGATAGAACAAGGACGGACAGAGAGAACGTTGCAACCCGTGAGTGAAGTACAGGGTAAGGCACCTAAGCCTCTATGATGCATACTGGATGTTCAACACCTGGGATTTTCCACAATGTCTACCACTTCTCAAAACACTTCCAATATAGGAGGGAACTGTGCTACCGTAAGTTCTAATGACAGGGATGCATCTGTGCAAGGTTGAAAACTCGAGGATGTGTCTGGGTAGCAAACATGAAGTGTCTCATAAAGGCACCTTAGACTGGATGCGTAGGAGGTATCTGCTCAGGAAAGCTACTTCAGTTTTCAACTCATTCATAACAGTGCTTCTCCTTGGAGGAATGAAGGAAGAACACGGACGGACTAGGGGCACATTAGGTACTGTGAATAAAGGGCAGGCTATGAACATTACGCCTGCCAACCACATATTGGATGTTCACCACCAGTGTTGATCCGCACATAGGTTCTGCGTCTAAAACGCTTCCAACACTGAGAGGGAAGTGTGCTTTAGGAGGGATTCACTGCAGTGTTACGTCTGTTAAAGAAGGATGCTTTTGGGACTGACTCTGTGGTAACCGCATTAGGCGCACATAGCTTTCCAGTCTCAGACGTCTAACCGTTAGACTATAGGAAGTTCTGTTTAAGGGAAACTCCTTCATGCGGAATGTCACTTCTCACAGTGTCTTTCCAGTGGAGAAAAGAAGATAGAACAAGGACGGACAGAGAGAACGATGCAAACCGTGATTGAAGTACAGGGTAAGCCTCGTAGGCCTCTATTATGCATACTGGTAGTTCAACACCGGAGATGTTCCACAGTGTCTACCTCTTCTCAAAACACTTCCAGTATATGAGGGAACTCTGCTACATTAAGTTCTCACGACAGAGATGCGTCTGTGCTCAGTTGGAAAGTGTAGGACGTGTCTGGGTAGCAACCAGTAAGTGTCTGATACAAGCCGCTAAGAGGGGATGCGGAGGAAGGTATCTGCTCAGGGAAGCTACTTCAGGTGCGTACTCATTCATAACAGTGTCTCTCCTTTGAGGATGAAGATAGAACAGGGAACGACTACGGGCACATTAGGTACTGTGAGTAAAGGGCATGCTAAGGCGCTTAAGCCTGCCAAACACATATTGGATGTTCACCACCAGTGCAGATCCGCACTTAGTTTCTGCGTCAAAAACGCTTCCTACACTGAGAGGGAAGTGTGCTTTAGGAGGGATTCACTGCAGTGTTACGTCTGTTAAAGAAGGAAGCTTTTGGGACTGACTCTGTGGTAACCCCAATAGGCGCACATAGCTTTCCAGTCTCAGCCGTCTATCCGTTGGACTATAGCAAGTTCTGTTTAAGGGAAACTCCTTCATGCGGAATGTCACTTCTCACAGTGTCTTTCCAGTGGAGGAAAGAAGATAGAACAACGACGGACAGAGAGAACGTTGCAACCCGTGAGTGAAGTACAGGGTAAGGCACCTAAGCCTCTATGATGCATACTGGATGTTCAACACCTGGGATTTTCCACAATGTCTACCACTTCTCAAAACACTTCCAATATAGGAGGGAACTGTGCTACCGTAAGTTCTAATGACAGGGATGCATCTGTGCAAGGTTGAAAACTCGAGGATGTGTCTGGGTAGCAAACATGAAGTGTCTCATAAAGGCACCTTAGACTGGATGCGTAGGAGGTATCTGCTCAGGGAAGCTACTTCAGTTTTGAACTCATTCATAACAGTGCTTCTCCTTGGAGGAATGAAGGAAGAACACGGACGGACTAGGGGCACATTAGGTACTGTGAATAAAGGGCAGGCTATGAACCTTACGCCTGCCAACCACATATTGGATGTTCACCACCAGTGTTGATCCGCACATAGGTTCTGCGTCTAAAACGCTTCCAACACTGAGAGGGAAGTGTGCTTTAGGAGGGATTCACTGCAGTGTTACGTCTGTTAAAGAAGGATGCTTTTGGGACTGACTCTGTGGTAACCGCATTAGGCGCACTTAGCTTTCCAGTCGCAGACGTCTAACCGTTAGACTATAGGAAGTTCTGTTTAAGGGAAACTCCTTCATGCGGAATGTCACTTCTCACAGTGTCTTTCCAGTGGAGAAAAGAAGATAGAACAAGGACGGACAGAGAGAAAGATGCAAACCGTGATTGAAGTACAGGGTAAGCCTCGTAGGCCTCTATTATGCATACTGGTAGTTCAACACCGGAAATGTTCCACAGTGTCTAACTCTTCTCAAAACACTTCCAGTATATGAGGGAACTCTGCTACATTAAGTTCTCACGACAGAGATGCGTCTGTGCTCAGTTGGAAAGTGTAGGACGTGTCTGGGTAGCAACCAGTAAGTGTCTGATACAAGCCGCTATGAGGGGATGCGGAGGAAGGTATCTGCTCAGGGAAGCTACTTCAGGTGCGTACTCATTCATAACACTGTCTCTCCTTTGAGGATGAAGATAGAACAGGGAACGACTACGGGCACATTAGGTACTGTGAGTAAAGGGCATGCTAAGGCGCTTAAGCCTGCCAAACACATATTGGATGTTCACCACCAGTGCAGATCCGCACTTAGTTTCTGCGTCGAAAACGCTTCCTACACTGAGAGGGAAGTGTGCTTTAGGAGGGATTAACTGCAGTGTTACGTCTGTTAAAGAAGGAAGCTTTTGGGACTGACTCTGTGGTAACCCCAATAGGCGCACATAGCTTTCCAGTCTCAGCCGTCTATCCGTTGGACTATAGCAAGTTCTGTTTAAGGGAAACTCCTTCATGCGGAATGTCACTTCTCACAGTGTCTTTCCAGTGGAGGAAAGAAGATAGAACAACGACGGACAGAGAGAACGTTGCAACCCGTGAGTGAAGTACAGGGTAAGGCACCTAAGCCTCTATGATGCATACTGGATGTTCAACACCTGGGATTTTCCACAATGTCTACCACTTCTCAAAACACTTCCAATATAGGAGGGAACTGTGCTACCGTAAGTTCTAATGACAGGGATGCATCTGTGCAAGGTTGAAAACTCGAGGATTTGTCTGGGTAGCAAACATGAAGTGTCTAATAAAGGCACCTTAGACTGGATGCGTAGTAGGTATCTGCTAGGGAAGCTACTTCAGTTTTGTACTCATTCATAACAGTGCTTCTCCTTGGAGGAATGAAGGAAGAACACGGACGGACTAGGGGCACAGTAGGTACTGTGAATAAAGGGCAGGCTATGAACCTTACGCCTGCCAACCACATATTGGATGTTCACCACCAGTGTTGATCCGCACATAGGTTCTGCGTCTAAAACGCTTCCAACACTGAGAGGGAAGTGTGCTTTAGGAGGGATTCACTGCAGTGTTACGTCTGTTAAAGAAGGATGCTTTTGGGACTGACTCTGTGGTAACCGCATTAGGCGCACATAGCTTTCCAGTCTCAGACGTCTAACCGTTGGACTATAGCAAGTTCTGTTTAAGGGAAACTCCTTCATGCGGAATGTCACTTCTCACAGTGTCTTTGCAGTGGAGAAAAGAAGAGAGAACAAGGACGGACAGAGAGAACGATGCAAACCGTGATTGAAGTACAGGGTAAGCCTCGTAGGCCTCTATTATGCATACTGGTAGTTCAACACCGGAGATGTTCCACAGTGTCTAACTCTTCTCAAAACACTTCCAGTATATGAGGGAACTCTGCTACATTAAGTTCTCACGACAGAGATGCGTCTGTGCTCAGTTGGAAAGTGTAGGACGTGTCTGGGTAGCAACCAGTAAGTGTCTGATACAAGCCGCTAAGAGGGGATGCGGAGGAAGGTATCTGCTCAGGGAAGCTACTTCAGGTGCGTACTCATTCATAACAGTGTCTCTCCTTTGAGGATGAAGATAGAACAGGGAACGACTACGGGCACATTAGGTACTGTGAGTAAAGGGCATGCTAAGGCGCTTAAGCCTGCCAAACACATATTGGATGTTCACCACCAGTGCAGATCCGCACTTAGTTTCTGCGTCGAAAACGCTTCCTACCCTGAGAGGGAAGTGTGCTTTAGGAGGGATTCACTGCAGTGTTACGTCTGTTAAAGAAGGAAGCTTTTGGGACTGACTCTGTGGTAACCCCAATAGGCGCACATAGCTTTCCAGTCTCAGCCGTCTATCCGTTGGACTATAGCAAGTTCTGTTTAAGGGAAACTCCTTCATGCGGAATGTCACTTCTCACAGTGTCTTTCCAGTGGAGGAAAGAAGATAGAACAACGACGGACAGAGAGAACGTTGCAACCCGTGAGTGAAGTACAGGGTAAGGCACCTAAGCCTCTATGATGCATACTGGATGTTCAACACCTGGGATTTTCCACAATGTCTACCACTTCTCAAAACACTTCCAATATAGGAGGGAACTGTGCTACCGTAAGTTCTAATGACAGGGATGCATCTGTGCAAGGTTGAAAACTCGAGGATGTGTCTGGGTAGCAAACATGAAGTGTCTCATAAAGGCACCTTAGACTGGATGCGTAGTAGGTATCTGCTAGGGAAGCTACTTCAGTTTTGTACTCATTCATAACAGTGCTTCTCCTTGGAGGAATGAAGGAAGAACACGGACGGACTAGGGGCACAGTAGGTACTGTGAATAAAGGGCAGGCTATGAACCTTACGCCTGCCAACCACATATTGGATGTTCACCACCAGTGTTGATCCGCACATAGGTTCTGCGTCTAAAACGCTTCCAACACTGAGAGGGAAGTGTGCTTTAGGAGGGATTCACTGCAGTGTTACGTCTGTTAAAAAAGGATGCTTTTGGGACTGACTCTGTGGTAACCGCATTAGGCGCACATAGCTTTCCAGTCTCAGACGTCTAACCGTTAGACTATAGGAAGTTCTGTTTAAGGGAAACTCCTTCATGCGGAATGTCACTTCTCACAGTGTCTTTGCAGTGGAGAAAAGAATATAGAACAAGGACGGACAGAGAGAACGATGCAAACCGTGATTGAAGTACAGGGTAAGCCTCGTAGGCCTCTATTATGCATACTGGTAGTTCAACACCGGAGATGTTCCACAGTGTCTACCTCTTCTCAAAACACTTCCAGTATATGAGGGAACTCTGCTACATTAAGTTCTCACGACAGAGATGCGTCTGTGCTCAGTTGGAAAGTGTAGGACGTGTCTGGGTAGCAACCAGTAAGTGTCTGATACAAGCCGCTAAGAGGGGATGCGGAGGAAGGTATCTGCTCAGGGAAGCTACTTCAGGTGCGTACTCATTCATAACAGTGTCTCTCCTTTGAGGATGAAGATAGAACAGGGAACGACTACGGGCACATTAGGTACTGTGAGTAAAGGGCATGCTAAGGCGCTTAAGCCTGCCAAACACATATTGGATGTTCACCACCATTGCAGATCCGCACTTAGTTTCTGCGTCGAAAACGCTTCCTACACTGAGAGGGAAGTGTGCTTTAGGAGGGATTCACTGCAGTGTTACGTCTGTTAAAGAAGGATGCTTTTGGGACTGACTCGGTGGTAACCGCATTAGGCGCACATAGCTTTCCAGTCTCAGACGTCTAACCGTTAGACTATAGGAAGTTCTGTTTAAGGGAAACTCCTTCATGCGGAATGTCACTTCTCACAGTGTCTTTGCAGTGGAGAAAAGAAGATAGAACAAGGACGGACAGAGAGAACGATGCAAACCGTGATTGAAGTACAGGGTAAGCCTCGTAGGCCTCTATTATGCATACTGGTAGTTCAACACCGGAGATGTTCCACAGTGTCTACCTCTTCTCAAAACACTTCCAGTATATGAGGGAACTCTGCTACATTAAGTTCTCACGACAGAGATGCGTCTTTGCTCAGTTGGAAAGTGTAGGACGTGTCTGGGTAGCAACCAGTAAGTGTCTGATACAAGCCGCTAAGAGGGGATGCGGAGGAAGGTATCTGCTCAGGGAAGCTACTTCAGGTGCGTACTCATTCATAACAGTGTCTCTCCTTTGAGGATGAAGATAGAACAGGGAACGACTACGGGCACATTAGGTACTGTGAGTAAAGGGCATGCTAAGGCGCTTAAGCCTGCCAAAACATATTGGATGTTCACCACCAGTGCAGATCCGCACTTAGTTTCTGCGTCGAAAACGCTTCCTACACTGAGAGGGAAGTGTGCTTTAGGAGGGATTCACTGCAGTGTTACGTCTGTTAAAGAAGGAAGCTTTTGGGACTGACTCTGTGGTAACCCCAATAGGCGCACATAGCTTTCCAGTCTCAGCCGTCTATCCGTTGGACTATAGCAAGTTCTGTTTAAGGGAAACTCCTTCATGCGGAATGTCACTTCTCACAGTGTCTTTCCAGTGGAGGAAAGAAGATAGAACAACGACGGACAGAGAGAACGTTGCAACCCGTGAGTGAAGTACAGGGTAAGGCACCTAAGCCTCTATGATGCATACTGGATGTTCAACACCTGGGATTTTCCACAATGTCTACCACTTCTCAAAACACTTCCAATATAGGAGGGAACTGTGCTACCGTAAGTTCTAATGACAGGGATGCATCTGTGCAAGGTTGAAAACTCGAGGATGTGTCTGGGTAGCAAACATGAAGTGTCTCATAAAGGCACCTTAGACTGGATGCGTAGGAGGTATCTGCTCAGGAAAGCTACTTCAGTTTTGAACTCATTCATAACAGTGCTTCTCCTTGGAGGAATGAAGGAAGAACACGGACGGACTAGGGGCACATTAGGTACTGTGAATAAAGGGCAGGCTATGAACCTTACGCCTGCCAACCACATATTGGATGTTCACCACCAGTGTTGATCCGCACATAGGTTCTGCGTCTAAAACGCTTCCAACACTGAGAGGGAAGTGTGCTTTAGGAGGGATTCACTGCAGTGTTACGTCTGTTAAAGAAGGATGCTTTTGGGACTGACTCTGTGGTAACCGCATTAGGCGCACATAGCTTTCCAGTCTCAGACGTCTAACCGTTAGACTATAGGAAGTTCTGTTTAAGGGAAACTCCTTCATGCGGAATGTCACTTCTCACAGTGTCTTTCCAGTGGAGAAAAGAAGATAGAACAAGGACGGACAGAGAGAACGATGCAAACCGTGATTGAAGTACAGGGTAAGCCTCGTAGGCCTCTATTATGCATACTGGTAGTTCAACACCGGAGATGTTCCACAGTGTCTACCTCTTCTCAAAACACTTCCAGTATATGAGGGAACTCTGCTACATTAAGTTCTCACGACAGAGATGCGTCTGTGCTCAGTTGGAAAGTGTAGGACGTGTCTGGGTAGCAACCAGTAAGTGTCTGATACAAGCCGCTAAGAGGGGATGCGGAGGAAGGTATCTGCTCAGGGAAGCTACTTCAGGTGCGTACTCATTCATAACAGTGTCTCTCCTTTGAGGATGAAGATAGAACAGGGAACGACTACGGGCACATTAGGTACTGTGAGTAAAGGGCATGCTAAGGCGCTTAAGCCTGCCAAACACATATTGGATGTTCACCACCAGTGCAGATCCGCACTTAGTTTCTGCGTCGAAAACGCTTCCTACCCTGAGAGGGAAGTGTGCTTTAGGAGGGATTCACTGCAGTGTTACGTCTGTTAAAGAAGGAAGCTTTTGGGACTGACTCTGTGGTAACCCCAATAGGCGCACATAGCTTTCCAGTCTCAGCCGTCTATCCGTTGGACTATAGCAAGTTCTGTTTAAGGGAAACTCCTTCATGCGGAATGTCACTTCTCACAGTGTCTTTGCAGTGGAGAAAAGAAGATAGAACAAGGACGGACAGAGAGAACGATGCAAACCGTGATTGAAGTACAGGGTAAGCCTCGTAGGCCTCTATTATGCATACTGGTAGTTCAACACCGGAGATGTTCCACAGTGTCTACCTCTTCTCAAAACACTTCCAGTATATGAGGGAACTCTGCTACATTAAGTTCTCACGACAGAGATGCGTCTGTGCTCAGTTGGAAAGTGTAGGACGTGTCTGGGTAGCAACCAGTAAGTGTCTGATACAAGCCGCTAAGAGGGGATGCGGAGGAAGGTATCTGCTCAGGGAAGCTACTTCAGGTGCGTACTCATTCATAACAGTGTCTCTCCTTTGAGGATGAAGATAGAACAGGGAACGACTACGGGCACATTAGGTACTGTGAGTAAAGGGCATGCTAAGGCGCTTAAGCCTGCCAAACACATATTGGATGTTCACCACCAGTGCAGATCCGCACTTAGTTTCTGCGTCGAAAACGCTTCCTACACTGAGAGGGAAGTGTGCTTTAGGAGGGATTCACTGCAGTGTTACGTCTGTTAAAGAAGGAAGCTTTTGGGACTGACTCTGTGGTAACCCCAATAGGCGCACATAGCTTTCCAGTCTCAGCCGTCTATCCGTTGGACTATAGCAAGTTCTGTTTAAGGGAAACTCCTTCATGCGGAATGTCACTTCTCACAGTGTCTTTCCAGTGGAGGAAAGAAGATAGAACAACGACGGACAGAGAGAACGTTGCAACCCGTGAGTGAAGTACAGGGTAAGGCACCTAAGCCTCTATGATGCATACTGGATGTTCAGCACCTGGGATTTTCCACAATGTCTACCACTTCTCAAAACACTTCCAATATAGGAGGGAACTGTGCTACCGTAAGTTCTAATGACAGGGATGCATCTGTGCAAGGTTGAAAACTCGAGGATGTGTCTGGGTAGCAAACATGAAGTGTCTCATAAAGGCACCTTAGACTGGATGCGTAGGAGGTATCTGCTCAGGGAAGCTACTTCAGTTTTGAACTCATTCATTACAGTGCTTCTCCTTGGAGGAATGAAGGAAGAACACGGACGGACTAGGGGCACATTAGGTACTGTGAATAAAGGGCAGGCTATGAACCTTACGCCTGCCAACCACATATTGGATGTTCACCACCAGTGTTGATCCGCACATAGGTTCTGCGTCTAAAACGCTTCCAACACTGAGAGGGAAGTGTGCTTTAGGAGGGATTCACTGCAGTGTTACGTCTGTTAAAGAAGGATGCTTTTGGGACTGACTCGGTGGTAACCGCATTAGGCGCACATAGCTTTCCAGTCTCAGACGTCTAACCGTTAGACTATAGGAAGTTCTGTTTAAGGGAAACTCCTTCATGCGGAATGTCACTTCTCACAGTGTCTTTGCAGTGGAGAAAAGAAGATAGAACAAGGACGGACAGAGAGAACGATGCAAACCGTGATTGAAGTACAGGGTAAGCCTCGTAGGCCTCTATTATGCATACTGGTAGTTCAACACCGGAGATGTTCCACAGTGTCTACCTCTTCTCAAAACACTTCCAGTATATGAGGGAACTCTGCTACATTAAGTTCTCACGACAGAGATGCGTCTGTGCTCAGTTGGAAAGTGTAGGACGTGTTAGGGTAGCAACCAGTAAGTGTCTGATACAAGCCGCTAAGAGGGGATGCGGAGGAAGGTATCTGCTCAGGGAAGCTACTTCAGGTGCGTACTCATTCATAACAGTGTCTCTCCTTTGAGGATGAAGATAGAACAGGGAACGACTACGGGCACATTAGGTACTGTGAGTAAAGGGCATGCTAAGGCGCTTAAGCCTGCCAAACACATATTGGATGTTCACCACCAGTGCAGATCGGCACTTAGTTTCTCCGTCGAAAACGCTTCCTACACTGAGAGGGAAGTGTGCTTTAGGAGGGATTCACTGCAGTGTTACGTCTGTTAATGAAGGATGCTTTTGGGACTGACTCGGTGGTAACCGCATTAGGCGCACATAGCTTTCCAGTCTCAGACGTCTAACCGTTAGACTATAGGAAGTTCTGTTTAAGGGAAACTCCTTCATGCGGAATGTCACTTCTCACAGTGTCTTTGCAGTGGAGAAAAGAAGATAGAACAAGGACGGACAGAGAGAACGATGCAAACCGTGATTGAAGTACAGGGTAAGCCTCGTAGCTTCTATTATGCATACTGGTAGTTCAACACCGGAGATGTTCCACAGTGTCTACCTCTTCTCAAAACACTTCCAGTATATGAGGGAACTCTGCTACATTAAGTTCTCACGACAGAGATGCGTCTGTGCTCAGTTGGAAAGTGTAGGACGTGTCTGGGTAGCAACCAGTAAGTGTCTGATACAAGCCGCTAAGAGGGGATGCGGAGGAAGGTATCTGCTCAGGGAAGCTACTTCAGGTGCGTACTCATTCATAACAGTGTCTCTCCTTTGAGGATGAAGATAGAACAGGGAACGACTACGGGCACATTAGGTACTGTGAGTAAAGGGCATGCTAAGGCGCTTAAGCCTGCCAAACACATATTGGATGTTCACCACCAGTGCAGATCCGCACTTAGTTTCTGCGTCAAAAACGCTTCCTACACTGAGAGGGAAGTGTGCTTTAGGAGGGATTCACTGCAGTGTTACGTCTGTTAAAGAAGGAAGCTTTTGGGACTGACTCTGTGGTAACCCCAATAGGCGCACATAGCTTTCCAGTCTCAGCCGTCTATCCGTTGGACTATAGCAAGTTCTGTTTAAGGGAAACTCCTTCATGCGGAATGTCACTTCTCACAGTGTCTTTCCAGTGGAGGAAAGAAGATAGAACAACGACGGACAGAGAGAACGTTGCAACCCGTGAGTGAAGTACAGGGTAAGGCACCTAAGCCTCTATGATGCATACTGGATGTTCAACACCTGGGATTTTCCACAATGTCTACCACTTCTCAAAACACTTCCAATATAGGAGGGAACTGTGCTACCGTAAGTTCTAATGACAGGGATGCATCTGTGCAAGGTTGAAAACTCGAGGATGTGTCTGGGTAGCAAACATGAAGTGTCTCATAAAGGCACCTTAGACTGGATGCGTAGGAGGTATCTGCTCAGGGAAGCTACTTCAGTTTTGAACTCATTCATAACAGTGCTTCTCCTTGGAGGAATGAAGGAAGAACACGGACGGACTAGGGGCACATTAGGTACTGTGAATAAAGGGCAGGCTATGAACCTTACGCCTGCCAACCACATATTGGATGTTCACCACCAGTGTTGATCCGCACATAGGTTCTGCGTCTAAAACGCTTCCAACACTGAGAGGGAAGTGTGCTTTAGGAGGGATTCACTGCAGTGTTACGTCTGTTAAAGAAGGATGCTTTTGGGACTGACTCTGTGGTAACCGTATTAGGCGCACTTAGCTTTCCAGTCGCAGACGTCTAACCGTTAGACTATAGGAAGTTCTGTTTAAGGGAAACTCCTTCATGCGGAATGTCACTTCTCACAGTGTCTTTGCAGTGGAGAAAAGAAGATAGAACAAGGACGGACAGAGAGAAAGATGCAAACCGTGATTGAAGTACAGGGTAAGCCTCGTAGGCCTCTATTATGCATACTGGTAGTTCAACACCGGAAATGTTCCACAGTGTCTAACTCTTCTCAAAACACTTCCAGTATATGAGGGAACTCTGCTACATTAAGTTCTCACGACAGAGATGCGTCTGTGCTCAGTTGGAAAGTGTAGGACGTGTCTGGGTAGCAACCAGTAAGTGTCTGATACAAGCCGCTATGAGGGGATGCGGAGGAAGGTATCTGCTCAGGGAAGCTACTTCAGGTGCGTACTCATTCATAACAGTGTCTCTCCTTTGAGGATGAAGATAGAACAGGGAACGACTACGGGCACATTAGGTACTGTGAGTAAAGGGCATGCTAAGGCGCTTAAGCCTGCCAAACACATATTGGATGTTCACCACCAGTGCAGATCCGCACTTAGTTTCTGCGTCGAAAACGCTTCCTACACTGAGAGGGAAGTGTGCTTTAGGAGGGATTCACTGCAGTGTTACGTCTGTTAAAGAAGGAAGCTTTTGGGACTGACTCTGTGGTAACCCCAATAGGCGCACATAGCTTTCCAGTCTCAGCCGTCTATCCGTTGGACTATAGCAAGTTCTGTTTAAGGGAAACTCCTTCATGCGGAATGTCACTTCTCACAGTGTCTTTCCAGTGGAGGAAAGAAGATAGAACAACGACGGACAGAGAGAACGTTGCAACCCGTGAGTGAAGTACAGGGTAAGGCACCTAAGCCTCTATGATGCATACTGGATGTTCAACACCTGGGATTTTCCACAATGTCTACCACTTCTCAAAACACTTCCAATATAGGAGGGAACTGTGCTACCGTAAGTTCTAATGACAGGGATGCATCTGTGCAAGGTTGAAAACTCGAGGATTTGTCTGGGTAGCAAACATGAAGTGTCTCATAAAGGCACCTTAGACTGGATGCGTAGTAGGTATCTGCTAGGGAAGCTACTTCAGTTTTGTACTCATTCATAACAGTGCTTCTCCTTGGAGGAATGAAGGAAGAACACGGACGGACTAGGGGCACAGTAGGTACTGTGAATAAAGGGCAGGCTATGAACCTTACGCCTGCCAACCACATATTGGATGTTCACCACCAGTGTTGATCCGCACATAGGTTCTGCGTCTAAAACGCTTCCAACACTGAGAGGGAAGTGTGCTTTAGGAGGGATTCACTGCAGTGTTACGTCTGTTAAAGAAGGATGCTTTTGGGACTGACTCTGTGGTAACCGCATTAGGCGCACATAGCTTTCCAGTCTCAGACGTCTAACCGTTGGACTATAGCAAGTTCTGTTTAAGGGAAACTCCTTCATGCGGAATGTCACTTCTCACAGTGTCTTTGCAGTGGAGAAAAGAAGATAGAACAAGGACGGACAGAGAGAACGATGCAAACCGTGATTGAAGTACAGGGTAAGCCTCGTAGGCCTCTATTATGCATACTGGTAGTTCAACACCGGAGATGTTCCACAGTGTCTAACTCTTCTCAAAACACTTCCAGTATATGAGGGAACTCTGCTACATTAAGTTCTCACGACAGAGATGCGTCTGTGCTCAGTTGGAAAGTGTAGGACGTGTCTGGGTAGCAACCAGTAAGTGTCTGATACAAGCCGCTAAGAGGGGATGCGGAGGAAGGTATCTGCTCAGGGAAGCTACTTCAGGTGCGTACTCATTCATAACAGTGTCTCTCCTTTGAGGATGAAGATAGAACAGGGAACGACTACGGGCACATTAGGTACTGTGAGTAAAGGGCATGCTAAGGCGCTTAAGCCTGCCAAACACATATTGGATGTTCACCACCAGTGCAGATCCGCACTTAGTTTCTGCGTCGAAAACGCTTCCTACCCTGAGAGGGAAGTGTGCTTTAGGAGGGATTCACTGCAGTGTTACGTCTGTTAAAGAAGGAAGCTTTTGGGACTGACTCTGTGGTAACCCCAATAGGCGCACATAGCTTTCCAGTCTCAGCCGTCTATCCGTTGGACTATAGCAAGTTCTGTTTAAGGGAAACTCCTTCATGCGGAATGTCACTTCTCACAGTGTCTTTCCAGTGGAGGAAAGAAGATAGAACAACGACGGACAGAGAGAACGTTGCAACCCGTGAGTGAAGTACAGGGTAAGGCACCTAAGCCTCTATGATGCATACTGGATGTTCAACACCTGGGATTTTCCACAATGTCTACCACTTCTCAAAACACTTCCAATATAGGAGGGAACTGTGCTACCGTAAGTTCTAATGACAGGGATGCATCTGTGCAAGGTTGAAAACTCGAGGATGTGTCTGGGTAGCAAACATGAAGTGTCTCATAAAGGCACCTTAGACTGGATGCGTAGTAGGTATCTGCTAGGGAAGCTACTTCAGTTTTGTACTCATTCATAACAGTGCTTCTCCTTGGAGGAATGAAGGAAGAACACGGACGGACTAGGGGCACAGTAGGTACTGTGAATAAAGGGCAGGCTATGAACCTTACGCCTGCCAACCACATATTGGATGTTCACCACCAGTGTTGATCCGCACATAGGTTCTGCGTCTAAAACGCTTCCAACACTGAGAGGGAAGTGTGCTTTAGGAGGGATTCACTGCAGTGTTACGTCTGTTAAAGAAGGATGCTTTTGGGACTGACTCTGTGGTAACCGCATTAGGCGCACATAGCTTTCCAGTCTCAGACGTCTAACCGTTAGACTATAGGAAGTTCTGTTTAAGGGAAACTCCTTCATGCGGAATGTCACTTCTCACAGTGTCTTTGCAGTGGAGAAAAGAATATAGAACAAGGACGGACAGAGAGAACGATGTAAACCGTGATTGAAGTACAGGGTAAGCCTCGTAGGCCTCTATTATGCATACTGGTAGTTCAACACCGGAGATGTTCCACAGTGTCTACCTCTTCTCAAAACACTTCCAGTATATGAGGGAACTCTGCTACATTAAGTTCTCACGACAGAGATGCGTCTGTGCTCAGTTGGAAAGTGTAGGACGTGTCTGGGTAGCAACCAGTAAGTGTCTGATACAAGCCGCTAAGAGGGGATGCGGAGGAAGGTATCTGCTCAGGGAAGCTACTTCAGGTGCGTACTCATTCATAACAGTGTCTCTCCTTTGAGGATGAAGATAGAACAGGGAACGACTACGGGCACATTAGGTACTGTGAGTAAAGGGCATGCTAAGGCGCTTAAGCCTGCCAAACACATATTGGATGTTCACCACCATTGCAGATCCGCACTTAGTTTCTGCGTCGAAAACGCTTCCTACACTGAGAGGGAAGTGTGCTTTAGGAGGGATTCACTGCAGTGTTACGTCTGTTAAAGAAGGATGCTTTTGGGACTGACTCGGTGGTAACCGCATTAGGCGCACATAGCTTTCCAGTCTCAGACGTCTAACCGTTAGACTATAGGAAGTTCTGTTTAAGGGAAACTCCTTCATGCGGAATGTCACTTCTCACAGTGTCTTTGCAGTGGAGAAAAGAAGATAGAACAAGGACGGACAGAGAGAACGATGCAAACCGTGATTGAAGTACAGGGTAAGCCTCGTAGGCCTCTATTATGCATACTGGTAGTTCAACACCGGAGATGTTCCACAGTGTCTACCTCTTCTCAAAACACTTCCAGTATATGAGGGAACTCTGCTACATTAAGTTCTCACGACAGAGATGCGTCTGTGCTCAGTTGGAAAGTGTAGGACGTGTCTGGGTAGCAACCAGTAAGTGTCTGATACAAGCCGCTAAGAGGGGATGCGGAGGAAGGTATCTGCTCAGGGAAGCTACTTCAGGTGCGTACTCATTCATAACAGTGTCTCTCCTTTGAGGATGAAGATAGAACAGGGAACGACTACGGGCACATTAGGTACTGTGAGTAAAGGGCATGCTAAGGCGCTTAAGCCTGCCAAAACATATTGGATGTTCACCACCAGTGCAGATCCGCACTTAGTTTCTGCGTCGAAAACGCTTCCTACACTGAGAGGGAAGTGTGCTTTAGGAGGGATTCACTGCAGTGTTACGTCTGTTAAAGAAGGAAGCTTTTGGGACTGACTCTGTGGTAACCCCAATAGGCGCACATAGCTTTCCAGTCTCAGCCGTCTATCCGTTGGACTATAGCAAGTTCTGTTTAAGGGAAACTCCTTCATGCGGAATGTCACTTCTCACAGTGTCTTTCCAGTGGAGGAAAGAAGATAGAACAAGGACGGACAGAGAGAACGTTGCAACCCGTGAGTGAAGTACAGGGTAAGGCACCTAAGCCTCTATGATGCATACTGGATGTTCAACACCTGGGATTTTCCACAATGTCTACCACTTCTCAAAACACTTCCAATATAGGAGGGAACTGTGCTACCGTAAGTTCTAATGACAGGGATGCATCTGTGCAAGGTTGAAAACTCGAGGATGTGTCTGGGTAGCAAACATGAAGTGTCTCATAAAGGCACCTTAGACTGGATGCGTAGGAGGTATCTGCTCAGGAAAGCTACTTCAGTTTTCAACTCATTCATAACAGTGCTTCTCCTTGGAGGAATGAAGGAAGAACACGGACGGACTAGGGGCACATTAGGTACTGTGAATAAAGGGCAGGCTATGAACATTACGCCTGCCAACCACATATTGGATGTTCACCACCAGTGTTGATCCGCACATAGGTTCTGCGTCTAAAACGCTTCCAACACTGAGAGGGAAGTGTGCTTTAGGAGGGATTCACTGCAGTGTTACGTCTGTTAAAGAAGGATGCTTTTGGGACTGACTCTGTGGTAACCGCATTAGGCGCACATAGCTTTCCAGTCTCAGACGTCTAACCGTTAGACTATAGGAAGTTCTGTTTAAGGGAAACTCCTTCATGCGGAATGTCACTTCTCACAGTGTCTTTCCAGTGGAGAAAAGAAGATAGAACAAGGACGGACAGAGAGAACGATGCAAACCGTGATTGAAGTACAGGGTAAGCCTCGTAGGCCTCTATTATGCATACTGGTAGTTCAACACCGGAGATGTTCCACAGTGTCTACCTCTTCTCAAAACACTTCCAGTATATGAGGGAACTCTGCTACATTAAGTTCTCACGACAGAGATGCGTCTGTGCTCAGTTGGAAAGTGTAGGACGTGTCTGGGTAGCAACCAGTAAGTGTCTGATACAAGCCGCTAAGAGGGGATGCGGAGGAAGGTATCTGCTCAGGGAAGCTACTTCAGGTGCGTACTCATTCATAACAGTGTCTCTCCTTTGAGGATGAAGATAGAACAGGGAACGACTACGGGCACATTAGGTACTGTGAGTAAAGGGCATGCTAAGGCGCTTAAGCCTGCCAAACACATATTGGATGTTCACCACCAGTGCAGATCCGCACTTAGTTTCTGCGTCGAAAACGCTTCCTACCCTGAGAGGGAAGTGTGCTTTAGGAGGGATTCACTGCAGTGTTACGTCTGTTAAAGAAGGAAGCTTTTGGGACTGACTCTGTGGTAACCCCAATAGGCGCACATAGCTTTCCAGTCTCAGCCGTCTATCCGTTGGACTATAGCAAGTTCTGTTTAAGGGAAACTCCTTCATGCGGAATGTCACTTCTCACAGTGTCTTTGCAGTGGAGAAAAGAAGATAGAACAAGGACGGACAGAGAGAACGATGCAAACCGTGATTGAAGTACAGGGTAAGCCTCGTAGGCCTCTATTATGCATACTGGTAGTTCAACACCGGAGATGTTCCACAGTGTCTACCTCTTCTCAAAACACTTCCAGTATATGAGGGAACTCTGCTACATTAAGTTCTCACGACAGAGATGCGTCTGTGCTCAGTTGGAAAGTGTAGGACGTGTCTGGGTAGCAACCAGTAAGTGTCTGATACAAGCCGCTAAGAGGGGATGCGGAGGAAGGTATCTGCTCAGGGAAGCTACTTCAGGTGCGTACTCATTCATAACAGTGTCTCTCCTTTGAGGATGAAGATAGAACAGGGAACGACTACGGGCACATTAGGTACTGTGAGTAAAGGGCATGCTAAGGCGCTTAAGCCTGCCAAACACATATTGGATGTTCACCACCAGTGCAGATCCGCACTTAGTTTCTGCGTCGAAAACGCTTCCTACCCTGAGAGGGAAGTGTGCTTTAGGAGGGATTCACTGCAGTGTTACGTCTGTTAAAGAAGGAAGCTTTTGGGACTGACTCTGTGGTAACCCCAATAGGCGCACATAGGTTTCCAGTCTCAGCCGTCTATCCGTTGGACTATAGCAAGTTCTGTTTAAGGGAAACTCCTTCATGCGGAATGTCACTTCTCACAGTGTCTTTCCAGTGGTGGAAAGAAGATAGAACAACGACGGACAGAGAGAACGTTGCAACCCGTGAGTGAAGTACAGGGTAAGGCACCTAAGCCTCTATGATGCATACTGGATGTTCAACACCTGGGATTTTCCACAATGTCTACCACTTCTCAAAACACTTCCAATATAGGAGGGAACTGTGCTACCGTAAGTTCTAATGACAGGGATGCATCTGTGCAAGGTTGAAAACTCGAGGATGTGTCTGGGTAGCAAACATGAAGTGTCTCATAAAGGCACCTTAGACTGGATGCGTAGGAGGTATCTGCTCAGGAAAGGTACTTCAGTTTTTAACTCATTCATAACAGTGCTTCTCCTTGGAGGAATGAAGGAAGAACACGGACGGACTAGGGGCACATTAGGTACTGTGAATAAAGGGCAGGCTATGAACCTTACGCCTGCCAACCACATATTGGATGTTCACCACCAGTGTTGATCCGCACATAGGTTCTGCGTCTAAAACGCTTCAAACACTGAGAGGGAAGTGTGCTTTAGGAGGGATCACTGCAGTGTTACGTCTGTTAAAGAAGGATGCTTTTGGGACTGACTCTGTGGTAACCGCATTAGGCGCACATAGCTTTCCAGTCTCAGACGTCTAACCGTTAGACTATAGGAAGTTCTGTTTAAGGGAAACTCCTTCATGCAGAATGTCACTTCTCACAGTGTCTTTGCAGTGGAGAAAAGAAGATAGAACAAGGACGGACAGAGAGAACGATGCAAACCGTGATTGAAGTACAGGGTAAGCCTCGTAGGCCTCTATTATGCATACTGGTAGTTCAACACCGGTGATGTTCCACAGTGTCTACCTCTTCTCAAAACACTTCCAGTATATGAGGGAACTCTGCTACATTAAGTTCTCACGACAGAGATGCGTCTGTGCTCAGTTGGAAAGTGTAGGACGTGTCTGGGTAGCAACCAGTAAGTGTCTGATACAAGCCGCTAAGAGGGGATGCGGAGGAAGGTATCTGCTCAGGGAAGCTACTTCAGGTGCGTACTCATTCATAACAGTGTCTCTCCTTTGAGGACGAAGATAAACAGGGAACGACTACGGGCACATTAGGTACTGTGAGTAAAGGGCATGCTAAGGCGCTTAAGCCTGCCAAACACATATTGGATGTTCACCACCAGTGCAGATCCGCACTTAGTTTCTGCATCGAAAACGCTTCCTACACTGAGAGGGAAGTGTGCTTTAGGAGGGATTCACTGCAGTGTTACGTCTGTTAAAGAAGGATGCTTTTGGGACTGACTCGGTGGTAACCGCATTAGGCGCACATAGCTTTCCAGTCTCAGACGTCTAACCGTTAGACTATAGGAAGTTCTGTTTAAGGGAAACTGCTTCATGCGGAATGTCACTTCTCACAGTGTCTTTGCAGTGGAGAAAAGAAGATAGAACAAGGACGGACAGAGAGAACGATGCAAACCGTGATTGAAGTACAGGGTAAGCCTCGTAGGCCTCTATTATGCATACTGGTAGTTCAACACCGGAGATGTTCCACAGTGTCTACCTCTTCTCAAAACACATCCAGTATATGAGGGAACTCTGCTACATTAAGTTCTCACGACAGAGATGCGTCTGTGCTCAGTTGGAAAGTGTAGGACGTGTCTGGGTAGCAACCAGTAAGTGTCTGATACAAGCCGCTAAGAGGGGATGCGGAGGAAGGTATCTGCTCAGGGAAGCTACTTCAGGTGCGTACTCATTCATAACAGTGTCTCTCCTTTGAGGATGAAGATAGAACAGGGAACGACTACGGGCACATTAGGTACTGTGAGTAAAGGGCATGCTAAGGCGCTTAAGCCTGCCAAACACATATTGGATGTTCACCACCAGTGCAGATCCGCACTTAGTTTCTGCGTCGAAAACGCTTCCTACACTGAGAGGGAAGTGTGCTTTAGGAGGGATTCACTGCAGTGTTACGTCTGTTAAAGAAGGAAGCTTTTGGGACTGACTCTGTGGTAACCCCAATAGGCGCACATAGCTTTCCAGTCTCAGCCGTCTATCCGTAGGACTATAGCAAGTTCTGTTTAAGGGAAACTCCTTCATGCGGAATGTCACTTCTCACAGTGTCTTTCCAGTGGAGGAAAGAAGATAGAACAACGACGGACAGAGAGAACTTTGCAACCCGTGAGTGAAGTACAGGGTAAGGCACCTAAGCCTCTATGATGCATACTGGATGTTCAACACCTGGGATTTTCCACAATGTCTACCACTTCTCAAAACACTTCCAATATAGGAGGGAACTGTGCTACCGTAAGTTCTAATGACAGGGATGCATCTGTGCAAGGTTGAAAACTCGAGGATTTGTCTGGGTAGCAAACATGAAGTGTCTCATAAAGGCACCTTAGACTGGATGCGTAGTAGGTATCTGCTAGGGAAGCTACTTCAGTTTTGTACTCATTCATAACAGTGCTTCTCCTTGGAGGAATGAAGGAAGAACACGGACGGACTAGGGGCACAGTAGGTACTGTGAATAAAGGGCAGTCTATGAACCTTACGCCTGCCAACCACATATTGGATGTTCACCACCAGTGTTGATCCGCACATAGGTTCTGCGTCTAAAACGCTTCCAACACTGAGAGGGAAGTGTGCTTTAGGAGGGATTCACTGCAGTGTTACGTCTGTTAAAGAAGGATGCTTTTGGGACTGACTCTGTGGTAACCGCATTAGGCGCACATAGCTTTCCAGTCTCAGACGTCTAACCGTTGGACTATAGCAAGTTCTGTTTAAGGGAAACTCCTTCATGCGGAATGTCACTTCTCACAGTGTCTTTGCAGTGGAGAAAAGAAGATAGAACAAGGACGGACAGAGAGAACGATGCAAACCGTGATTGAAGTACAGGGTAAGCCTCGTAGGCCTCTATTATGCATACTGGTAGTTCAACACCGGAGATGTTCCACAGTGTCTAACTCTTCTCAAAACACTTCCAGTATATGAGGGAACTCTGCTACATTAAGTTCTCACGACAGAGATGCGTCTGTGCTCAGTTGGAAAGTGTAGGACGTGTCTGGGTAGCAACCAGTAAGTGTCTGATACAAGCCGCTAAGAGGGGATGCGGAGGAAGGTATCTGCTCAGGGAAGCTACTTCAGGTGCGTACTCATTCATAACAGTGTCTCTCCTTTGAGGATGAAGATAGAACAGGGAACGACTACGGGCACATTAGGTACTGTGAGTAAAGGGCATGCTAAGGCGCTTAAGCCTGCCAAACACATATTGGATGTTCACCACCAGTGCAGATCCGCACTTAGTTTCTGCGTCGAAAACGCTTCCTACCCTGAGAGGGAAGTGTGCTTTAGGAGGGATTCACTGCAGTGTTACGTCTGTTAAAGAAGGAAGCTTTTGGGACTGACTCTGTGGTAACCCCAATAGGCGCACATAGCTTTCCAGTCTCAGCCGTCTATCCGTTGGACTATAGCAAGTTCTGTTTAAGGGAAACTCCTTCATGCGGAATGTCACTTCTCACAGTGTCTTTCCAGTGGAGGAAAGAAGATAGAACAACGACGGACAGAGAGAACGTTGCAACCCGTGAGTGAAGTACAGGGTAAGGCACCTAAGCCTCTATGATGCATACTGGATGTTCAACACCTGGGATTTTCCACAATGTCTACCACTTCTCAAAACACTTCCAATATAGGAGGGAACTGTGCTACCGTAAGTTCTAATGACAGGGATGCATCTGTGCAAGGTTGAAAACTCGAGGATGTGTCTGGGTAGCAAACATGAAGTGTCTCATAAAGGCACCTTAGACTGGATGCGTAGTAGGTATCTGCTAGGGAAGCTACTTCAGTTTTGTACTCATTCATAACAGTGCTTCTCCTTGGAGGAATGAAGGAAGAACACGGACGGACTAGGGGCACAGTAGGTACTGTGAATAAAGGGCAGGCTATGAACCTTACGCCTGCCAACCACATATTGGATGTTCACCACCAGTGTTGATCCGCACATAGGTTCTGCGTCTAAAACGCTTCCAACACTGAGAGGGAAGTGTGCTTTAGGAGGGATTCACTGCAGTGTTACGTCTGTTAAAGAAGGATGCTTTTGGGACTGACTCTGTGGTAACCGCATTAGGCGCACATAGCTTTCCAGTCTCAGACGTCTAACCGTTAGACTATAGGAAGTTCTGTTTAAGGGAAACTCCTTCATGCGGAATGTCACTTCTCACAGTGTCTTTGCAGTGGAGAAAAGAATATAGAACAAGGACGGACAGAGAGAACGATGCAAACCGTGATTGAAGTACAGGGTAAGCCTCGTAGGCCTCTATTATGCATACTGGTAGTTCAACACCGGAGATGTTCCACAGTGTCTACCTCTTCTCAAAACACTTCCAGTATATGAGGGAACTCTGCTACATTAAGTTCTCACGACAGAGATGCGTCTGTGCTCAGTTGGAAAGTGTAGGACGTGTCTGGGTAGCAACCAGTAAGTGTCTGATACAAGCCGCTAAGAGGGGATGCGGAGGAAGGTATCTGCTCAGGGAAGCTACTTCAGGTGCGTACTCATTCATAACAGTGTCTCTCCTTTGAGGATGAAGATAGAACAGGGAACGACTACGGGCACATTAGGTACTGTGAGTAAAGGGCATGCTAAGGCGCTTAAGCCTGCCAAACACATATTGGATGTTCACCACAATTGCAGATCCGCACTTAGTTTCTGCGTCGAAAACGCTTCCTACACTGAGAGGGAAGTGTGCTTTAGGAGGGATTCACTGCAGTGTTACGTCTGTTAAAGAAGGATGCTTTTGGGACTGACTCGGTGGTAACCGCATTAGGCGCACATAGCTTTCCAGTCTCAGACGTCTAACCGTTAGACTATAGGAAGTTCTGTTTAAGGGAAACTCCTTCATGCGGAATGTCACTTCTCACAGTGTCTTTGCAGTGGAGAAAAGAAGATAGAACAAGGACGGACAGAGAGAACGATGCAAACCGTGATTGAAGTACAGGGTAAGCCTCGTAGGCCTCTATTATGCATACTGGTAGTTCAACACCGGAGATGTTCCACAGTGTCTACCTCTTCTCAAAACACTTCCAGTATATGAGGGAACTCTGCTACATTAAGTTCTCACGACAGAGATGCGTCTGTGCTCAGTTGGAAAGTGTAGGACGTGTCTGGGTAGCAACCAGTAAGTGTCTGATACAAGCCGCTAAGAGGGGATGCGGAGGAAGGTATCTGCTCAGGGAAGCTACTTCAGGTGCGTACTCATTCATAACAGTGTCTCTCCTTTGAGGATGAAGATAGAACAGGGAACGACTACGGGCACATTAGGTACTGTGAGTAAAGGGCATGCTAAGGCGCTTAAGCCTGCCAAAACATATTGGATGTTCACCACCAGTGCAGATCCGCACTTAGTTTCTGCGTCGAAAACGCTTCCTACACTGAGAGGGAAGTGTGCTTTAGGAGGGATTCACTGCAGTGTTACGTCTGTTAAAGAAGGAAGCTTTTGGGACTGACTCTGTGGTAACCCCAATAGGCGCACATAGCTTTCCAGTCTCAGCCGTCTATCCGTTGGACTATAGCAAGTTCTGTTTAAGGGAAACTCCTTCATGCGGAATGTCACTTCTCACAGTGTCTTTCCAGTGGAGGAAAGAAGATAGAACAACGACGGACAGAGAGAACGTTGCAACCCGTGAGTGAAGTACAGGGTAAGGCACCTAAGCCTCTATGATGCATACTGGATGTTCAACACCTGGGATTTTCCACAATGTCTACCACTTCTCAAAACACTTCCAATATAGGAGGGAACTGTGCTACCGTAAGTTCTAATGACAGGGATGCATCTGTGCAAGGTTGAAAACTCGAGGATGTGTCTGGGTAGCAAACATGAAGTGTCTCATAAAGGCACCTTAGACTGGATGCGTAGGAGGTATCTGCTCAGGAAAGCTACTTCAGTTTTTAACTCATTCATAACAGTGCTTCTCCTTGGAGGAATGAAGGAAGAACACGGACGGACTAGGGGCACATTAGGTACTGTGAATAAAGGGCAGGCTATGAACCTTACGCCTGCCAACCACATATTGGATGTTCACCACCAGTGTTGATCCGCACATAGGTTCTGCGTCTAAAACGCTTCCAACACTGAGAGGGAAGTGTGCTTTAGGAGGGATTCACTGCAGTGTTACGTCTGTTAAAGAAGGATGCTTTTGGGACTGACTCGGTGGTAACCGCATTAGGCGCACATAGCTTTCCAGTCTCAGACGTCTAACCGTTAGACTATAGGAAGTTCTGTTTAAGGGAAACTCCTTCATGCAGAATGTCACTTCTCACAGTGTCTTTGCAGTGGAGAAAAGAAGATAGAACAAGGACGGACAGAGAGAACGATGCAAACCGTGATTGAAGTACAGGGTAAGCCTCGTAGGCCTCTATTATGCATACTGGTAGTTCAACACCGGTGATGTTCCACAGTGTCTACCTCTTCTCAAAACACTTCCAGTATATGAGGGAACTCTGCTACATTAAGTTCTCACGACAGAGATGCGTCTGTGCTCAGTTGGAAAGTGTAGGACGTGTCTGGGTAGCAACCAGTAAGTGTCTGATACAAGCCGCTAAGAGGGGATGCGGAGGAAGGTATCTGCTCAGGGAAGCTACTTCAGGTGCGTACTCATTCATAACAGTGTCTCTCCTTTGAGGACGAAGATAAACAGGGAACGACTACGGGCACATTAGGTACTGTGAGTAAAGGGCATGCTAAGGCGCTTAAGCCTGCCAAACACATATTGGATGTTCACCACCAGTGCAGATCCGCACTTAGTTTCTGCGTCGAAAACGCTTCCTACACTGAGAGGGAAGTGTGCTTTAGGAGGGATTCACTGCAGTGTTACGTCTGTTAAAGAAGGATGCTTTTGGGACTGACTCGGTGGTAACCGCATTAGGCGCACATAGCTTTCCAGTCTCAGACGTCTAACCGTTAGACTATAGGAAGTTCTGTTTAAGGGAAACTCCTTCATGCGGAATGTCACTTCTCACAGTGTCTTTCCAGTGGAGAAAAGAAGATAGAACAAGGACGGACAGAGAGAACGATGCAAACCGTGATTGAAGTACAGGGTAAGCCTCGTAGGCCTCTATTATGCATACTGGTAGTTCAACACCGGAGATGTTCCACAGTGTCTACCTCTTCTCAAAACACTTCCAGTATATGAGGGAACTCTGCTACATTAAGTTCTCACGACAGAGATGCGTCTGTGCTCAGTAGGAAAGTGTAGGACGTGTCTGGGTAGCAACCAGTAAGTGTCTGATACAAGCCGCTAAGAGGGGATGCGGAGGAAGGTATCTGCTCAGGGAAGCTACTTCAGGTGCGTACTCATTCATAACAGTGTCTCTCCTTTGAGGACGAAGATAGAACAGGGAACGACTACGGGCACATTAGGTACTGTGAGTAAAGGGCATGCTAAGGCGCTTAAGCCTGCCAAACACATATTGGATGTTCACCACCAGTGCAGATCCGCACTTAGTTTCTGCGTCGAAAACGCTTCCTACCCTGAGAGGGAAGTGTGCTTTAGGAGGGATTCACTGCAGTGTTACGTCTGTTAAAGAAGAAAGCTTTTGGGACTGACTCTGTGGTAACCCCAATAGGCGCACATAGGTTTCCAGTCTCAGCCGTCTATCCGTTGGACTATAGCAAGTTCTGTTTAAGGGAAACTCCTTCATGCGGAATGTCACTTCTCACAGTGTCTTTCCAGTGGTGGAAAGAAGATAGAACAACGACGGACAGAGAGAACGTTGCAACCCGTGAGTGAAGTACAGGGTAAGGCACCTAAGCCTCTATGATGCATACTGGATGTTCAACACCTGGGATTTTCCACAATGTCTACCACTTCTCAAAACACTTCCAATATAGGAGGGAACTGTGCTACCGTAAGTTCTAATGACAGGGATGCATCTGTGCAAGGTTGAAAACTCGAGGATGTGTCTGGGTAGCAAACATGAAGTGTCTCATAAAGGCACCTTAGACTGGATGCGTAGTAGGTATCTGCTAGGGAAGCTACTTCAGTTTTGTACTCATTCATAACAGTGCTTCTCCTTGGAGGAATGAAGGAAGAACACGGACGGACTAGGGGCACAGTAGGTACTGTGAATAAAGGGCAGGCTATGAACCTTACGCCTGCCAACCACATATTGGATGTTCACCACCATTGCAGATCCGCACATAGGTTCTGCGTCTAAAACGCTTCCAACACTGAGAGGGAAGTGTGCTTTAGGAGGGATTCACTGCAGTGTTACGTCTGTTAAAGAAGGATGCTTTTGGGACTGACTCTGTGGTAACCGCATTAGGCGCACATAGCTTTCCAGTCTCAGACGTCTAACCGTTAGACTATAGGAAGTTCTGTTTAAGGGAAACTCCTTCATGCGGAATGTCACTTCTCACAGTGTCTTTGCAGTGGAGAAAAGAAGATAGAACAAGGACGGACAGAGAGAACGATGCAAACCGTGATTGAAGTACAGGGTAAGCCTCGTAGGCCTCTATTATGCATACTGGTAGTTCAACACCGGAGATGTTCCACAGTGTCTACCTCTTCTCAAAACACTTCCAGTATATGAGGGAACTCTGCTACATTAAGTTCTCACGACAGAGATGCGTCTGTGCTCAGTTGGAAAGTGTAGGACGTGTCTGGGTAGCAACCAGTAAGTGTCTGATACAAGCCGCTAAGAGGGGATGCGGAGGAAGGTATCTGCTCAGGGAAGCTACTTCAGGTGCGTACTCATTCATAACAGTGTCTCTCCTTTGAGGATGAAGATAGAATAGGGAACGACTACGGGCACATTAGGTACTGCCAAACACATATTGGATGTTCACCACCATTGCAGATCCGCACTTAGTTTCTGCGTCGAAAACGCTTCCTACACTGAGAGGGAAGTGTGCTTTAGGAGGGATTCACTGCAGTGTTACGTCTGTTAAAGAAGGATGCTTTTGGGACTGACTCTGTGGTAACCGCATTAGGCGCACATAGCTTTCCAGTCTCAGACGTCTAACCGTTAGACTATAGGAAGTTCTGTTTAAGGGAAACTCCTTCATGCGGAATGTCACTTCTCACAGTGTCTTTGCAGTGGAGAAAAGAAGATAGAACAAGGACGGACAGAGAGAACGATGCAAACCGTGATTGAAGTACAGGGTAAGCCTCGTAGGCCTCTATTATGCATACTGGTAGTTCAACACCGGAGATGTTCCACAGTGTCTACCTCTTCTCAAAACACTTCCAGTATATGAGGGAACTCTGCTACATTAAGTTCTCACGACAGAGATGCGTCTGTGCTCAGTTGGAAAGTGTAGGACGTGTCTGGGTAGCAACCAGTAAGTGTCTGATACAAGCCGCTAAGAGGGGATGCGGAGGAAGGTATCTGCTCAGGGAAGCTACTTCAGGTGCGTACTCATTCATAACAGTGTCTCTCCTTTGAGGATGAAGATAGAACAGGGAACGACTACGGGCACATTAGGTACTGTGAGTAAAGGGCATGCTAAGGCGCTTAAGCCTGCCAAACACATATTGGATGTTCACCACCAGTGCAGATCCGCACTTAGTTTCTGCGTCGAAAACGCTTCCTACACTGAGAGGGAAGTGTGCTTTAGGAGGGATTCACTGCAGTGTTACGTCTGTTAAAGAAGGATGCTTTTGGGACTGACTCTGTGGTAACCGCATTAGGCGCACATAGCTTTCCAGTCTCAGACGTCTAACCGTTAGACTATAGGAAGTTCTGTTTAAGGGAAACTCCTTCATGCGGAATGTCACTTCTCACAGTGTCTTTGCAGTGGAGAAAAGAAGATAGAACAAGGACGGAGAGAGAGAACGATGCAAACCGTGATTGAAGTACAGGGTAAGCCTCGTAGGCCTCTATTATGCATACTGGTAGTTCAACACCGGAGATGTTCCACAGTGTCTACCTCTTCTCAAAACACTTCCAGTATATGAGGGAACTCTGCTACATTAAGTTCTCACGACAGAGATGCGTCTGTGCTCAGTTGGAAAGTGTAGGCCGTGTCTGGGTAGCAACCAGTAAGTGTCCGATACAAGCCGCTAAGAGGGGATGCGGAGGAAGGTACCTGCTCAGGGAAGCTACTTCAGGTGCGTACTCATTCATAACAGTGTCTCTCCTTTGAGGATGAAGATAGAACAGGGAACGACTACGGGCACATTAGGTACTGTGAGTAAAGGGCATGCTAAGGCGCTTAAGCCTGCCAAACACATATTGGATGTTCACCACCAGTGCAGATCCGCACTTAGTTTCTGCGTCGAAAAGGCTTCCTACCCTGAGAGGGAAGTGTGCTTTAGGAGGGATTCACTGCAGTGTTACGTCTGTTAAAGAAGGAAGCTTTTGGGACTGACTCTGTGGTAACCCCAATAGGCGCACATAGCTTTCCAGTCTCAGCCGTCTATCCGTTGGACTATAGCAAGTTCTGTTTAAGGGAAACTCCTTCATGCGGAATGTCACTTCTCACAGTGTCTTTCCAGTGGAGGAAAGAAGATAGAACAACGACGGACAGAGAGAACGTTGCAACCCGTGAGTGAAGTACAGGGTAAGGCACCTAAGCCTCTATGATGCATACTGGATGTTCAACACCTGGGATTTTCCACAATGTCTACCACTTCTCAAAACACTTCCAATATAGGAGGGAACTGTGCTACCGTAAGTTCTAATGACAGGGATGCATCTGTGCAAGGTTGAAAACTCGAGGATGTGTCTGGGTAGCAAACATGAAGTGTCTCATAAAGGCACCTTAGACTGGATGCGTAGGAGGTATCTGCTCAGGAAAGCTACTTCAGTTTTGAACTCATTCATAACAGTGCTTCTCCTTGGAGGAATGAAGGAAGAACACGGACGGACTAGGGGCACATTAGGTACTGTGAATAAAGGGCAGGCTATGAACCTTACGCCTGCCAACCACATATTGGATGTTCACCACCAGTGTTGATCCGCACATAGGTTCTGCGTCTAAAACGCTTCCAACACTGAGAGGGAAGTGTGCTTTAGGAGGGATTCACTGCAGTGTTACGTCTGTTAAAGAAGGATGCTTTTGGGACTGACTCTGTGGTAACCGCATTAGGCGCACATAGCTTTCCAGTCTCAGACGTCTAACCGTTAGACTATAGGAAGTTCTGTTTAAGGGAAACTCCTTCATGCGGAATGTCACTTCTCACAGTGTCTTTCCAGTGGAGAAAAGAAGATAGAACAAGGACGGACAGAGAGAAAGATGCAAACCGTGATTGAAGTACAGGGTAAGCCTCGTAGGCCTCTATTATGCATACTGGTAGTTCAACACCGGAGATGTTCCACAGTGTCTACCTCTTCTCAAAACACTTCCAGTATATGAGGGAACTCTGCTACATTAAGTTCTCACGACAGAGATGCGTCTGTGCTCAGTTGGAAAGTGTAGGACGTGTCTGGGTAGCAACCAGTAAGTGTCTGATACAAGCCGCTAAGAGGGGATGCGGAGGAAGGTATCTGCTCAGGGAAGCTACTTCAGGTGCGTACTCATTCATAACAGTGTCTCTCCTTTGAGGATGAAGATAGAACAGGGAACGACTACGGGCACATTAGGTACTGTGAGTAAAGGGCATGCTAAGGCGCTTAAGCCTGCCAAACACATATTGGATGTTCACCACCAGTGCAGATCCGCACTTAGTTTCTGCGTCGAAAACGCTTCCTACCCTGAGAGGGAAGTGTGCTTTAGGAGGGATTCACTGCAGTGTTACGTCTGTTAAAGAAGGATGCTTTTGGGACTGACTCTGTGGTAACCGCATTAGGCGCACATAGCTTTCCAGTCTCAGACGTCTAACCGTTAGACTATAGGAAGTTCTGTTTAAGGGAAACTCCTTCATGCGGAATGTCACTTCTCACAGTGTCTTTGCAGTGGAGAAAAGAAGATAGAACAAGGACGGAGAGAGAGAACGATGCAAACCGTGATTGAAGTACAGGGTAAGCCTCGTAGGCCTCTATTATGCATACTGGTAGTTCAACACCGGAGATGTTCCACAGTGTCTACCTCTTCTCAAAACACTTCCAGTATATGAGGGAACTCTGCTACATTAAGTTCTCACGACAGAGATGCGTCTGTGCTCAGTTGGAAAGTGTAGGCCGTGTCTGGGTAGCAACCAGTAAGTGTCCGATACAAGCCGCTAAGAGGGGATGCGGAGGAAGGTACCTGCTCAGGGAAGCTACTTCAGGTGCGTACTCATTCATAACAGTGTCTCTCCTTTGAGGATGAAGATAGAACAGGGAACGACTACGGGCACATTAGGTACTGTGAGTAAAGGGCATGCTAAGGCGCTTAAGCCTGCCAAACACATATTGGATGTTCACCACCAGTGCAGATCCGCACTTAGTTTCTGCGTCGAAAAGGCTTCCTACCCTGAGAGGGAAGTGTGCTTTAGGAGGGATTCACTGCAGTGTTACGTCTGTTAAAGAAGGAAGCTTTTGGGACTGACTCTGTGGTAACCCCAATAGGCGCACATAGCTTTCCAGTCTCAGCCGTCTATCCGTTGGACTATAGCAAGTTCTGTTTAAGGGAAACTCCTTCATGCGGAATGTCACTTCTCACAGTGTCTTTCCAGTGGAGGAAAGAAGATAGAACAACGACGGACAGAGAGAACGTTGCAACCCGTGAGTGAAGTACAGGGTAAGGCACCTAAGCCTCTATGATGCATACTGGATGTTCAACACCTGGGATTTTCCACAATGTCTACCACTTCTCAAAACACTTCCAATATAGGAGGGAACTGTGCTACCGTAAGTTCTAATGACAGGGATGCATCTGTGCAAGGTTGAAAACTCGAGGATGTGTCTGGGTAGCAAACATGAAGTGTCTCATAAAGGCACCTTAGACTGGATGCGTAGGAGGTATCTGCTCAGGAAAGCTACTTCAGTTTTTAACTCATTCATAACAGTGCTTCTCCTTGGAGGAATGAAGGAAGAACACGGACGGACTAGGGGCACATTAGGTACTGTGAATAAAGGGCAGGCTATGAACCTTACGCCTGCCAACCACATATTGGATGTTCACCACCAGTGTTGATCCGCACATAGGTTCTGCGTCTAAAACGCTTCCAACACTGAGAGGGAAGTGTGCTTTAGGAGGGATTCACTGCAGTGTTACGTCTGTTAAAGAAGGATGCTTTTGGGACTGACTCTGTGGTAACCGCATTAGGCGCACATAGCTTTCCAGTCTCAGACGTCTAACCGTTAGACTATAGGAAGTTCTGTTTAAGGGAAACTCCTTCATGCGGAATGTCACTTCTCACAGTGTCTTTGCAGTGGAGAAAAGAAGATAGAACAAGGACGGACATAGAGAACGATGCAAACCGTGATTGAAGTACAGGGTAAGCCTCGTAGGCCTCTATTATGCATACTGGTAGTTCAAAACCGGAGATGTTCCACAGTGTCTAACTCTTCTCAAAACACTTCCAGTATATGAGGGAACTCTGCTACATTAAGTTCTCACGACAGAGATGCGTCTGTGCTCAGTTGGAAAGTGTAGGACGTGTCTGGGTAGCAACCAGTAAGTGTCTGATACAAGCCGCTAAGAGGGGATGCGGAGGAAGGTATCTGCTCAGGGAAGCTACTTCAGGTGCGTACTCATTCATAACAGTGTCTCTCCTTTGAGGATGAAGATAGAACAGGGAACGACTACGGGCACATTAGGTACTGTGAGTAAAGGGCATGCTAAGGCGCTTAAGCCTGCCAAACACATATTGGATGTTCACCACCAGTGCAGATCCGCACTTAGTTTCTGCGTCGAAAACGCTTCCTACACTGAGAGGGAAGTGTGCTTTAGGAGGGATTCACTGCAGTGTTACGTCTGTTAAAGAAGGAAGCTTTTGGGACTGACTCTGTGGTAACCGCATTAGGCGCACATAGCTTTCCAGTCTCAGACGTCTAACCGTTAGACTATAGGAAGTTCTGTTTAAGGGAAACTCCTTCATGCGGAATGTCACTTCTCACAGTGTCTTTGCAGTGGAGAAAAGAAGATAGAACAAGGACGGACAGAGAGAACGATGCAAACCGTGATTGAAGTACAGGGTAAGCCTCGTAGGCCTCTATTATGCATACTGGTAGTTCAACACCGGAGATGTTCCACAGTGTCTACCTCTTCTCAAAACACTTCCAGTATATGAGGGAACTCTGCTACATTAAGTTCTCACGACAGAGATGCGTCTGTGCTCAGTTGGAAAGTGTAGGCCGTGTCTGGGTAGCAACCAGTAAGTGTCTGATACAAGCCGCTAAGAGGGGATGCGGAGGAAGGTATCTGCTCAGGGAAGCTACTTCAGGTGCGTACTCATTCATAACAGTGTCTCTCCTTTGAGGATGAAGATAGAACAGGGAACGACTACGGGCACATTAGGTACTGTGAGTAAAGGGCATGCTAAGGCGCTTAAGCCTGCCAAACACATATTGGATGTTCACCACCAGTGCAGATCCGCACTTAGTTTCTGCGTCGAAAACGCTTCCTACCCTGAGAGGGAAGTGTGCTTTAGGAGGGATTCACTGCAGTGTTACGTCTGTTAAAGAAGGAAGCTTTTGGGACTGACTCTGTGGTAACCCCAATAGGCGCACATAGCTTTCCAGTCTCAGCCGTCTATCCGTTGGACTATAGCAAGTTCTGTTTAAGGGAAACTCCTTCTTGCGGAATGTCACTTCTCACAGTGTCTTTGCAGTGGAGGAAAGAAGATAGAACAACGACGGACAGAGAGAACGTTGCAACCCGTGAGTGAAGTACAGGGTAAGGCACCTAAGCCTCTATGATGCATACTGGATGTTCAACACCTGGGATTTTCCACAATGTCTACCACTTCTCAAAACACTCCAATATAGGAGGGAACTGTGCTACTGTAAGTTCTAATGACAGGGATGCATCTGTGCAAGGTTGAAAACTCGAGGATGTGTCTGGGTAGCAAACATGAAGTGTCTCATAAAGGCACCTTAGACTGGATGCGTAGTAGGTATCTGCTAGGGAAGCTACTTCAGTTTTGTACTCATTCATAACAGTGCTTCTCCTTGGAGGAATGAAGGAAGAACACGGACGGACTAGGGGCACAGTAGGTACTGTGAATAAAGGGCAGGCTATGAACCTTACGCCTGCCAACCACATATTGGATGTTCACCACCAGTGTTGATCCGCACATAGGTTCTGCGTCTAAAACGTTTCCAACACTGAGAGGGAATTGTGCTTTAGGAGGGATTCACTGCAGTGTTACGTCTGTTAAAGAAGGATGCTTTTGGGACTGACTCTGTGGTAACCGCATTAGGCGCACATAGCTTTCCAGTCTCAGACGTCTAACCGTTAGACTATAGGAAGTTCTGTTTAAGGGAAACTCCTTCATGCGGAATGTAACTTCTCACAGTGTCTTTGCAGTGGAGAAAAGAAGATAGAACAAGGACGGACAGAGAGAACGATGCAAACCGTGATTGAAGTACAGGGTAAGCCTCGTAGGCCTCTATTATGCATACTGGTAGTTCAACACCGGAGATGTTGCACAGTGTCTAACTCTTCTCAAAACACTTCCAGTATATGAGGGAACTCTGCTACATTAAGTTCTCACGACAGAGATGCGTCTGTGCTCAGTTGGAAAGTGTAGGACGTGTCTGGGTAGCAACCAGTAAGTGTCTGATACAAGCCGCTAAGAGGGGATGCGGAGGAAGGTATCTGCTCAGGGAAGCTACTTCAGGTGCGTACTCATTCATAACAGTGTCTCTCCTTTGAGGATGAAGATAGAACAGGGAACGACTACGGGCACATTAGGTACTGTGAGTAAAGGGCATGCTAAGGCGCTTAAGCCTGCCAAACACATATTGGATGTTCACCACCAGTGCAGATCCGCACTTAGTTTCTGCGTCGAAAACGCTTCCTACACTGAGAGGGAAGTGTGCTTTAGGAGGGATTCACTGCAGTGTTACGTCTGTTAAAGAAGGAAGCTTTTGGGACTGACTCTGGTAACCGCATTAGGCGCACATAGCTTTCCAGTCTCAGACGTCTAACCGTTAGACTATAGGAAGTTCTGTTTAAGGGAAACTCCTTCATGCGGAATGTCACTTCTCACAGTGTCTTTGCAGTGGATAAAAGAAGATAGAACAAGGACGGACAGAGAGAACGATGCAAACCGTGATTAAAGTAGAGGGTAAGCCTCGTAGGCCTCTATTATGCATACTGGTAGTTCAACACCGGAGATGTTCCACAGTGTCTACCTCTTCTCAAAACACTTCCAGTATATGAGGGAACTCTGCTACATTAAGTTCTCACGACAGAGATGCGTCTGTGCTCAGTTGGAAAGTGTAGGCCGTGTCTGGGTAGCAACCAGTAAGTGTCTGATACAAGCCGCTAAGAGGGGATGCGGAGGAAGGTATCTGCTCAGGGAAGCTACTTCAGGTGCGTACTCATTCATAACAGTGTCTCTCCTTTGAGGATGAAGATAGAACAGGGAACGACTACGGGCACATTAGGTACTGTGAGTAAAGGGCATGCTAAGGCGCTTAAGCCTGCCAAACACATATTGGATGTTCACCACCAGTGCAGATCCGCACTTAGTTTCTGCGTCGAAAACGCTTCCTACACTGAGAGGGAAGTGTGCTTTAGGAGGGATTCACTGCAGTGTTACGTCTGTTAAAGAAGGAAGCTTTTGGGACTGACTCTGTGGTAACCCCAATAGGCGCACATAGCTTTCCAGTCTCAGCCGTCTATCCGTTGGACTATAGCAAGTTCTGTTTAAGGGAAACTCGTTCATGCGGAATGTCACTTCTCACAGTGTCTTTGCAGTGGAGGAAAGAAGATAGAACAACGACGGACAGAGAGAACGTTGCAACCCGTGAGTGAAGTACAGGGTAAGGCACCTAAGCCTCTATGATGCATACTGGATGTTCAACACCTGGGATTTTCCACAATGTCTACCACTTCTCAAAACACTTCCAATATAGGAGGGAACTGTGCTACTGTAAGTTCTAATGACAGGGATGCATCTGTGCAAGGTTGAAAACTCGAGGATGTGTCTGGGTAGCAAACATGAAGTGTCTCATAAAGGCACCTTAGACTGGATGCGTAGTAGGTATCTGCTAGGGAAGCTACTTCAGTTTTGTACTCATTCATAACAGTGCTTCTCCTTGGAGGAATGAAGGAAGAACACGGACGGACTAGGGGCACAGTAGGTACTGTGAATAAAGGGCAGGCTATGAACCTTACGCCTGCCAACCACATATTGGATGTTCACCACCAGTGTTGATCCGCACATAGGTTCTGCGTCTAAAACGTTTCCAACACTGAGAGGGAATTGTGCTTTAGGAGGGATTCACTGCAGTGTTACGTCTGTTAAAGAAGGATGCTTTTGGGACTGACTCTGAGGTAACCGCATTAGGCGCACATAGCTTTCCAGTCTCAGACGTCTAACCGTTAGACTATAGGAAGTTCTGTTTAAGGGAAACTCCTTCATGCGGAATGTAACTTCTCACAGTGTCTTTGCAGTGGAGAAAAGAAGATAGAACAAGGACGGACAGAGAGAACGATGCAAACCGTGATTGAAGTACAGGGTAAGCCTCGTAGGCCTCTATTATGCATACTGGTAGTTCAACACCGGAGATGTTCCACAGTGTCTAACTCTTCTCAAAACACTTCCAGTATATGAGGGAACTCTGCTACATTAAGTTCTCACGACAGAGATGCGTCTGTGCTCAGTTGGAAAGTGTAGGACGTGTCTGGGTAGCAACCAGTAAGTGTCCGATACAAGCCGCTAAGAGGGGATGCGGAGGAAGGTATCTGCTCAGGGAAGCTACTTCAGGTGCGTACTCATTCATAACAGTGTCTCTCCTTTGAGGATGAAGATAGAACAGGGAACGACTATGGGCACATTAGGTACTGTGAGTAAAGGGCATGCTAAGGCGCTTAAGCCTGCCAAACACATATTGGATGTTCACCACCAGTGCAGATCCGCACTTAGTTTCTGCGTCGAAAACGCTTCCTACACTGAGAGGGAAGTGTGCTTTAGGAGGGATTCACTGCAGTGTTACGTCTGTTAAAGAAGGATGCTTTTGGGACTGACTCGGTGGTAACCGCATTAGGCGCACATAGCTTTCCAGTCTCAGACGTCTAACCGTTAGACTATAGGAAGTTCTGTTTAAGGGAAACTCCTTCATGCGGAATGTCACTTCTCACAGTGTCTTTGCAGTGGAGAAAAGAAGATAGAACAAGGACGGACAGAGAGAACGATGCAAACCGTGATTGAAGTACAGGGTAAGCCTCGTAGGCCTCTATTATGCATACTGGTAGTTCAACACCGGAGATGTTCCACAGTGTCTACCTCTTCTCAAAACACTTCCAGTATATGAGGGAACTCTGCTACATTAAGTTCCCACGACAGAGATGCGTCTGTGCTCAGTTGGAAAGTGTAGGACGTGTCTGGGTAGCAACCAGTAAGTGTCTGATACAAGCCGCTAAGAGGGGATGCGGAGGAAGGTATCTGCTCAGGGAAGCTACTTCAGGTGCGTACTCATTCATAACAGTGTCTCTCCTATGAGGATGAAGATAGAACAGGGAACGACTACGGGCACATTAGGTACTGTGAGTAAAGGGCATGCTAAGGCGCTTAAGCCTGCCAAACACATATTGGATGTTCACCACCAGTGCAGATCCGCACTTAGTTTCTGCGTCGAAAACGCTTCCTACACTGAGAGGGAAGTGTGCTTTAGGAGGGATTCACTGCAGTGTTACGTCTGTTAAAGAAGGATGCTTTTGGGACTGACTCGGTGGTAACCGCATTAGGCGCACATAGCTTTCCAGTCTCAGACGTCTAACCGTTAGACTATAGGAAGTTCTGTTTAAGGGAAACTCCTTCATGCGGAATGTCACTTCTCACAGTGTCTTTGCAGTGGAGAAAAGAAGATAGAACAAGGACGGACAGAGAGAACGATGCAAACCGTGATTGAAGTACAGGGTAAGCCTCGTAGGCCTCTATTATGCATACTGGTAGTTCAACACCGGAGATGTTCCACAGTGTCTACCTCTTCTCAAAACACTTCCAGTATATGAGGGAACTCTGCTACATTAAGTTCTCACGACAGAGATGCGTCTGTGCTCAGTTGGAAAGTGTAGGACGTGTCTGGGTAGCAACCAGTAAGTGTCCGATACAAGCCGCTAAGAGGGGATGCGGAGGAAGGTACCTGCTCAGGGAAGCTACTTCAGGTGCGTACTCATTCATAACAGTGTCTCTCCTTTGAGGATGAAGATAGAACAGGGAACGACTACGGGCACATTAGGTACTGTGAGTAAAGGGCATGCTAAGGCGCTTAAGCCTGCCAAACACATATTGGATGTTCACCACCAGTGCAGATCCGCACTTAGTTTCTGCGTCGAAAAGGCTTCCTACCCTGAGAGGGAAATGTGCTTTAGGAGGGATTCACTGCAGTGTTACGTCTGTTAAAGAAGGAAGCTTTTGGGACTGACTCTGTGGTAACCCCAATAGGCGCACATAGCTTTCCAGTCTCAGCCGTCTATCCGTTGGACTATAGCAAGTTCTGTTTAAGGGAAACTCCTTCATGCGGAATGTCACTTCTCACAGTGTCTTTCCAGTGGAGGAAAGAAGATAGAACAACGACGGACAGAGAGAACGTTGCAACCCGTGAGTGAAGTACAGGGTAAGGCACCTAAGCCTCTATGATGCATACTGGATGTTCAACACCTGGCATTTTCCACAATGTCTACCACTTCTCAAAACACTTCCAATATAGGAGGGAACTGTGCTACCGTAAGTTCTAATGACAGGGATGCATCTGTGCAAGGTTGAAAACTCGAGGATGTGTCTGGGTAGCAAACATGAAGTGTCTCATAAAGGCAACTTAGACTGGATGCGTAGTAGGTATCTGCTAGGGAAGCTACTTCAGTTTTGTACTCATTCATAACAGTGCTTCTCCTTGGAGGAATGAAGGAAGAACACGGACGGACTAGGGGCACAGTAGGTACTGTGAATAAAGGGCAGGCTATGAACCTTACGCCTGCCAACCACATATTGGATGTTCACCACCAGTGTTGATCCGCACATAGGTTCTGCGTCTAAAACGCTTCCAACACTGAGAGGGAAGTGTGCTTTAGGAGGGATTCACTGCAGTGTTTCGTCTGTTAAAGAAGGATGCTTTTGGGACTGACTCTGTGGTAACCCCAATAGGCGCACATAGC
The DNA here is from genome assembly GCF_020171115.1 of Neogale vison. Lineage (NCBI taxonomy): Eukaryota > Metazoa > Chordata > Mammalia > Carnivora > Mustelidae > Neogale > Neogale vison. The sequence continues at coordinate 2,173,634 of NW_025334856.1, forward strand.
TTTCCAGTCTCAGACGTCTAACCGTTAGACTATAGGAAGTTCTGTTTAAGGGAAACTCCTTCATGCGGAATGTCACTTCTCACAGTGTCTTTGCAGTGGAGAAAAGAAGATAGAACAAGGACGGACAGAGAGAACGATGCAAACCGTGATTGAAGTACAGGGTAAGCCTCGTAGGCCTCTATTATGCATACTGGTAGTTCAACACCGGAGATGTTCCACAGTGTCTAACTCTTCTCAAAACACTTCCAGTATATGAGGGAACTCTGCTACATTAAGTTCTCACGACAGAGATGCGTCTGTGCTCAGTTGGAAAGTGTAGGACGTGTCTGGGTACCAACCAGTAAGTGTCTGATACAAGCCGCTAAGAGGGGATGCGGAGGAAGGTATCTGCTCAGGGAAGCTACTTCAGGTGCGTACTCATTCATAACAGTGTCTCTCCTTTGAGGATGAAGATAGAACAGGGAACGACTACGGGCACATTAGGTACTGTGAGTAAAGGGCATGCTAAGGCGCTTAAGCCTGCCAAACACATATTGGATGTTCACCACCAGTGCAGATCCGCACTTAGTTTCTGCGTCGAAAACGCTTCCTACACTGAGAGGGAAGTGTGCTTTAGGAGGGATTCACTGCAGTGTTACGTCTGTTAAAGAAGGAAGCTTTTGGGACTGACTCTGTGGTAACCGCATTAGGCGCACATAGCTTTCCAGTCTCAGACGTCTAACCGTTAGACTATAGGAAGTTCTGTTTAAGGGAAACTCCTTCATGCGGAATGTCACTTCTCACAGTGTCTTTGCAGTGGAGAAAAGAAGATAGAACAAGGACGGACAGAGAGAACGATGCAAACCGTGATTGAAGTACAGGGTAAGCCTCGTAGGCCTCTATTATGCATACTGGTAGTTCAACACCGGAGATGTTCCACAGTGTCTACCTCTTCTCAAAACACTTCCAGTATATGAGGGAACTCTGCTACATTAAGTTCTCACGACAGAGATGCGTCTGTGCTCAGTTGGAAAGTGTAGGACGTGTCTGGGTAGCAACCAGTAAGTGTCTGATACAAGCCGCTAAGAGGGGATGCGGAGGAAGGTATCTGCTCAGGGAAGCTACTTCAGGTGCGTACTCATTCATAACAGTGTCTCTCCTTTGAGGATGAAGATAGAACAGGGAACGACTACGGGCACATTAGGTACTGTGAGTAAAGGGCATGCTAAGGCGCTTAAGCCTGCCAAACACATATTGGATGTTCACCACCAGTGCAGATCCGCACTTAGTTTCTGCGTCGAAAACGCTTCCTACACTGAGAGGGAAGTGTGCTTTAGGAGGGATTCACTGCAGTGTTACGTCTGTTAAAGAAGGAAGCTTTTGGGACTGACTCTGTGGTAACCCCAATAGGCGCACATAGCTTTCCAGTCTCAGCCGTCTATCCGTTGGACTATAGCAAGTTCTGTTTAAGGGAAACTCCTTCATGCGGAATGTCACTTCTCACAGTGTCTTTCCAGTGGAGGAAAGAAGATAGAACAACGACGGACAGAGAGAACGTTGCAACCCGTGAGTGAAGTACAGGGTAAGGCACCTAAGCCTCTATGATGCATACTGGATGTTCAACACCTGGGAATTTCCACAATGTCTACCACATCTCAAAACACTTCCAATATAGGAGGGAACTGTGCTACCGTAAGTTCTAATGACAGGGATGCATCTGTGCAAGGTTGAAAACTCGAGGATGTGTCTGGGTAGCAAACATGAAGTGTCTCATAAAGGCACCTTAGACTGGATGCGTAGTAGGGATCTGCTAGGGAAGCTACTTCAGTTTTGTACTCATTCATAACAGTGCTTCTCCTTGGAGGAATGAAGGAAGAACACGGACGGACTAGGGGCACAGTAGGTACTGTGAATAAAGGGCAGGCTATGAACCTTACGCCTGCCAACCACATATTGGATGTTCACCACCAGTGTTGATCCGCACATAGGTTCTGCGTCTAAAACGCTTCCAACACTGAGAGGGAAGTGTGCTTTAGGAGGGATTCACTGCAGTGTTACGTCTGTTAAAGAAGGATGCTTTTGGGACTGACTCTGTGGTAACCGCATTAGGCGCACATAGCTTTCCAGTCTCAGACGTCTAACCGTTAGACTATAGGAAGTTCTGTTTAAGGGAAACTCCTTCATGCGGAATGTCACTTCTCACAGTGTCTTTGCAGTGGAGAAAAGAAGATAGAACAAGGACGGACAGAGAGAACGATGCAAACCGTGATTGAAGTACAGGGTAAGCCTCGTAGGCCTCTATTATGCATACTGGTAGTTCAACACCGGAGATGTTCCACAGTGTCTACCTCTTCTCAAAACACTTCCAGTATATGAGGGAACTCTGCTACATTAAGTTCTCACGACAGAGATGCGTCTGTGCTCAGTTGGAAAGTGTAGGACGTGTCTGGGTAGCAACCAGTAAGTGTCTGATACAAGCCGCTAAGAGGGGATGCGGAGGAAGGTATCTGCTCAGGGAAGCTACTTCAGGTGCGTACTCATTCATAACAGTGTCTCTCCTTTGAGGATGAAGATAGAACAGGGAACGACTACGGGCACATTAGGTACTGTGAGTAAAGGGCATGCTAAGGCGCTTAAGCCTGCCAAACACATATTGGATGTTCACCACCAGTGCAGATCCGCACTTAGTTTCTGCGTCGAAAACGCTTCCTACACTGAGAGGGAAGTGTGCTTTAGGAGGGATTCACTGCAGTGTTACGTCTGTTAAAGAAGGAAGCTTTTGGGACTGACTCTGTGGTAACCCCAATAGGCGCACATAGCTTTCCAGTCTCAGCCGTCTATCCGTTGGACTATAGCAAGTTCTGTTTAAGGGAAACTCCTTCATGCGGAATGTCACTTCTCACAGTGTCTTTCCAGTGGAGGAAAGAAGATAGAACAACGACGGACAGAGAGAACGTTGCAACCCGTGAGTGAAGTACAGGGTAAGGCACCTAAGCCTCTATGATGCATACTGGATGTTCAACACCTGGGAATTTCCACAATGTCTACCACATCTCAAAACACTTCCAATATAGGAGGGAACTGTGCTACCGTAAGTTCTAATGACAGGGATGCATCTGTGCAAGGTTGAAAACTCGAGGATGTGTCTGGGTAGCAAACATGAAGTGTCTCATAAAGGCACCTTAGACTGGATGCGTAGTAGGGATCTGCTAGGGAAGCTACTTCAGTTTTGTACTCATTCATAACAGTGCTTCTCCTTGGAGGAATGAAGGAAGAACACGGACGGACTAGGGGCACAGTAGGTACTGTGAATAAAGGGCAGGCTATGAACCTTACGCCTGCCAACCACATATTGGATGTTCACCACCAGTGTTGATCCGCACATAGGTTCTGCGTCTAAAACACTTCCAACACTGAGAGGGAAGTGTGCTTTAGGAGGGATTCACTGCAGTGTTACGTCTGTTAAAGAAGGATGCTTTTGGGACTGACTCTGTGGTAACCGCATTAGGCGCACATAGCTTTCCAGTCTCAGACGTCTAACCGTTAGACTATAGGAAGTTCTGTTTAAGGGAAACTCCTTCATGCGGAATGTCACTTCTCACAGTGTCTTTGCAGTGGAGAAAAGAAGATAGAACAAGGACGGACAGAGAGAACGATGCAAACCGTGATTGAAGTACAGGGTAAGCCTCGTAGGCCTCTATTATGCATACTGGTAGTTCAACACCGGAGATGTTCCACAGTGTCTACCTCTTCTCAAAACACTTCCAGTATATGAGGGAACTCTGCTACATTAAGTTCTCACGACAGAGATGCGTCTGTGCTCAGTTGGAAAGTGTAGGACGTGTCTGGGTAGCAACCAGTAAGTGTCTGATACAAGCCGCTAAGAGGGGATGCGGAGGAAGGTATCTGCTCAGGGAAGCTACTTCAGGTGCGTACTCATTCATAACAGTGTCTCTCCTTTGAGGATGAAGATAGAACAGGGAACGACTACGGGCACATTAGGTACTGTGAGTAAAGGGCATGCTAAGGCGCTTAAGCCTGCAAAACACATATTGGATGTTCACCACCAGTGCAGATCCGCACTTAGTTTCTGCGTCGAAAACGCTTCCTACACTGAGAGGGAAGTGTGCTTTAGGAGGGATTCACTGCAGTGTTACGTCTGTTAAAGAAGGATGCTTTTGGGACTGACTCGGTGGTAACCGCATTAGGCGCACATAGCTTTCCAGTCTCAGACGTCTAACCGTTAGACTATAGGAAGTTCTGTTTAAGGGAAACTCCTTCATGCGGAATGTCACTTCTCACAGTGTCTTTGCAGTGGAGAAAAGAAGATAGAACAAGGACGGACAGATAGAACGATGCAAACCGTGATTGAAGTACAGGGTAAGCCTCGTAGGCCTCTATTATGCATACTGGTAGTTCAACACCGGAGATGTTCCACAGTGTCTACCTCTTCTCAAAACACTTCCAGTATATGAGGGAACTCTGCTACATTAAGTTCTCACCACAGAGATGCGTCTGTGCTCAGTTGGAAAGTGTAGGACGTGTCTGGGTAGCAACCAGTAAGTGTCTGATACAAGCCGCTAAGAGGGGATGCGGAGGAAGGTATCTGCTCAGGGAAGCTACTTCAGGTGCGTACTCATTCATAACAGTGTCTCTCCTTTGAGGATGAAGATAGAACAGGGAACGACTACGGGCACATTAGGTACTGTGAGTAAAGGGCATGCTAAGGCGCTTAAGCCTGCCAAACACATATTGGATGTTCACCACCAGTGCAGATCCGCACTTAGTTTCTGCGTCGAAAACGCTTCCTACACTGAGAGGGAAGTGTGCTTTAGGAGGGATTCACTGCAGTGTTACGTCTGTTAAAGAAGGAAGCTTTTGGGACTGACTCTGTGGTAACCCCAATAGGCGCACATAGCTTTCCAGTCTCAGCAGTATATCCGTTGGACTATAGCAAGTTCTGTTTAAGGGAAACTCCTTCATGCGGAATGTCACTTCTCACAGTGTCTTTCCAGTGGAGGAAAGAAGATAGAACAACGACGGACAGAGAGAACGTTGCAACCCGTGAGTGAAGTACAGGGTAAGGCACCTAAGCCTCTATGATGCATACTGGATGTTCAACACCTGGGATTTTCCACAATGTCTACCACTTCTCAAAACACTTCCAATATAGGAGGGAACTGTGCTACCGTAAGTTCTAATGACAGGGATGCATCTGTGCAAGGTTGAAAACTCGAGGATGTGTCTGGGTAGCAAACATGAAGTGTCTCATAAAGGCACCTTAGACTGGATGCGTAGGAGGTATCTGCTCAGGAAAGCTACTTCAGTTTTTAACTCATTCATAACAGTGCTTCTCCTTGGAGGAATGAAGGAAGAACACGGACGGACTAGGGGCACATTAGGTACTGTGAATAAAGGGCAGGCTATGAACCTTACGCCTGCCAACCACATATTGGATGTTCACCACCAGTGTTGATCCGCACATAGGTTCTACGTCTAAAACGCTTCAAACACTGAGAGGGAAGTGTGCTTTAGGAGGGATCACTGCAGTGTTACGTCTGTTAAAGAAGGATGCTTTTGGGACTGACTCTGTGGTAACCGCATTAGGCGCACATAGCTTTCCAGTCTCAGACGTCTAACCGTTAGACTATAGGAAGTTCTGTTTAAGGGAAACTCCTTCATGCGGAATGTCACTTCTCACAGTGTCTTTGCAGTGGAGAAAAGAAGATAGAACAAGGACGGACAGAGAGAACGATGCAAACCGTGATTGAAGTACAGGGTAATCCTCGTAGGCCTCTATTATGCATACTGGTAGTTCAACACCGGAGATGTTCCACAGTGTCTACCTCTTCTCAAAACACTTCCAGTATATGAGGGAACTCTGCTACATTAAGTTCTCACGACAGAGATGCGTCTGTGCTCAGTTGGAAAGTGTAGGACGTGTCTGGGTAGCAACCAGTAAGTGTCTGATACAAGCCGCTAAGAGGGGATGCGGAGGAAGGTATCTGCTCAGGGAAGCTACTTCAGGTGCGTACTCATTCATAACAGTGTCTCTCCTTTGAGGATGAAGATAAACAGGGAACGACTACGGGCACATTAGGTACTGTGAGTAAAGGGCATGCTAAGGCGCTTAAGCCTGCCAAACACATATTGGATGTTCACCACCAGTGCAGATCCGCACTTAGTTTCTGCGTCGAAAACGCTTCCTACACTGAGAGGGAAGTGTGCTTTAGGAGGGATTCACTGCAGTGTTACGTCTGTTAAAGAAGGATGCTTTTGGGACTGACTCTGTGGTAACCGCATTAGGCGCACATAGCTTTCCAGTCTCAGACGTCTAACCGTTAGACTATAGGAAGTTCTGTTTAGGGAAACTCCTTCATGCGGAATGTCACTTCTCACAGTGTCTTTGCAGTGGAGAAAAGAAGATAGAACAAGGACGGACAGAGAGAACGATGCAAACCGTGATTGAAGTACAGGGTAAGCCTCGTAGGCCTCTATTATGCATACTGGTAGTTCAACACCGGAGATGTTCCACAGTGTCTACCTCTTCTCAAAACACTTCCAGTATATGAGGGAACTCTGCTACATTAAGTTCTCACGACAGAGATGCGTCTGTGCTCAGTTGGAAAGTGTAGGACGTGTCTGGGTAGCAACCAGTAAGTGTCTGATACAAGCCGCTAAGAGGGGATGCGGAGGAAGGTATCTGCTCAGGGAATCTACTTCAGGTGCGTACTCATTCATAACAGTGTCTCTCCTTTGAGGATGAAGATAGAACAGGGAACGACTACGGGCACATTAGGTACTGTGAGTAAAGGGCATGCTAAGGCGCTTAAGCCTGCCAAACACATATTGGATGTTCACCACCAGTGCAGATCCGCACTTAGTTTCTGCGTCGAAAACGCTTCCTACACTGAGAGGGAAGTGTGCTTTAGGAGGGATTCACTGCAGTGTTACGTCTGTTAAAGAAGGATGCTTTTGGGACTGACTCGGTGGTAACCGCATTAGGCGCACATAGCTTTCCAGTCTCAGACGTCTAACCGTTAGACTATAGGAAGTTCTGTTTAAGGGAAACTCCTTCATGCGGAATGTCACTTCTCACAGTGTCTTTGCAGTGGAGAAAAGAAGATAGAACAAGGACGGACAGAGAGAACGATGCAAACCGTGATTGAAGTACAGGGTAAGCCTCGTAGGCCTCTATTATGCATACTGGTAGTTCAACACCGGAGATGTTCCACAGTGTCTACCTCTTCTCAAAACACTTCCAGTATATGAGGGAACTCTGCTACATTAAGTTCCCACGACAGAGATGCGTCTGTGCTCAGTTGGAAAGTGTAGGACGTGTCTGGGTAGCAACCAGTAAGTGTCTGATACAAGCCGCTAAGAGGGGATGCGGAGGAAGGTATCTGCTCAGGGAAGCTACTTCAGGTGCGTACTCATTCATAACAGTGTCTCTCCTATGAGGATGAAGATAGAACAGGGAACGACTACGGGCACATTAGGTACTGTGAGTAAAGGGCATGCTAAGGCGCTTAAGCCTGCCAAACACATATTGGATGTTCACCACCAGTGCAGATCCGCACTTAGTTTCTGCGTCGAAAACGCTTCCTACACTGAGAGGGAAGTGTGCTTTAGGAGGGATTCACTGCAGTGTTACGTCTGTTAAAGAAGGATGCTTTTGGGACTGACTCGGTGGTAACCGCATTAGGCGCACATAGCTTTCCAGTCTCAGACGTCTAACCGTTAGACTATAGGAAGTTCTGTTTAAGGGAAACTCCTTCATGCGGAATGTCACTTCTCACAGTGTCTTTGCAGTGGAGAAAAGAAGATAGAACAAGGACGGACAGAGAGAACGATGCAAACCGTGATTGAAGTACAGGGTAAGCCTCGTAGGCCTCTATTATGCATACTGGTAGTTCAACACCGGAGATGTTCCACAGTGTCTACCTCTTCTCAAAACACTTCCAGTATATGAGGGAACTCTGCTACATTAAGTTCTCACGACAGAGATGCGTCTGTGCTCAGTTGGAAAGTGTAGGACGTGTCTGGGTAGCAACCAGTAAGTGTCCGATACAAGCCGCTAAGAGGGGATGCGGAGGAAGGTACCTGCTCAGGGAAGCTACTTCAGGTGCGTACTCATTCATAACAGTGTCTCTCCTTTGAGGATGAAGATAGAACAGGGAACGACTACGGGCACATTAGGTACTGTGAGTAAAGGGCATGCTAAGGCGCTTAAGCCTGCCAAACACATATTGGATGTTCACCACCAGTGCAGATCCGCACTTAGTTTCTGCGTCGAAAAGGCTTCCTACCCTGAGAGGGAAATGTGCTTTAGGAGTGATTCACTGCAGTGTTACGTCTGTTAAAGAAGGAAGCTTTTGGGACTGACTCTGTGGTAACCCCAATAGGCGCACATAGCTTTCCAGTCTCAGCCGTCTATCCGTTGGACTATAGCAAGTTCTGTTTAAGGGAAACTCCTTCATGCGGAATGTCACTTCTCACAGTGTCTTTCCAGTGGAGGAAAGAAGATAGAACAACGACGGACAGAGAGAACGTTGCAACCCGTGAGTGAAGTACAGGGTAAGGCACCTAAGCCTCTATGATGCATACTGGATGTTCAACACCTGGCATTTTCCACAATGTCTACCACTTCTCAAAACACTTCCAATATAGGAGGGAACTGTGCTACCGTAAGTTCTAATGACAGGGATGCATCTGTGCAAGGTTGAAAACTCGAGGATGTGTCTGGGTAGCAAACATGAAGTGTCTCATAAAGGCACCTTAGACTGGATGCGTAGTAGGGATCTGCTAGGGAAGCTACTTCAGTTTTGTACTCATTCATAACAGTGCTTCTCCTTGGAGGAATGAAGGAAGAACACGGACGGACTAGGGGCACAGTAGGTACTGTGAATAAAGGGCAGGCTATGAACCTTACGCCTGCCAACCACATATTGGATGTTCACCACCAGTGTTGATCCGCACATAGGTTCTGCGTCTAAAACGCTTCCAACACTGAGAGGGAAGTGTGCTTTAGGAGGGATTCACTGCAGTGTTTCGTCTGTTAAAGAAGGATGCTTTTGGGACTGACTCTGTGGTAACCCCAATAGGCGCACATAGCTTTCCAGTCTCAGACGTCTAACCGTTAGACTATAGGAAGTTCTGTTTAAGGGAAACTCCTTCATGCGGAATGTCACTTCTCACAGTGTCTTTGCAGTGGAGAAAAGAAGATAGAACAAGGACGGACATAGAGAACGATGCAAACCGTGATTGAAGTACAGGGTAAGCCTCGTAGGCCTCTATTATGCATACTGGTAGTTCAAAACCGGAGATGTTCCACAGTGTCTAACTCTTCTCAAAACACTTCCAGTATATGAGGGAACTCTGCTACATTAAGTTCTCACGACAGAGATGCGTCTGTGCTCAGTTGGAAAGTGTAGGACGTGTCTGGGTAGCAACCAGTAAGTGTCTGATACAAGCCGCTAAGAGGGGATGCGGAGGAAGGTATCTGCTCAGGGAAGCTACTTCAGGTGCGTACTCATTCATAACAGTGTCTCTCCTTTGAGGATGAAGATAGAACAGGGAACGACTACGGGCACATTAGGTACTGTGAGTAAAGGGCATGCTAAGGCGCTTAAGCCTGCCAAACACATATTGGATGTTCACCACCAGTGCAGATCCGCACTTAGTTTCTGCGTCGAAAACGCTTCCTACACTGAGAGGGAAGTGTGCTTTAGGAGGGATTCACTGCAGTGTTACGTCTGTTAAAGAAGGAAGCTTTTGGGACTGACTCTGTGGTAACCGCATTAGGCGCACATAGCTTTCCAGTCTCAGACGTCTAACCGTTAGACTATAGGAAGTTCTGTTTAAGGGAAACTCCTTCATGCGGAATGTCACTTCTCACAGTGTCTTTGCAGTGGAGAAAAGAAGATAGAACAAGGACGGACAGAGAGAACGATGCAAACCGTGATTGAAGTACAGGGTAAGCCTCGTAGGCCTCTATTATGCATACTGGTAGTTCAACACCGGAGATGTTCCACAGTGTCTACCTCTTCTCAAAACACTTCCAGTATATGAGGGAACTCTGCTACATTAAGTTCTCACGACAGAGATGCGTCTGTGCTCAGTTGGAAAGTGTAGGACGTGTCTGGGTAGCAACCAGTAAGTGTCTGATACAAGCCGCTAAGAGGGGATGCGGAGGAAGGTATCTGCTCAGGGAAGCTACTTCAGGTGCGTACTCATTCATAACAGTGTCTCTCCTTTGAGGATGAAGATAGAACAGGGAACGACTACGGGCACATTAGGTACTGTGAGTAAAGGGCATGCTAAGGCGCTTAAGCCTGCCAAACACATATTGGATGTTCACCACCAGTGCAGATCCGCACTTAGTTTCTGCGTCGAAAACGCTTCCTACACTGAGAGGGAAGTGTGCTTTAGGAGGGATTCACTGCAGTGTTACGTCTGTTAAAGAAGGAAGCTTTTGGGACTGACTCTGTGGTAACCCCAATAGGCGCACATAGCTTTCCAGTCTCAGCCGTCTATCCGTTGGACTATAGCAAGTTCTGTTTAAGGGAAACTCCTTCATGCGGAATGTCACTTCTCACAGTGTCTTTCCAGTGGAGGAAAGAAGATAGAACAACGACGGACAGAGAGAACGTTGCAACCCGTGAGTGAAGTACAGGGTAAGGCACCTAAGCCTCTATGATGCATACTGGATGTTCAACACCTGGGAATTTCCACAATGTCTACCACATCTCAAAACACTTCCAATATAGGAGGGAACTGTGCTACCGTAAGTTCTAATGACAGGGATGCATCTGTGCAAGGTTGAAAACTCGAGGATGTGTCTGGGTAGCAAACATGAAGTGTCTCATAAAGGCACCTTAGACTGGATGCGTAGTAGGGATCTGCTAGGGAAGCTACTTCAGTTTTGTACTCATTCATAACAGTGCTTCTCCTTGGAGGAATGAAGGAAGAACACGGACGGACTAGGGGCACAGTAGGTACTGTGAATAAAGGGCAGGCTATGAACCTTACGCCTGCCAACCACATATTGGATGTTCACCACCAGTGTTGATCCGCACATAGGTTCTGCGTCTAAAACGCTTCCAACACTGAGAGGGAAGTGTGCTTTAGGAGGGATTCACTGCAGTGTTACGTCTGTTAAAGAAGGATGCTTTTGGGACTGACTCTGTGGTAACCGCATTAGGCGCACATAGCTTTCCAGTCTCAGACGTCTAACCGTTAGACTATAGGAAGTTCTGTTTAAGGGAAACTCCTTCATGCGGAATGTCACTTCTCACAGTGTCTTTGCAGTGGAGAAAAGAAGATAGAACAAGGACGGACAGAGAGAACGATGCAAACCGTGATTGAAGTACAGGGTAAGCCTCGTAGGCCTCTATTATGCATACTGGTAGTTCAACACCGGAGATGTTCCACAGTGTCTACCTCTTCTCAAAACACTTCCAGTATATGAGGGAACTCTGCTACATTAAGTTCTCACGACAGAGATGCGTCTGTGCTCAGTTGGAAAGTGTAGGACGTGTCTGGGTAGCAACCAGTAAGTGTCTGATACAAGCCGCTAAGAGGGGATGCGGAGGAAGGTATCTGCTCAGGGAAGCTACTTCAGGTGCGTACTCATTCATAACAGTGTCTCTCCTTTGAGGATGAAGATAGAACAGGGAACGACTACGGGCACATTAGGTACTGTGAGTAAAGGGCATGCTAAGGCGCTTAAGCCTGCCAAACACATATTGGATGTTCACCACCAATGCAGATCCGCACTTAGTTTCTGCGTCGAAAACGCTTCCTACACTGAGAGGGAAGTGTGCTTTAGGAGGGATTCACTGCAGTGTTACGTCTGTTAAAGAAGGATGCTTTTGGGACTGACTCGGTGGTAACCGCATTATGCGCACATAGCTTTCCAGTCTCAGACGTCTAACCGTTAGACTATAGGAAGTTCTGTTTAAGGGAAACTCCTTCATGCGGAATGTCACTTCTCACAGTGTCTTTGCAGTGGAGAAAAGAAGATAGAACAAGGACGGACAGATAGAACGATGCAAACCGTGATTGAAGTACAGGGTAAGCCTCGTAGGCCTCTATTATGCATACTGGTAGTTCAACACCGGAGATGTTCCACAGTGTCTACCTCTTCTCAAAACACTTCCAGTATATGAGGGAACTCTGCTACATTAAGTTCTCACCACAGAGATGCGTCTGTGCTCAGTTGGAAAGTGTAGGACGTGTCTGGGTAGCAACCAGTAAGTGTCTGATACAAGCCGCTAAGAGGGGATGCGGAGGAAGGTATCTGCTCAGGGAAGCTACTTCAGGTGCGTACTCATTCATAACAGTGTCTCTCCTTTGAGGATGAAGATAAAACAGGGAACGACTACGGGCACATTAGGTACTGTGAGTAAAGGGCATGCTAAGGCGCTTAAGCCTGCCAAACACATATTGGATGTTCACCACCAGTGCAGATCCGCACTTAGTTTCTGCGTCGAAAACGCTTCCTACACTGAGAGGGAAGTGTGCTTTAGGAGGGATTCACTGCAGTGTTACGTCTGTTAAAGAAGGAAGCTTTTGGGACTGACTCTGTGGTAACCCCAATAGGCGCACATAGCTTTCCAGTCTCAGCAGTATATCCGTTGGACTATAGCAAGTTCTGTTTAAGGGAAACTCCTTCATGCGGAATGTCACTTCTCACAGTGTCTTTCCAGTGGAGGAAAGAAGATAGAACAACGACGGACAGAGAGAACGTTGCAACCCGTGAGTGAAGTACAGGGTAAGGCACCTAAGCCTCTATGATGCATACTGGATGTTCAACACCTGGGATTTTCCACAATGTCTACCACTTCTCAAAACACTTCCAATATAGGAGGGAACTGTGCTACCGTAAGTTCTAATGACAGGGATGCATCTGTGCAAGGTTGAAAACTCGAGGATGTGTCTGGGTAGCAAACATGAAGTGTCTCATAAAGGCACCTTAGACTGGATGCGTAGGAGGTATCTGCTCAGGAAAGCTACTTCAGTTTTTAACTCATTCATAACAGTGCTTCTCCTTGGAGGAATGAAGGAAGAACACGGACGGACTAGGGGCACATTAGGTACTGTGAATAAAGGGCAGGCTATGAACCTTACGCCTGCCAACCACATATTGGATGTTCACCACCAGTGTTGATCCGCACATAGGTTCTACGTCTAAAACGCTTCAAACACTGAGAGGGAAGTGTGCTTTAGGAGGGATCACTGCAGTGTTACGTCTGTTAAAGAAGGATGCTTTTGGGACTGACTCTGTGGTAACCGCATTAGGCGCACATAGCTTTCCAGTCTCAGACGTCTAACCGTTAGACTATAGGAAGTTCTGTTTAAGGGAAACTCCTTCATGCGGAATGTCACTTCTCACAGTGTCTTTGCAGTGGAGAAAAGAAGATAGAACAAGGACGGACAGAGAGAACGATGCAAACCGTGATTGAAGTACAGGGTAATCCTCGTAGGCCTCTATTATGCATACTGGTAGTTCAACACCGGAGATGTTCCACAGTGTCTACCTCTTCTCAAAACACTTCCAGTATATGAGGGAACTCTGCTACATTAAGTTCTCACGACAGAGATGCGTCTGTGCTCAGTTGGAAAGTGTAGGACGTGTCTGGGTAGCAACCAGTAAGTGTCTGATACAAGCCGCTAAGAGGGGATGCGGAGGAAGGTATCTGCTCAGGGAATCTACTTCAGGTGCGTACTCATTCATAACAGTGTCTCTCCTTTGAGGATGAAGATAGAACAGGGAACGACTACGGGCACATTAGGTACTGTGAGTAAAGGGCATGCTAAGGCGCTTAAGCCTGCCAAACACATATTGGATGTTCACCACCAGTGCAGATCGGCACTTAGTTTCTCCGTCGAAAACGCTTCCTACACTGAGAGGGAAGTGTGCTTTAGGAGGGATTCACTGCAGTGTTACGTCTGTTAAAGAAGGAAGCTTTTGGGACTGACTCTGTGGTAACCCCAATAGGCGCACATAGCTTTCCAGTCTCAGCCGTCTATCCGTTGGACTATAGCAAGTTCTGTTTAAGGGAAACTCCTTCATGCGGAATGTCACTTCTCACAGTGTCTTTGCAGTGGAGGAAAGAAGATAGAACAACGACGGACAGAGAGAACGTTGCAACCCGTGAGTGAAGTACAGGGTAAGGCACCTAAGCCTCTATGATGCATACTGGATGTTCAACACCTGGGATTTTCCACAATGTCTACCACTTCTCAAAACACTTCCAATATAGGAGGGAACTGTGCTACCGTAAGTTCTAATGACAGGGATGCATCTGTGCAAGGTTGAAAACTCGAGGATGTGTCTGGGTAGCAAACATGAAGTGTCTCATAAAGGCACCTTAGACTGGATGCGTAGTAGGTATCTGCTAGGGAAGCTACTTCAGTTTTGTACTCATTCATAACAGTGCTTCTCCTTGGAGGAATGAAGAAAGAACACGGACGGACTAGGGGCACAGTAGGTACTGTGAATAAAGGGCAGGCTATGAACCTTACGCCTGCCAACCACATATTGGATGTTCACCACCAGGGTTGATCCGCACATAGGTTCTGCGTCTAAAACGCTTCCAACACTGAGAGGGAAGTGTGCTTTAGGAGGGATTCACTGCAGTGTTACGTCTGTTAAAGAAGGATGCTTTTGGGACTGACTCTGTGGTAACCGCATTAGGCGCACATAGCTTTCCAGTCTCAGACGTCTAACCGTAAGACTATAGGAAGTTCTGTTTAAGGGAAACTCCTTCATGCGGAATGTCACTTCTCACAGTGTCTTTGCAGTGGAGAAAAGAAGATAGAACAAGGACGGACAGAGAGAACGATGCAAACCGTGATTGAAGTACAGGGTAAGCCTCGTAGGCCTCTATTATGCATACTGGTAGTTCAACACCGGAGATGTTCCACAGTGTCTACCTCTTCTCAAAACACTTCCAGTATATGAGGGAACTCTGCTACATTAAGTTCTCACGACAGAGATGCGTCTGTGCTCAGTTGGAAAGTGTAGGACGTGTCTGGGTAGCAACCAGTAAGTGTCTGATACAAGCCGCTAAGAGGGGATGCGGAGGAAGGTATCTGCTCAGGGAAGCTACTTCAGGTGCGTACTCATTCATAACAGTGTCTCTCCTTTGAGGATGAAGATAGAACAGGGAACGACTACGGGCACATTAGGTTCTGTGAGTAAAGGGCATGCTAAGGCGCTTAAGCCTGCCAAACACATATTGGATGTTCACCACCAGTGCAGATCCGCACTTAGTTTCTGCGTCGAAAACGCTTCCTACACTGAGAGGGAAGTGTGCTTTAGGAGGGATTCACTGCAGTGTTACGTCTGTTAAAGAAGGAAGCTTTTGGGACTGACTCTGTGGTAACCCCAATAGGCGCACATAGCTTTCCAGTCTCAGCCGTCTATCCGTTGGACTATAGCAAGTTCTGTTTAAGGGAAACTCCTTCATGCGGAATGTCACTTCTCACAGTGTCTTTCCAGTGGAGGAAAGAAGATAGAACAACGACGGACAGAGAGAACGTTGCAACCCGTGAGTGAAGTACAGGGTAAGGCACCTAAGCCTCTATGATGCATACTGGATGTTCAACACCTGGGATTTTCCACAATGTCTACCACTTCTCAAAACACTTCCAATATAGGAGGGAACTGTGCTACCGTAAGTTCTAATGACAAGGATGCATCTGTGCAAGGTTGAAAACTCGAGGATGTGTCTGGGTAGCAAACATGAAGTGTCTCATAAAGGCACCTTAGACTGGATGCGTAGTAGGTATCTGCTAGGGAAGCTACTTCAGTTTTGTACTCATTCATAACAGTGCTTCTCCTTGGAGGAATGAAGAAAGAACACGGACGGACTAGGGGCACAGTAGGTACTGTGAATAAAGGGCAGGCTATGAACCTTACGCCTGCCAACCACATATTGGATGTTCACCACCAGGGTTGATCCGCACATAGGTTCTGCGTCTAAAACGCTTCCAACACTGAGAGGGAAGTGTGCTTTAGGAGGGATTCACTGCAGTGTTACGTCTGTTAAAGAAGGATGCTTTTGGGACTGACTCTGTAGTAACCGCATTAGGCGCACATAGCTTTCCAGTCTCAGACGTCTAACCGTTAGACTATAGGAAGTTCTGTTTAAGGGAAACTCCTTCATGCGGAATGTCACTTCTCACAGTGTCTTTGCAGTGGAGAAAAGAAGATAGAACAAGGACGGACAGAGAGAACGATGCAAACCGTGATTGAAGTACAGGGTAAGCCTCGTAGGCCTCTATTATGCATACTGGTAGTTCAACACCGGAGATGTTCCACAGTGTCTACCTCTTCTCAAAACACTTCCAGTATATGAGGGAACTCTGCTACATTAAGTTCTCACGACAGAGATGCGTCTGTGCTCAGTTGGAAAGTGTAGGACGTGTCTGGGTAGCAACCAGTAAGTGTCTGATACAAACCGCTAAGAGGGGATGCGGAGGAAGGTATCTGCTCAGGGAAGCTACTTCAGGTGCGTACTCATTCATAACAGTGTCTCTCCTTTGAGGATGAAGATAGAACAGGGAACGACTACGGGCACATTAGGTTCTGTGAGTAAAGGGCATGCTAAGGCGCTTAAGCCTGCCAAACACATATTGGATGTTCACCACCAGTGCAGATCCGCACTTAGTTTCTGCGTCGAAAACGCTTCCTACACTGAGAGGGAAGTGTGCTTTAGGAGGGATTCACTGCAGTGTTACGTCTGTTAAAGAAGGAAGCTTTTGGGACTGACTCTGTGGTAACCCCAATAGGCGCACATAGCTTTCCATTCTCAGCCGCCTATCCGTTGGACTATAGCAAGTTCTGTTTAAGGGAAACTCCTTCATGCGGAATGTCACTTCTCACAGTGTCTTTCCAGTGGAGGAAAGAAGATAGAACAACGACGGACAGAGAGAACGTTGCAACCCGTGAGTGAAGTACAGGGTAAGGCACCTAAGCCTCTATGATGCATACTGGATGTTCAACACCTGGGATTTTCCACAATGTCTACCACTTCTCAAAACACTTCCAATATAGGAGGGAACTGTGCTACTGTAAGTTCTAATGACAGGGATGCATCTGTGCAAGGTTGAAAACTCGAGGATGTGTCTGGGTAGCAAACATGAAGTGTCTCATAAAGGCACCTTAGACTGGATGCGTAGTAGGTATCTGCTAGGGAAGCTACTTCAGTTTTGTACTCATTCATAACAGTGCTTCTCCTTGGAGGAATGAAGGAAGAACACGGACGTACTAGGGGCACAGTAGGTACTGTGAATAAAGGGCAGGCTATGAACCTTACGCCTGCCAACCACATATTGGATGTTCACCACCAGTGTTGATCCGCACATAGGTTCTGCGTCTAAACCGCTTCCAACACTGAGAGGGAAGTGTGCTTTAGGAGGGATTCACTGCAGTGTTACGTCTGTTAAAGAAGGATGCTTTTGGGACTGACTCTGTGGTAACCGCATTAGGCGCACATAGCTTTCCAGTCTCAGACGTCTAACCGTTAGACTATAGGAAGTTCTGTTTAAGGGAAACTCCTTCATGCGGAATGTCACTTCTCACAGTGTCTTTGCAGTGGAGAAAAGAAGATAGAACAAGGACGGACAGAGAGAACGATGCAAACCGTGATTGAAGTACAGGGTAAGCCTCGTAGGCCTCTATTATGCATACTGGTAGTTCAACACCGGAGATGTTCCACAGTGTCTACCTCTTCTCAAACACTTCCAGTATATGAGGGAACTCTGCTACATTAAGTTCTCACGACAGCGATGCGTCTGTGCTCAGTTGGAAAGTGTAGGACGTGTCTGGGTAGCAACCAGTAAGTGTCTGATACAAGCCGCTAAGAGGGGATGCGGAGGAAGGTATCTGCTCAGGGAAGCTACTTCAGGTGCGTACTCATTCATAACAGTGTCTCTCCTTTGAGGATGAAGATAGAACAGGGAACGACTACGGGCACATTAGGTACTGTGAGTAAAGGGCATGCTAAGGCGCTTAAGCCTGCCAAACACATATTGGATGTTCACCACCAGTGCAGATCCGCACTTAGTTTCTGCGTCGAAAACGCTTCATACACTGAGAGGGAAGTGTGCTTTAGGAGGGATTCACTGCAGTGTTACGTCTGTTAAAGAAGGAAGCTTTTGGGACTGACTCTGTGGTAACCCCAATAGGCGCACATAGCTTTCCAGTCTCAGCCGTCTATCCGTTGGACTATAGCAAGTTCTGTTTAAGGGAAACTCCTTCATGCGGAATGTCACTTCTCACAGTGTCTTTGCATGGAGGAAAGAAGATAGAACAACGACGGACAGAGAGAACGTTGCAACCCGTGAGTGAAGTACAGGGTAAGGCACCTAAGCCTCTATGATGCATACTGGATGTTCAACACCTGGGATTTTCCACAATGTCTACCACTTCTCAAAACACTTCCAATATAGGAGGGAACTGTGCTACCGTAAGTTCTAATGACAGGGATGCATCTGTGCAAGGTTGAAAACTCGAGGATGTGTCTGGGTAGCAAACATGAAGTGTCTCATAAAGGCACCTTAGACTGGATGCGTAGTAGGTATCTGGTAGGGAAGCTACTTCAGTTTTGTACTCATTCATAACAGTGCTTCTCCTTGGAGGAATGAAGGAAGAACACGGACGGACTAGGGGCACAGTAGGTACTGTGAATAAAGGGCAGGCTATGAACCTTACGCCTGCCAACCACATATTGGATGTTCACCACCAGTGTTGATCCGCACATAGGTTCTGCGTCTAAAACGCTTCCAACACTGAGAGGGAAGTGTGCTTTAGGAGGGATTCACTGCAGTGTTACGTCTGTTAAAGAAGGATGCTTTTGGGACTGACTCGGTGGTAACCGCATTAGGCGCACATAGCTTTCCAGTCTCAGACGTCTAACCGTTAGACTATAGGAAGTTCTGTTTAAGGGAAACTCCTTCATGCGGAATGTAACTTCTCACAGTGTCTTTGCAGTGGAGAAAAGAAGATAGAACAAGGACGGACAGAGAGAACGATGCAAACCGTGATTGAAGTACAGGGTAAGCCTCGTAGGCCTCTATTATGCATACTGGTAGTTCAACACCGGAGATGTTCCACAGTGTCTAACTCTTCTCAAAACACTTCCAGTATATGAGGGAACTCTGCTACATTAAGTTCTCACGACAGAGATGCGTCTGTGCTCAGTTGGAAAGTGTAGGCCGTGTCTGGGTAGCAACCAGTAAGTGTCTGATACAAGCCGCTAAGAGGGGATGCGGAGGAAGGTATCTGCTCAGGGAATCTACTTCAGGTGCGTACTCATTCATAACAGTGTCTCTCCTTTGAGGATGAAGATAGAACAGGGAACGACTATGGGCACATTAGGTACTGTGAGTAAAGGGCATGCTAAGGCGCTTAAGCCTGCCAAACACATATTGGATGTTCACCACCAGTGCAGATCCGCACTTAGTTTCTGCGTCGAAAACGCTTCCTACACTGAGAGGGAAGTGTGCTTTAGGAGGGATTCACTGCAGTGTTACGTCTGTTAAAGAAGGAAGCTTTTGGGACTGACTCTGTGGTAACCCCAATAGGCGCACATAGCTTTCCAGTCTCAGCCGTCTATCCGTTGGACTATAGCAAGTTCTGTTTAAGGGAAACTCCTTCATGCGGAATGTCACTTCTCACAGTGTCTTTCCAGTGGAGGAAAGAAGATAGAACAACGACGGACAGAGAGAACGTTGCAACCCGTGAGTGAAGTACAGGGTAAGGCACCTAAGCCTCTATGATGCATACTGGATGTTCAACACCTGGGATTTTCCACAATGTCTACCACTTCTCAAAACACTTCCAATATAGGAGGGAACTGTGCTACTGTAAGTTCTAATGACAGGGATGCATCTGTGCAAGGTTGAAAACTCGAGGATGTGTCTGGGTAGCAAACATGAAGTGTCTCATAAAGGCACCTTAGACTGGATGCGTAGTAGGTATCTGCTAGGGAAGCTACTTCAGTTTTGTACTCATTCATAACAGTGCTTCTCCTTGGAGGAATGAAGGAAGAACACGGACGGACTAGGGGCACAGTAGGTACTGTGAATAAAGGGCAGGCTATGAACCTTACGCCTGCCAACCACATATTGGATGTTCACCACCAGTGTTGATCCGCACATAGGTTCTGCGTCTAAAACGCTTCCAACACTGAGAGGGAAGTGTGCTTTAGGAGGGATTCACTGCAGTGTTACGTCTGTTAAAGAAGGATGCTTTTGGGACTGACTCTGTGGTAACCGCATTAGGCGCACATAGCTTTCCAGTCTCAGACGTCTAACCGTTAGACTATAGGAAGTTCTGTTTAAGGGAAACTCCTTCATGCGGAATGTCACTTCTCACAGTGTCTTTGCAGTGGAGAAAAGAAGATAGAACAAGGACGGACAGAGAGAACGATGCAAACCGTGATTGAAGTACAGGGTAAGCCTCGTAGGCCTCTATTATGCATACTGGTAGTTCAACACCGGAGATGTTCCACATTGTCTAACTCTTCTCAAAACACTTCCAGTATATGAGGGAACTCTGCTACTTTAAGTTCTCACGACAGAGATGCGTCTGTGCTCAGTTGGAAAGTGTAGGACGTGTCTGGGTAGCAACCAGTAAGTGTCTGATACAAGCCGCTAAGGGGGGATGCGGAGGAAGGTATCTGCTCAGGGAAGCTACTTCAGGTGCGTACTCATTCATAACAGTGTCTCTCCTTTGAGGATGAAGATAGAACAGGGAACGACTACGGGCACATTAGGTACTGTGAGTAAAGGGCATGCTAAGGCGCTTAAGCCTGCCAAACACATATTGGATGTTCACCACCAGTGCAGATCCGCACTTAGTTTCTGCGTCGAAAACGCTTCCTACACTGAGAGGGAAGTGTGCTTTAGGAGGGATTCACTGCAGTGTTACGTCTGTTAAAGAAGGATGCTTTTGGGACTGACTCTGTGGTAACCGCATTAGGCGCACATAGCTTTCCAGTCTCGGAAGTCTAACCGTTAGACTATAGGAAGTTCTGTTTAAGGGAAACTCCTTCATGCGGAATGTCACTTCTCACAGTGTCTTTGCAGTGGAGAAAAGAAGATAGAACAAGGACGGACAGAGAGAACGATGCAAACCGTGATTGAAGTACAGGGTAAGCCTCGTAGGCCTCTATTATGCATACTGGTAGTTCAACACCGGAGATGTTCCACAGTGTCTACCTCTTCTCAAAACACTTCCAGTATATGAGGGAACTCTGCTACATTAAGTTCTCACGACAGAGATGCGTCTGTGCTCAGTTGGAAAGTGTAGGACGTGTCTGGGTAGCAACCAGTAAGTGTCTGATACAAGCCGCTAAGAGGGGATGCGGAGGAAGGTATCTGCTCAGGGAAGCTACTTCAGGTGCGTACTCATTCATAACAGTGTCTCTCCTTTGAGGATGAAGATAGAACAGGGAACGACTACGGGCACATTAGGTTCTGTGAGTAAAGGGCATGCTAAGGCGCTTAAGCCTGCCAAACACATATTGGATGTTCACCACCAGTGCAGATCCGCACTTAGTTTCTGCGTCGAAAACGCTTCCTACACTGAGAGGGAAGTGTGCTTTAGGAGGGATTCACTGCAGTGTTACGTCTGTTAAAGAAGGAAGCTTTTGGGACTGACTCTGTGGTAACCCCAATAGGCGCACATAGCTTTCCAGTCTCAGCCGTCTATCCGTTGGACTATAGCAAGTTCTGTTTAAGGGAAACTCCTTCATGCGGAATGTCACTTCTCACAGTGTCTTTGCAGTGGAGAAAAGAAGATAGAACAAGGACGGACAGAGAGAACGATGCAAACCGTGATTGAAGTACAGAGTAAGCCTCGTAGGCCTCTATTATGCATACTGGTAGTTCAACACCGGAGATGTTCCACAGTGTCTACCTCTTCTCAAACACTTCCAGTATATGAGGGAACTCTGCTACATTAAGTTCTCACGACAGCGATGCGTCTGTGCTCAGTTGGAAAGTGTAGGACGTGTCTGGGTAGCAACCAGTAAGTGTCTGATACAAGCCGCTAAGAGGGGATGCGGAGGAAGGTATCTGCTCAGGGAAGCTACTTTAGGTGCGTACTCATTCATAACAGTGTCTCTCCTTTGAGGATGAAGATAGAACAGGGAACGACTACGGGCACATTAGGTACTGTGAGTAAAGGGCATGCTAAGGCGCTTAAGCCTGCCAAACACATATTGGATGTTCACCACCAGTGCAGATCCGCACTTAGTTTCTGCGTCGAAAACGCTTCCTACACTGAGAGGGAAGTGTGCTTTAGGAGGGATTCACTGCAGTGTTACGTCTGTTAAAGAAGGAAGCTTTTGGGACTGACTCTGTGGTAACCCCAATAGGCGCACATAGCTTTCCAGTCTCAGCCGTCTATCCGTTGGACTATAGCAAGTTCTGTTTAAGGGAAACTCCTTCATGCGGAATGTCACTTCTCACAGTGTCTTTGCATGGAGGAAAGAAGATAGAACAACGACGGACAGAGAGAACGTTGCAACCCGTGAGTGAAGTACAGGGTAAGGCACCTAAGCCTCTATGATGCATACTGGATGTTCAACACCTGGGATTTTCCACAATGTCTACCACTTCTCAAAACACTTCCAATATAGGAGGGAACTGTGCTACCGTAAGTTCTAATGACAGGGATGCATCTGTGCAAGGTTGAAAACTCGAGGATGTGTCTGGGTAGCAAACATGAAGTGTCTCATAAAGGCACCTTAGACTGGATGCGTAGTAGGTATCTGGTAGGGAAGCTACTTCAGTTTTGTACTCATTCATAACAGTGCTTCTCCTTGGAGGAATGAAGGAAGAACACGGACGGACTAGGGGCACAGTAGGTACTGTGAATAAAGGGCAGGCTATGAACCTTACGCCTGCCAACCACATATTGGATGTTCACCACCAGTGTTGATCCGCACATAGGTTCTGCGTCTAAAACGCTTCCAACACTGAGAGGGAAGTGTGCTTTAGGAGGGATTCACTGCAGTGTTACGTCTGTTAAAGAAGGATGCTTTTGGGACTGACTCGGTGGTAACCGCATTAGGCGCACATAGCTTTCCAGTCTCAGACGTTTAACCGTTAGACTATAGGAAGTTCTGTTTAAGGGAAACTCCTTCATGCGGAATGTAACTTCTCACAGTGTCTTTGCAGTGGAGAAAAGAAGATAGAACAAGGACGGACAGAGAGAACGATGCAAACCGTGATTGAAGTACAGGGTAAGCCTCGTAGGCCTCTATTATGCATACTGGTAGTTCAACACCGGAGATGTTCCACAGTGTCTAACTCTTCTCAAAACACTTCCAGTATATGAGGGAACTCTGCTACATTAAGTTCTCACGACAGAGATGCGTCTGTGCTCAGTTGGAAAGTGTAGGCCGTGTCTGGGTAGCAACCAGTAAGTGTCTGATACAAGCCGCTAAGAGGGGATGCGGAGGAATGTATCTGCTCAGGGAAGCTACTTCAGGTGCGTACTCATTCATAACAGTGTCTCTCCTTTGAGGATGAAGATAGAACAGGGAACGACTACGGGCACATTAGGTACTGTGAGTAAAGGGCATGCTAAGGCGCTTAAGCCTGCCAAACACATATTGGATGTTCACCACCAGTGCAGATCCGCACTTAGTTTCTGCGTCGAAAACGCTTCCTACACTGAGAGGGAAGTGTGCTTTAGGAGGGATTCACTGCAGTGTTACGTCTGTTAAAGAAGGAAGCTTTTGGGACTGACTCTGTGGTAACCCCAATAGGCGCACATAGCTTTCCAGTCTCAGCCGTCTATCCGTTGGACTATAGCAAGTTCTGTTTAAGGGAAACTCCTTCATGCGGAATGTCACTTCTCACAGTGTCTTTCCAGTGGAGGAAAGAAGATAGAACAACGACGGACAGAGAGAACGTTGCAACCCGTGAGTGAAGTACAGGGTAAGGCACCTAAGCCTCTATGATGCATACTGGATGTTCAACACCTGGGATTTTCCACAATGTCTACCACTTCTCAAAACACTTCCAATATAGGAGGGAACTGTGCTACTGTAAGTTCTAATGACAGGGATGCATCTGTGCAAGATTGAAAACTCGAGGATGTGTCTGGGTAGCAAACATGAAGTGTCTCATAAAGGCACCTTAGACTGGATGCGTAGTAGGTATCTGCTAGGGAAGCTACTTCAGTTTTGTACTCATTCATAACAGTGCTTCTCCTTGGAGGAATGAAGGAAGAACACGGACGGACTAGGGGCACAGTAGGTACTGTGAATAAAGGGCAGGCTATGAACCTTACGCCTGCCAACCACATATTGGATGTTCACCACCAGTGTTGATCCGCACATAGGTTCTGCGTCTAAAACGCTTCCAACACTGAGAGGGAAGTGTGCTTTAGGAGGGATTCACTGCAGTGTTACGTCTGTTAAAGAAGGATGCTTTTGGGACTGACTCTGTGGTAACCGCATTAGGCGCACATAGCTTTCCAGTCTCAGACGTCTAACCGTTAGACTATAGGAAGTTCTGTTTAAGGGAAACTCCTTCATGCGGAATGTCACTTCTCACAGTGTCTTTGCAGTGGAGAAAAGAAGATAGAACAAGGACGGACAGAGAGAACGATGCAAACCGTGATTGAAGTACAGGGTAAGCCTCGTAGGCCTCTATTATGCATACTGGTAGTTCAACACCGGAGATGTTCCACATTGTCTAACTCTTCTCAAAACACTTCCAGTATATGAGGGAACTCTGCTACATTAAGTTCTCACGACAGAGATGCGTCTGTGCTCAGTTGGAAAGTGTAGGACGTGTCTGGGTAGCAACCAGTAAGTGTCTGATACAAGCCGCTAAGGGGGGATGCGGAGGAAGGTATCTGCTCAGGGAAGCTACTTCAGGTGCGTACTCATTCATAACAGTGTCTCTCCTTTGAGGATGAAGATAGAACAGGGAACGACTACGGGCACATTAGGTTCTGTGAGTAAAGGGCATGCTAAGGCGCTTAAGCCTGCCAAACACATATTGGATGTTCACCACCAGTGCAGATCCGCACATAGGTTCTGCGTCGAAAACGCTTCCTACACTGAGAGGGAAGTGTGCTTTAGGAGGGATTCACTGCAGTGTTACGTCTGTTAAAGAAGGAAGCTTTTGGGACTGACTCTGTGGTAACCCCAATAGGCGCACATAGCTTTCCAGTCTCAGCCGTCTATCCGTTGGACTATAGCAAGTTCTGTTTAAGGGAAACTCCTTCATGCGGAATGTCACTTCTCACAGTGTCTTTGCATGGAGGAAAGAAGATAGAACAACGACGGACAGAGAGAACGTTGCAACCCGTGAGTGAAGTACAGGGTAAGGCACCTAAGCCTCTATGATGCATACTGGATGTTCAACACCTGGGATTTTCCACAATGTCTACCACTTCTCAAAACACTTCCAATATAGGAGGGAACTGTGCTACCGTAAGTTCTAATGACAGGGATGCATCTGTGCAAGGTTGAAAACTCGAGGATGTGTCTGGGTAGCAAACATGAAGTGTCTCATAAAGGCACCTTAGACTGGATGCGTAGTAGGTATCTGCTAGGGAAGCTACTTCAGTTTTGTACTCATTCATAACAGTGCTTCTCCTTGGAGGAATGAAGGAAGAACACGGACGGACTAGGGGCACAGTAGGTACTGTGAATAAAGGGCAGGCCATGAACCTTACGCCTGCCAACCACATATTGGATGTTCACCACCAGTGTTGATCCGCACATAGGTTCTGCGTCTAAACCGCTTCCAACACTGAGAGGGAAGTGTGCTTTAGGAGGGATTCACTGCAGTGTTACGTCTGTTAAAGAAGGATGCTTTTGGGACTGACTCGGTGGTAACCGCATTAGGCGCACATAGCTTTCCAGTCTCAGACGTCTAACCGTTAGACTATAGGAAGTTCTGTTTAAGGGAAACTCCTTCATGCGGAATGTCACTTCTCACAGTGTCTTTGCAGTGGAGAAAAGAAGATAGAACAAGGACGGACAGAGAGAACGATGCAAACCGTGATTGAAGTACAGGGTAAGCCTCATAGGCCTCTATTATGCATACTGGTAGTTCAACACCGGAGATGTTCCACAGTGTCTACCTCTTCTCAAAACACTTCCAGTATATGAGGGAACTCTGCTACATTAAGTTCTCACGACAGAGATGCGTCTGTGCTCAGTTGGAAAGTGTAGGACGTGTCTGGGTAGCAACCAGTAAGTGTCTGATACAAGCCGCTAAGAGGGGATGCGGAGGAAGGTATCTGCTCAGGGAAGCTACTTCAGGTGCGTACTCATTCATAACAGTGTCTCTCCTTTGAGGATGAAGATAGAACAGGGAACGACTACGGGCACATTAGGTACTGTGAGTAAAGGGCATGCTAAGGCGCTTAAGCCTGCCAAAACATATTGGATGTTCACCACCAGTGCAGATCCGCACTTAGTTTCTGCGTCGAAAACGCTTCCTACACTGAGAGGGAAGTGTGCTTTAGGAGGGATTCACTGCAGTGTTACGTCTGTTAAAGAAGGAAGCTTTTGGGACTGACTCTGTGGTAACCCCAATAGGCGCACATAGCTTTCCAGTCTCAGCCGTCTATCCGTTGGACTATAGCAAGTTCTGTTTAAGGGAAACTCCTTCATGCGGAATGTCACTTCTCACAGTGTCTTTCCAGTGGAGGAAAGAAGATAGAACAACGACGGACAGAGAGAACGTTGCAACCCGTGAGTGAAGTACAGGGTAAGGCACCTAAGCCTCTATGATGCATACTGGATGTTCAACACCTGGGATTTTCCACAATGTCTACCACTTCTCAAAACACTTCCAATATAGGAGGGAACTGTGCTACCGTAAGTTCTAATGACAGCGATGCATCTGTGCAAGGTTGAAAACTCGAGGATGTGTCTGGGTAGCAAACATGAAGTGTCTCATAAAGGCACCTTAGACTGGATGCGTAGTAGGTATCTGCTAGGGAAGCTACTTCAGTTTTGTACTCATTCATAACAGTGCTTCTCCTTGGAGGAATGAAGGAAGAACACGGACGGACTAGGGGCACAGTAGGTACTGTGAATAAAGGGCAGGCTATGAACCTTACGCCTGCCAACCACATATTGGATGTTCACCACCAGTGTTGATCCGCACATAGGTTCTGCGTCTAAACCGCTTCCAACACTGAGAGGGAAGTGTGCTTTAGGAGGGATTCACTGCAGTGTTACGTCTGTTAAAGAAGGATGCTTTTGGGACTGACTCGGTGGTAACCGCATTAGGCGCACATAGCTTTCCAGTCTCAGACGTCTAACCGTTAGACTATGGGAAGTTCTGTTTAAGGGAAACTCCTTCATGCGGAATGTCACTTCTCACAGTGTCTTTGCAGTGGAGAAAAGAAGATAGAACAAGGACGGACAGAGAGAACGATGCAAACCGTGATTGAAGTACAGGGTAAGCCTCGTAGGCCTCTATTATGCATACTGGTAGTTCAACACCGGAGATGTTCCACAGTGTCTACCTCTTCTCAAAACACTTCCAGTATATGAGGGAACTCTGCTACATTAAGTTCTCACGACAGAGATGCGTCTGTGCTCAGTTGGAAAGTGTAGGACGTGTCTGGGTAGCAACCAGTAAGTGTCTGATACAAGCCGCTAAGAGGGGATGCGGAGGAAGGTATCTGCTCAGGGAAGCTACTTCAGGTGCGTACTCATTCATAACAGTGTCTCTCCTTTGAGGATGAAGATAGAACAGGGAACGACTACGGGCACATTAGGTTCTGTGAGTAAAGGGCATGCTAAGGCGCTTAAGCCTGCCAAACACATATTGGATGTTCACCACCAGTGCAGATCCGCACTTAGTTTCTGCGTCGAAAACGCTTCCTACACTGAGAGGGAAGTGTGCTTTAGGAGGGATTCACTGCAGTGTTACGTCTGTTAAAGAAGGAAGCTTTTGGGACTGACTCTGTGGTAACCCCAATAGGCGCACATAGCTTTCCAGTCTCAGCCGTCTATCCGTTGGACTATAGCAAGTTCTGTTTAAGGGAAACTCCTTCATGCGGAATGTCACTTCTCACAGTGTCTTTGCAGTGGAGGAAAGAAGATAGAACAACGACGGACAGAGAGAACGTTGCAACCCGTGAGTGAAGTACAGGGTAAGGCACCTAAGCCTCTATGATGCATACTGGATGTTCAACACCTGGGATTTTCCACAATGTCTACCACTTCTCAAAACACTTCCAATATAGGAGGGAACTGTGCTACCGTAAGTTCTAATGACAGGGATGCATCTGTGCAAGGTTGAAAACTCGAGGATGTGTCTGGGTAGCAAACATGAAGTGTCTCATAAAGGCACCTTAGACTGGATGCGTAGTAGGTATCTGCTAGGGAAGCTACTTCAGTTTTGTACTCATTCATAACAGTGCTTCTCCTTGGAGGAATGAAGGAAGAACACGGACGGACTAGGGGCACAGTAGGTACTGTGAATAAAGGGCAGGCTATGAACCTTACGCCTGCCAACCACATATTGGATGTTCACCACCAGTGTTGATCCGCACATAGGTTCTGCGTCTAAAACGCTTCCAACACTGAGAGGGAAGTGTGCTTTAGGAGGGATTCACTGCAGTGTTACGTCTGTTAAAGAAGGATGCTTTTGGGACTGACTCGGTGGTAACCGCATTAGGCGCACATAGCTTTCCAGTCTCAGACGTCTAACCGTTAGACTATAGGAAGTTCTGTTTAAGGGAAACTCCTTCATGCGGAATGTCACTTCTCACAGTGTCTTTGCAGTGGAGAAAAGAAGATAGAACAAGGACGGACAGAGAGAACGATGCAAACCGTGATTGAAGTACAGGGTAAGCCTCGTAGGCCTCTATTATGCATACTGGTAGTTCAACACCGGAGATGTTCCACAGTGTCTACCTCTTCTCAAAACACTTCCAGTATATGAGGGAACTCTGCTACATTAAGTTCCCACGACAGAGATGCGTCTGTGCTCAGTTGGAAAGTGTAGGACGTGTCTGGGTAGCAACCAGTAAGTGTCTGATACAAGCCGCTAAGAGGGGATGCGGAGGAAGGTATCTGCTCAGGGAAGCTACTTCAGGTGCGTACTCATTCATAACAGTGTCTCTCCTTTGAGGATGAAGATAGAACAGGGAACGACTACGGGCACATTAGGTACTGTGAGTAAAGGGCATGCTAAGGCGCTTAAGCCTGCCAAACACATATTGGATGTTCACCACCAGTGCAGATCCGCACTTAGTTTCTGCGTCGAAAACGCTTCCTACACTGATAGGGAAGTGTGCTTTAGGAGGGATTCACTGCAGTGTTACGTCTGTAAAAGAAGGATGCTTCTGGGACTGACTCGGTGGTAACCGCATTAGGCGCACATAGCTTTCCAGTCTCAGACGTCTAACCGTTAGACTATAGGAAGTTCTGTTTAAGGGAAACTCCTTCATGCGGAATGTCACTTCTCACAGTGTCTTTGCAGTGGAGAAAAGAAGATAGAACAAGGACGGACAGAGAGAACGATGCAAACCGTGATTGAAGTACAGGGTAAGCCTCGTAGGCCTCTATTATGCATACTGGTAGTTCAACACCGGAGATGTTCCACAGTGTCTACCTCTTCTCAAAACACTTCCAGTATATGAGGGAACTCTGCTACATTAAGTTCTCACGACAGAGATGCGTCTGTGCTCAGTTGGAAAGTGTAGGACGTGTCTGGGTAGCAACCAGTAAGTGTCTGATACAAGCCGCTAAGAGGGGATGCGGAGGAAGGTATCTGCTCAGGGAAGCTACTTCAGGTGCGTACTCATTCATAACAGTGTCTCTCCTTTGAGGATGAAGATAGAACAGGGAACGACTACGGGCACATTAGGTACTGTGAGTAAAGGGCATGCTAAGGCGCTTAAGCCTGCCAAACACATATTGGATGTTCACCACCAGTGCAGATCCACACTTAGTTTCTGCGTCGAAAACGCTTCCTACACTGAGAGGGAAGTGTGCTTTAGGAGGGATTCACTGCAGTGTTACGTCTGTTAAAGAAGGAAGCTTTTGGGACTGACTCTGTGGTAACCCCAATAGGCGCACATAGCTTTCCAGTCTCAGCCGTCTATCCGTTGGACTATAGCAAGTTCTGTTTAAGGGAAACTCCTTCATGCGGAATGTCACTTCTCACAGTGTCTTTGCAGTGGAGGAAAGAAGATAGAACAACGACGGACAGAGAGAACGTTGCAACCCGTGAGTGAAGTACAGGGTAAGGCACCTAAGCCTCTATGATGCATACAGGATGTTCAACACCTGGGATTTTCCACAATGTCTACCACTTCTCAAAACACTTCCAATATAGGAGGGAACTGTGCTACCGTAAGTTCTAATGACAGGGATGCATCTGTGCAAGGTTGAAAACTCGAGGATGTGTCTGGGTAGCAAACATGAAGTGTCTCATAAAGGCACCTCAGACTGGATGCGTAGTAGGTATCTGGTAGGGAAGCTACTTCAGTTTTGTACTCATTCATAACAGTGCTTCTCCTTGGAGGAATGAAGGAAGAACACGGACGGACTAGGGGCACAGTAGGTACTGTGAATAAAGGGCAGGCTATGAACCTTACGCCTGCCAACCACATATTGGATGTTCACCACCAGGGTTGATCCGCACATAGGTTCTGCGTCTAAAATGCTTCCAACACTGAGAGGGAAGTGTGCTTTAGGAGGGATTCACTGCAGTGTTACGTCTGTTAAAGAAGGATGCTTTTGGGACTGACTCTGTGGTAACCGCATTAGGCGCACATAGCTTTCCAGTCTCAGACGTCTAACCGTTAGACTATGGGAAGTTCTGTTTAAGGGAAACTCCTTCATGCGGAATGTCACTTCTCACAGTGTCTTTGCAGTGGAGAAAAGAAGATAGAACAAGGACGGACAGAGAGAACGATGCAAACCGTGATTGAAGTACAGGGTAAGCCTCGTAGGCCTCTATTATGCATACTGGTAGTTCAACACCGGAGATGTTCCACAGTGTCTACCTCTTCTCAAAACACTTCCAGTATATGAGGGAACTCTGCTACATTAAGTTCTCACGACAGAGATGCGTCTGTGCTCAGTTGGAAAGTGTAGGACGTGTCTGGGTAGCAACCAGTAAGTGTCTGATACAAGCCGCTAAGAGGGGATGCGGAGGAAGGTATCTGCTCAGGGAAGCTACTTCAGGTGCGTACTCATTCATAACAGTGTCTCTCCTTTGAGGATGAAGATAGAACAGGGAACGACTACGGGCACATTAGGTTCTGTGAGTAAAGGGCATGCTAAGGCGCTTAAGCCTGCCAAACACATATTGGATGTTCACCACCAGTGCAGATCCGCACATAGGTTCTGCGTCGAAAACGCTTCCTACACTGAGAGGGAAGTGTGCTTTAGGAGGGATTCACTGCAGTGTTACGTCTGTTAAAGAAGGAAGCTTTTGGGACTGACTCTGTGGTAACCCCAATAGGCGCACATAGCTTTCCAGTCTCAGCCGTCTATCCGTTGGACTATAGCAAGTTCTGTTTAAGGGAAACTCCTTCATGCGGAATGTCACTTCTCACAGTGTCTTTGCATGGAGGAAAGAAGATAGAACAACGACGGACAGAGAGAACGTTGCAACCCGTGAGTGAAGTACAGGGTAAGGCACCTAAGCCTCTATGATGCATACTGGATGTTCAACACCTGGGATTTTCCACAATGTCTACCACTTCTCAAAACACTTCCAATATAGGAGGGAACTGTGCTACCGTAAGTTCTAATGACAGGGATGCATCTGTGCAAGGTTGAAAACTCGAGGATGTGTCTGGGTAGCAAACATGAAGTGTCTCATAAAGGCACCTTAGACTGGATGCGTAGTAGGTATCTGCTAGGGAAGCTACTTCAGTTTTGTACTCATTCATAACAGTGCTTCTCCTTGGAGGAATGAAGGAAGAACACGGACGGACTAGGGGCACAGTAGGTACTGTGAATAAAGGGCAGGCTATGAACCTTACGCCTGCCAACCACATATTGGATGTTCACCACCAGGGTTGATCCGCACATAGGTTCTGCGTCTAAAATGCTTCCAACACTGAGAGGGAAGTGTGCTTTAGGAGGGATTCACTGCAGTGTTACGTCTGTTAAAGAAGGATGCTTTTGGGACTGACTCTGTGGTAACCGCATTAGGCGCACATAGCTTTCCAGTCTCAGACGTCTAACCGTTAGACTATGGGAAGTTCTGTTTAAGGGAAACTCCTTCATGCGGAATGTCACTTCTCACAGTGTCTTTGCAGTGGAGAAAAGAAGATAGAACAAGGACGGACAGAGAGAACGATGCAAACCGTGATTGAAGTACAGGGTAAGCCTCGTAGGCCTCTATTATGCATACTGGTAGTTCAACACCGGAGATGTTCCACAGTGTCTACCTCTTCTCAAAACACTTCCAGTATATGAGGGAACTCTGCTACATTAAGTTCTCACGACAGAGATGCGTCTGTGCTCAGTTGGAAAGTGTAGGACGTGTCTGGGTAGCAACCAGTAAGTGTCTGATACAAGCCGCTAAGAGGGGATGCGGAGGAAGGTATCTGCTCAGGGAAGCTACTTCAGGTGCGTACTCATTCATAACAGTGTCTCTCCTTTGAGGATGAAGATAGAACAGGGAACGACTACGGGCACATTAGGTACTGTGAGTAAAGGGCATGCTAAGGCGCTTAAGCCTGCCAAACACATATTGGATGTTCACCACCAGTGCAGATCCGCACTTAGTTTCTGCATCGAAAACGCTTCCTACACTGAGAGGGAAGTGTGCTTTAGGAGGGATTCACTGCAGTGTTACGTCTGTTAAAGAAGGAAGCTTTTGGGACTGACTCTGTGGTAACCCCAATAGGCGCACATAGCTTTCCAGTCTCAGCCGTCTATCCGTTGGACTATAGCAAGTTCTGTTTAAGGGAAACTCCTTCATGCGGAATGTCACTTCTCACAGTGTCTTTCCAGTGGAGGAAAGAAGATAGAACAACGACGGACAGAGAGAACGTTGCAACCCGTGAGTGAAGTACAGGGTAAGGCACCTAAGCCTCTATGATGCATACTGGATGTTCAACACCTGGGATTTTCCACAATGTCTACCACTTCTCAAAACACTTCCAATATAGGAGGGAACTGTGCTACCGTAAGTTCTAATGACAGGGATGCATCTGTGCAAGGTTGAAAACTCGAGGATGTGTCTGGGTAGCAAACATGAAGTGTCTCATAAAGGCACCTTAGACTGGATGCGTAGTAGGTATCTGGTAGGGAAGCTACTTCAGTTTTGTACTCATTCATAACAGTGCTTCTCCTTGGAGGAATGAAGGAAGAACACGGACGGACTAGGGGCACAGTTGGTACTGTGAATAAAGGGCAGGCTATGAACCTTACGCCTGCCAACCACATATTGGATGTTCACCACCAGTGTTGATCCGCACATAGGTTCTGCATCTAAACCGCTTCCAACACTGAGAGGGAAGTGTGCTTTAGGAGGGATTCACTGCAGTGTTACGTCTGTTAAAGAAGGATGCTTTTGGGACTGACTCGGTGGTAACCGCATTAGGCGCACATAGCTTTCCAGTCTCAGACGTCTAACCGTTAGACTATAGGAAGTTCTGTTTAAGGGAAACTCCTTCATGCGGAATGTCACTTCTCACAGTGTCTTTGCAGTGGAGAAAAGAAGATAGAACAAGGACGGACAGAGAGAACGATGCAAACCGTGATTGAAGTACAGGGCAAGCCTCGTAGGCCTCTATTATGCATACTGGTAGTTCAACACCGGAGATGTTCCACAGTGTCTACCTCTTCTCAAAACACTTCCAGTATATGAGGGAACTCTGCTACATTAAGTTCTCACGACAGAGATGCGTCTGTGCTCAGTTGGAAAGTGTAGGACGTGTCTGGGTAGCAACCAGTAAGTGTCTGATACAAGCCGCTAAGAGGGGATGCGGAGGAAGGTATCTGCTCAGGGAAGCTACTTCAGGTGCGTACTCATTCATAACAGTGTCTCTCCTTTGAGGATGAAGATAGAACAGGGAACGACTACGGGCACATTAGGTACTGTGAGTAAAGGGCATGCTAAGGCGCTTAAGCCTGCCAAACACATATTGGATGTTCACCACCAGTGCAGATCCGCACTTAGTTTCTGCGTCGAAAACGCTTCCTACACTGAGAGGGAAGTGTGCTTTAGGAGGGATTCACTGCAGTGTTACGTCTGTTAAAGAAGGAAGCTTTTGGGACTGACTCTGTGGTAACCCCAATAGGCGCACATAGCTTTCCAGTCTCAGCCGTCTATCCGTTGGACTATAGCAAGTTCTGTTTAAGGGAAACTCCTTCATGCGGAATGTCACTTCTCACAGTGTCTTTGCAGTGGAGGAAAGAAGATAGAACAACGACGGACAGAGAGAACGTTGCAACCCGTGAGTGAAGTACAGGGTAAGGCACCTAAGCCTCTATGATGCATACTGGATGTTCAACACCTGGGATTTTCCACAATGTCTACCACTTCTCAAAACACTTCCAATATAGGAGGGAACTGTGCTACCGTAAGTTCTAATGACAGGGATGCATCTGTGCAAGGTTGAAAACTCGAGGATGTGTCTGGGTAGCAAACATGAAGTGTCTCATAAAGGCACCTTAGACTGGATGCGTAGTAGGTATCTGCTAGGGAAGCTACTTCAGTTTTGTACTCATTCATAACAGTGCTTCTCCTTGGAGGAATGAAGGAAGAACACGGACGGACTAGGGGCACAGTAGGTACTGTGAATAAAGGGCAGGCTATGAACCTTACGCCTGCCAACCACATATTGGATGTTCACCACCAGGGTTGATCCGCACATAGGTTCTGCGTCTAAAACGCTTCCAACACTGAGAGGGAAGTGTGCTTTAGGAGGGATTCACTGCAGTGTTACGTCTGTTAAAGAAGGATGCTTTTGGGACTGACTCTGTGGTAACCGCATTAGGCGCACATAGCTTTCCAGTCTCAGACGTCTAACCGTTAGACTATGGGAAGTTCTGTTTAAGGGAAACTCCTTCATGCGGAATGTCACTTCTCACAGTGTCTTTGCAGTGGAGAAAAGAAGATAGAACAAGGACGGACAGAGAGAACGATGCAAACCGTGATTGAAGTACAGGGTAAGCCTCGTAGGCCTCTATTATGCATACTGGTAGTTCAACACCGGAGATGTTCCACAGTGTCTACCTCTTCTCAAAACACTTCCAGTATATGAGGGAACTCTGCTACATTAAGTTCTCACGACAGAGATGCGTCTGTGCTCAGTTGGAAAGTGTAGGACGTGTCTGGGTAGCAACCAGTAAGTGTCTGATACAAGCCGCTAAGAGGGGATGCGGAGGAAGGTATCTGCTCAGGGAAGCTACTTCAGGTGCGTACTCATTCATAACAGTGTCTCTCCTTTGAGGATGAAGATAGAACAGGGAACGACTACGGGCACATTAGGTTCTGTGAGTAAAGGGCATGCTAAGGCGCTTAAGCCTGCCAAACACATATTGGATGTTCACCACCAGTGCAGATCCGCACTTAGTTTCTGCGTCGAAAACGCTTCCTACACTGAGAGGGAAGTGTGCTTTAGGAGGGATTCACTGCAGTTATACGTCTGTTAAAGAAGGAAGCTTTTGGGACTGACTCTGTGGTAACCCCAATAGGCGCACATAGCTTTCCAGTCTCAGCCGTCTATCCGTTGGACTATAGCAAGTTCTGTTTAAGGGAAACTCCTTCATGCGGAATGTCACTTCTCACAGTGTCTTTCCAGTGGAGGAGAGAAGATAGAACAACGACGGACAGAGAGAACGTTGCAACCCGTGAGTGAAGTACAGGGTAAGGCACCTAAGCCTCTATGATGCATACTGGATGTTCAACACCTGGGATTTTCCACAATGTCTACCACTTCTCAAAACACTTCCAATATAGGAGGGAACTGTGCTACCGTAAGTTCTAATGACAGGGATGCATCTGTGCAAGGTTGAAAACTCGAGGATGTGTCTGGGTAGCAAACATGAAGTGTCTCATAAAGGCACCTTAGACTGGATGCGTAGTAGGTATCTGCTAGGGAAGCTACTTCAGTTTTGTACTCATTCATAACAGTGCTTCTCCTTGGAGGAATGAAGGAAGAACACGGACGGACTAGGGGCACAGTAGGTACTGTGAATAAAGGGCAGGCCATGAACCTTACGCCTGCCAACCACATATTGGATGTTCACCACCAGTGTTGATCCGCACATAGGTTCTGCGTCTAAACCGCTTCCAACACTGAGAGGGAAGTGTGCTTTAGGAGGGATTCACTGCAGTGTTACGTCTGTTAAAGAAGGATGCTTTTGGGACTGACTCGGTGGTAACCGCATTAGGCGCACATAGCTTTCCAGTCTCAGACGTCTAACCGTTAGACTATAGGAAGTTCTGTTTAAGGGAAACTCCTTCATGCGGAATGTCACTTCTCACAGTGTCTTTGCAGTGGAGAAAAGAAGATAGAACAAGGACGGACAGAGAGAACGATGCAAACCGTGATTGAAGTACAGGGTAAGCCTCATAGGCCTCTATTATGCATACTGGTAGTTCAACACCGGAGATGTTCCACAGTGTCTACCTCTTCTCAAAACACTTCCAGTATATGAGGGAACTCTGCTACATTAAGTTCTCACGACAGAGATGCGTCTGTGCTCAGTTGGAAAGTGTAGGACGTGTCTGGGTAGCAACCAGTAAGTGTCTGATACAAGCCGCTAAGAGGGGATGCGGAGGAAGGTATCTGCTCAGGGAAGCTACTTCAGGTGCGTACTCATTCATAACAGTGTCTCTCCTTTGAGGATGAAGATAGAACAGGGAACGACTACGGGCACATTAGGTACTGTGAGTAAAGGGCATGCTAAGGCGCTTAAGCCTGCCAAAACATATTGGATGTTCACCACCAGTGCAGATCCGCACTTAGTTTCTGCGTCGAAAACGCTTCCTACACTGAGAGGGAAGTGTGCTTTAGGAGGGATTCACTGCAGTGTTACGTCTGTTAAAGAAGGAAGCTTTTGGGACTGACTCTGTGGTAACCCCAATAGGCGCACATAGCTTTCCAGTCTCAGCCGTCTATCCGTTGGACTATAGCAAGTTCTGTTTAAGGGAAACTCCTTCATGCGGAATGTCACTTCTCACAGTGTCTTTCCAGTGGAGGAAAGAAGATAGAACAACGACGGACAGAGAGAACGTTGCAACCCGTGAGTGAAGTACAGGGTAAGGCACCTAAGCCTCTATGATGCATACTGGATGTTCAACACCTGGGATTTTCCACAATGTCTACCACTTCTCAAAACACTTCCAATATAGGAGGGAACTGTGCTACCGTAAGTTCTAATGACAGCGATGCATCTGTGCAAGGTTGAAAACTCGAGGATGTGTCTGGGTAGCAAACATGAAGTGTCTCATAAAGGCACCTTAGACTGGATGCGTAGTAGGTATCTGCTAGGGAAGCTACTTCAGTTTTGTACTCATTCATAACAGTGCTTCTCCTTGGAGGAATGAAGGAAGAACACGGACGGACTAGGGGCACAGTAGGTACTGTGAATAAAGGGCAGGCTATGAACCTTACGCCTGCCAACCACATATTGGATGTTCACCACCAGTGTTGATCCGCACATAGGTTCTGCGTCTAAACCGCTTCCAACACTGAGAGGGAAGTGTGCTTTAGGAGGGATTCACTGCAGTGTTACGTCTGTTAAAGAAGGATGCTTTTGGGACTGACTCGGTGGTAACCGCATTAGGCGCACATAGCTTTCCAGTCTCAGACGTCTAACCGTTAGACTATGGGAAGTTCTGTTTAAGGGAAACTCCTTCATGCGGAATGTCACTTCTCACAGTGTCTTTGCAGTGGAGAAAAGAAGATAGAACAAGGACGGACAGAGAGAACGATGCAAACCGTGATTGAAGTACAGGGTAAGCCTCGTAGGCCTCTATTATGCATACTGGTAGTTCAACACCGGAGATGTTCCACAGTGTCTACCTCTTCTCAAAACACTTCCAGTATATGAGGGAACTCTGCTACATTAAGTTCTCACGACAGAGATGCGTCTGTGCTCAGTTGGAAAGTGTAGGACGTGTCTGGGTAGCAACCAGTAAGTGTCTGATACAAGCCGCTAAGAGGGGATGCGGAGGAAGGTATCTGCTCAGGGAAGCTACTTCAGGTGCGTACTCATTCATAACAGTGTCTCTCCTTTGAGGATGAAGATAGAACAGGGAACGACTACGGGCACATTAGGTTCTGTGAGTAAAGGGCATGCTAAGGCGCTTAAGCCTGCCAAACACATATTGGATGTTCACCACCAGTGCAGATCCGCACTTAGTTTCTGCGTCGAAAACGCTTCCTACACTGAGAGGGAAGTGTGCTTTAGGAGGGATTCACTGCAGTGTTACGTCTGTTAAAGAAGGAAGCTTTTGGGACTGACTCTGTGGTAACCCCAATAGGCGCACATAGCTTTCCAGTCTCAGCCGTCTATCCGTTGGACTATAGCAAGTTCTGTTTAAGGGAAACTCCTTCATGCGGAATGTCACTTCTCACAGTGTCTTTGCAGTGGAGGAAAGAAGATAGAACAACGACGGACAGAGAGAACGTTGCAACCCGTGAGTGAAGTACAGGGTAAGGCACCTAAGCCTCTATGATGCATACTGGATGTTCAACACCTGGGATTTTCCACAATGTCTACCACTTCTCAAAACACTTCCAATATAGGAGGGAACTGTGCTACCGTAAGTTCTAATGACAGGGATGCATCTGTGCAAGGTTGAAAACTCGAGGATGTGTCTGGGTAGCAAACATGAAGTGTCTCATAAAGGCACCTTAGACTGGATGCGTAGTAGGTATCTGCTAGGGAAGCTACTTCAGTTTTGTACTCATTCATAACAGTGCTTCTCCTTGGAGGAATGAAGGAAGAACACGGACGGACTAGGGGCACAGTAGGTACTGTGAATAAAGGGCAGGCTATGAACCTTACGCCTGCCAACCACATATTGGATGTTCACCACCAGTGTTGATCCGCACATAGGTTCTGCGTCTAAAACGCTTCCAACACTGAGAGGGAAGTGTGCTTTAGGAGGGATTCACTGCAGTGTTACGTCTGTTAAAGAAGGATGCTTTTGGGACTGACTCGGTGGTAACCGCATTAGGCGCACATAGCTTTCCAGTCTCAGACGTCTAACCGTTAGACTATAGGAAGTTCTGTTTAAGGGAAACTCCTTCATGCGGAATGTCACTTCTCACAGTGTCTTTGCAGTGGAGAAAAGAAGATAGAACAAGGACGGACAGAGAGAACGATGCAAACCGTGATTGAAGTACAGGGTAAGCCTCGTAGGCCTCTATTATGCATACTGGTAGTTCAACACCGGAGATGTTCCACAGTGTCTACCTCTTCTCAAAACACTTCCAGTATATGAGGGAACTCTGCTACATTAAGTTCCCACGACAGAGATGCGTCTGTGCTCAGTTGGAAAGTGTAGGACGTGTCTGGGTAGCAACCAGTAAGTGTCTGATACAAGCCGCTAAGAGGGGATGCGGAGGAAGGTATCTGCTCAGGGAAGCTACTTCAGGTGCGTACTCATTCATAACAGTGTCTCTCCTTTGAGGATGAAGATAGAACAGGGAACGACTACGGGCACATTAGGTACTGTGAGTAAAGGGCATGCTAAGGCGCTTAAGCCTGCCAAACACATATTGGATGTTCACCACCAGTGCAGATCCGCACTTAGTTTCTGCGTCGAAAACGCTTCCTACACTGATAGGGAAGTGTGCTTTAGGAGGGATTCACTGCAGTGTTACGTCTGTAAAAGAAGGATGCTTCTGGGACTGACTCGGTGGTAACCGCATTAGGCGCACATAGCTTTCCAGTCTCAGACGTCTAACCGTTAGACTATAGGAAGTTCTGTTTAAGGGAAACTCCTTCATGCGGAATGTCACTTCTCACAGTGTCTTTGCAGTGGAGAAAAGAAGATAGAACAAGGACGGACAGAGAGAACGATGCAAACCGTGATTGAAGTACAGGGTAAGCCTCGTAGGCCTCTATTATGCATACTGGTAGTTCAACACCGGAGATGTTCCACAGTGTCTACCTCTTCTCAAAACACTTCCAGTATATGAGGGAACTCTGCTACATTAAGTTCTCACGACAGAGATGCGTCTGTGCTCAGTTGGAAAGTGTAGGACGTGTCTGGGTAGCAACCAGTAAGTGTCTGATACAAGCCGCTAAGAGGGGATGCGGAGGAAGGTATCTGCTCAGGGAAGCTACTTCAGGTGCGTACTCATTCATAACAGTGTCTCTCCTTTGAGGATGAAGATAGAACAGGGAACGACTACGGGCACATTAGGTACTGTGAGTAAAGGGCATGCTAAGGCGCTTAAGCCTGCCAAACACATATTGGATGTTCACCACCAGTGCAGATCCACACTTAGTTTCTGCGTCGAAAACGCTTCCTACACTGAGAGGGAAGTGTGCTTTAGGAGGGATTCACTGCAGTGTTACGTCTGTTAAAGAAGGAAGCTTTTGGGACTGACTCTGTGGTAACCCCAATAGGCGCACATAGCTTTCCAGTCTCAGCCGTCTATCCGTTGGACTATAGCAAGTTCTGTTTAAGGGAAACTCCTTCATGCGGAATGTCACTTCTCACAGTGTCTTTGCAGTGGAGGAAAGAAGATAGAACAACGACGGACAGAGAGAACGTTGCAACCCGTGAGTGAAGTACAGGGTAAGGCACCTAAGCCTCTATGATGCATACAGGATGTTCAACACCTGGGATTTTCCACAATGTCTACCACTTCTCAAAACACTTCCAATATAGGAGGGAACTGTGCTACCGTAAGTTCTAATGACAGGGATGCATCTGTGCAAGGTTGAAAACTCGAGGATGTGTCTGGGTAGCAAACATGAAGTGTCTCATAAAGGCACCTTAGACTGGATGCGTAGTAGGTATCTGGTAGGGAAGCTACTTCAGTTTTGTACTCATTCATAACAGTGCTTCTCCTTGGAGGAATGAAGGAAGAACACGGACGGACTAGGGGCACAGTAGGTACTGTGAATAAAGGGCAGGCTATGAACCTTACGCCTGCCAACCACATATTGGATGTTCACCACCAGGGTTGATCCGCACATAGGTTCTGCGTCTAAAATGCTTCCAACACTGAGAGGGAAGTGTGCTTTAGGAGGGATTCACTGCAGTGTTACGTCTGTTAAAGAAGGATGCTTTTGGGACTGACTCTGTGGTAACCGCATTAGGCGCACATAGCTTTCCAGTCTCAGACGTCTAACCGTTAGACTATGGGAAGTTCTGTTTAAGGGAAACTCCTTCATGCGGAATGTCACTTCTCACAGTGTCTTTGCAGTGGAGAAAAGAAGATAGAACAAGGACGGACAGAGAGAACGATGCAAACCGTGATTGAAGTACAGGGTAAGCCTCGTAGGCCTCTATTATGCATACTGGTAGTTCAACACCGGAGATGTTCCACAGTGTCTACCTCTTCTCAAAACACTTCCAGTATATGAGGGAACTCTGCTACATTAAGTTCTCACGACAGAGATGCGTCTGTGCTCAGTTGGAAAGTGTAGGACGTGTCTGGGTAGCAACCAGTAAGTGTCTGATACAAGCCGCTAAGAGGGGATGCGGAGGAAGGTATCTGCTCAGGGAAGCTACTTCAGGTGCGTACTCATTCATAACAGTGTCTCTCCTTTGAGGATGAAGATAGAACAGGGAACGACTACGGGCACATTAGGTTCTGTGAGTAAAGGGCATGCTAAGGCGCTTAAGCCTGCCAAACACATATTGGATGTTCACCACCAGTGCAGATCCGCACATAGGTTCTGCGTCGAAAACGCTTCCTACACTGAGAGGGAAGTGTGCTTTAGGAGGGATTCACTGCAGTGTTACGTCTGTTAAAGAAGGAAGCTTTTGGGACTGACTCTGTGGTAACCCCAATAGGCGCACATAGCTTTCCAGTCTCAGCCGTCTATCCGTTGGACTATAGCAAGTTCTGTTTAAGGGAAACTCCTTCATGCGGAATGTCACTTCTCACAGTGTCTTTGCATGGAGGAAAGAAGATAGAACAACGACGGACAGAGAGAACGTTGCAACCCGTGAGTGAAGTACAGGGTAAGGCACCTAAGCCTCTATGATGCATACTGGATGTTCAACACCTGGGATTTT
This sequence comes from Neogale vison, assembly GCF_020171115.1. Classification (NCBI taxonomy): domain Eukaryota; kingdom Metazoa; phylum Chordata; class Mammalia; order Carnivora; family Mustelidae; genus Neogale; species Neogale vison. The sequence goes on from NW_025334856.1 coordinate 2,215,814, forward strand.
CCACAATGTCTACCACTTCTCAAAACACTTCCAATATAGGAGGGAACTGTGCTACCGTAAGTTCTAATGACAGGGATGCATCTGTGCAAGGTTGAAAACTCGAGGATGTGTCTGGGTAGCAAACATGAAGTGTCTCATAAAGGCACCTTAGACTGGATGCGTAGTAGGTATCTGGTAGGGAAGCTACTTCAGTTTTGTACTCATTCATAACAGTGCTTCTCCTTGGAGGAATGAAGGAAGAACACGGACGGACTAGGGGCACAGTAGGTACTGTGAATAAAGGGCAGGCTATGAACCTTACGCCTGCCAACCACATATTGGATGTTCACCACCAGGGTTGATCCGCACATAGGTTCTGCGTCTAAAATGCTTCCAACACTGAGAGGGAAGTGTGCTTTAGGAGGGATTCACTGCAGTGTTACGTCTGTTAAAGAAGGATGCTTTTGGGACTGACTCTGTGGTAACCGCATTAGGCGCACATAGCTTTCCAGTCTCAGACGTCTAACCGTTAGACTATGGGAAGTTCTGTTTAAGGGAAACTCCTTCATGCGGAATGTCACTTCTCACAGTGTCTTTGCAGTGGAGAAAAGAAGATAGAACAAGGACGGACAGAGAGAACGATGCAAACCGTGATTGAAGTACAGGGTAAGCCTCGTAGGCCTCTATTATGCATACTGGTAGTTCAACACCGGAGATGTTCCACAGTGTCTACCTCTTCTCAAAACACTTCCAGTATATGAGGGAACTCTGCTACATTAAGTTCTCACGACAGAGATGCGTCTGTGCTCAGTTGGAAAGTGTAGGACGTGTCTGGGTAGCAACCAGTAAGTGTCTGATACAAGCCGCTAAGAGGGGATGCGGAGGAAGGTATCTGCTCAGGGAAGCTACTTCAGGTGCGTACTCATTCATAACAGTGTCTCTCCTTTGAGGATGAAGATAGAACAGGGAACGACTACGGGCACATTAGGTACTGTGAGTAAAGGGCATGCTAAGGCGCTTAAGCCTGCCAAACACATATTGGATGTTCACCACCAGTGCAGATCCGCACTTAGTTTCTGCATCGAAAACGCTTCCTACACTGAGAGGGAAGTGTGCTTTAGGAGGGATTCACTGCAGTGTTACGTCTGTTAAAGAAGGAAGCTTTTGGGACTGACTCTGTGGTAACCCCAATAGGCGCACATAGCTTTCCAGTCTCAGCCGTCTATCCGTTGGACTATAGCAAGTTCTGTTTAAGGGAAACTCCTTCATGCGGAATGTCACTTCTCACAGTGTCTTTCCAGTGGAGGAAAGAAGATAGAACAACGACGGACAGAGAGAACGTTGCAACCCGTGAGTGAAGTACAGGGTAAGGCACCTAAGCCTCTATGATGCATACTGGATGTTCAACACCTGGGATTTTCCACAATGTCTACCACTTCTCAAAACACTTCCAATATAGGAGGGAACTGTGCTACCGTAAGTTCTAATGACAGGGATGCATCTGTGCAAGGTTGAAAACTCGAGGATGTGTCTGGGTAGCAAACATGAAGTGTCTCATAAAGGCACCTTAGACTGGATGCGTAGTAGGTATCTGCTAGGGAAGCTACTTCAGTTTTGTACTCATTCATAACAGTGCTTCTCCTTGGAGGAATGAAGGAAGAACACGGACGGACTAGGGGCACAGTAGGTACTGTGAATAAAGGGCAGGCTATGAACCTTACGCCTGCCAACCACATATTGGATGTTCACCACCAGTGTTGATCCGCACATAGGTTCTGCATCTAAACCGCTTCCAACACTGAGAGGGAAGTGTGCTTTAGGAGGGATTCACTGCAGTGTTACGTCTGTTAAAGAAGGATGCTTTTGGGACTGACTCGGTGGTAACCGCATTAGGCGCACATAGCTTTCCAGTCTCAGACGTCTAACCGTTAGACTATGGGAAGTTCTGTTTAAGGGAAACTCCTTCATGCGGAATGTCACTTCTCACAGTGTCTTTGCAGTGGAGAAAAGAAGATAGAACAAGGACGGACAGAGAGAACGATGCAAACCGTGATTGAAGTACAGGGCAAGCCTCGTAGGCCTCTATTATGCATACTGGTAGTTCAACACCGGAGATGTTCCACAGTGTCTACCTCTTCTCAAAACACTTCCAGTATATGAGGGAACTCTGCTACATTAAGTTCTCACGACAGAGATGCGTCTGTGCTCAGTTGGAAAGTGTAGGACGTGTCTGGGTAGCAACCAGTAAGTGTCTGATACAAGCCGCTAAGAGGGGATGCGGAGGAAGGTATCTGCTCAGGGAAGCTACTTCAGGTGCGTACTCATTCATAACAGTGTCTCTCCTTTGAGGATGAAGATAGAACAGGGAACGACTACGGGCACATTAGGTACTGTGAGTAAAGGGCATGCTAAGGCGCTTAAGCCTGCCAAACACATATTGGATGTTCACCACCAGTGCAGATCCGCACTTAGTTTCTGCGTCGAAAACGCTTCCTACACTGAGAGGGAAGTGTGCTTTAGGAGGGATTCACTGCAGTGTTACGTCTGTTAAAGAAGGAAGCTTTTGGGACTGACTCTGTGGTAACCCCAATAGGCGCACATAGCTTTCCAGTCTCAGCCGTCTATCCGTTGGACTATAGCAAGTTCTGTTTAAGGGAAACTCCTTCATGCGGAATGTCACTTCTCACAGTGTCTTTGCAGTGGAGGAAAGAAGATAGAACAACGACGGACAGAGAGAACGTTGCAACCCGTGAGTGAAGTACAGGGTAAGGCACCTAAGCCTCTATGATGCATACTGGATGTTCAACACCTGGGATTTTCCACAATGTCTACCACTTCTCAAAACACTTCCAATATAGGAGGGAACTGTGCTACCGTAAGTTCTAATGACAGGGATGCATCTGTGCAAGGTTGAAAACTCGAGGATGTGTCTGGGTAGCAAACATGAAGTGTCTCATAAAGGCACCTTAGACTGGATGCGTAGTAGGTATCTGCTAGGGAAGCTACTTCAGTTTTGTACTCATTCATAACAGTGCTTCTCCTTGGAGGAATGAAGGAAGAACACGGACGGACTAGGGGCACAGTAGGTACTGTGAATAAAGGGCAGGCTATGAACCTTACGCCTGCCAACCACATATTGGATGTTCACCACCAGGGTTGATCCGCACATAGGTTCTGCGTCTAAAACGCTTCCAACACTGAGAGGGAAGTGTGCTTTAGGAGGGATTCACTGCAGTGTTACGTCTGTTAAAGAAGGATGCTTTTGGGACTGACTCTGTGGTAACCGCATTAGGCGCACATAGCTTTCCAGTCTCAGACGTCTAACCGTTAGACTATGGGAAGTTCTGTTTAAGGGAAACTCCTTCATGCGGAATGTCACTTCTCACAGTGTCTTTGCAGTGGAGAAAAGAAGATAGAACAAGGACGGACAGAGAGAACGATGCAAACCGTGATTGAAGTACAGGGTAAGCCTCGTAGGCCTCTATTATGCATACTGGTAGTTCAACACCGGAGATGTTCCACAGTGTCTACCTCTTCTCAAAACACTTCCAGTATATGAGGGAACTCTGCTACATTAAGTTCTCACGACAGAGATGCGTCTGTGCTCAGTTGGAAAGTGTAGGACGTGTCTGGGTAGCAACCAGTAAGTGTCTGATACAAGCCGCTAAGAGGGGATGCGGAGGAAGGTATCTGCTCAGGGAAGCTACTTCAGGTGCGTACTCATTCATAACAGTGTCTCTCCTTTGAGGATGAAGATAGAACAGGGAACGACTACGGGCACATTAGGTTCTGTGAGTAAAGGGCATGCTAAGGCGCTTAAGCCTGCCAAACACATATTGGATGTTCACCACCAGTGCAGATCCGCACTTAGTTTCTGCGTCGAAAACGCTTCCTACACTGAGAGGGAAGTGTGCTTTAGGAGGGATTCACTGCAGTTATACGTCTGTTAAAGAAGGAAGCTTTTGGGACTGACTCTGTGGTAACCCCAATAGGCGCACATAGCTTTCCAGTCTCAGCCGTCTATCCGTTGGACTATAGCAAGTTCTGTTTAAGGGAAACTCCTTCATGCGGAATGTCACTTCTCACAGTGTCTTTCCAGTGGAGGAGAGAAGATAGAACAACGACGGACAGAGAGAACGTTGCAACCCGTGAGTGAAGTACAGGGTAAGGCACCTAAGCCTCTATGATGCATACTGGATGTTCAACACCTGGGATTTTCCACAATGTCTACCACTTCTCAAAACACTTCCAATATAGGAGGGAACTGTGCTACCGTAAGTTCTAATGACAGGGATGCATCTGTGCAAGGTTGAAAACTCGAGGATGTGTCTGGGTAGCAAACATGAAGTGTCTCATAAAGGCACCTTAGACTGGATGCGTAGTAGGTATCTGCTAGGGAAGCTACTTCAGTTTTGTACTCATTCATAACAGTGCTTCTCCTTGGAGGAATGAAGGAAGAACACGGACGGACTAGGGGCACAGTAGGTACTGTGAATAAAGGGCAGGCTATGAACCTTACGCCTGCCAACCACATATTGGATGTTCACCACCAGTGTTGATCCGCACATAGGTTCTGCGTCTAAAACGCTTCCAACACTGAGAGGGAAGTGTGCTTTAGGAGGGATTTACTGCAGTGTTACGTCTGTTAAAGAAGGATGCTTTTGGGACTGACTCGGTGGTAACCGCATTAGGCGCACATAGCTTTCCAGTCTCAGACGTCTAACCGTTAGACTATAGGAAGTTCTGTTTAAGGGAAACTCCTTCATGCGGAATGTCACTTCTCACAGTGTCTTTGCAGTGGAGAAAAGAAGATAGAACAAGGACGGACAGAGAGAACGATGCAAACCGTGATTGAAGTACAGGGTAAGCCTCGTAGGCCTCTATTATGCATACTGGTAGTTCAACACCGGAGATGTTCCACAGTGTCTACCTCTTCTCAAAACACTTCCAGTATATGAGGGAACTCTGCTACATTAAGTTCCCACGACAGAGATGCGTCTGTGCTCAGTTGGAAAGTGTAGGACGTGTCTGGGTAGCAACCAGTAAGTGTCTGATACAAGCCGCTAAGAGGGGATGCGGAGGAAGGTATCTGCTCAGGGAAGCTACTTCAGGTGCGTACTCATTCATAACAGTGTCTCTCCTTTGAGGATGAAGATAGAACAGGGAACGACTACGGGCACATTAGGTACTGTGAGTAAAGGGCATGCTAAGGCGCTTAAGCCTGCCAAACACATATTGGATGTTCACCACCAGTGCAGATCCGCACTTAGTTTCTGCGTCGAAAACGCTTCCTACACTGATAGGGAAGTGTGCTTTAGGAGGGATTCACTGCAGTGTTACGTCTGTAAAAGAAGGATGCTTCTGGGACTGACTCGGTGGTAACCGCATTAGGCGCACATAGCTTTCCAGTCTCAGACGTCTAACCGTTAGACTATAGGAAGTTCTGTTTAAGGGAAACTCCTTCATGCGGAATGTCACTTCTCACAGTGTCTTTGCAGTGGAGAAAAGAAGATAGAACAAGGACGGACAGAGAGAACGATGCAAACCGTGATTGAAGTACAGGGTAAGCCTCGTAGGCCTCTATTATGCATACTGGTAGTTCAACACCGGAGATGTTCCACAGTGTCTACCTCTTCTCAAAACACTTCCAGTATATGAGGGAACTCTGCTACATTAAGTTCCCACGACAGAGATGCGTCTGTGCTCAGTTGGAAAGTGTAGGACGTGTCTGGGTAGCAACCAGTAAGTGTCTGATACAAGCCGCTAAGAGGGGATGCGGAGGAAGGTATCTGCTCAGGGAAGCTACTTCAGGTGCGTACTCATTCATAACAGTGTCTCTCCTTTGAGGATGAAGATAGAACAGGGAACGACTACGGGCACATTAGGTACTGTGAGTAAAGGGCATGCTAAGGCGCTTAAGCCTGCCAAACACATATTGGATGTTCACCACCAGTGCAGATCCGCACTTAGTTTCTGCGTCGAAAACGCTTCCTACACTGAGAGGGAAGTGTGCTTTAGGAGGGATTCACTGCAGTGTTACGTCTGTTAAAGAAGGAAGCTTTTGGGACTGACTCTGTGGTAACCCCAATAGGCGCACATAGCTTTCCAGTCTAAGCCGTCTATCCGTTGGACTATAGCAAGTTCTGTTTAAGGGAAACTCCTTCATGCGGAATGTCACTTCTCACAGTGTCTTTCCAGTGGAGGAAAGAAGATAGAACAACGACGGACAGAGAGAACGTTGCAACCCGTGAGTGACGTACAGGGTAAGGCACCTAAGCCTCTATGATGCATACTGGATGTTCAACACCTGGGATTTTCCACAATGTCTACCACTTCTCAAAACACTTCCAATATAGGAGGGAACTGTGCTACTGTAAGTTCTAATGACAGGGATGCATCTGTGCAAGGTTGAAAACTCGAGGATGTGTCTGGGTAGCAAACATGAAGTGTCTCATAAAGGCACCTTAGACTGGATGCGTAGTAGGTATCTGCTAGGGAAGCTACTTCAGTTTTGTACTCATTCATAACAGTGCTTCTCCTTGGAGGAATGAAGGAAGAACACGGACGGACTAGGGGCACAGTAGGTACTGTGAATAAAGGGCAGGCTATGAACCTTACGCCTGCCAACCACATATTGGATGTTCACCACCAGTGTTGATCCGCACATAGGTTCTGCGTCTAAAACGCTTCCAACACTGAGAGGGAAGTGTGCTTTAGGAGGGATTCACTGCAGTGTTTCGTCTGTTAAAGAAGGATGCTTTTGGGACTGACTCTGTGGTAACCCCAATAGGCGCACATAGCTTTCCAGTCTCAGACGTCTAACCGTTAGACTATAGGAAGTTCTGTTTAAGGGAAACTCCTTCATGCGGAATGTCACTTCTCACAGTGTCTTTGCAGTGGAGAAAAGAAGATAGAACAAGGACGGACAGAGAGAACGATGCAAACCGTGATTGAAGTACAGGGTAAGCCTCGTAGGCCTCTATTATGCATACTGGTAGTTCAACACCGGAGATGTTCCACATTGTCTACCTCTTCTCAAAACACTTCCAGTATATGAGGGAACTCTGCTACATTAAGTTCTCACGACAGAGATGCGTCTGTGCTCAGTTGGAAAGTGTAGGACGTGTCTGGGTAGCAACCAGTAAGTGTCTGATACAAGCCGCTAAGATGGGATGCGGAGGAAGGTATCTGCTCAGGGAAGCTACTTCAGGTGCGTACTCATTCATAACAGTGTCTCTCCTTTGAGGATGAAGATAGAACAGGGAACGACTACGGGCACATTAGGTACTGTGAGTAAAGGGCATGCTAAGGCGCTTAAGCCTGCCAAACACATATTGGATGTTCACCACCAGTGCAGATCCGCACTTAGTTTCTGCGTCGAAAACGCTTCCTACACTGAGAGGGAAGTGTGCTTTAGGAGGGATTCACTGCAGTGTTACGTCTGTTAAAGAAGGATGCTTTTGGGACTGACTCTGTGGTAACCGCATTAGGCTCACATAGCTTTCCAGTCTCAGACGTCTATCCGTTGGACTATAGCAAGTTCTGTTTAAGGGAAACTCCTTCATGCGGAATGTCACTTCTCACAGTGTCTTTGCAGTGGAGAAAAGAAGATAGAACAAGGACGGACAGAGAGAACGATGCAAACCGTGATTGAAGTACAGGGTAAGCCTCGTAGGCCTCTATTATGCATACTGGTAGTTCAACACCGGAGATGTTCCACATTGTCTAACTCTTCTCAAAACACTTCCAGTATATGAGGGAACTCTGCTACATTAAGTTCTCACGACAGAGATGCGTCTGTGCTCAGTTGGAAAGTGTAGGACGTGTCTGGGTAGCAACCAGTAAGTGTCTGATACAAGCCGCTAAGAGGGGATGCGGAGGAAGGTATCTGCTCAGGGAAGCTACTTCAGGTGCGTACTCATTCATAACAGTGTCTCTCCTTTGAGGATGAAGATAGAACAGGGAACGACTACGGGCACATTAGGTACTGTGAGTAAAGGGCATGCTAAGGCGCTTAAGCCTGCCAAACACATATTGGATGTTCACCACCAGTGCAGATCCGCACTTAGTTTCTGCGTCGAAAACGCTTCCTACACTGAGAGGGAAGTGTGCTTTAGGAGGGATTCACTGCAGTGTTACGTCTGTTAAAGAAGGAAGCTTTTGGGACTGACTCTGTGGTAACCCCAATAGGCGCACATAGCTTTCCAGTCTCAGCCGTCTATCCGTTGGACTATAGCAAGTTCTGTTTAAGGGAAACTCCTTCATGCGGAATGTCACTTCTCACAGTGTCTTTCCAGTGGAGGAAAGAAGATAGAACAACGACGGACAGAGAGAACGTTGCAACCCGTGAGTGAAGTACAGGGTAAGGCACCTAAGCCTCTATGATGCATACTGGATGTTCAACACCTGGCATTTTCCACAATGTCTACCACTTCTCAAAACACTTCCAATATAGGAGGGAACTGTGCTACCGTAAGTTCTAATGACAGGGATGCATCTGTGCAAGGTTGAAAACTCGAGGATGTGTCTGGGTAGCAAACATGAAGTGTCTCATAAAGGCACCTTAGACTGGATGCGTAGTAGGTATCTGCTAGGGAAGCTACTTCAGTTTTGTACTCATTCATAACAGTGCTTCTCCTTGGAGGAATGAAGGAAGAACACGGACGGACTAGGGGCACAGTAGGTACTGTGAATAAAGGGCAGGCTATGAACCTTACGCCTGCCAACCACATATTGGATGTTCACCACCAGTGTTGATCCGCACATAGGTTCTGCGTCTAAAACGCTTCCAACACTGAGAGGGAAGTGTGCTTTAGGAGGGATTCACTGCAGTGTTACGTCTGTTAAAGAAGGATGCTTTTGGGACTGACTCTGTGGTAACCGCATTAGGCGCACATAGCTTTCCAGTCTCAGACGTCTAACCGTTAGACTATAGGAAGTTCTGTTTAAGGGAAACTCCTTCATGCGGAATGTCACTTCTCACAGTGTCTTTGCAGTGGAGAAAAGAAGATAGAACAAGGACGGACAGAGAGAACGATGCAAACCGTGATTGAAGTACAGGGTAAGCCTCGTAGGCCTCTATTATGCATACTGGTAGTTCAACACCGGAGATGTTCCACAGTGTCTACCTCTTCTCAAAACACTTCCAGTATATGAGGGAACTCTGCTACATTAAGTTCTCACGACAGAGATGCGTCTGTGCTCAGTTGGAAAGTGTAGGACGTGTCTGGGTAGCAACCAGTAAGTGTCTGATACAAGCCGCTAAGAGGGGATGCGGAGGAAGGTATCTGCTCAGGGAAGCTACTTCAGGTGCGTACTCATTCATAACAGTGTCTCTCCTTTGAGGATGAAGATAGAACAGGGAACGACTACGGGCACATTAGGTACTGTGAGTAAAGGGCATGCTAAGGCGCTTAAGCCTGCCAAACACATATTGGATGTTCACCACCAGTGCAGATCCGCACTTAGTTTCTGCGTCGAAAACGCTTCCTACACTGAGAGGGAAGTGTGCTTTAGGAGGGATTCACTGCAGTGTTACGTCTGTTAAAGAAGGAAGCTTTTGGGACTGACTCTGTGGTAACCCCAATAGGCGCACATAGCTTTCCAGTCTCAGCCGTCTATCCGTTAGACTATAGGAAGTTCTGTTTAAGGGAAACTCCTTCATGCGGAATGTCACTTCTCACAGTGTCTTTGCAGTGGAGAAAAGAAGATAGAACAAGGACGGACAGAGAGAACGATGCAAACCGTGATTGAAGTACAGGGTAAGCCTCGTAGGCCTCTATTATAAATACTGTTAGTTCAACACCGGAGATGTTTCACAGTGTCTAACTCTTCTCAAAACACTTCCAGTATATGAGGGAACTCTGCTACATTAAGTTCTCACGACAGAGATGCGTCTGTGCTCAGTTGGAAAGTGTAGGACGTGTCTGGGTAGCAACCAGTAAGTGTCTGATACAAGCCGCTAAGAGGGGATGCGGAGGAAGGTATCTGCTCAGGGAAGCTACTTCAGGTGCGTACTCATTCATAACAGTGTCTCTCCTTTGAGGATGAAGATAGAACAGGGAACGACTACGGGCACATTAGGTACTGTGAGTAAAGGGCATGCTAAGGCGCTTAAGCCTGCCAAACACATATTGGATGTTCACCACCAGTGCAGATCCGCACTTAGTTTCTGCGTCGAAAACGCTTCCTACACTGAGAGGGAAGTGTGCTTTAGGAGGGATTCACTGCAGTGTTACGTCTGTTAAAGAAGGAAGCTTTTGGGACTGACTCTGTGGTAACCCCAATAGGCGCACATAGCTTTCCAGTCTCAGCCGTCTATCCGTTGGACTATAGCAAGTTCTGTTTAAGGGAAACTCCTTCATGCGGAATGTCACTTCTCACAGTGTCTTTCCAGTGGAGGAAAGAAGATAGAACAACGACGGACAGAGAGAACGTTGCAACCCGTGAGTGAAGTACAGGGTAAGGCACCTAAGCCTCTATGATGCATACTGGATGTTCAACACCTGGGATTTTCCACAATGTCTACCACTTCTCAAAACACTTCCAATATAGGAGGGAACTGTGCTACCGTAAGATCTAATGACAGGGATGCATCTGTGCAAGGCTGAAAACTCGAGGATGTGTCTGGGTAGCAAACATGAAGTGTCTCATAAAGGCACCTTAGACTGGATGCGTAGTAGGTATCTGCTAGGGAAGCTACTTCAGTTTTGTACTCATTCATAACAGTGCTTCTCCTTGGAGGAATGAAGGAAGAACACGGACGGACTAGGGGCACAGTAGGTACTGTGAATAAAGGGCAGGCTATGAACCTTACGCCTGCCAACCACATATTGGATGTTCACCACCAGTGTTGATCCGCACATAGGTTCTGCGTCTAAAACGCTTCCAACACTGAGAGGGAAGTGTGCTTTAGGAGGGATTCACTGCAGTGTTACGTCTGTTAAAGAAGGATGCTTTTGGGACTGACTCTGTGGTAACCGCATTAGGCGCACATAGCTTTCCAGTCTCAGACGTCTAACCGTTAGACTATAGGAAGTTCTGTTTAAGGGAAACTCCTTCATGCGGAATGTCACTTCTCACAGTGTCTTTGCAGTGGAGAAAAGAAGATAGAACAAGGACGGACAGAGAGAACGATGCAAACCGTGATTGAAGTACAGGGTAAGCCTCGTAGGCCTCTATTATGCATACTGGTAGTTCAACACCGGAGATGTTCCACAGTGTCTACCTCTTCTCAAAACACTTCCATTATATGAGGGAACTCTGCTACATTAAGTTCTCACGACAGAGATGCGTCTGTGCTCAGTTGGAAAGTGTAGGACGTGTCTGGGTAGCAACCAGTAAGTGTCTGATACAAGCCGCTAAGAGGGGATGCGGAGGAAGGTATCTGCTCAGGGAAGCTACTTCAGGTGCGTACTCATTCATAACAGTGTCTCTCCTTTGAGGATGAAGATAGAACAGGGAACGACTACGGGCACATTAGGTACTGTGAGTAAAGGGCATGCTAAGGCGCTTAAGCCTGCCAAACACATATTGGATGTTCACCACCAGTGCAGATCCGCACTTAGTTTCTGCGTCGAAAACGCTTCCTACACTGAGAGGGAAGTGTGCTTTAGGAGGGATTCACTGCAGTGTTACGTCTGTTAAAGAAGGATGCTTTTGGGACTGACTCTGTGGTAACCGCATTAGGCGCACATAGCTTTCCAGTCTCAGACGTCTAACCGTTAGACTATAGCAAGTTCTGTTTAAGGGAAACTCCTTCATGCGGAATGTCACTTCTCACAGTGTCTTTGCAGTGGAGAAAAGAAGATAGAACAAGGACGGACAGAGAGAACGATGCAAACCGTGATTGAAGTACAGGGTAAGCCTCGTAGGCCTCTATTATAAATACTGTTAGTTCAACACCGGAGATGTTCCACAGTGTCTAACTCTTCTCAAAACACTTCCAGTATATGAGGGAACTCTGCTACATTAAGTTCTCACGACAGAGATGCGTCTGTGCTCAGTTGGAAAGTGTAGGACGTGTCTGGGTAGCAACCAGTAAGTGTCTGATACAAGCCGCTAAGAGGGGATGCGGAGGAAGGTATCTGCTCAGGGAAGCTACTTCAGGTGCGTACTCATTCATAACAGTGTCTCTCCTTTGAGGATGAAGATAGAACAGGGAACGACTACGGGCACATTAGGTACTGTGAGTAAAGGGCATGCTAAGGCGCTTAAGCCTGCCAAACACATATTGGATGTTCACCACCAGTGCAGATCCGCACTTAGTTTCTGCGTCGAAAACGCTTCCTACACTGAGAGGGAAGTGTGCTTTAGGAGGGATTCACTGCAGTGTTACGTCTGTTAAAGAAGGAAGCTTTTGGGACTGACTCTGTGGTAACCCCAATAGGCGCACATAGCTTTCCAGTCTCAGCCGTCTATCCGTTGGACTATAGCAAGTTCTGTTTAAGGGAAACTCCTTCATGCGGAATGTCACTTCTCACAGTGTCTTTCCAGTGGAGGAAAGAAGATAGAACAACGACGGACAGAGAGAACGTTGCAACCCGTGAGTGAAGTACAGGGTAAGGCACCTAAGCCTCTATGATGCATACTGGATGTTCAACACCTGGGATTTTCCACAATGTCTACCACTTCTCAAAACACTTCCAATATAGGAGGGAACTGTGCTACCGTAAGTTCTAATGACAGGGATGCATCTGTGCAAGGTTGAAAACTCGAGGATGTGTATGGGTAGCAAACATGAAGTGTCTCATAAAGGCACCTTAGACTGGATGCGTAGTAGGTATCTGCTAGGGAAGCTACTTCAGTTTTGTACTCATTCATAACAGTGCTTCTCCTTGGAGGAATGAAGGAAGAACACGGACGGACTAGGGGCACAGTAGGTACTGTGAATAAAGGGCAGGCTATGAACCTTACGCCTGCCAACCACATATTGGATGTTCACCACCAGTGTTGATCCGCACATAGGTTCTGCGTCTAAAACGCTTCCAACACTGAGAGGGAAGTGTGCTTTAGGAGGGATTCACTGCAGTGTTACGTCTGTTAAAGAAGGATGCTTTTGGGACTGACTCTGTGGTAACCGCATTAGGCGCACATAGCTTTCCAGTCTCAGACGTCTAACCGTTAGACTATAGGAAGTTCTGTTTAAGGGAAACTCCTTCATGCGGAATGTCACTTCTCACAGTGTCTTTGCAGTGGAGAAAAGAAGATAGAACAAGGACGGACAGAGAGAACGATGCAAACCGTGATTGAAGTACAGGGTAAGCCTCGTAGGCCTCTATTATGCATACTGGTAGTTCAACACCGGAGATGTTCCACAGTGTCTACCTCTTCTCAAAACACTTCCAGTATATGAGGGAACTCTGCTACATTAAGTTCTCACGACAGAGATGCGTCTGTGCTCAGTTGGAAAGTGTAGGACGTGTCTGGGTAGCAACCAGTAAGTGTCTGATACAAGCCGCTAAGAGGGGATGAGGAGGAAGGTATCTGCTCAGGGAAGCTACTTCAGGTGCGTACTCATTCATAACAGTGTCTCTCCTTTGAGGATGAAGATAGAACAGGGAACGACTACGGGCACATTAGGTACTGTGAGTAAAGGGCATGCTAAGGCGCTTAAGCCTGCCAAACACATATTGGATGTTCACCACCAGTGCAGATCCGCACTTAGTTTCTGCGTCGAAAACGCTTCCTACACTGAGAGGGAAGTGTGCTTTAGGAGGGATTCACTGCAGTGTTACGTCTGTTAAAGAAGGATGCTTTTGGGACTGACTCTGTGGTAACCGCATTAGGCGCACATAGCTTTCCAGTCTCAGACGTCTAACCGTTAGACTATAGGAAGTTCTGTTTAAGGGAAACTCCTTCATGCGGAATGTCACTTCTCACAGTGTCTTTGCAGTGGAGAAAAGAAGATAGAACAAGGACGGACAGAGAGAACGATGCAAACCGTGATTGAAGTACAGGGTAAGCCTCGTAGGCCTCTATTATGCATACTGGTAGTTCAACACCGGAGATGTTCCACAGTGTCTACCTCTTCTCAAAACACTTCCAGTATATGAGGGAACTCTGCTACATTAGTTCTCACGACAGAGATGCATCTGTGCTCAGTTGGAAAGTGTAGGACGTGTCTGGGTAGCAACCAGTAAGTGTCTGATACAAGCCGCTAAGAGGGGATGCGTAGGAAGGTATCTGCTCAGGGAAGCTACTTCAGGTGCGTACTCATTCATAACAGTGTCTCTCCTTTGAGGATGAAGATAGAACAGGGAACGACTACGGGCACATTAGGTACTGTGAGTAAAGGGCATGCTAAGGCGCTTAAGCCTGCCAAACACATATTGGATGTTCACCACAAGTGCAGATCCGCACTTAGTTTCTGCGTCGAAAACGCTTCCTACACTGAGAGGGAAGTGTGCTTTAGGAGGGATTCACTGCAGAGTTACGTCTGTTAAAGAAGGATGCTTTTGGGACTGACTCTGTGGTAACCGCATTAGGCGCACATAGCTTTCCAGTCTCAGACGTCTAACCGTTAGACTATAGGAAGTTCTGTTTAAGGGAAACTCCTTCATGCGGAATGTCACTTCTCACAGTGTCTTTCCAGTGGAGGAGAGAAGATAGAACAACGACGGACAGAGAGAACGTTGCAACCCGTGAGTGAAGTACAGGGTAAGGCACCTAAGCCTCTATGATGCATACTGGATGTTCAACACCTGGGATTTTCCACAATGTCTACCACTTCTCAAAACACTTCCAATATAGGAGGGAACTGTGCTACCGTAAGTTCTAATGACAGGGATGCATCTGTGCAAGGTTGAAAACTCGAGGATGTGTCTGGGTAGCAAACATGAAGTGTCTCATAAAGGCACCTTAGACTGGATGCGTAGTAGGTATCTGCTAGGGAAGCTACTTCAGTTTTGTACTCATTCATAACAGTGCTTCTCCTTGGAGGAATGAAGGAAGAACACGGACGGACTAGGGGCACAGTAGGTACTGTGAATAAAGGGCAGGCTATGAACCTTACGCCTGCCAACCACATATTGGATGTTCACCACCAGTGTTGATCCGCACATAGGTTCTGCGTCTAAAACGCTTCCAACACTGAGAGGGAAGTGTGCTTTAGGAGGGATTCACTGCAGTGTTACGTCTGTTAAAGAAGGATGCTTTTGGGACTGACTCGGTGGTAACCGCATTAGGCGCACATAGCTTTCCAGTCTCAGACGTCTAACCGTTAGACTATAGGAAGTTCTGTTTAAGGGAAACTCCTTCATGCGGAATGTCACTTCTCACAGTGTCTTTGCAGTGGAGAAAAGAAGATAGAACAAGGACGGACAGAGAGAACGATGCAAACCGTGATTGAAGTACAGGGTAAGCCTCGTAGGCCTCTATTATGCATACTGGTAGTTCAACACCGGAGATGTTCCACAGTGTCTACCTCTTCTCAAAACACTTCCAGTATATGAGGGAACTCTGCTACATTAAGTTCCCACGACAGAGATGCGTCTGTGCTCAGTTGGAAAGTGTAGGACGTGTCTGGGTAGCAACCAGTAAGTGTCTGATACAAGCCGCTAAGAGGGGATGCGGAGGAAGGTATCTGCTCAGGGAAGCTACTTCAGGTGCGTACTCATTCATAACAGTGTCTCTCCTTTGAGGATGAAGATAGAACAGGGAACGACTACGGGCACATTAGGTACTGTGAGTAAAGGGCATGCTAAGGCGCTTAAGCCTGCCAAACACATATTGGATGTTCACCACCAGTGCAGATCCGCACTTAGTTTCTGCGTCGAAAACGCTTCCTACACTGAGAGGGAAGTGTGCTTTAGGAGGGATTCACTGCAGTGTTACGTCTGTTAAAGAAGGATGCATCTGGGACTGACTCGGTGGTAACCGCATTAGGCGCACATAGCTTTCCAGTCTCAGACGTCTAACCGTTAGACTATAGGAAGTTCTGTTTAAGGGAAACTCCTTCATGCGGAATGTCACTTCTCACAGTGTCTTTGCAGTGGAGAAAAGAAGATAGAACAAGGACGGACAGAGAGAACGATGCAAACCGTGATTGAAGTACAGGGTAAGCCTCGTAGGCCTCTATTATGCATACTGGTAGTTCAACACCGGAGATGTTCCACAGTGTCTACCTCTTCTCAAAACACTTCCAGTATATGAGGGAACTCTGCTACATTAAGTTCCCACGACAGAGATGCGTCTGTGCTCAGTTGGAAAGTGTAGGACGTGTCTGGGTAGCAACCAGTAAGTGTCTGATACAAGCCGCTAAGAGGGGATGCGGAGGAAGGTATCTGCTCAGGGAAGCTACTTCAGGTGCGTACTCATTCATAACAGTGTCTCTCCTTTGAGGATGAAGATAGAACAGGGAACGACTACGGGCACATTAGGTACTGTGAGTAAAGGGCATGCTAAGGCGCTTAAGCCTGCCAAACACATATTGGATGTTCACCACCAGTGTTGATCCGCACATAGGTTCTGCGTCGAAAACGCTTCCTACACTGAGAGGGAAGTGTGCTTTAGGAGGGATTCACTGCAGTGTTACGTCTGTTAAAGAAGGATGCTTTTGGGACTGACTCTGTGGTAACCGCATTAGGCACACATAGCTTTCCAGTCTCAGACGTCTAACCGTTAGACTATAGGAAGTTCTGTTTAAGGGAAACTCCTTCAT
This sequence comes from Neogale vison, assembly GCF_020171115.1. Classification (NCBI taxonomy): domain Eukaryota; kingdom Metazoa; phylum Chordata; class Mammalia; order Carnivora; family Mustelidae; genus Neogale; species Neogale vison. Next base: position 2,232,453 of record NW_025334856.1, read on the forward strand.
GCGGAATGTCACTTCTCACAGTGTCTTTGCAGTGGAGAAAAGAAGATAGAACAAGGACGGACAGAGAGAACGATGCAAACCGTGATTGAAGTACAGGGTAAGCCTCGTAGGCCTCTATTATGCATACTGGTAGTTCAACACCGGAGATGTTCCACAGTGTCTACCTCTTCTCAAAACACTTCCAGTATATGAGGGAACTCTGCTACATTAAGTTCTCACGACAGAGATGCGTCTGTGCTCAGTTGGAAAGTGTAGGACGTGTCTGGGTAGCAACCAGTAAGTGTCTGATACAAGCCGCTAAGAGGGGATGCGGAGGAAGGTATCTGCTCAGGGAAGCTACTTCAGTTGCGTACTCATTCATAACAGTGTCTCTCCTTTGAGGATGAAGATAGAACAGGGAACGACTACGGGCACATTAGGTACTGTGAGTAAAGGGCATGCTAAGGCGCTTAAGCCTGCCAAACACATATTGGATGTTCACCACCAGTGCAGATCCGCACTTAGTTTCTCCGTCGAAAACGCTTCCTACACTGAGAGGGAAGTGTGCTTTAGGAGGGATTCACTGCAGTGTTACGTCTGTTAAAGAAGGAAGCTTTTGGGACTGACTCTGTGGTAACCCCAATAGGCGCACATAGCTTTCCAGTCTCAGCCGTCTATCCGTTGGACTATAGCAAGTTCTGTTTAAGGGAAACTCCTTCATGCGGAATGTCACTTCTCACAGTGTCTTTCCAGTGGAGGAAAGAAGATAGAACAACGACGGACAGAGAGAACGTTGCAACCCGTGAGTGAAGTACAGGGTAAGGCACCTAAGCCTCTATGATGCATACTGGATGTTCAACACCTGGGATTTTCCACAATGTCTACCACTTCTCAAAACACTTCCAATATAGGAGGGAACTGTGCTACCGTAAGTTCTAATGACAGGGATGCATCTGTGCAAGGTTGAAAACTCGAGGATGTGTCTGGGTAGCAAACATGAAGTGTCTCATAAAGGCACCTTAGACTGGATGCGTAGTAGGTATCTGCTAGGGAAGCTACTTCAGTTTTGTACTCATTCATAACAGTGCTTCTCCTTGGAGGAATGAAGGAAGAACACGGACGGACTAGGGGCACAGTAGGTACTGTGAATAAAGGGCAGGCTATGAACCTTACGCCTGCCAACCACATATTGGATGTTCACCACCAGTGTTGATCCACACATAGGTTCTGCGTCTAAAACGCTTCCAACACTGAGAGGGAAGTGTGCTTTAGGAGGGATTCACTGCAGTGTTACGTCTGTTAATGAAGGATGCTTCTGGGACTGACTCGGTGGTAACCGCATTAGGCGCACATAGCTTTCCAGTCTCAGACGTCTAACCGTTAGTCTATAGGAAGTTCTGTTTAAGGGAAACTCCTTCATGCGGAATGTCACTTCTCACAGTGTCTTTGCAGTGGAGAAAAGAAGATAGAACAAGGACGGACAGAGAGAACGATGCAAACCGTGATTGAAGTACAGGGTAAGCCTCGTAGGCCTCTATTATGCATACTGGTAGTTCAACACCGGAGATGTTCCACAGTGTCTACCTCTTCTCAAAACACTTCCAGTATATGAGGGAACTCTGCTACATTAAGTTCCCACGACAGAGATGCGTCTGTGCTCAGTTGGAAAGTGTAGGACGTGTCTGGGTAGCAACCAGTAAGTGTCTGATACAAGCCGCTAAGAGGGGATGCGGAGGAAGGTATCTGCTCAGGGAAGCTACTTCAGGTGCGTACTCATTCATAACAGTGTCTCTCCTTTGAGGATGAAGATAGAACAGGGAACGACTACGGACACATTAGGTACTGTGAGTAAAGGGCATGCTAAGGCGCTTAAGCCTGCCAAACACATATTGGATGTTCACCACCAGTGCAGATCCGCACTTAGTTTCTGCGTCGAAAACGCTTCCTACACTGAGAGAGAAGTGTGCTTTAGGAGGGATTCACTGCAGTGTTACGTCTGTTAAAGAAGGATGCTTTTGGGACTGACTCGGTGGTAACCGCATTAGGCACACATAGCTTTCCAGTCTCAGACGTCTAACCGTTAGACTATAGGAAGTTCTGTTTAAGGGAAACTCCTTCATGCGGAATGTCACTTCTCACAGTGTCTTTGCAGTGGAGAAAAGAAGATAGAACAAGGACGGACAGAGAGAACGATGCAAACCGTGATTGAAGTACAGGGTAAGCCTCGTAGGCCTCTATTATGCATACTGGTAGTTCAACCCCGGAGATGTTCCACAGTGTCTACCTCTTCTCAAAACACTTCCAGTATATGAGGGAACTCTGCTACATTAAGTTCTCACGATAGAGATGCGTCTGTGCTCAGTTGGAAAGTGTAGGACGTGTCTGGGTAGCAACCAGTAAGTGTCTGATACAAGCCGCTAAGAGGGGATGCGGAGGAAGGTATCTGCTCAGGGAAGCTACTTCAGGTGCGTACTCATTCATAACAGTGTCTCTCCTTTGAGGATGAAGATAGAACAGGGAACGACTACGGGCACATTAGGTACTGTGAGTAAAGGGCATGCTAAGGCGCTTAAGCCTGCCAAACACATATTGGATGTTCACCACCAGTGCAGATCCGCACTTAGTTTCTGCGTCGAAAACGCTTCCTACACTGAGAGGGAAGTGTGCTTTAGGAGGGATTCACTGCAGTGTTACGTCTGTTAAAGAAGGATGCTTTTGGGACTGACTCGGTGGTAACCGCATTAGGCGCACATAGCTTTCCAGTCTCAGACGTCTAACCGTTAGACTATAGGAAGTTCTGTTTAAGGGAAACTCCTTCATGCGGAATGTCACTTCTCACAGTGTCTTTGCAGTGGAGAAAAGAAGATAGAACAAGGACGGACAGAGAGAACGATGCAAACCGTGATTCAGTACAGGGTAAGCCTTGTAGGCCTCTATTATGCATACTGGTAGTTCAACACCGGAGATGTTCCACAGTGTCTGCCTCTTCTCAAAACACTTCCAGTATATGAGGGAACTCTGCTACATTAAGTTCTCACGACAGAGATGCGTCTGTGCTCAGTTGGAAAGTGTAGGACGTGTCTGGGTAGCAACCAGTAAGTGTCTGATACAAGCCGCTAAGAGGGGATGCGGAGGAAGGTATCTGCTCAGGGAAGCTACTTCAGGTGCGTACTCATTCATAACAGTGTCTCTCCTTTGAGGATGAAGATAGAACAGGGAACGACTACGGGCACATTAGGTACTGTGAGTAAAGGGCATGCTAAGGCGCTTAAGCCTGCCAAAAACATATTGGATGTTCACCACCAGTGCAGATCCGCACTTAGTTTCTGCATCGAAAACGCTTCCTACACTGAGAGGGAAGTGTGCTTTAGGAGGGATTCACTGCAGTGTTACGTCTGTTAAAGAAGGAAGCTTTTGGGACTGACTCTGTGGTAACCCCAATAGGCGCACATAGCTTTCCAGTCTCAGCCGTCTATCCGTTGGACTATAGCAAGTTCTGTTTAAGGGAAACTCCTTCATGCGGAATGTCACTTCTCACAGTGTCTTTCCAGTGGAGGAAAGAAGATAGAACAACGACGGACAGAGAGAACGTTGCAACCCGTGAGTGAAGTACAGGGTAAGGCACCTAAGCCTCTATGATGCATACTGGATGTTCAACACCTGGGATTTTCCACAATGTCTACCACTTCTCAAAACACTTCCAATATAGGAGGGAACTGTGCTACTGTAAGTTCTAATGACAGGGATGCATCTGTGCAAGGTTGAAAACTCGAGGATGTGTCTGGGTAGCAAACATGAAGTGTCTCATAAAGGCACCTTAGACTGGATGCGTAGTAGGTATCTGCTAGGGAAGCTACTTCAGTTTTGTACTCATTCATAACAGTGCTTCTCCTTGGAGGAATGAAGGAAGAACACGGACGGACTAGGGGCACAGTAGGTACTGTGAATAAAGGGCAGGCTATGAACCTTACGCCTGCCAACCACATATTGGATGTTCACCACCAGTGTTGATCCGCACATAGGTTCTGCGTCTAAAACGCTTCCAACACTGAGAGGGAAGTGTGCTTTAGGAGGGATTCACTGCAGTGTTTCGTCTGTTAAAGAAGGATGCTTTTGGGACTGACTCTGTGGTAACCCCAATAGGCGCACATAGCTTTCCAGTCTCAGACGTCTAACCGTTAGACTATAGGAAGTTCTGTTTAAGGGAAACTCCTTCATGCGGAATGTCACTTCTCACAGTGTCTTTGCAGTGGAGAAAAGAAGATAGAACAAGGACGGACAGAGAGAACGATGCAAACCGTGATTGAAGTACAGGGTAAGCCTCGTAGGCCTCTATTATGCATACTGGTAGTTCAACACCGGAGATGTTCCACATTGTCTACCTCTTCTCAAAACACTTCCAGTATATGAGGGAACTCTGCTACATTAAGTTCTCACGACAGAGATGCGTCTGTGCTCAGTTGGAAAGTGTAGGACGTGTCTGGGTAGCAACCAGTAAGTGTCTGATACAAGCCGCTAAGATGGGATGCGGAGGAAGGTATCTGCTCAGGGAAGCTACTTCAGGTGCGTACTCATTCATAACAGTGTCTCTCCTTTGAGGATGAAGATAGAACAGGGAACGACTACGGGCACATTAGGTACTGTGAGTAAAGGGCATGCTAAGGCGCTTAAGCCTGCCAAACACATATTGGATGTTCACCACCAGTGCAGATCCGCACTTAGTTTCTGCGTCGAAAACGCTTCCTACACTGAGAGGGAAGTGTGCTTTAGGAGGGATTCACTGCAGTGTTACGTCTGTTAAAGAAGGATGCTTTTGGGACTGACTCTGTGGTAACCGCATTAGGCTCACATAGCTTTCCAGTCTCAGACGTCTATCCGTTGGACTATAGCAAGTTCTGTTTAAGGGAAACTCCTTCATGCGGAATGTCACTTCTCACAGTGTCTTTGCAGTGGAGAAAAGAAGATAGAACAAGGACGGACAGAGAGAACGATGCAAACCGTGATTGAAGTACAGGGTAAGCCTCGTAGGCCTCTATTATGCATACTGGTAGTTCAACACCGGAGATGTTCCACATTGTCTAACTCTTCTCAAAACACTTCCAGTATATGAGGGAACTCTGCTACATTAAGTTCTCACGACAGAGATGCGTCTGTGCTCAGTTGGAAAGTGTAGGACGTGTCTGGGTAGCAACCAGTAAGTGTCTGATACAAGCCGCTAAGAGGGGATGCGGAGGAAGGTATCTGCTCAGGGAAGCTACTTCAGGTGCGTACTCATTCATAACAGTGTCTCTCCTTTGAGGATGAAGATAGAACAGGGAACGACTACGGGCACATTAGGTACTGTGAGTAAAGGGCATGCTAAGGCGCTTAAGCCTGCCAAACACATATTGGATGTTCACCACCAGTGCAGATCCGCACTTAGTTTCTGCGTCGAAAACGCTTCCTACACTGAGAGGGAAGTGTGCTTTAGGAGGGATTCACTGCAGTGTTACGTCTGTTAAAGAAGGAAGCTTTTGGGACTGACTCTGTGGTAACCCCAATAGGCGCACATAGCTTTCCAGTCTCAGCCGTCTATCCGTTGGACTATAGCAAGTTCTGTTTAAGGGAAACTCCTTCATGCGGAATGTCACTTCTCACAGTGTCTTTCCAGTGGAGGAAAGAAGATAGAACAACGACGGACAGAGAGAACGTTGCAACCCGTGAGTGAAGTACAGGGTAAGGCACCTAAGCCTCTATGATGCATACTGGATGTTCAACACCTGGGATTTTCCACAATGTCTACCACTTCTCAAAACACTTCCAATATAGGAGGGAACTGTGCTACCGTAAGTTCTAATGACAGGGATGCATCTGTGCAAGGTTGAAAACTCGAGGATGTGTCTGGGTAGCAAACATGAAGTGTCTCATAAAGGCACCTTAGACTGGATGCGTAGTAGGTATCTGCTAGGGAAGCTACTTCAGTTTTGTACTCATTCATAACAGTGCTTCTCCTTGGAGGAATGAAGGAAGAACACGGACGGACTAGGGGCACAGTAGGTACTGTGAATAAAGGGCAGGCTATGAACCTTACGCCTGCCAACCACATATTGGATGTTCACCACCAGTGTTGATCCGCACATAGGTTCTGCGTCTAAAACGCTTCCAACACTGAGAGGGAAGTGTGCTTTAGGAGGGATTCACTGCAGTGTTACGTCTGTTAAAGAAGGATGCTTTTGGGACTGACTCTGTGGTAACCGCATTAGGCGCACATAGCTTTCCAGTCTCAGACGTCTAACCGTTAGACTATAGGAAGTTCTGTTTAAGGGAAACTCCTTCATGCGGAATGTCACTTCTCACAGTGTCTTTGCAGTGGAGAAAAGAAGATAGAACAAGGACGGACAGAGAGAACGATGCAAACCGTGATTGAAGTACAGGGTAAGCCTCGTAGGCCTCTATTATGCATACTGGTAGTTCAACACCGGAGATGTTCCACAGTGTCTACCTCTTCTCAAAACACTTCCAGTATATGAGGGAACTCTGCTACATTAAGTTCTCACGACAGAGATGCGTCTGTGCTCAGTTGGAAAGTGTAGGACGTGTCTGGGTAGCAACCAGTAAGTGTCTGATACAAGCCGCTAAGAGGGGATGCGGAGGAAGGTATCTGCTCAGGGAAGCTACTTCAGGTGCGTACTCATTCATAACAGTGTCTCTCCTTTGAGGATGAAGATAGAACAGGGAACGACTACGGGCACATTAGGTACTGTGAGTAAAGGGCATGCTAAGGCGCTTAAGCCTGCCAAACACATATTGGATGTTCACCACCAGTGCAGATCCGCACTTAGTTTCTGCGTCGAAAACGCTTCCTACACTGAGAGGGAAGTGTGCTTTAGGAGGGATTCACTGCAGTGTTACGTCTGTTAAAGAAGGAAGCTTTTGGGACTGACTCTGTGGTAACCCCAATAGGCGCACATAGCTTTCCAGTCTCAGCCGTCTATCCGTTAGACTATAGGAAGTTCTGTTTAAGGGAAACTCCTTCATGCGGAATGTCACTTCTCACAGTGTCTTTGCAGTGGAGAAAAGAAGATAGAACAAGGACGGACAGAGAGAACGATGCAAACCGTGATTGAAGTACAGGGTAAGCCTCGTAGGCCTCTATTATAAATACTGTTAGTTCAACACCGGAGATGTTTCACAGTGTCTAACTCTTCTCAAAACACTTCCAGTATATGAGGGAACTCTGCTACATTAAGTTCTCACGACAGAGATGCGTCTGTGCTCAGTTGGAAAGTGTAGGACGTGTCTGGGTAGCAACCAGTAAGTGTCTGATACAAGCCGCTAAGAGGGGATGCGGAGGAAGGTATCTGCTCAGGGAAGCTACTTCAGGTGCGTACTCATTCATAACAGTGTCTCTCCTTTGAGGATGAAGATAGAACAGGGAACGACTACGGGCACATTAGGTACTGTGAGTAAAGGGCATGCTAAGGCGCTTAAGCCTGCCAAACACATATTGGATGTTCACCACCAGTGCAGATCCGCACTTAGTTTCTGCGTCGAAAACGCTTCCTACACTGAGAGGGAAGTGTGCTTTAGGAGGGATTCACTGCAGTGTTACGTCTGTTAAAGAAGGAAGCTTTTGGGACTGACTCTGTGGTAACCCCAATAGGCGCACATAGCTTTCCAGTCTCAGCCGTCTATCCGTTGGACTATAGCAAGTTCTGTTTAAGGGAAACTCCTTCATGCGGAATGTCACTTCTCACAGTGTCTTTCCAGTGGAGGAAAGAAGATAGAACAACGACGGACAGAGAGAACGTTGCAACCCGTGAGTGAAGTACAGGGTAAGGCACCTAAGCCTCTATGATGCATACTGGATGTTCAACACCTGGGATTTTCCACAATGTCTACCACTTCTCAAAACACTTCCAATATAGGAGGGAACTGTGCTACCGTAAGTTCTAATGACAGGGATGCATCTGTGCAAGGTTGAAAACTCGAGGATGTGTCTGGGTAGCAAACATGAAGTGTCTCATAAAGGCACCTTAGACTGGATGCGTAGTAGGTATCTGCTAGGGAAGCTACTTCAGTTTTGTACTCATTCATAACAGTGCTTCTCCTTGGAGGAATGAAGGAAGAACACGGACGGACTAGGGGCACAGTAGGTACTGTGAATAAAGGGCAGGCTATGAACCTTACGCCTGCCAACCACATATTGGATGTTCACCACCAGTGTTGATCCGCACATAGGTTCTGCGTCTAAAACGCTTCCAACACTGAGAGGGAAGTGTGCTTTAGGAGGGATTCACTGCAGTGTTACGTCTGTTAAAGAAGGATTCTTTTGGGACTGACTCTGTGGTAACCGCATTAGGCGCACATAGCTTTCCAGTCTCAGACGTCTAACCGTTAGACTATAGGAAGTTCTGTTTAAGGGAAACTCCTTCATGCGGAATGTCACTTCTCACAGTGTCTTTGCAGTGGAGAAAAGAAGATAGAACAAGGACGGACAGAGAGAACGATGCAAACCGTGATTGAAGTACAGGGTAAGCCTCGTAGTCCTCTATTATGCATACTGGTAGTTCAACACCGGAGATGTTCCACAGTGTCTACCTCTTCTCAAAACACTTCCATTATATGAGGGAACTCTGCTACATTAAGTTCTCACGACAGAGATGCGTCTGTGCTCAGTTGGAAAGTGTAGGACGTGTCTGGGTAGCAACCAGTAAGTGTCTGATACAAGCCGCTAAGAGGGGATGCGGAGGAAGGTATCTGCTCAGGGAAGCTACTTCAGGTGCGTACTCATTCATAACAGTGTCTCTCCTTTGAGGATGAAGATAGAACAGGGAACGACTACGGGCACATTAGGTACTGTGAGTAAAGGGCATGCTAAGGCGCTTAAGCCTGCCAAACACATATTGGATGTTCACCACCAGTGCAGATCCGCACTTAGTTTCTGCGTCGAAAACGCTTCCTACACTGAGAGGGAAGTGTGCTTTAGGAGGGATTCACTGCAGTGTTACGTCTGTTAAAGAAGGATGCTTTTGGGACTGACTCTGTGGTAACCGCATTAGGCGCACATAGCTTTCCAGTCTCAGACGTCTAACCGTTAGACTATAGGAAGTTCTGTTTAAGGGAAACTCCTTCATGCGGAATGTCACTTCTCACAGTGTCTTTGCAGTGGAGAAAAGAAGATAGAACAAGGACGGACAGAGAGAACGATGCAAACCGTGATTGAAGTACAGGGTAAGCCTCGTAGGCCTCTATTATGCATACTGGTAGTTCAACACCGGAGATGTTCCACAGTGTCTACCTCTTCTCAAAACACTTCCAGTATATGAGGGAACTCTGCTACATTAAGTTCTCACGACAGAGATGCGTCTGTGCTCAGTTGGAAAGTGTAGGACGTGTCTGGGTAGCAACCAGTAAGTGTCTGATAGAAGCCGCTAAGAGGGGATGCGGAGGAGGTATCTGCTCAGGGAAGCTACTTCAGGTGCGTACTCATTCATAACAGTGTCTCTCCTTTGAGGATGAAGATAGAACAGGGAACGACTACGGGCACATTAGGTACTGTGAGTAAAGGGCATGCTAAGGCGCTTAAGCCTGCCAAACACATATTGGATGTTCACCACCAGTGCAGATCCGCACTTAGTTTCTGCGTCGAAAACGCTTCCTACACTGAGAGGGAAGTGTGCTTTAGGAGGGATTCACTGCAGAGTTACGTCTGTTAAAGAAGGATGCTTTTGGGACTGACTCGGTGGTAACCGCATTAGGCGCACATAGCTTTCCAGTCTCAGACGTCTAACCGTTAGACTATAGGAAGTTCTGTTTAAGGGAAACTCCTTCATGCGGAATGTCACTTCTCACAGTGTCTTTGCAGTGGAGAAAAGAAGATAGAACAAGGACGGACAGAGAGAACGATGCAAACCGTGATTGAAGTACAGGGTAAGCCTCGTAGGCCTCTATTATAAATACTGTTAGTTCAACACCGGAGATGTTCCACAGTGTCTAACTCTTCTCAAAACACTTCCAGTATATGAGGGAACTCTGCTACATTAAGTTCTCACGACAGAGATGCGTCTGTGCTCAGTTGGAAAGTGTAGGACGTGTCTGGGTAGCAACCAGTAAGTGTCTGATACAAGCCGCTAAGAGGGGATGCGGAGGAAGGTATCTGCTCAGGGAAGCTACTTCAGGTGCGTACTCATTCATAACAGTGTCTCTCCTTTGAGGATGAAGATAGAACAGGGAACGACTACGGGCACATTAGGTACTGTGAGTAAAGGGCATGCTAAGGCGCTTAAGCCTGCCAAACACATATTGGATGTTCACCACCAGTGCAGATCCGCACTTAGTTTCTGCGTCGAAAACGCTTCCTACACTGAGAGGGAAGTGTGCTTTAGGAGGGATTCACTGCAGTGTTACGTCTGTTAAAGAAGGAAGCTTTTGGGACTGACTCTGTGGTAACCCCAATAGGCGCACATAGCTTTCCAGTCTCAGCCGTCTATCCGTTGGACTATAGCAAGTTCTGTTTAAGGGAAACTCCTTCATGCGGAATGTCACTTCTCACAGTGTCTTTCCAGTGGAGGAAAGAAGATAGAACAACGACGGACAGAGAGAACGTTGCAACCCGTGAGTGAAGTACAGGGTAAGGCACCTAAGCCTCTATGATGCATACTGGATGTTCAACACCTGGGATTTTCCACAATGTCTACCACTTCTCAAAACACTTCCAATATAGGAGAGAACTGTGCTACCGTAAGTTCTAATGACAGGGATGCATCTGTGCAAGGTTGAAAACTCGAGGATGTGTCTGGGTAGCAAACATGAAGTGTCTCATAAAGGCACCTTAGACTGGATGCGTAGTAGGTATCTGCTAGGGAAGCTACTTCAGTTTTGTACTCATTCATAACAGTGCTTCTCCTTGGAGGAATGAAGGAAGAACACGGACGGACTAGGGGCACAGTAGGTACTGTGAATAAAGGGCAGGCTATGAACCTTACGCCTGCCAACCACATATTGGATGTTCACCACCAGTGTTGATCCGCACATAGGTTCTGCGTCTAAAACGCTTCCAACACTGAGAGGGAAGTGTGCTTTAGGAGGGATTCACTGCAGTGTTACGTCTGTTAAAGAAGGATGCTTTTGGGACTGACTCTGTGGTAACCGCATTAGGCGCACATAGCTTTCCAGTCTCAGACGTCTAACCGTTAGACTATAGGAAGTTCTGTTTAAGGGAAACTCCTTCATGCGGAATGTCACTTCTCACAGTGTCTTTGCAGTGGAGAAAAGAAGATAGAACAAGGACGGACAGAGAGAACGATGCAAACCGTGATTGAAGTACAGGGTAAGCCTCGTAGGCCTCTATTATGCATACTGGTAGTTCAACACCGGAGATGTTCCACAGTGTCTACCTCTTCTCAAAACACTTCCATTATATGAGGGAACTCTGCTACATTAAGTTCTCACGACAGAGATGCGTCTGTGCTCAGTTGGAAAGTGTAGGACGTGTCTGGGTAGCAACCAGTAAGTGTCTGATACAAGCCGCTAAGAGGGGATGCGGAGGAAGGTATCTGCTCAGGGAAGCTACTTCAGGTGCGTACTCATTCATAACAGTGTCTCTCCTTTGAGGATGAAGATAGAACAGGGAACGACTACGGGCACATTAGGTACTGTGAGTAAAGGGCATGCTAAGGCGCTTAAGCCTGCCAAACACATATTGGATGTTCACCCCCAGTGCAGATCCGCACTTAGTTTCTGCGTCGAAAACGCTTCCTACACTGAGAGGGAAGTGTGCTTTAGGAGGGATTCACTGCAGTGTTACGTCTGTTAAAGAAGGATGCTTTTGGGACTGACTCTGTGGTAACCGCATTAGGCGCACATAGCTTTCCAGTCTCAGACGTCTAACCGTTAGACTATAGGAAGTTCTGTTTAAGGGAAACTCCTTCATGCGGAATGTCACTTCTCACAGTGTCTTTGCAGTGGAGAAAAGAAGATAGAACAAGGACGGACAGAGAGAACGATGCAAACCGTGATTGAAGTACAGGGTAAGCCTCGTAGGCCTCTATTATGCATACTGGTAGTTCAACACCGGAGATGTTCCACAGTGTCTACCTCTTCTCAAAACACTTCCAGTATATGAGGGAACTCTGCTACATTAAGTTCTCACGACAGAGATGCGTCTGTGCTCAGTTGGAAAGTGTAGGACGTGTCTGGGTAGCAACCAGTAAGTGTCTGATACAAGCCGCTAAGAGGGGATGCGGAGGAAGGTATCTGCTCAGGGAAGCTACTTCAGGTGCGTACTCATTCATAACAGTGTCTCTCCTTTGAGGATGAAGATAGAACAGGGAACGACTACGGGCACATTAGGTTCTGTGAGTAAAGGGCATGCTAAGGCGCTTAAGCCTGCCAAACACATATTGGATGTTCACCACCAGTGCAGATCCGCACATAGGTTCTGCGTCGAAAACGCTTCCTACACTGAGAGGGAAGTGTGCTTTAGGAGGGATTCACTGCAGTGTTACGTCTGTTAAAGAAGGAAGCTTTTGGGACTGACTCTGTGGTAACCCCAATAGGCGCACATAGCTTTCCAGTCTCAGCCGTCTATCCGTTGGACTATAGCAAGTTCTGTTTAAGGGAAACTCCTTCATGCGGAATGTCACTTCTCACAGTGTCTTTGCATGGAGGAAAGAAGATAGAACAACGACGGACAGAGAGAACGTTGCAACCCGTGAGTGAAGTACAGGGTAAGGCACCTAAGCCTCTATGATGCATACTGGATGTTCAACACCTGGGATTTTCCACAATGTCTACCACTTCTCAAAACACTTCCAATATAGGAGGGAACTGTGCTACCGTAAGTTCTAATGACAGGGATGCATCTGTGCAAGGTTGAAAACTCGAGGATGTGTCTGGGTAGCAAACATGAAGTGTCTCATAAAGGCACCTTAGACTGGATGCGTAGTAGGTATCTGCTAGGGAAGCTACTTCAGTTTTGTACTCATTCATAACAGTGCTTCTCCTTGGAGGAATGAAGGAAGAACACGGACGGACTAGGGGCACAGTAGGTACTGTGAATAAAGGGCAGGCTATGAACCTTACGCCTGCCAACCACATATTGGATGTTCACCACCAGTGTTGATCCGCACATAGGTTCTGCGTCTAAAACGCTTCCAACACTGAGAGGGAAGTGTGCTTTAGGAGGGATTCACTGCAGTGTTACGTCTGTTAATGAAGGATGCTTCTGGGACTGACTCGGTGGTAACCGCATTAGGCGCACATAGCTTTCCAGTCTCAGACGTCTAACCGTTAGTCTATAGGAAGTTCTGTTTAAGGGAAACTCCTTCATGCGGAATGTCACTTCTCACAGTGTCTTTGCAGTGGAGAAAAGAAGATAGAACAAGGACGGACAGAGAGAACGATGCAAACCGTGATTGAAGTACAGGGTAAGCCTCGTAGGCCTCTATTATGCATACTGGTAGTTCAACACCGGAGATGTTCCACAGTGTCTACCTCTTCTCAAAACACTTCCAGTATATGAGGGAACTCTGCTACATTAAGTTTTCACGACAGAGATGCGTCTGTGCTCAGTTGGAAAGTGTAGGACGTGTCTGGGTAGCAACCAGTAAGTGTCTGATACAAGCCGCTAAGAGGGGATGCGGAGGAAGGTATCTGCTCAGGGAAGCTACTTCAGGTGCGTACTCATTCATAACAGTGTCTCTCCTTTGAGGATGAAGATAGAACAGGGAACGACTATGGACACATTAGGTACTGTGAGTAAAGGGCATGCTAAGGCGCTTAAGCCTGCCAAACACATATTGGATGTTCACCACCAGTGCAGATCCGCACTTAGTTTCTGCGTCGAAAACGCTTCCTACACTGAGAGAGAAGTGTGCTTTAGGAGGGATTCACTGCAGTGTTACGTCTGTTAAAGAAGGATGCTTTTGGGACTGACTCGGTGGTAACCGCATTAGGCGCACATAGCTTTCCAGTCTCAGACGTCTAACCGTTAGACTATAGGAAGTTCTGTTTAAGGGAAACTCCTTCATGCGGAATGTCACTTCTCACAGTGTCTTTGCAGTGGAGAAAAGAAGATAGAACAAGGACGGACAGAGAGAACGATGCAAACCGTGATTGAAGTACAGGGTAAGGCTCGTAGGCCTCTATTATGCATACTGGTAGTTCAACCCCGGAGATGTTCCACAGTGTCTACCTCTTCTCAAAACACTTCCAGTATATGAGGGAACTCTGCTACATTAAGTTCTCACGATAGAGATGCGTCTGTGCTCAGTTGGAAAGTGTAGGACGTGTCTGGGTAGCAACCAGTAAGTGTCTGATACAAGCCGCTAAGAGGGGATGCGGAGGAAGGTATCTGCTCAGGGAAGCTACTTCAGGTGCGTACTCATTCATAACAGTGTCTCTCCTTTGAGGATGAAGATAGAACAGGGAACGACTACGGGCACATTAGGTACTGTGAGTAAAGGGCATGCTAAGGCGCTTAAGCCTGCCAAACACATATTGGATGTTCACCACCAGTGCAGATCCGCACTTAGTTTCTGCGTCGAAAACGCTTCCTACACTGAGAGGGAAGTGTGCTTTAGGAGGGATTCACTGCAGTGTTACGTCTGTTAAAGAAGGATGCTTTTGGGACTGACTCGGTGGTAACCGCATTAGGCGCACATAGCTTTCCAGTCTCAGACGTCTAACCGTTAGACTATAGGAAGTTCTGTTTAAGGGAAACTCCTTCATGCGGAATGTCACTTCTCACAGTGTCTTTGCAGTGGAGAAAAGAAGATAGAACAAGGACGGACAGAGAGAACGATGCAAACCGTGATTCAGTACAGGGTAAGCCTTGTAGGCCTCTATTATGCATACTGGTAGTTCAACACCGGAGATGTTCCACAGTGTCTACCTCTTCTCAAAACACTTCCAGTATATGAGGGAACTCTGCTACATTAAGTTCTCACGACAGAGATGCGTCTGTGCTCAGTTGGAAAGTGTAGGACGTGTCTGGGTAGCAACCAGTAAGTGTCTGATACAAGCCGCTAAGAGGGGATGCGGAGGAAGGTATCTGCTCAGGGAAGCTACTTCAGGTGCGTACTCATTCATAACAGTGTCTCTCCTTTGAGGATGAAGATAGAACAGGGAACGACTACGGGCACATTAGGTACTGTGAGTAAAGGGCATGCTAAGGCGCTTAAGCCTGCCAAAAACATATTGGATGTTCACCACCAGTGCAGATCCGCACTTAGTTTCTGCATCGAAAACGCTTCCTACACTGAGAGGGAAGTGTGCTTTAGGAGGGATTCACTGCAGTGTTACGTCTGTTAAAGAAGGAAGCTTTTGGGACTGACTCTGTGGTAACCCCAATAGGCGCACATAGCTTTCCAGTCTCAGCCGTCTATCCGTTGGACTATAGCAAGTTCTGTTTAAGGGAAACTCCTTCATGCGGAATGTCACTTCTCACAGTGTCTTTCCAGTGGAGGAAAGAAGATAGAACAACGACGGACAGAGAGAACGTTGCAACCCGTGAGTGAAGTACAGGGTAAGGCACCTAAGCCTCTATGATGCATACTGGATGTTCAACACCTGGGATTTTCCACAATGTCTACCACTTCTCAAAACACTTCCAATATAGGAGGGAACTGTGCTACTGTAAGTTCTAATGACAGGGATGCATCTGTGCAAGGTTGAAAACTCGAGGATGTGTCTGGGTAGCAAACATGAAGTGTCTCATAAAGGCACCTTAGACTGGATGCGTAGTAGGTATCTGCTAGGGAAGCTACTTCAGTTTTGTACTCATTCATAACAGTGCTTCTCCTTGGAGGAATGAAGGAAGAACACGGACGGACTAGGGGCACAGTAGGTACTGTGAATAAAGGGCAGGCTATGAACCTTACGCCTGCCAACCACATATTGGATGTTCACCACCAGTGTTGATCCGCACATAGGTTCTGCGTCTAAAACGCTTCCAACACTGAGAGGGAAGTGTGCTTTAGGAGGGATTCACTGCAGTGTTTCGTCTGTTAAAGAAGGATGCTTTTGGGACTGACTCTGTGGTAACCCCAATAGGCGCACATAGCTTTCCAGTCTCAGACGTCTAACCGTTAGACTATAGGAAGTTCTGTTTAAGGGAAACTCCTTCATGCGGAATGTCACTTCTCACAGTGTCTTTGCAGTGGAGAAAAGAAGATAGAACAAGGACGGACAGAGAGAACGATGCAAACCGTGATTGAAGTACAGGGTAAGCCTCGTAGGCCTCTATTATGCATACTGGTAGTTCAACACCGGAGATGTTCCACATTGTCTACCTCTTCTCAAAACACTTCCAGTATATGAGGGAACTCTGCTACATTAAGTTCTCACGACAGAGATGCGTCTGTGCTCAGTTGGAAAGTGTAGGACGTGTCTGGGTAGCAACCAGTAAGTGTCTGATACAAGCCGCTAAGATGGGATGCGGAGGAAGGTATCTGCTCAGGGAAGCTACTTCAGGTGCGTACTCATTCATAACAGTGTCTCTCCTTTGAGGATGAAGATAGAACAGGGAACGACTACGGGCACATTAGGTACTGTGAGTAAAGGGCATGCTAAGGCGCTTAAGCCTGCCAAACACATATTGGATGTTCACCACCAGTGCAGATCCGCACTTAGTTTCTGCGTCGAAAACGCTTCCTACACTGAGAGGGAAGTGTGCTTTAGGAGGGATTCACTGCAGTGTTACGTCTGTTAAAGAAGGATGCTTTTGGGACTGACTCTGTGGTAACCGCATTAGGCTCACATAGCTTTCCAGTCTCAGACGTCTATCCGTTGGACTATAGCAAGTTCTGTTTAAGGGAAACTCCTTCATGCGGAATGTCACTTCTCACAGTGTCTTTGCAGTGGAGAAAAGAAGATAGAACAAGGACGGACAGAGAGAACGATGCAAACCGTGATTGAAGTACAGGGTAAGCCTCGTAGGCCTCTATTATGCATACTGGTAGTTCAACACCGGAGATGTTCCACATTGTCTAACTCTTCTCAAAACACTTCCAGTATATGAGGGAACTCTGCTACATTAAGTTCTCACGACAGAGATGCGTCTGTGCTCAGTTGGAAAGTGTAGGACGTGTCTGGGTAGCAACCAGTAAGTGTCTGATACAAGCCGCTAAGAGGGGATGCGGAGGAAGGTATCTGCTCAGGGAAGCTACTTCAGGTGCGTACTCATTCATAACAGTGTCTCTCCTTTGAGGATGAAGATAGAACAGGGAACGACTACGGGCACATTAGGTACTGTGAGTAAAGGGCATGCTAAGGCGCTTAAGCCTGCCAAACACATATTGGATGTTCACCACCAGTGCAGATCCGCACTTAGTTTCTGCGTCGAAAACGCTTCCTACACTGAGAGGGAAGTGTGCTTTAGGAGGGATTCACTGCAGTGTTACGTCTGTTAAAGAAGGAAGCTTTTGGGACTGACTCTGTGGTAACCCCAATAGGCGCACATAGCTTTCCAGTCTCAGCCGTCTATCCGTTGGACTATAGCAAGTTCTGTTTAAGGGAAACTCCTTCATGCGGAATGTCACTTCTCACAGTGTCTTTCCAGTGGAGGAAAGAAGATAGAACAACGACGGACAGAGAGAACGTTGCAACCCGTGAGTGAAGTACAGGGTAAGGCACCTAAGCCTCTATGATGCATACTGGATGTTCAACACCTGGGATTTTCCACAATGTCTACCACTTCTCAAAACACTTCCAATATAGGAGGGAACTGTGCTACCGTAAGTTCTAATGACAGGGATGCATCTGTGCAAGGTTGAAAACTCGAGGATGTGTCTGGGTAGCAAACATGAAGTGTCTCATAAAGGCACCTTAGACTGGATGCGTAGTAGGTATCTGCTAGGGAAGCTACTTCAGTTTTGTACTCATTCATAACAGTGCTTCTCCTTGGAGGAATGAAGGAAGAACACGGACGGACTAGGGGCACAGTAGGTACTGTGAATAAAGGGCAGGCTATGAACCTTACGCCTGCCAACCACATATTGGATGTTCACCACCAGTGTTGATCCGCACATAGGTTCTGCGTCTAAAACGCTTCCAACACTGAGAGGGAAGTGTGCTTTAGGAGGGATTCACTGCAGTGTTACGTCTGTTAAAGAAGGATGCTTTTGGGACTGACTCTGTGGTAACCGCATTAGGCGCACATAGCTTTCCAGTCTCAGACGTCTAACCGTTAGACTATAGGAAGTTCTGTTTAAGGGAAACTCCTTCATGCGGAATGTCACTTCTCACAGTGTCTTTGCAGTGGAGAAAAGAAGATAGAACAAGGACGGACAGAGAGAACGATGCAAACCGTGATTGAAGTACAGGGTAAGCCTCGTAGGCCTCTATTATGCATACTGGTAGTTCAACACCGGAGATGTTCCACAGTGTCTACCTCTTCTCAAAACACTTCCATTATATGAGGGAACTCTGCTACATTAAGTTCTCACGACAGAGATGCGTCTGTGCTCAGTTGGAAAGTGTAGGACGTGTCTGGGTAGCAACCAGTAAGTGTCTGATACAAGCCGCTAAGAGGGGATGCGGAGGAAGGTATCTGCTCAGGGAAGCTACTTCAGGTGCGTACTCATTCATAACAGTGTCTCTCCTTTGAGGATGAAGATAGAACAGGGAACGACTACGGGCACATTAGGTAC
The DNA here is from genome assembly GCF_020171115.1 of Neogale vison. Taxonomy (NCBI): domain Eukaryota; kingdom Metazoa; phylum Chordata; class Mammalia; order Carnivora; family Mustelidae; genus Neogale; species Neogale vison. Next base: position 2,251,064 of record NW_025334856.1, read on the forward strand.
TGTGAGTAAAGGGCATGCTAAGGCGCTTAAGCTTGCCAAACACATATTGGATGTTCACCACCAGTGCAGATCCGCACTTAGTTTCTGCGTCGAAAACGCTTCCTACACTGAGAGGGAAGTGTGCTTTAGGAGGGATTCACTGCAGTGTTACGTCTGTTAAAGAAGGATGCTTTTGGGACTGACTCTGTGGTAACCGCATTAGGCGCACATAGCTTTCCAGTCTCAGACGTCTAACCGTTAGACTATAGGAAGTTCTGTTTAAGGGAAACTCCTTCATGCGGAATGTCACTTCTCACAGTGTCTTTCCAGTGGAGGAGAGAAGATAGAACAACGACGGACAGAGAGAACGTTGCAACCCGTGAGTGAAGTACAGGGTAAGGCACCTAAGCCTCTATGATGCATACTGGATGTTCAACACCTGGGATTTTCCACAATGTCTACCACTTCTCAAAACACTTCCAATATAGGAGGGAACTGTGCTACTGTAAGTTCTAATGACAGGGATGCATCTGTGCAAGGTTGAAAACTCGAGGATGTGTCTGGGTAGCAAACATGAAGTGTCTCATAAAGGCACCTTAGACTGGATGCGTAGTAGGTATCTGCTAGGGAAGCTACTTCAGTTTTGTACTCATTCATAACAGTGCTTCTCCTTGGAGGAATGAAGGAAGAACACGGACGGACTAGGGGCACAGTAGGTACTGTGAATAAAGGGCAGGCTATGAACCTTACGCCTGCCAACCACATATTGGATGTTCACCACCAGTGTTGATCCGCACATAGGTTCTGCGTCTAAAACGCTTCCAACACTGAGAGGGAAGTGTGCTTTAGGAGGGATTCACTGCAGTGTTTCGTCTGTTAAAGAAGGATGCTTTTGGGACTGACTCTGTGGTAACCCCAATAGGCGCACATAGCTTTCCAGTCTCAGACGTCTAACCGTTAGACTATAGGAAGTTCTGTTTAAGGGAAACTCCTTCATGCGGAATGTCACTTCTCACAGTGTCTTTGCAGTGGAGAAAAGAAGATAGAACAAGGACGGACAGAGAGAACGATGCAAACCGTGATTGAAGTACAGGGTAAGCCTCGTAGGCCTCTATTATGCATACTGGTAGTTCAACACCGGAGATGTTCCACAGTGTCTACCTCTTCTCAAAACACTTCCAGTATATGAGGGAACTCTGCTACATTAAGTTCTCACGACAGAGATGCGTCTGTGCTCAGTTGGAAAGTGTAGGACGTGTCTGGGTAGCAACCAGTAAGTGTCTGATACAAGCCGCTAAGATGGGATGCGGAGGAAGGTATCTGCTCAGGGAAGCTACTTCAGGTGCGTACTCATTCATAACAGTGTCTCTCCTTTGAGGATGAAGATAGAACAGGGAACGACTACGGGCACATTAGGTACTGTGAGTAAAGGGCATGCTAAGGCGCTTAAGCCTGCCAAACACATATTGGATGTTCACCACCAGTGCAGATCCGCACTTAGTTTCTACGTCGAAAACGCTTCCTACACTGAGAGGGAAGTGTGCTTTAGGAGGGATTCACTGCAGTGTTACGTCTGTTAAAGAAGGATGCTTTTGGGACTGACTCTGTGGTAACCGCATTAGGCTCACATAGCTTTCCAGTCTCAGACGTCTATCCGTTGGACTATAGCAAGTTCTGTTTAAGGGAAACTCCTTCATGCGGAATGTCACTTCTCACAGTGTCTTTGCAGTGGAGAAAAGAAGATAGAACAAGGACGGACAGAGAGAACGATGCAAACCGTGATTGAAGTACAGGGTAAGCCTCGTAGGCCTCTATTATGCATACTGGTAGTTCAACACCGGAGATGTTCCACATTGTCTAACTCTTCTCAAAACACTTCCAGTATATGAGGGAACTCTGCTACATTAAGTTCTCACGACAGAGATGCGTCTGTGCTCAGTTGGAAAGTGTAGGACGTGTCTGGGTAGCAACCAGTAAGTGTCTGATACAAGCCGCTAAGAGGGGATGCGGAGGAAGGTATCTGCTCAGGGAAGCTACTTCAGGTGCGTACTCATTCATAACAGTGTCTCTCCTTTGAGGATGAAGATAGAACAGGGAACGACTACGGGCACATTAGGTACTGTGAGTAAAGGGCATGCTAAGGCGCTTAAGCCTGCCAAACACATATTGGATGTTCACCACCAGTGCAGATCCGCACTTAGTTTCTGCGTCGAAAACGCTTCCTACACTGAGAGGGAAGTGTGCTTTAGGAGGGATTCACTGCAGTGTTACGTCTGTTAAAGAAGGAAGCTTTTGGGACTGACTCTGTGGTAACCCCAATAGGCGCACATAGCTTTCCAGTCTCAGCCGTCTATCCGTTGGACTATAGCAAGTTCTGTTTAAGGGAAACTCCTTCATGCGGAATGTCACTTCTCACAGTGTCTTTCCAGTGGAGGAAAGAAGATAGAACAACGACGGACAGAGAGAACGTTGCAACCCGTGAGTGAAGTACAGGGTAAGGCACCTAAGCCTCTATGATGCATACTGGATGTTCAACACCTGGGATTTTCCACAATGTCTACCACTTCTCAAAACACTTCCAATATAGGAGGGAACTGTGCTACCGTAAGTTCTAATGACAGGGATGCATCTGTGCAAGGTTGAAAACTCGAGGATGTGTCTGGGTAGCAAACATGAAGTGTCTCATAAAGGCACCTTAGACTGGATGCGTAGTAGGTATCTGCTAGGGAAGCTACTTCAGTTTTGTACTCATTCATAACAGTGCTTCTCCTTGGAGGAATGAAGGAAGAACACGGACGGACTAGGGGCACAGTAGGTACTGTGAATAAAGGGCAGGCTATGAACCTTACGCCTGCCAACCACATATTGGATGTTCACCACCAGTGTTGATCCGCACATAGGTTCTGCGTCTAAAACGCTTCCAACACTGAGAGGGAAGTGTGCTTTAGGAGGGATTCACTGCAGTGTTACGTCTGTTAAAGAAGGATGCTTTTGGGACTGACTCTGTGGTAACCGCATTAGGCGCACATAGCTTTCCAGTCTCAGACGTCTAACCGTTAGACTATAGGAAGTTCTGTTTAAGGGAAACTCCTTCATGCGGAATGTCACTTCTCACAGTGTCTTTGCAGTGGAGAAAAGAAGATAGAACAAGGACGGACAGAGAGAACGATGCAAACCGTGATTGAAGTACAGGGTAAGCCTCGTAGGCCTCTATTATGCATACTGGTAGTTCAACACCGGAGATGTTCCACAGTGTCTACCTCTTCTCAAAACACTTCCAGTATATGAGGGAACTCTGCTACATTAAGTTCTCACGACAGAGATGCGTCTGTGCTCAGTTGGAAAGTGTAGGACGTGTCTGGGTAGCAACCAGTAAGTGTCTGATACAAGCCGCTAAGAGGGGATGCGGAGGAAGGTATCTGCTCAGGGAAGCTACTTCAGGTGCGTACTCATTCATAACAGTGTCTCTCCTTTGAGGATGAAGATAGAACAGGGAACGACTACGGGCACATTAGGTACTGTGAGTAAAGGGCATGCTAAGGCGCTTAAGCCTGCCAAACACATATTGGATGTTCACCACCAGTGCAGATCCGCACTTAGTTTCTGCGTCGAAAACGCTTCCTACACTGAGAGGGAAGTGTGCTTTAGGAGGGATTCACTGCAGTGTTACGTCTGTTAAAGAAGGAAGCTTTTGGGACTGACTCTGTGGTAACCCCAATAGGCGCACATAGCTTTCCAGTCTCAGCCGTCTATCCGTTAGACTATAGGAAGTTCTGTTTAAGGGAAACTCCTTCATGCGGAATGTCACTTCTCACAGTGTCTTTGCAGTGGAGAAAAGAAGATAGAACAAGGACGGACAGAGAGAACGATGCAAACCGTGATTGAAGTACAGGGTAAGCCTCGTAGGCCTCTATTATAAATACTGTTAGTTCAACACCGGAGATGTTTCACAGTGTCTAACTCTTCTCAAAACACTTCCAGTATATGAGGGAACTCTGCTACATTAAGTTCTCACGACAGAGATGCGTCTGTGCTCAGTTGGAAAGTGTAGGACGTGTCTGGGTAGCAACCAGTAAGTGTCTGATACAAGCCGCTAAGAGGGGATGCGGAGGAAGGTATCTGCTCAGGGAAGCTACTTCAGGTGCGTACTCATTCATAACAGTGTCTCTCCTTTGAGGATGAAGATAGAACAGGGAACGACTACGGGCACATTAGGTACTGTGAGTAAAGGGCATGCTAAGGCGCTTAAGCCTGCCAAACACATATTGGATGTTCACCACCAGTGCAGATCCGCACTTAGTTTCTGCGTCGAAAACGCTTCCTACACTGAGAGGGAAGTGTGCTTTAGGAGGGATTCACTGCAGTGTTACGTCTGTTAAAGAAGGAAGCTTTTGGGACTGACTCTGTGGTAACCCCAATAGGCGCACATAGCTTTCCAGTCTCAGCCGTCTATCCGTTGGACTATAGCAAGTTCTGTTTAAGGGAAACTCCTTCATGCGGAATGTCACTTCTCACAGTGTCTTTCCAGTGGAGGAAAGAAGATAGAACAACGACGGACAGAGAGAACGTTGCAACCCGTGAGTGAAGTACAGGGTAAGGCACCTAAGCCTCTATGATGCATACTGGATGTTCAACACCTGGGATTTTCCAAAATGTCTACCACTTCTCAAAACACTTCCAATATAGGAGGGAACTGTGCTACCGTAAGTTCTAATGACAGGGATGCATCTGTGCAAGGTTGAAAACTCGAGGATGTGTCTGGGTAGCAAACATGAAGTGTCTCATAAAGGCACCTTAGACTGGATGCGTAGTAGGTATCTGCTAGGGAAGCTACTTCAGTTTTGTACTCATTCATAACAGTGCTTCTCCTTGGAGGAATGAAGGAAGAACACGGACGGACTAGGGGCACAGTAGGTACTGTGAATAAAGGGCAGGCTATGAACCTTACGCCTGCCAACCACATATTGGATGTTCACCACCAGTGTTGATCCGCACATAGGTTCTGCGTCTAAAACGCTTCCAACACTGAGAGGGAAGTGTGCTTTAGGAGGGATTCACTGCAGTGTTACGTCTGTTAAAGAAGGATGCTTTTGGGACTGACTCTGTGGTAACCGCATTAGGCGCACATAGCTTTCCAGTCTCAGACGTCTAACCGTTAGACTATAGGAAGTTCTGTTTAAGGGAAACTCCTTCATGCGGAATGTCACTTCTCACAGTGTCTTTGCAGTGGAGAAAAGAAGATAGAACAAGGACGGACAGAGAGAACGATGCAAACCGTGATTGAAGTACAGGGTAAGCCTCGTAGGCCTCTATTATGCATACTGGTAGTTCAACACCGGAGATGTTCCACAGTGTCTACCTCTTCTCAAAACACTTCCATTATATGAGGGAACTCTGCTACATTAAGTTCTCACGACAGAGATGCGTCTGTGCTCAGTTGGAAAGTGTAGGACGTGTCTGGGTAGCAACCAGTAAGTGTCTGATACAAGCCGCTAAGAGGGGATGCGGAGGAAGGTATCTGCTCAGGGAAGCTACTTCAGGTGCGTACTCATTCATAACAGTGTCTCTCCTTTGAGGATGAAGATAGAACAGGGAACGACTACGGGCACATTAGGTACTGTGAGTAAAGGGCATGCTAAGGCGCTTAAGCCTGCCAAACACATATTGGATGTTCACCACCAGGGCAGATCCGCACTTAGTTTCTGCGTCGAAAACGCTTCCTACACTGAGAGGGAAGTGTGCTTTAGGAGGGATTCACTGCAGTGTTACGTCTGTTAAAGAAGGATGCTTTTGGGACTGACTCTGTGGTAACCGCATTAGGCGCACATAGCTTTCCAGTCTCAGACGTCTAACCGTTAGACTATAGGAAGTTCTGTTTAAGGGAAACTCCTTCATGCGGAATGTCACTTCTCACAGTGTCTTTGCAGTGGAGAAAAGAAGATAGAACAAGGACGGACAGAGAGAACGATGCAAACCGTGTTTGAAGTACAGGGTAAGCCTCGTAGGCCTCTATTATGCATACTGGTAGTTCAACACCGGAGATGTTCCACAGTGTCTACCTCTTCTCAAAACACTTCCAGTATATGAGGGAACTCTGCTACATTAAGTTCTCACGACAGAGATGCGTCTGTGCTCAGTTGGAAAGTGTAGGACGTGTCTGGGTAGCAACCAGTAAGTGTCTGATACAAGCCGCTAAGAGGGGATGCGGAGGAAGGTATCTGCTCAGGGAAGCTACTTCAGGTGCGTACTCATTCATAACAGTGTCTCTCCTTTGAGGATGAAGATAGAACAGGGAACGACTACGGGCACATTAGGTACTGTGAGTAAAGGGCATGCTAAGGCGCTTAAGCCTGCCAAACACATATTGGATGTTCACCACCAGTGCAGATCCGCACTTAGTTTCTGCGTCGAAAACGCTTCCTACACTGAGAGGGAAGTGTGCTTTAGGAGGGATTCACTGCAGAGTTACGTCTGTTAAAGAAGGATGCTTTTGGGACTGACTCTGTGGTAACCGCATTAGGCGCACATAGCTTTCCAGTCTCAGACGTCTAACCGTTAGACTATAGGAAGTTCTGTTTAAGGGAAACTGCTTCATGCGGAATGTCACTTCTCACAGTGTCTTTGCAGTGGAGAAAAGAAGATAGAACAAGGACGGACAGAGAGAACGATGCAAACCGTGATTGAAGTACAGGGTAAGCCTCGTAGGCCTCTATTATAAATACTGTTAGTTCAACACCGGAGATGTTCCACAGTGTCTAACTCTTCTCAAAACACTTCCAGTATATGAGGGAACTCTGCTACATTAAGTTCTCACGACAGAGATGCGTCTGTGCTCAGTTGGAAAGTGTAGGACGTGTCTGGGTAGCAACCAGTAAGTGTCTGATACAAGCCGCTAAGAGGGGATGCGGAGGAAGGTATCTGCTCAGGGAAGCTACTTCAGGTGCGTACTCATTCATAACAGTGTCTCTCCTTTGAGGATGAAGATAGAACAGGGAACGACTACGGGCACATTAGGTACTGTGAGTAAAGGGCATGCTAAGGCGCTTAAGCCTGCCAAACACATATTGGATGTTCACCACCAGTGCAGATCCGCACTTAGTTTCTGCGTCGAAAACGCTTCCTACACTGAGAGGGAAGTGTGCTTTAGGAGGGATTCACTGCAGTGTTACGTCTGTTAAAGAAGGAAGCTTTTGGGACTGACTCTGTGGTAACCCCAATAGGCGCACATAGCTTTCCAGTCTCAGCCGTCTATCCGTTGGACTATAGCAAGTTCTGTTTAAGGGAAACTCCTTCATGCGGAATGTCACTTCTCACAGTGTCTTTCCAGTGGAGGAAAGAAGATAGAACAACGACGGACAGAGAGAACGTTGCAACCCGTGAGTGAAGTACAGGGTAAGGCACCTAAGCCTCTATGATGCATACTGGATGTTCAACACCTGGGATTTTCCACAATGTCTACCACTTCTCAAAACACTTCCAATATAGGAGGGAACTGTGCTACCGTAAGTTCTAATGACAGGGATGCATCTGTGCAAGGTTGAAAACTCGAGGATGTGTCTGGGTAGCAAACATGAAGTGTCTCATAAAGGCACCTTAGACTGGATGCGTAGTAGGTATCTGCTAGGGAAGCTACTTCAGTTTTGTACTCATTCATAACAGTGCTTCTCCTTGGAGGAATGAAGGAAGAACACGGACGGACTAGGGGCACAGTAGGTACTGTGAATAAAGGGCAGGCTATGAACCTTACGCCTGCCAACCACATATTGGATGTTCACCACCAGTGTTGATCCGCACATAGGTTCTGCGTCTAAAACGCTTCCAACACTGAGAGGGAAGTGTGCTTTAGGAGGGATTCACTGCAGTGTTACGTCTGTTAAAGAAGGATGCTTTTGGGACTGACTCTGTGGTAACCGCATTAGGCGCACATAGCTTTCCAGTCTCAGACGTCTAACCGTTAGACTATAGGAAGTTCTGTTTAAGGGAAACTCCTTCATGCGGAATGTCACTTCTCACAGTGTCTTTGCAGTGGAGAAAAGAAGATAGAACAAGGACGGACAGAGAGAACGATGCAAACCGTGATTGAAGTACAGGGTAAGCCTCGTAGGCCTCTATTATGCATACTGGTAGTTCAACACCGGAGATGTTCCACAGTGTCTACCTCTTCTCAAAACACTCCCATTATATGAGGGAACTCTGCTACATTAAGTTCTCACGACAGAGATGCGTCTGTGCTCAGTTGGAAAGTGTAGGACGTGTCTGGGTAGCAACCAGTAAGTGTCTGATACAAGCCGCTAAGAGGGGATGCGGAGGAAGGTATCTGCTCAGGGAAGCTACTTCAGGTGCGTACTCATTCATAACAGTGTCTCTCCTTTGAGGATGAAGATAGAACAGGGAACGACTACGGGCACATTAGGTACTGTGAGTAAAGGGCATGCTAAGGCGCTTAAGCTTGCCAAACACATATTGGATGTTCACCACCAGTGCAGATCCGCACTTAGTTTCTGCGTCGAAAACGCTTCCTACACTGAGAGGGAAGTGTGCTTTAGGAGGGATTCACTGCAGTGTTACGTCTGTTAAAGAAGGATGCTTTTGGGACTGACTCTGTGGTAACCGCATTAGGCGCACATAGCTTTCCAGTCTCAGACGTCTAACCGTTAGACTATAGGAAGTTCTGTTTAAGGGAAACTCCTTCATGCGGAATGTCACTTCTCACAGTGTCTTTGCAGTGGAGAAAAGAAGATAGAACAAGGACGGACAGAGAGAACGATGCAAACCGTGATTGAAGTACAGGGTAAGCCTCGTAGGCCTCTATTATGCATACTGGTAGTTCAACACCGGAGATGTTCCACAGTGTCTACCTCTTCTCAAAACACTTCCAGTATATGAGGGAACTCTGCTACATTAAGTTCTCACGACAGAGATGCGTCTGTGCTCAGTTGGAAAGTGTAGGACGTGTCTGGGTAGCAACCAGTAAGTGTCTGATACAAGCCGCTAAGAGGGGATGCGGAGGAAGGTATCTGCTCAGGGAAGCTACTTCAGGTGCGTACTCATTCATAACAGTGTCTCTCCTTTGAGGATTAAGATAGAACAGGGAACGACTACGGGCACATTAGGTACTGTGAGTAAAGGGCATGCTAAGGCGCTTAAGCCTGCCAAACACATATTGGATGTTCACCACCATTGCAGATCCGCACTTAGTTTCTGCGTCGAAAACGCTTCCTACACTGAGAGGGAAGTGTGCTTTAGGAGGGATTCACTGCAGAGTTACGTCTGTTAAAGAAGGATGCTTTTGGGACTGACTCTGTGGTAACCGCATTAGGCGCACATAGCTTTCCAGTCTCAGACGTCTAACCGTTAGACTATAGGAAGTTCTGTTTAAGGGAAACTCCTTCATGCGGAATGTCACTTCTCACAGTGTCTTTCCAGTGGAGGAGGGAAGATAGAACAACGACGGACAGAGAGAACGTTGCAACCCGTGAGTGAAGTACAGGGTAAGGCACCTAAGCCTCTATGATGCATACTGGATGTTCAACACCTGGGATTTTCCACAATGTCTACCACTTCTCAAAACACTTCCAATATAGGAGGGAACTGTGCTACCGTAAGTTCTAATGACAGGGATGCATCTGTGCAAGGTTGAAAACTCGAGGATGTGTCTGGGTAGCAAACATGAAGTGTCTCATAAAGGCACCTTAGACTGGATGCGTAGTAGGTATCTGCTAGGGAAGCTACTTCAGTTTTGTACTCAATCATAACAGTGCTTCTCCTTGGAGGAATGAAGGAAGAACACGGACGGACTAGGGGCACAGTAGGTACTGTGAATAAAGGGCAGGCTATGAACCTTACGCCTGCCAACCACATATTGGATGTTCACCACCAGTGTTGATCCGCACATAGGTTCTGCGTCTAAAACGCTTCCAACACTGAGAGGGAAGTGTGCTTTAGGAGGGATTCACTGCAGTGTTACGTCTGTTAAAGAAGGATGCTTTTGGGACTGACTCGGTGGTAACCGCATTAGGCGCACATAGCTTTCCAGTCTCAGACGTCTAACCGTTAGACTATAGGAAGTTCTGTTTAAGGGAAACTCCTTCATGCGGAATGTCACTTCTCACAGTGTCTTTCCAGTGGAGGAAAGAAGATAGAACAACGACGGACAGAGAGAACGTTGCAACCCGTGAGTGAAGTACAGGGTAAGGCACCTAAGCCTCTATGATGCATACTGGTAGTTCAACACCGGAGATGTTCCACAATGTCTACCACTTCTCAAAACACTTCCAATATAGGAGGGAACTGTGCTACCGTAAGTTCTAATGACAGGGATGCATCTGTGCAAGGTTGAAAACTCGAGGATGTGTCTGGGTAGCAAACATGAAGTGTCTCATAAAGGCACCTTAGACTGGATGCGTAGTAGGTATCTGCTAGGGAAGCTACTTCAGTTTTGTACTCATTCATAACAGTGCTTCTCCTTGGAGGAATGAAGGAAGAACACGGACGGACTAGGGGCACAGTAGGTACTGTGAATAAAGGGCAGGCTATGAACCTTACGCCTGCCAACCACATATTGGATGTTCACCACCAGTGTTGATCCGCACATAGGTTCTGCGTCTAAAACGCTTCCAACACTGAGAGGGAAGTGTGCTTTAGGAGGGATTCACTGCAGTGTTACGTCTGTTAAAGAAGGATGCTTTTGGGACTGACTCTGTGGTAACCGCATTAGGCGCACATAGCTTTCCAGTCTCAGACGTCTAACCGTTAGACTATAGGAAGTTCTGTTTAAGGGAAACTCCTTCATGCGGAATGTCACTTCTCACAGTGTCTTTGCAGTGGAGAAAAGAAGATAGAACAAGGACGGACAGAGAGAACGATGCAAACCGTGATTGAAGTACAGGGTAAGCCTCGTAGGCCTCTATTATGCATACTGGTAGTTCAACACCGGAGATGTTCCACAGTGTCTACCTCTTCTCAAAACACTTCCAGTATATGAGGGAACTCTGCTACATTAAGTTCTCACGACAGAGATGCGTCTGTGCTCAGTTGGAAAGTGTAGGACGTGTCTGGGTAGCAACCAGTAAGTGTCTGATACAAGCCGCTAAGAGGGGATGCGGAGGAAGGTATCTGCTCAGGGAAGCTACTTCAGGTGCGTACTCATTCATAACAGTGTCTCTCCTTTGAGGATGAAGATAGAACAGGGAACGACTACGGGCACATTAGGTACTGTGAGTAAAGGGCATGCTAAGGCGCTTAAGCCTGCCAAACACATATTGGATGTTCACCACCAGTGCAGATCCGCACTTAGTTTCTGCGTCGAAAACGCTTCCTACACTGAGAGGGAAGTGTGCTTTAGGAGGGATTCACTGCAGTGTTACGTCTGTTAAAGTAGGAAGCTTTTGGGACTGACTCTGTGGTAACCCCAATAGGCGCACATAGCTTTCCAGTCTCAGCCGTCTATCCGTTAGACTATAGGAAGTTCTGTTTAAGGGAAACTCCTTCATGCGGAATGTCACTTCTCACAGTGTCTTTGCAGTGGAGAAAAGAAGATAGAACAAGGACGGACAGAGAGAACGATGCAAACCGTGATTGAAGTACAGGGTAAGCCTCGTAGGCCTCTATTATAAATACTGTTAGTTCAACACCGGAGATGTTTCACAGTGTCTAACTCTTCTCAAAACACTTCCAGTATATGAGGGAACTCTGCTACATTAAGTTCTCACGACAGAGATGCGTCTGTGCTCAGTTGGAAAGTGTAGGACGTGTCTGGGTAGCAACCAGTAAGTGTCTGATACAAGCCGCTAAGAGGGGATGCGGAGGAAGGTATCTGCTCAGGGAAGCTACTTCAGGTGCGTACTCATTCATAACAGTGTCTCTCCTTTGAGGATGAAGATAGAACAGGGAACGACTACGGGCACATTAGGTACTGTGAGTAAAGGGCATGCTAAGGCGCTTAAGCCTGCCAAACACATATTGGATGTTCACCACCAGTGCAGATCCGCACTTAGTTTCTGCGTCGAAAACGCTTCCTACACTGAGAGGGAAGTGTGCTTTAGGAGGGATTCACTGCAGTGTTACGTCTGTTAAAGAAGGAAGCTTTTGGGACTGACTCTGTGGTAACCCCAATAGGCGCACATAGCTTTCCAGTCTCAGCCGTCTATCCGTTGGACTATAGCAAGTTCTGTTTAAGGGAAACTCCTTCATGCGGAATGTCACTTCTCACAGTGTCTTTCCAGTGGAGGAAAGAAGATAGAACAACGACGGACAGAGAGAACGTTGCAACCCGTGAGTGAAGTACAGGGTAAGGCACCTAAGCCTCTATGATGCATACTGGATGTTCAACACCTGGGATTTTCCACAATGTCTACCACTTCTCAAAACACTTCCAATATAGGAGGGAACTGTGCTACCGTAAGTTCTAATGACAGGGATGCATCTGTGCAAGGTTGAAAACTCGAGGATGTGTCTGGGTAGCAAACATGAAGTGTCTCATAAAGGCACCTTAGACTGGATGCGTAGTAGGTATCTGCTAGGGAAGCTACTTCAGTTTTGTACTCATTCATAACAGTGCTTCTCCTTGGAGGAATGAAGGAAGAACACGGACGGACTAGGGGCACAGTAGGTACTGTGAATAAAGGGCAGGCTATGAACCTTACGCCTGCCAACCACATATTGGATGTTCACCACCAGTGTTGATCCGCACATAGGTTCTGCGTCGAAAACGCTTCCTACACTGAGAGGGAAGTGTGCTTTAGGAGGGATTCACTGCAGTGTTACGTCTGTTAAAGAAGGATGCTTTTGGGACTGACTCTGTGGTAACCGCATTAGGCGCACATAGCTTTCCAGTCTCAGACGTCTAACCGTTAGACTATAGGAAGTTCTGTTTAAGGGAAACTCCTTCATGCGGAATGTCACTTCTCACAGTGTCTTTGCAGTGGAGAAAAGAAGATAGAACAAGGACGGACAGAGAGAACGATGCAAACCGTGATTGAAGTACAGGGTAAGCCTCGTAGGCCTCTATTATGCATACTGGTAGTTCAACACCGGAGATGTTCCACAGTGTCTACCTCTTCTCAAAACACTTCCAGTATATGAGGGAACTCTGCTACATTAAGTTCTCACGACAGAGATGCGTCTGTGCTCAGTTGGAAAGTGTAGGACGTGTCTGGGTAGCAACCAGTAAGTGTCTGATACAAGCCGCTAAGAGGGGATGCGGAGGAAGGTATCTGCTCAGGGAAGCTACTTCAGGTGCGTACTCATTCATAACAGTGTCTCTCCTTTGAGGATGAAGATAGAACAGGGAACGACTACGGGCACATTAGGTACTGTGAGTAAAGGGCATGCTAAGGCGCTTAAGCCTGCCAAACACATATTGGATGTTCACCACCAGTGCAGATCCGCACTTAGTTTCTGCGTCGAAAACGCTTCCTACACTGAGAGGGAAGTGTGCTTTAGGAGGGATTCACTGCAGAGTTACGTCTGTTAAAGAAGGATGCTTTTGGGACTGACTCTGTGGTAACCGCATTAGGCGCACATAGCTTTCCAGTCTCAGACGTCTAACCGTTAGACTATAGGAAGTTCTGTTTAAGGGAAACTCCTTCATGCGGAATGTCACTTCTCACAGTGTCTTTGCAGTGGAGAAAAGAAGATAGAACAAGGACGGACAGAGAGAACGATGCAAACCGTGATTGAAGTACAGGGTAAGCCTCGTAGGCCTCTATTATAAATACTGTTAGTTCAACACCGGAGATGTTCCACAGTGTCTAACTCTTCTCAAAACACTTCCAGTATATGAGGGAACTCTGCTACATTAAGTTCTCACGACAGAGATGCGTCTGTGCTCAGTTGGAAAGTGTAGGACGTGTCTGGGTAGCAACCAGTAAGTGTCTGATACAAGCCGCTAAGAGGGGATGCGGAGGAAGGTATCTGCTCAGGGAAGCTACTTCAGGTGCGTACTCATTCATAACAGTGTCTCTCCTTTGAGGATGAAGATAGAACAGGGAACGACTACGGGCACATTAGGTACTGTGAGTAAAGGGCATGCTAAGGCGCTTAAGCCTGCCAAACACATATTGGATGTTCACCACCAGTGCAGATCCGCACTTAGTTTCTGCGTCGAAAACGCTTCCTACACTGAGAGGGAAGTGTGCTTTAGGAGGGATTCACTGCAGTGTTACGTCTGTTAAAGAAGGAAGCTTTTGGGACTGACTCTGTGGTAACCCCAATAGGCGCACATAGCTTTCCAGTCTCAGCCGTCTATCCGTTGGACTATAGCAAGTTCTGTTTAAGGGAAACTCCTTCATGCGGAATGTCACTTCTCACAGTGTCTTTCCAGTGGAGGAAAGAAGATAGAACAACGACGGACAGAGAGAACGTTGCAACCCGTGAGTGAAGTACAGGGTAAGGCACCTAAGCCTCTATGATGCATACTGGATGTTCAACACCTGGGATTTTCCACAATGTCTACCACTTCTCAAAACACTTCCAATATAGGAGGGAACTGTGCTACCGTAAGTTCTAATGACAGGGATGCATCTGTGCAAGGTTGAAAACTCGAGGATGTGTCTGGGTAGCAAACATGAAGTGTCTCATAAAGGCACCTTAGACTGGATGCGTAGTAGGTATCTGCTAGGGAAGCTACTTCAGTTTTGTACTCATTCATAACAGTGCTTCTCCTTGGAGGAATGAAGGAAGAACACGGACGGACTAGGGGCACAGTAGGTACTGTGAATAAAGGGCAGGCTATGAACCTTACGCCTGCCAACCACATATTGGATGTTCACCACCAGTGTTGATCCGCACATAGGTTCTGCGTCTAAAACGCTTCCAACACTGAGAGGGAAGTGTGCTTTAGGAGGGATTCACTGCAGTCTTACGTCTGTTAAAGAAGGATGCTTTTGGGACTGACTCTGTGGTAACCGCATTAGGCGCACATAGCTTTCCAGTCTCAGACGTCTAACCGTTAGACTATAGGAAGTTCTGTTTAAGGGAAACTCCTTCATGCGGAATGTCACTTCTCACAGTGTCTTTGCAGTGGAGAAAAGAAGATAGAACAAGGACGGACAGAGAGAACGATGCAAACCGTGATTGAAGTACAGGGTAAGCCTCGTAGGCCTCTATTATGCATACTGGTAGTTCAACACCGGAGATGTTCCACAGTGTCTACCTCTTCTCAAAACACTTCCATTATATGAGGGAACTCTGCTACATTAAGTTCTCACGACAGAGATGCGTCTGTGCTCAGTTGGAAAGTGTAGGACGTGTCTGGGTAGCAACCAGTAAGTGTCTGATACAAGCCGCTAAGAGGGGATGCGGAGGAAGGTATCTGCTCAGGGAAGCTACTTCAGGTGCGTACTCATTCATAACAGTGTCTCTCCTTTGAGGATGAAGATAGAACAGGGAACGACTACGGGCACATTAGGTACTGTGAGTAAAGGGCATGCTAAGGCGCTTAAGCCTGCCAAACACATATTGGATGTTCACCACCAGTGCAGATCCGCACTTAGTTTCTGCGTCGAAAACGCTTCCTACACTGAGAGGGAAGTGTGCTTTAGGAGGGATTCACTGCAGTGTTACGTCTGTTAAAGAAGGATGCTTTTGGGACTGACTCTGTGGTAACCGCATTAGGCGCACATAGCTTTCCAGTCTCAGACGTCTAACCGTTAGACTATAGGAAGTTCTGTTTAAGGGAAACTCCTTCATGCGGAATGTCACTTCTCACAGTGTCTTTGCAGTGGAGAAAAGAAGATAGAACAAGGACGGACAGAGAGAACGATGCAAACCGTGATTGAAGTACAGGGTAAGCCTCGTAGGCCTCTATTATGCATACTGGTAGTTCAACACCGGAGATGTTCCACAGTGTCTACCTCTTCTCAAAACACTTCCAGTATATGAGGGAACTCTGCTACATTAAGTTCCCACGACAGAGATGCGTCTGTGCTCAGTTGGAAAGTGTAGGACGTGTCTGGGTAGCAACCAGTAAGTGTCTGATACAAGCCGCTAAGAGGGGATGCGGAGGAAGGTATCTGCTCAGGGAAGCTACTTCAGGTGCGTACTCATTCATAACAGTGTCTCTCCTTTGAGGATGAAGATAGAACAGGGAACGACTACGGGCACATTAGGTACTGTGAGTAAAGGGCATGCTAAGGCGCTTAAGCCTGCCAAACACATATTGGATGTTCACCACCAGTGCAGATCCGCACTTAGTTTCTGCGTCGAAAACGCTTCCTACACTGAGAGGGAAGTGTGCTTTAGGAGGGATTCACTGCAGTGTTACGTCTGTTAAAGAAGGATGCTTCTGGGACTGACTCGGTGGTAACCGCATTAGGCGCACATAGCTTTCCAGTCTCAGACGTCTAACCGTTAGACTATAGGAAGTTCTGTTTAAGGGAAACTCCTTCATGCGGAATGTCACTTCTCACAGTGTCTTTGCAGTGGAGAAAAGAAGATAGAACAAGGACGGACAGAGAGAACGATGCAAACCGTGATTGAAGTACAGGGTAAGCCTCGTAGGCCTCTATTATGCATACTGGTAGTTCAACACCGGAGATGTTCCACAGTGTCTACCTCTTCTCAAAACACTTCCAGTATATGAGGGAACTCTGCTACATTAAGTTCCCACGACAGAGATGCGTCTGTGCTCAGTTGGAAAGTGTAGGACGTGTCTGGGTAGCAACCAGTAAGTGTCTGATACAAGCCGCTAAGAGGGGATGCGGAGGAAGGTATCTGCTCAGGGAAGCTACTTCAGGTGCGTACTCATTCATAACAGTGTCTCTCCTTTGAGGATGAAGATAGAACAGGGAACGACTACGGGCACATTAGGTACTGTGAGTAAAGGGCATGCTAAGGCGCTTAAGCCTGCCAAACACATATTGGATGTTCACCACCAGTGTTGATCCGCACATAGGTTCTGCGTCGAAAACGCTTCCTACACTGAGAGGGAAGTGTGCTTTAGGAGGGATTCACTGCAGTGTTACGTCTGTTAAAGAAGGATGCTTTTGGGACTGACTCTGTGGTAACCGCATTAGGCGCACATAGCTTTCCAGTCTCAGACGTCTAACCGTTAGACTATAGGAAGTTCTGTTTAAGGGAAACTCCTTCATGCGGAATGTCACTTCTCACAGTGTCTTTGCAGTGGAGAAAAGAAGATAGAACAAGGACGGACAGAGAGAACGATGCAAACCGTGATTGAAGTACAGGGTAAGCCTCGTAGGCCTCTATTATGCATACTGGTAGTTCAACACCGGAGATGTTCCACAGTGTCTACCTCTTCTCAAAACACTTCCAGTATATGAGGGAACTCTGCTACATTAAGTTCTCACGACAGAGATGAGTCTGTGCTCAGTTGGAAAGTGTAGGACGTGTCTGGGTAGCAACCAGTAAGTGTCTGATACAAGCCGCTAAGAGGGGATGCGGAGGAAGGTATCTGCTCAGGGAAGCTACTTCAGTTGCGTACTCATTCATAACAGTGTCTCTCCTTTGAGGATGAAGATAGAACAGGGAACGACTACGGGCACATTAGGTACTGTGAGTAAAGGGCATGCTAAGGCGCTTAAGCCTGCCAAACACATATTGGATGTTCACCACCAGTGCAGATCCGCACTTAGTTTCTGCGTCGAAAACGCTTCCTACACTGAGAGGGAAGTGTGCTTTAGGAGGGATTCACTGCAGTGTTACGTCTGTTAAAGAAGGAAGCTTTTGGGACTGACTCTGTGGTAACCCCAATAGGCGCACATAGCTTTCCAGTCTCAGCCGTCTATCCGTTGGACTATAGCAAGTTCTGTTTAAGGGAAACTCCTTCATGCGGAATGTCACTTCTCACAGTGTCTTTCCAGTGGAGGAAAGAAGATAGAACAACGACGGACAGAGAGAACGTTGCAACCCGTGAGTGAAGTACAGGGTAAGGCACCTAAGCCTCTATGATGCATACTGGATGTTCAACACCTGGGATTTTCCACAATGTCTACCACTTCTCAAAACACTTCCAATATAGGAGGGAACTGTGCTACCGTAAGTTCTAATGACAGGGATGCATCTGTGCAAGGTTGAAAACTCGAGGATGTGTCTGGGTAGCAAACATGAAGTGTCTCATAAAGGCACCTTAGACTGGATGCGTAGTAGGTATCTGCTAGGGAAGCTACTTCAGTTTTGTACTCATTCATAACAGTGCTTCTCCTTGGAGGAATGAAGGAAGAACACGGACGGACTAGGGGCACAGTAGGTACTGTGAATAAAGGGCAGGCTATGAACCTTACGCCTGCCAACCACATATTGGATGTTCACCACCAGTGTTGATCCGCACATAGGTTCTGCGTCTAAAACGCTTCCAACACTGAGAGGGAAGTGTGCTTTAGGAGGGATTCACTGCAGTGTTACGTCTGTTAAAGAAGGATGCTTTTGGGACTGACTCTGTGGTAACCGCATTAGGCGCACATAGCTTTCCAGTCTCAGACGTCTAACCGTTAGACTATAGGAAGTTCTGTTTAAGGGAAACTCCTTCATGCGGAATGTCACTTCTCACAGTGTCTTTGCAGTGGAGAAAAGAAGATAGAACAAGGACGGACAGAGAGAACGATGCAAACCGTGATTGAAGTACAGGGTAAGCCTCGTAGGCCTCTATTATGCATACTGGTAGTTCAACACCGGAGATGTTCCACAGTGTCTACCTCTTCTCAAAACACTTCCATTATATGAGGGAACTCTGCTACATTAAGTTCTCACGACAGTGATGCGTCTGTGCTCAGTTGGAAAGTGTAGGACGTGTCTGGGTAGCAACCAGTAAGTGTCTGATACAAGCCGCTAAGAGGGGATGCGGAGGAAGGTATCTGCTCAGGGAAGCTACTTCAGGTGCGTACTCATTCATAACAGTGTCTCTCCTTTGAGGATGAAGATAGAACAGGGAACGACTACGGGCACATTAGGTACTGTGAGTAAAGGGCATGCTAAGGCGCTTAAGCTTGCCAAACACATATTGGATGTTCACCACCAGTGCAGATCCGCACTTAGTTTCTGCGTCGAAAACGCTTCCTACACTGAGAGGGAAGTGTGCTTTAGGAGGGATTCACTGCAGTGTTACGTCTGTTAAAGAAGGATGCTTTTGGGACTGACTCTGTGGTAACCGCATTAGGCGCACATAGCTTTCCAGTCTCAGACGTCTAACCGTTAGACTATAGGAAGTTCTGTTTAAGGGAAACTCCTTCATGCGGAATGTCACTTCTCACAGTGTCTTTCCAGTGGAGGAGAGAAGATAGAACAACGACGGACAGAGAGAACGTTGCAACCCGTGAGTGAAGTACAGGGTAAGGCACCTAAGCCTCTATGATGCATACTGGATGTTCAACACCTGGGATTTTCCACAATGTCTACCACTTCTCAAAACACTTCCAATATAGGAGGGAACTGTGCTACTGTAAGTTCTAATGACAGGGATGCATCTGTGCAAGGTTGAAAACTCGAGGATGTGTCTGGGTAGCAAACATGAAGTGTCTCATAAAGGCACCTTAGACTGGATGCGTAGTAGGTATCTGCTAGGGAAGCTACTTCAGTTTTGTACTCATTCATAACAGTGCTTCTCCTTGGAGGAATGAAGGAAGAACACGGACGGACTAGGGGCACAGTAGGTACTGTGAATAAAGGGCAGGCTATGAACCTTACGCCTGCCAACCACATATTGGATGTTCACCACCAGTGTTGATCCGCACATAGGTTCTGCGTCTAAAACGCTTCCAACACTGAGAGGGAAGTGTGCTTTAGGAGGGATTCACTGCAGTGTTTCGTCTGTTAAAGAAGGATGCTTTTGGGACTGACTCTGTGGTAACCCCAATAGGCGCACATAGCTTTCCAGTCTCAGACGTCTAACCGTTAGACTATAGGAAGTTCTGTTTAAGGGAAACTCCTTCATGCGGAATGTCACTTCTCACAGTGTCTTTGCAGTGGAGAAAAGAAGATAGAACAAGGACGGACAGAGAGAACGATGCAAACCGTGATTGAAGTACAGGGTAAGCCTCGTAGGCCTCTATTATGCATACTGGTAGTTCAACACCGGAGATGTTCCACAGTGTCTACCTCTTCTCAAAACACTTCCAGTATATGAGGGAACTCTGCTACATTAAGTTCTCACGACAGAGATGCGTCTGTGCTCAGTTGGAAAGTGTAGGACGTGTCTGGGTAGCAACCAGTAAGTGTCTGATACAAGCCGCTAAGATGGGATGCGGAGGAAGGTATCTGCTCAGGGAAGCTACTTCAGGTGCGTACTCATTCATAACAGTGTCTCTCCTTTGAGGATGAAGATAGAACAGGGAACGACTACGGGCACATTAGGTACTGTGAGTAAAGGGCATGCTAAGGCGCTTAAGCCTGCCAAACACATATTGGATGTTCACCACCAGTGCAGATCCGCACTTAGTTTCTACGTCGAAAACGCTTCCTACACTGAGAGGGAAGTGTGCTTTAGGAGGGATTCACTGCAGTGTTACGTCTGTTAAAGAAGGATGCTTTTGGGACTGACTCTGTGGTAACCGCATTAGGCTCACATAGCTTTCCAGTCTCAGACGTCTATCCGTTGGACTATAGCAAGTTCTGTTTAAGGGAAACTCCTTCATGCGGAATGTCACTTCTCACAGTGTCTTTGCAGTGGAGAAAAGAAGATAGAACAAGGACGGACAGAGAGAACGATGCAAACCGTGATTGAAGTACAGGGTAAGCCTCGTAGGCCTCTATTATGCATACTGGTAGTTCAACACCGGAGATGTTCCACATTGTCTAACTCTTCTCAAAACACTTCCAGTATATGAGGGAACTCTGCTACATTAAGTTCTCACGACAGAGATGCGTCTGTGCTCAGTTGGAAAGTGTAGGACGTGTCTGGGTAGCAACCAGTAAGTGTCTGATACAAGCCGCTAAGAGGGGATGCGGAGGAAGGTATCTGCTCAGGGAAGCTACTTCAGGTGCGTACTCATTCATAACAGTGTCTCTCCTTTGAGGATGAAGATAGAACAGGGAACGACTACGGGCACATTAGGTACTGTGAGTAAAGGGCATGCTAAGGCGCTTAAGCCTGCCAAACGCATATTGGATGTTCACCACCAGTGCAGATCCGCACTTAGTTTCTGCGTCGAAAACGCTTCCTACACTGAGAGGGAAGTGTGCTTTAGGAGGGATTCACTGCAGTGTTACGTCTGTTAAAGAAGGAAGCTTTTGGGACTGACTCTGTGGTAACCCCAATAGGCGCACATAGCTTTCCAGTCTCAGCCGTCTATCCGTTGGACTATAGCAAGTTCTGTTTAAGGGAAACTCCTTCATGCGGAATGTCACTTCTCACAGTGTCTTTCCAGTGGAGGAAAGAAGATAGAACAACGACGGACAGAGAGAACGTTGCAACCCGTGAGTGAAGTACAGGGTAAGGCACCTAAGCCTCTATGATGCATACTGGATGTTCAACACCTGGGATTTTCCACAATGTCTACCACTTCTCAAAACACTTCCAATATAGGAGGGAACTGTGCTACCGTAAGTTCTAATGACAGGGATGCATCTGTGCAAGGTTGAAAACTCGAGGATGTGTCTGGGTAGCAAACATGAAGTGTCTCATAAAGGCACCTTAGACTGGATGCGTAGTAGGTATCTGCTAGGGAAGCTACTTCAGTTTTGTACTCATTCATAACAGTGCTTCTCCTTGGAGGAATGAAGGAAGAACACGGACGGACTAGGGGCACAGTAGGTACTGTGAATAAAGGGCAGGCTATGAACCTTACGCCTGCCAACCACATATTGGATGTTCACCACCAGTGTTGATCCGCACATAGGTTCTGCGTCTAAAACGCTTCCAACACTGAGAGGGAAGTGTGCTTTAGGAGGGATTCACTGCAGTGTTACGTCTGTTAAAGAAGGATGCTTTTGGGACTGACTCTGTGGTAACCGCATTAGGCGCACATAGCTTTCCAGTCTCAGACGTCTAACCGTTAGACTATAGGAAGTTCTGTTTAAGGGAAACTCCTTCATGCGGAATGTCACTTCTCACAGTGTCTTTGCAGTGGAGAAAAGAAGATAGAACAAGGACGGACAGAGAGAACGATGCAAACCGTGATTGAAGTACAGGGTAAGCCTCGTAGGCCTCTATTATGCATACTGGTAGTTCAACACCGGAGATGTTCCACAGTGTCTACCTCTTCTCAAAACACTTCCAGTATATGAGGGAACTCTGCTACATTAAGTTCTCACGACAGAGATGCGTCTGTGCTCAGTTGGAAAGTGTAGGACGTGTCTGGGTAGCAACCAGTAAGTGTCTGATACAAGCCGCTAAGAGGGGATGCGGAGGAAGGTATCTGCTCAGGGAAGCTACTTCAGGTGCGTACTCATTCATAACAGTGTCTCTCCTTTGAGGATGAAGATAGAACAGGGAACGACTACGGGCACATTAGGTACTGTGAGTAAAGGGCATGCTAAGGCGCTTAAGCCTGCCAAACACATATTGGATGTTCACCACCAGTGCAGATCCGCACTTAGTTTCTGCGTCGAAAACGCTTCCTACACTGAGAGGGAAGTGTGCTTTAGGAGGGATTCACTGCAGTGTTACGTCTGTTAAAGAAGGAAGCTTTTGGGACTGACTCTGTGGTAACCCCAATAGGCGCACATAGCTTTCCAGTCTCAGCCGTCTATCCGTTAGACTATAGGAAGTTCTGTTTAAGGGAAACTCCTTCATGCGGAATGTCACTTCTCACAGTGTCTTTGCAGTGGAGAAAAGAAGATAGAACAAGGACGGACAGAGAGAACGATGCAAACCGTGATTGAAGTACAGGGTAAGCCTCGTAGGCCTCTATTATAAATACTGTTAGTTCAACACCGGAGATGTTTCACAGTGTCTAACTCTTCTCAAAACACTTCCAGTATATGAGGGAACTCTGCTACATTAAGTTCTCACGACAGAGATGCGTCTGTGCTCAGTTGGAAAGTGTAGGACGTGTCTGGGTAGCAACCAGTAAGTGTCTGATACAAGCCGCTAAGAGGGGATGCGGAGGAAGGTATCTGCTCAGGGAAGCTACTTCAGGTGCGTACTCATTCATAACAGTGTCTCTCCTTTGAGGATGAAGATAGAACAGGGAACGACTACGGGCACATTAGGTACTGTGAGTAAAGGGCATGCTAAGGCGCTTAAGCCTGCCAAACACATATTGGATGTTCACCACCAGTGCAGATCCGCACTTAGTTTCTGCGTCGAAAACGCTTCCTACACTGAGAGGGAAGTGTGCTTTAGGAGGGATTCACTGCAGTGTTACGTCTGTTAAAGAAGGAAGCTTTTGGGACTGACTCTGTGGTAACCCCAATAGGCGCACATAGCTTTCCAGTCTCAGCCGTCTATCCGTTGGACTATAGCAAGTTCTGTTTAAGGGAAACTCCTTCATGCGGAATGTCACTTCTCACAGTGTCTTTCCAGTGGAGGAAAGAAGATAGAACAACGACGGACAGAGAGAACGTTGCAACCCGTGAGTGAAGTACAGGGTAAGGCACCTAAGCCTCTATGATGCATACTGGATGTTCAACACCTGGGATTTTCCACAATGTCTACCACTTCTCAAAACACTTCCAATATAGGAGGGAACTGTGCTACCGTAAGTTCTAATGACAGGGATGCATCTGTGCAAGGTTGAAAACTCGAGGATGTGTCTGGGTAGCAAACATGAAGTGTCTCATAAAGGCACCTTAGACTGGATGCGTAGTAGGTATCTGCTAGGGAAGCTACTTCAGTTTTGTACTCATTCATAACAGTGCTTCTCCTTGGAGGAATGAAGGAAGAACACGGACGGACTAGGGGCACAGTAGGTACTGTGAATAAAGGGCAGGCTATGAACCTTACGCCTGCCAACCACATATTGGATGTTCACCACCAGTGTTGATCCGCACATAGGTTCTGCGTCTAAAACGCTTCCAACACTGAGAGGGAAGTGTGCTTTAGGAGGGATTCACTGCAGTGTTACGTCTGTTAAAGAAGGATGCTTTTGGGACTGACTCTGTGGTAACCGCATTAGGCGCACATAGCTTTCCAGTCTCAGACGTCTAACCGTTAGACTATAGGAAGTTCTGTTTAAGGGAAACTCCTTCATGCGGAATGTCACTTCTCACAGTGTCTTTGCAGTGGAGAAAAGAAGATAGAACAAGGACGGACAGAGAGAACGATGCAAACCGTGATTGAAGTACAGGGTAAGCCTCGTAGGCCTCTATTATGCATACTGGTAGTTCAACACCGGAGATGTTCCACAGTGTCTACCTCTTCTCAAAACACTTCCATTATATGAGGGAACTCTGCTACATTAAGTTCTCACGACAGAGATGCGTCTGTGCTCAGTTGGAAAGTGTAGGACGTGTCTGGGTAGCAACCAGTAAGTGTCTGATACAAGCCGCTAAGAGGGGATGCGGAGGAAGGTATCTGCTCAGGGAAGCTACTTCAGGTGCGTACTCATTCATAACAGTGTCTCTCCTTTGAGGATGAAGATAGAACAGGGAACGACTACGGGCACATTAGGTACTGTGAGTAAAGGGCATGCTAAGGCGCTTAAGCCTGCCAAACACATATTGGATGTTCACCACCAGTGCAGATCCGCACTTAGTTTCTGCGTCGAAAACGCTTCCTACACTGAGAGGGAAGTGTGCTTTAGGAGGGATTCACTGCAGTGTTACGTCTGTTAAAGAAGGATGCTTTTGGGACTGACTCTGTGGTAACCGCATTAGGCGCACATAGCTTTCCAGTCTCAGACGTCTAACCGTTAGACTATAGGAAGTTCTGTTTAAGGGAAACTCCTTCATGCGGAATGTCACTTCTCACAGTGTCTTTGCAGTGGAGAAAAGAAGATAGAACAAGGACGGACAGAGAGAACGATGCAAACCGTGTTTGAAGTACAGGGTAAGCCTCGTAGGCCTCTATTATGCATACTGGTAGTTCAACACCGGAGATGTTCCACAGTGTCTACCTCTTCTCAAAACACTTCCAGTATATGAGGGAACTCTGCTACATTAAGTTCTCACGACAGAGATGCGTCTGTGCTCAGTTGGAAAGTGTAGGACGTGTCTGGGTAGCAACCAGTAAGTGTCTGATACAAGCCGCTAAGAGGGGATGCGGAGGAAGGTATCTGCTCAGGGAAGCTACTTCAGGTGCGTACTCATTCATAACAGTGTCTCTCCTTTGAGGATGAAGATAGAACAGGGAACGACTACGGGCACATTAGGTACTGTGAGTAAAGGGCATGCTAAGGCGCTTAAGCCTGCCAAACACATATTGGATGTTCACCACCAGTGCAGATCCGCACTTAGTATCTGCGTCGAAAACGCTTCCTACACTGAGAGGGAAGTGTGCTTTAGGAGGGATTCACTGCAGAGTTACGTCTGTTAAAGAAGGATGCTTTTGGGACTGACTCTGTGGTAACCGCATTAGGCGCACATAGCTTTCCAGTCTCAGACGTCTAACCGTTAGACTATAGGAAGTTCTGTTTAAGGGAAACTGCTTCATGCGGAATGTCACTTCTCACAGTGTCTTTGCAGTGGAGAAAAGAAGATAGAACAAGGACGGACAGAGAGAACGATGCAAACCGTGATTGAAGTACAGGGTAAGCCTCGTAGGCCTCTATTATAAATACTGTTAGTTCAACACCGGAGATGTTCCACAGTGTCTAACTCTTCTCAAAACACTTCCAGTATATGAGGGAACTCTGCTACATTAAGTTCTCACGACAGAGATGCGTCTGTGCTCAGTTGGAAAGTGTAGGACGTGTCTGGGTAGCAACCAGTAAGTGTCTGATACAAGCCGCTAAGAGGGGATGCGGAGGAAGGTATCTGCTCAGGGAAGCTACTTCAGGTGCGTACTCATTCATAACAGTGTCTCTCCTTTGAGGATGAAGATAGAACAGGGAACGACTACGGGCACATTAGGTACTGTGAGTAAAGGGCATGCTAAGGCGCTTAAGCCTGCCAAACACATATTGGATGTTCACCACCAGTGCAGATCCGCACTTAGTTTCTGCGTCGAAAACGCTTCCTACACTGAGAGGGAAGTGTGCTTTAGGAGGGATTCACTGCAGTGTTACGTCTGTTAAAGAAGGAAGCTTTTGGGACTGACTCTGTGGTAACCCCAATAGGCGCACATAGCTTTCCAGTCTCAGCCGTCTATCCGTTGGACTATAGCAAGTTCTGTTTAAGGGAAACTCCTTCATGCGGAATGTCACTTCTCACAGTGTCTTTCCAGTGGAGGAAAGAAGATAGAACAACGACGGACAGAGAGAACGTTGCAACCCGTGAGTGAAGTACAGGGTAAGGCACCTAAGCCTCTATGATGCATACTGGATGTTCAACACCTGGGATTTTCCACAATGTCTACCACTTCTCAAAACACTTCCAATATAGGAGGGAACTGTGCTACCGTAAGTTCTAATGACAGGGATGCATCTGTGCAAGGTTGAAAACTCGAGGATGTGTCTGGGTAGCAAACATGAAGTGTCTCATAAAGGCACCTTAGACTGGATGCGTAGTAGGTATCTGCTAGGGAAGCTACTTCAGTTTTGTACTCATTCATAACAGTGCTTCTCCTTGGAGGAATGAAGGAAGAACACGGACGGACTAGGGGCACAGTAGGTACTGTGAATAAAGGGCAGGCTATGAACCTTACGCCTGCCAACCACATATTGGATGTTCACCACCAGTGTTGATCCGCACATAGGTTCTGCGTCTAAAACGCTTCCAACACTGAGAGGGAAGTGTGCTTTAGGAGGGATTCACTGCAGTGTTACGTCTGTTAAAGAAGGATGCTTTTGGGACTGACTCTGTGGTAACCGCATTAGGCGCACATAGCTTTCCAGTCTCAGACGTCTAACCGTTAGACTATAGGAAGTTCTGTTTAAGGGAAACTCCTTCATGCGGAATGTCACTTCTCACAGTGTCTTTGCAGTGGAGAAAAGAAGATAGAACAAGGACGGACAGAGAGAACGATGCAAACCGTGATTGAAGTACAGGGTAAGCCTCGTAGGCCTCTATTATGCATACTGGTAGTTCAACACCGGAGATGTTCCACAGTGTCTACCTCTTCTCAAAACACTTCCAGTATATGAGGGAACTCTGCTACATTAAGTTCTCACGACAGAGATGCGTCTGTGCTCAGTTGGAAAGTGTAGGACGTGTCTGGGTAGCAACCAGTAAGTGTCTGATACAAGCCGCTAAGAGGGGATGCGGAGGAAGGTATCTGCTCAGGGAAGCTACTTCAGGTGCGTACTCATTCATAACAGTGTCTCTCCTTTGAGGATGAAGATAGAACAGGGAACGACTACGGGCACATTAGGTACTGTGAGTAAAGGGCATGCTAAGGCGCTTAAGCCTGCCAAACACATATTGGATGTTCACCACCATTGCAGATCCGCACTTAGTTTCTGCGTCGAAAACGCTTCCTACACTGAGAGGGAAGTGTGCTTTAGGAGGGATTCACTGCAGAGTTACGTCTGTTAAAGAAGGATGCTTTTGGGACTGACTCTGTGGTAACCGCATTAGGCGCACATAGCTTTCCAGTCTCAGACGTCTAACCGTTAGACTATAGGAAGTTCTGTTTAAGGGAAACTCCTTCATGCGGAATGTCACTTCTCACAGTGTCTTTCCAGTGGAGGAGAGAAGATAGAACAACGACGGACAGAGAGAACGTTGCAACCCGTGAGTGAAGTACAGGGTAAGGCACCTAAGCCTCTATGATGCATACTGGATGTTCAACACCTGGGATTTTCCACAATGTCTACCACTTCTCAAAACACTTCCAATATAGGAGGGAACTGTGCTACCGTAAGTTCTAATGACAGGGATGCATCTGTGCAAGGTTGAAAACTCGAGGATGTGTCTGGGTAGCAAACATGAAGTGTCTCATAAAGGCACCTTAGACTGGATGCGTAGTAGGTATCTGCTAGGGAAGCTACTTCAGTTTTGTACTCATTCATAACAGTGCTTCTCCTTGGAGGAATGAAGGAAGAACACGGACGGACTAGGGGCACAGTAGGTACTGTGAATAAAGGGCAGGCTATGAACCTTACGCCTGCCAACCACATATTGGATGTTCACCACCAGTGTTGATCCGCACATAGGTTCTGCGTCTAAAACGCTTCCAACACTGAGAGGGAAGTGTGCTTTAGGAGGGATTCACTGCAGTGTTACGTCTGTTAAAGAAGGATGCTTTTGGGACTGACTCGGTGGTAACCGCATTAGGCGCACATAGCTTTCCAGTCTCAGACGTCTAACCGTTAGACTATAGGAAGTTCTGTTTAAGGGAAACTCCTTCATGCGGAATGTCACTTCTCACAGTGTCTTTGCAGTGGAGAAAAGAAGATAGAACAAGGACGGACAGAGAGAACGATGCAAACCGTGATTGAAGTACAGGGTAAGCCTCGTAGGCCTCTATTATGCATACTGGTAGTTCAACACCGGAGATGTTCCACAGTGTCTACCTCTTCTCAAAACACTTCCAGTATATGAGGGAACTCTGCTACATTAAGTTCTCACGACAGAGATGCGTCTGTGCTCAGTTGGAAAGTGTAGGACGTGTCTGGGTAGCAACCAGTAAGTGTCTGATACAAGCCGCTAAGAGGGGATGCGGAGGAAGGTATCTGCTCAGGGAAGCTACTTCAGGTGCGTACTCATTCATAACAGTGTCTCTCCTTTGAGGATGAAGATAGAACAGGGAACGACTACGGGCACATTAGGTACTGTGAGTAAAGGGCATGCTAAGGCGCTTAAGCCTGCCAAACACATATTGGATGTTCACCACCAGTGCAGATCCGCACTTAGTTTCTGCGTCGAAAACGCTTCCTACACTGAGAGGGAAGTGTGCTTTAGGAGGGATTCACTGCAGTGTTACGTCTGTTAAAGTAGGAAGCTTTTGGGACTGACTCTGTGGTAACCCCAATAGGCGCACATAGCTTTCCAGTCTCAGCCGTCTATCCGTTAGACTATAGGAAGTTCTGTTTAAGGGAAACTCCTTCATGCGGAATGTCACTTCTCACAGTGTCTTTGCAGTGGAGAAAAGAAGATAGAACAAGGACGGACAGAGAGAACGATGCAAACCGTGATTGAAGTACAGGGTAAGCCTCGTAGGCCTCTATTATAAATACTGTTAGTTCAACACCGGAGATGTTTCACAGTGTCTAACTCTTCTCAAAACACTTCCAGTATATGAGGGAACTCTGCTACATTAAGTTCTCACGACAGAGATGCGTCTGTGCTCAGTTGGAAAGTGTAGGACGTGTCTGGGTAGCAACCAGTAAGTGTCTGATACAAGCCGCTAAGAGGGGATGCGGAGGAAGGTATCTGCTCAGGGAAGCTACTTCAGGTGCGTACTCATTCATAACAGTGTCTCTCCTTTGAGGATGAAGATAGAACAGGGAACGACTACGGGCACATTAGGTACTGTGAGTAAAGGGCATGCTAAGGCGCTTAAGCCTGCCAAACACATATTGGATGTTCACCACCAGTGCAGATCCGCACTTAGTTTCTGCGTCGAAAACGCTTCCTACACTGAGAGGGAAGTGTGCTTTAGGAGGGATTCACTGCAGTGTTACGTCTGTTAAAGAAGGAAGCTTTTGGGACTGACTCTGTGGTAACCCCAATAGGCGCACATAGCTTTCCAGTCTCAGCCGTCTATCCGTTGGACTATAGCAAGTTCTGTTTAAGGGA
Organism: Neogale vison; assembly: GCF_020171115.1. Lineage (NCBI taxonomy): Eukaryota > Metazoa > Chordata > Mammalia > Carnivora > Mustelidae > Neogale > Neogale vison. The sequence continues at coordinate 2,280,716 of NW_025334856.1, forward strand.
AACTCCTTCATGCGGAATGTCACTTCTCACAGTGTCTTTCCAGTGGAGGAAAGAAGATAGAACAACGACGGACAGAGAGAACGTTGCAACCCGTGAGTGAAGTACAGGGTAAGGCACCTAAGCCTCTATGATGCATACTGGATGTTCAACACCTGGGATTTTCCACAATGTCTACCACTTCTCAAAACACTTCCAATATAGGAGGGAACTGTGCTACCGTAAGTTCTAATGACAGGGATGCATCTGTGCAAGGTTGAAAACTCGAGGATGTGTCTGGGTAGCAAACATGAAGTGTCTCATAAAGGCACCTTAGACTGGATGCGTAGTAGGTATCTGCTAGGGAAGCTACTTCAGTTTTGTACTCATTCATAACAGTGCTTCTCCTTGGAGGAATGAAGGAAGAACACGGACGGACTAGGGGCACAGTAGGTACTGTGAATAAAGGGCAGGCTATGAACCTTACGCCTGCCAACCACATATTGGATGTTCACCACCAGTGTTGATCCGCACATAGGTTCTGCGTCGAAAACGCTTCCTACACTGAGAGGGAAGTGTGCTTTAGGAGGGATTCACTGCAGTGTTACGTCTGTTAAAGAAGGATGCTTTTGGGACTGACTCTGTGGTAACCGCATTAGGCGCACATAGCTTTCCAGTCTCAGACGTCTAACCGTTAGACTATAGGAAGTTCTGTTTAAGGGAAACTCCTTCATGCGGAATGTCACTTCTCACAGTGTCTTTGCAGTGGAGAAAAGAAGATAGAACAAGGACGGACAGAGAGAACGATGCAAACCGTGATTGAAGTACAGGGTAAGCCTCGTAGGCCTCTATTATGCATACTGGTAGTTCAACACCGGAGATGTTCCACAGTGTCTACCTCTTCTCAAAACACTTCCAGTATATGAGGGAACTCTGCTACATTAAGTTCTCACGACAGAGATGCGTCTGTGCTCAGTTGGAAAGTGTAGGACGTGTCTGGGTAGCAACCAGTAAGTGTCTGATAGAAGCCGCTAAGAGGGGATGCGGAGGAAGGTATCTGCTCAGGGAAGCTACTTCAGGTGCGTACTCATTCATAACAGTGTCTCTCCTTTGAGGATGAAGATAGAACAGGGAACGACTACGGGCACATTAGGTACTGTGAGTAAAGGGCATGCTAAGGCGCTTAAGCCTGCCAAACACATATTGGATGTTCACCACCAGTGCAGATCCGCACTTAGTTTCTGCGTCGAAAACGCTTCCTACACTGAGAGGGAAGTGTGCTTTAGGAGGGATTCACTGCAGAGTTACGTCTGTTAAAGAAGGATGCTTTTGGGACTGACTCTGTGGTAACCGCATTAGGCGCACATAGCTTTCCAGTCTCAGACGTCTAACCGTTAGACTATAGGAAGTTCTGTTTAAGGGAAACTCCTTCATGCGGAATGTCACTTCTCACAGTGTCTTTGCAGTGGAGAAAAGAAGATAGAACAAGGACGGACAGAGAGAACGATGCAAACCGTGATTGAAGTACAGGGTAAGCCTCGTAGGCCTCTATTATAAATACTGTTAGTTCAACACCGGAGATGTTCCACAGTGTCTAACTCTTCTCAAAACACTTCCAGTATATGAGGGAACTCTGCTACATTAAGTTCTCACGACAGAGATGCGTCTGTGCTCAGTTGGAAAGTGTAGGACGTGTCTGGGTAGCAACCAGTAAGTGTCTGGTACAAGCCGCTAAGAGGGGATGCGGAGGAAGGTATCTGCTCAGGGAAGCTACTTCAGGTGCGTACTCATTCATAACAGTGTCTCTCCTTTGAGGATGAAGATAGAACAGGGAACGACTACGGGCACATTAGGTACTGTGAGTAAAGGGCATGCTAAGGCGCTTAAGCCTGCCAAACACATATTGGATGTTCACCACCAGTGCAGATCCGCACTTAGTTTCTGCGTCGAAAACGCTTCCTACACTGAGAGGGAAGTGTGCTTTAGGAGGGATTCACTGCAGTGTTACGTCTGTTAAAGAAGGAAGCTTTTGGGACTGACTCTGTGGTAACCCCAATAGGCGCACATAGCTTTCCAGTCTCAGCCGTCTATCCGTTGGACTATAGCAAGTTCTGTTTAAGGGAAACTCCTTCATGCGGAATGTCACTTCTCACAGTGTCTTTCCAGTGGAGGAAAGAAGATAGAACAACGACGGACAGAGAGAACGTTGCAACCCGTGAGTGAAGTACAGGGTAAGGCACCTAAGCCTCTATGATGCATACTGGATGTTCAACACCTGGGATTTTCCACAATGTCTACCACTTCTCAAAACACTTCCAATATAGGAGGGAACTGTGCTACCGTAAGTTCTAATGACAGGGATGCATCTGTGCAAGGTTGAAAACTCGAGGATGTGTCTGGGTAGCAAACATGAAGTGTCTCATAAAGGCACCTTAGACTGGATGCGTAGTAGGTATCTGCTAGGGAAGCTACTTCAGTTTTGTACTCATTCATAACAGTGCTTCTCCTTGGAGGAATGAAGGAAGAACACGGACGGACTAGGGGCACAGTAGGTACTGTGAATAAAGGGCAGGCTATGAACCTTACGCCTGCCAACCACATATTGGATGTTCACCACCAGTGTTGATCCGCACATAGGTTCTGCGTCTAAAACGCTTCCAACACTGAGAGGGAAGTGTGCTTTAGGAGGGATTCACTGCAGTGTTACGTCTGTTAAAGAAGGATGCTTTTGGGACTGACTCTGTGGTAACCGCATTAGGCGCACATAGCTTTCCAGTCTCAGACGTCTAACCGTTAGACTATAGGAAGTTCTGTTTAAGGGAAACTCCTTCATGCGGAATGTCACTTCTCACAGTGTCTTTGCAGTGGAGAAAAGAAGATAGAACAAGGACGGACAGAGAGAACGATGCAAACCGTGATTGAAGTACAGGGTAAGCCTCGTAGGCCTCTATTATGCATACTGGTAGTTCAACACCGGAGATGTTCCACAGTGTCTACCTCTTCTCAAAACACTTCCATTATATGAGGGAACTCTGCTACATTAAGTTCTCACGACAGAGATGCGTCTGTGCTCAGTTGGAAAGTGTAGGACGTGTCTGGGTAGCAACCAGTAAGTGTCTGATACAAGCCGCTAAGAGGGGATGCGGAGGAAGGTATCTGCTCAGGGAAGCTACTTCAGGTGCGTACTCATTCATAACAGTGTCTCTCCTTTGAGGATGAAGATAGAACAGGGAACGACTACGGGCACATTAGGTACTGTGAGTAAAGGGCATGCTAAGGCGCTTAAGCCTGCCAAACACATATTGGATGTTCACCACCAGTGCAGATCCGCACTTAGTTTCTGCGTCGAAAACGCTTCCTACACTGAGAGGGAAGTGTGCTTTAGGAGGGATTCACTGCAGTGTTACGTCTGTTAAAGAAGGATGCTTTTGGGACTGACTCTGTGGTAACCGCATTAGGCGCACATAGCTTTCCAGTCTCAGACGTCTAACCGTTAGACTATAGGAAGTTCTGTTTAAGGGAAACTCCTTCATGCGGAATGTCACTTCTCACAGTGTCTTTGCAGTGGAGAAAAGAAGATAGAACAAGGACGGACAGAGAGAACGATGCAAACCGTGATTGAAGTACAGGGTAAGCCTCGTAGGCCTCTATTATGCATACTGGTAGTTCAACACCGGAGATGTTCCACAGTGTCTACCTCTTCTCAAAACACTTCCAGTATATGAGGGAACTCTGCTACATTAAGTTCCCACGACAGAGATGCGTCTGTGCTCAGTTGGAAAGTGTAGGACGTGTCTGGGTAGCAACCAGTAAGTGTCTGATACAAGCCGCTAAGAGGGGATGCGGAGGAAGGTATCTGCTCAGGGAAGCTACTTCAGGTGCGTACTCATTCATAACAGTGTCTCTCCTTTGAGGATGAAGATAGAACAGGGAACGACTACGGGCACATTAGGTACTGTGAGTAAAGGGCATGCTAAGGCGCTTAAGCCTGCCAAACACATATTGGATGTTCACCACCAGTGCAGATCCGCACTTAGTTTCTGCGTCGAAAACGCTTCCTACACTGAGAGGGAAGTGTGCTTTAGGAGGGATTCACTGCAGTGTTACGTCTGTTAAAGAAGGATGCTTCTGGGACTGACTCGGTGGTAACCGCATTAGGCGCACATAGCTTTCCAGTCTCAGACGTCTAACCGTTAGACTATAGGAAGTTCTGTTTAAGGGAAACTCCTTCATGCGGAATGTCACTTCTCACAGTGTCTTTGCAGTGGAGAAAAGAAGATAGAACAAGGACGGACAGAGAGAACGATGCAAACCGTGATTGAAGTACAGGGTAAGCCTCGTAGGCCTCTATTATGCATACTGGTAGTTCAACACCGGAGATGTTCCACAGTGTCTACCTCTTCTCAAAACACTTCCAGTATATGAGGGAACTCTGCTACATTAAGTTCCCACGACAGAGATTCGTCTGTGCTCAGTTGGAAAGTGTAGGACGTGTCTGGGTAGCAACCAGTAAGTGTCTGATACAAGCCGCTAAGAGGGGATGCGGAGGAAGGTATCTGCTCAGGGAAGCTACTTCAGGTGCGTACTCATTCATAACAGTGTCTCTCCTTTGAGGATGAAGATAGAACAGGGAACGACTACGGGCACATTAGGTACTGTGAGTAAAGGGCATGCTAAGGCGCTTAAGCCTGCCAAACACATATTGGATGTTCACCACCAGTGTTGATCCGCACATAGGTTCTGCGTCGAAAACGCTTCCTACACTGAGAGGGAAGTGTGCTTTAGGAGGGATTCACTGCAGTGTTACGTCTGTTAAAGAAGGATGCTTTTGGGACTGACTCTGTGGTAACCGCATTAGGCGCACATAGCTTTCCAGTCTCAGACGTCTAACCGTTAGACTATAGGAAGTTCTGTTTAAGGGAAACTCCTTCATGCGGAATGTCACTTCTCACAGTGTCTTTGCAGTGGAGAAAAGAAGATAGAACAAGGACGGACAGAGAGAACGATGCAAACCGTGATTGAAGTACAGGGTAAGCCTCGTAGGCCTCTATTATGCATACTGGTAGTTCAACACCGGAGATGTTCCACAGTGTCTACCTCTTCTCAAAACACTTCCAGTATATGAGGGAACTCTGCTACATTAAGTTCTCACGACAGAGATGCGTCTGTGCTCAGTTGGAAAGTGTAGGACGTGTCTGGGTAGCAACCAGTAAGTGTCTGATACAAGCCGCTAAGAGGGGATGCGGAGGAAGGTATCTGCTCAGGGAAGCTACTTCAGTTGCGTACTCATTCATAACAGTGTCTCTCCTTTGAGGATGAAGATAGAACAGGGAACGACTACGGGCACATTAGGTACTGTGAGTAAAGGGCATGCTAAGGCGCTTAAGCCTGCCAAACACATATTGGATGTTCACCACCAGTGCAGATCCGCACTTAGTTTCTGCGTCGAAAACGCTTCCTACACTGAGAGGGAAGTGTGCTTTAGGAGGGATTCACTGCAGTGTTACGTCTGTTAAAGAAGGAAGCTTTTGGGACTGACTCTGTGGTAACCCCAATAGGCGCACATAGCTTTCCAGTCTCAGCCGTCTATCCGTTGGACTATAGCAAGTTCTGTTTAAGGGAAACTCCTTCATGCGGAATGTCACTTCTCACAGTGTCTTTCCAGTGGAGGAAAGAAGATAGAACAACGACGGACAGAGAGAACGTTGCAACCCGTGAGTGAAGTACAGGGTAAGGCACCTAAGCCTCTATGATGCATACTGGATGTTCAACACCTGGGATTTTCCACAATGTCTACCACTTCTCAAAACACTTCCAATATAGGAGGGAACTGTGCTACCGTAAGTTCTAATGACAGGGATGCATCTGTGCAAGGTTGAAAACTCGAGGATGTGTCTGGGTAGCAAACATGAAGTGTCTCATAAAGGCACCTTAGAATGGATGCGTAGTAGGTATCTGCTAGGGAAGCTACTTCAGTTTTGTACTCATTCATAACAGTGCTTCTCCTTGGAGGAATGAAGGAAGAACACGGACGGACTAGGGGCACAGTAGGTACTGTGAATAAAGGGCAGGCTATGAACCTTACGCCTGCCAACCACATATTGGATGTTCACCACCAGTGTTGATCCGCACATAGGTTCTGCGTCTAAAACGCTTCCAACACTGAGAGGGAAGTGTGCTTTAGGAGGGATTCACTGCAGTGTTACGTCTGTTAATGAAGGATGCTTCTGGGACTGACTCGGTGGTAACCGCATTAGGCGCACATAGCTTTCCAGTCTCAGACGTCTAACCGTTAGTCTATAGGAAGTTCTGTTTAAGGGAAACTCCTTCATGCGGAATGTCACTTCTCACAGTGTCTTTGCAGTGGAGAAAAGAAGATAGAACAAGGACGGACAGAGAGAACGATGCAAACCGTGATTGAAGTACAGGGTAAGCCTCGTAGGCCTCTATTATGCATACTGGTAGTTCAACACCGGAGATGTTCCACAGTGTCTACCTCTTCTCAAAACACTTCCAGTATATGAGGGAACTCTGCTACATTAAGTTCCCACGACAGAGATGCGTCTGTGCTCAGTTGGAAAGTGTAGGACGTGTCTGGGTAGCAACCAGTAAGTGTCTGATACAAGCCGCTAAGAGGGGATGCGGAGGAAGGTATCTGCTCAGGGAAGCTACTTCAGGTGCGTACTCATTCATAACAGTGTCTCTCCTTTGAGGATGAAGATAGAACAGGGAACGACTACGGACACATTAGGTACTGTGAGTAAAGGGCATGCTAAGGCGCTTAAGCCTGCCAAACACATATTGGATGTTCACCACCAGTGCAGATCCGCACTTAGTTTCTGCGTCGAAAACGCTTCCTACACTGAGAGAGAAGTGTGCTTTAGGAGGGATTCACTGCAGTGTTACGTCTGTTAAAGAAGGATGCTTTTGGGACTGACTCGGTGGTAACCGCATTAGGCGCACATAGCTTTCCAGTCTCAGACGTCTAACCGTTAGACTATAGGAAGTTCTGTTTAAGGGAAACTCCTTCATGCGGAATGTCACTTCTCACAGTGTCTTTGCAGTGGAGAAAAGAAGATAGAACAAGGACGGACAGAGAGAACGATGCAAACCGTGATTGAAGTACAGGGTAAGCCTCGTAGGCCTCTATTATGCATACTGGTAGTTCAACCCCGGAGATGTTCCACAGTGTCTACCTCTTCTCAAAACACTTCCAGTATATGAGGGAACTCTGCTACATTAAGTTCTCACGATAGAGATGCGTCTGTGCTCAGTTGGAAAGTGTAGGACGTGTCTGGGTAGCAACCAGTAAGTGTCTGATACAAGCCGCTAAGAGGGGATGCGGAGGAAGGTATCTGCTCAGGGAAGCTACTTCAGGTGCGTACTCATTCATAACAGTGTCTCTCCTTTGAGGATGAAGATAGAACAGGGAACGACTACGGGCACATTAGGTACTGTGAGTAAAGGGCATGCTAAGGCGCTTAAGCCTGCCAAACACATATTGGATGTTCACCACCAGTGCAGATCCGCACTTAGTTTCTGCGTCGAAAACGCTTCCTACACTGAGAGGGAAGTGTGCTTTAGGAGGGATTCACTGCAGTGTTACGTCTGTTAAAGAAGGATGCTTTTGGGACTGACTCGGTGGTAACCGCATTAGGCGCACATAGCTTTCCAGTCCCAGACGTCTAACCGTTAGACTATAGGAAGTTCTGTTTAAGGGAAACTCCTTCATGCGGAATGTCACTTCTCACAGTGTCTTTGCAGTGGAGAAAAGAAGATAGAACAAGGACGGACAGAGAGAACGATGCAAACCGTGATTCAGTACAGGGTAAGCCTTGTAGGCCTCTATTATGCATACTGGTAGTTCAACACCGGAGATGTTCCACAGTGTCTGCCTCTTCTCAAAACACTTCCAGTATATGAGGGAACTCTGCTACATTAAGTTCTCACGACAGAGATGCGTCTGTGCTCAGTTGGAAAGTGTAGGACGTGTCTGGGTAGCAACCAGTAAGTGTCTGATACAAGCCGCTAAGAGGGGATGCGGAGGAAGGTATCTGCTCAGGGAAGCTACTTCAGGTGCGTACTCATTCATAACAGTGTCTCTCCTTTGAGGATGAAGATAGAACAGGGAACGACTACGGGCACATTAGGTACTGTGAGTAAAGGGCATGCTAAGGCGCTTAAGCCTGCCAAAAACATATTGGATGTTCACCACCAGTGCAGATCCGCACTTAGTTTCTGCGTCGAAAACGCTTCCTACACTGAGAGGGAAGTGTGCTTTAGGAGGGATTCACTGCAGTGTTACGTCTGTTAAAGAAGGAAGCTTTTGGGACTGACTCTGTGGTAACCCCAATAGGCGCACATAGCTTTCCAGTCTCAGCCGTCTATCCGTTGGACTATAGCAAGTTCTGTTTAAGGGAAACTCCTTCATGCGGAATGTCACTTCTCACAGTGTCTTTCCAGTGGAGGAAAGAAGATAGAACAACGACGGACAGAGAGAACGTTGCAACCCGTGAGTGAAGTACAGGGTAAGGCACCTAAGCCTCTATGATGCATACTGGATGTTCAACACCTGGGATTTTCCACAATGTCTACCACTTCTCAAAACACTTCCAATATAGGAGGGAACTGTGCTACTGTAAGTTCTAATGACAGGGATGCATCTGTGCAAGGTTGAAAACTCGAGGATGTGTCTGGGTAGCAAACATGAAGTGTCTCATAAAGGCACCTTAGACTGGATGCGTAGTAGGTATCTGCTAGGGAAGCTACTTCAGTTTTGTACTCATTCATAACAGTGCTTCTCCTTGGAGGAATGAAGGAAGAACACGGACGGACTAGGGGCACAGTAGGTACTGTGAATAAAGGGCAGGCTATGAACCTTACGCCTGCCAACCACATATTGGATGTTCACCACCAGTGTTGATCCGCACATAGGTTCTGCGTCTAAAACGCTTCCAACACTGAGAGGGAAGTGTGCTTTAGGAGGGATTCACTGCAGTGTTTCGTCTGTTAAAGAAGGATGCTTTTGGGACTGACTCTGTGGTAACCCCAATAGGCGCACATAGCTTTCCAGTCTCAGACGTCTAACCGTTAGACTATAGGAAGTTCTGTTTAAGGGAAACTCCTTCATGCGGAATGTCACTTCTCACAGTGTCTTTGCAGTGGAGAAAAGAAGATAGAACAAGGACGGACAGAGAGAACGATGCAAACCGTGATTGAAGTACAGGGTAAGCCTCGTAGGCCTCTATTATGCATACTGGTAGTTCAACACCGGAGATGTTCCACAGTGTCTACCTCTTCTCAAAACACTTCCATTATATGAGGGAACTCTGCTACATTAAGTTCTCACGACAGAGATGCGTCTGTGCTCAGTTGGAAAGTGTAGGACGTGTCTGGGTAGCAACCAGTAAGTGTCTGATACAAGCCGCTAAGATGGGATGCGGAGGAAGGTATCTGCTCAGGGAAGCTACTTCAGGTGCGTACTCATTCATAACAGTGTCTCTCCTTTGAGGATGAAGATAGAACAGGGAACGACTACGGGCACATTAGGTACTGTGAGTAAAGGGCATGCTAAGGCGCTTAAGCCTGCCAAACACATATTGGATGTTCACCACCAGTGCAGATCCGCACTTAGTTTCTGCGTCGAAAACGCTTCCTACACTGAGAGGGAAGTGTGCTTTAGGAGGGATTCACTGCAGTGTTACGTCTGTTAAAGAAGGATGCTTTTGGGACTGACTCTGTGGTAACCGCATTAGGCTCACATAGCTTTCCAGTCTCAGACGTCTATCCGTTGGACTATAGCAAGTTCTGTTTAAGGGAAACTCCTTCATGCGGAATGTCACTTCTCACAGTGTCTTTGCAGTGGAGAAAAGAAGATAGAACAAGGACGGACAGAGAGAACGATGCAAACCGTGATTGAAGTACAGGGTAAGCCTCGTAGGCCTCTATTATGCATACTGGTAGTTCAACACCGGAGATGTTCCACATTGTCTAACTCTTCTCAAAACACTTCCAGTATATGAGGGAACTCTGCTACATTAAGTTCTCACGACAGAGATGCGTCTGTGCTCAGTTGGAAAGTGTAGGACGTGTCTGGGTAGCAACCAGTAAGTGTCTGATACAAGCCGCTAAGAGGGGATGCGGAGGAAGGTATCTGCTCAGGGAAGCTACTTCAGGTGCGTACTCATTCATAACAGTGTCTCTCCTTTGAGGATGAAGATAGAACAGGGAACGACTACGGGCACATTAGGTACTGTGAGTAAAGGGCATGCTAAGGCGCTTAAGCCTGCCAAACACATATTGGATGTTCACCACCAGTGCAGATCCGCACTTAGTTTCTGCGTCGAAAACGCTTCCTACACTGAGAGGGAAGTGTGCTTTAGGAGGGATTCACTGCAGTGTTACGTCTGTTAAAGAAGGAAGCTTTTGGGACTGACTCTGTGGTAACCCCAATAGGCGCACATAGCTTTCCAGTCTCAGCCGTCTATCCGTTGGACTATAGCAAGTTCTGTTTAAGGGAAACTCCTTCATGCGGAATGTCACTTCTCACAGTGTCTTTCCAGTGGAGGAAAGAAGATAGAACAACGACGGACAGAGAGAACGTTGCAACCCGTGAGTGAAGTACAGGGTAAGGCACCTAAGCCTCTATGATGCATACTGGATGTTCAACACCTGGGATTTTCCACAATGTCTACCACTTCTCAAAACACTTCCAATATAGGAGGGAACTGTGCTACCGTAAGTTCTAATGACAGGGATGCATCTGTGCAAGGTTGAAAACTCGAGGATGTGTCTGGGTAGCAAACATGAAGTGTCTCATAAAGGCACCTTAGACTGGATGCGTAGTAGGTATCTGCTAGGGAAGCTACTTCAGTTTTGTACTCATTCATAACAGTGCTTCTCCTTGGAGGAATGAAGGAAGAACACGGACGGACTAGGGGCACAGTAGGTACTGTGAATAAAGGGCAGGCTATGAACCTTACGCCTGCCAACCACATATTGGATGTTCACCACCAGTGTTGATCCGCACATAGGTTCTGCGTCTAAAACGCTTCCAACACTGAGAGGGAAGTGTGCTTTAGGAGGGATTCACTGCAGTGTTACGTCTGTTAAAGAAGGATGCTTTTGGGACTGACTCTGTGGTAACCGCATTAGGCGCACATAGCTTTCCAGTCTCAGACGTCTAACCGTTAGACTATAGGAAGTTCTGTTTAAGGGAAACTCCTTCATGCGGAATGTCACTTCTCACAGTGTCTTTGCAGTGGAGAAAAGAAGATAGAACAAGGACGGACAGAGAGAACGATGCAAACCGTGATTGAAGTACAGGGTAAGCCTCGTAGGCCTCTATTATGCATACTGGTAGTTCAACACCGGAGATGTTCCACAGTGTCTACCTCTTCTCAAAACACTTCCAGTATATGAGGGAACTCTGCTACATTAAGTTCTCACGACAGAGATGCGTCTGTGCTCAGTTGGAAAGTGTAGGACGTGTCTGGGTAGCAACCAGTAAGTGTCTGATACAAGCCGCTAAGAGGGGATGCGGAGGAAGGTATCTGCTCAGGGAAGCTACTTCAGGTGCGTACTCATTCATAACAGTGTCTCTCCTTTGAGGATGAAGATAGAACAGGGAACGACTACGGGCACATTAGGTACTGTGAGTAAAGGGCATGCTAAGGCGCTTAAGCCTGCCAAACACATATTGGATGTTCACCACCAGTGCAGATCCGCACTTAGTTTCTGCGTCGAAAACGCTTCCTACACTGAGAGGGAAGTGTGCTTTAGGAGGGATTCACTGCAGTGTTACGTCTGTTAAAGAAGGAAGCTTTTGGGACTGACTCTGTGGTAACCCCAATAGGCGCACATAGCTTTCCAGTCTCAGCCGTCTATCCGTTAGACTATAGGAAGTTCTGTTTAAGGGAAACTCCTTCATGCGGAATGTCACTTCTCACAGTGTCTTTGCAGTGGAGAAAAGAAGATAGAACAAGGACGGACAGAGAGAACGATGCAAACCGTGATTGAAGTACAGGGTAAGCCTCGTAGGCCTCTATTATAAATACTGTTAGTTCAACACCGGAGATGTTTCACAGTGTCTAACTCTTCTCAAAACACTTCCAGTATATGAGGGAACTCTGCTACATTAAGTTCTCACGACAGAGATGCGTCTGTGCTCAGTTGGAAAGTGTAGGACGTGTCTGGGTAGCAACCAGTAAGTGTCTGATACAAGCCGCTAAGAGGGGATGCGGAGGAAGGTATCTGCTCAGGGAAGCTACTTCAGGTGCGTACTCATTCATAACAGTGTCTCTCCTTTGAGGATGAAGATAGAACAGGGAACGACTACGGGCACATTAGGTACTGTGAGTAAAGGGCATGCTAAGGCGCTTAAGCCTGCCAAACACATATTGGATGTTCACCACCAGTGCAGATCCGCACTTAGTTTCTGCGTCGAAAACGCTTCCTACACTGAGAGGGAAGTGTGCTTTAGGAGGGATTCACTGCAGTGTTACGTCTGTTAAAGAAGGAAGCTTTTGGGACTGACTCTGTGGTAACCCCAATAGACGCACATAGCTTTCCAGTCTCAGCCGTCTATCCGTTGGACTATAGCAAGTTCTGTTTAAGGGAAACTCCTTCATGCGGAATGTCACTTCTCACAGTGTCTTTCCAGTGGAGGAAAGAAGATAGAACAACGACGGACAGAGAGAACGTTGCAACCCGTGAGTGAAGTACAGGGTAAGGCACCTAAGCCTCTATGATGCATACTGGATGTTCAACACCTGGGATTTTCCACAATGTCTACCACTTCTCAAAACACTTCCAATATAGGAGGGAACTGTGCTACCGTAAGTTCTAATGACAGGGATGCATCTGTGCAAGGTTGAAAACTCGAGGATGTGTCTGGGTAGCAAACATGAAGTGTCTCATAAAGGCACCTTAGACTGGATGCGTAGTAGGTATCTGCTAGGGAAGCTACTTCAGTTTTGTACTCATTCATAACAGTGCTTCTCCTTGGAGGAATGAAGGAAGAACACGGACGGACTAGGGGCACAGTAGGTACTGTGAATAAAGGGCAGGCTATGAACCTTACGCCTGCCAACCACATATTGGATGTTCACCACCAGTGTTGATCCGCACATAGGTTCTGCGTCTAAAACGCTTCCAACACTGAGAGGGAAGTGTGCTTTAGGAGGGATTCACTGCAGTGTTACGTCTGTTAAAGAAGGATGCTTTTGGGACTGACTCTGTGGTAACCGCATTAGGCGCACATAGCTTTCCAGTCTCAGACGTCTAACCGTTAGACTATAGGAAGTTCTGTTTAAGGGAAACTCCTTCATGCGGAATGTCACTTCTCACAGTGTCTTTGCAGTGGAGAAAAGAAGATAGAACAAGGACGGACAGAGAGAACGATGCAAACCGTGATTGAAGTACAGGGTAAGCCTCGTAGGCCTCTATTATGCATACTGGTAGTTCAACACCGGAGATGTTCCACAGTGTCTACCTCTTCTCAAAACACTTCCAGTATATGAGGGAACTCTGCTACATTAAGTTCTCACGACAGAGATGCGTCTGTGCTCAGTTGGAAAGTGTAGGACGTGTCTGGGTAGCAACCAGTAAGTGTCTGATACAAGCCGCTAAGAGGGGATGCGGAGGAAGGTATCTGCTCAGGGAAGCTACTTCAGGTGCGTACTCATTCATAACAGTGTCTCTCCTTTGAGGATGAAGATAGAACAGGGAACGACTACGGGCACATTAGGTACTGTGAGTAAAGGGCATGCTAAGGCGCTTAAGCCTGCCAAACACATATTGGATGTTCACCACCAGTGCAGATCCGCACTTAGTTTCTGCGTCGAAAACGCTTCCTACACTGAGAGGGAAGTGTGCTTTAGGAGGGATTCACTGCAGTGTTACGTCTGTTAAAGAAGGATGCTTTTGGGACTGACTCTGTGGTAACCGCATTAGGCGCACATAGCTTTCCAGTCTCAGACGTCTAACCGTTAGACTATAGGAAGTTCTGTTTAAGGGAAACTCCTTCATGCGGAATGTCACTTCTCACAGTGTCTTTGCAGTGGAGAAAAGAAGATAGAACAAGGACGGACAGAGAGAACGATGCAAACCGTGATTGAAGTACAGGGTAAGCCTCGTAGGCCTCTATTATGCATACTGGTAGTTCAACACCGGAGATGTTCCACAGTGTCTACCTCTTCTCAAAACACTTCCAGTATATGAGGGAACTCTGCTACATTAAGTTCTCACGACAGAGATGCGTCTGTGCTCAGTTGGAAAGTGTAGGACGTGTCTGGGTAGCAACCAGTAAGTGTCTGATACAAGCCGCTAAGAGGGGATGCGGAGGAAGGTATCTGCTCAGGGAAGCTACTTCAGGTGCGTACTCATTCATAACAGTGTCTCTCCTTTGAGGATGAAGATAGAACAGGGAACGACTACGGGCACATTAGGTACTGTGAGTAAAGGGCATGCTAAGGCGCTTAAGCCTGCCAAACACATATTGGATGTTCACCACCAGTGCAGATCCGCACTTAGTTTCTGCGTCGAAAACGCTTCCTACACTGAGAGGGAAGTGTGCTTTAGGAGGGATTCACTGCAGAGTTACGTCTGTTAAAGAAGGATGCTTTTGGGACTGACTCTGTGGTAACCGCATTAGGCGCACATAGCTTTCCAGTCTCAGACGTCTAACCGTTAGACTATAGGAAGTTCTGTTTAAGGGAAACTCCTTCATGCGGAATGTCACTTCTCACAGTGTCTTTGCAGTGGAGAAAAGAAGATAGAACAAGGACGGACAGAGAGAACGATGCAAACCGTGATTGAAGTACAGGGTAAGCCTCGTAGGCCTCTATTATGCATACTGGTAGTTCAACACCGGAGATGTTCCACAGTGTCTACCTCTTCTCAAAACACTTCCAGTATATGAGGGAACTCTGCTACATTAAGTTCTCACGACAGAGATGCGTCTGTGCTCAGTTGGAAAGTGTAGGACGTGTCTGGGTAGCAACCAGTAAGTGTCTGATACAAGCCGCTAAGAGGGGATGCGGAGGAAGGTATCTGCTCAGGGAAGCTACTTCAGGTGCGTACTCATTCATAACAGTGTCTCTCCTTTGAGGATGAAGATAGAACAGGGAACGACTACGGGCACATTAGGTACTGTGAGTAAAGGGCATGCTAAGGCGCTTAAGCCTGCCAAACACATATTGGATGTTCACCACCAGTGCAGATCCGCACTTAGTTTCTGCGTCGAAAACGCTTCCTACACTGAGAGGGAAGTGTGCTTTAGGAGGGATTCACTGCAGTGTTACGTCTGTTAAAGAAGGAAGCTTTTGGGACTGACTCTGTGGTAACCCCAATAGGCGCACATAGCTTTCCAGTCTCAGCCGTCTATCCGTTAGACTATAGGAAGTTCTGTTTAAGGGAAACTCCTTCATGCGGAATGTCACTTCTCACAGTGTCTTTGCAGTGGAGAAAAGAAGATAGAACAAGGACGGACAGAGAGAACGATGCAAACCGTGATTGAAGTACAGGGTAAGCCTCGTAGGCCTCTATTATAAATACTGTTAGTTCAACACCGGAGATGTTTCACAGTGTCTAACTCTTCTCAAAACACTTCCAGTATATGAGGGAACTCTGCTACATTAAGTTCTCACGACAGAGATGCGTCTGTGCTCAGTTGGAAAGTGTAGGACGTGTCTGGGTAGCAACCAGTAAGTGTCTGATACAAGCCGCTAAGAGGGGATGCGGAGGAAGGTATCTGCTCAGGGAAGCTACTTCAGGTGCGTACTCATTCATAACAGTGTCTCTCCTTTGAGGATGAAGATAGAACAGGGAACGACTACGGGCACATTAGGTACTGTGAGTAAAGGGCATGCTAAGGCGCTTAAGCCTGCCAAACACATATTGGATGTTCACCACCAGTGCAGATCCGCACTTAGTTTCTGCGTCGAAAACGCTTCCTACACTGAGAGGGAAGTGTGCTTTAGGAGGGATTCACTGCAGTGTTACGTCTGTTAAAGAAGGAAGCTTTTGGGACTGACTCTGTGGTAACCCCAATAGACGCACATAGCTTTCCAGTCTCAGCCGTCTATCCGTTGGACTATAGCAAGTTCTGTTTAAGGGAAACTCCTTCATGCGGAATGTCACTTCTCACAGTGTCTTTCCAGTGGAGGAAAGAAGATAGAACAACGACGGACAGAGAGAACGTTGCAACCCGTGAGTGAAGTACAGGGTAAGGCACCTAAGCCTCTATGATGCATACTGGATGTTCAACACCTGGGATTTTCCACAATGTCTACCACTTCTCAAAACACTTCCAATATAGGAGGGAACTGTGCTACCGTAAGTTCTAATGACAGGGATGCATCTGTGCAAGGTTGAAAACTCGAGGATGTGTCTGGGTAGCAAACATGAAGTGTCTCATAAAGGCACCTTAGACTGGATGCGTAGTAGGTATCTGCTAGGGAAGCTACTTCAGTTTTGTACTCATTCATAACAGTGCTTCTCCTTGGAGGAATGAAGGAAGAACACGGACGGACTAGGGGCACAGTAGGTACTGTGAATAAAGGGCAGGCTATGAACCTTACGCCTGCCAACCACATATTGGATGTTCACCACCAGTGTTGATCCGCACATAGGTTCTGCGTCTAAAACGCTTCCAACACTGAGAGGGAAGTGTGCTTTAGGAGGGATTCACTGCAGTGTTACGTCTGTTAAAGAAGGATGCTTTTGGGACTGACTCTGTGGTAACCGCATTAGGCGCACATAGCTTTCCAGTCTCAGACGTCTAACCGTTAGACTATAGGAAGTTCTGTTTAAGGGAAACTCCTTCATGCGGAATGTCACTTCTCACAGTGTCTTTGCAGTGGAGAAAAGAAGATAGAACAAGGACGGACAGAGAGAACGATGCAAACCGTGATTGAAGTACAGGGTAAGCCTCGTAGGCCTCTATTATGCATACTGGTAGTTCAACACCGGAGATGTTCCACAGTGTCTACCTCTTCTCAAAACACTTCCAGTATATGAGGGAACTCTGCTACATTAAGTTCTCACGACAGAGATGCGTCTGTGCTCAGTTGGAAAGTGTAGGACGTGTCTGGGTAGCAACCAGTAAGTGTCTGATACAAGCCGCTAAGAGGGGATGCGGAGGAAGGTATCTGCTCAGGGAAGCTACTTCAGGTGCGTACTCATTCATAACAGTGTCTCTCCTTTGAGGATGAAGATAGAACAGGGAACGACTACGGGCACATTAGGTACTGTGAGTAAAGGGCATGCTAAGGCGCTTAAGCCTGCCAAACACATATTGGATGTTCACCACCAGTGCAGATCCGCACTTAGTTTCTGCGTCGAAAACGCTTCCTACACTGAGAGGGAAGTGTGCTTTAGGAGGGATTCACTGCAGTGTTACGTCTGTTAAAGAAGGATGCTTTTGGGACTGACTCTGTGGTAACCGCATTAGGCGCACATAGCTTTCCAGTCTCAGACGTCTAACCGTTAGACTATAGGAAGTTCTGTTTAAGGGAAACTCCTTCATGCGGAATGTCACTTCTCACAGTGTCTTTGCAGTGGAGAAAAGAAGATAGAACAAGGACGGACAGAGAGAACGATGCAAACCGTGATTGAAGTACAGGGTAAGCCTCGTAGGCCTCTATTATGCATACTGGTAGTTCAACACCGGAGATGTTCCACAGTGTCTACCTCTTCTCAAAACACTTCCAGTATATGAGGGAACTCTGCTACATTAAGTTCTCACGACAGAGATGCGTCTGTGCTCAGTTGGAAAGTGTAGGACGTGTCTGGGTAGCAACCAGTAAGTGTCTGATACAAGCCGCTAAGAGGGGATGCGGAGGAAGGTATCTGCTCAGGGAAGCTACTTCAGGTGCGTACTCATTCATAACAGTGTCTCTCCTTTGAGGATGAAGATAGAACAGGGAACGACTACGGGCACATTAGGTACTGTGAGTAAAGGGCATGCTAAGGCGCTTAAGCCTGCCAAACACATATTGGATGTTCACCACCAGTGCAGATCCGCACTTAGTTTCTGCGTCGAAAACGCTTCCTACACTGAGAGGGAAGTGTGCTTTAGGAGGGATTCACTGCAGAGTTACGTCTGTTAAAGAAGGATGCTTTTGGGACTGACTCTGTGGTAACCGCATTAGGCGCACATAGCTTTCCAGTCTCAGACGTCTAACCGTTAGACTATAGGAAGTTCTGTTTAAGGGAAACTCCTTCATGCGGAATGTCACTTCTCACAGTGTCTTTGCAGTGGAGAAAAGAAGATAGAACAAGGACGGACAGAGAGAACGATGCAAACCGTGATTGAAGTACAGGGTAAGCCTCGTAGGCCTCTATTATAAATACTGTTAGTTCAACACCGGAGATGTTCCACAGTGTCTAACTCTTCTCAAAACACTTCCAGTATATGAGGGAACTCTGCTACATTAAGTTCTCACGACAGAGATGCGTCTGTGCTCAGTTGGAAAGTGTAGGACGTGTCTGGGTAGCAACCAGTAAGTGTCTGATACAAGCCGCTAAGAGGGGATGCGGAGGAAGGTATCTGCTCAGGGAAGCTACTTCAGGTGCGTACTCATTCATAACAGTGTCTCTCCTTTGAGGATGAAGATAGAACAGGGAACGACTACGGGCACATTAGGTACTGTGAGTAAAGGGCATGCTAAGGCGCTTAAGCCTGCCAAACACATATTGGATGTTCACCACCAGTGCAGATCCGCACTTAGTTTCTGCGTCGAAAACGCTTCCTACACTGAGAGGGAAGTGTGCTTTAGGAGGGATTCACTGCAGTGTTACGTCTGTTAAAGAAGGAAGCTTTTGGGACTGACTCTGTGGTAACCCCAATAGGCGCACATAGCTTTCCAGTCTCAGCCGTCTATCCGTTGGACTATAGCAAGTTCTGTTTAAGGGAAACTCCTTCATGCGGAATGTCACTTCTCACAGTGTCTTTCCAGTGGAGGAAAGAAGATAGAACAACGACGGACAGAGAGAACGTTGCAACCCGTGAGTGAAGTACAGGGTAAGGCACCTAAGCCTCTATGATGCATACTGGATGTTCAACACCTGGGATTTTCCACAATGTCTACCACTTCTCAAAACACTTCCAATATAGGAGGGAACTGTGCTACCGTAAGTTCTAATGACAGGGATGCATCTGTGCAAGGTTGAAAACTCGAGGATGTGTCTGGGTAGCAAACATGAAGTGTCTCATAAAGGCACCTTAGACTGGATGCGTAGTAGGTATCTGCTAGGGAAGCTACTTCAGTTTTGTACTCATTCATAACAGTGCTTCTCCTTGGAGGAATGAAGGAAGAACACGGACGGACTAGGGGCACAGTAGGTACTGTGAATAAAGGGCAGGCTATGAACCTTACGCCTGCCAACCACATATTGGATGTTCACCACCAGTGTTGATCCGCACATAGGTTCTGCGTCTAAAACGCTTCCAACACTGAGAGGGAAGTGTGCTTTAGGAGGGATTCACTGCAGTGTTACGTCTGTTAAAGAAGGATGCTTTTGGGACTGACTCTGTGGTAACCGCATTAGGCGCACATAGCTTTCCAGTCTCAGACGTCTAACCGTTAGACTATAGGAAGTTCTGTTTAAGGGAAACTCCTTCATGCGGAATGTCACTTCTCACAGTGTCTTTGCAGTGGAGAAAAGAAGATAGAACAAGGACGGACAGAGAGAACGATGCAAACCGTGATTGAAGTACAGGGTAAGCCTCGTAGGCCTCTATTATGCATACTGGTAGTTCAACACCGGAGATGTTCCACAGTGTCTAACTCTTCTCAAAACACTTCCAGTATATGAGGGAACTCTGCTACATTAAGTTCTCACGACAGAGATGCGTCTGTGCTCAGTTGGAAAGTGTAGGACGTGTCTGGGTAGCAACCAGTAAGTGTCTGATAGAAGCCGCTAAGAGGGGATGCGGAGGAAGGTATCTGCTCAGGGAAGCTACTTCAGGTGCGTACTCATTCATAACAGTGTCTCTCCTTTGAGGATGAAGATAGAACAGGGAACGACTACGGGCACATTAGGTACTGTGAGTAAAGGGCATGCTAAGGCGCTTAAGCCTGCCAAACACATATTGGATGTTCACCACCAGTGCAGATCCGCACTTAGTTTCTGCGTCGAAAACGCTTCCTACACTGAGAGGGAAGTGTGCTTTAGGAGGGATTCACTGCAGTGTTACGTCTGTTAAAGAAGGATGCTTTTGGGACTGACTCGGTGGTAACCGCATTAGGCGCACATAGCTTTCCAGTCTCAGACGTCTAACCGT
Source organism: Neogale vison (assembly GCF_020171115.1). Taxonomy (NCBI): domain Eukaryota; kingdom Metazoa; phylum Chordata; class Mammalia; order Carnivora; family Mustelidae; genus Neogale; species Neogale vison. Next base: position 2,300,979 of record NW_025334856.1, read on the forward strand.
TAGACTATAGGAAGTTCTGTTTAAGGGAAACTCCTTCATGCGGAATGTCACTTCTCACAGTGTCTTTGCAGTGGAGAAAAGAAGATAGAACAAGGACGGACAGAGAGAACGATGCAAACCGTGATTGAAGTACAGGGTAAGCCTCGTAGGCCTCTATTATGCATACTGGTAGTTCAACACCGGAGATGTTCCACAGTGTCTACCTCTTCTCAAAACACTTCCAGTATATGAGGGAACTCTGCTACATTAAGTTCTCACGACAGAGATGCGTCTGTGCTCAGTTGGAAAGTGTAGGACGTGTCTGGGTAGCAACCAGTAAGTGTCTGATACAAGCCGCTAAGAGGGGATGCGGAGGAAGGTATCTGCTCAGGGAAGCTACTTCAGGTGCGTACTCATTCATAACAGTATCTCTCCTTTGAGGATGAAGATAGAACAGGGAACGACTACGGGCACATTAGGTACTGTGAGTAAAGGGCATGCTAAGGCGCTTAAGCCTGCCAAACACATATTGGATGTTCACCACCAGTGCAGATCCGCACTTAGTTTCTGCGTCGAAAACGCTTCCTACACTGAGAGGGAAGTGTGCTTTAGGAGGGATTCACTGCAGTGTTACGTCTGTTAAAGAAGGAAGCTTTTGGGACTGACTCTGTGGTAACCCCAATAGGCGCACATAGCTTTCCAGTCTCAGCCGTCTATCCGTTGTTAGACTATAGCAAGTTCTGTTTAAGGGAAACTCCTTCATGCGGAATGTCACTTCTCACAGTGTCTTTCCAGTGGAGGAAAGAAGATAGAACAACGACGGACAGAGAGAACGTTGCAACCCGTGAGTGAAGTACAGGGTAAGGCACCTAAGCCTCTATGATGCATACTGGATGTTCAACACCTGGGATTTTCCACAATGTCTACCACTTCTCAAAACACTTCCAATATAGGAGGGAACTGTGCTACCGTAAGTTCTAATGACAGGGATGCATCTGTGCAAGGTTGAAAACTCGAGGATGTGTCTGGGTAGCAAACATGAAATGTCTCATAAAGGCAACTTAGACTGGATGCGTAGGAGGTATCTGCTCAGGGAAGCTACTTCAGTTTTGAACTCATTCATTACAGTGCTTCTCCTTGGAGGAATGAAGGAAGAACACGGACGGACTAGGGTCACAGTAGGTACTGTGAATAAAGGGCAGGCTATGAACCTTACGCCTGCCAACCACATATTGGATGTTCACCACCAGTGTTGATCCGCACATAGGTTCTGCGTCTAAAACGCTTCCAACACTGAGAGGGAAGTGTGCTTTAGGAGGGATTCACTGCAGTGTTACGTCTGTTAAAGAAGGATGCTTTTGGGACTGACTCGGTGGTAACCGCATTAGGCGCACATAGCTTTCCAGTCTCAGACGTCTAACCGTTAGACTATAGGAAGTTCTGTTTAAGGGAAACTCCTTCATGCGGAATGTCACTTCTCACAGTGTCTTTGCAGTGGAGAAAAGAAGATAGAACAAGGACGGACAGAGAGAACGATGCAAACCGTGATTGAAGTACAGGGTAAGCCTCGTAGGCCTCTATTATGCATACTGGTAGTTCAACACCGGAGATGTTCCACAGTGTCTACCTCTTCTCAAAACACTTCCAGTATATGAGGGAACTCTGCTACATTAAGTTCTCACGACAGAGATGCGTCTGTGCTCAGTTGGAAAGTGTAGGACGTGTCTGGGTAGCAACCAGTAAGTGTCTGATACAAGCCGCTAAGAGGGGATGCGGAGGAAGGTATCTGCTCAGGGAAGCTACTTCAGGTGCGTACTCATTCATAACAGTGTCTCTCCTTTGGGGATGAAGATAGAACAGGGAAAGACTACGGGCACATTAGGTACTGTGAGTAAAGGGCATGCTAAGGCGCTTAAGCCTGCCAAACACATATTGGATGTTCACCACCAGTGCAGATCCGCACTTAGTTTCTGCGTCGAAAACGCTTCCTACACTGAGAGGGAAGTGTGCTTTAGGAGGGATTCACTGCAGTGTTACGTCTGTTAAAGAAGGAAGCTTTTGGGACTGACTCTGTGGTAACCCCAATAGGCGCACATAGCTTTCCAGTCTCAGCCGTCTATCCGTTGGACTATAGCAAGTTCTGTTTAAGGGAAACTCCTTCATGCGGAATGTCACTTCTCACAGTGTCTTTCCAGTGGAGGAAAGAAGATAGAACAACGACGGACAGAGAGAACGTTGCAACCCGTGAGTGAAGTACAGGGTAAGGCACCTAAGCCTCTATGATGCATACTGGATGTTCAACACCTGGGATTTTCCACAATGTCTACCACTTCTCAAAACACTTACAATATAGGAGGGAACTGTGCTACCGTAAGTTCTAATGACAGGGATGCATCTGTGCAAGGTTGAAAACTCGAGGAAGTGTCTGGGTAGCAAACATGAACTGTCTCATAAAGGCACCTTAGACTGGATGCGTAGGAGGTATCTGCTCAGGAAAGCTACTTCAGTTTTGAACTCATTCATAACAGTGCTTCTCCTTGGAGGAATGAAGGAAGAACACGGACGGACTAGGGGCACATTAGGTACTGTGAATAAAGGGCAGGCTATGAACCTTACGCCTGCCAACCACATATTGGATGTTCACCACCAGTGTTGATCCGCACATAGGTTCTGCGTCTAAAACGCTTCCAACACTGAGAGGGAAGTGTGCTTTAGGAGGGATTCACTGCAGTGTTACGTCTGTTAAAGAAGGATGCTTTTGGGACTGACTCTGTGGTAACCGCATTAGGCGCACATAGCTTTCCAGTCTCAGACGTCTAACCGTTAGACTATAGGAAGTTCTGTTTAAGGGAAACTCCTTCATGCGGAATGTCACTTCTCACAGTGTCTTTGCAGTGGAGAAAAGAAGATAGAACAAGGACGGACAGAGAGAACGATGCAAACCGTGATTGAAGTACAGGGTAAGCCTCGTAGGCCTCTATTATGCATACTGGTAGTTCAACACCGGAGATGTTCCACAGTGTCTACCTCTTCTCAAAACACATCCAGTATATGAGGGAACTCTGCTACATTAAGTTCTCACGACAGAGATGCGTCTGTGCTCAGTTGGAAAGTGTAGGACGTGTCTGGGTAGCAACCAGTAAGTGTCTGATACAAGCCGCTAAGAGGGGATGCGGAGGAAGGTATCTGCTCAGGGAAGCTAATTCAGGTGCGTACTCATTCATAACAGTGTCTCTTTTTGAGGATGAAGATAGAACAGGGAACGACTACGGGCACATTAGGTACTGTGAGTAAAGGGCATGCTAAGGCGCTTAAGCCTGCCAAACACATATTGGATGTTCACCACCAGTGCAGATCCGCACTTAGTTTCTGCGTCGAAAACGCTTCCTACACTGAGAGGGAAGTGTGCTTTAGGAGGGATTCACTGCAGTGTTACGTCTGTTAAAGAAGGATGCTTTTGGGACTGACTCTGTGGTAACCGCATTAGGCGCACATAGCTTTCCAGTCTCAGACGTCTAACCGTTAGACTATAGGAAGTTCTGTTTAAGGGAAACTCCTTCATGCGGAATGTCACTTCTCACAGTGTCTTTGCAGTGGAGAAAAGAAGATAGAACAAGGACGGACAGAGAGAACGATGCAAACCGTGATTGAAGTACAGGGTAAGCCTCGTAGGCCTCTATTATGCATACTGGTAGTTCAACCCCGGAGATGTTCCACAGTGTCTACCTCTTCTCAAAACACTTCCAGTATATGAGGGAACTCTGCTACATTAAGTTCTCACGACAGAGATGCGTCTGTGCTCAGTTGGAAAGTGTAGGACGTGTCTGGGTAGCAACCAGTAAGTGTCTGATAGAAGCCGCTAAGAGGGGATGCGGAGGAAGGTATCTGCTCAGGGAAGCTACTTCAGGTGCGTACTCATTCATAACAGTGTCTCTCCTTTGAGGATGAAGATAGAACAGGGAACGACTACGGGCACATTAGGTACTGTGAGTAAAGGGCATGCTAAGGCGCTTAAGCCTGCCAAACACATATTGGATGTTCACCACCAGTGCAGATCCGCACTTAGTTTCTGCGTCGAAAACGCTTCCTACACTGAGAGGGAAGTGTGCTTTAGGAGGGATTCACTGCAGTGTTACGTCTGTTAAAGAAGGATGCTTTTGGGACTGACTCTGTGGTAACCGCATTAGGCGCACATAGCTTTCCAGTCTCAGACGTCTAACCGTTAGACTATAGGAAGTTCTGTTTAAGGGAAACTCCTTCATGCGGAATGTCACTTCTCACAGTGTCTTTGCAGTGGAGAAAAGAAGATAGAACAAGGACGGACAGAGAGAACGATGCAAACCGTGATTGAAGTACAGGGTAAGCCTCGTAGGCCTCTATTATGCATACTGGTAGTTCAACACCGGAGATGTTCCACAGTGTCTACCTCTTCTCAAAACACTTCCAGTATATGAGGGAACTCTGCTACATTAAGTTCTCACGACAGAGATGCGTCTGTGCTCAGTTGGAAAGTGTAGGACGTGTCTGGGTAGCAACCAGTAAGTGTCTGATACAAGCCGCTAAGAGGGGATGCGGAGGAAGGTATCTGCTCAGGGAAGCTACTTCAGGTGCGTACTCATTCATAACAGTATCTCTCCTTTGAGGATGAAGATAGAACAGGGAACGACTACGGGCACATTAGGTACTGTGAGTAAAGGGCATGCTAAGGCGCTTAAGCCTGCCAAACACATATTGGATGTTCACCACCAGTGCAGATCCGCACTTAGTTTCTGCGTCGAAAACGCTTCCTACACTGAGAGGGAAGTGTGCTTTAGGAGGGATTCACTGCAGTGTTACGTCTGTTAAAGAAGGAAGCTTTTGGGACTGACTCTGTGGTAACCCCAATAGGCGCACATAGCTTTCCAGTCTCAGCCGTCTATCCGTTGGACTATAGCAAGTTCTGTTTAAGGGAAACTCCTTCATGCGGAATGTCACTTCTCACAGTGTCTTTCCAGTGGAGGAAAGAAGATAGAACAACGACGGACAGAGAGAACGTTGCAACCCGTGAGTGAAGTACAGGGTAAGGCACCTAAGCCTCTATGATGCATACTGGATGTTCAACACCTGGGATTTTCCACAATGTCTACCACTTCTCAAAACACTTCCAATATAGGAGGGAACTGTGCTACCGTAAGTTCTAATGACAGGGATGCATCTGTGCAAGGTTGAAAACTCGAGGATGTGTCTGGGTAGCAAACATGAAATGTCTCATAAAGGCAACTTAGACTGGATGCGTAGGAGGTATCTGCTCAGGGAAGCTACTTCAGTTTTGAACTCATTCATTACAGTGCTTCTCCTTGGAGGAATGAAGGAAGAACACGGACGGACTAGGGTCACAGTAGGTCTGTGAATAAAGGGCAGGCTATGAACCTTACGCCTGCCAACCACATATTGGATGTTCACCACCAGTGTTGATCCGCACATAGGTTCTGCGTCTAAAACGCTTCCAACACTGAGAGGGAAGTGTGCTTTAGGAGGGATTCACTGCAGTGTTACGTCTGTTAAAGAAGGATGCTTTTGGGACTGACTCGGTGGTAACCGCATTAGGCGCACATAGCTTTCCAGTCTCAGACGTCTAACCGTTAGACTATAGGAAGTTCTGTTTAAGGGAAACTCCTTCATGCGGAATGTCACTTCTCACAGTGTCTTTGCAGTGGAGAAAAGAAGATAGAACAAGGACGGACAGAGAGAACGATGCAAACCGTGATTGAAGTACAGGGTAAGCCTCGTAGGCCTCTATTATGCATACTGGTAGTTCAACACCGGAGATGTTCCACAGTGTCTACCTCTTCTCAAAACACTTCCAGTATATGAGGGAACTCTGCTACATTAAGTTCTCACGACAGAGATGCGTCTGTGCTCAGTTGGAAAGTGTAGGACGTGTCTGGGTAGCAACCAGTAAGTGTCTGATACAAGCCGCTAAGAGGGGATGCGGAGGAAGGTATCTGCTCAGGGAAGCTACTTCAGGTGCGTACTCATTCATAACAGTGTCTCTCCTTTGAGGATGAAGATAGAACAGGGAACGACTACGGGCACATTAGGTACTGTGAGTAAAGGGCATGCTAAGGCGCTTAAGCCTGCCAAACACATATTGGATGTTCACCACCAGTGCAGATCCGCACTTAGTTTCTGCGTCGAAAACGCTTCCTACACTGAGAGGGAAGTGTGCTTTAGGAGGGATTCACTGCAGTGTTACGTCTGTTAAAGAAGGATGCTTTTGGGACTGACTCTGTGGTAACCCCAATAGGCGCACATAGCTTTCCAGTCTCAGCCGTCTATCCGTTGGACTATAGCAAGTTCTGTTTAAGGGAAACTCCTTCATGCGGAATGTCACTTCTCACAGTGTCTTTCCAGTGGAGGAAAGAAGATAGAACAACGACGGACAGAGAGAACGTTGCAACCCGTGAGTGAAGTACAGGGTAAGGCACCTAAGCCTCTATGATGCATACTGGATGTTCAACACCTGGGATTTTCCACAATGTCTACCACTTCTCAAAACACTTACAATATAGGAGGGAACTGTGCTACCGTAAGTTCTAATGACAGGGATGCATCTGTGCAAGGTTGAAAACTCGAGGAAGTGTCTGGGTAGCAAACATGAACTGTCTCATAAAGGCACCTTAGACTGGATGCGTAGGAGGTATCTGCTCAGGAAAGCTACTTCAGTTTTGAACTCATTCATAACAGTGCTTCTCCTTGGAGGAATGAAGGAAGAACACGGACGGACTAGGGGCACATTAGGTACTGTGAATAAAGGGCAGGCTATGAACCTTACGCCTGCCAACCACATATTGGATGTTCACCACCAGTGTTGATCCGCACATAGGTTCTGCGTCTAAAACGCTTCCAACACTGAGAGGGAAGTGTGCTTTAGGAGGGATTCACTGCAGTGTTACGTCTGTTAAAGAAGGATGCTTTTGGGACTGACTCTGTGGTAACCGCATTAGGCGCACATAGCTTTCCAGTCTCAGACGTCTAACCGTTAGACTATAGGAAGTTCTGTTTAAGGGAAACTCCTTCATGCGGAATGTCACTTCTCACAGTGTCTTTGCAGTGGAGAAAAGAAGATAGAACAAGGACGGACAGAGAGAACGATGCAAACCGTGATTGAAGTACAGGGTAAGCCTCGTAGGCCTCTATTATGCATACTGGTAGTTCAACACCGGAGATGTTCCACAGTGTCTACCTCTTCTCAAAACACATCCAGTATATGAGGGAACTCTGCTACATTAAGTTCTCACGACAGAGATGCGTCTGTGCTCAGTTGGAAAGTGTAGGACGTGTCTGGGTAGCAACCAGTAAGTGTCTGATACAAGCCGCTAAGAGGGGATGCGGAGGAAGGTATCTGCTCAGGGAAGCTAATTCAGGTGCGTACTCATTCATAACAGTGTCTCTTTTTGAGGATGAAGATAGAACAGGGAACGACTACGGGCACATTAGGTACTGTGAGTAAAGGGCATGCTAAGGCGCTTAAGCCTGCCAAACACATATTGGATGTTCACCACCAGTGCAGATCCGCACTTAGTTTCTGCGTCGAAAACGCTTCCTACACTGAGAGGGAAGTGTGCTTTAGGAGGGATTCACTGCAGTGTTACGTCTGTTAAAGAAGGATGCTTTTGGGACTGACTCTGTGGTAACCGCATTAGGCGCACATAGCTTTCCAGTCTCAGACGTCTAACCGTTAGACTATAGGAAGTTCTGTTTAAGGGAAACTCCTTCATGCGGAATGTCACTTCTCACAGTGTCTTTGCAGTGGAGAAAAGAAGATAGAACAAGGACGGACAGAGAGAACGATGCAAACCGTGATTGAAGTACAGGGTAAGCCTCGTAGGCCTCTATTATGCATACTGGTAGTTCAACACCGGAGATGTTCCACAGTGTCTACCTCTTCTCAAAACACTTCCAGTATATGAGGCAACTCTGCTACATTAAGTTCTCACGACAGAGATGCGTCTGTGCTCAGTTGGAAAGTGTAGGACGTGTCTGGGTAGCAACCAGTAAGTGTCTGATACAAGCCGCTAAGAGGGGATGCGGAGGAAGGTATCTGCTCAGGGAAGCTACTTCAGGTGCGTACTCATTCATAACAGTGTCTCTCCTTTGAGGATGAAGATAGAACAGGGAACGACTACGGGCACATTAGGTACTGTGAGTAAAGGGCATGCTAAGGCGCTTAAGCCTGCCAAACACATATTGGATGTACACCACCAGTGCAGATCCGCATTTAGTTTCTCCGTCGAAAACGCTTCCTACACTGAGAGGGAAGTGTGCTTTAGGAGGGATTCACTGCAGTGTTACGTCTGTTAAAGAAGGATGCTTTTGGGACTGACTCTGTGGTAACCGCATTAGGCGCACATAGCTTTCCAGTCTCAGACGTCTAACCGTTAGACTATAGGAAGTTCTGTTTAAGGGAAACTCCTTCATGCGGAATGTCACTTCTCACAGTGTCTTTGCAGTGGAGAAAAGAAGATAGAACAAGGACGGACAGAGAGAACGATGCAAACCGTGATTGAAGTACAGGGTAAGCCTCGTAGGCCTCTATTATGCATACTGGTAGTTCAACACCGGAGATGTTCCACAGTGTCTACCTCTTCTCAAAACACTTCCAGTATATGAGGGAACTCTGCTACATTAAGTTCTCACGACAGAGATGCGTCTGTGCTCAGTTGGAAAGTGTAGGACGTGTCTGGGTAGCAACCAGTAAGTGTCTGATACAAGCCGCTAAGAGGGGATGCGGAGGAAGGTATCTGCTCAGGGAAGCTACTTCAGGTGCGTACTCATTCATAACAGTGTCTCTCCTTTGAGGATGAAGATAGAACAGGGAAAGACTACGGGCACATTAGGTACTGTGAGTAAAGGGCATGCTAAGGCGCTTAAGCCTGCCAAACACATATTGGATGTTCACCACCAGTGCAGATCCGCACTTAGTTTCTGCGTCGAAAACGCTTCCTACACTGAGAGGGAAGTGTGCTTTAGGAGGGATTCACTGCAGTGTTACGTCTGTTAAAGAAGGAAGCTTTTGGGACTGACTCTGTGTTAACCCCAATAGGCGCACATAGCTTTCCAGTCTCAGCCGTCTATCCGTTGGACTATAGCAAGTTCTGTTTAAGGGAAACTCCTTCATGCGGAATGTCACTTCTCACAGTGTTTTTCCAGTGGAGGAAAGAAGATAGAACAACGACGGACAGAGAGAACGTTGCAACCCGTGAGTGAAGTACAGGGTAAGGCACCTAAGCCTCTATGATGCATACTGGATGTTCAACACCTGGGATTTTCCACAATGTCTACCACTTCTCAAAACACTTACAATATAGGAGGGAACTGTGCTACCGTAAGTTCTAATGACAGGGATGCATCTGTGCAAGGTTGAAAACTCGAGGAAGTGTCTGGGTAGCAAACATGAACTGTCTCATAAAGGCACCTTAGACTGGATGCGTAGGAGGTATCTGCTCAGGAAAGCTACTTCAGTTTTGAACTCATTCATAACAGTGCTTCTCCTTGGAGGAATGAAGGAAGAACACGGACGGACTAGGGGCACATTAGGTACTGTGAATAAAGGGCAGGCTATGAACCTTACGCCTGCCAACCACATATTGGATGTTCACCACCAGTGTTGATCCGCACATAGGTTCTGCGTCTAAAACGCTTCCAACACTGAGAGGGAAGTGTGCGTTAGGAGGGATTCACTGCAGTGTTACGTCTGTTAAAGAAGGATGCTTTTGGGACTGACTCTGTGGTAACCGCATTAGGCGCACATAGCTTTCCAGTCTCAGACGTCTAACCGTTAGACTATAGGAAGTTCTGTTTAAGGGAAACTCCTTCATGCGGAATGTCACTTCTCACAGTGTCTTTGCAGTGGAGAAAAGAAGATAGAACAAGGACGGACAGAGAGAACGATGCAAACCGTGATTGAAGTACAGGGTAAGCCTCGTAGGCCTCTATTATGCATACTGGTAGTTCAACACCGGAGATGTTCCACAGTGTCTACCTCTTCTCAAAACACATCCAGTATATGAGGGAACTCTGCTACATTAAGTTCTCACGACAGAGATGCGTCTGTGCTCAGTTGGAAAGTGTAGGACGTGTCTGGGTAGCAACCAGTAAGTGTCTGATACAAGCCGCTAAGAGGGGATGCGGAGGAAGGTATCTGCTCAGGGAAGCTAATTCAGGTGCGTACTCATTCATAACAGTGTCTCTTTTTGAGGATGAAGATAGAACAGGGAACGACTACGGGCACATTAGGTACTGTGAGTAAAGGGCATGCTAAGGCGCTTAAGCCTGCCAAACACATATTGGATGTTCACCACCAGTGCAGATCCGCACTTAGTTTCTGCGTCGAAAACGCTTCCTACACTGAGAGGGAAGTGTGCTTTAGGAGGGATTCACTGCAGTGTTACGTCTGTTAAAGAAGGATGCTTTTGGGACTGACTCTGTGGTAACCGCATTAGGCGCACATAGCTTTCCAGTCTCAGACGTCTAACCGTTAGACTATAGGAAGTTCTGTTTAAGGGAAACTCCTTCATGCGGAATGTCACTTCTCACAGTGTCTTTGCAGTGGAGAAAAGAAGATAGAACAAGGACGGACAGAGAGAACGATGCAAACCGTGATTGAAGTACAGGGTAAGCCTCGTAGGCCTCTATTATGCATACTGGTAGTTCAACACCGGAGATGTTCCACAGTGTCTACCTCTTCTCAAAACACTTCCAGTATATGAGGCAACTCTGCTACATTAAGTTCTCACGACAGAGATGCGTCTGTGCTCAGTTGGAAAGTGTAGGACGTGTCTGGGTAGCAACCAGTAAGTGTCTGATACAAGCCGCTAAGAGGGGATGCGGAGGAAGGTATCTGCTCAGGGAAGCTACTTCAGGTGCGTACTCATTCATAACAGTGTCTCTCCTTTGAGGATGAAGATAGAACAGGGAACGACTACGGGCACATTAGGTACTGTGAGTAAAGGGCATGCTAAGGCGCTTAAGCCTGCCAAACACATATTGGATGTACACCACCAGTGCAGATCCGCATTTAGTTTCTCCGTCGAAAACGCTTCCTACACTGAGAGGGAAGTGTGCTTTAGGAGGGATTCACTGCAGTGTTACATCTGTTAAAGAAGGATGCTTTTGGGACTGACTCTGTGGTAACCGCATTAGGCGCACATAGCTTTCCAGTCTCAGACGTCTAACCGTTAGACTATAGGAAGTTCTGTTTAAGGGAAACTCCTTCATGCGGAATGTCACTTCTCACAGTGTCTTTGCAGTGGAGAAAAGAAGATAGAACAAGGACGGACAGAGAGAACGATGCAAACCGTGATTGAAGTACAGGGTAAGCCTCGTAGGCCTCTATTATGCATACTGGTAGTTCAACACCGGAGATGTTCCACAGTGTCTACCTCTTCTCAAAACACTTCCAGTATATGAGGGAACTCTGCTACATTAAGTTCTCACGACAGAGATGCGTCTGTGCTCAGTTGGAAAGTGTAGGCCGTGTCTGGGTAGCAACCAGTAAGTGTCTGATACAAGCCGCTAAGAGGGGATGCGGAGGAAGGTATCTGCTCAGGGAAGCTACTTCAGGTGCGTACTCATTCATAACAGTGTCTCTCCTTTGAGGATGAAGATAGAACAGGGAACGACTACGGGCACATTAGGTACTGTGAGTAAAGGGCATGCTAAGGCGCTTAAGCCTGCCAAACACATATTGGATGTTCACCACCAGTGCAGATCCGCACTTAGTTTCTGCGTCGAAAACGCTTCCTACTCTGAGAGGGAAGTGTGCTTTTGGAGGGATTCACTGCAGTGTTACGTCTGTTAAAGAAGGAAGCTTTTGGGACTGACTCTGTGGTAACCCCAATAGGTGCACATAGCTTTCCAGTCACAGCCGTCTATCCGTTGGACTATAGCAAGTTCTGTTTAAGGGAAACTCCTTCATGCGGAATGTCACTTCTCACAGTGTCTTTCCAGTGGAGGAAAGAAGATAGAACAACGACGGACAGAGAGAACGTTGCAACCCGTGAGTGAAGTACAGGGTAAGGCACCTAAGCCTCTATGATGCATACTGGATGTTCAACACCTGGGATTTTCCACAATGTCTACCACTTCTCAAAACACTTCCAATATAGGAGGGAACTGTGCTACCGTAAGTTCTAATGACAGGGATGCATCTGTGCAAGGTTGAAAACTCGAGGATGTGTCTGGGTAGCAAACATGAAGTGTCTCATAAAGGCACCTTAGACTGGATGCGTAGTAGGTATCTGCTAGGGAAGCTACTTCAGTTTTGTACTCATTCATAACAGTGCTTCTCCTTGGAGGAATGAAGGAAGAACACGGACGGACTAGGGGCACAGTAGGTACTGTGAATAAAGGGCAGGCTATGAACCTTACGCCTGCCAACCACATATTGGATGTTCACCACCAGTGTTGATCCGCACATAGGTTCTGCGTCTAAAAGGCTTCCAACACTGAGAGGGAAGTGTGCTTTAGGAGGGATTCACTGCAGTGTTACGTCTGTTAAAGAAGGATGCTTTTGGGACTGACTCGGTGGTAACCGCATTAGGCGCACATAGCTTTCCAGTTTCAGACGTCTAACCGTTAGACTATAGGAAGTTATGTTTAAGGGAAACTCCTTCATGCGGAATGTCACTTCTCACAGTGTCTTTGCAGTGGAGAAAAGAAGATAGAACAAGGACGGACAGAGAGAACGATGCAAACCGTGATTGAAGTACAGGGTAAGTCTCGTAGGCCTCTATTATGCATACTGGTAGTTCAACCCCGGAGATGTTCCACAGTGTCTACCTCTTCTCAAAACACTTCCAGTATATGAGGGAACTCTGCTACATTAAGTTCTCACGACAGAGATGCGTCTGTGCTCAGTTGGAACGTGTAGGCCGTGTCTGGGTAGCAACCAGTAAGTGTCTGATACAAGCCGCTAAGAGGGGATGCGGAGGAAGGTATCTGCTCAGGGAAGCTACTTCAGGTGCGTACTCATTCATAACAGTGTCTCTCCTTTGAGGATGAAGATAGAACAGGGAACGACTACGGGCACATTAGGTACTGTGAGTAAAGGGCATGCTAAGGCGCTTAAGCCTGCCAAACACATATTGGATGTTCACCACCAGTGCAGATCCGCACTTAGTTTCTGCGTCGAAAACGCTTCCCACACTGAGAGGGAAGTGTGCTTTAGGAGGGATTCACTGCAGTGTTACGTCTGTTAAAGAAGGAAGCTTTTGGGACTGACTCTGTGGTAACCCCAATAGGCGCACATAGCTTTCCAGTCTCAGCCGTCTATCCGTTGGACTATAGCAAGTTCTGTTTAAGGGAAACTCGTTCATGCGGAATGTCACTTCTCACAGTGTCTTTGCAGTGGAGGAAAGAAGATAGAACAACGACGGACAGAGAGAACGTTGCAACCCGTGAGTGAAGTACAGGGTAAGGCACCTAAGCCTCTATGATGCATACTGGATGTTCAACACCTGGGATTTTCCACAATGTCTACCACTTCTCAAAACACTTCCAATATAGGAGGGAACTGTGCTACCGTAAGTTCTAATGACAGGGATGCATCTGTGCAAGGTTGAAAACTCGAGGATGTGTCTGGGTAGCAAACATGAAGTGTCTCATAAAGGCACCTTAGACTGGATGCGTAGTAGGTATCTGCTAGGGAAGCTACTTCAGTTTTGTACTCATTCATAACAGTGCTTCTCCTTGGAGGAATGAAGGCAGAACACGGACGGACTAGGGGCACAGTAGGTACTGTGAATAAAGGGCAGGCTATGAACCTTACGCCTGCCAACCACATATTGGATGTTCACCACCAGTGTTGATCCGCACATAGGTTCTGCGTCTAAAACGCTTCCAACACTGAGAGGGAAGTGTGCTTTAGGAGGGATTCACTGCAGTGTTTCGTCTGTTAAAGAAGGATGCTTTTGGGACTGACTCTGTGGTAACCGCATTAGGCGCACATAGCTTTCCAGTCTCAGACGTCTAACCGTTAGACTATAGGAAGTTCTGTTTAAGGGAAACTCCTTCATGCGGAATGTCACTTCTCACAGTGTCTTTGCAGTGGAGAAAAGAAGATAGAACAAGGACGGACAGAGAGAACGATGCAAACCATGATTGAAGTACAGGGTAAGCCTCGTAGGCCTCTATTATGCATACTGGTAGTTCAACACCGGAGATGTTTCACAGTGTCTACCTCTTCTCAAAACACTTCCAATATAGGAGGGAACTCTGCTACATTAAGTTCTCACGACAGAGATGCGTCTGTGCTCAGTTGGAAAGTGTAGGACGTGTCTGGGTAGCAACCAGTAAGTGTCTGATACAAGCCGCTAAGAGGGGATGCGGAGGAAGGTATCTGCTCAGGGAAGCTACTTCAGGTGCGTACTCATTCATAACAGTGTCTCTCCTTTGAGGATGAAGATAGAACAGGGAACGACTACGGGCACATTAGGTACTGTGAGTAAAGGGCATGCTAAGGCGCTTAAGCCTGCCAAACACATATTGGATGTTCACCACCAGTGCAGATCCGCACTTAGTTTCTCCGTCGAAAACGCTTCCTACACTGAGAGGGAAGTGTGCTTTAGGAGGGATTCACTGCAGTGTTACGTCTGTTAAAGAAGGATGCTTTTGGGACTGACTCTGTGGTAACCGCATTAGGCGCACATAGCTTTCCAGTCTCAGACGTCTAACCGTTAGACTATAGGAAGTTCTGTTTAAGGGAAACTCCTTCATGCGGAATGTCACTTCTCACAGTGTCTTTGCAGTGGAGAAAAGAAGATAGAACAAGGACGGACAGAGAGAACGATGCAAACCGTGATTGAAGTACAGGGTAAGCCTCGTAGGCCTCTATTATGCATACTGGTAGTTCAACACCGGAGATGTTCCACAGTGTCTACCTCTTCTCAAAACACTTCCAGTATATGAGGGAACTCTGCTACATTAAGTTCTCACGACAGAGATGCGTCTGTGCTCAGTTGGAAAGTGTAGGACGTGTCTGGGTAGCAACCAGTAAGTGTCTGATACAAGCCGCTAAGAGGGGATGCGGAGGAAGGTATCTGCTCAGGGAAGCTACTTCAGGTGCGTACTCATTCATAACAGTGTCTCTCCTTTGAGGATGAAGATAGAACAGGGAACGACTACGGGCACATTAGGTACTGTGAGTAAAGGGCATGCTAAGGCGCTTAAGCCTGCCAAACACATATTGGATGTTCACCACCAGTGCAGATCCGCACTTAGTTTCTGCGTCGAAAACGCTTCCTACACTGAGAGGGAAGTGTGCTTTAGGAGGGATTCACTGCAGAGTTACGTCTGTTAAAGAAGGATGCTTTTGGGACTGACTCTGTGGTAACCGCATTAGGCGCACATAGCTTTCCAGTCTCAGACGTCTAACCGTTAGACTATAGGAAGTTCTGTTTAAGGGAAACTCCTTCATGCGGAATGTCACTTCTCACAGTGTCTTTGCAGTGGAGAAAAGAAGATAGAACAAGGACGGACAGAGAGAACGATGCAAACCGTGATTGAAGTACAGGGTAAGCCTCGTAGGCCTCTATTATAAATACTGTTAGTTCAACACCGGAAATGTTCCACAGTGTCTAACTCTTCTCAAAACACTTCCAGTATATGAGGGAACTCTGCTACATTAAGTTCTCACGACAGAGATGTCTGTGCTCAGTTGGAAAGTGTAGGACGTGTCTGGGTAGCAACCAGTAAGTGTCTGATACAAGCCGCTAAGAGGGGATGCGGAGGAAGGTATCTGCTCAGGGAAGCTACTTCAGGTGCGTACTCATTCATAAGAGTGTCTCTCCTTTGAGGATGAAGATAGAACAGGGAACGACTACGGGCACATTAGGTACTGTGAGTAAAGGGCATGCTAAGGCGCTTAAGCCTGCCAAACACATATTGGATGTTCACCACCAGTGCAGATCCGCACTTAGTTTCTGCGTCGAAAACGCTTCCTACACTAAGAGGGAAGTGTGCTTTAGGAGGGATTCACTGCAGTGTTACGTCTGTTAAAGAAGGAAGCTTTTGGGACTGACTCTGTGGTAACCCCAATAGGCGCACATAGCTTTCCAGTCTCAGCCGTCTATCCGTTGGAGTATAGCAAGTTCTGTTTAAGGGAAACTCCTTCATGCGGAATGTCACTTCTCACAGTGTCTTTCCAGTGGAGGAAAGAAGATAGAACAACGACGGACAGAGAGAACGTTGCAACCCGTGAGTGAAGTACAGGGTAAGGCACCTAAGCCTCTATGATGCATACTGGATGTTCAACACCTGGGATTTTCCACAATGTCTACCACTTCTCAAAACACTTCCAATATAGGAGGGAACTGTGCTACCGTAAGTTCTAATGACAGGGATGCATCTGTGCAAGGTTGAAAACTCGAGGATGTGTCTGGGTAGCAAACATGAAGTGTCTCATAAAGGCACCTTAGACTGGATGCGTAGTAGGTATCTGCTAGGGAAGCTACTTCAGTTTTGTACTCATTCATAACAGTGCTTCTCCTTGGAGGAATGAAGGAAGAACACGGACGGACTAGGGGCACAGTAGGTACTGTGAATAAAGGGCAGTCTATGAACCTTACGCCTGCCAACCACATATTGGATGTTCACCACCAGTGTTGATCCGCACATAGGTTCTGCGTCTAAAACGCTTCCAACACTGAGAGGGAAGTGTGCTTTAGGAGGGATTCACTGCAGTGTTACGTCTGTTAAAGAAGGATGCTTTTGGGACTGACTCGGTGGTAACCGCATTAGGCGCACATAGCTTTCCAGTCTCAGACGTCTAACCGTTAGACTATAGGAAGTTCTGTTTAAGGGAAACTCCTTCATGCGGAATGTCACTTCTCACAGTGTCTTTGCAGTGGAGAAAAGAAGATAGAACAAGGACGGACAGAGAGAACGATGCAAACCGTGATTGAAGTACAGGGTAAGCCTCGTAGGCCTCTATTATGCATACTGGTAGTTCAACACCGGAGATGTTCCACAGTGTCTACCTCTTCTCAAAACACTTCCAGTATATGAGGGAACTCTGCTACATTAAGTTCCCACGACAGAGATGCGTCTGTGCTCAGTTGGAAAGTGTAGGACGTGTCTGGGTAGCAACCAGTAAGTGTCTGATACAAGCCGCTAAGAGGGGATGCGGAGGAAGGTATCTGCTCAGGGAAGCTACTTCAGGTGCGTACTCATTCATAACAGTGTCTCTCCTTTGAGGATGAAGATAGAACAGGGAACGACTACGGGCACATTAGGTACTGTGAGTAAAGGGCATGCTAAGGCGCTTAAGCCTGCCAAACACATATTGGATGTTCACCACCAGTGCAGATCCGCACTTAGTTTCTGCGTCGAAAACGCTTCCTACACTGAGAGGGAAGGGTGCTTTAGGAGGGATTCACTGCAGTGTTACGTCTGTTAAAGAAGGATGCTTTTGGGACTGACTCGGTGGTAACCGCATTAGGCGCACATAGCTTTCCAGTCTCAGACGTCTAACCGTTAGACTATAGGAAGTTCTGTTTAAGGGAAACTCCTTCATGCGGAATGTCACTTCTCACAGTGTCTTTGCAGTGGAGAAAAGAAGATAGAACAAGGACGGACAGAGAGAACGATGCAAACCGTGATTGAAGTACAGGGTAAGCCTCGTAGGCCTCTATTATGCATACTGGTAGTTCAACACCGGAGATGTTCCACAGTGTCTACCTCTTCTCAAAACACTTCCAGTATATGAGGGAACTCTGCTACATTAAGTTCTCACGACAGAGATGCGTCTGTGCTCAGTTGGAAAGTGTAGGACGTGTCTGGGTAGCAACCAGTAAGTGTCTGATACAAGCCGCTAAGAGGGGATGCGGAGGAAGGTATCTGCTCAGGGAAGCTACTTCAGGTGCGTACTCATTCATAACAGTGTCTCTCCTTTGAGGATGAAGATAGAACAGGGAACGACTACGGGCACATTAGGTACTGTGAGTAAAGGGCATGCTAAGGCGCTTAAGCCTGCCAAACACATATTGGATGTTCACCACCAGTGCAGATCCGCACTTAGTTTCTGCGTCGAAAACGCTTCCTACACTGAGAGGGAAGTGTGCTTTAGGAGGGATTCACTGCAGTGTTACGTCTGTTAAAGAAGGATGCTTTTGGGACTGACTCTGTGGTAACCGCATTAGGCGCACATAGCTTTCCAGTCTCAGACGTCTAACCGTTAGACTATAGGAAGTTCTGTTTAAGGGAAACTCCTTCATGCGGAATGTCACTTCTCACAGTGTCTTTGCAGTGGAGAAAAGAAGATAGAACAAGGACGGACAGAGAGAACGATGCAAACCGTGATTGAAGTACAGGGTAAGCCTCGTAGGCCTCTATTATGCATACTGGTAGTTCAACACCGGAGATGTTCCACAGTGTCTACCTCTTCTCAAAACACTTCCAGTATATGAGGGAACTCTGCTACATTAAGTTCTCACGACAGAGATGCATCTGTGCTCAGTTGGAAAGTGTAGGACGTGTCTGGGTAGCAACCAGTAAGTGTCTGATACAAGCCGCTAAGAGGGGATGCGGAGGAAGGTATCTGCTCAGGGAAGCTACTTCAGGTGCGTACTCATTCATAACAGTGTCTCTCCTTTGAGGATGAAGATAGAACAGGGAACGACTACGGGCACATTAGGTACTGTGAGTAAAGGGCATGCTAAGGCGCTTAGGCCTGCCAAACACATATTGGATGTTCACCACCAGTGCAGATCCGCACTTAGTTTCTGCGTCGAAAACGCTTCCTACACTGAGAGGGAAGTGTGCTTTAGGAGGGATTCACTGCAGTGTTACGTCTGTTAAAGAAGGAAGCTTTTGGGACTGACTCTGTGGTAACCCCAATAGGCGCACATAGCTTTCCAGTCTCAGCCGTTTATCCGTTGGACTATAGCAAGTTCTGTTTAAGGGAAACTCCTTCATGCGGAATGTCACTTCTCACAGTGTCTTTCCAGTGGAGGAAAGAAGATAGAACAACGACGGACAGAGAGAACGTTGCAACCCGTGAGTGAAGTACAGGGTAAGGCACCTAAGCCTCTATGATGCATACTGGATGTTCAACACCTGGGATTTTCCACAATGTCTACCACTTCTCAAAACACTTCCAATATAGGAGGGAACTGTGCTACCGTAAGTTCTAATGACAGGGATGCATCTGTGCAAGGTTGAAAACTCGAGGATGTGTCTGGGTAGCAAACATGAAGTGTCTCATAAAGGCACCTTAGACTGGATGCGTAGTAGGTATCTGCTAGGGAAGCTACTTCAGTTTTGTACTCATTCATAACAGTGCTTCTCCTTGGAGGAATGAAGGAAGAACACGGACGGACTAGGGGCACAGTAGGTACTGTGAATAAAGGGCAGGCTATGAACCTTACGCCTGCCAACCACATATTGGATGTTCACCACCAGTGTTGATCCGCACATAGGTTCTGCGTCTAAAACGCTTCCAACACTGAGAGGGAAGTGTGCTTTAGGAGGGATTCACTGCAGTGTTACGTCTGTTAAAGAAGGATGCTTTTGGGACTGACTCGGTGGTAACTGCATTAGGCGCACATAGCTTTCCAGTCTCAGACGTCTAACCGTTAGACTATAGGAAGTTCTGTTTAAGGGAAACTCCTTCATGCGGAATGTCACTTCTCACAGTGTCTTTGCAGTGGAGAAAAGAAGATAGAACAAGGACGGACAGAGAGAACGATGCAAACCGTGATTGAAGTACAGGGTAAGCCTCGTAGGCCTCTATTATGCATACTGGTAGTTCAACACCGGAGATGTTCCACAGTGTCTACCTCTTCTCAAAACACTTCCAGTATATGAGGGAACTCTGCTACATTAAGTTCCCACGACAGAGATGCGTCTGTGCTCAGTTGGAAAGTGTAGGACGTGTCTGGGTAGCAACCAGTAAGTGTCTGATACAAGCCGCTAAGAGGGGATGCGGAGGAAGGTATCTGCTCAGGGAAGCTACTTCAGGTGCGTACTCATTCATAACAGTGTCTCTCCTTTGAGGATGAAGATAGAACAGGGAACGACTACGGGCACATTAGGTACTGTGAGTAAAGGGCATGCTAAGGCGCTTAAGCCTGCCAAACACATATTGGATGTTCACCACCAGTGCAGATCCGCACTTAGTTTCTGCGTCGAAAACGCTTCCTACACTGAGAGGGAAGGGTGCTTTAGGAGGGATTCACTGCAGTGTTACGTCTGTTAAAGAAGGATGCTTTTGGGACTGACTCGGTGGTAACCGCATTAGGCGCACATAGCTTTCCAGTCTCAGACGTCTAACCGTTAGACTATAGGAAGTTCTGTTTAAGGGAAACTCCTTCATGCGGAATGTCACTTCTCACAGTGTCTTTGCAGTGGAGAAAAGAAGATAGAACAAGGACGGACAGAGAGAACGATGCAAACCGTGATTGAAGTACAGGGTAAGCCTCGTAGGCCTCTATTATGCATACTGGTAGTTCAACACCGGAGATGTTCCACAGTGTCTACCTCTTCTCAAAACACTTCCAGTATATGAGGGAACTCTGCTACATTAAGTTCTCACGACAGAGATGCGTCTGTGCTCAGTTGGAAAGTGTAGGACGTGTCTGGGTAGCAACCAGTAAGTGTCTGATACAAGCCGCTAAGAGGGGATGCGGAGGAAGGTATCTGCTCAGGGAAGCTACTTCAGGTGCGTACTCATTCATAACAGTGTCTCTCCTTTGAGGATGAAGATAGAACAGGGAACGACTACGGGCACATTAGGTACTGTGAGTAAAGGGCATGCTAAGGCGCTTAAGCCTGCCAAACACATATTGGATGTTCACCACCAGTGCAGATCCGCACTTAGTTTCTGCGTCGAAAACGCTTCCTACACTGAGAGGGAAGTGTGCTTTAGGAGGGATTCACTGCAGTGTTACGTCTGTTAAAGAAGGATGCTTTTGGGACTGACTCTGTGGTAACCGCATTAGGCGCACATAGCTTTCCAGTCTCAGACGTCTAACCGTTAGACTATAGGAAGTTCTGTTTAAGGGAAACTCCTTCATGCGGAATGTCACTTCTCACAGTGTCTTTGCAGTGGAGAAAAGAAGATAGAACAAGGACGGACAGAGAGAACGATGCAAACCGTGATTGAAGTACAGGGTAAGCCTCGTAGGCCTCTATTATGCATACTGGTAGTTCAACACCGGAGATGTTCCACAGTGTCTACCTCTTCTCAAAACACTTCCAGTATATGAGGGAACTCTGCTACATTAAGTTCTCACGACAGAGATGCGTCTGTGCTCAGTTGGAAAGTGTAGGACGTGTCTGGGTAGCAACCAGTAAGTGTCTGATACAAGCCGCTAAGAGGGGATGCGGAGGAAGGTATCTGCTCAGGGAAGCTACTTCAGGTGCGTACTCATTCATAACAGTGTCTCTCCTTTGAGGATGAAGATAGAACAGGGAACGACTACGGGCACATTAGGTACTGTGAGTAAAGGGCATGCTAAGGCGCTTAAGCCTGCCAAACACATATTGGATGTTCACCACCAGTGCAGATCCGCACTTAGTTTCTGCGTCGAAAACGCTTCCTACACTGAGAGGGAAGTGTGCTTTAGGAGGGATTCACTGCAGTGTTACGTCTGTTAAAGAAGGAAGCTTTTGGGACTGACTCTGTGGTAACCCCAATAGGCGCACATAGCTTTCCAGTCTCAGCCGTCTATCCGTTGGACTATAGCAAGTTCTGTTTAAGGGAAACTCCTTCATGCGGAATGTCACTTCTCACAGTGTCTTTCCAGTGGAGGAAAGAAGATAGAACAACGACGGACAGAGAGAACGTTGCAACCCGTGAGTGAAGTACAGGGTAAGGCACCTAAGCCTCTATGATGCATACTGGATGTTCAACACCTGGGATTTTCCACAATGTCTACCACTTCTCAAAACACTTCCAATATAGGAGGGAACTGTGCTACCGTAAGTTCTAATGACAGGGATGCATCTGTGCAAGGTTGAAAACTCGAGGATGTGTCTGGGTAGCAAACATGAAATGTCTCATAAAGGCACCTTAGACTGGATGCGTAGGAGGTATCTGCTCAGGGAAGCTACTTCAGGTTTGAACTCATTCATTACAGTGCTTCTCCTTGGAGGAATGAAGGAAGAACACGGACGGACTAGGGTCACAGTAGGTACTGTGAATAAAGGGCAGGCTATGAACCTTACGCCTGCCAACCACATATTGGATGTTCACCACCAGTGTTGATCCGCACATAGGTTCTGCGTCTAAAACGCTTCCAACACTGAGAGGGAAGTGTGCTTTAGGAGGGATTCACTGCAGTGTTACGTCTGTTAAAGAAGGATGCTTTTGGGACTGACTCTGTGGTAACCGCATTAGGCGCACATAGCTTTCCAGTCTCAGACGTCTAACCGTTAGACTATAGGAAGTTCTGTTTAAGGGAAACTCCTTCATGCGGAATGTCACTTCTCACAGTGTCTTTGCAGTGGAGAAAAGAAGATAGAACAAGGACGGACAGAGAGAACGATGCAAACCGTGATTGAAGTACAGGGTAAGCCTCGTAGGCCTCTATTATGCATACTGGTAGTTCAACACCGGAGATGTTCCACAGTGTCTACCTCTTCTCAAAACACTTCCAGTATATGAGGGAACTCTGCTACATTAAGTTCTCACGACAGAGATGCGTTTGTGCTCAGTTGGAAAGTGTAGGACGTGTCTGGGTAGCAACCAGTAAGTGTCTGATACAAGCCGCTAAGAGGGGATGCGGAGGAAGGTATGTGCTCAGGGAAGCTACTTCAGGTGCGTACTCATTCATAACAGTGTCTCTCCTTTGAGGATGAAGATAGAACAGGGAACGACTACGGGCACATTAGGTACTGTGAGTAAAGGGCATGCTAAGGCGCTTAAGCCTGCCAAACACATATTGGATGTTCACCACCAGTGCAGATCCGCACTTAGTTTCTGCGTCGAAAACGCTTCCTACACTGAGAGGGAAGTGTGCTTTAGGAGGGATTCACTGCAGTGTTACGTCTGTTAAAGAAGGATGCTTTTGGGACTGACTCGGTGGTAACCGCATTAGGCGCACATAGCTTTCCAGTCTCAGACGTCTAACCGTTAGACTATAGGAAGTTCTGTTTAAGGGAAACTCCTTCATGCGGAATGTCACTTCTCACAGTGTCTTTGCAGTGGAGAAAAGAAGATAGAACAAGGACGGACAGAGAGAACGATGCAAACCGTGATTGAAGTACAGGGTAAGCCTCGTAGGCCTCTATTATGCATACTGGTAGTTCAACACCGGAGATGTTCCACAGTGTCTACCTCTTCTCAAAACACTTCCAGTATATGAGGGAACTCTGCTACATTAAGTTCTCACGACAGAGATGCGTCTGTGCTCAGTTGGAAAGTGTAGGACGTGTCTGGGTAGCAACCAGTAAGTGTCTGATACAAGCCGCTAAGAGGGGATGCGGAGGAAGGTATCTGCTCAGGGAAGCTACTTCAGGTGCGTACTCATTCATAACAGTGTCTCTCCTTTGAGGATGAAGATAGAACAGGGAAAGATACGGGCACATTAGGTACTGTGAGTAAAGGGCATGCTAAGGCGCTTAAGCCTGCCAAACACATATTGGATGTTCACCACCAGTGCAGATCCGCACTTAGTTTCTGCGTCGAAAACGCTTCCTACACTGAGAGGGAAGTGTGCTTTAGGAGGGATTCACTGCAGTGTTACGTCTGTTAAAGAAGGAAGCTTTTGGGACTGACTCTGTGGTAACCCCAATAGGCGCACATAGCTTTCCAGTCTCAGCCGTCTATCCGTTGGACTATAGCAAGTTCTGTTTAAGGGAAACTCCTTCATGCGGAATGTCACTTCTCACAGTGTCTTTCCAGTGGAGGAAAGAAGATAGAACAACGACGGACAGAGAGAACGTTGCAACCCGTGAGTGAAGTACAGGGTAAGGCACCTAAGCCTCTATGATGCATACTGGATGTTCAACACCTGGGATTTTCCACAATGTCTACCACTTCTCAAAACACTTCCAATATAGGAGGGAACTGTGCTACCGTAAGTTCTAATGACAGGGATGCATCTGTGCAAGGTTGAAAACTCGAGGATGTGTCTGGGTAGCAAACATGAAGTGTCTCATAAAGGCACCTTAGACTGGATGCGTAGTAGGTATCTGGTAGGGAAGCTACTTCAGTTTTGTACTCATTCATAACAGTGCTTCTCCTTGGAGGAATGAAGGAAGAACACGGACGGACTAGGGGCACAGTAGGTACTGTGAATAAAGGGCAGGCTATGAACCTTACGCCTGCCAACCACATATTGGATGTTCACCACCAGTGTTGATCCGCACATAGGTTCTGCGTCTAAAACGCTTCCAACACTGAGAGGGAAGTGTGCTTTAGGAGGGATTCACTGCAGTGTTACGTCTGTTAAAGAAGGATGCTTTTGGGACTGACTCTGTGGTAACCGCATTAGGCGCACATAGCTTTCCAGTCTCAGACGTCTAACCGTTAGACTATAGGAAGTTCTGTTTAAGGGAAACTCCTTCATGCGGAATGTCACTTCTCACAGTGTCTTTGCAGTGGAGAAAAGAAGATAGAACAAGGACGGACAGAGAGAACGATGCAAACCGTGATTGAAGTACAGGGTAAGCCTCGTAGGCCTCTATTATGCATACTGGTAGTTCAACACCGGAGATGTTCCACAGTGTCTACCTCTTCTCAAAACACTTCCAGTATATGAGGGAACTCTGCTACATTAAGTTCCCACGACAGAGATGCGTCTGTGCTCAGTTGGAAAGTGTAGGACGTGTCTGGGTAGCAACCAGTAAGTGTCTGATACAAGCCGCTAAGAGGGGATGCGGAGGAAGGTATCTGCTCAGGGAAGCTACTTCAGGTGCGTACTCATTCATAACAGTATCTCTCCTTTGAGGATGAAGATAGAACAGGGAACGACTACGGGCACATTAGGTACTGTGAGTAAAGGGCATGCTAAGGCGCTTAAGCCTGCCAAACACATATTGGATGTTCACCACCAGTGCAGATCCGCACTTAGTTTCTGCGTCGAAAACGCTTCCTACACTGAGAGGGAAGTGTGCTTTAGGAGGGATTCACTGCAGTGTTACGTCTGTTAAAGAAGGAAGCTTTTGGGACTGACTCTGTGGTAACCCCAATAGGCGCACATAGCTTTCCAGTCTCAGCCGTCTATCCGTTGGACTATAGCAAGTTCTGTTTAAGGGAAACTCCTTCATGCGGAATGTCACTTCTCACAGTGTCTTTCCAGTGGAGGAAAGAAGATAGAACAACGACGGACAGAGAGAACGTTGCAACCCGTGAGTGAAGTACAGGGTAAGGCACCTAAGCCTCTATGATGCATACTGGATGTTCAACACCTGGGATTTTCCACAATGTCTACCACTTCTCAAAACACTTCCAATATAGGAGGGAACTGTGCTACCGTAAGTTCTAATGACAGGGATGCATCTGTGCAAGGTTGAAAACTCGAGGATGTGTCTGGGTAGCAAACATGAAGTGTCTCATAAAGGCACCTTAGACTGGATGCGTAGTAGGTATCTGGTAGGGAAGCTACTTCAGTTTTGTACTCATTCATAACAGTGCTTCTCCTTGGAGGAATGAAGGAAGAACACGGACGGACTAGGGGCACAGTAGGTACTGTGAATAAAGGGCAGGCTATGAACCTTACGCCTGCCAACCACATATTGGATGTTCACCACCAGTGTTGATCCGCACATAGGTTCTGCGTCTAAAACGCTTCCAACACTGAGAGGGAAGTGTGCTTTAGGAGGGATTCACTGCAGTGTTACGTCTGTTAAAGAAGGATGCTTTTGGGACTGACTCTGTGGTAACCGCATTAGGCGCACATAGCTTTCCAGTCTCAGACGTCTAACCGTTAGACTATAGGAAGTTCTGTTTAAGGGAAACTCCTTCATGCGGAATGTCACTTCTCACAGTGTCTTTGCAGTGGAGAAAAGAAGATAGAACAAGGACGGACAGAGAGAACGATGCAAACCGTGATTGAAGTACAGGGTAAGCCTCGTAGGCCTCTATTATGCATACTGGTAGTTCAACACCGGAGATGTTCCACAGTGTCTACCTCTTCTCAAAACACTTCCAGTATATGAGGGAACTCTGCTACATTAAGTTCTCACGACAGAGATGCGTCTGTGCTCAGTTGGAAAGTGTAGGACGTGTCTGGGTAGCAACCAGTAAGTGTCTGATACAAGCCGCTAAGAGGGGATGCGGAGGAAGGTATCTGCTCAGGGAAGCTACTTCAGGTGCGTACTCATTCATAACAGTGTCTCTCCTTTGAGGATGAAGATAGAACAGGGAACGACTACGGGCACATTAGGTACTGTGAGTAAAGGGCATGCTAAGGCGCTTAAGCCTGCCAAACACATATTGGATGTTCACCACCAGTGCAGATCCGCAATTAGTTTCTGCGTCGAAAACGCTTCCTACACTGAGAGGGAAGTGTGCTTTAGGAGGGATTCACTGCAGTGTTACGTCTGTTAAAGAAGGATGCTTTTGGGACTGACTCGGTGGTAACCGCATTAGGCGCACATAGCTTTCCAGTCTCAGACGTCTAACCGTTAGACTATAGGAAGTTCTGTTTAAGGGAAACTCCTTCATGCGGAATGTCACTTCTCACAGTGTCTTTGCAGTGGAGAAAAGAAGATAGAACAAGGACGGACAGAGAGAACGATGCAAACCGTGATTGAAGTACAGGGTAAGCCTCGTAGGCCTCTATTATGCATACTGGTAGTTCAACACCGGAGATCTTCCACAGTGTCTACCTCTTCTCAAAACACTTCCAGTATATGAGGGAACTCTGCTACATTAAGTTCTCACGACAGAGATGCGTCTGTGCTCAGTTGGAAAGTGTAGGACGTGTCTGGGTAGCAACCAGTAAGTGTCTGATACAAGCCGCTAAGAGGGGATGCGGAGGAAGGTATCTGCTCAGGGAAGCTACTTCAGGTGCGTACTCATTCATAACAGTGTCTCTCCTTTGAGGATGAAGATAGAACAGGGAACGACTACGGGCACATTAGGTACTGTGAGTAAAGGGCATGCTAAGGCGCTTAAGCCTGCCAAACACATATTGGATGTTCACCACCAGTGCAGATCCGCACTTAGTTTCTGCGTCGAAAACGCTTCCTACACTGAGAGGGAAGTGTGCTTTAGGAGGGATTCACTGCAGTGTTACGTCTGTTAAAGAAGGAAGCTTTTGGGACTGACTCTGTGGTAACCCCAATAGGCGCACATAGCTTTCCAGTCTCAGCCGTCTATCCGTTGGACTATAGCAAGTTCTGTTTAAGGGAAACTCCTTCATGCGGAATGTCACTTCTCACAGTGTCTTTCCAGTGGAGGAAAGAAGATAGAACAACGACGGACAGAGAGAACGTTGCAACCCGTGAGTGAAGTACAGGGTAAGGCACCTAAGCCTCTATGATGCATACTGGATGTTCAACACCTGGGATTTTCCACAATGTCTACCACTTCTCAAAACACTTCCAATATAGGAGGGAACTGTGCTACCGTAAGTTCTAATGACAGGGATGCATCTGTGCAAGGTTGAAAACTCGAGGATGTGTCTGGGTAGCAAACATGAAGTGTCTCATAAAGGCACCTTAGACTGGATGCGTAGGAGGTATCTGCTCAGGAAAGCTACTTCAGTTTTGAACTCATTCATAACAGTGCTTCTCCTTGGAGGAATGAAGGAAGAACACGGACGGACTAGGGGCACATTAGGTACTGTGAATAAAGGGCAGGCTATGAACCTTACGCCTGCCAACCACATATTGTATGTTCACCACCAGTGTTGATCCGCACATAGGTTCTGCGTCTAAAACGCTTCCAACACTGAGAGGGAAGTGTGCTTTAGGAGGGATCACTGCAGTGTTACGTCTGTTAAAGAAGGATGCTTTTGGGACTGACTCTGTGGTAACTGCATTAGGCGCACATAGCTTTCCAGTCTCAGACGTCTAACCGTTAGACTATAGGAAGTTCTGTTTAAGGGAAACTCCTTCATGCGGAATGTCACTTCTCACAGTGTCTTTGCAGTGGAGAAAAGAAGATAGAACAAGGACGGACAGAGAGAACGATGCAAACCGTGATTGAAGTACAGGGTAAGCCTCCTAGGCCTCTATTATGCATACTGGTAGTTCAACACCGGAGATGTTCCACAGTGTCTACCTCTTCTCAAAACACTTCCAGTATATGAGGGAACTCTGCTACATTAAGTTCTCACGACAGAGATGCGTCTGTGCTCAGTTGGAAAGTGTAGGACGTGTCTGGGTAGCAACCAGTAAGTGTCTGATACAAGCCGCTAAGAGGGGATGCGGAGGAAGGTATCTGCTCAGGGAAGCTACTTCAGGTGCGTACTCATTCATAACAGTATCTCTCCTTTGAGGATGAAGATAAACAGGGAACGACTACGGGCACATTAGGTACTGTGAGTAAAGGGCATGCTAAGGCGCTTAAGCCTGCCAAACACATATTGGATGTTCACCACCAGTGCAGATCCGCACTTAGTTTCTGCGTCGAAAACGCTTCCTACACTGAGAGGGAAGTGTGCTTTAGGAGGGATTCACTGCAGTGTTACGTCTGTTAAAGAAGGATGCTTTTGGGACTGACTCTGTGGTAACCGCATTAGGCGCACATAGCTTTCCAGTCTCAGACGTCTAACCGTTAGACTATAGGAAGTTCTGTTTAAGGGAAACTCCTTCATGCGGAATGTCACTTCTCACAGTGTCTTTGCAGTGGAGAAAAGAAGATAGAACAAGGACGGACAGAGAGATCGATGCAAACCGTGATTGAAGTACAGGGTAAGCCTCGTAGGCCTCTATTATGCATACTGGTAGTTCAACACCGGAGATGTTCCACAGTGTCTACCTCTTCTCAAAACACTTCCAGTATATGAGGGAACTCTGCTACATTAAGTTCTCACGACAGAGATGCGTCTGTGCTCAGTTGGAAAGTGTAGGACGTGTCTGGGTAGCAACCAGTAAGTGTCTGATACAAGCCGCTAAGAGGGGATGCGGAGGAAGGTATCTGCTCAGGGAAGCTACTTCAGGTGCGTACTCATTCATAACAGTGTCTCTCCTTTGAGGATGAAGATAGAACAGGGAACGACTACGGGCACATTAGGTACTGTGAGTAAAGGGCATGCTAAGGCGCTTAAGCCTGCCAAACACATATTGGATGTTCACCACCAGTGCAGATCCGCACTTAGTTTCTGCGTCGAAAACGCTTCCTACACTGAGAGGGAAGTGTGCTTTAGGAGGGATTCACTGCAGTGTTACGTCTGTTAAAGAAGGAAGCTTTTGGGACTGACTCTGTGGTAACCCCAATAGGCGCACATAGCTTTCCAGTCTCAGCCGTCTATCCGTTGGACTATAGCAAGTTCTGTTTAAGGGAAACTCGTTCATGCGGAATGTCACTTCTCACAGTGTCTTTGCAGTGGAGGAAAGAAGATAGAACAACGACGGACAGAGAGAACGTTGCAACCCGTGAGTGAAGTACAAGGTAAGGCACCTAAGCCTCTATGATGCATACTGGATGTTCAACACCTGGGATTTTCCACAATGTCTACCACTTCTCAAAACACTTCCAATATAGGAGGGAACTGTGCTACTGTAAGTTCTAATGACAGGGATGCATCTGTGCAAGGTTGAAAACTCGAGGATGTGTCTGGGTAGCAAACATGAAGTGTCTCATAAAGGCACCTTAGACTGGATGCGTAGTAGGTATCTGCTAGGGAAGCTACTTCAGTTTTGTACTCATTCATAACAGTGCTTCTCCTTGGAGGAATGAAGGAAGAACACGGACGGACTAGGGGCACAGTAGGTACTGTGAATAAAGGGCAGGCTATGAACCTTACGCCTGCCAACCACATATTGGATGTTCACCACCAGTGTTGATCCGCACATAGGTTCTGCGTCTAAAACGCTTCCAACACTGAGAGGGAAGTGTGCTTTAGGAGGGATCACTGCAGTGTTACGTCTGTTAAAGAAGGATCCTTTTGGGACTGACTCTGTGGTAACCGCATTAGGCGCACATAGCTTTCCAGTCTCAGACGTCTAACCGTTAGACTATAGGAAGTTCTGTTTAAGGGAAACTCCTTCATGCGGAATGTCACTTCTCACAGTGTCTTTGCAGTGGAGAAAAGAAGATAGAACAAGGACGGACAGAGAGAACGATGCAAACCGTGATTGAAGTACAGGGTAAGCCTCGTAGGCCTCTATTATGCATACTGGTAGTTCAACACCGGAGATGTTCCACAGTGTCTAACTCTTCTCAAAACACTTCCAGTATATGAGGGAACTCTGCTACATTAAGTTCTCACGACAGAGATGCGTCTGTGCTCAGTTGGAAAGTGTAGGACGTGTCTGGGTAGCAACCAGTAAGTGTCTGATACAAGCCGCTAAGAGGGGATGCGGAGGAAGGTATCTGCTCAGGGAAGCTACTTCAGGTGCGTACTCATTCATAACAGTGTCTCTCCTTTGAGGATGAAGATAGAACAGGGAACGACTATGGGCACATTAGGTACTGTGAGTAAAGGGCATGCTAAGGCGCTTAAGCCTGCCAAACACATATTGGATGTTCACCACCAGTGCAGATCCGCACTTAGTTTCTGCGTCGAAAACGCTTCCTACACTGAGAGGGAAGTGTGCTTTAGGAGGGATTCACTGCAGTGTTACGTCTGTTAAAGAAGGATGCTTTTGGGACTGACTCTGTGGTAACCGCATTAGGCGCACATAGCTTTCCAGTCTCAGACGTCTAACCGTTAGACTATAGGAAGTTCTGTTTAAGGGAAACTCCTTCATGCGGAATGTCACTTCTCACAGTGTCTTTGCAGTGGAGAAAAGAAGATAGAACAAGGACGGACAGAGAGAACGATGCAAACCGTGATTGAAGTACAGGGTAAGCCTCGTAGGCCTCTATAATGCATACTGGTAGTTCAACACCGGAGATGTTCCACAGTGTCTACCACTTCTCAAAACACTTCCAGTATATGAGGGAACTCTGCTACATTACGTTCCCACGACAGAGATGGGTCTGTGCTCAGTTGGAAAGTGTAGGACGTGTCTGGGTAGCAACCAGTAAGTGTCTGATACAAGCCGCTAAGAGGGGATGCGGAGGAAGGTATCTGCTCAGGGAAGCTACTTCAGGTGCGTACTCATTCATAAGAGTGTCTCTCCTTTGAGGATGAAGATAGAACAGGGAACGACTACGGGCACATTAGGTACTGTGAGTAAAGGGCATGCTAAGGCGCTTAAGCCTGCCAAACACATATTGGATGTTCACCACCAGTGCAGATCCGCACTTAGTTTCTGCGTCGAAAACGCTTCCTACACTGAGAGGGAAGTGTGCTTTAGGAGGGATTCACTGCAGTGTTACGTCTGTTAAAGAAGGATGCTTTTGGGACTGACTCGGTGGTAACCGCATTAGGCGCACATAGCTTTCCAGTCTCAGACGTCTAACTGTTAGACTATAGGAAGTTCTGTTTAAGGGAAACTCCTTCATGCGGAATGTCACTTCTCACAGTGTCTTTGCAGTGGAGAAAAGAAGATAGAACAAGGACGGACAGAGAGAACGATGCAAACCGTGATTGAAGTACAGGGTAAGCCTCGTAGGCCTCTATTATGCATACTGGTAGTTCAACACCGGAGATGTTCCACAGTGTCTACCTCTTCTCAAAACACTTCCCGTATATGAGGGAACTCTGCTACATTAAGTTCTCACGACAGAGATGCGTCTGTGCTCAGTTGGAAAGTGTAGGACGTGTCTGGGTAGCAACCAGTAAGTGTCTGATCCAAGCCGCTAAGAGGGGATGCGGAGGAAGGTATCTGCTCAGGGAAGCTACTTCAGGTGCGTACTCATTCATAACATTGTCTCTCCTTTGAGGATGAAGATAGAACAGGGAACGACTACGGGCACATTAGGTACTGTGAGTAAAGGGCATGCTAAGGCGCTTAAGCCTGCCAAACACATATTGGATGTTCACCACCAGTGCAGATCCGCACTTAGTTTCTGCGTCGAAAACGCTTCCTACCCTGAGAGGGAAGTGTGCTTTAGGAGGGATTCACTGCAGTGTTACGTCTGTTAAAGAAGGAAGCTTTTGGGACTGACTCTGTGGTAACCCCAATAGGCGCACATAGCTTTCCAGTCTCAGCCGTCTATCCGTTGGACTATAGCAAGTTCTGTTTAAGGGAAACTCCTTCATGCGGAATGTCACTTCTCACAGTGTCTTTGCAGTGGAGAAAAGAAGATAGAACAAGGACGGACAGAGAGAACGATGCAAACCGTGATTGAAGTACAGGGTAAGCCTCGTAGGCCTCTATTATGCATACTGGTAGTTCAACACCGGAGATGTTCCACAGTGTCTACCTCTTCTCAAAACACTTCCAGTATATGAGGGAACTCTGCTACATTAAGTTCTCACGACAGAGATGCGTCTGTGCTCAGTTGGAAAGTGTAGGACGTGTCTGGGTAGCAACCAGTAAGTGTCTGATACAAGCCGCTAAGAGGGGATGCGGAGGAAGGTATCTGCTCAGGGAAGCTACTTCAGGTGCGTACTCATTCATAACAGTGTCTCTCCTTTGAGGATGAAGATAGAACAGGGAACGACTACGGGCACATTAGGTACTGTGAGTAAAGGGCATGCTAAGGCGCTTAAGCCTGCCAAACACAT
Source organism: Neogale vison (assembly GCF_020171115.1). Lineage (NCBI taxonomy): Eukaryota > Metazoa > Chordata > Mammalia > Carnivora > Mustelidae > Neogale > Neogale vison. Next base: position 2,333,672 of record NW_025334856.1, read on the forward strand.
ATTGGATGTTCACCACCAGTGCAGATCCGCACTTAGTTTCTGCGTCGAAAACGCTTCCTACACTGAGAGGGAAGTGTGCTTTAGGAGGGATTCACTGCAGTGTTACGTCTTTTAAAGAAGGATGCTTTTGGGACTGACTCGGTGGTAACCGCATTAGGCGCACATAGCTTTCCAGTCTCAGACGTCTAACCGTTAGACTATAGGAAGTTCTGTTTAAGGGAAACTCCTTCATGCGGAATGTCACTTCTCACAGTGTCTTTGCAGTGGAGAAAAGAAGATAGAACAAGGACGGACAGAGAGAACGATGCAAACCGTGATTGAAGTACAGGGTAAGCCTCGTAGGCCTCTATTATGCATACTGGTAGTTCAACACCGGAGATGTTCCACAGTGTCTACCTCTTCTCAAAACACTTCCAGTATATGAGGGAACTCTGCTACATTAAGTTCTCACGACAGAGATGCGTCTGTGCTCAGTTGGAAAGTGTAGGACGTGTCTGGGTAGCAACCAGTAAGTGTCTGATACAAGCCGCTAAGAGGGGATGCGGAGGAAGGTATCTGCTCAGGGAAGCTACTTCAGGTGCGTACTCATTCATAACAGTGTCTCTCCTTTGAGGATGAAGATAGAACAGGGAACGACTACGGGCACATTAGGTACTGTGAGTAAAGGGCATGCTAAGGCGCTTAAGCCTGCCAAACACATATTGGATGTTCACCACCAGTGCAGATCCGCACTTAGTTTCTGCGTCGAAAACGCTTCCTACCCTGAGAGGGAAGTGTGCATTAGGAGGGATTCACTGCAGTGTTACGTCTGTTAAAGAAGGAAGCTTTTGGGACTGACTCTGTGGTAACCCCAATAGGCGCACATAGCTTTCCAGTCTCAGCCGTCTATCCGTTGGACTATAGCAAGTTCTGTTTAAGGGAAACTCCTTCATGCGGAATGTCACTTCTCACAGTGTCTTTCCAGTGGAGGAAAGAAGATAGAACAACGACGGACAGAGAGAACGTTGCAACCCGTGAGTGAAGTACAGGGTAAGGCACCTAAGCCTCTATGATGCATACTGGATGTTCAACACCTGGGAATTTCCACAATGTCTACCACATCTCAAAACACTTCCAATATAGGAGGGAACTGTGCTACCGTAAGTTCTAATGACAGGGATGCATCTGTGCAAGGTTGAAAACTCGAGGATGTGTCTGGGTAGCAAACATGAAGTGTCTCATAAAGGCACCTTAGACTGGATGCGTAGTAGGTATCTGGTAGGGAAGCTACTTCAGTTTTGTACTCATTCATAACAGTGCTTCTCCTTGGAGGAATGAAGGAAGAACACGGACGGACTAGGGGCACAGTAGGTACTGTGAATAAAGGGCAGGCTATGAACCTTACGCCTGCCAACCACATATTGGATGTTCACCACCAGTGTTGATCCGCACATAGGTTCTGCGTCTAAAACGCTTCCAACACTGAGAGGGAAGTGTGCTTTAGGAGGGATTCACTGCAGTGTTACGTCTGTTAAAGAAGGATGCTTTTGGGACTGACTCTGTGGTAACCGCATTAGGCGCACATAGCTTTCCAGTCTCAGACGTCTAACCGTTAGACTATAGGAAGTTCTGTTTAAGGGAAACTCCTTCATGCGGAATGTCACTTCTCACAGTGTCTTTGCAGTGGAGAAAAGAAGATAGAACAAGGACGGACAGAGAGAACGATGCAAACCGTGATTGAAGTACAGGGTAAGCCTCGTAGGCCTCTATTATGCATACTGGTAGTTCAACACCGGAGATGTTCCACACTGTCTACCTCTTCTCAAAACACTTCCAGTATATGAGGGAACTCTGCTACATTAAGTTCTCACGACAGAGATGCGTCTGTGCTCAGTTGGAAAGTGTAGGACGTGTCTGGGTAGCAACCAGTAAGTGTCTGATACAAGCCGCTAAGAGGGGATGCGGAGGAAGGTATCTGCTCAGGGAAGCTAATTCAGGTGCGTACTCATTCATAACAGTGTCTCTCCTTTGAGGATGAAGATAGAACAGGGAACGACTACGGGCACATTAGGTACTGTGAGTAAAGGGCATGCTAAGGCGCTTAAGCCTGCCAAACACATATTGGATGTTCACCACCAGTGCAGATCCGCACTTAGTTTCTGCGTCGAAAACGCTTCCTACACTGAGAGGGAAGTGTGCTTTAGGAGGGATTTACTGCAGTGTTACGTCTGTTAAAGAAGGATGCTTTTGGGACTGACTCTGTGGTAACCGCATTAGGCGCACATAGCTTTCCTGTCTCAGACGTCTAACCGTTAGACTATAGGAAGTTCTGTTTAAGGGAAACTCCTTCATGCGGAATGTCACTTCTCACAGTGTCTTTGCAGTGGAGAAAAGAATATAGAACAAGGACGGACAGAGAGAACGATGCAAACCGTGATTGAAGTACAGGGTAAGCCTCGTAGGCCTCTATTATGCATACTGGTAGTTCAACACCGGAGATGTTCCACAGTGTCTACCTCTTCTCAAAACACTTCCAGTATAGGAGGGAACTCTGCTACATTAAGTTCTCACGACAGAGATGCGTCTGTGCTCAGTTGGAAAGTGTATGACGTGTCTGGGTAGCAACCAGTAAGTGTCTGATACAAGCCGCTAAGAGGGGATGCGGAGGAAGGTATCTGCTCAGGGAAGCTACTTCAGGTGCGTACTCATTCATAACAGTGTCTCTCCTTTGAGGATGAAGATAGAACAGGGAACGACTACGGGCACATTAGGTACTGTGAGTAAAGGGCATGCTAAGGCGCTTAAGCCTGCCAAACACATATTGGATGTTCACCACCAGTGCAGATCCGCACTTAGTTTCTGCGTCGAAAACGCTTCCTACCCTGAGAGGGAAGTGTGCTTTAGGAGGGATTCACTGCAGTGTTACGTCTGTTAAAGAAGGAAGCTTTTGGGACTGACTCTGTGGTAACCCCAATAGGCGCACATAGCTTTCCAGTCTCAGCCGTCTATCCGTTGGACTATAGCAAGTTCTGTTTAAGGGAAACTCCTTCATGCGGAATGTCACTTCTCACAGTGTCTTTGCAGTGGAGAAAAGAAGATAGAACAAGGACGGACAGAGAGAACGATGCAAACCGTGATTGAAGTACAGGGTAAGCCTCGTAGGCCTCTATTATGCATACTGGTAGTTCAAAACCGGAGATGTTCCACAGTGTCTAACTCTTCTCAAAACACTTCCAGTATATGAGGGAACTCTGCTACATTAAGTTCTCACGACAGAGATGCGTCTGTGCTCAGTTGGAAAGTGTAGGACGTGTCTGGGTAGCAACCAGTAAGTGTCTGATACAAGCCGCTAAGAGGGGATGCGGAGGAAGGTATCTGCTCAGGGAAGCTACTTCAGGTGCGTACTCATTCATAAGAGTGTCTCTCCTTTGAGGATGAAGATAGAACAGGGAACGACTACGGGCACATTAGGTACTGTGAGTAAAGGGCATGCTAAGGCGCTTAAGCCTGCCAAACACATATTGGATGTTCACCACCAGTGCAGATCCGCACTTAGTTTCTGCGTCGAAAACGCTTCCTACACTGAGAGGGAAGTGTGCTTTAGGAGGGATTCACTGCAGTGTTACGTCTTTTAAAGAAGGATGCTTTTGGGACTGACTCGGTGGTAACCGCATTAGGCGCACATAGCTTTCCAGTCTCAGACGTCTAACCGTTAGACTATAGGAAGTTCTGTTTAAGGGAAACTCCTTCATGCGGAATGTCACTTCTCACAGTGTCTTTGCAGTGGAGAAAAGAAGATAGAACAAGGACGGACAGAGAGAACGATGCAAACCGTGATTGAAGTACAGGGTAAGCCTCGTAGGCCTCTATTATGCATACTGGTAGTTCAACACCGGAGATGTTCCACAGTGTCTACCTCTTCTCAAAACACTTCCAGTATATGAGGGAACTCTGCTACATTAAGTTCTCACGACAGAGATGCGTCTGTGCTCAGTTGGAAAGTGTAGGACGTGTCTGGGTAGCAACCAGTAAGTGTCTGATACAAGCCGCTAAGAGGGGATGCGGAGGAAGGTATCTGCTCAGGGAAGCTACTTCAGGTGCGTACTCATTCATAACAGTGTCTCTCCTTTGAGGATGAAGATAGAACAGGGAACGACTACGGGCACATTAGGTACTGTGAGTAAAGGGCATGCTAAGGCGCTTAAGCCTGCCAAACACATATTGGATGTTCACCACCAGTGCAGATCCGCACTTAGTTTCTGCGTCGAAAACGCTTCCTACACTGAGAGGGAAGTGTGCATTAGGAGGGATTCACTGCAGTGTTACGTCTGTTAAAGAAGGAAGCTTTTGGGACTGACTCTGTGGTAACCCCAATAGGCGCACATAGCTTTCCAGTCTCAGCCGTCTATCCGTTGGACTATAGCAAGTTCTGTTTAAGGGAAACTCCTTCATGCGGAATGTCACTTCTCACAGTGTCTTTCCAGTGGAGGAAAGAAGATAGAACAACGACGGACAGAGAGAACGTTGAAACCCGTGAGTGAAGTACAGGGTAAGGCACCTAAGCCTCTATGATGCATACTGGATGTTCAACACCTGGGAATTTCCACAATGTCTACCACATCTCAAAACACTTCCAATATAGGAGGGAACTGTGCTACCGTAAGTTCTAATGACAGGGATGATTCTGTGCAAGGTTGAAAACTCGAGGATGTGTCTGGGTAGCAAACATGAAGTGTCTCATAAAGGCACCTTAGACTGGATGCGTAGTAGGTATCTGCTAGGGAAGCTACTTCAGTTTTGTACTCATTCATAACAGTGCTTCTCCTTGGAGGAATGAAGGAAGAACACGGACGGACTAGGGTCACAGTAGGTACTGTGAATAAAGGGCAGGCTATGAACCTTACGCCTGCCAACCACATATTGGATGTTCACCACCAGTGTTGATCCGCACATAGGTTCTGCGTCTAAAACGCTTCCAACACTGAGAGGGAAGTGTGCTTTAGGAGGGATTCACTGCAGTGTTACGTCTGTTAAAGAAGGATGCTTTTGGGACTGACTCTGTGGTAACCGCATTAGGCGCACATAGCTTTCCAGTCTCAGACGTCTAACCGTTAGACTATAGGAAGTTCTGTTTAAGGGAAACTCCTTCATGCGGAATGTCACTTCTCACAGTGTCTTTGCAGTGGAGAAAAGAAGATAGAACAAGGACGGACAGAGAGAACGATGCAAACCGTGATTGAAGTACAGGGTAAGCCTCGAAGGCCTCTATTATGCATACTGGTAGTTCAACACCGGAGATGTTCCACAGTGTCTACCTCTTCTCAAAACACTTCCAGTATATGAGGGAACTCTGCTACATTAAGTTCTCACGACAGAGATGCGTCTGTGCTCAGTTGGAAAGTGTAGGACGTGTCTGGGTAGCAACCAGTAAGTGTCTGATACAAGCCGCTAAGAGGGGATGCGGAGGAAGGTATCTGCTCAGGGAAGCTAATTCAGGTGCGTACTCATTCATAACAGTGTCTCTCCTTTGAGGATGAAGATAGAACAGGGAACGACTACGGGCACATTAGGTACTGTGAGTAAAGGGCATGCTAAGGCGCTTAAGCCTGCCAAACACATATTGGATGTTCACCACCAGTGCAGATCCGCACTTAGTTTCTCCGTCGAAAACGCTTCCTACACTGAGAGGGAAGTGTGCTTTAGGAGGGATTCACTGCAGTGTTACGTCTGTTAAAGAAGGATGCTTTTGGGACTGACTCTGTGGTAACCGCATTAGGCGCACATAGCTTTCCAGTCTCAGACGTCTAACCGTTAGACTATAGGAAGTTCTGTTTAAGGGAAACTCCTTCATGCGGAATGTCACTTCTCACAGTGTCTTTGCAGTGGAGAAAAGAATATAGAACAAGGACGGACAGAGAGAACGATGCAAACCGTGATTGAAGTACAGGGTAAGCCTCGTAGGCCTCTATTATGCATACTGGTAGTTCAACACCGGAGATGTTCCACAGTGTCTACCTCTTCTCAAAACACTTCCAGTATATGAGGGAACTCTGCTACATTAAGTTCTCACGACAGAGATGCGTCTGTGCTCAGTTGGAAAGTGTAGGACGTGTCTGGGTAGCAACCAGTAAGTGTCTGATACAAGCCGCTAAGAGGGGATGCGGAGGAAGGTATCTGCTCAGGGAAGCTACTTCAGGTGCGTACTCATTCATAACAGTGTCTCTCCTTTGAGGATGAAGATAAACAGGGAACGACTACGGGCACATTAGGTACTGTGAGTAAAGGGCATGCTAAGGCGCTTAAGCCTGCCAAACACATATTGGATGTTCACCACCAGTGCAGATCCGCACTTAGTTTCTGCGTCGAAAACGCTTCCTACACTGAGAGGGAAGTGTGCTTTAGGAGGGATTCACTGCAGTGTTACGTCTGTTAAAGAAGGATGCTTTTGGGACTGACTCTGTGGTAACCGCATTAGGCGCACATAGCTTTCCAGTCTCAGACGTCTAACCGTTAGACTATAGGAAGTTCTGTTTAAGGGAAACTCCTTCATGCGGAATGTCACTTCTCACAGTGTCTTTGCAGTGGAGAAAAGAAGATAGAACAAGGACGGACAGAGAGAACGATGCAAACCGTGATTGAAGTACAGGGTAAGCCTCGTAGGCCTCTATTATGCATACTGGTAGTTCAACACCGGAGATGTTCCACAGTGTCTACCTCTTCTCAAAACACTTCCAGTATATGAGGGAACTCTGCTACATTAAGTTCTCACGACAGAGATGCGTCTGTGCTCAGTTGGAAAGTGTAGGACGTGTCTGGGTAGCAACCAGTAAGTGTCTGATACAAGCCGCTAAGAGGGGATGCGGAGGAAGGTATCTGCTCAGGGAAGCTACTTCAGGTGCGTACTCATTCATAACAGTGTCTCTCCTTTGAGGATGAAGATAGAACAGGGAACGACTACGGGCACATTAGGTACTGTGAGTAAAGGGCATGCTAAGGCGCTTAAGCCTGCCAAACACATATTGGATGTTCACCACCAGTGCAGATCCGCACTTAGTTTCTGCGTCGAAAACGCTTCCTACACTGAGAGGGAAGTGTGCTTTAGGAGGGATTCACTGCAGTGTTACGTCTGTTAAAGAAGGAAGCTTTTGGGACTGACTCGGTGGTAACCCCAATAGGCGCACATAGCTTTCCAGTCTCAGCCGTCTATCCGTTGGACTATAGCAAGTTCTGTTTAAGGGAAACTCCTTCATGCGGAATGTCACTTCTCACAGTGTCTTTCCAGTGGAGGAAAGAAGATAGAACAACGACGGACAGAGAGAACGTTGCAACCCGTGAGTGAAGTACAGGGTAAGGCACCTAAGCCTCTATGATGCATACTGGATGTTCAACACCTGGGATTTTCCACAATGTCTACCACTTCTCAAAACACTTCCAATATAGGAGGGAACTGTGCTACCGTAAGTTCTAACGACAGGGATGCATCTGTGCAAGGTTGAAAACTCGAGGATGTGTCTGGGTAGCAAACATGAAGTGTCTCATAAAGGCACCTTAGACTGGATGCGTAGTAGGTATCTGCTAGGGAAGCTACTTCAGTTTTGTACTCATTCATAACAGTGCTTCTCCTTGGAGGAATGAAGGAAGAACACGGACGGACTAGGGGCACAGTAGGTACTGTGAATAAAGGGCAGGCTATGAACCTTACGCCTGCCAACCACATATTGGATGTTCACCACCAGTGTTGATCCGCACATAGGTTCTGCGTCTAAACCGCTTCCAACACTGAGAGGGAAGTGTGCTTTAGGAGGGATTCACTGCAGTGTTACGTCTGTTAAAGAAGGATGCTTTTGGGACTGACTCGGTGGTAACCGCATTAGGCGCACATAGCTTTCCAGTCTCAGACGTCTAACCGTTAGACTATAGGAAGTTCTGTTTAAGGGAAACTCCTTCATGCAGAATGTCACTTCTCACAGTGTCTTTGCAGTGGAGAAAAGAAGATAGAACAAGGACGGACAGAGAGAACGATGCAAACCGTGATTGAAGTACAGGGTAAGCCTCGTAGGCCTCTATTATGCATACTGGTAGTTCAACACCGGAGATGTTCCACAGTGTCTACCTCTTCTCAAAACACTTCCAGTATAGGAGGGAACTCTGCTACATTAAGTTCTCACGACAGAGATGCGTCTGTGCTCAGTTGGAAAGTGTAGGACGTGTCTGGGTAGCAACCAGTAAGTGTCTGATACAAGCCGCTAAGAGGGGATGCGGAGGAAGGTATCTGCTCAGGGAAGCTACTTCAGGTGCGTACTCATTCATAAGAGTGTCTCTCCTTTGAGGATGAAGATAGAACAGGGAACGACTACGGGCACATTAGGTACTGTGAGTAAAGGGCATGCTAAGGCGCTTAAGCCTGCCAAACACATATTGGATGTTCACCACCAGTGCAGATCCGCACTTAGTTTCTGCGTCGAAAACGCTTCCTACACTGAGAGGGAAGTGTGCTTTAGGAGGGATTCACTGCAGTGTTACGTCTGTTAAAGAAGAAAGCTTTTGGGACTGACTCTGTGGTAACCCCAATAGGCGCACATAGCTTTCCAGTCTCAGCCGTCTATCCGTTGGACTATAGCAAGTTCTGTTTAAGGGAAACTCCTTCATGCGGAATGTCACTTCTCACAGTGTCTTTCCAGTGGAGGAAAGAAGATAGAACAACGACGGACAGAGAGAACGTTGCAACCCGTGAGTGAAGTACAGGGTAAGGCACCTAAGCCTCTATGATGCATACTGGATGTTCAACACCTGGGATTTTCCACAATGTCAACCACTTCTCAAAACACTTCCAATATAGGAGGGAACTGTGCTACCGTAAGTTCTAATGACAGGGATGCATCTGTGCAAGGTTGAAAACTCGAGGATGTGTCTGGGTAGCAAACATGAAGTGTCTCATAAAGGCACCTTAGACTGGATGCGTAGTAGGTATCTGGTAGGGAAGCTACTTCAGTTGTACTCATTCATAACAGTGCTTCTCCTTGGAGGAATGAAGGAAGAACACGGACGGACTAGGGGCACAGTAGGTACTGTGAATAAAGGGCAGGCTATGAACCTTACGCCTGCCAACCACATATTGGATGTTCACCACCAGTGTTGATCCGCACATAGGTTCTGCGTCTAAAACGCTTCCAACACTGAGAGGGAAGTGTGCTTTAGGAGGGATTCACTGCAGTGTTACGTCTGTTAAAGAAGGATGCTTTTGGGACTGACTCTGTGGTAACCGCATTAGGCGCACATAGCTTTCCAGTCTCAGACGTCTAACCGTTAGACTATAGGAAGTTCTGTTTAAGGGAAACTCCTTCATGCGGAATGTCACTTCTCACAGTGTCTTTGCAGTGGAGAAAAGAAGATAGAACAAGGACGGACAGAGAGAACGATGCAAACCGTGATTGAAGTACAGGGTAAGCCTCGTAGGCCTCTATTATGCATACTGGTAGTTCAACACCGGAGATGTTCCACAGTGTCTAACTCTTCTCAAAACACTTCCAGTATATGAGGGAACTCTGCTACATTAAGTTCTCACGACAGAGATGCGTCTGTGCTCAGTTGGAAAGTGTAGGCCGTGTCTGGGTAGCAACCAGTAAGTGTCTGATACAAGCCGCTAAGAGGGGATGCGGAGGAAGGTATCTGCTCAGGGAAGCTACTTCAGGTGCGTACTCATTCATAACAGTGTCTCTCCTTTGAGGATGAAGATAGAACAGGGAACGACTACGGGCACATTAGGTACTGTGAGTAAAGGGCATGCTAAGGCGCTTAAACCTGCCAAACACATATTGGATGTTCACCACCAGTGCAGATCCGCACTTAGTTTCTGCGTCGAAAACGCTTCCTACACTGAGAGGGAAGTGTGCTTTAGGAGGGATTCACTGCAGTGTTACGTCTGTTAAAGAAGGAAGCTTTTGGGACTGACTCGGTGGTAACCCCAATAGGCGCACATAGCTTTCCAGTCTCAGCCGTCTATCCGTTGGACTATAGCAAGTTCTGTTTAAGGGAAACTCCTTCATGCGGAATGTCACTTCTCACAGTGTCTTTCCAGTGGAGGAAAGAAGATAGAACAACGACGGACAGAGAGAACGTTGCAACCCGTGAGTGAAGTACAGGGTAAGGCACCTAAGCCTCTATGATGCATACTGGATGTTCAACACCTGGGATTTTCCACAATGTCTACCACTTCTCAAAACACTTCCAATATAGGAGGGAACTGTGCTACTGTAAGTTCTAATGACAGGGATGCATCTGTGCAAGGTTGAAAACTCGAGGATGTGTCTGGGTAGCAAACATGAAGTGTCTCATAAAGGCACCTTAGACTGGATGAGTAGTAGGTATCTGCTAGGGAAGCTACTTCAGTTTTGTACTCATTCATAACAGTGCTTCTCCTTGGAGGAATGAAGGAAGAACACGGACGGACTAGGGGCACAGTAGGTACTGTGAATAAAGGGCAGGCTATGAACCTTACGCCTGCCAACCACATATTGGATGTTCACCACCAGTGTTGATCCGCACATAGGTTCTGCGTCTAAAACGCTTCCAACACTGAGAGGGAAGTGTGCTTTAGGAGGGATTCACTGCAGTGTTACGTCTGTTAAAGAAGGATGCTTTTGGGACTGACTCGGTGGTAACCGCATTAGGCGCACATAGCTTTCCAGTCTCAGACGTCTAACCGTTAGACTATAGGAAGTTCTGTTTAAGGGAAACTCCTTCATGCGGAATGTCACTTCTCACAGTGTCTTTGCAGTGGAGAAAAGAAGATAGAACAAGGACGGACAGAGAGAACGATGCAAACCGTGATTGAAGTACAGGGTAAGCCTCGTAGGCCTCTATTATGCATACTGGTAGTTCAACACCGGAGATGTTCCACAGTGTCTACCTCTTCTCAAAACACTTCCAGTATATGAGGGAACTCTGCTACATTAAGTTCTCACGACAGAGATGCGTCTGTGCTCAGTTGGAAAGTGTAGGACGTGTCTGGGTAGCAACCAGTAAGTGTCTGATACAAGCCGCTAAGAGGGGATGCGGAGGAAGGTATCTGCTCAGGGAAGCTACTTCAGGTGCGTACTCATTCATAACAGTGTCTCTCCTTTGAGGATGAAGATAGAACAGGGAACGACTACGGGCACATTAGGTACTGTGAGTAAAGGGCATGCTAAGGCGCTTAAGCCTGCCAAACACATATTGGATGTTCACCACCAGTGCAGATCCGCACTTAGTTTCTGCGTCGAAAACGCTTCCTACACTGAGAGGGAAGTGTGCTTTAGGAGGGATTCACTGCAGTGTTACGTCTGTTAAAGAAGGATGCTTTTGGGACTGACTCGGTGGTAACCGCATTAGGCGCACATAGCTTTCCAGTCTCAGACGTCTAACCGTTAGACTATAGGAAGTTCTATTTAAGGGAAACTCCTTCATGCGGAATGTCACTTCTCACAGTGTCTTTGCAGTGGAGAAAAGAAGATAGAACAAGGACGGACAGAGAGAACGATGCAAACCGTGATTGAAGTACAGGGTAAGCCTCGTAGGCCTCTATTATGCATACTGGTAGTTCAACACCGGAGATGTTCCACAGTGTCTACCTCTTCTCAAAACACTTCCAGTATATGAGGGAACTCTGCTACATTAAGTTCTCACGACAGAGATGCGTCTGTGCTCAGTTGGAAAGTGTAGGACGTGTCTGGGTAGCAACCAGTAAGTGTCTGATACAAGCCGCTAAGAGGGGATGCGGAGGAAGGTATCTGCTCAGGGAAGCTACTTCAGGTGCGTACTCATTCATAACAGTGTCTCTCCTTTGAGGATGAAGATAGAACAGGGAACGACTACGGGCACATTAGGTACTGTGAGTAAAGGGCATGCTAAGGCGCTTAAGCCTGCCAAACACATATTGGATGTTCACCACCAGTGCAGATCCGCACTTAGTTTCTGCGTCGAAAACGCTTCCTACACTGAGAGGGAAGTGTGCTTTAGGAGGGATTCACTGCAGTGTTACGTCTGTTAAAGAAGGAAGCTTTTGGGACTGACTCTGTGGTAACCCCAATAGGCGCACATAGCTTTCCAGTCTCAGCCGTCTATCCGTTGGACTATAGCAAGTTCTGTTTAAGGGAAACTCCTTCATGCGGAATGTCACTTCTCACAGTGTCTTTCCAGTGGAGGAAAGAGATAGAACAACGACGGACAGAGAGAACGTTGCAACCCGTGAGTGAAGTACAGGGTAAGGCACCTAAGCCTCTATGATGCATACTGGATGTTCAACACCTGGGATTTTCCACAATGTCTACCACTTCTCAAAACACTTCCAATATAGGAGGGAACTGTGCTACCGTAAGTTCTAATGACAGGGATGCATCTGTGCAAGGTTGAAAACTCGAGGATGTGTCTGGGTAGCAAACATGAAGTGTCTCATAAAGGCACCTTAGACTGGATGCGTAGTAGGTATCTGCTAGGGAAGCTACTTCAGTTTTGTACTCATTCATAACAGTGCTTCTCCTTGGAGGAATGAAGGAAGAACACGGACGGACTAGGGGCACAGTAGGTACTGTGAATAAAGGGCAGGCTATGAACCTTACGCCTGCCAACCACATATTGGATGTTCACCACCAGTGTTGATCCGCACATAGGTTCTGCGTCTAAAACGCTTCCAACACTGAGAGGGAAGTGTGCTTTAGGAGGGATTCACTGCAGTGTTACGTCTGTTAAAGAAGGATGCTTTTGGGACTGACTCGGTGGTAACCGCATTAGGCCCACATAGCTTTCCAGTCTCAGACGTCTAACCGTTAGACTATAGGAAGTTCTGTTTAAGGGAAACTCCTTCATGCGGAATGTCACTTCTCACAGTGTCTTTGCAGTGGAGAAAAGAAGATAGAACAAGGACGGACAGAGAGAACGATGCAAACCGTGATTGAAGTACAGGGTAAGCCTCGTAGGCCTCTATTATGCATACTGGTAGTTCAACACCGGAGATGTTCCACAGTGTCTACCTCTTCTCAAAACACTTCCAGTATATGAGGGAACTCTGCTACATTAAGTTCTCACGACAGAGATGCGTCTGTGCTCAGTTGGAAAGTGTAGGCCGTGTCTGGGTAGCAACCAGTAAGTGTCTGATACAAGCCGCTAAGAGGGGATGCGGAGGAAGGTATCTGCTCAGGGAAGCTACTTCAGGTGCGTACTCATTCATAACAGTGTCTCTCCTTTGAGGATGAAGATAGAACAGGGAACGACTACGGGCACATTAGGTACTGTGAGTAAAGGGCATGCTAAGGCGCTTAAGCCTGCCAAACACATATTGGATGTTCACCACCAGTGCAGATCCGCACTTAGTTTCTGCGTCGAAAACGCTTCCTACACTGAGAGGGAAGTGTGCTTTAGGAGGGATTCACTGCAGTGTTACGTCTGTTAAAGAAGGATGCTTTTGGGACTGACTCGGTGGTAACCGCATTAGGCGCACATAGCTTTCCAGTCTCAGACGTCTAACCGTTAGACTATAGGAAGTTCTGTTTAAGGGAAACTCCTTCATGCGGAATGTCACTTCTCACAGTGTCTTTGCAGTGGAGAAAAGAAGATAGAACAAGGACGGACAGAGAGAACGATGCAAACCGTGATTGAAGTACAGGGTAAGCCTCGTAGGCCTCTATTATGCATACTGGTAGTTCAACACCGGAGATGTTCCACAGTGTCTACCTCTTCTCAAAACACTTCCAGTATATGAGGGAACTCTGCTACATTAAGTTCTCACGACAGAGATGCGTCTGTGCTCAGTTGGAAAGTGTAGGACGTGTCTGGGTAGCAACCAGTAAGTGTCTGATACAAGCCGCTAAGAGGGGATGCGGAGGAAGGTATCTGCTCAGGGAAGCTACTTCAGGTGCGTACTCATTCATAACAGTGTCTCTCCTTTGAGGATGAAGATAGAACAGGGAACGACTACGGGCACATTAGGTACTGTGAGTAAAGGGCATGCTAAGGCGCTTAAGCCTGCCAAACACATATTGGATGTTCACCACCAGTGCAGATCCGCACTTAGTTTCTGCGTCGAAAACGCTTCCTACACTGAGAGGGAAGTGTGCTTTAGGAGGGATTCACTGCAGTGTTACGTCTGTTAAAGAAGGAAGCTTTTGGGACTGACTCTGTGGTAACCCCAATAGGCGCACATAGCTTTCCAGTCTCAGCCGTCTATCCGTTGGACTATAGCAAGTTCTGTTTAAGGGAAACTCCTTCATGCGGAATGTCACTTCTCACAGTGTCTTTCCAGTGGAGGAAAGAAGATAGAACAACGACGGACAGAGAGAACGTTGCAACCCGTGAGTGAAGTACAGGGTAAGGCACCTAAGCCTCTATGATGCATACTGGATGTTCAACACCTGGGATTTTCCACAATGTCTACCACTTCTCAAAACACTTCCAATATAGGAGGGAACTGTGCTACCGTAAGTTCTAATGACAGGGATGCATCTGTGCAAGGTTGAAAACTCGAGGATGTGTCTGGGTAGCAAACATGAAGTGTCTCATAAAGGCACCTTAGACTGGATGCGTAGTAGGTATCTGCTAGGGAAGCTACTTCAGTTTTGAACTCATTCATAACAGTGCTTCTCCTTGGAGGAATGAAGGAAGAACACGGACGGACTAGGGGCACAGTAGGTACTGTGAATAAAGGGCAGGCTATGAACCTTACGCCTGCCAACCACATATTGGATGTTCACCACCAGTGTTGATCCGCACATAGGTTCTGCGTCTAAACCGCTTCCAACACTGAGAGGGAAGTGTGCTTTAGGAGGGATTCACTGCAGTGTTACGTCTGTTAAAGAAGGATGCTTTTGGGACTGACTCGGTGGTAACCGCATTAGGCGCACATAGCTTTCCAGTCTCAGACGTCTAACCGTTAGACTATAGGAAGTTCTGTTTAAGGGAAACTCCTTCATGCGGAATGTCACTTCTCACAGTGTCTTTGCAGTGGAGAAAAGAAGATAGAACAAGGACGGACAGAGAGAACGATGCAAACCGTGATTGAAGTACAGGGTAAGCCTCGTAGGCCTCTATTATGCATACTGGTAGTTCAACACCGGAGATGTTCCACAGTGTCTACCTCTTCTCAAAACACTTCCAGTATAGGAGGGAACTCTGCTACATTAAGTTCTCACGACAGAGATGCGTCTGTGCTCAGTTGGAAAGTGTAGGACGTGTCTGGGTAGCAACCAGTAAGTGTCTGATACAAGCCGCTAAGAGGGGATGCGGAGGAAGGTATCTGCTCAGGGAAGCTACTTCAGGTGCGTACTCATTCATAACAGTGTCTCTCCTTTGAGGATGAAGATAGAACAGGGAACGACTACGGGCACATTAGGTACTGTGAGTAAAGGGCATGCTAAGGCGCTTAAGCCTGCCAAACACATATTGGATGTTCACCACCAGTGCAGATCCGCACTTAGTTTCTGCGTCGAAAACGCTTCCTACACTGAGAGGGAAGTGTGCTTTAGGAGGGATTCACTGCAGTGTTACGTCTGTTAAAGAAGAAAGCTTTTGGGACTGACTCTGTGGTAACCCCAATAGGCGCACATAGCTTTCCAGTCTCAGCCGTCTATCCGTTGGACTATAGCAAGTTCTGTTTAAGGGAAACTCCTTCATGCGGAATGTCACTTCTCACAGTGTCTTTCCAGTGGAGGAAAGAAGATAGAACAACGACGGACAGAGAGAACGTTGCAACCCGTGAGTGAAGTACAGGGTAAGGCACCTAAGCCTCTATGATGCATACTGGATGTTCAACACCTGGGAATTTCCACAATGTCTACCACATCTCAAAACACTTCCAATATAGGAGGGAACTGTGCTACCGTAAGTTCTAATGACAGGGATGCATCTGTGCAAGGTTGAAAACTCGAGGATGTGTCCTGGTAGCAAACATGAAGTGTCTCATAAAGGCACCTTAGACTGGATGCGTAGTAGGTATCTGGTAGGGAAGCTACTTCAGTTGTACTCATTCATAACAGTGCTTCTACTTGGAGGAATGAAGGAAGAACACGGACGGACTAGGGGCACAGTAGGTACTGTGAATAAAGGGCAGGCTATGAACCTTACGCCTGCCAACCACATATTGGATGTTCACCACCAGTGTTGATCCGCACATAGGTTCTGCGTCTAAAACGCTTCCAACACTGAGAGGGAAGTGTGCTTTAGGAGGGATTCACTGCAGTGTTACGTCTGTTAAAGAAGGATGCTTTTGGGACTGACTCTGTGGTAACCGCATTAGGCGCACATAGCTTTCCAGTCTCAGACGTCTAACCGTTAGACTATAGGAAGTTCTGTTTAAGGGAAACTCCTTCATGCGGAATGTCACTTCTCACAGTGTCTTTGCAGTGGAGAAAAGAAGATAGAACAAGGACGGACAGAGAGAACGATGCAAACCGTGATTGAAGTACAGGGTAAGCCTCGTAGGCCTCTATTATGCATACTGGTAGTTCAACACCGGAGATGTTCCACAGTGTCTAACTCTTCTCAAAACACTTCCAGTATATGGGGGAACTCTGCTACATTAAGTTCTCACGACAGAGATGCGTCTGTGCTCAGTTGGAAAGTGTAGGCCGTGTCTGGGTAGCAACCAGTAAGTGTCTGATACAAGCCGCTAAGAGGGGATGCGGAGGAAGGTATCTGCTCAGGGAAGCTACTTCAGGTGCGTACTCATTCATAACAGTGTCTCTCCTTTGAGGATGAAGATAGAACAGGGAACGACTACGGGCACATTAGGTACTGTGAGTAAAGGGCATGCTAAGGCGCTTAAGCCTGCCAAACACATATTGGATGTTCACCACCAGTGCAGATCCGCACTTAGTTTCTGCGTCGAAAACGCTTCCTACACTGAGAGGGAAGTGTGCTTTAGGAGGGATTCACTGCAGTGTTACGTCTGTTAAAGAAGGAAGCTTTTGGGACTGACTCGGTGGTAACCCCAATAGGCGCACATAGCTTTCCAGTCTCAGCCGTCTATCCGTTGGACTATAGCAAGTTCTGTTTAAGGGAAACTCCTTCATGCGGAATGTCACTTCTCACAGTGTCTTTCCAGTGGAGGAAAGAAGATAGAACAACGACGGACAGAGAGAACGTTGCAACCCGTGAGTGAAGTACAGGGTAAGGCACCTAAGCCTCTATGATGCATACTGGATGTTCAACACCTGGGATTTTCCACAATGTCTACCACTTCTCAAAACACTTCCAATATAGGAGGGAACTGTGCTACTGTAAGTTCTAATGACAGGGATGCATCTGTGCAAGGTTGAAAACTCGAGGATGTGTCTGGGTAGCAAACATGAAGTGTCTCATAAAGGCACCTTAGACTGGATGAGTAGTAGGTATCTGCTAGGGAAGCTACTTCAGTTTTGTACTCATTCATAACAGTGTTTCTCCTTGGAGGAATGAAGGAAGAACACGGACGGACTAGGGGCACAGTAGGTACTGTGAATAAAGGGCAGGCTATGAACCTTACGCCTGCCAACCACATATTGGATGTTCACCACCAGTGTTGATCCGCACATAGGTTCTGCGTCTAAAACGCTTCCAACACTGAGAGGGAAGTGTGCTTTAGGAGGGATTCACTGCAGTGTTACGTCTGTTAAAGAAGGATGCTTTTGGGACTGACTCGGTGGTAACCGCATTAGGCGCACATAGCTTTCCAGTCTCAGACGTCTAACCGTTAGACTATAGGAAGTTCTGTTTAAGGGAAACTCCTTCATGCGGAATGTCACTTCTCACAGTGTCTTTGCAGTGGAGAAAAGAAGATAGAACAAGGACGGACAGAGAGAACGATGCAAACCGTGATTGAAGTACAGGGTAAGCCTCGTAGGCCTCTATTATGCATACTGGTAGTTCAACACCGGAGATGTTCCACAGTGTCTACCTCTTCTCAAAACACTTCCAGTATATGAGGGAACTCTGCTACATTAAGTTCTCACGACAGAGATGCGTCTGTGCTCAGTTGGAAAGTGTAGGACGTGTCTGGGTAGCAACCAGTAAGTGTCTGATACAAGCCGCTAAGAGGGGATGCGGAGGAAGGTATCTGCTCAGGGAAGCTACTTCAGGTGCGTACTCATTCATAACAGTGTCTCTCCTTTGAGGATGAAGATAGAACAGGGAACGACTACGGGCACATTAGGTACTGTGAGTAAAGGGCATGCTAAGGCGCTTAAGCCTGCCAAACACATATTGGATGTTCACCACCAGTGCAGATCCGCACTTAGTTTCTGCGTCGAAAACGCTTCCTACACTGAGAGGGAAGTGTGCTTTAGGAGGGATTCACTGCAGTGTTACGTCTGTTAAAGAAGGATGCTTTTGGGACTGACTCGGTGGTAACCGCATTAGGCGCACATAGCTTTCCAGTCTCAGACGTCTAACCGTTAGACTATAGGAAGTTCTGTTTAAGGGAAACTCCTTCATGCGGAATGTCACTTCTCACAGTGTCTTTGCAGTGGAGAAAAGAAGATAGAACAAGGACGGACAGAGAGAACGATGCAAACCGTGATTGAAGTACAGGGTAAGCCTCGTAGGCCTCTATTATGCATACTGGTAGTTCAACACCGGAGATGTTCCACAGTGTCTACCTCTTCTCAAAACACTTCCAGTATATGAGGGAACTCTGCTACATTAAGTTCTTACGACAGAGATGCGTCTGTGCTCAGTTGGAAAGTGTAGGACGTGTCTGGGTAGCAACCAGTAAGTGTCTGATACAAGCCGCTAAGAGGGGATGCGGAGGAAGGTATCTGCTCAGGGAAGCTACTTCAGGTGCGTACTCATTCATAACAGTGTCTCTCCTTTGAGGATGAAGATAGAACAGGGAACGACTACGGGCACATTAGGTACTGTGAGTAAAGGGCATGCTAAGGCGCTTAAGCCTGCCAAACACATATTGGATGTTCACCACCAGTGCAGATCCGCACTTAGTTTCTGCGTCGAAAACGCTTCCTACACTGAGAGGGAAGTGTGCTTTAGGAGGGATTCACTGCAGTGTTACGTCTGTTAAAGAAGGAAGCTTTTGGGACTGACTCTGTGGTAACCCCAATAGGCGCACATAGCTTTCCAGTCTCAGCCGTCTATCCGTTGGACTATAGCAAGTTCTGTTTAAGGGAAACTCCTTCATGCGGAATGTCACTTCTCACAGTGTCTTTCCAGTGGAGGAAAGAAGATAGAACAACGACGGACAGAGAGAACGTTGCAACCCGTGAGTGAAGTACAGGGTAAGTCACCTAAGCCTCTATGATGCATACTGGATGTTCAACACCTGGGATTTTCCACAATGTCTACCACTTCCCAAAACACTTCCAATATAGGAGGGAACTGTGCTACTGTAAGTTCTAATGACAGGGATGCATCTGTGCAAGGTTGAAAACTCGAGGATGTGTCTGGGAAGCAAACATGAAGTGTCTCATAAAGGCACCTTAGACTGGATGCGTAGTAGGTATCTGCTAGGGAAGCTACTTCAGTTTTGTACTCATTCATAACAGTGCTTCTCCTTGGAGGAATGAAGGAAGAACACGGACGGACTAGGGGCACAGTAGGTACTGTGAATAAAGGGCAGGCTATGAACCTTACGCCTGCCAACCACATATTGGATGTTCACCACCAGGGTTGATCCGCACATAGGTTCTGCGTCTAAAACGCTTCCAACACTGAGAGGGAAGTGTGCTTTAGGAGGGATTCACTGCAGTGTTACGTCTGTTAAAGAAGGATGCTTTTGGGACTGACTCTGTGGTAACCGCATTAGGCGCACATAGCTTTCCAGTCTCAGACGTCTAACTGTTAGACTATAGGAAGTTCTGTTTAAGGGAAACTCCTTCATGCGGAATGTCACTTCTCACAGTGTCTTTGCAGTGGAGAAAAGAAGATAGAACAAGGACGGACAGAGAGAACGATGCAAACCGTGATTGAAGTACAGGGTAAGCCTCGTAGGCCTCTATTATGCATACTGGTAGTTCAACACCGGAGATGTTCCACAGTGTCTACCTCTTCTCAAAACACTTCCAGTATATGAGGGAACTCTGCTACATTAAGTTCTCACGACAGAGATGCGTCTGTGCTCAGTTGGAAAGTGTAGGACGTGTCTGGGTAGCAACCAGTAAGTGTCTGATACAAGCCGCTAAGAGGGGATGCGGAGGAAGGTATCTGCTCAGGGAAGCTACTTCAGGTGCGTACTCATTCATAACAGTGTCTCTCCTTTGAGGATGAAGATAGAACAGGGAACGACTACGGGCACATTAGGTTCTGTGAGTAAAGGGCATGCTAAGGCGCTTAAGCCTGCCAAACACATATTGGATGTTCACCACCAGTGCAGATCCGCACTTAGTTTCTGCGTCGAAAACGCTTCCTACACTGAGAGGGAAGTGTGCTTTAGGAGGGATTCACTGCAGTGTTACGTCTGTTAAAGAAGGAAGCTTTTGGGACTGACTCTGTGGTAACCCCAATAGGCGCACATAGCTTTCCAGTCTCAGCCGTCTATCCGTTGGACTATAGCAAGTTCTGTTTAAGGGAAACTCCTTCATGCGGAATGTCACTTCTCACAGTGTCTTTCCAGTGGAGGAAAGAAGATAGAACAACGACGGACAGAGAGAACGTTGCAACCCGTGAGTGAAGTACAGGGTAAGGCACCTAAGCCTCTATGATGCATACTGGATGTTCAACACCTGGGATTTTCCACAATGTCTACCACTTCTCAAAACACTTCCAATATAGGAGGGAACTGTGCTACTGTAAGTTCTAATGACAGGGATGCATCTGTGCAAGGTTGAAAACTCGAGGATGTGTCTGGGTAGCAAACATGAAGTGTCTCATAAAGGCACCTTAGACTGGATGCGTAGTAGGTATCTGCTAGGGAAGCTACTTCAGTTTTGAACTCATTCATAACAGTGCTTCTCCTTGGAGGAATGAAGGAAGAACACGGACGGACTAGGGGCACAGTAGGTACTGTGAATAAAGGGCAGGCTATGAACCTTACGCCTGCCAACCACATATTGGATGTTCACCACCAGTGTTGATCCGCACATAGGTTCTGCGTCTAAACCGCTTCCAACACTGAGAGGGAAGTGTGCTTTAGGAGGGATTCACTGCAGTGTTACGTCTGTTAAAGAAGGATGCTTTTGGGACTGACTCGGTGGTAACCGCATTAGGCGCACATAGCTTTCCAGTCTCAGACGTCTAACCGTTAGACTATAGGAAGTTCTGTTTAAGGGAAACTCCTTCATGCGGAATGTCACTTCTCACAGTGTCTTTGCAGTGGAGAAAAGAAGATAGAACAAGGACGGACAGAGAGAACGATGCAAACCGTGATTGAAGTACAGGGTAAGCCTCGTAGGCCTCTATTATGCATACTGGTAGTTCAACACCGGAGATGTTCCACAGTGTCTACCTCTTCTCAAAACACTTCCAGTATAGGAGGGAACTCTGCTACATTAAGTTCTCACGACAGAGATGCGTCTGTGCTCAGTTGGAAAGTGTAGGACGTGTCTGGGTAGCAACCAGTAAGTGTCTGATACAAGCCGCTAAGAGGGGATGCGGAGGAAGGTATCTGCTCAGGGAAGCTACTTCAGGTGCGTACTCATTCATAAGAGTGTCTCTCCTTTGAGGATGAAGATAGAACAGGGAACGACTACGGGCACATTAGGTACTGTGAGTAAAGGGCATGCTAAGGCGCTTAAGCCTGCCAAACACATATTGGATGTTCACCACCAGTGCAGATCCGCACTTAGTTTCTGCGTCGAAAACGCTTCCTACACTGAGAGGGAAGTGTGCTTTAGGAGGGATTCACTGCAGTGTTACGTCTGTTAAAGAAGAAAGCTTTTGGGACTGACTCTGTGGTAACCCCAATAGGCGCACATAGCTTTCCAGTCTCAGCCGTCTATCCGTTGGACTATAGCAAGTTCTGTTTAAGGGAAACTCCTTCATGCGGAATGTCACTTCTCACAGTGTCTTTCCAGTGGAGGAAAGAAGATAGAACAACGACGGACAGAGAGAACGTTGCAACCCGTGAGTGAAGTACAGGGTAAGGCACCTAAGCCTCTATGATGCATACTGGATGTTCAACACCTGGGATTTTCCACAATGTCAACCACTTCTCAAAACACTTCCAATATAGGAGGGAACTGTGCTACCGTAAGTTCTAATGACAGGGATGCATCTGTGCAAGGTTGAAAACTCGAGGATGTGTCTGGGTAGCAAACATGAAGTGTCTCATAAAGGCACCTTAGACTGGATGCGTAGTAGGTATCTGGTAGGGAAGCTACTTCAGTTGTACTCATTCATAACAGTGCTTCTCCTTGGAGGAATGAAGGAAGAACACGGACGGACTAGGGGCACAGTAGGTACTGTGAATAAAGGGCAGGCTATGAACCTTACGCCTGCCAACCACATATTGGATGTTCACCACCAGTGTTGATCCGCACATAGGTTCTGCGTCTAAAACGCTTCCAACACTGAGAGGGAAGTGTGCTTTAGGAGGGATTCACTGCAGTGTTACGTCTGTTAAAGAAGGATGCTTTTGGGACTGACTCTGTGGTAACCGCATTAGGCGCACATAGCTTTCCAGTCTCAGACGTCTAACCGTTAGACTATAGGAAGTTCTGTTTAAGGGAAACTCCTTCATGCGGAATGTCACTTCTCACAGTGTCTTTGCAGTGGAGAAAAGAAGATAGAACAAGGACGGACAGAGAGAACGATGCAAACCGTGATTGAAGTACAGGGTAAGCCTCGTAGGCCTCTATTATGCATACTGGTAGTTCAACACCGGAGATGTTCCACAGTGTCTAACTCTTCTCAAAACACTTCCAGTATATGAGGGAACTCTGCTACATTAAGTTCTCACGACAGAGATGCGTCTGTGCTCAGTTGGAAAGTGTAGGCCGTGTCTGGGTAGCAACCAGTAAGTGTCTGATACAAGCCGCTAAGAGTGGATGCGGAGGAAGGTATCTGCTCAGGGAAGCTACTTCAGGTGCGTACTCATTCATAACAGTGTCTCTCCTTTGAGGATGAAGATAGAACAGGGAACGACTACGGGCACATTAGGTACTGTGAGTAAAGGGCATGCTAAGGCGCTTAAGCCTGCCAAACACATATTGGATGTTCACCACCAGTGCAGATCCGCACTTAGTTTCTGCGTCGAAAACGCTTCCTACACTGAGAGGGAAGTGTGCTTTAGGAGGGATTCACTGCAGTGTTACGTCTGTTAAAGAAGGAAGCTTTTGGGACTGACTCGGTGGTAACCCCAATAGGCGCACATAGCTTTCCAGTCTCAGCCGTCTATCCGTTGGACTATAGCAAGTTCTGTTTAAGGGAAACTCCTTCATGCGGAATGTCACTTCTCACAGTGTCTTTCCAGTGGAGGAAAGAAGATAGAACAACGACGGACAGAGAGAACGTTGCAACCCGTGAGTGAAGTACAGGGTAAGGCACCTAAGCCTCTATGATGCATACTGGATGTTCAACACCTGGGATTTTCCACAATGTCTACCACTTCTCAAAACACTTCCAATATAGGAGGGAACTGTGCTACTGTAAGTTCTAATGACAGGGATGCATCTGTGCAAGGTTGAAAACTCGAGGATGTGTCTGGGTAGCAAACATGAAGTGTCTCATAAAGGCACCTTAGACTGGATGAGTAGTAGGTATCTGCTAGGGAAGCTACTTCAGTTTTGTACTCATTCATAACAGTGCTTCTCCTTGGAGGAATGAAGGAAGAACACGGACGGACTAGGGGCACAGTAGGTACTGTGAATAAAGGGCAGGCTATGAACCTTACGCCTGCCAACGACATATTGGATGTTCACCACCAGTGTTGATCCGCACATAGGTTCTGCGTCTAAAACGCTTCCAACACTGAGAGGGAAGTGTGCTTTAGGAGGGATTCACTGCAGTGTTACGTCTGTTAAAGAAGGATGCTTTTGGGACTGACTCGGTGGTAACCGCATTAGGCGCACATAGCTTTCCAGTCTCAGACGTCTAACCGTTAGACTATAGGAAGTTCTGTTTAAGGGAAACTCCTTCATGCGGAATGTCACTTCTCACAGTGTCTTTGCAGTGGAGAAAAGAAGATAGAACAAGGACGGACAGAGAGAACGATGCAAGCCGTGATTGAAGTACAGGGTAAGCCTCGTAGGCCTCTATTATGCATACTGGTAGTTCAACACCGGAGATGTTCCACAGTGTCTACCTCTTCTCAAAACACTTCCAGTATATGAGGGAACTCTGCTACATTAAGTTCTCACGACAGAGATGCGTCTGTGCTCAGTTGGAAAGTGTAGGACGTGTCTGGGTAGCAACCAGTAAGTGTCTGATACAAGCCGCTAAGAGGGGATGCGGAGGAAGGTATCTGCTCAGGGAAGCTACTTCAGGTGCGTACTCATTCATAACAGTGTCTCTCCTTTGAGGATGAAGATAGAACAGGGAACGACTACGGGCACATTAGGTACTGTGAGTAAAGGGCATGCTAAGGCGCTTAAGCCTGCCAAACACATATTGGATGTTCACCACCAGTGCAGATCCGCACTTAGTTTCTGCGTCGAAAACGCTTCCTACACTGAGAGGGAAGTGTGCTTTAGGAGGGATTCACTGCAGTGTTACGTCTGTTAAAGAAGGATGCTTTTGGGACTGACTAGGTGGTAACCGCATTAGGCGCACATAGCTTTCCAGTCTCAGACGTCTAACCGTTAGACTATAGGAAGTTCTGTTTAAGGGAAACTCCTTCATGCGGAATGTCACTTCTCACAGTGTCTTTGCAGTGGAGAAAAGAAGATAGAACAAGGACGGACAGAGAGAACGATGCAAACCGTGATTGAAGTACAGGGTAAGCCTCGTAGGCCTCTATTATGCATACTGGTAGTTCAACACCGGAGATGTTCCACAGTGTCTACCTCTTCTCAAAACACTTCCAGTATATGAGGGAACTCTGCTACATTAAGTTCTCACGACAGAGATGCGTCTGTGCTCAGTTGGAAAGTGTAGGACGTGTCTGGGTAGCAACCAGTAAGTGTCTGATACAAGCCGCTAAGAGGGGATGCGGAGGAAGGTATCTGCTCAGGGAAGCTACTTCAGGTGCGTACTCATTCATAACAGTGTCTCTCCTTTGAGGATGAAGATAGAACAGGGAACGACTACGGGCACATTAGGTACTGTGAGTAAAGGGCATGCTAAGGCGCTTAAGCCTGCCAAACACATATTGGATGTTCACCACCAGTGCAGATCCGCACTTAGTTTCTGCGTCGAAAACGCTTCCTACACTGAGAGGGAAGTGTGCTTTAGGAGGGATTCACTGCAGTGTTACGTCTGTTAAAGAAGGAAGCTTTTGGGACTGACTCTGTGGTAACCCCAATAGGCGCACATAGCTTTCCAGTCTCAGCCGTCTATCCGTTGGACTATAGCAAGTTCTGTTTAAGGGAAACTCCTTCATGCGGAATGTCACTTCTCACAGTGTCTTTCCAGTGGAGGAAAGAAGATAGAACAACGACGGACAGAGAGAACGTTGCAACCCGTGAGTGAAGTACAGGGTAAGGCACCTAAGCCTCTATGATGCATACTGGATGTTCAACACCTGGGATTTTCCACAATGTCTACCACTTCTCAAAACACTTCCAATATAGGAGGGAACTGTGCTACCGTAAGTTCTAATGACAGGGATGCATCTGTGCAAGGTTGAAAACTCGAGGATGTGTCTGGGTAGCAAACATGAAGTGTCTCATAAAGGCACCTTAGACTGGATGCGTAGTAGGTATCTGCTAGGGAAGCTACTTCAGTTTTGTACTCATTCATAACAGTGCTTCTCCTTGGAGGAATTAAGAAAGAACACGGACGGACTAGGGGCACAGTAGGTACTGTGAATAAAGGGCAGGCTATGAACCTTACGCCTGCCAACCACATATTGGATGTTCACCACCAGGGTTGATCCGCACATAGGTTCTGCGTCTAAAACGCTTCCAACACTGAGAGGGAAGTGTGCTTTAGGAGGGATTCACTGCAGTGTTACGTCTGTTAAAGAAGGATGCTTTTGGGACTGACTCTGTGGTAACCGCATTAGGCGCACATAGCTTTCCAGTCTCAGACGTCTAACCGTTAGACTATAGGAAGTTCTGTTTAAGGGAAACTCCTTCATGCGGAATGTCACTTCTCACAGTGTCTTTGCAGTGGAGAAAAGAAGATAGAACAAGGACGGACAGAGAGAACGATGCAAACCGTGATTGAAGTACAGGGTAAGCCTCGTAGGCCTCTATTATGCATACTGGTAGTTCAACACCGGAGATGTTCCACAGTGTCTACCTCTTCTCAAAACACTTCCAGTATATGAGGGAACTCTGCTACATTAAGTTCTCACGACAGAGATGCGTCTGTGCTCAGTTGGAAAGTGTAGGACGTGTCTGGGTAGCAACCAGTAAGTGTCTGATACAAGCCGCTAAGAGGGGATGCGGAGGAAGGTATCTGCTCAGGGAAGCTACTTCAGGTGCGTACTCATTCATAACAGTGTCTCTCCTTTGAGGATGAAGATAGAACAGGGAACGACTACGGGCACATTAGGTTCTGTGAGTAAAGGGCATGCTAAGGCGCTTAAGCCTGCCAAACACATATTGGATGTTCACCACCAGTGCAGATCCGCACTTAGTTTCTGCGTCGAAAACGCTTCCTACACTGAGAGGGAAGTGTGCTTTAGGAGGGATTCACTGCAGTGTTACGTCTGTTAAAGAAGGAAGCTTTTGGGACTGACTCTGTGGTAACCCCAATAGGCGCACATAGCTTTCCAGTCTCAGCCGTCTATCCGTTGGACTATAGCAAGTTCTGTTTAAGGGAAACTCCTTCATGCGGAATGTCACTTCTCACAGTGTCTTTCCAGTGGAGGAAAGAAGATAGAACAACGACGGACAGAGAGAACGTTGCAACCCGTGAGTGAAGTACAGGGTAAGGCACCTAAGCCTCTATGATGCATACTGGATGTTCAACACCTGGGATTTTCCACAATGTCTACCACTTCTCAAAACACTTCCAATATAGGAGGGAACTGTGCTACTGTAAGTTCTAATGACAGGGATGCATCTGTGCAAGGTTGAAAACTCGAGGATGTGTCTGGGTAGCAAACATGAAGTGTCTCATAAAGGCACCTTAGACTGGATGCGTAGTAGGTATCTGCTAGGGAAGCTACTTCAGTTTTGAACTCATTCATAACAGTGCTTCTCCTTGGAGGAATGAAGGAAGAACACGGACGGACTAGGGGCACAGTAGGTACTGTGAATAAAGGGCAGGCTATGAACCTTACGCCTGCCAACCACATATTGGATGTTCACCACCAGTGTTGATCCGCACATAGGTTCTGCGTCTAAACCGCTTCCAACACTGAGAGGGAAGTGTGCTTTAGGAGGGATTCACTGCAGTGTTACGTCTGTTAAAGAAGGATGCTTTTGGGACTGACTCGGTGGTAACCGCATTAGGCGCACATAGCTTTCCAGTCTCAGACGTCTAACCGTTAGACTATAGGAAGTTCTGTTTAAGGGAAACTCCTTCATGCGGAATGTCACTTCTCACAGTGTCTTTGCAGTGGAGAAAAGAAGATAGAACAAGGACGGACAGAGAGAACGATGCAAACCGTGATTGAAGTACAGGGTAAGCCTCGTAGGCCTCTATTATGCATACTGGTAGTTCAACACCGGAGATGTTCCACAGTGTCTACCTCTTCTCAAAACACTTCCAGTATAGGAGGGAACTCTGCTACATTAAGTTCTCACGACAGAGATGCGTCTGTGCTCAGTTGGAAAGTGTAGGACGTGTCTGGGTAGCAACCAGTAAGTGTCTGATACAAGCCGCTAAGAGGGGATGCGGAGGAAGGTATCTGCTCAGGGAAGCTACTTCAGGTGCGTACTCATTCATAAGAGTGTCTCTCCTTTGAGGATGAAGATAGAACAGGGAACGACTACGGGCACATTAGGTACTGTGAGTAAAGGGCATGCTAAGGCGCTTAAGCCTGCCAAACACATATTGGATGTTCACCACCAGTGCAGATCCGCACTTAGTTTCTGCGTCGAAAACGCTTCCTACACTGAGAGGGAAGTGTGCTTTAGGAGGGATTCACTGCAGTGTTACGTCTGTTAAAGAAGAAAGCTTTTGGGACTGACTCTGTGGTAACCCCAATAGGCGCACATAGCTTTCCAGTCTCAGCCGTCTATCCGTTGGACTATAGCAAGTTCTGTTTAAGGGAAACTCCTTCATGCGGAATGTCACTTCTCACAGTGTCTTTCCAGTGGAGGAAAGAAGATAGAACAACGACGGACAGAGAGAACGTTGCAACCCGTGAGTGAAGTACAGGGTAAGGCACCTAAGCCTCTATGATGCATACTGGATGTTCAACACCTGGGATTTTCCACAATGTCAACCACTTCTCAAAACACTTCCAATATAGGAGGGAACTGTGCTACCGTAAGTTCTAATGACAGGGATGCATCTGTGCAAGGTTGAAAACTCGAGGATGTGTCTGGGTAGCAAACATGAAGTGTCTCATAAAGGCACCTTAGACTGGATGCGTAGTAGGTATCTGGTAGGGAAGCTACTTCAGTTGTACTCATTCATAACAGTGCTTCTCCTTGGAGGAATGAAGGAAGAACACGGACGGACTAGGGGCACAGTAGGTACTGTGAATAAAGGGCAGGCTATGAACCTTACGCCTGCCAACCACATATTGGATGTTCACCACCAGTGTTGATCCGCACATAGGTTCTGCGTCTAAAACGCTTCCAACACTGAGAGGGAAGTGTGCTTTAGGAGGGATTCACTGCAGTGTTACGTCTGTTAAAGAAGGATGCTTTTGGGACTGACTCTGTGGTAACCGCATTAGGCGCACATAGCTTTCCAGTCTCAGACGTCTAACCGTTAGACTATAGGAAGTTCTGTTTAAGGGAAACTCCTTCATGCGGAATGTCACTTCTCACAGTGTCTTTGCAGTGGAGAAAAGAAGATAGAACAAGGACGGACAGAGAGAACGATGCAAACCGTGATTGAAGTACAGGGTAAGCCTCGTAGGCCTCTATTATGCATACTGGTAGTTCAACACCGGAGATGTTCCACAGTGTCTAACTCTTCTCAAAACACTTCCAGTATATGAGGGAACTCTGCTACATTAAGTTCTCACGACAGAGATGCGTCTGTGCTCAGTTGGAAAGTGTAGGCCGTGTCTGGGTAGCAACCAGTAAGTGTCTGATACAAGCCGCTAAGAGTGGATGCGGAGGAAGGTATCTGCTCAGGGAAGCTACTTCAGGTGCGTACTCATTCATAACAGTGTCTCTCCTTTGAGGATGAAGATAGAACAGGGAACGACTACGGGCACATTAGGTACTGTGAGTAAAGGGCATGCTAAGGCGCTTAAGCCTGCCAAACACATATTGGATGTTCACCACCAGTGCAGATCCGCACTTAGTTTCTGCGTCGAAAACGCTTCCTACACTGAGAGGGAAGTGTGCTTTAGGAGGGATTCACTGCAGTGTTACGTCTGTTAAAGAAGGAAGCTTTTGGGACTGACTCGGTGGTAACCCCAATAGGCGCACATAGCTTTCCAGTCTCAGCCGTCTATCCGTTGGACTATAGCAAGTTCTGTTTAAGGGAAACTCCTTCATGCGGAATGTCACTTCTCACAGTGTCTTTCCAGTGGAGGAAAGAAGATAGAACAACGACGGACAGAGAGAACGTTGCAACCCGTGAGTGAAGTACAGGGTAAGGCACCTAAGCCTCTATGATGCATACTGGATGTTCAACACCTGGGATTTTCCACAATGTCTACCACTTCTCAAAACACTTCCAATATAGGAGGGAACTGTGCTACTGTAAGTTCTAATGACAGGGATGCATCTGTGCAAGGTTGAAAACTCGAGGATGTGTCTGGGTAGCAAACATGAAGTGTCTCATAAAGGCACCTTAGACTGGATGAGTAGTAGGTATCTGCTAGGGAAGCTACTTCAGTTTTGTACTCATTCATAACAGTGCTTCTCCTTGGAGGAATGAAGGAAGAACACGGACGGACTAGGGGCACAGTAGGTACTGTGAATAAAGGGCAGGCTATGAACCTTACGCCTGCCAACGACATATTGGATGTTCACCACCAGTGTTGATCCGCACATAGGTTCTGCGTCTAAAACGCTTCCAACACTGAGAGGGAAGTGTGCTTTAGGAGGGATTCACTGCAGTGTTACGTCTGTTAAAGAAGGATGCTTTTGGGACTGACTCGGTGGTAACCGCATTAGGCGCACATAGCTTTCCAGTCTCAGACGTCTAACCGTTAGACTATAGGAAGTTCTGTTTAAGGGAAACTCCTTCATGCGGAATGTCACTTCTCACAGTGTCTTTGCAGTGGAGAAAAGAAGATAGAACAAGGACGGACAGAGAGAACGATGCAAGCCGTGATTGAAGTACAGGGTAAGCCTCGTAGGCCTCTATTATGCATACTGGTAGTTCAACACCGGAGATGTTCCACAGTGTCTACCTCTTCTCAAAACACTTCCAGTATATGAGGGAACTCTGCTACATTAAGTTCTCACGACAGAGATGCGTCTGTGCTCAGTTGGAAAGTGTAGGACGTGTCTGGGTAGCAACCAGTAAGTGTCTGATACAAGCCGCTAAGAGGGGATGCGGAGGAAGGTATCTGCTCAGGGAAGCTACTTCAGGTGCGTACTCATTCATAACAGTGTCTCTCCTTTGAGGATGAAGATAGAACAGGGAACGACTACGGGCACATTAGGTACTGTGAGTAAAGGGCATGCTAAGGCGCTTAAGCCTGCCAAACACATATTGGATGTTCACCACCAGTGCAGATCCGCACTTAGTTTCTGCGTCGAAAACGCTTCCTACACTGAGAGGGAAGTGTGCTTTAGGAGGGATTCACTGCAGTGTTACGTCTGTTAAAGAAGGATGCTTTTGGGACTGACTAGGTGGTAACCGCATTAGGCGCACATAGCTTTCCAGTCTCAGACGTCTAACCGTTAGACTATAGGAAGTTCTGTTTAAGGGAAACTCCTTCATGCGGAATGTCACTTCTCACAGTGTCTTTGCAGTGGAGAAAAGAAGATAGAACAAGGACGGACAGAGAGAACGATGCAAACCGTGATTGAAGTACAGGGTAAGCCTCGTAGGCCTCTATTATGCATACTGGTAGTTCAACACCGGAGATGTTCCACAGTGTCTACCTCTTCTCAAAACACTTCCAGTATATGAGGGAACTCTGCTACATTAAGTTCTCACGACAGAGATGCGTCTGTGCTCAGTTGGAAAGTGTAGGACGTGTCTGGGTAGCAACCAGTAAGTGTCTGATACAAGCCGCTAAGAGGGGATGCGGAGGAAGGTATCTGCTCAGGGAAGCTACTTCAGGTGCGTACTCATTCATAACAGTGTCTCTCCTTTGAGGATGAAGATAGAACAGGGAACGACTACGGGCACATTAGGTACTGTGAGTAAAGGGCATGCTAAGGCGCTTAAGCCTGCCAAACACATATTGGATGTTCACCACCAGTGCAGATCCGCACTTAGTTTCTGCGTCGAAAACGCTTCCTACACTGAGAGGGAAGTGTGCTTTAGGAGGGATTCACTGCAGTGTTACGTCTGTTAAAGAAGGAAGCTTTTGGGACTGACTCTGTGGTAACCCCAATAGGCGCACATAGCTTTCCAGTCTCAGCCGTCTATCCGTTGGACTATAGCAAGTTCTGTTTAAGGGAAACTCCTTCATGCGGAATGTCACTTCTCACAGTGTCTTTCCAGTGGAGGAAAGAAGATAGAACAACGACGGACAGAGAGAACGTTGCAACCCGTGAGTGAAGTACAGGGTAAGGCACCTAAGCCTCTATGATGCATACTGGATGTTCAACACCTGGGATTTTCCACAATGTCTACCACTTCTCAAAACACTTCCAATATAGGAGGGAACTGTGCTACCGTAAGTTCTAATGACAGGGATGCATCTGTGCAAGGTTGAAAACTCGAGGATGTGTCTGGGTAGCAAACATGAAGTGTCTCATAAAGGCACCTTAGACTGGATGCGTAGTAGGTATCTGCTAGGGAAGCTACTTCAGTTTTGTACTCATTCATAACAGTGCTTCTCCTTGGAGGAATGAAGGAAGAACACGGACGGACTAGGGGCACAGTAGGTACTGTGAATAAAGGGCAGGCTATGAACCTTACGCCTGCCAACCACATATTGGATGTTCACCACCAGTGTTGATCCGCACATAGGTTCTGCGTCTAAAACGCTTCCAACACTGAGAGGGAAGTGTGCTTTAGGAGGGATTCACTGCAGTGTTACGTCTGTTAAAGAAGGATGCTTTTGGGACTGACTCGGTGGTAACCGCATTAGGCCCACATAGCTTTCCAGTCTCAGACGTCTAACCGTTAGACTATAGGAAGTTCTGTTTAAGGGAAACTCCTTCATGCGGAATGTCACTTCTCACAGTGTCTTTGCAGTGGAGAAAAGAAGATAGAACAAGGACGGACAGAGAGAACGATGCAAACCGTGATTGAAGTACAGGGTAAGCCTCGTAGGCCTCTATTATGCATACTGGTAGTTCAACACCGGAGATGTTCCACAGTGTCTACCTCTTCTCAAAACACTTCCAGTATATGAGGGAACTCTGCTACATTAAGTTCTCACGACAGAGATGCGTCTGTGCTCAGTTGGAAAGTGTAGGACGTGTCTGGGTAGCAACCAGTAAGTGTCTGATACAAGCCGCTAAGAGGGGATGCGCAGGAAGGTATCTGCTCAGGGAAGCTACTTCAGGTGCGTACTCATTCATAACAGTGTCTCTCCTTTGAGGATGAAGATAGAACAGGGAACGACTACGGGCACATTAGGTACTGTGAGTAAAGGGCATGCTAAGGCGCTTAAGCCTGCCAAACACATATTGGATGTTCACCACCAGTGCAGATCCGCACTTAGTTTCTGCGTCGAAAACGCTTCCTACACTGAGAGGGAAGTGTGCTTTAGGAGGGATTCACTGCAGTGTTACGTCTGTTAAAGAAGGATGCTTTTGGGACTGACTCGGTGGTAACCGCATTAGGCGCACATAGCTTTCCAGTCTCAGACGTCTAACCGTTAGACTATAGGAAGTTCTGTTTAAGGGAAACTCCTTCATGCGGAATGTCACTTCTCACAGTGTCTTTGCAGTGGAGAAAAGAAGATAGAACAAGGACGGACAGAGAGAACGATGCAAACCGTGATTGAAGTACAGGGTAAGCCTCGTAGGCCTCTATTATGCATACTGGTAGTTCAACACCGGAGATGTTCCACAGTGTCTACCTCTTCTCAAAACACTTCCAGTATATGAGGGAACTCTGCTACATTAAGTTCTCACGACAGAGATGCGTCTGTGCTCAGTTGGAAAGTGTAGGACGTGTCTGGGTAGCAACCAGTAAGTGTCTGATACAAGCCGCTAAGAGGGGATGCGGAGGAAGGTATCTGCTCAGGGAAGCTACTTCAGGTGCGTACTCATTCATAACAGTGTCTCTCCTTTGAGGATGAAGATAGAACAGGGAACGACTACGGGCACATTAGGTACTGTGAGTAAAGGGCATGCTAAGGCGCTTAAGCCTGCCAAACACATATTGGATGTTCACCACCAGTGCAGATCCGCACTTAGTTTCTGCGTCGAAAACGCTTCCTACACTGAGAGGGAAGTGTGCTTTAGGAGGGATTCACTGCAGTGTTACGTCTGTTAAAGAAGGAAGCTTTTGGGACTGACTCTGTGGTAACCCCAATAGGCGCACATAGCTTTCCAGTCTCAGCCGTCTATCCGTTGGACTATAGCAAGTTCTGTTTAAGGGAAACTCCTTCATGCGGAATGTCACTTCTCACAGTGTCTTTCCAGTGGAGGAAAGAAGATAGAACAACGACGGACAGAGAGAACGTTGCAACCCGTGAGTGAAGTACAGGGTAAGTCACCTAAGCCTCTATGATGCATACTGGATGTTCAACACCTGGGATTTTCCACAATGTCTACCACTTCTCAAAACACTTCCAATATAGGAGGGAACTGTGCTACTGTAAGTTCTAATGACAGGGATGCATCTGTGCAAGGTTGAAAACTCGAGGATGTGTCTGGGAAGCAAACATGAAGTGTCTCATAAAGGCACCTTAGACTGGATGCGTAGTAGGTATCTGCTAGGGAAGCTACTTCAGTTTTGTACTCATTCATAACAGTGCTTCTCCTTGGAGGAATGAAGGAAGAACACGGACGGACTAGGGGCACAGTAGGTACTGTGAATAAAGGGCAGGCTATGAACCTTACGCCTGCCAACCACATATTGGATGTTCACCACCAGTGTTGATCCGCACATGGGTTCTGCGTCTAAAACGCTTCCAACACTGAGAGGGAAGTGTGCTTTAGGAGGGATTCACTGCAGTGTTACGTCTGTTAAAGAAGGATGCTTTTGGGACTGACTCTGTGGTAACCGCATTAGGCGCACATAGCTTTCCAGTCTCAGACGTCTAACCGTTAGACTATAGGAAGTTCTGTTTAAGGGAAACTCCTTCATGCGGAATGTCACTTCTCACAGTGTCTTTGCAGTGGAGAAAAGAAGATAGAACAAGGACGGACAGAGAGAACGATGCAAACCGTGATTGAAGTACAGGGTAAGCCTCGTAGGCCTCTATTATGCATACTGGTAGTTCAACACCGGAGATGTTCCACAGTGTCTACCTCTTCTCAAAACACTTCCAGTATATGAGGGAACTCTGCTACATTAAGTTCTCACGACAGAGATGCGTCTGTGCTCAGTTGGAAAGTGTAGGACGTGTCTGGGTAGCAACCAGTAAGTGTCTGATACAATCCGCTAAGAGGGGATGCAGAGGAAGGTATCTGCTCAGGGAAGCTACTTCAGGTGCGTACTCATTCATAACAGTGTCTCTCCTTTGAGGATGAAGATAGAACAGGGAACGACTACGGGCACATTAGGTACTGTGAGTAAAGGGCATGCTAAGGCGCTTAAGCCTGCCAAACACATATTGGATGTTCACCACCAGTGCAGATCCGCACTTAGTTTCTGCGTCGAAAACGCTTCCTACACTGAGAGGGAAGTGTGCTTTAGGAGGGATTCACTGCAGTGTTACGTCTGTTAAAGAAGGAAGCTTTTGGGACTGACTCGGTGGTAACCCCAATAGGCGCACATAGCTTTCCAGTCTCAGCCGTCTATCCGTTGGACTATAGCAAGTTCTGTTTAAGGGAAACTCCTTCATGCGGAATGTCACTTCTCACAGTGTCTTTCCAGTGGAGGAAAGAAGATAGAACAACGACGGACAGAGAGAACGTTGCAACCCGTGAGTGAAGTACAGGGTAAGGCACCTAAGCCTCTATGATGCATACTGGATGTTCAACACCTGGGATTTTCCACAATGTCTACCACTTCTCAAAACACTTCCAATATAGGAGGGAACTGTGCTACCGTAAGTTCTAATGACAGGGATGCATCTGTGCAAGGTTGAAAACTCGAGGATGTGTCTGGGTAGCAAACATGAAGTGTCTCATAAAGGCACCTTAGACTGGATGCGTATTAGGTATCTGCTAGGGAAGCTACTTCAGTTTTGTACTCATTCATAACAGTGCTTCTCCTTGGAGGAATTAAGAAAGAACACGGACGGACTACGGGCACAGTAGGTACTGTGAATAAAGGGCAGGCTATGAACCTTACGCCTGCCAACCACATATTGGATGTTCACCACCAGGGTTGATCCGCACATAGGTTCTGCGTCTAAAACGCTTCCAACACTGAGAGGGAAGTGTGCTTTAGGAGGGATTCACTGCAGTGTTACGTCTGTTAAAGAAGGATGCTTTTGGGACTGACTCTGTGGTAACCGCATTAGGCGCACATAGCTTTCCAGTCTCAGACGTCTAACCGTTAGACTATAGGAAGTTCTGTTTAAGGGAAACTCCTTCATGCGGAATGTCACTTCTCACAGTGTCTTTGCAGTGGAGAAAAGAAGATAGAACAAGGACGGACAGAGAGAACGATGCAAACCGTGATTGAAGTACAGGGTAAGCCTCGTAGGCCTCTATTATGCATACTGGTAGTTCAACACCGGAGATGTTCCACAGTGTCTACCTCTTCTCAAAACACTTCCAGTATATGAGGGAACTCTGCTACATTAAGTTCTCACGACAGAGATGCGTCTGTGCTCAGTTGGAAAGTGTAGGACGTGTCTGGGTAGCAACCAGTAAGTGTCTGATACAAGCCGCTAAGAGGGGATGCGGAGGAAGGTATCTGCTCAGGGAAGCTACTTCAGGTGCGTACTCATTCATAACAGTGTCTCTCCTTTGAGGATGAAGATAGAACAGGGAACGACTACGGGCACATTAGGTTCTGTGAGTAAAGGGCATGCTAAGGCGCTTAAGCCTGCCAAACACATATTGGATGTTCACCACCAGTGCAGATCCGCACTTAGTTTCTGCGTCGAAAACGCTTCCTACACTGAGAGGGAAGTGTGCTTTAGGAGGGATTCACTGCAGTGTTACGTCTGTTAAAGAAGGAAGCTTTTGGGACTGACTCTGTGGTAACCCCAATAGGCGCACATAGCTTTCCAGTCTCAGCCGTCTATCCGTTGGACTATAGCAAGTTCTGTTTAAGGGAAACTCCTTCATGCGGAATGTCACTTCTCACAGTGTCTTTCCAGTGGAGGAAAGAAGATAGAACAACGACGGACAGAGAGAACGTTGCAACCCGTGAGTGAAGTACAGGGTAAGGCACCTAAGCCTCTATGATGCATACTGGATGTTCAACACCTGGGATTTTCCACAATGTCTACCACTTCTCAAAACACTTCCAATATAGGAGGGAACTGTGCTACTGTAAGTTCTAATGACAGGGATGCATCTGTGCAAGGTTGAAAACTCGAGGATGTGTCTGGGTAGCAAACATGAAGTGTCTCATAAAGGCACCTTAGACTGGATGCGTAGTAGGTATCTGCTAGGGAAGCTACTTCAGTTTTGAACTCATTCATAACAGTGCTTCTCCTTGGAGGAATGAAGGAAGAACACGGACGGACTAGGGGCACAGTAGGTACTGTGAATAAAGGGCAGGCTATGAACCTTACGCCTGCCAACCACATATTGGATGTTCACCACCAGTGTTGATCCGCACATAGGTTCTGCGTCTAAACCGCTTCCAACACTGAGAGGGAAGTGTGCTTTAGGAGGGATTCACTGCAGTGTTACGTCTGTTAAAGAAGGATGCTTTTGGGACTGACTCGGTGGTAACCGCATTAGGCGCACATAGCTTTCCAGTCTCAGACGTCTAACCGTTAGACTATAGGAAGTTCTGTTTAAGGGAAACTCCTTCATGCGGAATGTCACTTCTCACAGTGTCTTTGCAGTGGAGAAAAGAAGATAGAACAAGGACGGACAGAGAGAACGATGCAAACCGTGATTGAAGTACAGGGTAAGCCTCGTAGGCCTCTATTATGCATACTGGTAGTTCAACACCGGAGATGTTCCACAGTGTCTACCTCTTCTCAAAACACTTCCAGTATAGGAGGGAACTCTGCTACATTAAGTTCTCACGACAGAGATGCGTCTGTGCTCAGTTGGAAAGTGTAGGACGTGTCTGGGTAGCAACCAGTAAGTGTCTGATACAAGCCGCTAAGAGGGGATGCGGAGGAAGGTATCTGCTCAGGGAAGCTACTTCAGGTGCGTACTCATTCATAACAGTGTCTCTCCTTTGAGGATGAAGATAGAACAGGGAACGACTACGGGCACATTAGGTACTGTGAGTAAAGGGCATGCTAAGGCGCTTAAGCCTGCCAAACACATATTGGATGTTCACCACCAGTGCAGATCCGCACTTAGTTTCTGCGTCGAAAACGCTTCCTACACTGAGAGGGAAGTGTGCTTTAGGAGGGATTCACTGCAGTGTTACGTCTGTTAAAGAAGAAAGCTTTTGGGACTGACTCTGTGGTAACCCCAATAGGCGCACATAGCTTTCCAGTCTCAGCCGTCTATCCGTTGGACTATAGCAAGTTCTGTTTAAGGGAAACTCCTTCATGCGGAATGTCACTTCTCACAGTGTCTTTCCAGTGGA
This sequence comes from Neogale vison, assembly GCF_020171115.1. Classification (NCBI taxonomy): domain Eukaryota; kingdom Metazoa; phylum Chordata; class Mammalia; order Carnivora; family Mustelidae; genus Neogale; species Neogale vison. The sequence goes on from NW_025334856.1 coordinate 2,371,709, forward strand.
GGAAAGAAGATAGAACAACGACGGACAGAGAGAACGTTGCAACCCGTGAGTGAAGTACAGGGTAAGGCACCTAAGCCTCTATGATGCATACTGGATGTTCAACACCTGGGATTTTCCACAATGTCAACCACTTCTCAAAACACTTCCAATATAGGAGGGAACTGTGCTACTGTAAGTTCTAATGACAGGGATGCATCTGTGCAAGGTTGAAAACTCGAGGATGTGTCTGGGTAGCAAACATGAAGTGTCTCATAAAGGCACCTTAGACTGGATGCGTAGTAGGTATCTGGTAGGGAAGCTACTTCAGTTTTGTACTCATTCATAACAGTGCTTCTCCTTGGAGGAATGAAGGAAGAACACAGACGGACTAGGGGCACAGTAGGTACTGTGAATAAAGGGCAGGCTATGAACCTTACGCCTGCCAACCACATATTGGATGTTCACCACTAGTGTTGATCCGCACATAGGTTCTGCGTCTAAAACGCTTCCAACACTGAGAGGGAAGTGTGCTTTAGGAGGGATTCACTGCAGTGTTACGTCTGTTAAAGAAGGATGCTTTTGGGACTGACTCGGTGGTAACCGCATTAGGCGCACATAGCTTTCCAGTCTCAGACGTCTAACCGTTAGACTATAGGAAGTTCTGTTTAAGGGAAACTCCTTCATGCGGAATGTCACTTCTCACAGTGTCTTTTCAGTGGAGAAAAGAAGATAGAACAAGGACGGACAGAGAGAACGATGCAAACCGTGATTGAAGTACAGGGTAAGCCTCGTAGGCCTCTATTATGCATACTGGTAGTTCAACACCGGAGATGTTCCACAGTGTCTAACTCTTCTCAAAACACTTCCAGTATATGAGGGAACTCTGCTACATTAAGTTCTCACGACAGAGATGCGTCTGTGCTCAGTTGGAAAGTGTAGGCCGTGTCTGGGTAGCAACCAGCAAGTGTCTGATACAAGCCGCTAAGAGGGGATGCGGAGGAAGGTATCTGCTCAGGGAAGCTACTTCAGGTGCGTACTCATTCATAACAGTGTCTCTCCTTTGAGGATGAAGATAGAACAGGGAACGACTACGGGCACATTAGGTACTGTGAGTAAAGGGCATGCTAAGGCGCTTAAGCCTGCCAAACACATATTGGATGTTCACCACCAGTGCAGATCCGCACTTAGTTTCTGCGTCGAAAACGCTTCCTACACTGAGAGGGAAGTGTGCTTTAGGAGGGATTCACTGCAGTGTTACGTCTGTTAAAGAAGGAAGCTTTTGGGACTGACTCTGTGGTAACCCCAATAGGCGCACATAGCTTTCCAGTCTCAGCCGTCTATCCGTTGGACTATAGCAAGTTCTGTTTAAGGGAAACTCCTTCATGCGGAATGTCACTTCTCACAGTGTCTTTCCAGTGGAGGAAAGAAGATAGAACAACGACGGACAGAGAGAACGTTGCAACCCGTGAGTGAAGTACAGGGTAAGGCACCTAAGCCTCTATGATGCATACTGGATGTTCAACACCTGGGATTTTCCACAATGTCTACCACTTCTCAAAACACTTCCAATATAGGAGGGAACTGTGCTACTGTAAGTTCTAATGACAGGGATGCATCTGTGCAAGGTTGAAAACTCGAGGATGTGTCTGGGTAGCAAACATGAAGTGTCTCATAAAGGCACCTTAGACTGGATGAGTAGTAGGTATCTGCTAGGGAAGCTACTTCAGTTTTGTACTCATTCATAACAGTGCTTCTCCTTGGAGGAATGAAGGAAGAACACGGACGGACTAGGGGCACAGTAGGTACTGTGAATAAAGGGCAGGCTATGAACCTTACGCCTGCCAACCACATATTGGATGTTCACCACCAGTGTTGATCCGCACATAGGTTCTGCGTCTAAAACGCTTCCAACACTGAGAGGGAAGTGTGCTTTAGGAGGGATTCACTGCAGTGTTACGTCTGTTAAAGAAGGATGCTTTTGGGACTGACTCGGTGGTAACCGCATTAGGCGCACATAGCTTTCCAGTCTCAGACGTCTAACCGTTAGACTATAGGAAGTTCTGTTTAAGGGAAACTCCTTCATGCGGAATGTCACTTCTCACAGTGTCTTTGCAGTGGAGAAAAGAAGATAGAACAAGGACGGACAGAGAGAACGATGCAAACCGTGATTGAAGTACAGGGTAAGCCTCGTAGGCCTCTATTATGCATACTGGTAGTTCAACACCGGAGATGTTCCACAGTGTCTACCTCTTCTCAAAACACTTCCAGTATATGAGGGAACTCTGCTACATTAAGTTCTCACGACAGAGATGCGTCTGTGCTCAGTTGGAAAGTGTAGGACGTGTCTGGGTAGCAACCAGTAAGTGTCTGATACAAGCCGCTAAGAGGGGATGCGGAGGAAGGTATCTGCTCAGGGAAGCTACTTCAGGTGCGTACTCATTCATAACAGTGTCTCTCCTTTGAGGATGAAGATAGAACAGGGAACGACTACGGGCACATTAGGTACTGTGAGTAAAGGGCATGCTAAGGCGCTTAAGCCTGCCAAACACATATTGGATGTTCACCACCAGTGCAGATCCGCAATTAGTTTCTGCGTCGAAAACGCTTCCTACACTGAGAGGGAAGTGTGCTTTAGGAGGGATTCACTGCAGTGTTACGTCTGTTAAAGAAGGATGCTTTTGGGACTGACTCGGTGGTAACCGCATTAGGCGCACATAGCTTTCCAGTCTCAGACGTCTAACCGTTAGACTATAGGAAGTTCTGTTTAAGGGAAACTCCTTCATGCGGAATGTCACTTCTCACAGTGTCTTTGCAGTGGAGAAAAGAAGATAGAACAAGGACGGACAGAGAGAACGATGCAAACCGTGATTGAAGTACAGGGTAAGCCTCGTAGGCCTCTATTATGCATACTGGTAGTTCAACACCGGAGATCTTCCACAGTGTCTACCTCTTCTCAAAACACTTCCAGTATATGAGGGAACTCTGCTACATTAAGTTCTCACGACAGAGATGCGTCTGTGCTCAGTTGGAAAGTGTAGGACGTGTCTGGGTAGCAACCAGTAAGTGTCTGATACAAGCCGCTAAGAGGGGATGCGGAGGAAGGTATCTGCTCAGGGAAGCTACTTCAGGTGCGTACTCATTCATAACAGTGTCTCTCCTTTGAGGATGAAGATAGAACAGGGAACGACTACGGGCACATTAGGTACTGTGAGTAAAGGGCATGCTAAGGCGCTTAAGCCTGCCAAACACATATTGGATGTTCACCACCAGTGCAGATCCGCACTTAGTTTCTGCGTCGAAAACGCTTCCTACACTGAGAGGGAAGTGTGCTTTAGGAGGGATTCACTGCAGTGTTACGTCTGTTAAAGAAGGAAGCTTTTGGGACTGACTCTGTGGTAACCCCAATAGGCGCACATAGCTTTCCAGTCTCAGCCGTCTATCCGTTGGACTATAGCAAGTTCTGTTTAAGGGAAACTCCTTCATGCGGAATGTCACTTCTCACAGTGTCTTTCCAGTGGAGGAAAGAAGATAGAACAACGACGGACAGAGAGAACGTTGCAACCCGTGAGTGAAGTACAGGGTAAGGCACCTAAGCCTCTATGATGCATACTGGATGTTCAACACCTGGGATTTTCCACAATGTCTACCACTTCTCAAAACACTTCCAATATAGGAGGGAACTGTGCTACCGTAAGTTCTAATGACAGGGATGCATCTGTGCAAGGTTGAAAACTCGAGGATGTGTCTGGGTAGCAAACATGAAGTGTCTCATAAAGGCACCTTAGACTGGATGCGTAGTAGGTATCTGCTAGGGAAGCTACTTCAGTTTTGTACTCATTCATAACAGTGCTTCTCCTTGGAGGAATGAAGGAAGAACACGGACGGACTAGGGGCACAGTAGGTACTGTGAATAAAGGGCAGGCTATGAACCTTACGCCTGCCAACCACATATTGGATGTTCACCACCAGTGTTGATCCGCACATAGGTTCTGCGTCTAAAACGCTTCCAACACTGAGAGGGAAGTGTGCTTTAGGAGGGATTCACTGCAGTGTTACGTCTGTTAAAGAAGGATGCTTTTGGGACTGACTCGGTGGTAACCGCATTAGGCGCACATAGCTTTCCAGTCTCAGACGTCTAACCGTTAGACTATAGGAAGTTCTGTTTAAGGGAAACTCCTTCATGCGGAATGTCACTTCTCACAGTGTCTTTGCAGTGGAGAAAAGAAGATAGAACAAGGACGGACAGAGAGAACGATGCAAACCGTGATTGAAGTACAGGGTAAGCCTCGTAGGCCTCTATTATGCATACTGGTAGTTCAACACCGGAGATGTTCCACAGTGTCTACCTCTTCTCAAAACACTTCCAGTATATGAGGGAACTCTGCTACATTAAGTTCTCACGACAGAGATGCGTCTGTGCTCAGTTGGAAAGTGTAGGACGTGTCTGGGTAGCAACCAGTAAGTGTCTGATACAAGCCGCTAAGAGGGGATGCGGAGGAAGGTATCTGCTCAGGGAAGCTACTTCAGGTGCGTACTCATTCATAACAGTGTCTCTCCTTTGAGGATGAAGATAGAACAGGGAACGACTACGGGCACTTTAGGTACTGTGAGTAAAGGGCATGCTAAGGCGCTTAAGCCTGCCAAACACATATTGGATGTTCACCACCAGTGCAGATCCGCACTTAGTTTCTGCGTCGAAAACGCTTCCTACACTGAGAGGGAAGTGTGCTTTAGGAGGGATTCACTGCAGTGTTACGTCTGTTAAAGAAGGAAGCTTTTGGGACTGACTCTGTGGTAACCCCAATAGGCGCACATAGCTTTCCAGTCTCAGCCGTCTATCCGTTGGACTATAGCAAGTTCTGTTTAAGGGAAACTCCTTCATGCGGAATGTCACTTCTCACAGTGTCTTTCCAGTGGAGGAAAGAAGATAGAACAACGACGGACAGAGAGAACGTTGTAACCCGTTTGTGAAGTACAGGGTAAGGCACCTAAGCCTCTATGATGCATACTGGATGTTCAACACCTGGGATTTTCCACAATGTCTACCACTTCTCAAAACACTTCCAATATAGGAGGGAACTGTGCTACCGTAAGTTCTAATGACAGGGATGCATCTGTGCAAGGTTGAAAACTCGAGGATGTGTCTGGGTAGCAAACATGAAGTGTCTCATAAAGGCACCTTAGACTGGATGCGTAGTAGGTATCTGGTAGGGAAGCTACTTCAGTTTTGTACTCATTCATAACAGTGCTTCTCCTTGGAGGAATGAAGGAAGAACACGGACGGACTAGGGGCACAGTAGGTACTGTGAATAAAGGGCAGGCTATGAACCTTACGCCTGCCAACCACATATTGGATGTTCACCACCAGTGTTGATCCGCACCTAGGTTCTGCGTCTAAACCGCTTCCAACACTGAGAGGGAAGTGTGCTTTAGGAGGGATTCACTGCAGTGTTACGTCTGTTAAAGAAGGATGCTTTTGGGACTGACTCGGTGGTAACCGCATTAGGCCCACATAGCTTTCCAGTCTCAGACGTCTAACCGTTAGACTATAGGAAGTTCTGTTTAAGGGAAACTCCTTCATGCGGAATGTCACTTCTCACAGTGTCTTTGCAGTGGAGAAAAGAAGATAGAACAAGGACGGACAGAGAGAACGATGCAAACCGTGATTGAAGTACAGGGTAAGCCTCGTAGGCCTCTATTATGCATACTGGTAGTTCAACACCGGAGATCTTCCACAGTGTCTACCTCTTCTCAAAACACTTCCAGTATATGAGGGAACTCTGCTACATTAAGTTCTCACGACAGAGATGCGTCTGTGCTCAGTTGGAAAGTGTAGGACGTGTCTGGGTAGCAACCAGTAAGTGTCTGATACAAGCCGCTAAGAGGGGATGCGGAGGAAGGTATCTGCTCAGGGAAGCTACTTCAGGTGCGTACTCATTCATAACAGTGTCTCTCCTTTGAGGATGAAGATAGAACAGGGAACGACTACGGGCACATTAGGTACTGTGAGTAAAGGGCATGCTAAGGCGCTTAAGCCTGCCAAACACATATTGGATGTTCACCACCAGTGCAGATCCGCAATTAGTTTCTGCGTCGAAAACGCTTCCTACACTGAGAGGGAAGTGTGCTTTAGGAGGGATTCACTGCAGTGTTACGTCTGTTAAAGAAGGATGCTTTTGGGACTGACTCGGTGGTAACCGCATTAGGCGCACATAGCTTTCCAGTCTCAGACGTCTAACCGTTAGACTATAGGAAGTTCTGTTTAAGGGAAACTCCTTCATGCGGAATGTCACTTCTCACAGTGTCTTTGCAGTGGAGAAAAGAAGATAGAACAAGGACGGACAGAGAGAACGATGCAAACCGTGATTGAAGTACAGGGTAAGCCTCGTAGGCCTCTATTATGCATACTGGTAGTTCAACACCGGAGATGTTCCACAGTGTCTACCTCTTCTCAAAACACTTCCAGTATAGGAGGGAACTCTGCTACATTAAGTTCTCACGACAGAGATGCGTCTGTGCTCAGTTGGAAAGTGTAGGACGTGTCTGGGTAGCAACCAGTAAGTGTCTGATACAAGCCGCTAAGAGGGGATGCGGAGGAAGGTATCTGCTCAGGGAAGCTACTTCAGGTGCGTACTCATTCATAACAGTGTCTCTCCTTTGAGGATGAAGATAGAACAGGGAACGACTACGGGCACATTAGGTACTGTGAGTAAAGGGCATGCTAAGGCGCTTAAGCCTGCCAAACACATATTGGATGTTCACCACCAGTGCAGATCCGCACTTAGTTTCTGCGTCGAAAACGCTTCCTACACTGAGAGGGAAGTGTGCTTTAGGAGGGATTCACTGCAGTGTTACGTCTGTTAAAGAAGAAAGCTTTTGGGACTGACTCTGTGGTAACCCCAATAGGCGCACATAGCTTTCCAGTCTCAGCCGTCTATCCGTTGGACTATAGCAAGTTCTGTTTAAGGGAAACTCCTTCATGCGGAATGTCACTTCTCACAGTGTCTTTCCAGTGGAGGAAAGAAGATAGAACAACGACGGACAGAGAGAACGTTGCAACCCGTGAGTGAAGTACAGGGTAAGGCACCTAAGCCTCTATGATGCATACTGGATGTTCAACACCTGGGATTTTCCACAATGTCTACCACTTCTCAAAACACTTCCAATATAGGAGGGAACTGTGCTACTGTAAGTTCTAATGACAGGGATGCATCTGTGCAAGGTTGAAAACTCGAGGATGTGTCTGGGTAGCAAACATGAAGTGTCTCATAAAGGCACCTTAGACTGGATGCGTAGTAGGTATCTGGTAGGGAAGCTACTTCAGTTTTGTACTCATTCATAACAGTGCTTCTCCTTGGAGGAATGAAGGAAGAACACGGACGGACTAGGGGCACAGTAGGTACTGTGAATAAAGGGCAGGCTATGAACCTTACGCCTGCCAACCACATATTGGATGTTCACCACCAGTGTTGATCCGCACATAGGTTCTGCGTCTAAAACGCTTCCAACACTGAGAGGGAAGTGTGCTTTAGGAGGGATTCACTGCAGTGTTACGTCTGTTAAAGAAGGATGCTTTTGGGACTGACTCGGTGGTAACCGCATTAGGCGCACATAGCTTTCCAGTCTCAGACGTCTAACCGTTAGACTATAGGAAGTTCTGTTTAAGGGAAACTCCTTCATGCGGAATGTCACTTCTCACAGTGTCTTTTCAGTGGAGAAAAGAAGATAGAACAAGGACGGACAGAGAGAACGATGCAAACCGTGATTGAAGTACAGGGTAAGCCTCGTAGGCCTCTATTATGCATACTGGTAGTTCAACACCGGAGATGTTCCACAGTGTCTAACTCTTCTCAAAACACTTCCAGTATATGAGGGAACTCTGCTACATTAAGTTCTCACGACAGAGATGCGTCTGTGCTCAGTTGGAAAGTGTAGGCCGTGTCTGGGTAGCAACCAGCAAGTGTCTGATACAAGCCGCTAAGAGGGGATGCGGAGGAAGGTATCTGCTCAGGGAAGCTACTTCAGGTGCGTACTCATTCATAACAGTGTCTCTCCTTTGAGGATGAAGATAGAACAGGGAACGACTACGGGCACATTAGGTACTGTGAGTAAAGGGCATGCTAAGGCGCTTAAGCCTGCCAAACACATATTGGATGTTCACAACCAGTGCAGATCCGCACTTAGTTTCTGCGTCGAAAACGCTTCCTACACTGAGAGGGAAGTGTGCTTTAGGAGGGATTCACTGCAGTGTTACGTCTGTTAAAGAAGGAAGCTTTTGGGACTGACTCTGTGGTAACCCCAATAGGCGCACATAGCTTTCCAGTCTCAGCCGTCTATCCGTTGGACTATAGCAAGTTCTGTTTAAGGGAAACTCCTTCATGCGGAATGTCACTTCTCACAGTGTCTTTCCAGTGGAGGAAAGAAGATAGAACAACGACGGACAGAGAGAACGTTGCAACCCGTGAGTGAAGTACAGGGTAAGGCACCTAAGCCTCTATGATGCATACTGGATGTTCAACACCTGGGATTTTCCACAATGTCTACCACTTCTCAAAACACTTCCAATATAGGAGGGAACTGTGCTACTGTAAGTTCTAATGACAGGGATGCATCTGTGCAAGGTTGAAAACTCGAGGATGTGTCTGGGTAGCAAACATGAAGTGTCTCATAAAGGCACCTTAGACTGGATGAGTAGTAGGTATCTGCTAGGGAAGCTACTTCAGTTTTGTACTCATTCATAACAGTGCTTCTCCTTGGAGGAATGAAGGAAGAACACGGACGGACTAGGGGCACAGTAGGTACTGTGAATAAAGGGCAGGCTATGAACCTTACGCCTGCCAACCACATATTGGATGTTCACCACCAGTGTTGATCCGCACATAGGTTCTGCGTCTAAAACGCTTCCAACACTGAGAGGGAAGTGTGCTTTAGGAGGGATTCACTGCAGTGTTACGTCTGTTAAAGAAGGATGCTTTTGGGACTGACTCGGTGGTAACCGCATTAGGCGCACATAGCTTTCCAGTCTCAGACGTCTAACCGTTAGACTATAGGAAGTTCTGTTTAAGGGAAACTCCTTCATGCGGAATGTCACTTCTCACAGTGTCTTTGCAGTGGAGAAAAGAAGATAGAACAAGGACGGACAGAGAGAACGATGCAAACCGTGATTGAAGTACAGGGTAAGCCTCGTAGGCCTCTATTATGCATACTGGTAGTTCAACACCGGAGATGTTCCACAGTGTCTACCTCTTCTCAAAACACTTCCAGTATATGAGGGAACTCTGCTACATTAAGTTCTCACGACAGAGATGCGTCTGTGCTCAGTTGGAAAGTGTAGGACGTGTCTGGGTAGCAACCAGTAAGTGTCTGATACAAGCCGCTAAGAGGGGATGCGGAGGAAGGTATCTGCTCAGGGAAGCTACTTCAGGTGCGTACTCATTCATAACAGTGTCTCTCCTTTGAGGATGAAGATAGAACAGGGAACGACTACGGGCACATTAGGTACTGTGAGTAAAGGGCATGCTAAGGCGCTTAAGCCTGCCAAACACATATTGGATGTTCACCACCAGTGCAGATCCGCAATTAGTTTCTGCGTCGAAAACGCTTCCTACACTGAGAGGGAAGTGTGCTTTAGGAGGGATTCACTGCAGTGTTACGTCTGTTAAAGAAGGATGCTTTTGGGACTGACTCGGTGGTAACCGCATTAGGCGCACATAGCTTTCCAGTCTCAGACGTCTAACCGTTAGACTATAGGAAGTTCTGTTTAAGGGAAACTCCTTCATGCGGAATGTCACTTCTCACAGTGTCTTTGCAGTGGAGAAAAGAAGATAGAACAAGGACGGACAGAGAGAACGATGCAAACCGTGATTGAAGTACAGGGTAAGCCTCGTAGGCCTCTATTATGCATACTGGTAGTTCAACACCGGAGATCTTCCACAGTGTCTACCTCTTCTCAAAACACTTCCAGTATATGAGGGAACTCTGCTACATTAAGTTCTCACGACAGAGATGCGTCTGTGCTCAGTTGGAAAGTGTAGGACGTGTCTGGGTAGCAACCAGTAAGTGTCTGATACAAGCCGCTAAGAGGGGATGCGGAGGAAGGTATCTGCTCAGGGAAGCTACTTCAGGTGCGTACTCATTCATAACAGTGTCTCTCCTTTGAGGATGAAGATAGAACAGGGAACGACTACGGGCACATTAGGTACTGTGAGTAAAGGGCATGCTAAGGCGCTTAAGCCTGCCAAACACATATTGGATGTTCACCACCAGTGCAGATCCGCACTTAGTTTCTGCGTCGAAAACGCTTCCTACACTGAGAGGGAAGTGTGCTTTAGGAGGGATTCACTGCAGTGTTACGTCTGTTAAAGAAGGAAGCTTTTGGGACTGACTCTGTGGTAACCCCAATAGGCGCACATAGCTTTCCAGTCTCAGCCGTCTATCCGTTGGACTATAGCAAGTTCTGTTTAAGGGAAACTCCTTCATGCGGAATGTCACTTCTCACAGTGTCTTTCCAGTGGAGGAAAGAAGATAGAACAACGACGGACAGAGAGAACGTTGCAACCCGTGAGTGAAGTACAGGGTAAGGCACCTAAGCCTCTATGATGCATACTGGATGTTCAACACCTGGGATTTTCCACAATGTCTACCACTTCTCAAAACACTTCCAATATAGGAGGGAACTGTGCTACCGTAAGTTCTAATGACAGGGATGCATCTGTGCAAGGTTGAAAACTCGAGGATGTGTCTGGGTAGCAAACATGAAGTGTCTCATAAAGGCACCTTAGACTGGATGCGTAGTAGGTATCTGCTAGGGAAGCTACTTCAGTTTTGTACTCATTCATAACAGTGCTTCTCCTTGGAGGAATGAAGGAAGAACACGGACGGACTAGGGGCACAGTAGGTACTGTGAATAAAGGGCAGGCTATGAACCTTACGCCTGCCAACCACATATTGGATGTTCACCACCAGTGTTGATCCGCACATAGGTTCTGCGTCTAAAACGCTTCCAACACTGAGAGGGAAGTGTGCTTTAGGAGGGATTCACTGCAGTGTTACGTCTGTTAAAGAAGGATGCTTTTGGGACTGACTCTGTGGTAACCGCATTAGGCGCACATAGCTTTCCAGTCTCAGACGTCTAACCGTTAGACTATAGGAAGTTCTGTTTAAGGGAAACTCCTTCATGCGGAATGTCACTTCTCACAGTGTCTTTGCAGTGGAGAAAAGAAGATAGAACAAGGACGGACAGAGAGAACGATGCAAACCGTGATTGAAGTACAGGGTAAGCCTCGTAGGCCTCTATTATGCATACTGGTAGTTCAACACCGGAGATGTTCCACAGTGTCTACCTCTTCTCAAAACACTTCCAGTATATGAGGGAACTCTGCTACATTAAGTTCTCACGACAGAGATGCGTCTGTGCTCAGTTGGAAAGTGTAGGACGTGTCTGGGTAGCAACCAGTAAGTGTCTGATACAAGCCGCTAAGAGGGGATGCGGAGGAAGGTATCTGCTCAGGGAAGCTACTTCAGGTGCGTACTCATTCATAACAGTGTCTCTCCTTTGAGGATGAAGATAGAACAGGGAACGACTACGGGCACATTAGGTACTGTGAGTAAAGGGCATGCTAAGGCGCTTAAGCCTGCCAAACACATATTGGATGTTCACCACCAGTGCAGATCCGCACTTAGTTTCTGCGTCGAAAACGCTTCCTACACTGAGAGGGAAGTGTGCTTTAGGAGGGATTCACTGCAGTGTTACGTCTGTTAAAGAAGGAAGCTTTTGGGACTGACTCTGTGGTAACCCCAATAGGCGCACATAGCTTTCCAGTCTCAGCCGTCTATCCGTTGGACTATAGCAAGTTCTGTTTAAGGGAAACTCCTTCATGCGGAATGTCACTTCTCACAGTGTCTTTCCAGTGGAGGAAAGAAGATAGAACAACGACGGACAGAGAGAACGTTGTAACCCGTTTGTGAAGTACAGGGTAAGGCACCTAAGCCTCTATGATGCATACTGGATGTTCAACACCTGGGATTTTCCACAATGTCTACCACTTCTCAAAACACTTCCAATATAGGAGGGAACTGTGCTACCGTAAGTTCTAATGACAGGGATGCATCTGTGCAAGGTTGAAAACTCGAGGATGTGTCTGGGTAGCAAACATGAAGTGTCTCATAAAGGCACCTTAGACTGGATGCGTAGTAGGTATCTGGTAGGGAAGCTACTTCAGTTTTGTACTCATTCATAACAGTGCTTCTCCTTGGAGGAATGAAGGAAGAACACGGACGGACTAGGGGCACAGTAGGTACTGTGAATAAAGGGCAGGCTATGAACCTTACGCCTGCCAACCACATATTGGATGTTCACCACCAGTGTTGATCCGCACATAGGTTCTGCGTCTAAACCGCTTCCAACACTGAGAGGGAAGTGTGCTTTAGGAGGGATTCACTGCAGTGTTACGTCTGTTAAAGAAGGATGCTTTTGGGACTGACTCGGTGGTAACCGCATTAGGCGCACATAGCTTTCCAGTCTCAGACGTCTAACCGTTAGACTATAGGAAGTTCTGTTTAAGGGAAACTCCTTCATGCGGAATGTCACTTCTCACAGTGTCTTTGCAGTGGAGAAAAGAAGATAGAACAAGGACGGACAGAGAGAACGATGCAAACCGTGATTGAAGTACAGGGTAAGCCTCGTAGGCCTCTATTATGCATACTGGTAGTTCAACACCGGAGATGTTCCACAGTGTCTACCTCTTCTCAAAACACTTCCAGTATAGGAGGGAACTCTGCTACATTAAGTTCTCACGACAGAGATGCGTCTGTGCTCAGTTGGAAAGTGTAGGACGTGTCTGGGTAGCAACCAGTAAGTGTCTGATACAAGCCGCTAAGAGGGGATGCGGAGGAAGGTATCTGCTCAGGGAAGCTACTTCAGGTGCGTACTCATTCATAAGAGTGTCTCTCCTTTGAGGATGAAGATAGAACAGGGAACGACTACGGGCACATTAGGTACTGTGAGTAAAGGGCATGCTAAGGCGCTTAAGCCTGCCAAACACATATTGGATGTTCACCACCAGTGCAGATCCGCACTTAGTTTCTGCGTCGAAAACGCTTCCTACACTGAGAGGGAAGTGTGCTTTAGGAGGGATTCACTGCAGTGTTACGTCTGTTAAAGAAGAAAGCTTTTGGGACTGACTCTGTGGTAACCCCAATAGGCGCACATAGCTTTCCAGTCTCAGCCGTCTATCCGTTGGACTATAGCAAGTTCTGTTTAAGGGAAACTCCTTCATGCGGAATGTCACTTCTCACAGTGTCTTTCCAGTGGAGGAAAGAAGATAGAACAACGACGGACAGAGAGAACGTTGCAACCCGTGAGTGAAGTACAGGGTAAGGCACCTAAGCCTCTATGATGCATACTGGATGTTCAACACCTGGGATTTTCCACAATGTCAACCACTTCTCAAAACACTTCCAATATAGGAGGGAACTGTGCTACCGTAAGTTCTAATGACAGGGATGCATCTGTGCAAGGTTGAAAACTCGAGGATGTGTCTGGGTAGCAAACATGAAGTGTCTCATAAAGGCACCTTAGACTGGATGCGTAGTAGGTATCTGGTAGGGAAGCTACTTCAGTTGTACTCATTCATAACAGTGCTTCTCCTTGGAGGAATGAAGGAAGAACACGGACGGACTAGGGGCACAGTAGGTACTGTGAATAAAGGGCAGGCTATGAACCTTACGCCTGCCAACCACATATTGGATGTTCACCACCAGTGTTGATCCGCACATAGGTTCTGCGTCTAAAACGCTTCCAACACTGAGAGGGAAGTGTGCTTTAGGAGGGATTCACTGCAGTGTTACGTCTGTTAAAGAAGGATGCTTTTGGGACTGACTCTGTGGTAACCGCATTAGGCGCACATAGCTTTCCAGTCTCAGACGTCTAACCGTTAGACTATAGGAAGTTCTGTTTAAGGGAAACTCCTTCATGCGGAATGTCACTTCTCACAGTGTCTTTGCAGTGGAGAAAAGAAGATAGAACAAGGACGGACAGAGAGAACGATGCAAACCGTGATTGAAGTACAGGGTAAGCCTCGTAGGCCTCTATTATGCATACTGGTAGTTCAACACCGGAGATGTTCCACAGTGTCTAACTCTTCTCAAAACACTTCCAGTATATGAGGGAACTCTGCTACATTAAGTTCTCACGACAGAGATGCGTCTGTGCTCAGTTGGAAAGTGTAGGCCGTGTCTGGGTAGCAACCAGTAAGTGTCTGATACAAGCCGCTAAGAGTGGATGCGGAGGAAGGTATCTGCTCAGGGAAGCTACTTCAGGTGCGTACTCATTCATAACAGTGTCTCTCCTTTGAGGATGAAGATAGAACAGGGAACGACTACGGGCACATTAGGTACTGTGAGTAAAGGGCATGCTAAGGCGCTTAAGCCTGCCAAACACATATTGGATGTTCACCACCAGTGCAGATCCGCACTTAGTTTCTGCGTCGAAAACGCTTCCTACACTGAGAGGGAAGTGTGCTTTAGGAGGGATTCACTGCAGTGTTACGTCTGTTAAAGAAGGAAGCTTTTGGGACTGACTCGGTGGTAACCCCAATAGGCGCACATAGCTTTCCAGTCTCAGCCGTCTATCCGTTGGACTATAGCAAGTTCTGTTTAAGGGAAACTCCTTCATGCGGAATGTCACTTCTCACAGTGTCTTTCCAGTGGAGGAAAGAAGATAGAACAACGACGGACAGAGAGAACGTTGCAACCCGTGAGTGAAGTACAGGGTAAGGCACCTAAGCCTCTATGATGCATACTGGATGTTCAACACCTGGGATTTTCCACAATGTCTACCACTTCTCAAAACACTTCCAATATAGGAGGGAACTGTGCTACTGTAAGTTCTAATGACAGGGATGCATCTGTGCAAGGTTGAAAACTCGAGGATGTGTCTGGGTAGCAAACATGAAGTGTCTCATAAAGGCACCTTAGACTGGATGAGTAGTAGGTATCTGCTAGGGAAGCTACTTCAGTTTTGTACTCATTCATAACAGTGCTTCTCCTTGGAGGAATGAAGGAAGAACACGGACGGACTAGGGGCACAGTAGGTACTGTGAATAAAGGGCAGGCTATGAACCTTACGCCTGCCAACGACATATTGGATGTTCACCACCAGTGTTGATCCGCACATAGGTTCTGCGTCTAAAACGCTTCCAACACTGAGAGGGAAGTGTGCTTTAGGAGGGATTCACTGCAGTGTTACGTCTGTTAAAGAAGGATGCTTTTGGGACTGACTCGGTGGTAACCGCATTAGGCGCACATAGCTTTCCAGTCTCAGACGTCTAACCGTTAGACTATAGGAAGTTCTGTTTAAGGGAAACTCCTTCATGCGGAATGTCACTTCTCACAGTGTCTTTGCAGTGGAGAAAAGAAGATAGAACAAGGACGGACAGAGAGAACGATGCAAGCCGTGATTGAAGTACAGGGTAAGCCTCGTAGGCCTCTATTATGCATACTGGTAGTTCAACACCGGAGATGTTCCACAGTGTCTACCTCTTCTCAAAACACTTCCAGTATAGGAGGGAACTCTGCTACATTAAGTTCTCACGACAGAGATGCGTCTGTGCTCAGTTGGAAAGTGTAGGACGTGTCTGGGTAGCAACCAGTAAGTGTCTGATACAAGCCGCTAAGAGGGGATGCGGAGGAAGGTATCTGCTCAGGGAAGCTACTTCAGGTGCGTACTCATTCATAACAGTGTCTCTCCTTTGAGGATGAAGATAGAACAGGGAACGACTACGGGCACATTAGGTACTGTGAGTAAAGGGCATGCTAAGGCGCTTAAGCCTGCCAAACACATATTGGATGTTCACCACCAGTGCAGATCCGCACTTAGTTTCTGCGTCGAAAACGCTTCCTACACTGAGAGGGAAGTGTGCTTTAGGAGGGATTCACTGCAGTGTTACGTCTGTTAAAGAAGGATGCTTTTGGGACTGACTAGGTGGTAACCGCATTAGGCGCACATAGCTTTCCAGTCTCAGACGTCTAACCGTTAGACTATAGGAAGTTCTGTTTAAGGGAAACTCCTTCATGCGGAATGTCACTTCTCACAGTGTCTTTGCAGTGGAGAAAAGAAGATAGAACAAGGACGGACAGAGAGAACGATGCAAACCGTGATTGAAGTACAGGGTAAGCCTCGTAGGCCTCTATTATGCATACTGGTAGTTCAACACCGGAGATGTTCCACAGTGTCTACCTCTTCTCAAAACACTTCCAGTATATGAGGGAACTCTGCTACATTAAGTTCTCACGACAGAGATGCGTCTGTGCTCAGTTGGAAAGTGTAGGACGTGTCTGGGTAGCAACCAGTAAGTGTCTGATACAAGCCGCTAAGAGGGGATGCGGAGGAAGGTATCTGCTCAGGGAAGCTACTTCAGGTGCGTACTCATTCATAACAGTGTCTCTCCTTTGAGGATGAAGATAGAACAGGGAACGACTACGGGCACATTAGGTACTGTGAGTAAAGGGCATGCTAAGGCGCTTAAGCCTGCCAAACACATATTGGATGTTCACCACCAGTGCAGATCCGCACTTAGTTTCTGCGTCGAAAACGCTTCCTACACTGAGAGGGAAGTGTGCTTTAGGAGGGATTCACTGCAGTGTTACGTCTGTTAAAGAAGGAAGCTTTTGGGACTGACTCTGTGGTAACCCCAATAGGCGCACATAGCTTTCCAGTCTCAGCCGTCTATCCGTTGGACTATAGCAAGTTCTGTTTAAGGGAAACTCCTTCATGCGGAATGTCACTTCTCACAGTGTCTTTCCAGTGGAGGAAAGAAGATAGAACAACGACGGACAGAGAGAACGTTGCAACCCGTGAGTGAAGTACAGGGTAAGGCACCTAAGCCTCTATGATGCATACTGGATGTTCAACACCTGGGATTTTCCACAATGTCTACCACTTCTCAAAACACTTCCAATATAGGAGGGAACTGTGCTACCGTAAGTTCTAATGACAGGGATGCATCTGTGCAAGGTTGAAAACTCGAGGATGTGTCTGGGTAGCAAACATGAAGTGTCTCATAAAGGCACCTTAGACTGGATGCGTAGTAGGTATCTGCTAGGGAAGCTACTTCAGTTTTGTACTCATTCATAACAGTGCTTCTCCTTGGAGGAATGAAGGAAGAACACGGACGGACTAGGGGCACAGTAGGTACTGTGAATAAAGGGCAGGCTATGAACCTTACGCCTGCCAACCACATATTGGATGTTCACCACCAGTGTTGATCCGCACATAGGTTCTGCGTCTAAAACGCTTCCAACACTGAGAGGGAAGTGTGCTTTAGGAGGGATTCACTGCAGTGTTACGTCTGTTAAAGAAGGATGCTTTTGGGACTGACTCGGTGGTAACCGCATTAGGCCCACATAGCTTTCCAGTCTCAGACGTCTAACCGTTAGACTATAGGAAGTTCTGTTTAAGGGAAACTCCTTCATGCGGAATGTCACTTCTCACAGTGTCTTTGCAGTGGAGAAAAGAAGATAGAACAAGGACGGACAGAGAGAACGATGCAAACCGTGATTGAAGTACAGGGTAAGCCTCGTAGGCCTCTATTATGCATACTGGTAGTTCAACACCGGAGATGTTCCACAGTGTCTACCTCTTCTCAAAACACTTCCAGTATATGAGGGAACTCTGCTACATTAAGTTCTCACGACAGAGATGCGTCTGTGCTCAGTTGGAAAGTGTAGGACGTGTCTGGGTAGCAACCAGTAAGTGTCTGATACAAGCCGCTAAGAGGGGATGCGGAGGAAGGTATCTGCTCAGGGAAGCTACTTCAGGTGCGTACTCATTCATAACAGTGTCTCTCCTTTGAGGATGAAGATAGAACAGGGAACGACTACGGGCACATTAGGTACTGTGAGTAAAGGGCATGCTAAGGCGCTTAAGCCTGCCAAACACATATTGGATGTTCACCACCAGTGCAGATCCGCACTTAGTTTCTGCGTCGAAAACGCTTCCTACACTGAGAGGGAAGTGTGCTTTAGGAGGGATTCACTGCAGTGTTACGTCTGTTAAAGAAGGATGCTTTTGGGACTGACTCGGTGGTAACCGCATTAGGCGCACATAGCTTTCCAGTCTCAGACGTCTAACCGTTAGACTATAGGAAGTTCTGTTTAAGGGAAACTCCTTCATGCGGAATGTCACTTCTCACAGTGTCTTTGCAGTGGAGAAAAGAAGATAGAACAAGGACGGACAGAGAGAACGATGCAAACCGTGATTGAAGTACAGGGTAAGCCTCGTAGGCCTCTATTATGCATACTGGTAGTTCAACACCGGAGATGTTCCACAGTGTCTACCTCTTCTCAAAACACTTCCAGTATATGAGGGAACTCTGCTACATTAAGTTCTCACGACAGAGATGCGTCTGTGCTCAGTTGGAAAGTGTAGGACGTGTCTGGGTAGCAACCAGTAAGTGTCTGATACAAGCCGCTAAGAGGGGATGCGGAGGAAGGTATCTGCTCAGGGAAGCTACTTCAGGTGCGTACTCATTCATAACAGTGTCTCTCCTTTGAGGATGAAGATAGAACAGGGAACGACTACGGGCACATTAGGTACTGTGAGTAAAGGGCATGCTAAGGCGCTTAAGCCTGCCAAACACATATTGGATGTTCACCACCAGTGCAGATCCGCACTTAGTTTCTGCGTCGAAAACGCTTCCTACACTGAGAGGGAAGTGTGCTTTAGGAGGGATTCACTGCAGTGTTACGTCTGTTAAAGAAGGAAGCTTTTGGGACTGACTCTGTGGTAACCCCAATAGGCGCACATAGCTTTCCAGTCTCAGCCGTCTATCCGTTGGACTATAGCAAGTTCTGTTTAAGGGAAACTCCTTCATGCGGAATGTCACTTCTCACAGTGTCTTTCCAGTGGAGGAAAGAAGATAGAACAACGACGGACAGAGAGAACGTTGCAACCCGTGAGTGAAGTACAGGGTAAGTCACCTAAGCCTCTATGATGCATACTGGATGTTCAACACCTGGGATTTTCCACAATGTCTACCACTTCTCAAAACACTTCCAATATAGGAGGGAACTGTGCTACTGTAAGTTCTAATGACAGGGATGCATCTGTGCAAGGTTGAAAACTCGAGGATGTGTCTGGGAAGCAAACATGAAGTGTCTCAAAAAGGCACCTTAGACTGGATGCGTAGTAGGTATCTGCTAGGGAAGCTACTTCAGTTTTGTACTCATTCATAACAGTGCTTCTCCTTGGAGGAATGAAGGAAGAACACGGACGGACTAGGGGCACAGTAGGTACTGTGAATAAAGGGCAGGCTATGAACCTTACGCCTGCCAACCACATATTGGATGTTCACCACCAGTGTTGATCCGCACATAGGTTCTGCGTCTAAAACGCTTCCAACACTGAGAGGGAAGTGTGCTTTAGGAGGGATTCACTGCAGTGTTACGTCTGTTAAAGAAGGATGCTTTTGGGACTGACTCTGTGGTAACTGCATTAGGCGCACATAGCTTTCCAGTCTCAGACGTCTAACTGTTAGACTATAGGAAGTTCTGTTTAAGGGAAACTCCTTCATGCGGAATGTCACTTCTCACAGTGTCTTTGCAGTGGAGAAAAGAAGATAGAACAAGGACGGACAGAGAGAACGATGCAAACCGTGATTGAAGTACAGGGTAAGCCTCGTAGGCCTCTATTATGCATACTGGTAGTTCAACACCGGAGATGTTCCACAGTGTCTACCTCTTCTCAAAACACTTCCAGTATATGAGGGAACTCTGCTACATTAAGTTCTCACGACAGAGATGCGTCTGTGCTCAGTTGGAAAGTGTAGGACGTGTATGGGTAGCAACCAGTAAGTGTCTGATACAAGCCGCTAAGAGGGGATGCGGAGGAAGGTATCTGCTCAGGGAAGCTACTTCAGGTGCGTACTCATTCATAACAGTGTCTCTCCTTTGAGGATGAAGATAGAACAGGGAACGACTATGGGCACATTAGGTACTGTGAGTAAAGGGCATGCTAAGGCGCTTAAGCCTGCCAAACACATATTGGATGTTCACCACCAGTGCAGATCCGCACTTAGTTTCTGCGTCGAAAACGCTTCCTACACTGAGAGGGAAGTGTGCTTTAGGAGGGATTCACTGCAGTGTTACGTCTGTTAAAGAAGGATGCTTTTGGGACTGACTCTGTGGTAACCGCATTAGGCGCACATAGCTTTCCAGTCTCAGACGTCTAACCGTTAGACTATAGGAAGTTCTGTTTAAGGGAAACTCCTTCATGCGGAATGTCACTTCTCACAGTGTCTTTGCAGTGGAGAAAAGAAGATAGAACAAGGACGGACAGAGAGAACGATGCAAACCGTGATTGAAGTACAGGGTAAGCCTCGTAGGCCTCTATTATGCATACTGGTAGTTCAACACCGGAGATGTTCCACAGTGTCTACCTCTTCTCAAAACACTTCCAGTAATGAGGGAACTCTGCTACATTAAGTTCTCACGACAGAGATGCGTCTGTGCTCAGTTGGAAAGTGTAGGACGTGTCTGGGTAGCAACCAGTAAGTGTCTGATACAAGCCGCTAAGAGGGGATGCGGAGGAAGGTATCTGCTCAGGGAAGCTACTTCAGGTGCGTACTCATTCATAACAGTGTCTCTCCTTTGAGGATGAAGATAAACAGGGAACGACTACGGGCACATTAGGTACTGTGAGTAAAGGGCATGCTAAGGCGCTTAAGCCTGCCAAACACATATTGGATGTTCACCACCAGTGCAGATCCGCACTTAGTTTCTGCGTCGAAAACGCTTCCTACACTGAGAGGGAAGTGTGCTTTAGGAGGGATTCACTGCAGTGTTACGTCTGTTAAAGAAGGATGCTTTTGGGACTGACTCTGTGGTAACCGCATTAGGCGCACATAGCTTTCCAGTCTCAGACGTCTAACCGTTAGACTATAGGAAGTTCTGTTTAAGGGAAACTCCTTCATGCGGAATGTCACTTCTCACAGTGTCTTTGCAGTGGAGAAAAGAAGATAGAACAAGGACGGACAGAGAGAACGATGCAAACCGTGATTGAAGTACAGGGTAAGCCTCGTAGGCCTCTATTATGCATACTGGTAGTTCAACACCGGAGATGTTCCACAGTGTCTACCTCTTCTCAAAACACTTCCAGTATATGAGGGAACTCTGCTACATTAAGTTCTCACGACAGAGATGCGTCTGTGCTCAGTTGGAAAGTGTAGGACGTGTCTGGGTAGCAACCAGTAAGTGTCTGATACAATCCGCTAAGAGGGGATGCAGAGGAAGGTATCTGCTCAGGGAAGCTACTTCAGGTGCGTACTCATTCATAACAGTGTCTCTCCTTTGAGGATGAAGATAGAACAGGGAACGACTACGGGCACATTAGGTACTGTGAGTAAAGGGCATGCTAAGGCGCTTAAGCCTGCCAAACACATATTGGATGTTCACCACCAGTGCAGATCCGCACTTAGTTTCTGCGTCGAAAACGCTTCCTACACTGAGAGGGAAGTGTGCTTTAGGAGGGATTCACTGCAGTGTTACGTCTGTTAAAGAAGGAAGCTTTTGGGACTGACTCGGTGGTAACCCCAATAGGCGCACATAGCTTTCCAGTCTCAGCCGTCTATCCGTTGGACTATAGCAAGTTCTGTTTAAGGGAAACTCCTTCATGCGGAATGTCACTTCTCACAGTGTCTTTCCAGTGGAGGAAAGAAGATAGAACAACGACGGACAGAGAGAACGTTGCAACCCGTGAGTGAAGTACAGGGTAAGGCACCTAAGCCTCTATGATGCATACTGGATGTTCAACACCTGGGATTTTCCACAATGTCTACCACTTCTCAAAACACTTCCAATATAGGAGGGAACTGTGCTACCGTAAGTTCTAATGACAGGGATGCATCTGTGCAAGGTTGAAAACTCGAGGATGTGTCTGGGTAGCAAACATGAAGTGTCTCATAAAGGCACCTTAGACTGGATGCGTAGTAGGTATCTGCTAGGGAAGCTACTTCAGTTTTGTACTCATTCATAACAGTGCTTCTCCTTGGAGGAATGAAGGAAGAACACGGACGGACTAGGGGCACAGTAGGTACTGTGAATAAAGGGCAGGCTATGAACCTTACGCCTGCCAACCACATATTGGATGTTCACCACCAGGGTTGATCCGCACATAGGTTCTGCGTCTAAAACGCTTCCAACACTGAGAGGGAAGTGTGCTTTAGGAGGGATTCACTGCAGTGTTACGTCTGTTAAAGAAGGATGCTTTTGGGACTGACTCGGTGGTAACCGCATTAGGCCCACATAGCTTTCCAGTCTCAGACGTCTAACCGTTAGACTATAGGAAGTTCTGTTTAAGGGAAACTCCTTCATGCGGAATGTCACTTCTCACAGTGTCTTTGCAGTGGAGAAAAGAAGATAGAACAAGGACGGACAGAGAGAACGATGCAAACCGTGATTGAAGTACAGGGTAAGCCTCGTAGGCCTCTATTATGCATACTGGTAGTTCAACACCGGAGATGTTCCACAGTGTCTACCTCTTCTCAAAACACTTCCAGTATATGAGGGAACTCTGCTACATTAAGTTCTCACGACAGAGATGCGTCTGTGCTCAGTTGGAAAGTGTAGGACGTGTCTGGGTAGCAACCAGTAAGTGTCTGATACAAGCCGCTAAGAGGGGATGCGGAGGAAGGTATCTGCTCAGGGAAGCTACTTCAGGTGCGTACTCATTCATAACAGTGTCTCTCCTTTGAGGATGAAGATAGAACAGGGAACGACTACGGGCACATTAGGTTCTGTGAGTAAAGGGCATGCTAAGGCGCTTAAGCCTGCCAAACACATATTGGATGTTCACCACCAGTGCAGATCCGCACTTAGTTTCTGCGTCGAAAACGCTTCCTACACTGAGAGGGAAGTGTGCTTTAGGAGGGATTCACTGCAGTGTTACGTCTGTTAAAGAAGGAAGCTTTTGGGACTGACTCTGTGGTAACCCCAATAGGCGCACATAGCTTTCCAGTCTCAGCCGTCTATCCGTTGGACTATAGCAAGTTCTGTTTAAGGGAAACTCCTTCATGCGGAATGTCACTTCTCACAGTGTCTTTCCAGTGGAGGAAAGAAGATAGAACAACGACGGACAGAGAGAACGTTGCAACCCGTGAGTGAAGTACAGGGTAAGGCACCTAAGCCTCTATGATGCATACTGGATGTTCAACACCTGGGATTTTCCACAATGTCTACCACTTCTCAAAACACTTCCAATATAGGAGGGAACTGTGCTACTGTAAGTTCTAATGACAGGGATGCATCTGTGCAAGGTTGAAAACTCGAGGATGTGTCTGGGTAGCAAACATGAAGTGTCTCATAAAGGCACCTTAGACTGGATGCGTAGTAGGTATCTGCTAGGGAAGCTACTTCAGTTTTGAACTCATTCATAACAGTGCTTCTCCTTGGAGGAATGAAGGAAGAACACGGACGGACTAGGGGCACAGTAGGTACTGTGAATAAAGGGCAGGCTATGAACCTTACGCCTGCCAACCACATATTGGATGTTCACCACCAGTGTTGATCCGCACATAGGTTCTGCGTCTAAACCGCTTCCAACACTGAGAGGGAAGTGTGCTTTAGGAGGGATTCACTGCAGTGTTACGTCTGTTAAAGAAGGATGCTTTTGGGACTGACTCGGTGGTAACCGCATTAGGCGCACATAGCTTTCCAGTCTCAGACGTCTAACCGTTAGACTATAGGAAGTTCTGTTTAAGGGAAACTCCTTCATGCGGAATGTCACTTCTCACAGTGTCTTTGCAGTGGAGAAAAGAAGATAGAACAAGGACGGACAGAGAGAACGATGCAAACCGTGATTGAAGTACAGGGTAAGCCTCGTAGGCCTCTATTATGCATACTGGTAGTTCAACACCGGAGATGTTCCACAGTGTCTACCTCTTCTCAAAACACTTCCAGTATAGGAGGGAACTCTGCTACATTAAGTTCTCACGACAGAGATGCGTCTGTGCTCAGTTGGAAAGTGTAGGACGTGTCTGGGTAGCAACCAGTAAGTGTCTGATACAAGCCGCTAAGAGGGGATGCGGAGGAAGGTATCTGCTCAGGGAAGCTACTTCAGGTGCGTACTCATTCATAACAGTGTCTCTCCTTTGAGGATGAAGATAGAACAGGGAACGACTACGGGCACATTAGGTACTGTGAGTAAAGGGCATGCTAAGGCGCTTAAGCCTGCCAAACACATATTGGATGTTCACCACCAGTGCAGATCCGCACTTAGTTTCTGCGTCGAAAACGCTTCCTACACTGAGAGGGAAGTGTGCTTTAGGAGGGATTCACTGCAGTGTTACGTCTGTTAAAGAAGAAAGCTTTTGGGACTGACTCTGTGGTAACCCCAATAGGCGCACATAGCTTTCCAGTCTCAGCCGTCTATCCGTTGGACTATAGCAAGTTCTGTTTAAGGGAAACTCCTTCATGCGGAATGTCACTTCTCACAGTGTCTTTCCAGTGGAGGAAAGAAGATAGAACAACGACGGACAGAGAGAACGTTGCAACCCGTGAGTGAAGTACAGGGTAAGGCACCTAAGCCTCTATGATGCATACTGGATGTTCAACACCTGGGATTTTCCACAATGTCTACCACTTCTCAAAACACTTCCAATATAGGAGGGAACTGTGCTACTGTAAGTTCTAATGACAGGGATGCATCTGTGCAAGGTTGAAAACTCGAGGATGTGTCTGGGTAGCAAACATGAAGTGTCTCATAAAGGCACCTTAGACTGGATGCGTAGTAGGTATCTGGTAGGGAAGCTACTTCAGTTTTGTACTCATTCATAACAGTGCTTCTCCTTGGAGGAATGAAGGAAGAACACGGACGGACTAGGGGCACAGTAGGTACTGTGAATAAAGGGCAGGCTATGAACCTTACGCCTGCCAACCACATATTGGATGTTCACCACCAGTGTTGATCCGCACATAGGTTCTGCGTCTAAAACGCTTCCAACACTGAGAGGGAAGTGTGCTTTAGGAGGGATTCACTGCAGTGTTACGTCTGTTAAAGAAGGATGCTTTTGGGACTGACTCGGTGGTAACCGCATTAGGCGCACATAGCTTTCCAGTCTCAGACGTCTAACCGTTAGACTATAGGAAGTTCTGTTTAAGGGAAACTCCTTCATGCGGAATGTCACTTCTCACAGTGTCTTTGCAGTGGAGAAAAGAAGATAGAACAAGGACGGACAGAGAGAACGATGCAAACCGTGATTGAAGTACAGGGTAAGCCTCGTAGGCCTCTATTATGCATACTGGTAGTTCAACACCGGAGATGTTCCACAGTGTCTAACTCTTCTCAAAACACTTCCAGTATATGAGGGAACTCTGCTACATTAAGTTCTCACGACAGAGATGCGTCTGTGCTCAGTTGGAAAGTGTAGGCCGTGTCTGGGTAGCAACCAGCAAGTGTCTGATACAAGCCGCTAAGAGGGGATGCGGAGGAAGGTATCTGCTCAGGGAAGCTACTTCAGGTGCGTACTCATTCATAACAGTGTCTCTCCTTTGAGGATGAAGATAGAACAGGGAACGACTACGGGCACATTAGGTACTGTGAGTAAAGGGCATGCTAAGGCGCTTAAGCCTGCCAAACACATATTGGATGTTCACAACCAGTGCAGATCCGCACTTAGTTTCTGCGTCGAAAACGCTTCCTACACTGAGAGGGAAGTGTGCTTTAGGAGGGATTCACTGCAGTGTTACGTCTGTTAAAGAAGGAAGCTTTTGGGACTGACTCTGTGGTAACCCCAATAGGCGCACATAGCTTTCCAGTCTCAGCCGTCTATCCGTTGGACTATAGCAAGTTCTGTTTAAGGGAAACTCCTTCATGCGGAATGTCACTTCTCACAGTGTCTTTCCAGTGGAGGAAAGAAGATAGAACAACGACGGACAGAGAGAACGTTGCAACCCGTGAGTGAAGTACAGGGTAAGGCACCTAAGCCTCTATGATGCATACTGGATGTTCAACACCTGGGATTTTCCACAATGTCTACCACTTCTCAAAACACTTCCAATATAGGAGGGAACTGTGCTACTGTAAGTTCTAATGACAGGGATGCATCTGTGCAAGGTTGAAAACTCGAGGATGTGTCTGGGTAGCAAACATGAAGTGTCTCATAAAGGCACCTTTGACTGGATGAGTAGTAGGTATCTGCTAGGGAAGCTACTTCAGTTTTGTACTCATTCATAACAGTGCTTCTCCTTGGAGGAATGAAGGAAGAACACGGACGGACTAGGGGCACAGTAGGTACTGTGAATAAAGGGCAGGCTATGAACCTTACGCCTGCCAACCACATATTGGATGTTCACCACCAGTGTTGATCCGCACATAGGTTCTGCGTCTAAAACGCTTCCAACACTGAGAGGGAAGTGTGCTTTAGGAGGGATTCACTGCAGTGTTACGTCTGTTAAAGAAGGATGCTTTTGGGACTGACTCGGTGGTAACCGCATTAGGCGCACATAGCTTTCCAGTCTCAGACGTCTAACCGTTAGACTATAGGAAGTTCTGTTTAAGGGAAACTCCTTCATGCGGAATGTCACTTCTCACAGTGTCTTTGCAGTGGAGAAAAGAAGATAGAACAAGGACGGACAGAGAGAACGATGCAAACCGTGATTGAAGTACAGGGTAAGCCTCGTAGGCCTCTATTATGCATACTGGTAGTTCAACACCGGAGATGTTCCACAGTGTCTACCTCTTCTCAAAACACTTCCAGTATATGAGGGAACTCTGCTACATTAAGTTCTCACGACAGAGATGCGTCTGTGCTCAGTTGGAAAGTGTAGGACGTGTCTGGGTAGCAACCAGTAAGTGTCTGATACAAGCCGCTAAGAGGGGATGCGGAGGAAGGTATCTGCTCAGGGAAGCTACTTCAGGTGCGTACTCATTCATAACAGTGTCTCTCCTTTGAGGATGAAGATAGAACAGGGAACGACTACGGGCACATTAGGTACTGTGAGTAAAGGGCATGCTAAGGCGCTTAAGCCTGCCAAACACATATTGGATGTTCACCACCAGTGCAGATCCGCAATTAGTTTCTGCGTCGAAAACGCTTCCTACACTGAGAGGGAAGTGTGCTTTAGGAGGGATTCACTGCAGTGTTACGTCTGTTAAAGAAGGATGCTTTTGGGACTGACTCGGTGGTAACCGCATTAGGCGCACATAGCTTTCCAGTCTCAGACGTCTAACCGTTAGACTATAGGAAGTTCTGTTTAAGGGAAACTCCTTCATACGGAATGTCACTTCTCACAGTGTCTTTGCAGTGGAGAAAAGAAGATAGAACAAGGACGGACAGAGAGAACGATGCAAACCGTGATTGAAGTACAGGGTAAGCCTCGTAGGCCTCTATTATGCATACTGGTAGTTCAACACCGGAGATCTTCCACAGTGTCTACCTCTTCTCAAAACACTTCCAGTATATGAGGGAACTCTGCTACATTAAGTTCTCACGACAGAGATGCGTCTGTGCTCAGTTGGAAAGTGTAGGACGTGTCTGGGTAGCAACCAGTAAGTGTCTGATACAAGCCGCTAAGAGGGGATGCGGAGGAAGGTATCTGCTCAGGGAAGCTACTTCAGGTGCGTACTCATTCATAACAGTGTCTCTCCTTTGAGGATGAAGATAGAACAGGGAACGACTACGGGCACATTAGGTACTGTGAGTAAAGGGCATGCTAAGGCGCTTAAGCCTGCCAAACACATATTGGATGTTCACCACCAGTGCAGATCCGCACTTAGTTTCTGCGTCGAAAACGCTTCCTACACTGAGAGGGAAGTGTGCTTTAGGAGGGATTCACTGCAGTGTTACGTCTGTTAAAGAAGGAAGCTTTTGGGACTGACTCTGTGGTAACCCCAATAGGCGCACATAGCTTTCCAGTCTCAGCCGTCTATCCGTTGGACTATAGCAAGTTCTGTTTAAGGGAAACTCCTTCATGCGGAATGTCACTTCTCACAGTGTCTTTCCAGTGGAGGAAAGAAGATAGAACAACGACGGACAGAGAGAACGTTGCAACCCGTGAGTGAAGTACAGGGTAAGGCACCTAAGCCTCTATGATGCATACTGGATGTTCAACACCTGGGATTTTCCACAATGTCTACCACTTCTCAAAACACTTCCAATATAGGAGGGAACTGTGCTACCGTAAGTTCTAATGACAGGGATGCATCTGTGCAAGGTTGAAAACTCGAGGATGTGTCTGGGTAGCAAACATGAAGTGTCTCATAAAGGCACCTTAGACTGGATGCGTAGTAGGTATCTGCTAGGGAAGCTACTTCAGTTTTG